>NC_138758.1:47452655-48652655 GCF_965113315.1 Podarcis vaucheri | reverse complement strand
CGTTTGCTGGACTTTAGCATGTTTGTAGTTTTGCTTACAAATGGCTGACAAAATGGTGGAAACCCCTAAGTACCCACTCCAATCCTTGCAGACACATTTCCTTCCATACAGCCACAGATTTGTAGGGTTGGAAGAGACCCTGGGGTCACCTAGTCCAACTCTCTGAAATACAGAAAACCCAGCTGCCATCAACCCTATCATGCAAGTTTTCACCAAAAAGCCAGTAACACAATTTTGGACAAATTTAATTTCTAATAAAGTCTCAGCATTAATGGATCGTGTTTCCTGCATTAAACAGCCCTATTTGCACCCCAGGCAAAGAAAATTGGGAGCTACATGCCTCCTTTATCTAAAGGATATAGGGGTACAAATCTCTATTCCAAAATGTTTCACAAATGTGGGTTGTTATGAATTTGTGTGCCCCATCTGGCCATTAGTGGAACAATCAGCCACCCTCTTATTTATGAGTGAAAATGGCCAGTCAGGATTCCTAAGCTTTCAATAACCTCTCAGTCAATTCAGCCTTATCTCGTGTGCCCCACCACACCCCCTCTGGTCATTAGTGGAACGTTCAGCCACCCTCTTATGTATGAGTGAAAATGGCCAGAGTTTCAAATATTTGCACCCCAGGCAAAGAAAATTGGGAGCTACATGCCTCCTTTATCTACAGGATATAGGGGTACAGATCTCTATTCCAAAATGTTTCACAAATGTGGGTTGTTATGATTTTGCATGCCCCATGTGGCCATTAGTGGAACAATCAGCCACCCTCTTATTTACGAGTGAAAATGGCCAGTCAGGATTCCTAAGCTTTCAATAACTTCTCAGTCAGTTCAGCCTTATCTTGTGAGCCCCACCACACCCCTCTGGTCATTAGTGGAACGTTCAGCCACCCTCTTATGTATGAGTGAAAATGGCCAGAGTTTCAAATATATGCACCGCAGGCAAAGAAAATTGGGAGCTACATGCCTCCTTTATCTACAGGATATAGGGGTACAGATCTCTATTCCAAAATGTTTCACAAATGTGGGTTGTTATGATTTTGCGTGCCCGATCTGGCCATTAGTGGAACAATCAGCCACCCTCTTATTTATGAGTGAAAATGGCCAGTCAGGATTCCTAAGCTTTCAATAACTTCTCAGTCAATACAGCCTTATCTCGTGTGCCCCACCACACCCCCTCTGGTCATTAGTGGAACGTTCAGCCACCCTCTTATGTATGAGTGAAAATGGCCAGAGAGTTTCAAATATTTCAGCCTTACCATTAGCAGACAAAGTTTTCTGCCCTTTATGTACAGGAAAATATGGTCAAGGCTCATTCCTACTAATTATGAATTTGTATGTGCTTAAACGTTTGCTGGACTTTAGCATGTTTGTAGTTTTGCTTACAAATGGCTGACAAAATGGTGGAAACCCCTAAGTACCCACTCCAATTCTTGCAGACACATTTCCTTCCATACAGCCACAGATTCGCAGGGTTGGAAGGGACCCTATGGTCACCGAGTCCAACTCTCTGAAATACAAGAAACCCAGTAGCTATCTACCCTATCATGCAAGTTTTCACCAAAAAGCCAGTAACACAATTTTAGTCAAATTAAATTTCTAATAAAGTCTCAGCATTAATGGATCGTGTTTCCCGCATTAAACAACCTTATTTGCACCCCAGGCAAAGAAAATTGCCTGGGGTGCAGATTTATCTACAGGATATAGGGGTACAAATCTCTATCCCAAAATGTTTCACAAATGTGGGTTGTTATGATTTTGCGTGCCCCATCTGGCCATTAGTGGAACAATCAGCCACCCTCTTATTTATGAGTGAAAATGGCCAGTCAGGATTCCTAAGCTTTCAATAACCACTCAGTCAGTTCTGCCTTATCTTGTGAGCCCCACCACACCCCTCTGGTCATTAGTGGAACGTTCAGCCACCCTCTTATGTATGAGTGAAAATGGCCAGAGTTTCAAATATTTGCACCCCAGGCAAAGAAAATTGGGAGCTACATGCCTCCTTTATCTACAGGATATAGGGGTACAGATCTCTATTCCAAAATGTTTCACAAATGTGGGTTGTTATGATTTTGCGTGCCCGATCTGGCCATTAGTGGAACAATCAGCCACCCTCTTATTTATGAGTGAAAATGGCCAGTCAGGATTCCTAAGCTTTCAATAACTTCTCAGTCAGTTCAGCCTTATCTCGTGTGTCCCACCACACCCCCTCTGGTCATTAGTGGAACGTTCAGCCACCCTCTTATGTATGAGTGAAAATGGCCAGAGAGTTTCAAATATTTCCTCAATCATTTCAGCCTTACCATTAGCAGACAAAGTTTTCTGCCCTTTATGTACAGGAAAAAATGGTCAAGGCTCATTCCTACTAATTATGAATTTGTATGTGCTTAAACGTTTGCTGGACTTTAGCATGTTTGTAGTTTTGCTTACAAATGGCTGACAAAATGGTGGAAACCCCTAAATACCCACTCCAATCCTTGCAGACCATTTCCTTCCATACAACCATAGATTTGTAGGGTTGGAAGAGACCGTGGGGTCACCTAGTCCAACTATCTGAAATACAGAAAACCCAGCCCCCATCAACCCCATCATGCAAGTTTTCACCAAAAAGCCAGTAACACAATTTGGGACAAATTAAATTTCTAATAAAGTCTCAGCGTTAATGGATCGTGTTTCCCGTGTTAAACAGCCCTATTTGCACCCCAGGCAAAGAAAATTGGGAGCTACATGCCTCCTTTATCTACAGGATATAGGGGTACAGATCTCTATTCCAAAATGTTTCACAAATGTGGGTTGTTATGATTTTGTGTGCCCCATCTGGTCACTAGTGGAACAATCAGCCACCCTCTTATTTATGAGTGAAAATGGCCAGTCAGGATTCCTAAGCTTTCATAACTTCTCAGTCAATACAGCCTTATCTTGTGAGCCCCACCACACCCCTCTGGTCATAAGTGGAACGTTCAGCCACCCTCTTATGTATGAGTGAAAATGGCCAGAGAGTTTCAAATATTTCAGCCTTACCATTAGCAGACAAAGTTTTCTGCCCTTTATGTACAGGAAAAAATGGTCAAGGCTCATTCCTACTAATTATGAATTTGTATGTGCTTAAACGTTTGCTGGACTTTAGCATGTTTGTAGTTTTGCTTACAAATGGCTGACAAAATGGTGGAAACCCCTAAGTACCCACTCCAATCCTTGCAGACACATTTCCTTCCATACAGCCACAGATTCGCAGGGTTGGAAGGGACCCTATGGTCACCGAGTCCAACTCTCTGAAATACAAGAAACCCAGTAGCTATCTACCCTATCATGCAAGTTTTCACCAAAAAGCCAGTAACACAATTTTAGTCAAATTAAATTTCTAATAAAGTCTCAGCATTAATGTATCGTGTTTCCCGCATTAAACAACCTTATTTGCACCCCAGGCAAAGAAAATTGCCTGGGGTGCAAATTTATCTACAGGATATAGGGGTACAAATCTCTATTCCAAAATGTTTCACAAATGTGGGTTGTTATGATTTTGCGTGCCCCATCTGGTCATTAGTGGAACGTTCAGCCACCCTCTTATTTATGAGTGAAAATGGCCAGTCAGGATTCCTAAGCTTTCAATAACTTCTCAGTCAGTTCAGCCTTATCTTGTGAGCCCCACCACACCCCTCTGGTCATTAGTGGAACGTTCAGCCATCCTCTTACGTATGAGTGAAAATGGCCAGAGTTTCAAATATATGCACCCCAGGCAAAGAAAATTGGGAGCTACATGCCTCCTTTATCTACAGGATATAGGGGTACAGATCTCTATTCCAAAATGTTTCACAAATGTGGGTTGTTATGATTTTGCGTGCCCCATCTGGTCATTAGTGGAACGTTCAGCCACCCTCTTATTTATGAGTGAAAATGGCCAGTCAGGATTCCTAAGCTTTCAATAACTTCTCAGTCAGTTCAGCCTTATCTCGTGTGCCCCACCACACCCCCTCTGGTCATTAGTGGAACGTTCAGCCACCCTCTTATGTATGAGTGAAAATGGCCAGAGAGTTTCAAATATTTCCTCAATCATTTCAGCCTTACCATTAGCAGACAAAGTTTTCTGCCCTTTATGTACAGGAAAAAATGGTCAAGGCTCATCCCTACTAATTATGAATTTGTATGTGCTTAAACGTTTGCTGGACTTTAGCATGTCTGAAGTTTTGCTTACAAATGGCTGACAAAATGGTGGAAACCCCTAAATACCCACTCCAATCCTTGCAGACCATTTCCTTCCATACAACCATAGATTTGTAGGGTTGGAAGAGACCCTGGGGTCACCTAGTCCAACTATCTGAAATACAGAAAACCCAGCCCCCATCAAGCAAGTTTTCACCAAAAAGCCAGTAACACAATTTTGGACAAATTAAATTTCTAATAAAGTCTCAGCGTTAATGGATCGTGTTTCCCGCGTTAAACAGCCCTATTTGCACCCCAGGCAAAGAAAAATGGGAGCTACATGCCTCCTTTATCTACAGGATATAGGGGCACAGATCTCTATTCCAAAATGTTTCACAAATGTGGGTTCTTATGATTTTGCATGCCCGGTCTGGCCATTAGTGGAACAATCAGCCACCCTCTTATTTATGAGTGAAAATGGCCAGTCAGGATTCCTAAGCTTTCAATAACTTCTCAGTCAATTCAGCCTTATCTTGTGAGCTCCACCACACCCCTCTGGTCATTAGTGGAACGTTCAGCCACCCTCTTATGTATGAGTGAAAATGGCCAGAGAGTTTCAAATATTTGCACCCCAGGCAAAGAAAATTGGGAGCTACATGCCTCCTATATCTACAGGATATAGGGGTACAGATCTCTATTCCAAAATGTGTCACAAATGTGGGTTGTTATGATTTTGCGTCCCCGATCTGGCCATTAGTGGAACAATCAGCCACCCTCTTATTTATGAGTGAAAATGGCCAGTCAGGATTCCTAAGCTTTCAATAACTTCTCAGTCAATTCAGCCTTATCTTGTGAGCTCCACCACACCCCTCTGGTCATTAGTGGAACGTTCAGCCACCCTCTTATGTATGAGTGAAAATGGCCAGAGAGTTTCAAATATTTGCACCCCAGGCAAAGAAAATTGGGAGCTACATGCCTCCTATATCTACAGGATATAGGGGTACAGATCTCTATTCCAAAATGTGTCACAAATGTGGGTTGTTATGATTTTGTGTGCCCCATCTGGTCACTAGTGGAACAATCAGCCACCCTCTTATTTATGAGTGAAAATGGCCAGTCAGGATTCCTAAGCTTTCAATAACTTCTCAGTCAATACAGCCTTATCTTGTGAGCCCCACCACACCCCTCTGGTCATTAGTGGAATGTTCAGCCACCCTCTTATGTATGAGTGAAAATGGCCAGAGAGTTTCAAATATTTCAGCCTTACCATTAGCAGACAAAGTTTTCTGCCCTTTATGTACAGGAAAATATGGTCAAGGCTCATTCCTACTAATTATGAATTTGTATGTGCTTAAACGTTTGCTGGACTTTAGCATGTTTGTAGTTTTGCTTACAAATGGCTGACAAAATGGTGGAAACCCCTAAGTACCCACTCCAATTCTTGCAGACACATTTCCTTCCATACAGCCACAGATTCGCAGGGTTGGAAGGGACCCTATGGTCACCGAGTCCAACTCTCTGAAATACAAGAAACCCAGTAGCTATCTACCCTATCATGCAAGTTTTCACCAAAAAGCCAGTAACACAATTTTAGTCAAATTAAATTTCTAATAAAGTCTCAGCATTAATGGATCGTGTTTCCCGCATTAAACAACCTTATTTGCACCCCAGGCAAAGAAAATTGCCTGGTGTGCAGATTTATCTACAGGATATAGGGGTACAAATCTCTATCCCAAAATGTTTCACAAATGTGGGTTGTTATGATTTTGCGTGCCCCATCTGGCCATTAGTGGAACAATCAGCCACCCTCTTATTTATGAGTGAAAATGGCCAGTCAGGATTCCTAAGCTTTCAATAACCTCTCAGTCAATTCAGCCTTATCTTGTGAGCCCCACCACACCCCCTCTGGTCATTAGTGGAACGTTCAGCCACCCTCTTATGTATGAGTGAAAATGGCCAGAGAATTTCAAATATTTGCACCCCAGGCAAAGAAAATTGGGAGCTACATGCCTCCTTTATCTACAGGATATAGAGGTACAAATCTCTATTCCAAAATGTTTCACAAATGTGGGTTGTTATGATTTTGCGTGCCCGATCTGGCCATTAGTGGAACAATCAGCCACCCTCTTATTTATGAGTGAAAATGGCCAGTCAGGATTCCTAAGCTTTCAATAACTTCTCAGTCAGTTCAGCCTTATCTTGTGTGTCCCACCACACCCCCTCTGGTCATTAGTGGAACGTTCAGCCACCCTCTTATGTATGAGTGAAAATGGCCAGAGAGTTTCAAATATTTCCTCAATCATTTCAGCCTTACCATTAGCAGACAAAGTTTTCTGCCCTTTATGTACAGGAAAAAATGGTCAAGGCTCATCCCTACTAATTATGAATTTGTATGTGCTTAAACGTTTGCTGGACTTTAGCATGTCTGAAGTTTTGCTTACAAATGGCTGACAAAATGGTGGAAACCCCTAAATACCCACTCCAATCCTTGCAGACCATTTCCTTCCATACAACCATAGATTTGTAGGGTTGGAAGAGACCCTGGGGTCACCTAGTCCAACTATCTGAAATACAGAAAACCCAGCCCCCATCATGCAAGTTTTCACCAAAAATCCAGTAACACAATTTGGGACAAATTAAATTTCTAATAAAGTCTCAGCGTTAATGGATCGTGTTTCCCGTGTTAAACAGCCGTATTTGCACCCCAGGCAAAGAAAATTGGGAGCTACATGCCTCCTTTATCTACAGGATATAGGGGTACAGATCTCTATTCCAAAATGTTTCACAAATGTGGGTTGTTATGATTTTGTGTGCCCCATCTGGTCACTAGTGGAACAATCAGCCACCCTCTTATTTATGAGTGAAAATGGCCAGTCAGGATTCCTAAGCTTTCAATAACTTCTCAGTCAATACAGCCTTATCTTGTGAGCCCCACCACACCCCTCTGGTCATTAGTGGAATGTTCAGCCACCCTCTTATGTATGAGTGAAAATGGCCAGAGAGTTTCAAATATTTCAGCCTTACCATTAGCAGACAAAGTTTTCTGCCCTTTATGTACAGGAAAATATGGTCAAGGCTCATTCCTACTAATTATGAATTTGTATGTGCTTAAACGTTTGCTGGACTTTAGCATGTTTGTAGTTTTGCTTACAAATGGCTGACAAAATGGTGGAAACCCCTAAGTACCCACTCCAATTCTTGCAGACACATTTCCTTCCATACAGCCACAGATTCGCAGGGTTGGAAGGGACCCTATGGTCACCGAGTCCAACTCTCTGAAATACAAGAAACCCAGTAGCTATCTACCCTATCATGCAAGTTTTCACCAAAAAGCCAGTAACACAATTTTAGTCAAATTAAATTTCTAATAAAGTCTCAGCATTAATGGATCGTGTTTCCCGCATTAAACAACCTTATTTGCACCCCAGGCAAAGAAAATTGCCTGGGGTGCAGATTTATCTACAGGATATAGGGGTACAAATCTCTATCCCAAAATGTTTCACAAATGTGGGTTGTTATGATTTTGCGTGCCCCATCTGGCCATTAGTGGAACAATCAGCCACCCTCTTATTTATGAGTGAAAATGGCCAGTCAGGATTCCTAAGCTTTCAATAACCTCTCAGTCAATTCAGCCTTATCTTGTGAGCCCCACCACACCCCCTCTGGTCATTAGTGGAACGTTCAGCCACCCTCTTATGTATGAGTGAAAATGGCCAGAGAATTTCAAATATTTGCACCCCAGGCAAAGAAAATTGGGAGCTACATGCCTCCTTTATCTACAGGATATAGAGGTACAAATCTCTATTCCAAAATGTTTCACAAATGTGGGTTGTTATGATTTTGCGTGCCCGATCTGGCCATTAGTGGAACAATCAGCCACCCTCTTATTTATGAGTGAAAATGGCCAGTCAGGATTCCTAAGCTTTCAATAACTTCTCAGTCAGTTCAGCCTTATCTTGTGTGTCCCACCACACCCCCTCTGGTCATTAGTGGAACGTTCAGCCACCCTCTTATGTATGAGTGAAAATGGCCAGAGAGTTTCAAATATTTCCTCAATCATTTCAGCCTTACCATTAGCAGACAAAGTTTTCTCCCCTTTATGTACAGGAAAAAATGGTCAAGGCTCATCCCTACTAATTATGAATTTGTATGTGCTTAAACGTTTGCTGGACTTTAGCATGTCTGAAGTTTTGCTTACAAATGGCTGACAAAATGGTGGAAACCCCTAAATACCCACTCCAATCCTTGCAGACCATTTCCTTCCATACAACCATAGATTTGTAGGGTTGGAAGAGACCGTGGGGTCACCTAGTCCAACTATCTGAAATACAGAAAACCCAGCCCCCATCAACCCCATCATGCAAGTTTTCACCAAAAAGCCAGTAACACAATTTGGGACAAATTAAATTTCTAATAAAGTCTCAGCGTTAATGGATCGTGTTTCCCGTGTTAAACAGCCCTATTTGCACCCCAGGCAAAGAAAATTGGGAGCTACATGCCTCCTTTATCTACAGGATATAGGGGTACAGATCTCTATTCCAAAATGTTTCACAAATGTGGGTTGTTATGATTTTGTGTGCCCCATCTGGTCACTAGTGGAACAATCAGCCACCCTCTTATTTACGAGTGAAAATGGCCAGTCAGGATTCCTAAGCTTTCAATAACTTCTCAGTCAATACAGCCTTATCTTGTGTGCCCCACCACACCCCCTCTGGTCATAAGTGGAACGTTCAGCCACCCTCTTATGTATGAGTGAAAATGGCCAGAGAGTTTCAAATATTTCAGCCTTACCATTAGCAGACAAAGTTTTCTGCCCTTTATGTACAGGAAAATATGGTCAAGGCTCATTCCTACTAATTATGAATTTGTATGTGCTTAAACGTTTGCTGGACTTTAGCATGTTTGTAGTTTTGCTTACAAATGGCTGACAAAATGGTGGAAACCCCTAAGTACCCACTCCAATCCTTGCAGACACATTTCCTTCCATACAGCCACAGATTCGCAGGGTTGGAAGGGACCCTATGGTCACCGAGTCCAACTCTCTGAAATACAAGAAACCCAGTAGCTATCTACCCTATCATGCAAGTTTTCACCAAAAAGCCAGTAACACAATTTTAGTCAAATTAAATTTCTAATAAAGTCTCAGCATTAATGGATCGTGTTTCCCGCATTAAACAACCTTATTTGCACCCCAGGCAAAGAAAATTGCCTGGGGTGCAAATTTATCTACAGGATATAGGGGTACAAATCTCTATTCCAAAATGTTTCACAAATGTGGGTTGTTATGATTTTGCGTGCCCCATCTGGCCATTAGTGGAACAATCAGCCACCCTCTTATTTATGAGTGAAAATGGCCAGTCAGGATTCCTAAGCTTTCAATAACTTCTCAGTCAGTTCAGCCTTATCTTGTGAGCCCCACCACACCCCTCTGGTCATTAGTGGAACGTTCAGCCACCCTCTTATGTATGAGTGAAAATGGCCAGAGTTTCAAATATATGCACCCCAGGCAAAGAAAATTGGGAGCTACATGCCTCCTTTATCTACAGGATATAGGGGTACAGATCTCTATTCCAAAATGTTTCACAAATGTGGGTTGTTATGATTTTGCGTGCCCCATCTGGTCATTAGTGGAACGTTCAGCCACCCTCTTATTTATGACTGAAAATGGCCAGTCAGGATTCCTAAGCTTTCAATAACTTCTCAGTCAGTTCAGCCTTATCTCGTGTGCCCCACCACACCCCCTCTGGTCATTAGTGGAACGTTCAGCCACCCTCTTATGTATGAGTGAAAATGGCCAGAGAGTTTCAAATATTTCCTCAATCATTTCAGCCTTACCATTAGCAGACAAAGTTTTCTGCCCTTTATGTACAGGAAAAAATGGTCAAGGCTCATCCCTACTAATTATGAATTTGTATGTGCTTAAACGTTTGCTGGACTTTAGCATGTCTGAAGTTTTGCTTACAAATGGCTGACAAAATGGTGGAAACCCCTAAATACCCACTCCAATCCTTGCAGACCATTTCCTTCCATACAACCATAGATTTGTAGGGTTGGAAGAGACCCTGGGGTCACCTAGTCCAACTATCTGAAATACAGAAAACCCAGCCCCCATCAAGCAAGTTTTCACCAAAAAGCCAGTAACACAATTTTGGACAAATTAAATTTCTAATAAAGTCTCAGCGTTAATGGATCGTGTTTCCCGCGTTAAACAGCCCTATTTGCACCCCAGGCAAAGAAAATTGGGAGCTACATGCCTCCTTTATCTACAGGATATAGGGGTACAGATCTCTATTCCAAAATGTTTCACAAATGTGGGTTCTTATGATTTTGCGTGCCCGATCTGGCCATTAGTGGAACAATCAGCCACCCTCTTATTTATGAGTGAAAATGGCCAGTCAGGATTCCTAAGCTTTCAATAACTTCTCAGTCAATTTAGCCTTATCTTGTGAGCTCCACCACACCCCTCTGGTCATTAGTGGAACGTTCAGCCACCCTCTTATGTATGAGTGAAAATGGCCAGAGAGTTTCAAATATTTGCACCCCAGGCAAAGAAAATTGGGAGCTACATGCCTCCTTTATCTACAGGATATAGGGGTACAGATCTCTATTCCAAAATGTGTCACAAATGTGGGTTGTTATGATTTTGTGTGCCCCATCTGGTCACTAGTGGAACAATCAGCCACCCTCTTATTTATGAGTGAAAATGGCCAGTCAGGATTCCTAAGCTTTCAATAACTTCTCAGTCAATACAGCCTTATCTTGTGAGCCCCACCACACCCCTCTGGTCATTAGTGGAACGTTCAGCCACCCTCTTATGTATGAGTGAAAATGGCCAGAGAGTTTCAAATATTTCAGCCTTACCATTAGCAGACAAAGTTTTCTGCCCTTTATGTACAGGAAAATATGGTCAAGGCTCATTCCTACTAATTATGAATTTGTATGTGCTTAAACGTTTGCTGGACTTTAGCATGTTTGTAGTTTTGCTTACAAATGGCTGACAAAATGGTGGAAACCCCTAAGTACCCACTCCAATTCTTGCAGACACATTTCCTTCCATACAGCCACAGATTCGCAGGGTTGGAAGGGACCCTATGGTCACCGAGTCCAACTCTCTGAAATACAAGAAACCCAGTAGCTATCTACCCTATCATGCAAGTTTTCACCAAAAAGCCAGTAACACAATTTTAGTCAAATTAAATTTCTAATAAAGTCTCAGCATTAATGGATCGTGTTTCCCGCATTAAACAACCTTATTTGCACCCCAGGCAAAGAAAATTGCCTGGGGTGCAGATTTATCTACAGGATATAGGGGTACAAATCTCTATCCCAAAATGTTTCACAAATGTGGGTTGTTATGATTTTGCGTGCCCCATCTGGCCATTAGTGGAACAATCAGCCACCCTCTTATTTATGAGTGAAAATGGCCAGTCAGGATTCCTAAGCTTTCAATAACCTCTCAGTCAATTCAGCCTTATCTTGTGAGCCCCACCACACCCCCTCTGGTCATTAGTGGAACGTTCAGCCACCCTCTTATGTATGAGTGAAAATGGCCAGAGAATTTCAAATATTTGCACCCCAGGCAAAGAAAATTGGGAGCTACATGCCTCCTTTATCTACAGGATATAGAGGTACAAATCTCTATTCCAAAATGTTTCACAAATGTGGGTTGTTATGATTTTGCGTGCCCGATCTGGCCATTAGTGGAACAATCAGCCACCCTCTTATTTATGAGTGAAAATGGCCAGTCAGGATTCCTAAGCTTTCAATAACTTCTCAGTCATTTCAGCCTTATCTTGTGTGTCCCACCACACCCCCTCTGGTCATTAGTGGAACGTTCAGCCACCCTCTTATGTATGAGTGAAAATGGCCAGAGAGTTTCAAATATTTCCTCAATCATTTCAGCCTTACCATTAGCAGACAAAGTTTTCTGCCCTTTATGTACAGGAAAAAATGGTCAAGGCTCATCCCTACTAATTATGAATTTGTATGTGCTTAAACGTTTGCTGGACTTTAGCATGTCTGAAGTTTTGCTTACAAATGGCTGACAAAATGGTGGAAACCCCTAAATACCCACTCCAATCCTTGCAGACCATTTCCTTCCATACAACCATAGATTTGTAGGGTTGGAAGAGACCGTGGGGTCACCTAGTCCAACTATCTGAAATACAGAAAACCCAGCCCCCATCAACCCCATCATGCAAGTTTTCACCAAAAAGCCAGTAACACAATTTGGGACAAATTAAATTTCTAATAAAGTCTCAGCGTTAATGGATCGTGTTTCCCGTGTTAAACAGCCCTATTTGCACCCCAGGCAAAGAAAATTGGGAGCTACATGCCTCCTTTATCTACAGGATATAGGGGTACAGATCTCTATTCCAAAATGTTTCACAAATGTGGGTTGTTATGATTTTGTGTGCCCCATCTGGTCACTAGTGGAACAATCAGCCACCCTCTTATTTACGAGTGAAAATGGCCAGTCAGGATTCCTAAGCTTTCAATAACTTCTCAGTCAATACAGCCTTATCTTGTGTGCCCCACCACACCCCCTCTGGTCATAAGTGGAACGTTCAGCCACCCTCTTATGTATGAGTGAAAATGGCCAGAGAGTTTCAAATATTTCAGCCTTACCATTAGCAGACAAAGTTTTCTGCCCTTTATGTACAGGAAAATATGGTCAAGGCTCATTCCTACTAATTATGAATTTGTATGTGCTTAAACGTTTGCTGGACTTTAGCATGTTTGTAGTTTTGCTTACAAATGGCTGACAAAATGGTGGAAACCCCTAAGTACCCACTCCAATCCTTGCAGACACATTTCCTTCCATACAGCCACAGATTCGCAGGGTTGGAAGGGACCCTATGGTCACCGAGTCCAACTCTCTGAAATACAAGAAACCCAGTAGCTATCTACCCTATCATGCAAGTTTTCACCAAAAAGCCAGTAACACAATTTTAGTCAAATTAAATTTCTAATAAAGTCTCAGCATTAATGGATCGTGTTTCCCGCATTAAACAACCTTATTTGCACCCCAGGCAAAGAAAATTGCCTGGGGTGCAAATTTATCTACAGGATATAGGGGTACAAATCTCTATTCCAAAATGTTTCACAAATGTGGGTTGTTATGATTTTGCGTGCCCCATCTGGTCATTAGTGGAACGTTCAGCCACCCTCTTATTTATGAGTGAAAATGGCCAGTCAGGATTCCTAAGCTTTCAATAACTTCTCAGTCAGTTCAGCCTTATCTTGTGAGCCCCACCAAACCCCTCTGGTCATTAGTGGAACGTTCAGCCACCCTCTTATGTATGAGTGAAAATGGCCAGAGTTTCAAATATATGCACCCCAGGCAAAGAAAATTGGGAGCTACATGCCTCCTTTATCTACAGGATATAGGGGTACAGATCTCTATTCCAAAATGTTTCACAAATGTGGGTTGTTATGATTTTGCGTGCCCCATCTGGTCATTAGTGGAACGTTCAGCCACCCTCTTATTTATGAGTGAAAATGGCCAGTCAGGATTCCTAAGCTTTCAATAACTTCTCAGTCAGTTCAGCCTTATCTCGTGTGCCCCACCACACCCCCTCTGGTCATTAGTGGAACGTTCAGCCACCCTCTTATGTATGAGTGAAAATGGCCAGAGAGTTTCAAATATTTCCTCAATCATTTCAGCCTTACCATTAGCAGACAAAGTTTTCTGCCCTTTATGTACAGGAAAAAATGGTCAAGGCTCATCCCTACTAATTATGAATTTGTATGTGCTTAAACGTTTGCTGGACTTTAGCATGTCTGAAGTTTTGCTTACAAATGGCTGACAAAATGGTGGAAACCCCTAAATACCCACTCCAATCCTTGCAGACCATTTCCTTCCATACAACCATAGATTTGTAGGGTTGGAAGAGACCCTGGGGTCACCTAGTCCAACTATCTGAAATACAGAAAACCCAGCCCCCATCAAGCAAATTTTCACCAAAAAGCCAGTAACACAATTTTGGACAAATTAAATTTCTAATAAACTCTCAGCGTTAATGGATCGTGTTTCCCGCGTTAAACAGCCCTATTTGCACCCCAGGCAAAGAAAATTGGGAGCTACATGCCTCCTTTATCTACAGGATATAGGGGTACAGATCTCTATTCCAAAATGTTTCACAAATGTGGGTTCTTATGATTTTGCGTGCCCGATCTGGCCATTAGTGGAACAATCAGCCACCCTCTTATTTATGAGTGAAAATGGCCAGTCAGGATTCCTAAGCTTTCAATAACTTCTCAGTCAATTTAGCCTTATCTTGTGAGCTCCACCACACCCCTCTGGTCATTAGTGGAACGTTCAGCCACCCTCTTATGTATGAGTGAAAATGGCCAGAGAGTTTCAAATATTTCAGCCTTACCATTAGCAGACAAAGTTTTCTGCCCTTTATGTACAGGAAAATATGGTCAAGGCTCATTCCTACTAATTATGAATTTGTATGTGCTTAAATGTTTGCTGGACTTTAGCATGTCTGAAGTTTTGCTTACAAATGGCTGACAAAATGGTGGAAACCCCTAAGTACCCACTCCAATCCTTGCAGACACATTTCCTTCCATACAGCCACAGATTCGCAGGGTTGGAAGGGACCCTATGGTCACCGAGTCCAACTCTCTGAAATACAAGAAACCCAGTAGCTATCTACCCTATCATGCAAGTTTTCACCAAAAAGCCAGTAACACAATTTTAGTCAAATTAAATTTCTAATAAAGTCTCAGCATTAATGGATCGTGTTTCCCGCATTAAACAACCTTATTTGCACCCCAGGAAAGAAAATTGCCTGGGGTGCAAATTTATCTACAGGATATAGGGGTACAAATCTCTATTCCAAAATGTTTCACAAATGTGGGTTGTTATGATTTTGCGTGCCCCATCTGGTCATTAGTGGAACGTTCAGCCACCCTCTTATTTATGAGTGAAAATGGCCAGTCAGGATTCCTAAGCTTTCAATAACTTCTCAGTCAGTTTAGCCTTATCTTGTGAGCCCCACCACACCCCTCTGGTCATTAGTGGAACGTTCAGCCACGCTCTTATGTATGAGTGAAAATGGCCAGAGTTCTGCCTTATCTTGTGAGCCCCACCACACCCCTCTGGTCATTAGTGGAACGTTCAGCAACCCTCTTATGTATGAGTGAAAATGGCCAGAGTTTCAAATATTTGCACCCCAGGCAAAGAAAATTGGGAGCTACATGCCTCCTTTATCTACAGGATATAGGGGTACAGATCTCTATTCCAAAATGTTTCACAAATGTGGGTTGTTATGATTTTGCGTGCCCGATCTGGCCATTAGTGGAACAATCAGCCACCCTCTTATTTATGAGTGAAAATGGCCAGTCAGGATTCCTAAGCTTTCAATAACTTCTCAGTCAATTCAGCCTTATCTTGTGTGTCCCACCACACCCCCTCTGGTCATTAGTGGAACGTTCAGCCACCCTCTTATGTATGAGTAAAAATGGCCAGAGAGTTTCAAATATTTCCTCAATCATTTCAGCCTTACCATTAGCAGACAAAGTTTTCTGCCCTTTATGTACAGGAAAATATGGTCAAGGCTCATTCCTACTAATTATGAATTTGTATGTGCTTAAACGTTTGCTGGACTTTAGAATGTTTGTAGTTTTGCTTACAAATGGCTGACAAAATGGTGGAAACCCCTAAGTACCCACTCCAATCCTTGCAGACACATTTCCTTCCATACAGCCACAGATTCGCAGGGTTGGAAGGGACCCTATGGTCACCGAGTCCAACTCTCTGAAATACAAGAAACCCAGTAGCTATCTACCCTATCATGCAAGTTTTCACCAAAAAGCCAGTAATACAATTTTAGTCAAATTAAATTTCTAATAAAGTCTCAGCATTAATGGATCGTGTTTCCCGCATTAAACAACCTTATTTGCACCCCAGGCAAAGAAAATTGCCCGGGGTGCAAATTTATCTACAGGATATAGGGGTACAGATCTCTATTCCAAAATGTTTCACAAATGTGGGTTGTTATGATTTTGCGTGCCCCATCTGGCCATTAGTGGAACAATCAGCCACCCTCTTATTTATGAGTGAAAATGGCCAGTCAGGATTCCTAAGCTTTCAATAACTTCTCAGTCAGTTCAGCCTTATCTTGTGAGCCCCACCACACCCCTCTGGTCATTAGTGGAACGTTCAGCCACCCTCTAATGTATGAGTAAAAATGGCCAGAGTTTCAAATATTTGCACCCCAGGCAAAGAAAATTGGGAGCTACATGCCTCCTTTATCTACAGGATATAGGGGTACAGATCTCTATTCCAAAATGTTTCACAAATGTGGGTTGTTATGATTTTGCGTGCCCCATCTGGTCACTAGTGGAACAATCAGCCACCCTCTTATTTATGAGTGAAAATGGCCAGTCAGGATTCATAAGCTTTCAATAACCTCTCAGTCAATACAGCCTTATCTCGTGTGCCCCACCACACCCCCTCTGGTCATTAGTGGAACGTTCAGCCACCCTCTTATGTATGAGTGAAAATGGCCAGAGAGTTTCAAATATTTGCACCCCAGGCAAAGAAAATTGGGAGCTACATGCCTCCTTTATCTACAGGATATAGAGGTACAAATCTCTATTCCAAAATGTTTCACAAATGTGAGTTGTTATGATTTTGCGTGCCCAATCTGGCCATTAGTGGAACAATCAGCCACCCTCTTATTTATGAGTGAAAATGGCCAGTCAGGATTCATAAGCTTTCAATAACCTCTCAGTCAATACAGCCTTATCTTGTGAGCCCCACCACACCCCCTCTGGTCATTAGTGGAACGTTCAGCCACCCTCTTATGTATGAGTGAAAATGGCCAGAGAATTTCAAATATTTGCACCCCAGGCAAAGAAAATTGGGAGCTACATGCCTCCTTTATCTACAGGATACAGAGGTACAAATCTCTATTCCAAAATGTTTCACAAATGTGGGTTGTTATGATTTTGTGTACCCCATTTGGTCACTAGTGGAACAATCAGCCACCCTCTTATTTATGAGAGAAAATGGCCAGTCAGGATTCCTAAGCTTTCAATAACCTCTCAGTCAATTCAGCCTTATCTTGTGTGCCCCACCACACCCCCTCTGGTCATAAGTGGAACGTTCAGCCACCCTCTTATGTATGAGTGAAAATGGCCAGAGAGTTTCAAATATTTCAGCCTTACCATTAGCAGACAAAGTTTTCTGCCCTTTATGTACAGGAAAATATGGTCAAGGCTCATTCCTACTAATTTTGAATTTGTATGTGCTTAAACGTTTGCTGGACTTTAGCATGTCTGAAGTTTTGCTTACAAATGGCTGACAAAATGGTGAAATCCTCTAGAATCTAGATACTCACTCCAATGCCTCTACCAAGCTGCCTCTACCATTGCTATCAGTAGGTTCACCATCAAAATGCCTTATTTGTTTTTTTCACACTGAAATCAGCAAGGCAGCTGTTACAAGACAAAGGAAGCAGGTTGATGCATCAGATTTTAAAATGGCTATTCTAAATGTATTACCTTGGGAGCAGAAGTCCTTGTGAGGATCCAAACCATGTTTGGATCCTTCTGGATTTATACACATCTGATGGAATAAAAACTCAGCAATATTTTGGTGAGCCTCTTCTGCTGTTGCCCAGTAACTACAATTAGGTATAATACTCTCACCCTTAGTTGGTTGTTTTTTGCTGCTGCTTCTTTTGGCTTTCTCGGTTATTTCTTCCTTTTTTTGCTTCCCCCAGAACCTAGTGATCCTAGTGGCTTCCAAATCTTTTCTTGTTCAATAGTTTTCATGCCTTCATTCTGTTCTAACTTCACCAGTCTGAAGTGGCTCCTGGAATGCTTGTCAGTTGCCTTGATTCCCATCAGGGAAAAGGGTGGGGTATTAATAATAACAATAACAATAATAATGCCTCTTCCTAGCTTCATATGCCAAATGCCACCACTTTTAAGCCAGCTGCTCAAGAGGGTTTGTTATTCTATTCCTTGGAAGCCACATTATAAATAAAATGAAGTTCTGCCCATTAGCAAAGGAGCTTATCTATAGTCCCCAAGAAGGTATCACAAAATGGCTGCAAAGCATTTTTGTCAACAAGGCAACCTGAGATAACATAAAATTAAAAGGAACTATGTTGTCTTCTTCCCCTCTGCTTTGCTCTTTATCACATGCACAGCCTTCTTTCCCCCCGAATCTACCTACCCTTCTCACTTCTAAGTCTTACCTATGTTAAAATCTTCCCAATCTTGGTTTTTCTAACTTCTGGAGTGAAGTTCTGGAGTGAATGGCCGCAGACCAGATCCAGGTGTTCTTGGAAGAATCTGATTTTCTGGATCCATTTCAATCAGGGTTTAGGCCTGGTTTTGGCACAGAAACTGTCTTGGTCACCCTGTGTGATGACCTGTCAAGAGAGAGACAAGGGAAACATGTCCCTGTTAATTCTTCTCGACCTCTCAGCGGCTTTCGATGCCATCGACCACAGTATCCTTCTGGAGCAACTCTCTGAACTAGGAGTAAGTGGCACCAATTTGAAGTGGTTCCAGTCCTACTTGGATGGTCGCTCCCGGATGGTGTTACTTTTCAGCCCCATGGAACCTCCAACAGGGGTTCCGCAGGCCTCAATTCTATCCCCCATGTTGTTTAACCCTGGGAGGTCGCCTGCTCTGGATGGGGTTACACCGCCCCTGAAGGAGTAGGTTTATAGCTTGGGGGTACTCCTGGATCCTTTGCTGATGCAGGGTGCTTAGATCACCTCAGTGGCCCAGAGTGCCTTCCATCAGCTTCAGCTGGTGGCCCAGCTACACCTCTATCTGGACAGGGATAGCCTAACTACTGTTGTCTATGCTCTGGTAATCTCAAGGTTAGATTACTGCAATGCGTTATGCATAGGGCTGCCTTTGAAGAAGGTTCGGAAACTTCAGCTGGTGCAGAATACAGTGGCCAGGTTGCTCACTGCAGCAAGACGGTTTGAGCATATTACATCAATCCTGGTCCAACTGCACTGGCTACCAATTAGTTTCAGGGACCAATTCAAAGTGCTGGTGTTGACCTATAAAGCCTTAAACAGCTCAGGACCACAATACTTCAAGGAAAGCCTCCTCCCATATGAACCTACCCGGACCCTGAGATCATCTTCTGAGGCCCTTCTTTGTGTGCCTCACCCATGTGAGGTCCAGAGGGTGGCAACACAAGAAGGGGCCTTCTCTGTAGTGGCTCCCCACCTGTGGAATGCTCTCCCCAGTGAGGTTTGCCTGGCGCCTTCACTATATACTTTAGGCACCAGGCAAAAACGTCCCTTTTTTAACAAGGCCTTTGCCTGACCTGATCTACATCCTATACCCTTTTTAAAATGCTGGCTCTCTTGGGGGCGGGGGTTATTGGGCTGTTATTGTTTTAATTTTGTGTATTTGATATTTTATGTGAACAGCCCTGAGACCTTCGAGTATAGGGCGGTATAGAAAACAAACAAACAACAACTTCGGCAACAGAAATCCCAGCCTTCTATTTTCTGTATTTATTCTTCAATCTGCTTGAAGCAGACTTCATATCCACCTACCGTCATTTCCTGTGCTCCTTTTCACATCCAAAGACTTGTTGGCTGAAAGGTAAATAAAGTTGATTTCGCCCCTCACATTCTTTCATTTATTAGTTTTCCCTTGTGTCTCTTTTTAAAGTTGTAAATAATAATTTTTCTGTGCCTTACAATTCCTTTGTTTACTTTAAAAAAAAAAATACTAGTTATAGTTTTGAAAAGAAATCTAACCTAAGCTGGTTTTAGTTTCCATTTTAAACCTATTCCCCCAGCCTCCCTCTCTGTTATGTACTAAGCTTGGATCCTAGAACAATAGGCAGGTAGGATCCTAGAATGCAACAACCAGATTGGCCTGCAGGAGCAGCCCAGTCAGATCCCAGGAAGAAGTTAATCAGCCTATTAGGCTGGTAGGGTCCTAGGATGCAACAACTGATTAGCCTGCAGTAGCAGCCCAATCAGGCTCCAGGAGGGAAACATAATCAACCAATCAGATGGGAAAAAATTCCTTCCAGTAGCACCTTAAAGACCAACTAAGTTAGTTCTTGGTATGAGCTTTCGTGTGCATGCACACTTCTTCAGATACACTGAAACAGAAGTTGCCGGACCCTTCTATATAGTGAGAAGGTGGGGAGGGGTATTACCCTTCTGAGTAATACCCCTCCCCACCTTCTCACTGTATAGAAGGATCCGGCAACTTCTGTTTCAGTGTATCTGAAGAAGTGTGCATGCACACGAAAGCTCATACCAAGAACTAACTTAGTTGGTCTTTAAGGTGCTACTGGAAGGAATTTTTTTATTTTGACTATGGCAGACCAACACGGCTACCTATCTGTAACTGCAATCAGATGGGACTCATTGTGTAAATAAGCCTGAGGTTTGAGGGGAAATTCATTTGCTGTTTTTCAAGCTGCAATAAAGAGCGTGAAATCACTCTTTGACTCCGAGTATATTTCACCCTCCTAATTCCTCTGCTTATTAACTCCTTCACCTCTGACCAGTGAGAGGGCTAAAACCAGTACTATAGCCAGGGACAGTCTCACTCACTAGAATCTGGCTCGCTCCTTCCACCACCTGTTGGTCATAAGGACACATAAAAAAGTCCCTCTGCCCATTAATACAGTGGATACAAATGTGTATTAGTGCCCACCCCAGTCCCTAATAACAGGGTTGCTGGGGTACCAACTTGAATAAAATATGGGGGGGGGGCAGTAAGCACCACCCTCCATAATCAATCACATGACATGGCACCCCCCCTATTTGAATTGCAATACCCATCAACTTTTGGGGGGGTCCCAACCCCTTCAAATATTTTATTGGGGAGGGGGCTTAAGAAGAGTAAGCTCTTAAAGTTGGGGTACATGTCGTTCCTGGATCAATGTCTTTGCTTGCTTTGCTATGTGTAGCACCTGCTGTGCCTTTGAATGGCATTTTGTGCATCTATCACACTGATCTGAGCATTAAAGATTTTGGTAGACTCTGCAGCCTGAGTTCGAATTCTTCACTGAGTGGGAGACGGGAAACTCTCCTCCACAGTGTGCTTTTCTGGAGATTCTCTTGAGCCTCCCATAGCCAGTTTTTCTTGGGGGGGGATGTCTATGCTCTTCCCTTTCCCTATAATAAGATGTTCTTGTTCCTCCCATAATTTCTACCCAGTTGTAATTGAACGTGGCACCATCAACAAACATCTCCCAAGGGATCACAGGTAGAAAATTGTCTTTCTTGCTTATATTTTTTAAAATCAAAATCAAAATCAAAGACTTTTCAATTCCGAAATTGGAAATATTATTTAACACAATATGAAGAGGTGTTGATGTGCCAGGTACTGTACAGGGAAACATTTTTGTATTGGATTAATTCCCAAACCCAGATAAAATAAAGTAACGGTTTCAATTCCTTTTGCCTTCTTAATCTCCTGAATCAAGATCAAAAAATGTTCACAGCAGTCCTGGTGAACAGTTTGAGTTGTAGCGCTCCAACTATAGGAACATCGCCGAGCTGAGAGGTGTGGAGGCCTCTCCCTACAAGGCCCTTTCTACCTAGCCTAAGGGGCAGGGCCCACACTCACCAGCCCCACTGAAGAGGCTCCTCATGAGGCCGGAGGAACATCGCCCGGCTGTGGGGCATGGAGGCCGCTCTCTGCAAGCCCCTTCCACCTGTCCTAGGGGGCAGAGCCCACACTCACCAGCCCCACTGAAGAGGCTCCTCATGAGGCCGGAGGAACATCGCCCGGCTGTGGGGCATGGAGGCCGCTCTCTGCAAGCCCCTTCCACCTGTCCTAGGGGGCAGAGCCCACACTCACCAGCCCCACTGAAGAGGCTTCTCATGAGGCCGGAGGAACATCGCCCGGCTGTGGGGCATGGAGGCCGCTCTCTGCAAGCCCCTTCCACCTGTCCTAGGGGGCAGAGCCCACACTCACCAGCCCCACTGAAGAGGCTTCTCATGAGGCCGGAGGAACATCGCCCGGCTGTGGGGCATGGAGGCCGCTCTCTGCAAGCCCCTTCCACCTGTCCTAGGGGGCAGAGCCCACACTCACCAGCCCCACTGAAGAGGCTCCTCATGAGGCCGGAGGAACATCGCCCGGCTGTGGGGCATGGAGGCCGCTCCCTGCAAGGCCCTTTCCACCTGGCCTAGGGGGCATGGCCCACTCTCACCAGCCCCACTGAAGAGGCTCCTCATGAGGCTGAAGGAACATCGCCCAGCTGTGGGGCATGGAGGCCGCTCCCTGCAAGGCCCTTTCCACCTGGCCTAGGGGGCATGGCCTACACTCACCAGCCCCACTGAAGAGGCTCCTCATGAGGCTGAAGGAACATCGCCCGGCTGTGGGGCATGGAGGCCGCTCCCTGCAAGGCCCTTTCCACCTGGCCTAGGGGGCAGGGCCCAGACTCACCAGCCCTACTATGTTAAATATGTATTCTGTAGTTGACCTCCTTTGTAATGTTCTATTTTTAAATCTTTAAGATAATATTTAAGTTTTCTGTTATGTTGCTTTAACTTTATTCTCTACATTTGACTTTCTTCAGACTGTCTTATTTATGTTTTATTTATTTAATATGCTGTAAACCACTTTGAGATTTTTCTTAAAAATATAAAGCGGTATAGAAATTTATAAAATAAACATCTGCCCACTTCCAGGCTTGTGGTTCTTGAAGATTTTCCAAAAAGTGTAACTGTCAGAGCTGCTTCCAGATCCTAGCTCACAGAGGATCACGCTAGCCAGCAATCACTTTGTAAAAGTCTTTATTGAGTTACAGTTTCCATTCTCCAGCTGCTGCGTGCAACTCTACGTCTTATGGGTTAGACCGGCGAAGCTCCGTCTGAGTCTCCGCCCCTTGTACACCAACTTAATATCCTAGCCTTACTCCACCTTTTCCGCCTGCCTGTTCTTCTCTGGGTCCCTCTGCCCCCCGGGGTCTCTTCCTTCCTGGATTCTTCTGACGCCGACCCCCCGGACCCTCCTGCCTCCTTGCGCCGGGCTTTAGGACCTGGCTCCCTTTCCGGGCTGCTTACTGTGCCACCTTCCTGTGCATTTGAACTTGGCGCGCGCGCCCAACCTTCCACTTTCCGTCTGACCGTTTCTTCGCTCCCCGATGGAGGTGTGGCCACTCCTGACTCGTGCCCTCCCTCCTGTTGTGAGCTGCCAGCGCTTGATACCTGACGCCCTTCCTCTCCCCTGCTCTCTGTTGGTGACGCTGGTCCCGATTTCCAACTGCTCCCCTCTGAGCCCCCTCTGGCCCTTTCCTCCTGGGGTGTCCCCCTAGGCTCCCCCCTTGCCCTGGCCACTGGTGCTCCTTTCTGTGAATCTTCTGATTCACTGGAAAGACTCGGAGATCTCGGGTCGTCGTCATCACTCAGCCTTTCTTCTGCCTCCTCCCCCTCGCTCTCTGTTTCCTCCCTTGCCCTTGCCTCTGCTCCTGAACCCCTGACAGTAACTAACCACTGACATAATATCTGCAAGTTCCTTTAGTACCCTAGGGTGGCAATTCACCAGGCCCTGAAGACTTGAATTAGTTTCAATGGGCTAAGGCTTCCTTTATCACCTCTTCACCTATCTTGGGATGCAACTCTGTCCATTTATCACTTAATCTGCTTTTATGAGGTCAAGCACAGTTTCCATTGTGTGAGAAGACTGAAGCAATCCTGTCTGCTCCCTGTCACCTGCTAACACTTCTCTGTCCCTCACAGCGTAAACCTACCATTTCCTGAACACAGCAAAACACACACACACACAAAACTACCCTCCTTTTGGTTATTTTGAACACTTCTAATAAGCCTTACACACATTGTGAGCTTCAGCCCTGCTGATAATCTGTACAAGCTTTGGCTATTTATCTGAAATTGTCCTCAGTGATTTTCCCTTTCAGAACTCTTTCTTTCTGAAGCTCAAGAGAATACAGTCATGCAAGGGTGTCGCGCCTACAGGTAAATTTTACAAAGTCAGAAGTTATGTGCTTCAACACACCTCCTCACACCCAAAAAGAACTCATGAAGGTCACCAAAATAAAACTTTGCCACACCAAGTTCAGATACCTAGCGGTACAAATAACCAGAAACCTCAATAAATTGTACCTCTACAACTGCAAGCCCCTGTGGCGACAAATTAACAAAGACCTAAAGAGATGGAATAACATGAATTTCACTCTCTCAGGCAAAATAGCCATGATCAAAATGATCACACTCCCAAAAATAACCTACCTATTCCAAACCCTCCCAATCTGGATCCCCTCAACCCAACTCCACAGTTGGCAGAGAAAACTACACTCTTTTATCTTCTCACATAAAAAAAACAAGAATAAGCCCCAAATATCTGCACCTCACTACCTCAGGAGGATGGGGAATCCCCAACATAGAAGCATATTACATTGCCAACCAAATACGCCATATAATCCCATATATACTAGAAGATGAGACAAAACAATGGGTACACCTAGAGAGGGACACAATTGAAAATACCTACACCACAACATATCCACTCCCCCCAAACAAACTAAAGAAAATTCATAGAATCATAGAATCATAGAGTTGGAAGAGACCACAAGGGCCATCGAGTCCAACCCCCTGCCAAGCAGGAAACACCATCAGAGCACTCCTGACATATGGTTGTCAAGCCTCTGCTTAAAGACCTCCAAAGTAGGAGACTCCACCACACTCCTTGGCAGCAAATTCCACTGTCGAACAGCTCTTACTGTCAGGAAGTTCTTCCTAATGTTTAGGTGGAATCTTCTTTCTTGTAGTTTGGATCCATTGCTCCGTGTCCGCTTCTCCGGAGCAGCAGAAAACAACCTTTCTCCCTCCTCTATGTGACATCCTTTTATATATTTGAACATGGCTATCATATCACCCCTTAACCTCCTCTTCTCCAGGCTAAACATGCCCAGCTCCCTTAGCCGTTCCTCATAAGGCATTCCCACAACACTTAACAGGTACACACAGACCATGCTCAAAGCATGGAAAACAGAAATAGGCAAACTATCCCCAACCCCATCCCCACTAATCCCCCTGGCGTACCACCCATTATTCCACCACGCAGCACAAAACCTCCAGATAAGAACCTGGCGAACCAAAGGCTTATATCGCCTAATAGACTTTTAGAAAAATAACAAACCTTTGTCAACACAAGAAATACAAGACAAACTAGAAGACACCCAAATGCACAACACCAACTACATGCCCTCTTAAACAACCCAACAGTAAAACCAGCAGCAACTAGGCCCCTGACAACCTTCGAAAACCTCCTCCTAACAACAAAGGGAAATGGTAAAGGGACGGTATCCGCAATATACAAAATACTACTCCAAAATCCCGCAAATCCCCTAGATGCAATCAAAAAACAATGGGAGAATGACATAGGCTACGAGATTAACCCCACTCAATGGACCAGAATGTGGTCTAAAACCCCCTTTAAATCCATATCAATGAAAGAAAAGAACTCACACTGAAACTCACCTACAGGTGGTACCTAACACCAAGGAAACTAGCGCTAATACACCCAGGAACCTCACCAAAATGCTGGAGAGGGTGCACCTCCACAGGCACATACCTCCACATGTGGGGGGAGTGTCCCAAAATCCAACTATTCTGGACAACAGCCATATGAGAAATATGTAAAATAACTAAGCAAGTATTAGACATCACCCCAGAATTGGCCCTACTAAACATCTTCCAAGACAACAATGCCCATTTACACCACAAAGAACTCATAGCCTACCTACTTTCAGCAGCCAGAAACACCATAACCAGACACTGGAGAGACCTGTCAGGAGTAAGCATGGACCAATGGTACCAAATAGTATGGGAAACAGCCCTACTAGAAAAATTAACCAATAAACTGAAACTGACACTGGGACAAACAGAAGAAGATGCCTTCACCCCGGTATGGCTCCCCTTTATCACATACACAGCTCAACAGGACAATGACAATAATCTGCCAACAGCATACAAATCAATATGGCTAGCCTGATCCAAAACACCCACCCACCCCACTCACACACGAAAACAAAGATCACCACAGCCAATCACAAACAAACCAATCACACCCTAGGTCAACCCCAACCTCTCTCACCACCAAAGGAACACAAGTGAACAGCATAAACAACGCTGACACCAAACCCTACATACATTAAGCATAATAGAAACATCGCCACCCGACCCCACCCCCACCCATCTTCCCTCCCTCCACCCCCCTTTTTTTCTTCTTCTCCCCCTAATGTCTCAACAAATGAAATGGATTTGTAAAAATGTTACATGGAAAAAATACGAGGCATTACACTTACTTCTGTAAAACAAGAAAATCTTTAATAAAAAAAGAAAGAGAGAGAGAGTACAGTTATACCTCGGGTTACAGATGCTCCAGGTTGCGCATTTTCGGGTTGTGCACTGCGCTGAACCCGGAAGTACCAGAATGGGTTACTTCTGGGTTTTGGTGCATGCACAGAAGTGCTAAATCGCGCTTTGCGCATGCACAGATGTGCCGAATCACGACCTGCACGTGCACAGACGTGGCGCTGCAGGTTGCGAACGTGCCTCCCACACGGATCACATTCGCAACCCAAGCGTCCACTGTAAAGTGGTACCACAGGTTACAGAAGCTTCAGGTTACATACGGTTCAGGTTACAGACGCCGCTAACCCAGAAATAGTACCTCAGGTTAAGAACTTTGCTTCAGGGTAAGAACAGAAATTGCACGGCGGCAGTGGGAGGCCCCATTAGCTAAAGTGGTACCTCAGGTTAAGAACAATTTCAGGTTAAGAACGGACCTCTGGAACAAATTAAGTTCTTAACCCGAGGTACCACTGTAAATATGTTTGGGCTGAACATATTCGGGGTGTTTCCAGAGTGGTCTCCCTGCTCTAAAAATCTCCTAGAAAAAATATAATTGTCCATCAATAGACAGTTAAGAATGAATCCCAGACTGTTTATATGGTTGTATCTACATAGATCCTCACTTTAGCCAATAAACTTCTGTTCCACCCTAGAGAGTAAACCTCTTGAGATCCTCCTCTGCTTCCTGATGTTAATCCGAAGTTTTAACAAATTTATTAAGACTCCTTCAAAGGGGAAATAGGGGCATATCAATTATTGCTCTGGGGTTGTGCTCTGGGGCAGGGAGAGGCAGTTCTGCAAGTTTGCAGCCCAAACTGGCTGTGGATGAGGGCACACAGTCCCCATACCACTGGCATGGCTGTGAGAAAGAAGTTGGAAGCTTTTGCTTGTGTTTCAGATTAAGCACAGCTTGCCATGTTGTTCAAACCAGACAAACTAGGCTATTTGAAACAGGCCAACATCAAGCCAGAGTTTACCAAGTTAGCTTGTTTCAACTAGCCATAAAGGTAAAGGGACCCCTGACCATTAGGTCCAGTTGTGGCCGACTCTGGGGTTGCGGCGCCCATCTCGCTTTATTGGCCGAGGGAGCCGGCGTACAGCTTCCGGGTCACGTGGCCAGCATGACTAAGCCGCTTCTGGCAAACCAGAGCAGCGCACAGAAACGTCGTTTACCTTCCCGCCCAAGTGGTACCTATTGATCTACTTGCACTTTGACGTGCTTTTGAACTGCTAGGTTGGCAGGAGCAAGGACCGAGCAACGGGAGCTTACCCCATCGCAGGGATTCGAACCGCAGACCTTCTGATCAGCAAGTCTTAGGCTCTGTGGTTTAACCCACAGCGCTACCTGCGTCCCTCAACTAGCCATAGTTAGGGTTAATTATGCTGTGTTCACACGACAGGTGAAACTGCAGGTAATCTGAAATGGGTGTTTATGATCTCTTATTTGTGGCTGCCTTGGAGAGGGGCATGGAAGAAGCCAGGGCTCAATGGGGCTCATTCTTGTTCTGTTAAGCCATCTGTAGCACATGAAGGGAATAGAGTGGCAGTGGCATCCTTTTGTTATTGGTGATGCACTCACTGGGATGAAGTGTGGCAAGGTGGCAGCAAGGCTCAGGGTGTGTGTGGCATGTATGCTTGCAGGACACCAAGACTATCAGGCTGCAGCTCCCCAATTTCTCTGTCTCTGTCCCAGTAAACTCAATGTTGCCACCAGGAGGGTGCCACTGCCACCCCACCCTGTTCACATGCCACTGCTATGCTAAACTGTGGTTTAATGCTTTATCTGAAACACACTCGTTATGCCTATCTTTGCTCTATATCAAAATTGTACTAAGTGCTGAGGAACATATGTGCAGCAAATAAACATGAATGCATGTCTACTGCAGGAAGGTACTGTTTCTGTTGAAAGTCTCTCAACATATTTCTGTCCATGAACCAATACAGTTGGAGAGAAATAACAAGTCTTTTTGGAGAGCTGAAAGCAGTTTGAAAGAGGATCACTGTTTATCGCAAACTTCCTCAACCTCGGCCCTCCAGATGTTTTAAGACTACAATTCCCATCATCCCTGACCACCGGTCCTGCTAGCTAGGGATCATGGGAGATGTGGGCCAAAAACATCTGGAGGGCCAAGGTTGAGGAAGCCTGGTTTATTGTGTACACTATCATAAGAATATACCCGCCAACATTTCTTCGATGAAAATAGGGACATCCTATTCAATAATAATAATTTTATTATTTATATGCACACACCATGTTGCCTCTCAGCTGTTTAACTGTAATGGCAAATAGCTTATAATTGATCCATTCTCCATTGACTTTGGCCTGAAGTCTTCAAAGCCCTCCTGTGCTACCAGTTACCACCTCCTTTTGGATCAGTGAATCAAATAATGCATTATGTGAAATGTTCCCAGTGGAGGACTGCAGGATCATATTAACAAAACTGCTTGTGGCTGGTTGTTAAAAGCAATGGAAACCATGGGTTGGCATTACATTTGAACCAGCTCCAAGAAAGCCAGGGGTAAGAGTGAAGGGATTTTCATCAACTGAGTTAAAAGATACTGACAATATTTGCAGAGAGATTAGATGGCATTTGCACCACACTTTACAATGCATTATCCCAGTGCTTTTTTCTGGGTGTACGCAGGGGTACGCATACTCCTAAACATTTTGTGAATCTTTGTACTTTTGTCCATTTGCTGTATTTATTTTCCCGGATTTGAACTATAGAATGGTGATTTTCTTGAGTCAAAATGAGAGTACCCCTAAACATTTCTTAAGAAAAAAAGCACTGCATTATCCCATCACTTCACTTATCGCCGAAAGTCCAATCTTTTGGAGAAGAAGGTTGTTACGCAAGACCTACAAATCAACTACAATTGAACAGCTTGAATTTTCCAATACAGTGGTACCTCGGGATGCGAACGGGATCCATTCCGGAGCCACGTTCACATCCCGAACAGAACGTAAGACGCGACAACGTGTCTGTGCATGCGCTGGTCGCATTTCACCGTTTCCGTGCATGCACATGACATCATTTTGACCGTCTGTACATGCACAAGCGGCGAAACCCGGAAGTAACGCACTCCGTTACGTCCGGGTCGCCGCAGAGCGCAACTCAAAAGCGTTCAACCTGAAGTGTATTTATCCCGAAGTATGACTGTAGGTGTTTGTTCCTATTTTGGGGTGGGATTCTATCTGGAAGCACCCTAAAAGTCTATCAAATTCTACAGTAGGTTCAATAGTCACACCTCTGCAGCGAACACTCTGTAGCTCTGGTGAACAGATTAGGAGTCCCCTAACAGCTCTCATGGCAAACTACAGTTCCCACAATTCTTTTGGGGGAAGCTCTCACTGTTTAATAATAATAATAATAATTTTATTATCTATACCCCCCACACATCTGGTATCATAGTGTTTTAAATGCATGGTGGAGATGAGGCCTGTGATTGTGGGGGCCAGATAGCAGAAGCTACTTGATGATCCCGTTGCTTGAATATGATAGGTATTATGCCTTGTTTGTTGATAGCACAGATAATCCTCCTTTGTGGAAGTATGGAGCTATTAGGGTGATTTGTGTTTTTAACTACTTCCCCTCTCTTTTACCAGCATAGACCAGTGTTTCCCAACCTTTTTTGGGCAAAGGCACACTTGTTTCATGAAAAAAATCTTGAGGCACACCACCATTACAGCCCCGTGACGTCAGCGCGCAGCGTCACGCCGGGAGGGACATGAATTGCTAGCAAATTACATAATCACCTCCTTGAGGGCTGGCTCATCTTCTCCGAAGGCAGAACCCCATTAATTAACAGGACAGACTCACACCATAGCCAAGACGAGGGGGGAAAACCTCAGTCATGCACAGTCATGCACATGTGGGGGCTAAATGAGGACGAAGACCGGGCAGAGAGCAGGGTTCAAATCACCCCACCTGGCCAGGACAATCCCTGGATGCTCCCTTGGGCCACTCGCCTGACCCACCTTGCAGGGCTGTTGTTGCGAGGATAACATGGGGAGAACCACGCGCGCCCCTGGGAGCTCCTTGGAGGAGAAAGCGGGCGATAAATGCAATGCACGAAATATATGAGAGGTGACCAGGTTTTGCAGGTGAGGGGCCCCCGCCAGCCTCCGCTTCCAACACCCGGCGCAACGACGCCGAAGTTTCCCCCCGGGCTCGGCTCGGGGAGCAGCGCTGCTCCCCCCCGGCTCCCCTTCGCCCTCCCGGCTCTCTCTGCCGCCCACTGAGGACCCCCCTCACCTGCCAAGTCCGGAGCGCTGGTGGAAGTTGCATGCATGCATGCAGGGCGCCGCGTTGCCATTGCATTGCACTGCACTCCATGCAACGCCTGCACGCATGCATTGCCTTGCACGCCCGCCAAGGGGTCTCCCCGCGGTCCGATGCGTCCCCCCCGGCGCGGATGCAGCATTGCAAAAATAACCCCCCCCCGACTCAGCCCTACCTGGGGGGCAGCCTCCGCCTCCGCCGCTCCGCCTCCGCGGGGATCCCCGGGCTCCATCCTGCCGCCCGATCTCCGCGGGGGCGCAGGCAGGCTGCGCGGGGTCTGCGCGGAAGAGCCCCTGCCCGCCCAGCCGCCGCCGCTGCGCTCATTCCATGGCCGGGAGAAGAGCGCTTCAAACAAAACGCCCGGCCCGCCAGGCCACGCTGGGAAACATAGTTTGCGCACCCTGCGCGGGCGCGGAGCCCAAGGGCGAGGGGACTACGGATCCCGGCAGCCCCCGCGCCGGGGACGGAGGGGGAGAGGCCGGGTGCAGGGATGGAGGGACGGGTGGGCAAGCGAGTGAGTGAGTGGCAGCCGCCAAGCCTTGGCCGAGAGCCAGGAAGGGCCTCCCCGGAGGAGGAGGAGGGAGGCGCAGAGCGGGAGGGAGGGAGGGAACCCCAGGGGTCATCTAGTGACGGCGCCCCAATCGAAAATTTGACTTTTTAAAAAAAATCTTTCGAATTTTTTAATTTTTCCCGCGGCACACCAGGCAACATCTCGCGGCACACTAGTGTGCCGCGGAACAGTGGTTGGGAAACACTGGCATAGACAATGAGGCCTATGAGGCACCAGCATATGAGAAGGTCACTTATTGGGATCAACTATCTGGACCAGAGGTCAGCAAACCTTTTCAGCAGGGGGCCAGTCATAGCTATCAACATTTCCCTTTTTTTAAGGGAAATTCCTTTATTCTGAATAGGATTCCTCTCAAGAAAAGGGAAAAGTTGACAGCTATGGGGCCAGTCCACTGTCCCTCAGACCTTGTGGGGGGGCCGGACTACAGTGGTACCTTTGGATGTGAACGGGATCCATTTTGGAGCACCATTCGCATCCAGAAGTGAATGCAACCTGCGTCCACGGGTCACGATTCACCGCTTCTGCGCATGCACGTGACGTCATTTTGATCACCTGCACATGCGCAAGCGGCGAAACCCGGAAGTAACGCGCTCTGTTACTTCTGGGTCGGCACAGCACGCAATCCGAAAATACTTATCCCGAAGCTTCTTCAACCCGAGGTATGACTGTATATTTGGGGGGGGGGGGATGAACGAATTCCTATGCCCCACAAATAACCAAGAGATGCATTTTAAATAAAAACACATTCTACTCATGTAAAAACACCAGGCAAGCCCCATAAATAACCCAGAGGTGCATTTTAAATAAAAGGACACATTCTACTCGTGTAAAAACACGCTGATTCCTGGACTGTCCATGGGCCAGATTTAGAAGGCGATTGGACCGCATCCGGCCCCTGGGCCTTAGTTTGCCTACCTATGATCTGGACCATCACATCCAGTCCAGGAACAAGCCCAGTGGAGCCCCCTCCGTGCAGCGTGGTCATTGAGCCTCCTGCCCACAGAGAGACTGTGGTCAAGGCATTCAGTGTCTCGCTGGCCCCAGGCACACGGCTGCCTCGGAGGCAGATCTGCAGTTGAGGTTCCGGCTCAGGTTACTCATACCGCCAAAACTGCAGCGATTTGTCTCGGATACCCATGAACTCAAAGGTGTTGAAGAGCAGGTGGGATGCCTGGAGCCCCTCACACCCCCTCCTGCTTATGAAAATGCAACTGTGGAGGTCTTTGAAAAATAATTTCAGCCCCCCAGGCTATGAGAACAGTGCACCGTGGACACTTCTTTATCAGACTTCCTTCAGTGGTCATCTTGTTGCAATCCATATAAATTCAGTAAATAAATAAAATAAACAAACAGTGGATTTGTCCTGGGGAAAGTGGCAGGGCAAATGGCAAAAGCCGCTCTCAAGACCCTTGATGAACTTTTGCGCTTTCACCTATAGGCTTACAGCAGAGCACTCTCTGTCTCATACAGACCTTTATCAAATTACATACAACAAAAAAATTCAGATGGCCTTTCCTAATGTGGAAGCAATCTTGCGGCTATTTCTTAGCTTTATGGTCACTAACTGCTTGGGAGAGAGGAGTTTTTCAAGACTCAAAAGAATTTAAAATTAATTAATGGCCACGATGTCTGAAGAGAGGTCCGCACTGAGCATTCTGTACACTGAAAGTGACAAACTTAGACAAACAACTTTTGACGAAGTTTTGGATGATTTTGCTATGAGGAAGGCGAGAAAAAAAAAATATTTATAGTCTTACTGTATTTGATGGTTGTAGTTTACTTCTTAATATGTATTTTAAAACTGACTGTTTAATGAGAACCTAAAGTAGAATCTAAAAGTGCCGCACTGTCAAGCAATCATGATCATATTATTTACACTTCTCAGGCAATATAATTTGTAAACTCAATGTTGTTGTTTTTAAAATAATAACATTACAACTTCATTTTCCTAAAAAGTAATGCTGATTCCACAAAAGGTTACAAAGTTCGGTTACTGCAGAAGTTTTTCAGTGCTAATTTTAACATTTATGCATTTAATTTTTTTTAAATCACCATGGTATTTAACAATAACATCTTATGTCCTTTAGAGGAGAAAAAGGTAAATTGCAAAATTTTAAATACCTGTCATCATCCTTGGCTTGACTCAGTTTTGTTTATAACACTCTTCCATTTTCTTCTAGTCGTGAGCGTGTGGAGCAGCCTAGGACCTCTCTTCATCTAGATCCAGCGCTGACTGAGGGAAGCGGAGTTGTGTATAAGCCACTCTGACAGCCTTTTCGGCTTAAGGGTGGGGTATAAATTCTGTAAACAAATAAGCTGCAAGTAAGGGGGGGGGAGAGCAGTACCTCTTCAGACTGTAGACCAGGTTGCAGCTCATATCTCCCCCCCCCCACAAACACACACACACAGAGAGAAAATCAAGGTTGTCCTTGACATTTTGAGATGTAGGGGATTTAGTACAGGTAGGAACATTTGCTCATGTTTTTCTTCACTTGGCATTGGGCGAGTGATTATCATGAGTGGATCTGTGTGCATTGCTGTTCTTAATTATGTTTAGAAATTGCCTCTTCTCTGAGGAGTTGAGAGTGCAGTATGTAGCTGCCATTCCTCCCCTTTTATTCTCACAACGTGGGTGTGTGGCCAGTCTAAGAACACTCTGAAATCTTCATGGCTGAGTGGGATCTTTTTTTTCCTTTTAAAGGTTTTTATTAGGAATATCAACATAACATTTTATCAAAACACTTATCATCCTTAATTCCCCCCCTATTTTTTCCTTCCTCCCTCTCCATAAAAAGAGCCCAGTCTCCTTCCCCCCCCCAGACTTCTCTCAGCTCCTCCCTCTGATTTTTTCAATACATGTACTTCTCTGCATATTATAAAATTATAAAGATCCTTAATTTATCGACCTATGTGTTATTAAAAATAAATTTGTATATGTTTATTCAAAACCTGCCAAGGAGTCCAATTCATTTTGTTGTTTCTTTAAATACTTTGTAAAAGGTTCCCATTCTTCTTTAAAGTCACAGTTGTCCTTGTCACACAGTTTGTGTGTCACTTTAGCCAGTTCCACATAATCCATCAGTTTCTCTTGCCACAGTTCTTTAGTCAGGATTTCTTCCTTCTTCCATCCTTGTGCTATTAAGACTCTTGCCGCTGTTGTTGCATACATAAAAATGTTCTTAAATTTCCTTGGCAGGTCTTTTCCTACAATCCCTAACAAAAATGTTTCAGGTTTTTAAACAAATGTTAATTGGAACATTTTCTTCAACTCATTATATATCATTTCCCAGAATTTTCTAATTTTACTGCAATCCCACCACATAGGATAAAAAGTAACTTCTTCTTCCTTACATATCCAAAACATGTTTGAACCAGTTTTGTACATTCTTTCTATCTGCACTGGTGTTATATACCATCTATACGTCATTTTCATATAGTTTTCTTTCAACAAAGAGCAATCTGTAAATTTTAAGTCAGTTTTCCACAATCTTTCCCAGTCTTCAAACATTATATTATGACCTATATCTTGTGCCCATTTAATCATGACTGATTTCACCTCTTCATCTTTTGTTTCCCATTCTAGCAGAATACTATATGCACCTTTCAATAGCTTTACTTTCCCTTCTACAACTTCCTTCTGAAATCTAGATGTGGTATAACTAAATCCTTTCTTTTGGTCTTCTTTATAGATCTCATGTAGTTGCCAATAGTGTAACCAACTCTGAAAATGGTCTTTTATTTCTTCATAATCTCTTAATTGGGACATGAGTGGCGCTGTGGGTTAAACCACAGAGCCTACGACTTGCCGATCAGAAGGTCGGTGGTTCGAATCCCTGGGATGGGGTGAGCTCCCATTGCTCGGTCCCTGCTCCTGCCAACCTAGCAGTTCAAAAGCACGTCAAAGTGCAAGTAGATAAATAGGTACCGCTCTGGCGGGAAGGTAAACGGCGTTTCCATGTGCTGCTCTGGTTTGCCAGAAGCAGCTTACTCATGCTGGCCACATGACCTGGAAGCTGTATGCCGGCTCTCTCGGCCAGTAAAGCGAGATGAGCGCCACAACCCCAGAGTCGGTCACGACTGGACCTAATGGTCAGGGGTCCCTTTACCTTACCCTTTTAATCTCTTAATTTCCATTTTCCTTCTTGATCCTTTAACAGGTCAACATATGTAAGCCACTTTCCCTTCTTTCCAAGAGGTTTGAGCAGTAAAGATCGCTGAGTTTCCTGCTTGGCAGGGGGTTGGACTCGATGGCCCTTGTGGTCTCTTCCAACTCTATGATTCTATGATGAACCTGGATCTCCCCTCTTCTACTCAAATGCTCTGATCACTACACCCCACTGCTGTTACAGATTGCAGTGTCCCCATCATGCCAACTCTCTGAATAAATACCCCTGGGACTTGAAACAAAATGCTTCACTAGGGAATGCTCTGTGTTCAGGATTCTGGCCTCGCATACCACCCCCTGCCCATCCACTTGCTCTGGTCTCACTCCCCCACCCACCTTTTCCCTCCCTTAATGATGTTATAGATTGAGAGAGGAGGAGACCCCCAAACCCTAGAAATTAATGAATGGTAGAATTTTGATTATTTGGGATGTGAAGGGTGTGATGCAAACTGCAAAGGAATTCCTGGGCTAGCCTATGCCAAATGACCTGACCAAGCTAAGGCCATTGAGAAACAGTAGTCATTGAGGGCTATTGGAAATGTAAGAGAACTGTGTTCCCCCCTTGCCCTGAGGTGTAAACAGAGATCGGGGAATGGAAGGTTGCCAGGGTAGGTGGACCTGAGGGGACAGGAAAAGAGAGGTTTGGGCAAGGGTTCCTGGGAAGAAGAAGTGGGGGAGACTGGGATCCATCTTTGGGCAGGCTGGCTGAAGGCTGGCTGCACTGCTGTGGGGAACAAGCCCCTCTCGAAATGACTATGCGGTAAGGTCTGGACTCCCTCCAGGTGTAAATAGGTGAATAAACCTCATTTCTCAAACAGTCCCCGTCATTTCTCGATCCTCCAAAGGAACACAGACCCTGCGTGAGTGCCTGGAGCCCCATGGACTCTTGCCACCACTAAGCAGAAAGAGGGGGAGGCATCCAAATTTAGTAACAATATTTTTGGTACTTCTGCAAATCTTGGGATTTCCCCCAAATCTGCTGATATCTCCCTCTTTTGTGCTGATTGTGCTGTTTCATCTGCAGAGCCATCACCACTCCACAGCCTGAACCGCAGAAATAGTGGGAATGGCAGCCTAACTTCCCGACTGGCTTCCATCAAGAGTGGCTGCTGCAGCTGCCTTCTTTTATTTTATCAGACATAAAACAAAACAAAACAAGACCTCCAAGCTCTGTCAAAAGCATTGCTAGGACATTAAAAGGGTTGGGGCATAGTGCCATGACACAAATTTGCACAACAGGTGCCTGCGTAAATTCAGGAACCTTTTAGAAGGAAAGCCACACTGTGTCAGCAGAGTAATAATAATAATAATCCTAAGGAAAAGGGAGGTAGAGACGGGAGATCTAGGGCCTGGTGCAGAAGATCCTGGAGTTGAGATTCCCTGGGCCCATGCCCTCACATCACTTCTGAGGTTTCCACATGGGATGACACTCCCAGCTTCCATTCACATCCCCACTGCCTGCACCCTTGAACAAAACCAGCCAGTCATTCCAGCCCATCTTGACAGTGTATCAGCAGCAAAGGGAGATAAAGGGGAGCCGGAGGAGAAGGGAGCTGGATGTAGTTGTTTGCAAGGTGGGGTGGAGCCACTGCATCACCTCCTTATTAGGAGCAAGAATAATAGAACTGTAGAGTTGGAAGGGACTCAAAGGACCATCTAGTCCAACCCCTTGTAATGCAGGAATAGGCAGCTGTTCCATATAGGGATGGGACCTGCAGCCTTGGCATTATCAGCACCACACTCTAACCAACTGAGAGAGAGTGGGGAGGTTGGTGCAGTGCAGATGCACTAGCAGAACTGGCTCTGCTGGTGTGTTTGCATTGAGTCAACCTCCCGGTATGCAACAGGGATCTATCCTTCCAGGAAGCTGTGTCTCCAGTGGCTCCAACACTTCCTGCTGACCACTTCTAGAACTTAAATGTTGTTGGCAGAGTAGGTGAATTGAAGCTAGGAAGCCAAATCATATGCAATACTGACTCTTTAATTGAAATTAAAACAATATCCAAACACTTATTAAAATATTCAAAAGCCTATATACTTGCAGAAAAGCCTAAACTTGCAGAGGGGGAGTGGGTGGCACTGTGGTCTAAACCACTGAGCCTCTTGGACTTGCTGATCGGAAAGTTGGCGGTTCGAATCCAAGCGACAGGGTGAGCTCCCATTGCTCTGTCCCAGCTGCTGCCAACCTAGCAGTTCGAAAGCATGCCAGTGCAAGTAGATAAATAGGTACCACTGTGATGGGAAAGTAAACAGTGTTTCTGTGCACTCTGGCTTCTGTCACGCAGTGGCGTAGCGTGGGGGGTGCAGGGGGGCCGGCCGCACCGGGCGCAACATCGGGGGGGGGGGGCGCGCTCACACTCGCAGCTCTCTGCCCCTAGGGCAGAGGGGGTGCAAATTACTTGCCTTGCCCCGGGTGCTGACAACCCACGCTACGCCACTGCTGTCACGGCATTCCTTTGCACCAGAAGCAGTTTAGTCATGCTGGCCACATGAAGCCAGCTCCCTTGGCCTGAAAGCAAGATGAGCGCCCCAACCGCATAGTTGCCTTTGACTGCACTAAACCGTCCAGGGGTCCTCTTACTTGCAGAACGTATAGCTAAAGAATAATATATGCAAAGTATTTACATTCACATGGGCTTAGCTTTTCTTAGTTGAAGATTATAGCTTCTTCCTTAAACATTCAAACAGTGTCTTTCTATCTTTCCAATACTTGCACTCAGCCTTCGGCACGTGACACAGCCAGGCCAGGCAGTTCCTTCTGAGAGGTTCCCACTCCTTCCAGCAGACCTCTCCTTACTGCTTCATTGGGAGAACATCAACTTCTGTACTTATTTCTGTCACACACACTCACACAGAAACATCAGCACTCTTCTCCTCTGTTGCGTTTAAAGGTAGAGTCATCCAACATTGTCTAGGGGGAATTTTCCTTTTTAAAATATGGCAACCCTAACATTGTCTCTTCTGCAGTGTTCAAGGAGATGCAGCCATTACAGTCAAGTCACTCCCATGTGACCAAAATTAAACAATCACACTAGTTACTGGGGGACAATCCAGAATTAAACACACAGTAATGCATTTAAGCATTCCCAATTTCAGTAAAGTAAATAACTATACTTTACAAATGTGATACAGCTATTGTTACGCACCACCCCAACCTCTAAGTGGTGGGAGAAACCAGGTTCCAGGCGCTCACTCAGGGTTCAGCTTCCTTGGCGTTAAGGGTGGTGTACTGTGTATTCAGGATAAGTGGCTTTATTTACACATATACATACTCTGAGCATAGGATGGAGGGGCTCACTGCATGAACACCCCAACAGATATTGCTCCTTCATTCATCACAATTTTGGATCCAGGCCAGATCAAGCACATCTTTCTGTCTCTAGCTCCTTGTCTACCAGCCACATGTGGGAGAGAAGGTCCATGCATTTGTCCCATGGCATAGAGCAACTTATTTGGCCATGCTAATGATGGCACTTGACTAGTCAGCCACAGTCAGTGCCTAGAAGGGGCTAGTTTGGCAAGCTTCCTTCCTTCCTTCCTTCCTTCCTTCCTTCCTTCCTTCCTTCCTTCCTTCTTCTGCCTTTTTCCGTGACAGGGACTGAAGATGGCTTATAGATAAAATAAAAACAGCTTTAAAAAGTTAAACATTAATAGAATTAAAACAATATATATGATCTATTAGGGACGCGGGTGGCGCTGTGGGTAAAACCTCAGTGCCTAGGACTTGCCGATTGTATGGTCGGCGGTTCGAATCCCCGCGGCGGGGTGAACTCCCGTCATTCGGTCCTAGCTCCTGCCCACCTAGCAGTTCGAAAGCACTCTTAAGTGCAAGTTGATAAATAGGGACCACTTTCTAGCGGGAAGGTAAACGCCGTTTCCGTGTGCGGTGCTGGTGCTTGCTCGCCAGAGCAGCTTCATCACGCTGGCCACATGACCCGGAAGTGTATCCGGACAGCACTGGCCCCCGGCCTCTTAAGCAAGATGGGCGCGCAACCCCAGAGTCGGACACGACTGGCCCGTACGGGCAGGGGTACCTTTACCTTTATATGATCTATTAAAACATGCAGATCAGTACAATTTTAAAAAATCATAGCACCAGTCCTTTTATTGAAAGCCATCAGTTCCCAAAAGCCTGTTGGAACAAGTAGATCTTCACTTCCATGTGGAAGCACAGCAAGGAGGGAGCCAGTCTGGCTTCTCTAGGGAGAGAGTTCCAGAGTCTGGGAGTAGCCACCACTGAGAGGGTCCTCTCCTCCATCCCCACCAATGGTGGTGGGACCGAGAGAAGGGCCTCGCCTAAAGATCTCAGAACCTAGGCAGGTTTGTATGACAGAATGTGGTCTTCCACTCCCACTGGAAGGGGCTCTGGGCATCATACAGACTGACACCCACCCACCCAAACTCACAACAGTATAATCTGCAGGGTAACTAAATATAAAACAAAGCAAAATAACATTTTTTTAAAGAAGACCCTGGCTGGCAGATTCAGCCAGCCTTACTGCAGTCAGAACACTATGCCAGAATGACTATGTCACGCTGTGAGAATGATGTGAAACCCACAAGGCTGGCCACAAAACCACAGCAGAGAGTGTGCTTGTGATGAGCCCATCACTACTTCAAGCCTGCTTCCGCTTCACTCTGTGTCAGCAAGGCATGCTTGGATGGTCAGAGGGCATACAGCATGTGCCCAGGGCCATCTTTTAGTAGAGATCAGCATCTGAGGGTTGATATCTCTGTTTGATGCTCATCTCAAGGAGAATGCGAAGCAGGGAGAAAGCATTTTCCGTAGCGATGCTCCCTTGTGCTGTTTGACAGTGGAATGGATCTCAGGAGGTTGTGGACGCTCCTTCCTTGGAAGTTTTTAAGCAGAGGTTGGATGGCCACCTAGTTGTTGTTGTTGTTTAGTCGTTTAGTCGTGTCCGACTCTTCATGACCCCATGGACCAAAACACGCCAGGCACTCCTGTCTTCCACTGCCTTCTGCAACTTGGTCAAACTCATGTTCGTAGCTTCGAGAACACTGTCCAACCATCTCGTCCTCTGTCGTCCCCTTCTCCTTGCACCCTCCATCTTTCCCAACATCAGGGGCTTTTCCAGGGAGTCTTCTCTTCTCATGAGGTGGCCAAAGGATTGGAGCCTCAGCTTCAGGATCTGTCCTTCCAGTGAGCACTCAGGGCTGATTTCCTAAAGAATGGATAGCTTTGATCTTCTTGCAGTCCATGGGACTCTCAAGAGTCTCCTCAAAAGCATCAATTATTCGGCGATCAGCCTTCTTGATGGTCCAGCTCTCACTTCCATACATCACTACTGGGAAAACCATAGCTTTGACTATACGGGCCTTTGTCGGCAAGGTGATGTCTCTGCTTTTAAGATGCTGTCTAGGTTTGTCATCGCTTTTCTCCCAAGAAGCAGGCATCTTTTAATTTCGTGGCTGCTGTCACCACCTGCAGTGATCATGGAGCCCAAGAAAGTAAAATCTCTCACTGCCTCCATTTCTTCCCCTTCTATTTGCCAGGAGGTGATGGCCCAGTGGCCGTGATATTAGTTTTTTTGATGCTGAGTTTCAGACCATATATTGTGCTCTCCTCTTTCACCCTGAATTACAGGGGGTTGGACTAGGTGACCCTTGGTATCCCTTCCAGGTATAAGATTCTATGATGCAGCCTAGAATTAAAGACTGTGCCTGTGTGATGCTAATTTCTCCTCCATCCTTTCAAGCCTCTTCTGGTTCTGGGGAACAAGGTGGGAGAGGAGCTTGTCACAGCAGGAAGGCGAGACACTTGTGCCTCTTCAGCGGCCAGACTCATCTCTGCCTCTTGGCCTCTCTCCTCTCCTGCTTCAGCTTCTGCCTCTGATTCTGGACTGCTCTCTGCTGCACACTCTCCCTTCTCACTAAAGCCTGTTACCTCTTTTGCTTCCAACAACTCTTCCCATCTTCTCCTTCTGACCACTCATTGTCATTCCACCCCACTCCCATGGCTCTTCCCTGGGGGTTACCACAGCTAGTTCCTCCCACCATTCCTCTGTTTCCATTCAGTCCCTGACAATGACAGGATTGACTCATGCTAAGCTTGTGTTGCACAAAGACCCCTAGATCCTTTTCACATGTCCTCCTAGCAGCCCGGGTGCCTCTCCATCTTAGATTTGTGCTGTTGGTTCTTCCTGCAGAATCTGGCATTTGTTTCTTTTGAAATTCATTTTGTTAAGTTTTTTTATAATTGTTATTAAAGATTTCTTAGTTTACAAAAATAAGTGTGCTGTATTATTTTTTTCAGCTTGTGTTTTCTACAGATCAGTTTCATTTGTTGTGAGACATTGATGCTGCCTGCAGTATTAGGTCGAGAATAAAAGAGAGGGGAAGAGGGGGAGGGGTCAGGTGGTTATGCTTCTATTCTTCCACTGAGTGTATGTGTGGGGTTTTGTGTCAGTGTCACGTGTGGGTTATTCATTTTGTTAGTTTCATCCAGGGAGGCTCACCTGGCGCCCCCTTTTACGAGGAAAACAGGAAGCTGCTTTCTGCAGAATCAGAGCAGCAGTGAGAAGAGAAGGGATGGCAGTAGCAGAGCCCAAAGAGGCACAAGCTTTTGAGCTACATCTCAGAAAAAGGAACAGTGCTGATGAAGGCCATGGCCTTGGAAAGGATCTTGCTGGGCAGATAAAGAGGTTTGGAGGGGTGCTTTCAGCCCAAGGCCTTCTATCCCTGTTAAAAGAAAAACAGTGATGCATATCAAGGACATAGAATGCTCTGACGTGCTCCACAAAGGATCAGAATAAACAGTTTGTCTATTCAGTGCTCTAACACCAGACAGGCCCCCCCCCCAGCCTGAAATATGGGTACCTCTGCAACCCTCAGTCTTTTTTTGGGGTGTGTGGAGGTTCATGGTGGCATAGTGCCACAGAGATGTTGGGTAGCTGCTGGGGCATGACAGGAATTCCCGACTTCCTTTGGTCCAGGGCACAAACTGATCCATTGTTTTCGCATCAGAGCTGAAAGATCTGATGGAGTGGGGAGGAAATGTGAGCAGATTGGGCCCAGCCTGAAAGGAAGCCAGTTGGTTAGGCAACCAGCAGAGCAGAGCACCGGTCTGTCCAAGGGTCAAGAAGTCGGCAAGCAGCCTGAACCACCCCAGGGAAGGGCCAGCGATTCCAGGATTGGCCATGTGTGTTGCTCTAAATGGAAATTCCCCCTTGCTCTGCCAAGGAATATGTTTATTCAGGGGCAGTGCCTTTCACCACTTAGCCTTCTGCCCCAACTCCACAAAATTAATAGATGGGCGATTAAGAGCTCAACAACAACAAATCTTCACGAGCTACCTGTTTTGACCAACTCCCCTCAACCCAATTCAAGCCTCCTTTGCTGTGATTTCAGCTTACGCTGCATTTGTCTTGCAGTGGCTGTTCATAACAACACTGCAGAGTTTTATGTTTTTCTCACTTTGGTTCTTTTAATATAACAACAACAACAACAACAACAACAACAACAACAACAACAGTACCCTGCCCATCTGGCTAGGTTTCCCCGGCCACTCTGGGTGGCTTCCAACAAAGATTAAAAATACATTAAAATGTCACACATTAAAAGCTTCCCTAAACAGGGCTGCCTTCAGATGTCTTCTAAATGTCAGGTAGTTGTTTATCTCCTTGACATCTAATGGGAGGGCATTCCACAGGGTGGGTGCCACTACCGAGAAGGCCCCCTGCCTGGTTCCCTGTAGCTTTGCTTCTTGCAGTGAGGAAACCATCAGAAGGCCCTCGGCGCTGGGCCTCAGCATCCAAGCAGAATGATGGCGGGTGAGAAGCTCCTTCAGGTATACTGGGCTAAGGCCATTTAGGGCTTTAAAGGTCAGCACCAACACTTTGAATTGTGCTTGGAAACGTCCTGGGAGCCAATGTAGGTCTTTCAAGACCGGTGTTATGTGGTCTCGGCAGCCGCCCCCAGTCACCAGTCTAGCTGCCACTTTGTGGATTAGTTTTTTTTTGGTTTTCCCCCCATTCTGGATTAGTTGTAGTTTTCGGGTCACCTTCAAAGGTAGCCCCACATAGAGCGCATTGCAGTAGTCCAAGTGGGAGATAACTAGAGCATGCACCACTCTGCCAAGACAGTCTACAGGCAGGTAGGGTCTCATCCTGCGTACCAGGTGGAGCTGGAAGACAGCTGCCCTGGACACAGAATTGATCTGTACCTCCATGGACAGCTGTGAGTTCAGAATGACTCCCAGGCTGCGCACCTGGTCCTTCAAGGGCACAGTAGCCCCATTCAGGACCAGGGAGTCCTCCACACCAGCCCACTCCCTGTCCCCAAGAGCAGTACTTCTGTCTTGTCGGGATTCAACCTCAGTCCATTACTGCATCACTGTCCAGTACAACTGCTGCCTTCCCAGGCCAATGGCTCAGGGCTCTGGCTTTTGTGTGGCCAGCAGGGACAGGTAACATGTTGCCCTCCAGGTGTGAATGAACTGCAGTTCCCATCCGTGTTTGGCTACAGCAGGGGGATGACTCACACTCATTGCTCCTCCCACGTCTACCTCTGGCCACACCCACTTTTGCCTCTGGCCCTGATCACCATGGATGACAGTTGCCCACAGAGAAATGTAGCGCTCAGGCTAAACAAATAACAGAAACAAAACACAACTCATTTTATTTAGCCCATCAAAGTGTCACAAATAGCTTTTGGCATTCTCAGAAACTCTGGATCAAGGCTGGATGGTAAACAGGTTGGGAGATGGAAATAAGAGTTGCCTGATGGATGGATGAACCTGCCTTTTGAGGGTACAGCACCTGTAAATTATGCAAGGGGGGGGGAGAACCCGAGTTAAAACAGAAGCAGAAATTTACCAGGGTCAGCTCCCCCTATTCCGCCCCATCTCATCTGTTGAACCCCCACCTTTCCTGATAAAAGGCGGCTGTTTGGCTCCCTCTTGAGGCCTGCGCGCTGCACTGCAGGTCCCCCGGCGGGGCGGGGCTTTCCCTGGGACCCGCCCCGCCCCGCCCGCTCGCCCGCCTACAAAGCCCGGCGTGCCTCACGGCAGCGAGTTCCCGTATCCCGGAAGTGGCGTTAGTGGCGGCGGGACGAGTGGAACTGCAGAGAAATGGAGCGGCCGGGCGGAAGCGTTCCCGGAAACGTGCCGCTGCGCCCCTCGGACGGCGGCCGGCGGCAGCCAGAAGAGATCAGGGGCGCCGGCTCCGCCATGGCCAAGCAGTACGACGCGGTGGAGTGTCCCTACTGCGACGAGGTCTCCAAGTACGAGAAGCTGGCCAAGATCGGGCAAGGCACCTTCGGGTGAGGCTCTGCCGGGCGCCCGTCCCCCCCCTGCGGGGAGCCCCCCGCGCCCCCCACCTCCCCATGGACCCCCCCCGCCCCCAGCAGTGTCCCCCACCCCCGAAAAAGCTCCCTGCGCCACAGGCTCCCCCACTGCTCCAGCCCCACGGCCTCCCTTATGGGCTCCTAGCACAGGCTCCCAACAGACGTCCTTCATGCAGGCTTCCCTGGGGGGCCGCCCCCTTTCCTCTCCCCTCGGGTCTCCCATTGCCTCGCCTTCATTCTGGCCTCCTGTACGGTTGCTTCCTCTGCTCTTCCTGTTCTAGTCCCACCCCTCCTGATTAGTTGCCTCCCCAAGTTGCTCTCCGGTCAAGCTCCCACCGCGGCGGCCTGAGCTGCCCCTTCCTTTCCCCCTTTAGCTCCTTGCTGCCCTCCCCAAAAGTCTTGTTCCTCGCTCGTGTCTCTTAAATAACTCCCCAGCTTCACACACTGAATTGCTTCCCCCGCACCAGCTCCCTTCGCTGATTGCAGACAGCCTTTATTAATTACTGTACTGATACTAAAAATAAAAAAATTCCTTCCAGTAGCACCTTAAAGACCAACTAAGTTAGTTCTTGGTATGAGCTTTCGTGTGCATGCACACGAAAAAGCACACGAAAGCTCATACCAAGAACTAACTTAGTTGGTCTTTAAGGTGCTACTGGAAGGAATTTTTTTATTTTGACTATGGCAGACCAACACGGCTACCTATCTGTACTGATACTATTTGTCCCTTGGAAAAGACCAAGGCAGCATAGGTGGTTCAGACCCACCCCCGTTTTATCACCTTAATAATCCCAGGAAGTAGATTAGCTGGAGAGAAAGTCTTGCTTCTGGATGCATTTCATAGTGCCTCCACTCTGATTAAGATCATAAAAGAGGTAGAATGTGGCCTGAGGGGACCCAGGTTCAAATTGCATGAGAGAGCCACCTTACTTGGAGGGGGGCACAACAACCATCTAATCCAGAGGTTTACAACCTTTTTGAGTCCACGGCTCCCTTGACCAACTCCATTCTTTCTGCGGTACCCCTGTGGGGCTCAGGAGCCTGGTTATGTCCCCCCTTGCCTGCAGAGCTGGCAGCCCCTGAACCCTTTTCAAACACCCTCCCTTGTGGAGTGTTCCCTCAGCCTCCTCTCCTCTCCCCTTGGGAGTCCTCTGAGCAGCTGCTGCTGCTGCTGCCTGGTCTCTGAGCTGCCCACCCTGCCCCAAAGAGAGGTGCCTCCTCACACTGCCCCACAGGGGCCTGGGAAGAGGATGCCCCCAGCCTTAGTGGCCCAACGGAGACTGGCCAAAGGTGAATGTGAGGCCAGCACCAGGCACTCAGCTCCCAGACAGGCCTTGCACACAGCAAGCACAAGAAAGGCCAGCACAGAACCTGCCTGCCTGCCTGGCCTCCCACTTGTCTGTCCATTCCCAACAGCAAGGGCTGGTGGACTGGCAGGCTAGGCTCCTTCACCCGCTTGCTTGCTCCAGGGCTGCTACAACAAACAGCTGCACAAGCCTTTGGGAGGCAGAGACATGAGAGGGCATCAGAGAAAGGAGGAAGGAAAAAGGGGCAGAGGACAGTGTTGCCCATGGCACCCTGACCATCATTAAAAGCACCCCAGGGTGCCACGGCACACTGGTTGAAAACCCCTGATCTAATCCATCTTTGGATCCATCTAAATTAGGTGCCACAGCATTTTCCTTGTGACAAGGAGTTTCCAAAGCTGAGCTTTCCTCAGGCCAAATACGTACATTTGTTCTGGGTGTATTGCAGTTCGTTCTCCCCATTTTAGGCAGAATTTACTGAGCTTTTAAGTGCAAAAGGCCTTTTCTTTCGTTTTTCTTTCTTCTCAGTTACCTATCTCTTATACTTTTGTCTACCAGACTCCTTTCACACTCTGCTTGCACCTTATTCCCACCCATACTCAGACTGCCAGTTTTTTAAATCTCCTTTCTCTGATATCCCCTTCCTTTCTGTTCCCAGCTTGTTTATTAAATTAGATATTATTATTATTATTATTAACCTTTCATCTTGCTTTCTAAATTCTTTCAACACTACTGAACTTGCCCTTTCCCCTCAGAGTAGAGAGATCTCTCTCTCAAATTTCTCTCTCCAACCACCTTTACTTGCATACAAGAAGTTGCTGGTTTTCAGGCCTTTTTCCAGACCAAAAAGCTTCACCACAACTAGTGGGTGGGACTGGTAAGTGAGGAGGTAGGGGAGCGGCTGTACCACTGAGCCCCCCTGAAAGTTCAGCTGTGGGTCCTGGCCTGGTGCCTGAGAAACCCTGTGGAAAACTAGTTAAATTTTTGACTAGAAGTGCCAATTGAGGCAGTGTTGGGACAGTACCTTCTTGATGGTGGTATCCTGTTCTTTTGTCCAGTTGCTCTCAAATAACATGTGTCAGCTTGCTTGGATTCTTCATGTTTTGTGTCGTTCTGCAAAACCTTCCATGTGCCTGACACAGGATAGCATCTTAACACATCTGCCAGTTTCAAGTCTTTCCTTCCTTCCTTTTCTTATCAGCAGGATACTGTAGGATTCAACTTCCCTCCCACATGCACCTTCTTACATCGGGCACACATATACTTTACAAAAAAAAAGAACAAAACTCGAGTACTTTTTGAATAGTGCCTGCTTGTTCCAAGGGTACCTCATCAAGTGGCAGCTTCACTCCATGTACATGTACCAAAAAAGCCATTCATCATGTGTATACCTTGGTGTGGGCTTTTTTATTTTTAGGAGGGTAGCTGCACTTTCCCTGTTCAATTACATGAGGACTGCACAGGAAGATAAGGGAGGTGCTGCTGGATTAGGCCTGAAGCTGAGCACGTGAAGATAGCACTGTTGTTCGTCTCCCAGCAACTGGTGTTCTGAGAGATGTTGCTCTGGAACCCAGGAGTTCTAGTCAGCATTTATCCAGCAAGAGTTAGTCAGGCGTCTCTGGGGAGTTTGCAGGTGGAAACACCTCCAGGTCCTTGGTGAATCTTAACACTTCCCATTTTCTCTACAGGGAGGTGTTCAAAGCAAAACATCGTCAAACAGGCAAAAAAGTTGCATTGAAGAAGGTGTTGATGGAGAATGAAAAAGAGGGGGTAAGTTTGTGCTGTGTTGGGGGATGAGGGGGGCAGTGTGTAAGGGTGATTATGAGCATGGGAGGTAAAGTAGCTTTGAGGTGCATCTTTGGAACAGAATGTGGGTGCAAAATTGGGTGCAGCAACCTGGATCAGGGGGAGGTGGATCCATCTGTTGTAGTGTTGTGTTTCAAAGAGTGGTCAGGCAGATGCTTCCAGGAAGCCCTAATGCAACAAGTCAGTAGTCTTCCTTTATTATCCTTGTGTTTACCATTCAGCGGTATGTTGCCTCTACAAAGACCTTTGGCTACATACAATAAAGGTGACTGGCTGCCTGGCCTCCAAAAGGGAAAGTTTCGTTGTGGCTCTCAGGACTGATCCCACTTGAGAAACGCACTCTGTATGAATTTGTGGCATCATTTTTTTAAGGCCATCTAAGCCAGTTGCTGTCTCACCATCTTGCAGCAGTGGATTTATTTTGCTGTATCATAATTCCTTCTGTTTCTGGTGTTCATGCTGAGAGGGGTTGATGCTTGTGTTGCCCAAATGGCATGTGGAAGAGAGGGCTGAGTCTTGGCAGGAACCCTAAGGCTTGCGGAAGTAGAAACAAATCTTTTAGCCAAAACCCCAAAGAGGAGTCCTTTCAACAGCTGCCAATTAGTTACTGGATTAAGTTCAGAGTACTGGCATTGGGGTACAAAGTTCTATACAGCTTTGGACCAGGGTACCTAGAGGATCGCGTTATTCCTTGCATACCCAACTTAACATTGCAGATGCCATTCTGTAAGGAGGTCCATTCCACACAGTGTCAGAATGGAGTCTTTAGGTTGGTGGCACCTACCTGTTGAGACTCCCTCTGGTTTCATATCAGACAGGAGCCTTCTCTGTAATCGTTTTGAAGCCTGCTAAAGACTCTTTCAACAAGCCTTTTAGAATCTTTGTCCCAGTTGGCATCTGTCTTGAATACAAATTGGTTTTATTTACATGGTGTTTTTAAAAACTGATTTTAATATTAATAATTGTTTTAATATATGCAGTTGTTTTTCTATGTATGTGATTTTTTATGTACATTGTACTATAAACTCCTTTGGAAGCCCTCAAGGGAAGAGATTCATAGATAAAAGTAAATAAAACGAGAAGAATCTTTGTAACCATTGGGTTTTTTTCTGAAAAGAAACAAGCCAGGTTTTATAGTTTGCATGTCATGGTAAGTCAAAGCTTGTGGTTTGTTGCTCCTGGAAGGGCAGAGCAACATGTTACAAACTATAGGAATGTGAACTAGTGCACTGCTGTTTTATATTAAGCTATGGTTTAGCATAGATCTCTAGCATTTATTAAAGTTTTCTAACTGACTGTCCGGGTTATTTTTTAGTTCCCCATCACAGCCCTACGGGAGATCAAAATCCTACAACTACTCAAGCATGAAAACGTCGTGAATCTCATTGAGATCTGCAGGACCAAAGGTAAGAATTGTGGCTGCAAAAAAGGCAGTTTTTACGATTTGCAAGTTCTCACGAAAGCTGGAGATAATAATCGCAATCCAAAGCATTGAGAAATCACTATCCCACAACTCATATGACATGATATGATTGATTAGATTTAGGCGTGTGCCATCTTTCCACACTAAAAAAAAAAGTGTTCCAGGACTGCTTATAATATATGAATGTAAAAACAGCAGCACTATAAAGATATGAATTTGGAGCGGGTCCTGGTGGTTTCTGCATTTGCTGTAGAGAGGTGCAGATGGGGCTCATGAACCTGGAAAGGTAGCCCGTCCAGGAGAAGGAAAACTCTGATCTTAAGCCTGTGCTGCGTTGCAGGATATCTTTGGGAGAAGAAAAGGCTCAGGAGCAAACCCTACACAAATTCAGAGTGGAATCCCTAAGGCGGTTGGGTGGGGTCTGTACGCCTCTTTCTGGCAGCTCCTGCAGCGAAGCTGGTGCCACATCAGTGGGGTGGGGGTGGTGATGGTGGTATCTTGTCATCTGGGCAGCCCAGGACCTCCAAACACACTGCCCAGCATCTGGGCAGCAAAACTATAAATTAAAAGCATTTGTGGGTGACTTAGTATTAACTTTAGAACAACTGAGCAAGAGCATACCAGAAGCGATATACAGATTTGGAAAACTAGCTGCTTTCAAATTACCTAAAGAAAAACCCAGATGATTGTTGAAAATACGGACAACCAAGCAAAAATGATCTAGATCAGGCATAGGCAGACTCAGCCCTCCAGATGCTTTGGGACTACAACTCCCATGATCCCTAGCTAACAGGACCAGTGGTCTGGGATGATGGGAATTGTAGTCCCAGAACATCTGGAGGGCCCAGTTTGCCTATGCCTGATCTAGAAATCATGTATGGGTGGAAAGGAGAAAAAATATATCTGGGGATCTGGTTAACAATGAATAACTATAATATTTACCAAGATAAATACGTAAAGGTTTGGAAAGAAATAGAGAAATTTGGAAATAAGGGAAAAAATGAAACTATTGTTATTGGGCCATATTTCAGCTGTTGAAATGAATATCTTTCCAAAAATGTTATTCTTATTTAAAAAGATCCCATTCGTTGACAAACCCTATGCTTCAAAGAATGGCAGAAAAATACATCAAGGTTTATCTGGCAGGGAAGGAAGCCCTGAATAAAACATAAAGTCATGATTGATATAAAAGAAAGAGGAGGCTTCGCCCTACCAGATTTCCAAATCTACTTTGAGGCGTCATATTTATGGTGGATAAAAGATTGCATATTGTTGGAAAATATCAGAGGTTGAAATTTGGAACGACATGATACACAATTTGCTTATGGTATGGAAAGGCAGAAAATTTATAAAACCTTTACAAATCATGTGATCAGAAAAAAATTATAGAGAGAATGGAAAAAATATAAAAATCTATTGGAGGAAAACCCCAACGTGGATATCCCTGATTGAAGCCACTGCAAGGAAAAGGACAAATATGGTCAAACAATGGTGGACATAAAAATAAATCCCAGATTTTACAGGACAGGAACCAAAGTTGAAAGATCCCAAAAAACTAAAAAAAAAATTAACAGATACACCAGATTAACAAACTGTTTAAGATGGATTAAAAAATTGGATTTGCAGAACAAAAATCCCAATTCACAAGGGATTTATTAAATACAAAAGTAGAAGTATTATCAAAAATGTACAAACTGCTGCTAGAGTGGGATACAAAAGAGGAATTTGTGAAATCAGGTATGATTAAGTGGGCACAGATGTGGGTCATAACATTGGTTATGAGCTGTGGGAGAATTTATGGACAGTAAATATGAAGGTCACGGCATGTTACGCATTACAGGAAAATATGAAAATCACCCACAGATGGTATTTAACACCTGCCAAACTAGCGAAAAAAATATTTTAAGAAGAAAAAAGTAAATGTTGAAAAAGCAATGAAGTAGAGAGATCCTTTTTCCACATGTGGTGGTCCTGTAAAGTAATCAGGGAATTCTGGGAAGTAATTTGCAATGAATTAAAAAAGATATTCAAAATAACTTTTCCTCAAAACCCCGAGGCATTCCTTTTGGGAATGGTAACAGAAGTCCCAAAAAAACAAACAAACAAAAAAATTAAAAGCCACCACTGCAGCTAGAATCTAATTGACACAGAGGTGGAGAACAAGTACGGTACCAAGCAAGGAAGAGTGGAAGTTTAAAATGCTTGAATATGCTGAATTGGCAGGCATAACGAACAGGTAAGAGAAAAAGACGATAAAGAATATAAGGCGGACTGGAAAATATTTATTGAATATTTTAAGAACCAGTATAAACAAGTAAATAACCTAGCAGGTGTTGAGCAGAATAGAAGCTAATAGAATTTAACAGAAGAAGAAATTTGAATATTAAAAATATGCGATTTAATACACGATTTAATAGAAAACTAAAGAAACCAGGATAAGGGTGGAAGGGAAGTCACCAGGTATTTGTATATTGAGATTGATATAAAAGTTGCACAACCAGGGGGTGGAGGGTAGGGGATGTGTGTTTCTCCCCCCTGCAAATAAATAATAATAATAATAACAATAGCAAACAAACTGCCCTGGCTTGCACCCTGGGGAGGTCACCTTGGTGTTACTAATGCAGTGGTTTGGCTTCACCTCTGGAGGCACACTCCATTGTCTCAAGATGGATGCCAACACCAACAAGTCATATGGTGCCTTCCAGAGGTTGCCATGCTCAGTGTCCGAGGTAGCTTTGTGTGTAAATTGTATATATTGCGTGTGTTTTGGTCTTGAGTACTGGCATGCCCTAAGGGATGTGGGTGGCGCTGTGGGTTAAACCACAGAGCCTAGGACTTGCCGATCAGAAGGTCAGCAGTTCGAATCCCCACGACGGGGTGCGCTCTTGTTGCTCAGTCCCAGCTCCTGCCAACCTAGCAGTTCGAAAGCACGTCAAAGTGCAAGTAGATAAATAGGTACCACTCCAGCGGGAAGGTAAACGGCATTTCTGTGCGCTGCTCTAGTTCGCCAGAAGTGGCTTAGTCATGCTGGCCACATGACCCGGAAGCCGTATTCCGGCTCCCTTGGCCAATAAAGCGAGATGAGCGCCACAACCCCAGAGTCGTCCGCGACTAGACCTAATGGTCAGGGGTCCCTTTACATTTTTAACTGGCATGCCCATCCCTCCCGATTGTTGGTGAGACTGGCAAGAGCTGATGTGCATTGCATTCCCAACAGCTTCTGGGGGCACCACATTGGCTATACCTGCCACCTGTGGGAGGTGGTTCTGCGAGAGAGGGCTGTGCAGAATGGCAGCATGACAGAAGCAGTTCTCATTTGGGGAGCTGGGGAGGATAGACATTTTGCTTTGCATTTTTGGGTGGATCTGCGAGTACTAAATCGTTTCCTTCTCTGCCAGATGGTTTTTGATGCTGCATCATTGTGCCTTAACCTGCCTTGAGCCTTTGAAGGCAAGACTGTGATTGCGGCTGCTTCCTTTTAATTCCTACAGCCTCCCCGTACAACCGCTGCAAGGGCAGCATCTACCTGGTATTTGACTTCTGCGAGCATGACCTGGCTGGACTCCTCAGCAATGCCCACGTCAAGTTTACACTTTCGGAGATCAAGAAAGTCATGCAAATGCTCCTGAACGGCCTTTACTACATCCACCGTAATAAGGTGAGGGGGTCTTCTCTGGTTGAGACTCTCCCCTACTCCTAAGCTTCTTGACCTGAAGGAAGTTGGGAACTGTAGCTTTGGAATTTTCTGCCTGCTTCTCAGGATGCACCTTGTAATAAATCTTTTTTCTACATCTACCCAATTGTTTTCCTTCTCCAGATCTTGCATCGGGACATGAAAGCAGCCAACGTGCTTATCACCCGCGATGGTGTTCTGAAGCTGGCTGACTTTGGTCTGGCTCGGGCCTTCAGCCTGGCAAAGAACAGCCAGCCCAATCGCTACACTAACAGGGTGGTGACTTTGTGGTATCGTCCTCCGGAGCTGCTTCTGGGTAGGCAATAATTTGGGAGGAGAATTGCCTGTTTGTGCTTTCCCCCTCAACCTCTTAAAGGAGCTTTTTCTTACTTGTCCAAAACCCGCATTCACTTGTGGGCAGCCTTCCAGGGGCTGGCATTCCAGTGATGGGCACGGACAGAGGTGGGTGCAGGTAGAGCAACAGATATGATTTTCAGGGGAGTCCATCACAGCAAGGCCTGTATGGGAATTGACCTGAAGAGAGGGAGCCTGCCCTGGGCAGAGTTCAAAGGGATGGAAAGAGAAAGGGCTGGAGGGTTTCATACCCCTGAGATCTTACTCATATAATAAAAAGGTACCGCTGTGGTCATGCAACAGTTTGTTTGGCTGCCAGCATTGCAAACTACAGCTTGACTACGGACCTGCTGGGAGGGAGGAGGGAGCCGGGTTTAATAATAATAATTTTCTTTATACCCCACCCTCCCCAGCCAGAGCCAGGCTCAGGGCAGCTAACACCAGCAAAATCATAATGGGGGGGGGGGACAGGACACCAATTTAAAATACAGGTTAAAATGCAATTTAAAATGCAGCCTAGTTTTAAAAGTAGCCCATAGATCAAAAACATAAGGGGAGGAAAAACATAAGGGTCAGACTGAGTCCAAATGAAAGGCCAGGAGGATGAGGTTTACAAGTTCCTTTTTGTGTATTCATAGGGCATTACGTTTTTAAAAAGATAATCAACTTTACTCCTGCATTTAGAATTGTGTGGGTAAGGCCTGAAAAAATAAAATAAAGATGAACATGCCTGTTTGCCGCCTTTCTCCTCAGCATGGAGGTCTTCACAACCACATGAAGCAGTGTAGTGCAGGCAAGCACTTACTGTTTCTGGCAGAAGGGGTCTAAATTGTGCTCGTTACAACTAGCCTTTCAGTTGACTAGTGAAAACTTTGCCTTCTGCATAGGAAGCTGCCGCCTACTGAGAGACCAATGGCTCCACCTAGCTCAGAACTGGCAGCACTGACTGGCAGGCATCTCTCTAGGGCTTCAGGCAGGGCTCTGCTACTTGGAGATGCTGTCGGGGATAGAACCTGGGACCTTCTACATGCAAAACAGGTGTCCTGCTGCTGAGCTATAGCCTTTGTGCAAAGCAAGTCTGGGAAAAGGGTTCATCACTCCATTCCTTCTCTGCTGGCCTTTTGCATTTCCATGCTTCCTCCCCCATCCTCTTGATCTTCTGCATAGAATTCCTCATCACAAAGCATGATTAGACAATCTGTAAAAAGAGAAGACTGTTATCTTGATTCTTTTAAAATTTGCATTGTAAATTGCTGATATATTGTAAAGAGGTAGCCTACTTGTGCTTTTCGTTTGCCTGAGGAATCTATGCCCCGCCTACTAACCAAAGTTCTTGGCACAGTTTAACAACCGTATTTAAAATGCAACACAACAGACAGTTTTCTATGGCTTTAAAGATCCACACAATGGGTTGTTAATCCTACTTAGAGTAGACCCACTGGCTAACTTGGGCACCTTAGTTGGATGCAACGCTAGGATTTCCAGTTGAGACTGGAAGCAAATTGCTAATGTGTTTTTGAAGCCGTGTTGTGCAGCCCTGGTTTCTTTTAGATTAATTAATGGGTTTCCTTCTTTTTAGGGGAACGAGATTATGGACCACCCATTGATCTCTGGGGCGCAGGATGCATAATGGCAGAGATGTGGACCCGAAGCCCCATCATGCAGGGAAACACAGAACAGCACCAGCTCACTCTCATCAGCCAGCTTTGTGGATCCATCACCCCGGAGGTAGGTTTTCTAATCTTTCAGGTTAGAAAATGAGCCGCCCCCCCCCCCGCAACCTGTGATGAAATCCTGCCCATCCATGATGGGATATTGCTTCCCAAATGCTTGAGCAAGAGCTGAATTTAGTAGCTATGGCATTTGAATCTCTGGATCATATTTAAACTGCTGGCATGATCTTTGCTGTTTTTAGAAGCATGGGAAGCGGCCTTATTTACGGTCAGAGAATTGGTTCATCTACTTCACTGCACTGAGCCTCTCCAGCTGTTTATGCCCCTGTTGAGAAATGCGGGGTGGGGGGGAGTGAGCATGGTGCCTTTTCCATGCAAAGCACAGCAGAGGCCCTCACATACTTCCCACGCTTTGATTATTTTAATTATGAGATTCATACACTCTTTCCGTTTTTTAAAAAAAGTTTTTCCCAGCCTAGGATAATTCATAGCATTTAAGGCTGCCCTCCTGGTCTCGCTTTCCTAGAAGAAGGAAAGTGGAACTTACCACTGAGAAAACCATGTTCAGATTCTGCTGTGGGATAAAGCACTTTGTTGTACAGTACAGCACAGCAAAGTAACATCCAGGCTAATTACGCTTTTGTGTACTGTTTTCAAAATTAAATCCGAAGGAGGGTAAAATATAGAGGCCTGGGGAAGCGATACAGCATATCATGTGAACTTCTCTGGAGTGATCATGGTTAAGGTTTCATGACTGAGGGCCTCTTCTTGTCCTTGCCATCTGCCTCCCCTTTGCTGGTGGGGCATTTGGAAGAGGGTCTGCAAAGAAGGTTTTAACTTCACAGGCAAGCTAATAATGGGGATGGGTCATCCTTGGGGACCAGGCATGTGATGTAGGCATCACCACCTTGAATTGTGCTCAGAAGCTTGCCTTGTGACCAGTGTAGCTGTTAAAGTTAGGACTGGGCAATGAGAGTTATCCTCCAGATGTGATGGACTTCCAGCTGTTATCAACCACAGCTGGTGACAAGGAACGGTGGTGATTATAGTCCTGGAGGGAGGCAGCATCCTCAACACCCTGGGTTTTGGCACTAGCAAGGCGTGATTCCCATTGCCCTTTAGCAGTCCAGCAGCGCCTCTTGAAGCTCTTGAAGACTGCAGTTTCTGAACACTCTTCAAGGGAAGCCCCATGGATTGCTAGGACAGTAATCTTAAGTGACCACTTTCAGTGTTTCTGTTAGTTTCTTTACAACTAATGGGTTATACCCAATGTAGCACTAAGCTGAAGTCACTTTGTGGTACAAACCCACAATTTGTGTGTGGCCACATTTGGGGGGATTGTGTATAAAGCTGAAATCATGTATAGCCTGAACAACTGCCGTGCAAGCATCCCTACCTTTTTGAAGGTGGTGCACTTAGCAGGCCTTGTCCGCCATGCGAGGTGGAGAGCTTAGTGGCTGTTTCTGCATCAGGAAAACCTGGCACAGAGAAAGCTCTCTGCCTTGCATCCAGTTTGGTGGCCATTGCTGTATCATGTGGGAACAAACCATAGTTTGGTTGTTCGAAGGAGTGCTTCCTTTTGCCTGACCTGATGGGGCTTTTTGACACTTGGAAGCTGAAATGGGTTATCAGTCTCCTTCCTCTGGATTTAATCCTTGTCCGGTTACTTCTTAGGTGTGGCCAAACATGGATAAGTACGAACTGTATGAGAAGCTGGACCTTCCGAAAGGGCAGAAGCGCAAGGTGAAGGAGCGGCTCAAGGCGTACGTCAAAGACCCATATGCTCTGGATCTCATAGACAAGCTGCTGGTCCTGGATCCTGCCCAAAGGATAGATAGCGATGACGCCCTGAATCACGACTTCTTCTGGTCCGACCCTATGCCCTCTGATCTCAAGAACATGCTCTCCACCCATAACCAATCCATGTTTGAGTACCTGGCTCCTCCCAGGAGGAGGGGTGGACATATGCCACAGCAGCCTGCCAATCAGGGCAGGAATCCTGTGGCGACCAATCAGACAGAGTTCGACAGAGTGTTCTGATGGCTGTGGACCAAGAACAAGAATGGAGTACTGGTTTCCAATGGAATAACGCAAATGATTTGTTTCAGCTGGTTATTTTTTTTTACTGTTGCAAAGCAAAGCAAAACGAACAAAACAAAAACTGGTTAGGAAGAGAACAAGACAGCTGTAGGTCTGTGTTTTAAGAGCTTACAGGGCTAGATTAAACACTGGAAAGGTGTGTAGAGTTCTGCCTAGCTGGGCTATCACAGACTGAATTGCAGCTTTTCTGTGCTTGTTGATTTCTAAAGCACTGAAACAATCTCGATGAACTTTTTTTTTTAATTCATTTGTTTCTATGAATTTGCACTGCTATGAAAGTGTGTATCTGGTGTGCAGGAGGATGGAGCAGACTGGGTAGAGTCTTGTGTCCAAGAACGACTGCTGACTTTGAATCATACTGTGGGGCCTGTCCACTTCTGCCACACATGTGTTGTGGCAGTGGGTTGGTTAGGGTGGCCAGGAAGGAAGCTGCAGATCTCCCAGGCTTTGGTAACAGAGGTAGCCTTCCCATGGTAGCAGAGAAGAACGTGGACCCATCCTTGAGCCACTGTAGGATGGCCATCTAACCATTGTTTCTTAAATAAAACAGCTGTTGGACTACAAGTCCCATCATGCCTGGCCACTGGTCTTGCTATGGTTGATGGGAGTCGTAGTCTTAACAGGTGGTGAACCAAGTTTGAGAAACACTGAATTCTGATCTTTTTGCTGCACCACTACGTAGCTCTGCCACGGATTTTGTAGGCTTCAAGCTTTTTTTTATTATTATTTAAAAATCCCAACAGCAGGCAGTAAATGCTTACTTACTTGGACCTAACAAGGCAAGAGGTCTGATGACTTTTCACCCTGGGTATGGGTGGGATACTTATCTGTATTATACTTTTATCATGTTCTGGTCTTTTTTCTAAATAGCTCAACTGTAATAAAAGGTATTTGCATAGATATCTGGTACTGTGTAAGAGCTGCTTTATTTTTTAGATTGCAGAGTTAGCCAGCGGTGTGGTAGTTAAAAGTCTCAGATTAAGAGTGGAGAGAGCAGAGTAAAAATTCTCCCTTTTGGACCTGTCTGTCTCTCTCTCTCATATGTCTGCGTGCGCACTTGTAGGGTGGATGTAAAGATAAAATGGAACAACTATGTATGTCATCTTGAACTCCTCTGAGGGAATGTGGGATAAAAGAAATCAATAATAAATAAATACCATTCTGATCAGGAGGTCTGGAACGAAGAGGGCTGATTGTTTGATCTCCTCTTGGAAGTTACACCTGAGATCGTTCTGTCCAGTGGAACATCCAAGGAGAGGGCATATTGGGGCAGGGAGGGGGCCTGTTGGGAAGGGATACACAACCTCCCCTCTGTATCACATCCAACCACCTGCCAGCCCTCAGATGATGGCTTTCAGACAGTCAGATCCTACCTCCACACAGCTCTAAGGGAATTACAACTAGAATACTTTAAAAGGAGTTAACCCACATTAATAGTATGGTTATATTGCTAGACTTTATTTGGTATTGTAAAATGTATATTAACTCTCAAAAAAAAAAAATTGGCCTGAAATTAGTTTAGAAGGTCATGAATTTCTGCCTTTGTTTCTACCTTTGGTTTTTGGGTGGAGATGATACTGCCAGATTACTGCACTAAAATATACTGGGAACCTGGTTTTATTCTAGGTGGCAACAAACGCTTCCTCACTAGTGAACCCAGCCAGATGGGAGGGGCATAAATAATAAAGTTGTTGCTGTTAATCTATATCAAAATGAACCACCACCGGCAGACAAATGCTCCTCATTTGCTTATTTTCTCTGTGGCATGTACTTCTCCCTGAAACGTCAAATCATAGATTGGATGAGAACATGAAACTAGTTACCAGGGTATTTTCTTACACAGCTCTGACAGAATAGTGCCTCAACATTTTACTCAAATCCCTGCTGCTGTCATCTCCAGAGATGGAAAAAAATGTGGCCACTAGATGGTCTAAATGGACTTTGGGTGGTAGGGTTAAAATGTGCAGAAGCCATCCAAAGCCAATGAGAAATTTAAGGATTTCAAATAGGTTTGCTTTGCAAGGTTGAGCCAAAGTGGAGAGAAATGTGGGACAGCGCTCACCTTGTACAGGGGAGGAAGACTGTCTTGGTATGTCAGAGGGTATCAGAACACAGCAGTAGAGAGGTACAGTGTAGTATAGTGGTTAGAGCAGGCTTCCTAAACCTTGGCCCTCCAGATGTTTTTGGCCTACAACTCCCATGATCCCTAGCTAGCAGGACCAGTGGTCAGGGATGATGGGAACTGTAGTCTCAAAACATCTGGAGGGCCGAGGTGAAGGAAGCCTGGGTTAGAGTGTTGGACAGGGACCAGGGTTCAAATCCCTGTTGACCTTGGGCCAATCACTCTCAGCCTAAGCTTTCTCTTAGGGTTGTTGTGAGGATAAAATGGGGAGCAGGAAAACTATGCTGCTTGAAAAAAGGTGGTACAGTGGTGCCTCGCAAGACGAAAATAATCCGTTCCGCAAGTCTCTTCGTCTAGCGGTTTTTTCGTCTTGCGAAGCAACCCTATTAGCGGATTAGCGCTATTAGCGGTTTAGCGGCTATTAAAGGCTTAGCGGCTATTAAAGGCTTAGTGGCTAAAAGGCTATTAGCGGTTTGGCAGCTTAGAAAAGGGGGGGGAGTGAAAAAAATCGCAAGACTCGCAAGACGTTTTCGTCTTACGAAGCAAGCCCCTAGGGAAATTGGTCTTGCGAAGCGCATCGAAAAACAGAAAACCCTTTCGTCTGGGTTTTTCGTCTTGCGAGGCATTCATCTTGCGGGGCACCACTGTACACAAATGTAATTAATCAGTGCTTTTTTCTGGGGGGATGCAGGGGTACGTATACCCCTAAACATTTTGTGAATCTAATGCGAGAAGAAACTAAAAAAAAAATGTTCCCTAGCACGGTGAATTGTCAGTTCTGTTGCTACGCCCAATGGCAGCTTCATTTCCTGTCACAGTGTTTCCTGAGTCTCGGATGGAAGCGAGTGTTTAATGTGTGAAGTAGGAGTTGGAATCCAGCACGGTGATTGGTTAGTTTCGTTGTTACCACATCCAATGGCAGCTTCATTTCCTTTCTGGGTGATTTTTCTTGAGTCAAAGTTAGAGTACCCCTAAACATTTTTTAAAGAAAAAAAAGCACTGTAATTAATAAAATAAATAGATCAGGAACATGCCTGTTTACTGGTGAGTATTGACTCAGTCATCCTGACTTCTTGGCCATTCAACGCGTGGGATTCAGATATGCCTTAAAAAATTTCAATAGCCATATATGCTCTTATATTAAATGCTTGCTTGGAGCTTTCTATTATTATTTGGTATTCTGTGGTTTTATATCTTGATTTTATTCTGTGAACCACCCTGAGACCCCTGGGTATAGAAGCCAGGGTGGCTTTCTAAAGAACTTTTAACTGAGTTAAGATTAAAAAAGGATGTGTACAAAAAAATGGCAAAGGGGGGAAACCACCAAAGGGGAATTCAAACAAATAGCCAGCACATGTAGACACAAAGTCAGAAAAGCTAAAGCACAGAATGAACTCAGGCTTGCTAGAGAGGTTAAAAGCAACAAAAAAGGCTTTTATGGGAATGTTCGTAGCAAAAGGAAGAACAAAGAAACAGTGGGGTCACTCAGAGGAGAAGATGGTGAAATGCAAACAGGGGACACAGAAAGGGCTGAACTCCTCAATGCCTTCTTTGCCTCAGTCTTCTCCGATAAAAAAAACAATGCCCGACCTGAAGAATTTGGAGCAAATGATTCAGCAGAGGAAACACAGCCCAGAATAACTAAGGAGATAGTACAAGAATACTTGGCTAGTTTAGATGTATTGAAGTCTCCAGGGCCAGATGAACTGCATCCAAAAGTATTAAAAGAACTGGCAGATGTGAACTCAGAACCACTGGAAGTCATCTTTGAGAATTCCTGGAGAACAGGCGAAGTCCTGGCAGACTGGAGGAGGGCAAATGTTGTCCCTATTTTCAAAAAGGGGAAAAGAGAGGACCCAAATAATTATCGCCCAGTCAGTCTGACATCAATACCAGGGAAGATTCTGGAGCTGATCATTAAGCAAACAGTCTGTGAGCACCTAGAAAGGAATGCTGTGATCACCAATAGTCAGCATGGATTTCTGAAAAATAAGTAATGTCAGACTAACCTGATCTCGTTTTTTGACAGAATTACAAGCCTGGTAGATCAAGGGAACGCAGTGGATGTAGCCTACCTTGATTTCAGCAAGGCATTTGACAAGGTGCCCCATGATATTCTTGTAAAGAAGCTGGTAAAATGCGGTCTTGACTATGCTACCACTCAGTGGATTTGTAACTGGCTGACTGACCGAACCCAAAGGGTGCTCATCAATGGTTCCTCTTCATCCTGGAGAAGAGTGACTAGTGGGGTGCCACAGGGTTCTGTCTTGGACCTGGTCTTATTCAACATCTTTATCAACGACTTGGATGATGGACTCAAGGGCATCCTGATCAAATTCGCAGATGACACCAAACTGGGAGGGGTGGCTAACACCCCAGATGACAGGATCACACTTCAAAACGACCATGACAGATTAGAGAACTGGGCCAAAACAAACAAGATGAATTTTAACAGGGAGAAATGTAAAGTATTGCACTTGGGCAAAAAAAATGAGAGGCACAAATACAAGATGGGGGACACCTGGCTTGAGAGCAGTACATGTGAAAAGGATCTAGGAGTCTTGATTGACCACAAACTTGACATGAGCCAACAGTGTGACGCGGCAGCTAAAAAAGCCAATGCAATTCTGGGCTGCATCAATAGGAGTATAGCATCTAGATCAAGGGAAGTAATAGTGCCACTGTATTCTGCTCTGGTCAGACCACACCTGGAGTACTGTGTCCAGTTCTGGGCACCACAGTTCAAGAAGGACACTGACAAACTGGAACGTGTCCAGAGGAGGGCAACCAAAATGGTCAAAGGCCTGGAAACGATGCCTTATGAGGAACGGCTAAGGGAGCTGGGCATGTTTAGCCTGGAGAAGAGGAGGTTAAGGGGTGATATGATAGCCATGTTCAAATATATAAAAGGATGTCACATAGAGGAGGGAGAAAGGTTGTTTTCTGCTGCTCCAGAGAAGCGGACATGGAGCAATGGATCCAAACTACAAGAAAGAAGATTCCCCCTAAACATTAGGAAGAACTTCCTGACAGTAAGAGCTGTTCGACAGTGGAATCTGCTGCCAAGGAGTGTGGTGGAGTCTCCTACTTTGGAGGTCTTTAAGCAGAGGCTTGACAACCATATGTCAGGAGTGCTCTGATGGTGTTTCCTGCTTGGCAGGGGGTTGGACTCGATGGCCCTTGTGGTCTCTTCCAACTCTATGATTCTATGAGGTATATAAATTCAAGAAATAAATAAACATAACAATAACAACAACAACATTTGAAATATATCTCAACCATTGAGTTCCAAAGGTTTTATGTCTGGGTCATATTGGTTAACTCAGCAGTGGCCAGAGGATTGGAGAAGATCAGTCTACATTCCAATCCCAAAGAAAGGCAGTGCCAAAGAATGCTCCAACTACCGCACAATTTCACTCATTTCACATGCTAGCAAGGTTATGCTTAAAATTCTACAAGGAAGGCTCAAGCAGTATGTGGACCGAGAACTCCCAGAAGTGCAAGCTGGATTTAGAAGAGGCAGAGGAACCAGAGACCAAATTGCAAACATGCGCTGGATTATGGAGAAAGCTAGAGAGTTCCAGAAAGACATCTACTTCTGCTTCATTGACTATGCAAAAGCCTTTGACTGTGTTGACCACAGCAAACTATGGCAAGTTCTTAAAGAAATGGGAGTGCCTGATCACCTCATCTGTCTCCTGCGAAATCTCTATGTGGGACAAGAAGCTACAGTTAGAACTGGATATGGAACAACTGATTGGTTCCAAATTGGGAAAGGAGTACGGCAAGGCTGTATATTGTCTCCCTGCTTATTTAACTTATATGCAGAATTCATCATGCGAAAGGCTGGGCTGGATGAATCCCAAGCCGGAATTAAGATTGCCGGAAGAAATATCAACAACCTCAGATATGCAGATGACACAACCTTGATGGCAGAAAGTGAAGAGGAATTAAAGAACCTTTTAATGAGGGTGAAAGAGGAGAGCGCAAAATATGGTCTGAAGCTCAACATCAAAAAAACGAAGATCATGGCCACTGGGCCCATCACCCCCTGGCAAATAGATGGGGAAGAAATGGAGGCAGTGAGAGATTTTACTTTCTTGGGCTCCATGATCAGTGCAGATGGTGACAGCAGTCACGAAATTAAAAGACGCCTGCTCCTTGGGAGAAAGGCGATGGCAAACCTAGACAACATCTTAAAAAGCAGAGACATCACCTTGCCAACAAAGGTCCGTATAGTAAAAGCCATGGTTTTCCCAGTAGTGATGTATGGAAGTGAGAGCTGGACCATAAAGAAGGCTGATCGCCGAAGAATTGATGCTTTTGAATTATGGTGCTGGAGGAGACTCTTGAGAGTCCCATGGACTGCAAGAAGATCAAACCTCTTCATTCTGAAGGAAATCAGCCCTGAGTGCTCACTGGAAGGACAGATCGTGAAGCTGAGGCTCCAATACTTTGGCCACCTCATGAGAAGAGAGGACTCCCTGGAAAAGACCCTGATGTTGGGAAAGATGGAGGGCACAAAGAGAAGGGGACGACAGAGAATGAGATGGTTGGATGGTGTTCTTGAAGCTACTAGCATGAGTTTGATCAAACTGCGGGAGGCAGTGGAGGACAGAAGTGCCTGGCGTGCTCTGGTCCATGGGGTCACGAAGAGTCGGACACGACTAAACGACTAAACAACAACAACAACAACATATTGGTTAACAGTTTCCTGTAAGATGAAAAAGGGAAGTTGAACTAGACACTGAAACAGCTTGCGGTTTTTAACTACAGCGTTTTGAAGTCAGAAATAAAGGGTCATCTCTCTCTCTCTCTCTCTCTCTCTCTCTCTCTCTCTCTCTCACACACACACACACACACACACACACACACACAAACTCAATCTTAGTGGGTACTGTGAATTTCGCAGTAGATTCCTGCAGTTGTGATAGGTATTTTATGGTCCTAGATATTTGGTAATGTTCATAAGCGTACCAACCAAGCACGTACATAGATCAGCACAGGAAGACCACCTGGAACCATTTTGATTCCGAAACTGAGCAAATGTTTTCTCTGCAAGGTCAAAGTGGGAAACCTCCCCATTCTCTCTTTCCTCACAAATCCTGTCTTAAGGGCACATTTAAGATAAGAACAGGGTGTGAGCCTGTGACCTGGCCCAGGAACTAAGTATTTATCATTACAAAAGAATGGCAATCCATTGCCCCAGGCAATCCAATCAAGTAACCTGCCAGACAGGAGATAAACAACAATATTCTCTGGTTGGCCTCTGTTATTTTCTCCTACCAATAGGGAACCTGTTGTAAGGACTCTATATGGATACCCAAAAAGGGAAAAGGGCATTTTTTGTTACAACACAGTGTTTGTGCTAGTGGGGAAACTTGGTTCCTGTGACCATGACTGTCCAATCTGAGCATCACATTCATTCATCATTTGTAACCTGCTTAATATTTTTTTTAAAAAATCTATTTAAGTGGTGTACAGCTAAAAACAACAACATCTATGGTTCTATGACTATGACAAAAAACAAAATCAAAACCAATAAGATAGCAATACACACACACATATGAGAGAGAAAAACTAAAAAATGAAAGCATATGAAAGTGATTAAAATAAAAGTTGAGGGGAGTCAAACCTGTAAAACAGAGTCCAAGCCTGAAGAAAAAGGTTTAATTTTCCTTCCCCCCTCCCCCTAATGTCTCAACAAATGAAACAGATTTGTAAAAATGTTACATGGAAAAAATATGAGAGACATTACACTTACTTCTGTAAAACAAGAAAATCTTTAATAAAAAATTAATTTAAAAAAAGGTTAGGTTTTCTCAAGATATCTGAAGGGCATGATGGTTGCTGCTTCACATACAGCAGAAGGTGATGGCTTTCCATAGTACAAGGGAAACAGCAGAAAAATGCCTGTTTCCCAGGTCTATGATATTTTGCAGCGCCACAAGTAAAATTTCTCAGGAGGATCAAAGCAAACTTACAGGTCTATACAGAGAGAGATACATGGTCTTTCTGGTAACATGGACCCCAATTGTTCAGGGTTATGTGCATAAACAACAGGACCTTGAAACATGGTCCTGTGTGCAGTTCCCTCAGCACTGGTGTAATATGTACCTGTCCAGGTGATCCACTCAACAACCTGGCTGCAGTTTTTGGCTTTTGTGACATTGTTAACGGAGAAATCTGAGGGCTCCCTTGGACAAAAAACAAGGACATCAGCCAGGAATACCAGAGCAAAACAGCAGCCAGTAGGCTTGGTCTTGATTGAAGACTGTCGTGACAGGACTCCCACCTGCCACAAGGTGGAAAAAGATGGAAGCCCCAAACAAAAGAGCCCCCAAACTTTTATTAGCTGCTAATCCCCATGTTACACCCCCCAAACTACATCACTAATACATCACGGTTACATCATGAAAGGGGAGGTCTGGTGGTAGTAATCTGAGCATCCTGGACCCTGCCCCATGGTCCCCCTTGCCCTCCGCAAAACACCCATCCAGTGTAACAAAAAAGATATTTACATTTCCCTGTTTCCCAGCCAAGTTAATCACACCCTTTTGTCTTCATCTGGGTTTGTTATTTCTGGAATGGCTACCTGTCTGGCACTCAGGTATTAGGATGCCAGGGATTATCACTCAGGCAGAGGGGCTGCTGAGGAGCTGAGCTCACATGTCTAGATGAATTTCTGAAGTTTTCCCAGTGAGCCAGTACACAGATACATTTATCAGTTAATTCTTACATTTGGTATCGTGCAGCAGAGGCCCTTTGAATAGATAGGAAGAAACCGTGATGAAGTGTTTTGTGGGGACAAATCACAAAAGTCACAAAAGTGATTGTGCTGATTTTGGTAGTGGGCTGCATGTGCATGATATCTGCTGGAGGGGCAACCCCCCCCAACCTATACATAAATTCCTGCAACAACCTGGACAGTCACAACAGTCCTGTAAGGTGGGTCAATGTTATTACTTAGTAGAAGGGGGTGGGGCAGCTGAGAGAAGAGTGACTTGCCTAGTGTGATAGGAATTTTGAGGTCTTAGATATATGGTAATGTTCATAAGTATACCAACCAAGCACGTACATAGATCAGCACAGGAAAACCAACCTGGAACCATTTTGATTCCTAAACTGAGCAAATGTTTTCTCTGCAAGGTCAAAGTGGGAAACCTCCCCATTGTCTCTTTCCTCACAAATCCTGTCTTAAGGGCACATTTAAGATAAGAATAGGGTGTGAGCCTGTGACATGGCCCAGGAACTAAGTATTTATCATTACAAAAGAGTGGCCAGGCTACCCAGGAAATCCAATCAAGTAACCTGCCAGACAGGAGATAAACAAGGACAGGAGAAAAACATTCAAATTTCTGTTACAGATGGGTAGCCGTGTTGGTCTGCCATAGTCAAAATAAAAAAATTTTCTTCCTGTAGCACCTTAAAGACCAACTAAGTTAGTTCTTGGTATAAGCTTTCGTGTGCATGCACACTTCTTCAGATACACTGAAACAGAAGTTGCCAGATCCTTCTATATAGTGAGAAGGTGGGGAGGGGTATTACTCAGAAGGGTGGTGGGAATCGGAGATTGGCAGATAGCTGAGATGAGTCTGATGAGCCTGTTGACGACTCTTAAGGACTGTAGTAGGTCTTACAGGAAAAGGCAAGGGGTGAGAAGGTGAGAAGTGGCTTAGTCATGTATAATGAGATAAGAATCCAATGTCTCTGTTCAGACCAGGTGTCTCCATTGTTTTAAGTTTGGTAATGAGTTGCAATTCAGCAGCTTCTCTTTCCAGTCTGTTTCTGAAATTCCTTTGTAGTAAAACAGCTACTTTGAGATCTTGTATAGAATGTCCTGGGAGATTGAAGTGTTCTCCTACTGGTTTCTCTGTTTTGTGATTCTTGATGTCAGATTTATGTCCGTTTATTCTTTGGCGTAAGGTTTGGCCTGTTTGTCCAATATAGAGAGCTGAAGGACACTGTTGGCATTTGATGGCATACACAATGTTAGACGATGAGCAATTAAATAGTCCCGAGATGGTATGTGTGATGTTGTTGGGGCCAGTAATGGTGTTGTCCGGGTGTATGTGGCAGCAAAGTTGGCATCTGGGTTTATTGCAGGCTCTGGTGCCAGTGTCCGTGTTAAGTCTGGTTGTAGTATTATTGTGGGTTAGGAGTTGTTTAAGATTGGGTGGCTGTCTGTAGGCAATGAAAGGTCTTCCTCCCAGAGCTTGAGAAAGAGAACTGTCATTGTCCAGGAGAGGTTGTAGATCTCTGATGATGCGTTGAACTTTTTTAACTTGGGAGCTGTACGGTATAAGCTTTGCAGCAAGACAGACCCAAAAAAGAAAATAACAGAACACCACTAGTCATCACATACAGCTCCCAAGTTAAAACAGTTCAATGCATCATCAGAGTCGTCAACAGGCTCATCAGGCTCATCTCAGCTATCTGCCAATCTCCGATTCCCACCACCCTTCTGAGTAATACCCCTCCCCACCTTCTCACTATATAGAAGGATCTGGCAACTTCTGTTTCAGTGTATCTGAAGAAGTGTGCATGCACACGAAAGCTTATACCAAGAACTAATTTAGTTGGTCTTTAAGGTGCTACAGGAAGAAAATTTTTTTATTCAAATTTCTGTTTTAGACTGCCTTTTCTGTGATGTAGGTATGATGTATCTGAGGGTTGGTCTTAGGTTACACCCCTTCTGTGATGTATGCATGATGTTTCTGGGGGTGGTCTTGATCTACAGGGTGGCATTTTCAAAAGTCTTGATAAGGTCTTGCATGCCATTGTTCTGGGTTCCTCCTCTCTCCTGCGGGTGAGGGGAGCACCCTGTTGCAATGGATCAATAAGGATCAAGCTTACTAGCTGCTTTGCTTCTCAATATTCTCTGGTTGGCCTCTGTTATTCTTTCCTACCAATAGGGCACCCATGTAAGGACTCTATATGGGCTCTTGGATACCCCATAAGGGAAAAGGGCAATTTTTGTTTACAACACCAGGTCTTCTCACAAGACTGTGGCTGAGGTGAGATGATCTGAATGGCTTCTCCCAAAAGAGTCCTGGGAACTGCCGCTCACTAAGGGTGCTGGAAGTTGGAATTCTGGGAGGGGTATATACAGCAGCTCTCAGAGTTCTTTAAATGCATGGTGTGGATGTGACTGACTGTCTTTAAAAAGCACATCTGAGTAGCATTGTAGTAGGACATGGCTCAAGCATATCTGAGTCATAGGCTAACCAAACAAACAAACCCAGGGTGAGACTCTGTACCGAATGCAGCCTCCAGTGACCTCTGTTTAGTTGTAGTTTAACTAGTTTTGGGAACTGTTAGGCTGCCCAGCACGCGTTCTGCCACAGGGCAGAAGGAATGATCAGACCTTCCTTCTGGAGAGTCATAATGGAAAGAAGAAAGTTCAAAGAAACATACAAGGTAAATTTGCCTTCATCCTACCTAGGTGGAGGTCTGAACAATGTGAAATATATTTTTAAGAAGCTTCACCAATGTGAAATCTGCCCCTAGAGATAAAAAAACAACAGATTGTGGTCATAATAAATAGTTACTGGTGGCTCCTGCTCAGAAAGGTCTTCCTAATGCTTAGTCAGTATCTCCTTTCTTGCAATTTGAATCAGTTGGTTCCGGTCCTGTACTCTGGAGCAGCAAGTTGTCTTCCATGTGACAGCTCTTGAGATATCTGGAGATCTGTATCAATATAAACTGCAGAACTGGCTAAACTCAGTGTAAACTCAGAAGGTGGAGTGGACTGTTCTCTACCAGAGAGTGAGTTTTTTTGGGGTAAAGCATTATCATTATTATTTCATTTTATAAAGTATATAAAATAGAGAGAACAATTATAACAACGGGCAAATATTAAAAGATGAAAAACAATCAAACGGCATGTAGAGTGAGTTGTTGCACATGAGTTTTAAAAACAAAGCCCAAGAGAAGACTATCAACTTGTATCAGGTCATGAAGTCAAGTTTCAGATTTGCCAGGCTTTTGTGATGAAGGTTGTATTGAAAGTGGTGGTTCTGGTGTATATGTCATAAAAGAATGCCAAATCATCTAAAATGTGTCTGGAGCTTCTAGTCCTTGTAAAAATTTCAAATTATGTCTGATTTGCTCCATTATAGCTATTTTCCGTTGTAAGATTTTGGGCTGTTTTCCACTGAGTTGCAACCACTCGTCATGCTGCCAAGATCATACACAAGACCAATTCTTTTCACAATATATCATCAAAAATATCTGTCAACATTAATTTTGGGCAGCGAACAATGCTTTAATTTCTGTCAAAATTAAATCCCAAAAAATCTCACACCAACCGACATTCCTGCAAATGATAATATGCACCAATATTATCACCCTCCAAGAATTAGGTGATATAAAACATTTCTGACATTTGCAAAGGGGTAAAATACCATTTGTGTAGTAACTTTAATGAGTTTTCTCTAAGGATTTTAAGGGTTGCGATTCCCAAATTTTATTTCAGTCCCTGGGAATAATTTGCGTGCCAATATCCAGCACCCTAACTCTTTTTGAGGAGTTTCATAATTATACTAAGAAATGTGATGTACAGTTTGAAAACCAATCTCTTCTTCCCCCAACCGCCACCGTGCTTAAATAAATTTTCAAATTGTGTTACGGGTCTCAGAGGACCTTGCGTTTCCACATGTTCTTTTACAACACGAAACTGTGAGTTTGATTGAAACAAATCCAGTTTGTGTTAAATGCATAGCTGTCAAAGTTTCCCTTTTTTAAATGGGAAATTCCCTTATTCCGAATAGGATTCCTCGCAAGAAAAGGGAAAAGTTGACAGCTATGGTTAAATCTGATCTGACACGTCCGCGTCCCTTTCACGGAGAAGCAGCCCTGCGCCCGTGCGCGCACCTCTCTGCCATTTCCTACCTCTACCTGTGGTTTGATTTATGGCGGCAAGTGAGGGACGCGGGAGGGGGCGGGGCAAGAAAGGGAATCGCCCTTCCCAAAGATGGCCGGGTTGGCTCTACTGGTTGCTTCTGCGCAAAACGGCCTGGGGCCGCCCCCTCTACTACCACCCGCAAAGATGGCCGCTCCGGCTTCAGGGCCGCTTCCGCGCCTGCGCGCAGCCGGGAGGGTTTCGCGGCGTGGTGCGGCCGCGGCTTACGATCGGCTCGGGGAAGTTGTGCTTGGGGGGGAGGCGCCTGCGATGGGCTCGCGCCGGGTCCGCGCTCTGCACCTGGCCTTCCTCCAGCAGCGGGTGCAGGCTCCCCGTCTGGGCGCCCGGAGGTGGCTCAGCGCCCGCCCGGCCCACGCGCCCAGGATGGAGTACCAGGTGAGAGGCACCGCCGGGGCGCCGGAGACCCCCTTGCAAGCCCGGCGGGGGGTTGCGTCAGCCGGCGGGCAGGCAGGGATCCTCTTCCCACGCTCGCACCTGCTGCAACTATTGGTCGGTGGGCTGGTTCCGTGAAGCGGGGGTACAAGCGACCCCCACTTCAAAGAAACGGAAGCCTCGGAGAGAGGCAGTAAAACACACACATGCAATTTCCCCCTTAAAGTTAAAGATATTAAACAAGCAAACAAAAAGACCAGTTTTGAAATTCGCACCAGCATTTCTAAGCGCCCCGGGCAGCCACGAATAAGCAGGAATGCTTTTTGCGCGCGCCAAAAAGATTGCGGCGTGGACGCCTGCCTGATCTGCTTCCCTGTTTTGCATTGTTTTATATTTCGTTTCATTTCATTGGTGTGCGCGTGGTTAGTGACTTCTAACGCTGGCACCGAATTTTAATTCTATTTCTTTCCGTTGCATTAGCTTTCTAGGCTGCAGTCCCGTTTTGTTTTGTTTTATTGGTGTGTTCATGGGGCGGGGTGGATTCTAGTGCTGGGTATTAATTCGATTTCTTTGCGTTAGTTTAATAGGCTGTCGCCCTACCTTTTATTTTTCAAGTTCAGCCCTGGCGACTTGCAGACGCGAGGAATGAATTTCATTCCAAGCCGAATGTATTGCACATTGCGGGGGGACGGGGACCCGACTTTATACTGTACTTTCTTGTGTAGTAGATTCCGAGCCAGAAAGAGAAGGAACAAAACTATAGTGTGGAATCTACTACTATTACTACTACTACTACTGCTACTATTTTGAAATAGGTAGTTGTATTAGTTTTCCCACAGATAAAACAGTAACCGCAAACAAAAGAAAGCAAAATTGGAGTACACGTTTGTCAGAGGCAAATCACTTTTAAAACAAGGGAGAGAGATATAGCCAGGTGATCAGAAGACCTGGCTCTCTTGAGGCATGTGCTTCCACATGTTTTTGGACTCCAAATCCCATCATCCTTTGCTGCTGGCTTTTCTGGCAAAGCATGAAGGGAGTCCAGCAGCGCCTGGAAGGTTGCACGTTCCCTGCTCTTAAGACCTCAGCAACAGATGTCTGTGGTCTGGTTTTTTTTTAGGTGGCAATTCTAGGGACTGAACTTGGGGAGGGGGCTTTTGTATGCAAAGTGGTGTGCTCTTTTGTTGATCTGGCTGGCCCCACAACCCAGCCTTCGCCCTCCAGATGTTTTGAACTGTTTCCATCAGCCCCTAGCAAACACATTTTGGACTCAGGTGGCAGTAGTAGTGCTCTAAGGAATCATTCCCTGTTCTCAGTGGTCGATTTTGTTGTGATTTTATGCTTCCCACTCCACAATTGGCCCCATAGGGGTTTTTTTTGTAGCCACCTACGGTAACTTGTTTCAGGTTAACATTCAATGCCTTTTTGTGTGTCCGTCCACCCATTTTAAACCTGCCTGTCTGGTGTCCTCAATATGTTGTTAAACCGCATCTTCCATCATTCCTGACCTTTGCCCAAGCTGACTGGGGCAGATGGGAGCCGGAGTCCATCAATATCTGGAGAGCCACTGATTAGCCACCCTTGTGTCAGTTGAATTTTTCAGGCATTGTCCACAGGGCTGGGCAATATTTGGCTTTCAACATCGCGATAAATCACTACCTAAACATTGCAATATTCCAGTGTATCACAATGTCTGAAACAAGGATGGAGAGCAAGTATGGTAATGTCCTGACAACTGCTACTGCCGCTACTAAAGCAGATACATTTTTACTAACCTTTAATCATAGTGAATACAAATAATCTGGGAAAATATTGAGGGGGGGTGTGGAATTAAGTTTGATGCATAAATGAAAATAAACTCAATGCTTTCATGCTTTAGCTAAACCATTAAAGATTTCTGGAGAATATATTAATGTTCTATGCAGTTTTAAGGGCATTAAATTTAGTAAACTAATGTTAATTACACACATACAATTAAAAAATTATTTTCAACTAATTTAAGAGTTATTTAAGTACAGTGGTACCTCAGGTTACATACGCTTCAGGTTACAGGCTCCGCTAACCCAGAAATACTGCTTCAGGTTAAGAACTTTGCTTCAGGATGAGAACAGAAATCGTGCTCCAGCGGCGCAGCGGCAGCAGGAGGCCCCATTAGCTAAAGTGATGCTTCAGGTTAAGAACAGTTTCAGGTTAAGAACAGACCTCCAGAACGAATTAAGTTCTTAACCCGAGGTACCACTGTAATTTACACAAACCACACACCCCTGACACCCCCCACATCTCACATTCCCCCCCCCCCTTTTTCTTCCAAAACCACCACCACAACCTCATGAGCGGCCTCCTAAGCTTGGGTGGGTAATTCTGGTGAGAGCGACTCTGTATCTTAGGAAAACATTTGACGTGCAACCTGGTTTGTGAAGCGGGAGCTGGCAGCAGATCTGTGGTTTTTTATTTGTTTTTAAGCCTAACCGGCTTCTCCACTCCCTTCACAAAGTTGTTGGAGGCAGGGTGGAAAGGTGGAATGAGGGTGAAAGGGATTTCCTAATCGATCCATTGCCAATGGGAGAGGCGTTAATAGGGAGAGGAAGCCAGCTCTGACAAGGGGGCCACAGAGGGGTGCATGCATTCTCACACCGAGAGAGAGGAGGGAGGGGAAGAGGCTTAAACAACATAACCTACCAGCCTGGTGCCCCTAGCCTTCCTCTAAAACAAAAAATCAGTGTCTGCTCTGAGGATACCATAGTTCCCAGTCATTCTGCCTTCATTTGTGAGCACCTGCTCTTGTGGTTTGCTGCCCCCTGCAGGAGAGAGCTAAGCCAGCAAAGCTATACAATTTGTGGGCAAAGTGACAATCACCTTCACTGTTTCCCCCACATGATTAGCAATATATCTCCAGGTCAAATGTTATGAAACAACTATCATGATGTGGCCTTTTTTTAAAAAAATTGGGTTTTATAAACAAGAATAATGTTATGCAAACAAGTATGCCATTTGTATACAGTCATACCTCATGTTACGTTTGCTTCATGATACGCTTTTTCAGGTTGCGTCCCACGGCGACCCGGAAGCACCGAAGAGGGTTACTTCCGGGTTTTGCCGCTCGTGCATGCGCAGACGCGCAAAATGACGTCATGTGCAGAAGCGGCAAATCGCATGTGCACTGACGCACCACTGCAGGTTGCGTTCTATTCATGTTGCAAACGGGCCTCTGGAACGGATCCCGTTCACAACCAAAGGTACCACTGTATTCACAAAAATAGCATAATAAATGTGGAAAAGTATCTACAACATATGTTTCATTATTAGTAGTCCATGTACAGGTTCTTGGTTCATGAATTGGTTTAAACCAGTGGTGGCCAACCTTGGCCCTCCAGCTGTTTTGGGACTACAAGTCTCATCATTCCTGACCACTGGTCCTGTTAGCTAGAGACAACGGAAATTGTAGTCCCAAAACAGCTGGAGGGGCAAGTTTGGTCATCACTGGTTTAAACAATTAAGAAGAAAGAAAGAAAGAAAGAAAGATGGGAAGGGGGAATGGTGAGTGGGGTGGAGTGGGGTGATTATGCTTCTATTCTTCTACTTAGTGGCGGGGTCAGCGTTACTTATATGGGCTCTCTTACTATTCACTTGTTGTATTTCCTTGGTGATGAGAGAGGGTGGACTTTAAACAATATATAGAAAGATTGTCCAGGCCTAATTGTCTTATCTCCCCGCAGATAGAAACTACACACATCAGTAAGAGAGCATCGAGTAAAAATCTATACAGTGGTACCTCGGGTTACATACGCTTCAGGTTACATATGCTTCAGGTTACAGACTCTTCTAATCCAGAAATAGTGCTTCAGGTTAAGAACTTTGCTTCAGGATGAGAACAGAATTCGTGCTCCGGCGGCGCGGTGGCAGTGGGAGGCCCCATTAGCTAAAGTGGTGCTTCAGGTTAAGAACAATTTCAGGTTAAGAAAGGACCTCTGGAATAAATTAAGTACTTAACCCGAGGTACCACTGTACTGATTTTTATTTTTATTTACTACATTTGTATCCTACCTTTCCTGTCTGCTTCTGGGGAACTATTTTCTGCTTCTTTTTAACATTGAGTATTTTTCCAAATGTGCAGCCTTAAGCAGTATAGTCAGTGCATTGTCTCATGGCCCTGCATGTGAATTGGGTAAGGTGGTGGAGAAGTGAGAAAGTGATGGATGTGGCCAGAACTAGAAGCAAAAGTGCTTTTAGCACATTGCCTGCTCCTGGCCTATTGCCACCCGAGGCATCTTTATCAACTTGCCTTTACAAGCATGTCACTCCCTGCTGGGATATTCATGGTAACTACTCAATAGAAGTTATATTGGCCGTACTCAATAGATACGTCAAACTAGGATACAGTGGTACCTCGGATTAAGTATTTAATTCGTTCCGGAAATCCGTTCTTAATCTGAAACTGTTCTTAACCTGAAGACCACTTTAGCTAATGGGGCATCCCATTGCCTCTGTGCAACCGCCGCACGATTTCTGTTCTCATCCTGAAGCGGAGTCTGTAACCTGAAGCACTATTTCTGGGTTAGCGGAGTCTAACCTGAAGCATATGTAACCTGAAGCATATGTAACCTGAGGTACCAGTGTATAGGGACGCGGGTGGCGCTATGGTCTAAACCACTGAGCCTCTTGGGCTTGCTGATCAGAAGGTTGGCGGTTCAGATCCCCGCGACGGGGTGAGCTCCTGTTGCTCTGTCCCAGCTCCTGCCAACTTAGCAGTTTGAAAGCACACCAAAAAGTGCAAGTAGGTACTGCTCCAGCGGGAAGGTAAACAGCGTTTCCGTGCGCTCCTCTGGTTTCGGTGTTCTGTTGCGCCAGAAGCAGCTTAGTCATGCTGGCCACATGACCTGGAAAAACTGCATACTAAACGCCGGCTCCCTGGGCCTCTAAAGCGAGATGAATGTCATTCGCGACTGGACTTAACTGTCAGGGGTCCTTTACCTTTACCTTTTTAACTAGGGTATATCAATTTCAGTGTGTCTGCTGTCAAGAAAACTTAGTTGAGTGAAATCTAATGTTTTTAATTGTTTTTAGAAGTCTTTAAAAAGTCTTTAAAATTATTAATGATCTGGTTGCCACCTGGGGCTCCTTCAGAAGGAGCAGGATATAAATTGAATAAATAATAATAAATACATAATGTGTGCTTGGGGCCTGAGATCTTTTACATAGCTGGCTGCGGTGCCTGATAAATTTCAAGTTTCACATAATTGGTTTTTGTTTTTGTTTTGTAAAGGACATGGGCGGTGGAGGAACAGACTCTAAAAGAGCCATTATCAGTCTGATACGATCTTGTGTACATTAAACATTGTCATATAAGCTAAGTAAGAAAGAATAAGGTAGACAGATTGTTTAATTTGATGGTTCATTTTTTGTTGCATCCTCACCTCTGCATCAGTGCAAATGTAAATCAGTGTGTGTTATTCCGTGGGGCCTCTTAAACTTGACACAGCAGCACCTTGGCCCTCAGTATGCCCTCATCTGGCCAAAGGACTGCCTGCCTGAGGTGAAACTCAAAACCCAACGTCCGCTGTACTAAATCTAGCTGTTTCTTTATTAGGCCACGCCAGCTGATCATAACCTATAATTTGGAGGTGGGAGGAGAGATAAGAAGGAAAACAGGAGAACACTACACTAGTGACATGTTGTGAAGGAGTGGTTGGCTGCTGCTTGGTTGCGTAGGGCGTGCGGGGGGAGTAATAGCTTCCCCCAGAATGCAGGAAGTTACCTTATCCTGAGTCGGACCACTGACAGTCTAGCCTAGTGACTGGCAATGGCTCTCTGGAGTTTCAGGCAGGGACCTGCCGGGGCCTTCCACCTGGAAGCAGATGCTCCACCACTGAGCTATGGCCCTTCACTGAAGGAGAAAATAAAATTCCAGCCCTCTTGCTTCTGTATGGGTTGAAGCTGCCATATTCTGAGCCAGGGCATTTGTTCCATCTAGCTCAGCATAGTCTACACTAGCCTTTCTCAACCTGTGGGTCCCCAGATGTTGTTGAACTGCAACTCCCACCATCCCTAGCTAGCAAGGCCAGAGCTCAGGGATGATGGGAGTTGTAGTCCAGCAACATCTGGGGACCCACAGGTTGAGAATCACTGGTCTACATCATGGGTAGGCAAACTAGGGCCTGGGGGCAGGATCCGGCCCAATCGTCTTCTAAATCCAGCGCACGGAGAGTCCGGGAATCAGCGTGTTTTTACATGAGTAGAATGTGTCCTTTTATTTAAAATAAATGGGTTATTTGTGGGGCATAGGAGTTCGTTCATCCCCCCCCCCAAATATAGTCTGTCCCCCCATAAGGTCCGAGGGACATTGGGCTGGCCCCCTGCTGAAAAGGTTTGCTGACTCCTGGTCTACACTGATGAGCAGCAGCCCTCCAGAGCTTAAGGCAAGGGATTTCCACAGCCCTACCTCGAGAGTCCAGTAATTGGACATGGGACCTTTTGCCTGCAATGCCTTTCTACTGAGTCCGACCACTTTCGAGTGGAGCGCGGGAATAGCCTGATCTTCACCTCGTCTCGTGAGCTCAGCGTGCGTATAGTAATTCCACATCCCTGTGCCAGCAAGTACAGTATCTCACATGCAAGGCAAATGAGGAAGTCGCTTGTTATAGCAGTGGACAGCCCGTTACCCACCAGCTTGTAGCAGAGATATGCAGCCTATTTTTGAATAGGCTTCTATCCCTGTCCACTTAAATTGCTTTTCTGCAGAAAGTAGGTAAGGAGCTTGTTTCCCTCCAAGGTAAAAGGTAAAGGTAAAGGACGGTTAAGTCCTGTCAAAGGCGACTGTGGGATTGCGGCGTTCATCTCGCTTTCAGGACAAGGGAGCTGGTGTTTGTCCACAGACAGCTTTCCGGGTCGTGGCCGACAGAACTAAACTACTTCTAGCACACCGAAACCAGAGCAGGGGCACGGTTACTCCATTCAGGAGTAACTCCATTCAGGACCAGGGAGTCTTCCACACCAGCCCGCCCTCTGTCCCCCCAAAACAGTACTTGTGTCTTGTCAGGATTCAACTTCAATCTGTTAGCTGCCATCCATCTGCCAACTGCCTCCAGACACTCACACAGGACCTTCACTGCCTTCACTGTTTCTGAATTAAAGGAGAGGTAGAGCTGGGTATCATCTGCATACTGATGAACACCCAGCCCAAACCCCCTGATGATCTCTCCCAGCGGCTTCATGTAGATGTTAAAAAGAATGGGGGAGAGGACAAAACCTTGAGGCACCCCACAAATGAGAGCCCAGGGGTCTGAACACTTATCCCCCAACACCATGTTCTGGACACAGCCCAGGAGGAAGGAGCGGAACCACGGCAAAACTCTGCTCCCAGCCCCTGTAGATGGTACAGAAGGATGTTATGGTTGACGGTATCAAAACCCGCTGAGAGATCCAGCAAAATGAGGAAACAGCTTTCACCCTTGTCCCTCGCTCACCTGAGATGATCAACCAGCGTGACCAAGACAGGCTTATCTGGATCAAACTTCAGGTTGTTGGCTCTCTTCCAGTCCATTACCATTTAACTTTTAAGATGGCAAATTTAGGATGATTTTGGCATTCATGTGGGAGGAGGCAGTTCTCTGGGGAAACTGACCTCCCAGCTGTTCTCAGACTACAACTCCCAGTATCTTTAGCGATGCTGACTGGGGCTGATGGGATTGGAGTTGGGGATGATTTTCTACCCCTGGTGTACATCATTTTGACAGAAAAGGAAGCTGCACTATGAACATTTTAAGTCCTTTTCAGGTTTATTAAAAGGACAGAATGAATAGCTAGCTGAGCTTTCCTTCTGGTCCATCTGGGGGCAGTTATTCAACACCACCTCCTTCATGGAGTTTGTTCACCATAATTTCTCAATCCCACTACAAATCTCAGCATCAGGCAAGCCATTCCCCCTCAGGTTCTTGGCCCCAGGTGTAATAATAGTGCTGACGTACCTTACAGGGCTGTGTGTAAGAATTAATGTGGAAAAGCCTGTGAAGCACTTTTGAGGACTTTGGGGGGCAGCTGTGTAATGCATATCATATAATAACATGTAGCTACCTCCCAATGATAATCCTTACAAAAGCCTTGTAAGGTAAAGTTTATTAAATGTTCAGCCTGTTAGCTGATAGCCAGGTAAAGTGTCTCCAGGCAACTTACAAAACTTAAAAAAGCATAAAGCATAGCATAAAAGTATGTGTTTTTTGGGGTGGTCCATATACAGTGGTACCTCGGGTTACATACGCTTCAGGTTACATATGCTTCAGGTTACATACGCTTCAGGTTACAGACTACACTAACCCAGAAATTTTACCTCGAGTTAAGAACTTTGCTTCAGGATGAGAACAGAAATCATGCGGCGGCAGCAGGAGGCCCCATTAGCTAATGTGGTGCTTCAGGTTAAGAACAGTTTCAGGTTAAGAACAGACCTCCAGAACGAATTAAGTACTTAACCTGAGATACCACTGTATTACATTTAAAAGCATACAGAAATCTGCAAATTGTGCCCTGTAAAACAGAAGAAAAACTTGGGTAGCAAAACAGCTTGGACCTGTTTACTCATGAGATTTCCTTACCCCACCTGTGCCCACTCGCTTTGTACAGTGAATTGGTGCGGCTACAGGTGCCAAACAACACCCGTCTTGCAATCGCTTAGTGTGGCAATGCCAACACTATGGAACTCCTGGCCTATTCAATTCAAGCAGGAGTCTTCACTGTACTCTTTTTCGTGCTTGCCAAACCTACCCGGATGCTTAGAAAGTAGAAGTAATTTTAATCTGTTTTAGGATTTTAACTCCTGTATACTTTTTAAGGTTTGGCTGTGTTTTTTTCTTGATTTTACTTTTTTTTGTAAATGGCTTTGAGGGTTGTTGTTTTTTTGTACAATCAAGTGGTGTATAAATCTTATGAAATAAATATGTAATAAATTAAACACATCCTGCAAAAATCTTCATAACTCTTCCAAAGTGCCTTAGAGGGAAGATAAAAGTTTTGTCTTCGGTCAGGGTCTCCTCTCTGATGCTTCTCTTGATCATAGCTGTCAACGTTTCCCTTTTTTAAAGGGAAATTCCCTTATTCCGAATAGGATTCCTTGCAAGCAAAGGGAAAAGTTGACAGCTATGCTCTTGGTTTCTTCTTCCTCCTCCCAGTCATAAGATTACTTACTGTATTTTTCGCTCTATAACACGCACCCGACCATAACACGCACGTAGTTTTTAGAGGAGGAAAACAAGAAAAAAAAAACATTCTAAACGAAACAGTGGATGTATGATTTTTGTGGTTCATGCTGTGGCCACTGACATGTGATCTGACAGTGAGTTTGGAGTAGCCCAATGCAAAAATCCTGAGGATCCATGTGGATCCATGCTTTGTAACCACGTTTTTGCACCACTGCGGCCCCAGGCAACAGTGGGTGTGTGATTTTTTTTTGGTGCAAGATGTAGCCATGGACATGTTATGTGATCTGATGGTGAATTTGGGGTGACCCAGTGCAAAAATCCTGAGGATCCATGTGGATCTGCGCTTTGTAACCACGTTTTAAGTGGGGAGGGAAGGGAAAACACTCAAGGGACAAGGAGAAGGATGCTGCTAATAATGCAGAAGTGAGGTTTACGGGGTGAAGGAACACGCGTGGGGTGGGTGGAGAAGGATGCTGCTAATAATGAAGAAGAGGGGTATAAGGGGAGAAGGCTCCTCTCCTCTCCCACTTTGCTCCTTTAAAGCAAGCAGGCTCTTGCTTTTCTCCCTCCTCCCCGCTCATCCCCGGCTTAGCGAGCTGAAAAACTTTGCTGCTATTTAGTGAGCTGAGTGGGGAGGAGAGAGGGACAGAGAGCCTGCTTGCTTTAAAGGAACCAACCGGACAGGAGCCGCTTACACTCGTGTAAGCGGCTCCTATCCTCTCCCGCTTTGCTCCTTTAAAGCAAGCAGGCTCTCTGTCCCTCTCTCCTCCCTACTCAGCGGCTCTTCTCCCGCTTTGCTGTTTCAAAGTGAGCCACGGAGGAGGGAAGGAAGGGGAACCACGGATCCTCTGCTCACGACTGCAGCAGATCCCCCCCGCCACCCGCAGGCATTCGCTCCATAACACGCACAGACATTTCCCCTTACTTTCTAGGAGGAAAAAAGTGAGTGTTATGGTGCAAAAAATATGGTAGCTGCCTTTTAAAATGTGCCTTCATTTTGTTCACATCAGCAGCTTTGCTAATAGCCACTGGGTTCGTATCTTTTTGCTGAGTCCCCAGCTCCTTGCTCTTTGACTGCTCTGTAGCCTGAGTTCATTGATGGCCGTGTTGACAATGTGCCAGCTTCCCTCACTGCCCTTACACTTTGCTTGGTGGAGGCAGGAAGAGCCTGTGCTTTTTCTGTTTCTGGGTTTTTAAAAAAATGTTCTTTCAGTTAACTGGTACTTTACGCCTTTACGCCCCTAGACATGTGATTGAGCTGTTGAGGGAGAGGCACGTGTGTCATAAGCTACAGGAAGGTCATTATCTTGTTTGGTTGGGGGGGGGGTAAACACTGACCACGTGCATGGAACTACTGGTGCGTTCAGAGGAGCAAGGAAGGCAGATTCCTTTCCCAAGAGGGATAGGGTGTGGATTCTCCAGTGGACCTGCCGCCTGTGGCAGAATTCAGACATGAAAAGGCAGAGGACCAGCTGGAAAGCAGGCGTTAAGAAAAGAGCTTCCTGTGCTCCTGTCCCCTGCCTTCTTGCAGCCACTGGAGTGCGCAGTGAGAACCTGGAACCGCGGACAGGGGCATCACAATTCCAGGTTTATTTTTTGAATGGGGCAGAGAGGAGATTGTTAGCATTGACCTGGAGTGGCTGATTTCTTGTTTTCCATAACAGAAGGCTGAAAAACAGGTCTTGCGTTCAGGCACCAGCCTGGTTGCAATAGCCAACAAAGGAATTGTGTGCAGGCGAGTGAGTGGGTTGGTGGAGGAAAGATGGGGTGCTCTGATTCCCTTCTATGCCCAGGATAGAAAGCTGGTGGGCTATAGCTCAGTGGGTAGAGCATGTGCTTTGCTTGTAGTAGGTTCCCAGGTTCAGTCCTTGGGATCATTAGGTAGGGCTGGGAACAACCTAGGGAGCATCTGCCAGGCAGTGTAGACAACTCTAAGGTAAATTAACCCTGTGGTCTCTGTACAAGTAAGTTCCCATGGAAGAAGGAGTAGTGCTTCCCCTTCCTCCTCAGCCAGCCAGGCAACTGTCTTTGCAGGCTAGTAACTGCTGTGTGGTTATTTACAAGGCCGACCAAAAGCGGGGAAGCAATTAACCACTGCCTCGTACGCCTTCTAGGATGCCATTCGGACTCTGAATACGCTCCAGACAAACGCCAGCTACCTGGAACAAGTGAAACGAGAGCGAGGAGACCCCCAGGCACAGCTGGAAGCCATGAAAGGTTTTTTGGAACGAAGTGGATTGAAGGTGAGGAGGTTGGGAAGATTGTGGGAGGCCGCTGGCCGTGATGCGATGCAGTCTTGATTTTTCTGGGGTTACTGATGGGATGGGGGAGAGGGAGGGCTGTCTATTAGCAGCCATTGCTGCCTGCAGTGATGAGGTGGGGCGGCGGGCAAGTACCAGAACAGCTAAACTGAAAGGTTCATTCACTTTTTCTCCGGCAGGTCGAAGACCTGGATCAACTGAACATCATTCACGTCACTGGGACGAAGGGCAAGGTGAAAGGGGTTGCAGGGGGGAAGCAATACCTGGAATAGCTCCAAAGGCCTTGACACACGGGGGAAATGTGGGGCAGTTTCCTGTGGGGAATTGAGAGTGCTCAGTTCCAGAGTGTTTGGATGATGTATGGCTTGGTGATATATCAATATTGTCCCAAACCAGTCTGAAGTCCACCTCGTGGTAATGGTTTCGTAGTATTTGATGTGGTGATATATCGTGAATCACAATGCGTGCATGTGCTATGCAAAAATCACGATGTGGGGAAAACCGTGAGTTCGGTCATTGCTCCTCTCCTCATTCCTGCTGCCCCTCAACTCTCCTCTGCCTCCTGCAACGAATCATAAGAGCAGGTGCTGAAGAAAGCAGCCTACCTGGGAACTTTATCATGAGCTTTTTTTAAGTGCAGGTGCTAGGCTGGTAGGCGGTTGAGGGAGACGCAGCTCCAAGCTTCTTGCTGGGAGTCCCTTTCCTTCCTCTGAGAGCCAGTGTGGTGTAGTGGTTAAGAGCTGTAGACTCCTAATCTGGGGAACCGGGTTCTTGTCTCCGCTCCTCCACCTGCAGCTGCTGGGTGACCTTGGGCCAGTCACACTTCTGTGAAGTCTCTCAGCCCCACTCACCTCACAGAGTGTTTGTTGTGGGGGAGGAAAGGAAAGGAGAATGTTAGCCGCTTTGAGACTCCTTAAAGGGAGTGAAAGGCAGGATATCAAATCCAAACTCTTCTTCTTCTTTCTTTGGGCTGTCTCTGCCTGCCCACAAGACCTGACACCCGAGCCATACTGGGGTCCTCACAAGAGCAGGAAGCCCTTTCGGCCTCGCCTCCCCAGACCCCCCCTAAGTTGTTGTCCAGCCCTGCCATTTGAACTGCTGCTGCCCTCCGCTGGGGCTTTCTTGGAAGTTGCTGCTAGTCCCGTGGAAAAATAAACTGGGTTATTTACTTCTGAGTTAAAGAAAATAAAAATAAACCTTGCCCTCTTGTTTAAGCTTCTTTAACAACAACAACTGTTGTTGTTGTTGTTATTATAATATTTGTAACAACAACAACAACTGTTGAGGGGGAGGGAATCAAATTGGCTCCAAGCCAAAGGCCAGGCGGAGCAACTCTGCCTTACAGGCCCTGCGGAAAGAAATCAGATCCTGCAGGGCCCTGGTCTCATGAGGCAGAGCGTTCCACCAGGCCGGGGCCAGTGTTGAAAAGGCCCTGGCTCTGGTTGAAGCCAGTCTAACTTCCTTAGGGCCCGGGACATCTAGAGTGTTGCTATTTATGAACCTTGAGGCTCTCCGTGGGGCATACTGGGACAGGTGGTCCCGTAGATACGAGGGTCCTAGGCCGTGAAGGGCTTTAAAGGTCAAAAGCAGCACCTTAAATCTGACCCTGTACTCCACCGGGAGCCAGTGCAGCTGGAAAAGCACTAGGTGAATATGCTCCCATGGCAGAGACCCCGTGAGGAGCCTCGCTGCAGCATTCTGCACCCGCTGGAGTTTCTGGGACAGCTTCAAGGGCAGCCTCACGTAGAGCAAATTACAGTAGTCAAGCCTGGAGGTGACCGTCGCATGGGTCACTGTGGCCAGGTCAGGGCGGGAAAGGTAAGGGACCAACTGCTTGATGTGGCGAAGGTGGAAAAATGTCGCCTTGGCTGTTGCTGTAATCTGCGCCTCCATGGAAAGGGAGGCGTCAAGGATTACACCCAAACTCTTAAAGGAAGGCAGTGGCACTAATTGGGCTCCCGCAAGAGAAGGGAGTTGGTCCCTCATCCCCATGCCATCCCGACCCAGCCATAGGACCTCTGTCTTCGAAGGATTTAGTTTCAATCGGCTCCCACGAAACCATCCAGCCACAGCTTCCAAGCATCTGGTCAGTGTGTCCGCGGCCGAGTTGGTGTGGCCATCCATCAGCAGATAGAGCTGAGTGTCATCAGCATATTGGTGACAGCCCAGCCCTAACCCCCAGATTATCTCTGTCCATGGCTTCATATAAATACTAAGATGCATGCAGGAGAGGACAGAGCCCTGAGGCACCCCACAAGTGAATGACCAGGAGTCCAAACATTCACCCCCAACACCACTTTATGGACACAACCCAAGAGGAAGGAGTGGAACCACTGCATAACAGTCCCCTCAGCTCCCAACCTGCTTAGATGGTCCAGAAGGATGCCATGGTCATTGGTATCAAAGCCGCTGAGAGATCCAGCAGAACCAGGAAACAGCTTTCACCTCTATCCCTAGCCCACCAGAGATCATCGACCAGCACGACCAAGACGGTTTCCATCCTGTGATGGGGCCTGAATCCCGAATGGAAGGGATCCAAATGGTCCACATCCTCCAGACATACCTGGAGTTGTTCAGGGACCACACAATCATCTTGCCCAGGAATGAAAGATGAGACTGGGCAATAATTGGCTACAAACCACCTGAAAGAGTCTCCTAGTACTGTTTTCTGCAGATACAGTAGAGGTGGTGAAGAAGGTCCTCTTCACCATGACTTTCTCCACTTGGTAGGCTAGATATTGAGCTCTAACCTATGTTTGGTCCGATTTGGAATGAGTTTTTCGCCACTGGCCCTCTAGCCATCTCAACAATAGTTTTGTTGCCTTCAGCTCTGGGGGAAACCACAGGGGCCTTCGAGGCTCCATGCAATTGGAGGGCACTTCAGAGCCAGACAGTTTGCATTCCAGTGTGCCACCAGGGAATCAACTGAAAGGCAATCAGCATGGGATAATACATCCCCTACTACTCTCTGGGAGCCATTTGGATCCATTAAGTAGCAGGGATGGACCATTTGAATTGGTCTCACCTCTCTGTGTAGGGGAAGGGTCATAGAGAAGTCCAGTTGCACCAGGAAGTTCTCTGACCGTGGCACTTCTTTTGTTTCACTGGAACTTAGCATCAGATCACCCACGTCCACAGAGGCAAAAGCACCAGATCTAAGTCATGTCCATGGCTATGAGTCAGGCCAAACTTATTGAGGGACAGCCCCATGGAGGTCATGCTTTACACGAAGTCCCAAGAGGCCCCTTGTAAGGTTATGTCGGCATGGATGTTAAAATCCCACAGGACAATCAAACTAGGCATCTCCAGGAGAACATGTGTCATGACCCGAAGCAGCTCTGGCAGGGAATCCTTGGTGCAGCGAGGAGGTCAGTCCACAATAGGAATGCTGTACTGCTCCTATTGCCCAAGTTCTAGAACATGCACTCAGAAAACTGGGTCTCTCTCCCTAGCAGGACACCTGGTGATAACTAATAGCTTCCTAAAAATCACTGCCACCCCCCCCCTTCCCACTCACATGCCCTGGGCTGCTGTGCATAAGAGAAACCTGGTAGACAAACAGGAGCAAGAACATCTGCCATGTCTAACCAAGTTTCTGTTACACCTGCCAGGTCAACTCCTCCATCCATGTTCAAATTATGGATGGCAGTGGTCTTATGAATCTTTGACCTGGCATTGCACAGCAGCACCTTAAGGTCATGTAGGACACCCTTGTTGATACCTGCATCCTTCTGGTCAGGACCAGACCTGCAGGCAATGACTAAACCTGCCTCCTTGGTAATGACATGGTCTGGCCCTCGAGTAACTCCTCCTCCTGCCAACCACCGAGATTGGGTATCCCAATGCACCCCCCCCCCCGTGGAACTTCCCCCGGACATGTTGGCTAGGACCCTCTCTTGGGACAGCCCTGTCCCTCTCCCCTTAAATAACTTTTATAATTTAGCTAACATAAATAACTAAGCTAAAAATACAAACTACCATATGGACATTTCACAATTACCCCCACCCCAAGAAATACACCCCCCATTAAAACTCTACATTAAAACAATTGAAACAATTAAAAACAGTTTAAAATATTTCACAGCCAATGGCTCCTTCCTCCCTTCTCCCTTTCTGTGTTTGTGTCTCCCTCGTGTCTGTTAGGGAACATTTTCTCACCTTGCGTTTGATATCTATGCTACTAATTACTCCTACAGCTTTAATTTTTTTGAAAATGTGCTAATTTACAAATTACCTGTACTATAAAATAACAGTTGTAGCAATATGTTAAAGGGAAGTTAAATTTTGTAAGTTTTAGACCCCCAAGTAGTAGCAGTTGCCAAGGGATTACCCGGGTTGTCTCTACAGAGTTCCATCCTTATTTCAGACATCGTTCTGTATCGGTATATCGCAATGTTTAGCTGTTGATATATCACGATCCTGAAACCAGACATCGCCCAGCCCTCATGCAGCCCTTTTCCTTTCTGGCCTCTGTGTATGTCAGATGCTCATTTCGGTCTGTCGGTCTCCACGCCGTTTCAAGTAGCAGAGCCTTCTCTGTTATCTAGGAGAGAGCATACAAGCCCTGCTTTTCCTGTAGGTACTTAATGCTGTTTCCAGTCCACCATTCTGTTCTCATTTTGACATAGCGCTATGCTGTTTCAGCCACCCAAAAATCCTGACTGCCCCTCTAGTGGTGGAGCCCCAGAACTGTACAAAAAGGTCCAATGGAACTACTGCGCTTTATTGTGGTTCTTCTACTGATGGTTTCTGAGAAACGAAGGTGTCCTTCAGCTGTGGGGCTTTTCGGGGCTTCTGTTTTGTTACCTCAGGAGAGCCATCCCTTATCTCACTTTAACCGACACATGTCTCTCATGTGGAAGGGGTTTGTGAAGACGGAACAATCCTTACTCCCCGGACATAAGCAGCGGGGTGTGTGTGTGTGTGTGCATGCATTTCACTCTGCTATTTTGCTGCAAGTGTATTGCATCTCCTAAGGACGGACGGAGGGCTCTGGGACCCTGCAGCTTCCTTCCCAAAGCCAGGCGCCTTGCTTAGCCGCAGTGCGGGATTTGGAGTGCTGGATGTTTCTCTGCACATGGTGCTGACATAAGGTGGTGTGAAATTGAGACGCTCCAGTTGGGGGCGCAATTGAGACGCTCCTGTTGGGGGCGCCAGATATTGGCCTCCACAGGCCGCCATTTTATGGAAGATTACAAAGACCCTTCCATTTTGTTTGGCCTTGGGAGGACAGTGCAAGGGCTCTGGGATGCTGTCAGAGCCCTGACACCACCTTCCCAAAGCCGGAAGTGGTGTTGAGCTGCTGCAAAATTGAGAAGATCCACTTGGGGGCGCCAAATATTGGCCTCACAGGCGCCATTTTATGGAAGATTACAAAGGCCCTACCATTTTGTTTGGCCTTGGGATGACAGCGCAAGGGCTCTAGGATGCTGTCAGGGCCTTGACACCACCTTCCCAAAGCCGGGGCGCCAAATATTGGCCTCCACAGGACGCCATTTTGTGGAAGATTACAAAGGCCCTTCCATTTTGTTTGGCCTTGGGAGGACAGCGCAAGGGCTCTGGGATGCTGTCCGAGCCCTGGCACCACCTTCCCAAAGCCGGGGCACCAAATTTTGGCCTCCACAGGACGCCATTTTGTGGAAGATTACAAAGGCCCTTCCATTTTGTTTGGCCTTGGGAGGATGGCACAAGGGCTCTGGGATGCTGTCAGAGCCCTGACACCATCTTCCCAAAGCCGGGGCGCCAAATATTGGCCTCCACAGGACGCCATTTTATGGAGGATTACAAAGGCCCTTCCATTTTGTTTGGCCTTGGGAGGATGGCACAAGGGCTCTGGGATGCTGTCAGAGCCCTGACACCATCTTCCCAAAGCTGGGGCGCCAAATATTGGCCTCCACAGGACGCCATTTTATGGAGGATTACAAAGGCCCTTCCATTTTGTTTGGCCTTGGGAGGATGGCACAAGGGCTCTGGGATGCTGCCAGAGCCCTGGCACCGCCTCCCTCAAGCCAGAAGTGGTGCTGAGATGCCGCAAAATTGAGAAGATGCATAAAAGTGAGGATCCACTTGGAGGCGCCAAATATTGGCCTCACGGGGTCAATTTTATGGAAAATTACAAAATCCCTTTTGTCTGGTTTTGGGAAGGCGTCACAAGGGCTCTTTACAGAGCCAGGCGGATTCGGCACTTTGGAACTTTTCCTATACAGGGGCTGTACAGGAAAGCTTTTATGAAAGATTATTTTGTCTGTGTCTCCCTCGTGTCTATGCCCCCCCTCGGTATGTTTCCCATTTTCTTCCCCTTACGCTTGAACTCTCCTCAGTTCTCCCCTAGCCCTTCTGCTTTCTCACACATTTGTTCCCGAACCCTATGCTGCTTTATGCGCTCCCCCCCCCGCTTCCCTTCTCTTCCCTCCCAACCACCCCCACTAGCGATTACACAGGGTTGGGGGGAGTGATTTTTGTTTTTATTTTTCTTGTGTTTATGTTGTTTGGTTTCCCCTGAATAGCTTCCCTTCATATTACAAAGCAAGCCTTTATTAAAAAGCAGGTTACCTCCTTGTTATAGAGTTCCATTCTTATTTCAGACATTGTGATATGTTGGTATATAACGATGTTTAGCTGGTTGTATATCGCAATGTTGAAAACCAAACATCGCCCAGCCTTAGTCTGAAGAGCTGACTCAGTCTGGCTTTTCTGCGTGATTGGATGCAGACCTGGATTTATTCATTAGTGTGTATATACAAGGGGTAGCTAATGTGACACCACCGGACACTGCTAAAATACAACTCACCTCAGTCCCAACCAGCATTTCTAACCATCAACATCCGGAGGACACCATGTTGACTATCTCTGATATACATGGACACAAAACATACTCTTTTAATCCAGACACTGTTTTTAAAGAAATGCCGTTCTTAAGCAAAACGTTCTAAACATTTTTAGTGCTTCTAGTTTTTCCAGTTGTGTTTATGGTTTATGGTTAGGGTGCCAAAAGGGCAGGATATAATATTGTTGCTATGTATTGTATTTCTTGCCAGCCCTCCACCAGAATCACATTATTATTATTATTATTATTATTATTATTTCCTGGGCTGCCCATTGTTTGGTCCTGGGCAAAATCTTTATCTCTCTCAGTTCTCCAACTGTAAAAATGGGAATAATATCCTTTTTCTTGCGAAGAAAGAACAAAAGGAAGAGTTCATGAATGGAAAAGCACCAGATATGTCCTAAGAAAGGTGGGGTGGTTAGAAAACATCCAGATGGTGGTTGATTTGCAGGCTTTAACCAGGCCAGATGGCTCACAGTATTCTCACTCCCCCACCCTCCCACCCACAGTGTAAGTTAATGAGCAATTCTAAATGAACCCCCATTTGAATGAGTAGCTATGTATATGTATTACTTGGGCTCCTGTATCAAATCAGCTGAGTTGTCTTGGGTAGCAATTTTGTCCAGATTCCGCTTGCCAGATAGATGTGTCCCTGTCCCGATTTCTTTTTTAACCAGCAGTGTGTGGGTAGAACTTGAGCTTGCCTTCCTACTAGAAGAAGGGACACCCTCCCTTCTTGCCTTTGTCCACTTGTTAATTTATTTCGCGCTTCTCCCCCACCTCAGGGTTCAGCATGTGCCTTCACAGAACGCATTCTTCGCAACTATGGCTTAAAGACTGGTTTCTACAGGTAGGTGCTGCTGAGTTAGAATCATAGAATCATAGAGTTGGAAGAGACCACGAGGGCCATCGAGTCCAACCCCCTGCCAAGCAGGAAACAGAGGGCTGGACTGGCTTGGCCCCTCTTGGTTCACATTCCCACCATACATTAAAAGCACGATGATACCAGTTTTAAACAGCCATTGCTTCCACCCCACAAAAAAAGAATGCAGGGGGCTGTAATTTGTCAAGGGTGATGAGAGTTGTTAGGAGGTCTCTATTCCCCCTCAAAGCTGCAATTCCAAGGATTCCCTGGGAAGAAGGGTTGATCATTAAACCACTCTGGGAATCATAGTTTTTTAAATTCTGTCAATTCTTTGACACAGGCCAGTTCTGTGTCCAGGGCAGCTGTTTACCAGCTCCACCTGGTACGCAGGCTGAGACCCTCCCTGCCCGCGGACTGTCTTGCCAGAGTAGTTCATGCTCTGGTTATCTCTCGCTTGGACTACTGCAATGCGCTCTATGTAGGGCTACCTTTGAAGGTGGCCCAGAAACTGCAATTAATCCAGAATGTGGCAGCTAGACTGGTGACTGGGGGCGGCTGCCGAGACCACATAACACCGGTCTTGAAAGACCTACACTGGCTCCCAGGACGTTTCCGAGCACAATTCAAAGTGTTGGTGCTGACCTTTAAAGCCCTAAACGGCCTCGGTCCAGCATACCTGAAGGAGCGTCTCCACCTCCATCGTTCTGCCCGGACACTGAGGTCCAGTGCCGAGGGCCTTCTGGCAGTTCCCTCCCTGCGAGAAGCAAAGCTACAGGGAACCAGGCAGAGGGCCTTCTCGGTAGTGGTGCCCACCCTGTGGAACGCCCTCCCACTAGATGTCAATGAGAAAAATAACAACCAAACTTTTAGAAGACATCTAAAAGCAGCCCTGTTTAGGGAAGCTTTTAATGTTTAATAGGTTATTGTATTTTAGTGTTTTGTTGGAAGCTGCCTAGAGTGCTGGGGGGACCCAGCCAGATGGGCGGGGTATAAATAATAAATTATTATTATTATTATTATTATTATTATTATTAGGGAGCAGGTGGGTCAACGTGTAGTGGCCATGCTGAGACTGGGATGAGGTAGGACAGCGCCAAACGGGGCGGAGGGGAGTTTTGGGGGTGGCAGCAGATACAGATGTGCATCCTTTCACACCTGTTACCAACTTGTTGCTGCTTTGCATCCTGGCATGCGACAGCACTGCTGCAGCCACGAGGGTGCCCAGCCTCATGCCTCAGCTGCCCTTCACCAGTTTGTAGGAGACAATGCAGCAGGGCATGCAGTGATATCTGGGCTCTACTTGGTGGATTCGCACGGGGTCTAGGGCTTAATCCTCTCTGTCTGTTTCTCTCCAAAGTTCTCCACATCTGGTTCAAGTACGCGAGAGGATCCGGATTAATGGGCAGCCCATCAGCAAGGAGCTGTTCAGCAAGTACTTCTGGCAGGTGTATAATCGGTTGGAGGAGAGCAAGGTGAGTGCAGCAGAACCTGTTCGCCACCAGTGTTGCCGTGTGAGGGGCTCCTGTTCACTGTCCCTGATGGTCAGCAATGGCCTTTTCCCAGAATCTCCCATTCCTTTTTTAAAATAAAATATTTATTAATTTTTTTTGAAATATAACAGTAAAAATGAAAAAGGAAAAAGAAAAATACAAAATAAAAACAGTTAAAAACATACATTTTTTCTTTTACCTATTTTCTTTTAGCTTATTTCCCGGACCTCCTCATACCTCCCTTTTTTGTATTCCACTTCAATTTATTGGTTCAGCAAATCCTTACCATTAGATTTTAACCCATTTATAACCCTTTTTTTCACATTCTCTTAAATCATTACAGCTGGAAACCCCTTAGTTGCTATCAGGGGATGATTAGCTGCTTGTGCTTAAAAGGGTGCCCCTTCAGAGTTTGTGCGGCCCCACAAACCTCTGTGTGTGACAGAGCTCCTCAGACATGTCTGCTCTAGTCACTGTTAGAGTCCGACAGTGGCTGTTTGCGGAAACGCCTCCAACAAAGAAGTTCCTTAACGGAAACACGTCTCCTGGACTCACGACGTGACAGCTTCCGACGAAGCATGGGTCTCCCTGCAATTGCTTCTGACACCTCCCCACTATTTTCACTGGACGTGTCTCTCACCCCTTTCTCCCCCCTGCTTCCTGCCTGCGTTGCTGCATCTCTCTCAGTATCCCTGAGACCTTCCTCCCAAGACCCCGCGCTCCCCCTGCTGGTCCCTGCTTTGGCTGTTGAGTCTCTCCCAGTCTCTGGGAGCCCTATCACCTCCTTTCCCTCTGATGTCAGTTCCCTGACATCCACCTCCCCTCCAGGGCCCCCTTCCCCCCCGCCCCCTCCCTCTCCTCTGGGCGGTGAGGATCTGAAACCCCGAAACGAATCCTCTTCATCTTCCGACGTCTCGAACATCTCCCTCCATCGGTCTTTGTTCCGACTCGCTGAATCCTCCTCCACCTCGGAATCAGAGAACCCCTCCAACTCCTCTTCTTCGTCTGTGGTGGCGAAGTATTCCCTCCGGAACCTCGCCACTGGCTGGGGTTTTCGAGGGAATCTCTGGTGAAAAGTTTCAATTAGAACCTCGTCATCTACATCCTCTGCCCTGACCCAGGTGTTTTCCGACTCCGGTTCCCCTTCCCACATTACCAAATACTCTACTTGCTCTCCCCTCCACCTGGAATCTAGGATCTCCGCTGCATGGTAACTGTGTTCTTTTTCCTCCATCGCTGGTCCCCTATTGACCCTCCCCTCTCTGTCCCCTATATACGGTGACAGCAACGATCTGTGGAACACTGGGTGCAACTTCATGTGGTTCGGTAACCGGAGTCTGAAAGCCACTGGGTTGACCTGTTGCGTGACTTCAAATGGGCCCAGTCTTTTGGGTCTTAACTTCTTACAACCTCCTTTAAATGGTAACCCTTGGGTGGACAGCCACACCTGGTCTCCCACCCTAATGCTTTCCCCTTCCCTTCTGGTCTTGTCTGCCTGCCTCTTATATTCCTCCTTCGCCCGGTTTAAATTAAGTTGGAGTTGGCGATGGATCGCTTCCATTTCTTCAACGAACTGTTCTGCTGCTGGAACGCTCCAGTTCTCCCCCTCCCCCCCTGGGAAGGCTCGGGGATGACACCCGTGATTGGCCAAAAAAGGGCTCATCCCCGTGGACACGTTCTCTGCATTGTTGTAAGCAAATTCTGCCAACGCCAGCTTCTCCACCCAATCATTCTCTCTGTCATTAACATAACACCTCAAATATTGCTGGAGGACACCATTAGCTCTTTCCGCCTGCCCGTTGGTTTCTGGATGACGGGCAGTAGAGAAATTAACCTCTACCTGCAGTAAGCTCATGAGCTTCCTCCAGAACCTGGAAGTAAATTGTTTCCCTCGGTCCGAAACCACCCTCAAGGGGGCGCCATGCAACCTAAACACATTTTCCACAAACAATTTGGCGGTTTCTTCTGCTGTGACCGCATGTGAGCAGGCTATAAAGTGGGCCATCTTGGTTAACAGATCTACCACCACCATAATGGCTGTTTTCCCTTTGGACCTGGGCAGATCAGTCATAAAATCTATTGCCACTGCCTCCCACGGTCTTTCCGGCGTGGGTAGTGGTTCTAATAAACCTGCCGGTGCCCGCCTCTCCCCCTTGGCTCGTTGGCATCGGTCACACCCTCTCACATATTCACGCACATCTTCCCTGACCTTGGGCCACCAGAATTCCCTGGTAACCAGCCACATGGTTTTGTGTTGCCCAAAATGCCCTGCTGTGGGGTTATCGTGCAGTTGCTTGAGTACCTTTTCCCTCAATTCCCCTTCAGGTATGTATAACGCTCCCTTGTAGTACAACGCCCCATTTCTCTCCTCAAAACCCCCGGGTTTGTCTCCCTCCCTCCTAAGACTCATGAGTTTGTCCTGGGCGTATTCATCCTGCCCCGTTCCCTCTACCAGTTCCCTTTGCCCCACCAATGCCGCCCCACACACCCAGCGGTCCTCGGGAATGACATGGGTCTCTTCGGGTACACCCTCTCCCTCCAAATATTCAGGTTTGCGTGAGAGAGCGTCCGCCCTAACGTTCTCCGGGCCTGGTACGTAACAAATCTCAAAGTTAAATTTGGAGAACTCCTGGGCCCATCTCAACTGCCGTTGGTTGAGCACTCGCGCAGTTCTCCAATACTCTAGATTCTTATGGTCCGTGCACACTTGCACCTTCTGTTGTGCACCAATTAGTAGGTGCCTCCATCTCCGGAAGGCCTCATAAATTGCAAGAAGTTCCCGGTCGTACACCGTGTAGTTCCTCTCAGACTTGTTCAGCTTCCGCGAAAAGAAGGCACACGGTCGCCACTCAGACCCCTCCTTCCCCGGCTGCAGAAGAAGCACCGCCCCTATAGCTCTGTCCGACGCGTCTGTTTCGACCCTCAGCTTTTTTTGTAAATCCACATGTAGAAGTTGTTCGCCAGAGGCGAAGGCCCTTTTCAGTTCCTCAAACGCTCGCTCCGCCTCCCCCGTCCAAACAAACTTCTTTTTGCTGCTGAGACAGTCCGTGATGGGCGCCGTCAGGTGGGCGAAGTTGCGGATGAACTTACGATAAAAGTTTCCAAACCCTAGGAACCTCTGCACATCCTTCTTGGTCTTGGGTGTTTTCCATTCCAGCACCGCTTGAACCTTGCCGGGATCCATGGCCAACCCCTTATCTGACAAGCGGTACCCCAGGAATTCCACCTCCTTGGTATGAAACTGACACTTCTCCAGTTTCACCCACAGTCTGTTGGCTTGCAGCCTGCTCAACACTTCTCTAACGTCTCTCACATGTTGCTCCTCATTCTCCGAATACACCAACACGTCATCTAAGAAGGCCACGCAATTCTTGTAGAGCAAAGGCCCCAGTACGTGGTTCATGAAAGCTTGAAAACACGCGGAGCCTGTTTGTAATCCAAAAGGCATAACTAAGTATTCAAATGCCCCCAAAGGGGTGAACATGGTGGTCTTCCATTCATCCCCTTTCCTTATACGTATCAGGTTGTACGCCCCCCTTAGGTCCAGCTTTGTAAAAATCTTTCCCTTCCGCACCCTGGTCAAAATATCATCAATCCTGGGCATAGGAAAAGCCGCCGGCTCTGTCACTGCATTTAGGGCCCGAAAGTCACATACCAGTCTCGGCTTGTCCGTGTTTTTTTTATCCACAAAAAACACTGGGCTACCCCCCGCTGCTTTGGACTCTCTGATGAAGCCCCTCTTCAGGTTCTTGTCAATGAACGCTCGCAACTCCTGCATTTCCCTGTCTGACATGGCATACAACTTGCCTACAGGAAGCTGTGCTCCAGGGAGTAAATTGATCTGGCAATCAAAGGGTCTATGCGGAGGTAGTTGGTCAGCTTCCTTCTCGCTGAACACGTCGCTGAGATCAGCATACTGTGGTGGCACCTTTCCCTTCTCCACTACTTCAGTCCCTGCCAGGGTGGCTTGGGCCCCTGCTGACCCCTTTTCCCCCCTGCAGTGTTCTAAGCAATGTGCGGAACCGAAGGAAACCACTCTTTGATGCCAGCCCACCAGCGGATCATGTAGGGCTAGCCAGCTCATTCCCAAAATAATGGGAGCACCTCCCAAGGTGGCCACATTGAAAGCTATCAGTTCTGTGTGCCTTGCCACCCTCATTATCATTGGGATGGTCTGCAAGCTGACTCCTCCTCCCAACAGTTCCCTGCCATCAATCGTGGTCACCTGCAGGGGGTTGCTTAAAGGGATAGTCTGTATCTGGTGTTCAGCAGCAAACTCCTTGCTCATAAAATTGCAGGAGCTGCCTGAGTCCAACAGTGCCTTTATTTTTAGGGGGTGTCCATTTTGCAGCTCTAGCGACACTTCAATCACTAGGGCCGGTCGAGGAGCTTCTGGCACTGGCACTTGGGGAAGGGGCACTTTCACTGCTCTTTGGCCTGGCTGCAGTGCCCTGATGGCAACCAGGCGTTGACTTTTACCTGCTCCGTTTCTCCCTGCTCTTTCCCCTCAACAGCCCCCACCATTCCTTGCCATTCCTTCCTCTGGGGGCAGACTCTGGCAAAGTGGCCTGGCTGTTGGCAGAGATAGCATTTCCGGGCTCCCTTTCCCTCCTTCTTCGCCCCCTCACTGGGCTTTGAAACTGCGCGCGCGCGGGCTGTTCCGATTTCCATCGGCTCTGCCGGCGGGAAAGCTGGCTCAGGAATGTCTGGAATGCGTAACTCCTTCCAACGTTCCCCTCTTCCTTCCCGCCTCTCTAAGGCTCTTGCCTCCTGGCGCGCTCCAATGGTCAGCGCAGATTTGGTCAGCTGATCCATAGACACCGCCCTGGGGCTCCTGGCTAGCTCGTCTTTCACAGCTGAAGAAAGACCTTCTTCAAATAGCATCTGAATGGGTGCTGCCGATAAATCCCACCCCAATCTGTGAATCAGCATGGTAAATTCAGTCCAGTACTCACGGACAGATCTGCTTCCCTGCTTGCAAGCCATTAACTGTCTGCGCACCAACCCTTCCTCAACGTCGCTGGAAAACATGATATCCATTGCACGAAAAAATTTCATAGTGTCCTTTAGGATATCGTTGTGCGTTGCCATCAGGGGTCGAACCCAGTCCCGCGCGCCCTTCTCAAGATGCCCAATTACAAAAGCAACTCGAGATTCCTCATCAGGGAACTCATCAAACTGGACATTCAGGGCATATTGCATTTCAGTCCTAAAGGCATGGTAATCCTTGGGGTCCCCCCCAAACTTCTGCACCAATCCTGGTACCTTTCTGGGGAACTGAGTGGTTCTCCCCTTCTTGTCTGCATCTTGAGCCCTCCTCTCCTCGAGCCTCGCCGTCTGCAGCGCCAGTTGGACCTCCAATGCTCGGCATCTTTCTTCCAAGCTTGGATCAGCTCCTCCCCCTGCTCCGGCTGGGTCGCTCATGATGCTTTCTCCTGCACAGGCAGCGTACAAAGACTGTCGGACTGCTATCAGGGGATGATTAGCTGCTTGTGCTTAAAAGGGTGCCCCTTCAGAGTTTGTGCGGCCCCACAAACCTCTGTGTGTGACAGAGCTCCTCAGACATGTCTGCTCTAGTCACTGTTAGAGTCCGACAGTGGCTGTTTGCGGAAACGCCTCCAACAAAGAAGTTCCTTAACGGAAACACGTCTCCTGGACTCACGACGTGACAGCTTCCGACGAAGCATGGGTCTCCCTGCAATTGCTTCTGACACCTCCCCACTATTTTCACTGGACGTGTCTCTCACCCCTTTCTCCCCCCTGCTTCCTGCCTGCGTTGCTGCATCTCTCTCAGTATCCCTGAGACCTTCCTCCCAAGACCCCGCGCTCCCCCTGCTGGTCCCTGCTTTGGCTGTTGAGTCTCTCCCAGTCTCTGGGAGCCCTATCACCTCCTTTCCCTCTGATGTCAGTTCCCTGACAGTTGCTATCCAACATCATTCTATCATTCATTAATTTTACAATATTTCTGTAGATAGTCTTTAAATTTCTTCCAGTCTTCTTCCACCGACTCTTCTCCCAGCTCTCGGATTCTGCCAGTCATTTCTGCCAATTCCATATAGTCCATCACCTTCATCTGCCATTCTTCCAAAGTGGGTAGATCTTGTGTCTTCCAATACTTTGCAATAAGTATTCTTGCTGCTGTTGTGGCGTACATAAAGAAAGTTCTATCCTTCTTTGGCACCAATTGGCCGACAATGCCCAGAAGAAAGGCCTCTGGTTTCTTCAAGAAGGTATATTTAAATGCCTTTTTCAGTTCATAATATATCATTTCCCAGAAAGCCTTAATCCTTGGGCACGTCCACCAAAGGTGAAAGAATGTACCTTCCGTTTCTTTACATTTTCAGCATTTATTATCGGGCAAATGATAGATTTTTGCAAGCTTGACTGGGGTCATGTACCACCTGTATATCATTTTCATAATATTCTCTCTTAAGGCATTACATGCCGTAAACTTCATACCTGTGGTCCATAACTGTTCCCAGTCAGCAAACATAATATTATGTCCAACATCTTGTGCCCATTTAAACATAACAGATTTCACCGTTTCATCCTGAGTATTCCATTTCAACAGCAAGTTATACATTTTTGACAAATTCTTAGTTTTGGGTTCTAGCAGTTCTGTTTCTAGTTTTGACAGAATCTCCCATTCCATTACCAGACTGCCAAGTCAGTTGTCATTCTCTAGCTGCTGATCATGCATAGTCTTTGTGGGCCTGTTTTGGGATGGTTTCAAGAGAGTGTTGGGGGTTTCTTGTGATACTGCTGCAAACCTTGGGGGTTCCCCTGGTCTGCTGATCCACTTTGTCTTGTGCATGGATGGTGGTGTTTAGGCTACATCATCAACGCCACTCACAGCATGAACATTAGAAATAGAAGGATTGATAAGGCAAAATGATTGTTTTCCATTAGTAGATTTCTGCCTAGAGTTGTGATTTTGTGGGTTCAGAGCTGTCACTTTTGCCATTTTGTATATATATTTAAAATTATCTTGGTTTATTTAAAACATTTCTCAGCCATTCCTCTTTTTAAAAAATCAAATAAAAGTATTCAAAAGTTAGCAAAATGTTGCTATAAAGTATTTCTGGAACTGTGTTGCATAAAGTTTGAGTGAGAAAATAGTTCACATAATTCGGATGTGTGATTGTTTTTGCTGTAAAAGCATTTAAATAAAAAAGAAACTTTTGATTGTTGTATGCTTTGATAGATTTGTGGTTGGTGGCTTTATATTGACATAGCTGTATGGAAATAAAAGACTACTGTCTGGGGAAAATTTTTTTAATTCTAGCTTTGCTGTTGGACTAAGCACAACATTTTGAAAGTCTCCTGCACTGTGGAGCCCAGAGTGCACATCTCAAGGAAACCCAGTTTGGCTGATTAGTGGTGAACAAAGAGAAGCTTTGTTTTGGGGTATAGATTGCTCATTGGTGAATTGCAGTCCTCCTAATCCACATCTTGCTTTCTCCGAAGGTTTCTGAACATCCAGCCATGCCTGCCTACTTCCGTTTCCTCACCATCATGGCTTTCCATGTCTTCTTACAGGAAAAGGTACTCCTTGCAGACTCATTCGTTAACGTTGACCAGAGTGAGACTAGGCTTAGACTTGGGGTCTAAGCCACACTGACACCATACATTTAAAGTACTATGACTCTGCTTTGAACAGCTGTGGCTTCCCCCAAGGAATTATGGGAGCTGTAGTCCGTTCAAGGTGAGGTTTGTTAGGAGGCCTCTATTCCTCTCACAGAGCTGCAGTTGCCTGAGTAGTTTAAAAAATCAGTCCTTCTTCACAGGGAACTCGAGGAATTGTAGCTCCCATAATTCTTTGGAGGAAGCCATGTTTAAAGTAGTATCATAGTGCTTTAAATGCATGGTGTATGGATACATCCCAGTTATGACATCTCGGCCTTTAAGGTGCTGGGCCGGACATGGAGGAAGTGGTCGTGCTTTGGGTAGGCATGCAGAAGACCCCAGGTTAGTCTTCAGGTTGGGCTGAGAGAGAACCCTGCCAGAAATCATGGAGAAGATTGCTGCCACTCAGGGTAGACAATACTGAGATAGGTGGGACCAGTAGTCTGACTTGGTATAAGGCAGCTTCCTATGTTCCTAAGGAGCTTGGTGGCATTGCTCGCATGGCCCTTTAAAGAAGAGGAGATCAGACAGATTAGTGCAGGCTTCCTCAACCTTGGTCCTTCCAGATGTTTTTGGCCTACAGCTCCCATGATCCCTAGCTAGCAGGACCAGTGGTCAGGGATGATGGGAGTTGTAGTCTCAGAACATCTGAGGTTGAGGAAGCCTGGATTAGTGGAAGATAGAAGCCTGTCAATGGCTCCTAGTCGTGGTAAATGGGATTTACAGCAAAATATTGCCATTCCTCCCTGTTCCTCTTAGAAGAGTACTTCTGCTTAGGGCTTGCACAGCCTGGAACAGGAGCCTTGTTTTTATGTTCTGTCACCACAAAAGAGGGCATAGATGCATACATATTAGCACATGCAAATATTATATGAGTCCGTGCAATTTTAGAGATAATGGCTGTAATTTCAATGGAAAACTCACCTTAGTGTGGAAGACTGTGAATGTGTGATTGGTTGCTTACTCTGCTGTCCAGGTGCTAACTATAGATGAACAAGGCCCCATCCTGTTCTTCCTTTGTTATCAGATTTGACTGGACAACCTTCCAACAGACGACACTTTCAAACAGAGGACTGTCCTCTGTAGAGAAGGACATGTGGCCACCCTCCTTATAGTGTTGTTCAGGTCTATCCAGTTTTCAGAGCGAGAGAGGGATAAAGGATGCCCCTCCCCTTCAGATTCCATGTTGCACTTTATGGTGCAGGGGTAACCAATATGTCACCCTCCAGAAGTTGCTGGAGACCAACTCTCACTAGTCCCAGAAGGTGTCTTTAAGGCCAACCTTCCCCCAGCTTGGAGGATTTCCATAACTCTTGAACCCGCATCAGCTCCAGCCAGCATGAGCCAGTGGTCAGAGACAATGGAAGCTGCAGCCCAACTTCCCCTGGCGTGTGCCTGCTCTGTGTACATGCTCTGTGTACGTACTTTGCTGATACGCACCTTTCTTCTTCCCAGGTAGACCTAGCAGTCATGGAAGTTGGCATTGGTGGTGCATATGACTGCACCAATATTATCAGGTAGGGCATGTGTGTACGGTTCAAAATGGCCGTCATCTTCTTGGTGGGAAATTCTTGGAATGCCATCTCATTAAATAAAGAACATTGAGCAGTTTCTTGCTTCCCTAATGAGTGGGCATAGTTCACCAAGCAGTTTCCTACTGGTGTGTGCGCTCCATTTCTTAATTTATATTATTATTGTTATTTATTTCCTTTCCCACCTTTTCTCTAAGGGGCTAATGATGAATGCACATGGCCCTTCCCACTCCACATTATATCCTTATAACAACCCAGTGCAGTAGGTTAAGCAGAGAGACCATTCCTGGCTCAGGTCCACCCAACTGAGGTTCATGACTGAGTGGAGATACGCCCCCAGGTCTCTCAGTCTTTTGCCCACTGCATCACACTGGCTTTCAGCATATCAGCATGTAGTTGTCATTATATATATAATTGCTTACAGTCTTAAGGGACATGGTACAAAAGGCGAAACAAATGTGAAGGAAGAGAAAGACAGGCAAGTTCAGGCAGCAGAGTGTGACAAGATTACGTAACTTAAGATGGAGAATGACTGCTGATACTGGAAGTTTTGGCAAGGGAGGAACCAAATTGGACAGTCGGTGCCATGCTAGCTGGTACACCTTTCAGGCAGTTCTAGAACCGGGTCGCCTGCCCCACATAGCATAATAGCACCAACTTGCAGGAATTGTGGACTAGCTTGCAGCAGTCCTATTCTCATTGTATGGGCCTGTCATCACGCAAGCTACCTCAGCAAGGCATGGCGAGTAAAGGGGAGGTGGAATACTGACCTCGGGGTTTTTCTCAAATGAGGTGTGTGTGTGCGCGCACTTGGACCTCATTGCCATTCACTGAGACTTGTGGTTTGGATACAGTAGAGTCCCCAAGCCCAAGGAGAGGGGGTGCCTTTCTCACACCTTCTCTTCCTTGTAGGAAACCGGTTGTGTGTGGGGTTTCCTCTCTGGGTATCGACCACACCAGCATCTTGGGTGACACCATTGAGAAGATTGCCTGGCAGAAGGGAGGCATCTTCAAGGTAAGGCCTTAATGTCCTTAGGTGAGACGTCTTTATTACCTCAGGTGAAACACAGGGCAGGAAATGGATGGGGAGGGGTCTGCTGCTGTGGGGTTGCTTTTATTTAGGGGGCCTATTTTTCCGTACAAGATTATTGGTTAGCTAGTCCTTGTTTCAATGTTGGAGTGTTTTATCGGAATGAGAAATGAGTGGATGGAGGGATGTAGTGATTGTAAGGAGAGTTGTTGTATATGTGGGGTTTTTGTTTATATTCGTTTTGTGTAGTGTGAAAGGTTTTTTGTAATTTGGATTCATGCATATTTTGTAAAAAAAATTAATTATAAATTGTACTTATGCTGCATTGTTTGCACATATGTCCATTTCCCTTTTTCTTATCCTTTGAATCCTATGGAAATATTGTGTTTTTAATATTTGGTTGGGAGCCGCCTAGAGTGGCTGGGGAAATAATAATAATAATAATAATAATAATAATAATAATAATAATAATAATAATAATAATAATAAAATAAATAAATAAATAATAGTGATGTATCTATCTATATCTGTCTATCACCATGTCTTCTATCTCTAGCTAGCTAGCTAGCTAGCTATCCACACACATACACACACACACACACTGATGTTTCACATTTGAACTGTTCCATTGTTTCAGGGCACATTCACACCTCTTGAGTCTGGACCTTTGAATGCTTCCCCAGCCTCTCACCCCCATTGGACCTGCTTTGCCCGCGGAGTGTTTCCCCCTGGCTGGAATATATCCCTAAACTCTCATAATTCCTTTTGCTTCTGTGGATAGATGAGGATAAGAGAGGGCTCTGCAAGTGTGTGCATAAGCTAGCCTGTTGTGCGCCCCTGGCATGTGGCCCTCGGGAGGGTTGTCCAGAAGGAAAGGTGGCCCTTGAGCTGAAAAATCATTTCCTATCCCTGATGTAACAGAACCTGACTTCCCACTCACTCCAGCAGCCCACACAGAATGTATGTTGGCACCTCCTGCTCAGCTTTGGCGCACTGTGCAACTTGGTGGAATATGCTCAGGCTCCATTTGGGAGCAGAAACTGTGTGTGTCAAAATAAAAAAATTCCTTCCAGTAGCACCTTAAAGACCAACTAAGTTAGTTCTTGGTATGAGCTTTCGTGTGCATGCACACTTCTTCAGATACACTTCAGTGTGTGCATGCACACGAAAGCTCATACCAAGAACTAACTTAGTTGGTCTTTAAGGTGCTACTGGAAGGAATTTTTTTATTTTGACTATGGCAGACCAACACGGCTACCTACCTGTAACTGTGTGTGTGTGTGTCCCCTTTTCTAGTGTTCTGAGGCTGCTGCTTTATTCTTTCTCGGCTTGCTTTTCAGCCTGGAGTTCCGGCATTCACTGTTCCTCAGCCAGAGCGGCCCTTAGATGTCCTGAGAGAGAGAGCTGAGAAGAGTTCGGTAAGAAGTCCCACAAAACATACCCCTATGTCCTTAGCCTCCTTCTCAGAACATGAGTCCCTCCTGGGGTGTGAAAGGTGTGTGTGTGTGTGGGGGGGGAATATGGAAACCTAGTTCCATGAAGAAATGCCCAAGGGAGTGGACACCTTTAGCTTGGAGAAGAGAAAACTGAGGTGAACACGGAGGTGAGCCCTCTTCCTGCACAGCTGCCTTCACCAGCCCTGGTGTCTTCCAGATGTTTTGGACCACAACCCGCACCAGCCCCAGCCAGCTTTAACCCAAAACATCTGAAGGGCATCAGGTTAGTGAAGGCAGCTGTACATGAAGGACTGCCGTGCTTGGAATAGGGAAATATATTTTCTCTCTCTTTTTTTTAAAAAAAGATATTTATTAAAAGTTTTTAAGATATAACAAGAAAAAAGAAAAATAAACATACAAAATAAAAAACAGTTAAAAACACACATTAATTTTCAATAACATAACTTCCATACACTTATTTCCTTGGACCTCCTCATACCTCCCTTCTTTGTATTCCAGTTCGATTTGTTAGTTCAGCAAATCCTTACCATTAAACTTTTACCCATTTGTGAAACCTCTCCCCCCCCCCTTCATATCTCTTAAAGCATTACAGCTGGAAACCGCTTAGTTTCTATCCAACATCCTTCTAACATTCATTAATTTTACAATGTTTCTGTAAGTAGTCTTTAAATTTCTTCCAGTCTTCCTCCACCGACTCTTCTCCCTGGTCTCGGATTCTGCCAGTCATTTCTGCCAATTCCATGTAGTCAGTCACCTTCCTCTGCCATTCTTCCAGGGTGGATAGATCTTGCGTCTTCCAGGGAAAGATCTTTTCTCTGGTATCACCCAGGGGAGGATAGGTAGATTTCAGGTGAACATCTAGAAGCTTAATGACAACAACACCAGTTCAGCAATGGGACAGTGCATGTTTGCAGCAGGGGCAACGCGAAGTTAGGGTTAAAAACCACTGGTTCATGTAGGGTGTTATCCACATGGGCAGTCCAGTTTCCTACGTGACTGGTTGGGACGGCTGGCGTGGAGTGGATAACCGGAGGGTAGAAGCCTTTGTCTTCTGCAGCCCTGTTTAGGGAAGCCTTTAATGTTGAATAGACTATTGTATTTTAATATTCTGTTGGAAGCCGCCCAGAGTGGCTGGGGAAACCCAGCCAGATGGGTGGGGTATAAATAATAAATCATTATTATTATTATTATTCAGTGCCAGCTGTACCTGTGCCCTGACCTGGATGCCTTCGAAGAAGATGGGAAGCCTCTTCCACTGGGATTGGCGGGTGACCACCAGCGCTCCAACGCTGCCTTGGCCCTCCAGCTCTCTCACATGTGGCTTGGACAGCAGGGGTATCTGGGTGAGTGGAAGGAGTCATTTTTCACTTTTCAGGGCGGGGCGGGGCTGTGCCCCTCAGAACAACTTCCAATACATTACTGGAACGCTCCGGTAGAAGATGGAGTAGCCGTGAGAATATGTCATGCTACAATGTTGGAAAAGTATACAACTCCACTGTCGTGTCTGAATTGACTCTGTACATAGCAGCAAAGCAAGGGTGGGGATCCACAGGCCTGGGAGCAGAATGTGGCCCCCCAGGCCATTCTGTCTGGCCCTCAGCACTCTTTCTGGGACACAGCCCATCCCCAGCTACATGTCTTGCAAGCCCTACCTTGCAGCCTCTTTGAAAGATTATTCTTGCCATGCTGGAATGTGTTCTTGGACTCTGATAATGCCTCTCGCTTGCCTGCATGGAAGATAGAGGAGAATAATAATAATAATAATAATAATAATAATAATAATAATAATAATAATATATTTATATCCCGCCCATCAGGCTGGGTTTCCCCAGCCACTCTGGGTGGCTTCCAACAGAATATTAAAATACAATAGTCTATTAAACATTAAAAGCTTCCCTAAACAGGGCTGCCTTCAGATGTCTTCTAAGGGTCTGGTAGTTGTTTTTCTCTCTGGTGGGAGGGCGTTCCACAGGGCAGGTGCCACTACCGAGAAGGTCCTCTGCCTGGTTCCCTGTAACTTGGTTTCTCACAGTGAGGAAACCACCAGAAGGTCCTCAGAGCTGGACCTCAGTGTCCGGGCAGAATGATGGGGGTGGAGACGCTCCTTCAGGTATACTGGACCGAGGCCTGTGCTAAGCATGTTGTGTTGTTCTTGCTTGTAAAAGCAGTTGGTGGCTCTTGTCGCATTAGTCAATGGGCCAGAGTGTCCTTTACTTTGACTTGCTCCTACAGTGGTGAGGGTAGCTGATGGGTCTCAAGCCCTCAGTGAGTTAGGGACTTGTCTATCACCTGCATGCGAAGACAGGCTCTAGCAGATTGATTGAGTGGATGGGTAGGTCCAACGGTCAAGGCAGTTTTTATACATGCTGGAGAGAGAAGTAAGATGGGGCTCATCAGCCTGGGAAGGTAGCCCATATAGGAGGAGGAAATCTCTGACCCTAAACTTACACAGCCTTGCGGGACATCTTCAGGAGAAGAAAAGGCTAAGGAGTACACCCTACACAAATCCAGAGTGGAGTCCATAAGATGGTTGGACGGCACCTTGTACACCTCCTTTTGGCAACACTGCAGCCAAGTGGGGGCCATATGCTTCCCTTTCCTTTGGACTATATCAGCGAGGCCGAGGGGGGTTCTTGTCGTCTGGGCATCCCAGGACCTCTGTACACACTGCCTAGGCTTGCTCCTACAGTCCCTGGGGCAATTGGAGCTGAGTGTTTTTTTCAGACAAGGAGGGAGCAAGTGAGCTTCTCCTTTTGGAGTGGTGGCCATTGGTTGGTCTTATTCTTCCTGGGAGTGAAGGGCACGTAGCCTCCCAGCGTCCCCTGGTTACCAGAGATTGCAAGTGGAGAAAGCGCTCTTGTGTTCTGGCTCCGCTCACAGACTTCGCATTGTAGCATCTGGTTGGCCACTGTGAGAACTGGGTGCTGGAGTAGATGGGTCTGTGGCCTGATCCAGCAACCAGGCTCCTCAGATTGTCCTTAGACACCAGAGTATATGCTTCTCTTCTGGCCACTGGAGGCTAGGCAAGCAGGGCCACGCCCCACAACCTTAGTCTGCTCTCGGCCAGCACCCATCTGCCTGCTTTCCTACTCTCATTGAGGCCAGGGGTTGGTGCTGACGGCAAGCCTCCTCCCCTTTAGTCTCGGTGTTGCACCTTGTAGAACGGAGCAGGAGGAGAATGGGGACAAACTAAGACTAGTTGGCTGTGGCGCCACCTGCTGTTTGCCTCCCTGCCTTCCACCCTACCAGCTCTAACAGACACCACCCATCACTGCTTCTGTTCTTCAGTGTCTGGGCATGCGGAAGATCACAGGCTCGATCCCTGTCATCTCCAGGTAAGGCTGGGAAATAATTCTCTGTTTGAAACACTTGAGAGCCACTGTCAGTAAATGCTGACTACATACAGGGCAGGATGGGCAAGCGGTCTCACCCGAGTAAGGCAGCCCCATATGGTCCTCACTCAGTTATGTGTAAATTTGACTTATTATCTTGACATTGTTGTGTTTTAATTTTGAAATTAAAACCACGTGGAGGGGGCTGTGTCAGGGTCTTAAGCCCAGTTTGGTCCAGCAAGTAGAGACATCTGGCATTACATTAGCCTGCCTCCCTAGAGCACGTGGTCTTACATAAGTTGGTTATTGGGACTGGCACCATCCACAGGTGAAGATAGTTGGATGTGTTGGAAACTAACTTTCCTTGGGGCTGTAGTTGGGAAGAGGGCTAACTGATACCAGTCCGCTTTGCAAGGTTGTTATAAAGGTCATGCCTTTAATTTTAAAGATTTAGGTCCTACTTTTTCTGTTTTAATCACAAACGCTTTAAAGTGGTTAAGTTTGATATAATAATAATAATAACAATAATTTATTATTTATACCCCACCCATCTGGCTGGGTTTCCCCAGCCACTCTGGGTGGCTCCCAGCAGAATATTAAAAGCATAATAAAATGTCAGACATTAAAAATTAGAGCATGCACCACTCTGGTGAGACAGTCCACAGGCAGGCAGGGTCTCAGCCTGCATACCAGATGGAGCTGGTAGACAGCTGCCCTGGACACAGAATTGACCTGCGCCTCCATGGACAGCTGTGAGTCCAAAATGACTCCCAGGCTGTGCACCTGGTCCTTCAGGGGCACAGTTGCCCCATTCAGGACCAGGGAGTCCTCCACACCCTCCTGCCCCTTGTCGCCCCAAAACAGTACTTCTGTGTTGTCTGGATTCAACCTCAATCAGCTGCCATCCATCCGCCTCCAGACACTCACACAGGACTTTCACTGCCTTCACTGGTTCTGAGAGCTAGAGTGCGAAAGTCTGGAGTTTTTGTAGAGTTTTGTGCCTCTCAAAGACCTCCTCCTTGCTGATTTTTAAAAATATCTTTTTAACAGTGACTTAAATGGGGCTCAAGATATAAACTCTATTAATTTAGTGATAGCCTCATCTGCTGCCTTTGATTGCTGTTTTTGTCTTTCTCATTAGCGTGTTTGTGCTGAAGGCTTTGGGATATAAATAAATGAATTTTAAAAAATTGGGATTGCATCAAACACTTAAGTGTTCACTAACAGAGAAGAGGGTGGCTTTTTCTGTGTCTGGACAGATATTGGTGAGCTGAAGGCCCCCTGGTTGAGATCAGAGCTGCCGGCAAAGAGATCTCCGCCATTGGCCCCTGTCTTCAAGCCAGGAGAAGCCATGCTGCAAGGTGAGTTTCTCCTTCTCTCTTAGCTCCTCCAGTGCTCTAAAAAAGGGGGTCACGGGCCTTTCTCTTGGCTGTTTTCCCACACACTGCTGTTGCCTTTGACTTTTGGCAAGCGATAGTTTGACCCAGTGTGAACATTTTGCTTTCGCATAAACTAAACAACAGCGTAGACACGTTTAGCCTCCTTGGCTTTCCTGTCAATTACCTCAAAGGAGGCAGCTCCCACGCAAATGGATGCGGAAGGCAAGGCGTGATACGAAAAGAATGAATTCAAAAATATTTAATTGCTCAAGGCAAGGTCGCAGCAAGAATTATGGCTTACCTTCTCTCAGAACTTGAGGAAACCAACAATGCATTCTTTTGAGGTAGCGATTCCTATCTTGGTGTGTTCTGCCTCTGTTCAGTCAGTTCCCACATTAGACAAAGGAGGAAGAGTGCAGAGTACGTGCTTTTCCCAGTCTCCAGCATCCACAGTTAGCGCCACGGTGGTGAACTTGCAGCCCCTCCAGATGTTGTTGGATTCCCAACTCTCGCCCAACCCAACCAGCATGGCCAATGCTCAGGGATGATGGCTGTTGTAATTCAACAACATCTGGAAGACCACAGGTTATCCACACACAGACACAGATGTTTTAAAGGATTTTGTATTTTGTGTGACTGGCTGGTTGACTTTTAAAGCTCATTTTCTGGTCCTAATGTTATGAAGGAAAACATGTAAGAAACAACCTCTACACTGCTTGATCCAGACTTTTGCACTCAAGGAATGGTGGCTGTAATATGCTAAAATAGGTCTTGCTGTGAACCTTTGTTACTTTAGTGGTTTTTGTCCAGCTGACCGAGGAGGCATAGTATTGAAATGTATTTTTTTGTATTTTGTATGTTGCTTTGTTGTTACAATTTTTTTTTTTTTGTAGTGTTTGTCTCTTTGTTGTAGGCCGCTGAGCATGATTTTTGTGTGTGGAAAAGTGGTATAGAGATGAAATTAATGAACGCATGACTGTCTTGCGGAGCACTTTGAATGGGACTTTGCAGGCACTGCCGGTCGGTCATCTGCTTAGCGGTTCCTGCAAAACTCCTTTCAACCAGGTTTTTTATTTGCCCCACACTTAATGTCAAATATGCTGTTGGGTGTAGGGGAACTGGGCGTGGCTCAGCTGACGTGGACCAGTCCAGGCTGAGGCGGCAAAGACTCCTCACCTTTGCTATGAAACAACTTCCTCTCAGGAGCTCATGCGCCACAAACTTTTTGGTGCTTCCAGCCTCTGTTGGAAACATCTATTCACTAGTACATTCCCAGACTATTAATGCCCTGATTTTTAGCACCCTGATTTCTGTGATTGTTAATAATTTACTAACATTTTATGGGTGTGTGATTTATACATTTTTTTATTACTTAGTGTTTTGTTATAGCACTGGTAGCAAATGGCTTTGGGTCCTCTCTGGAGTGAAAGGCTGGGTTTTTTACCATATTTTTTGCTCTATAAGACTCACTTTTTCCCTCCTAAAAAGTAAGGGGAAATGTGTGTGCGTCTTATGGAGCGAATGCAGGCTGCGCGGCTATCCCAAAAGCCAGAACAGCAAGAGGGATTGCTGCTTTCACTGCGCAGCGATCCCTCTTGCTGTTCTGGCTTCAGAATATTTTTTTTCTTGTTTTCCTCCTCCAAAAACTAGGTGCGTCTTGTGGTGTGGTGCGTCTTATAGAGCGAAAAATACGGTAGTTTGTTTTTCTGTCTCATCATGTACTCCTTTCCTCGGGGAAAATGGGGAAGATGTGAACGTAGCAGCAGATAAAGATAAACCTTTGTAGGTCTTGTTTTACAGGGCATTGTTCCTGCTTAGCCTCCACCTCTGTCTGTTTTGCTCTCCAGGGCTGCAGGAAGCCGTGTGGCTTGGTCGAAACCAGGTGCTGCACCATGGTCCCGTGACGTGGTACATCGATGGGGCCCACACCACCAGCAGTATACAGGCCTGCGTCCGCTGGTTTCGCAAAGCTGCCCTGAATGAGGAGAAGCCTGCAGAGTAAGCGATGGTTTGGCTGGGGTCTCTTTCCATTCTGAGCCTCTACTGCTTAGAGTAGCCTTATCCTGAATAAGTTACAGATAGGTAGCCGTGTTGGTCTGCCATAGTCAAAATAAAAAAATTCCTTCCAGTAGCACCTTAAAGACCAACTAAGTTAGTTCTTGGTATGAGCTTTCGTGTGCATGCACACTTCTTCAAATACGATGGACTTCCATTTCATGCGGCTCAATGTGGTGCCTTCCATGGTTTCTGAAGAAGTGTGCATGCACACGAAAGCTCATACCAAGAACTAACTTAGTTGGTCTTTAAGGTGCTACTGGAAGGAATTTTTTTATTTATCCTGAATAAATTTGCCTGATCATCTTTTAAACAAGTTGGTGGCCATCCCTATACCTTGTGAGATCTTCTGGCCTTCTGAGTGTCTGTCTTCCACTGAGCTGGGGTGGTGGTGAATAGATAATGAGACCTGACTCTTTCCTTGCATTTGCAGTGGTTCTGAAGTCCGGGTGCTCCTCTTCAACGTGACAGGCGATCGTGATACTGCCGCTCTGCTTAAGCTGCTGCTGGTGAGTTTTCTTGTTTGCTTCCCTCCCCCTTAAAAAATAGGAGGGGGGGGGAGTGCCTCACTCTGCTTTAACATGGCTTTCAGGACAACCATCAAACCATTACAAAGATAATAATAGTAATATTAAATGATTTGGAATAGAATTTAGAAACAAAGATCAGCAGCCATTAAAGCAGCAGGGGAAAATGTAATTCATCAGCTTATGTGCAGAATAAATGTAAGAGCTCTGCTGACACTGTGAATGGTCTGGGAAATAATATATGCTTCCCTGGTGGCAAAAGGACATAAAGTGTGCCCTCAGCCACGACTCCTTGAGGAAAACATTCCACAAATGGGGTTTCCTCAACCTGACCTCCCCCTTTAGAGGCTCTGCTTTCTGGCCTATCAGTTAGATTTGAAAATGCCAATGCAGCCTTTGCCAAGCTGGTGCCCTTGAGATGTTTTGGGACTGATAGGAGTTGTAAATCAAGACTGGTGAAGGCTGCACCAGAGACGGGGCCTTATAAGAGGTGTCCCCCTCATGTGTGGAACTTCCTCCTGAGGGTCATAGGGCTGGCTTCCATCATAACTGGCTTCCAAGTGTTTCAGCTGAAATGCTTCTATCATTATTTAAAGGTTAAGGACCCCTGACAGCTAAGTCCAGTCGCAGACGACTCTGGGGTTGCACGCTCATCTTGCTCTATAGGCCGAGGGAGCCAGCATTTGTCCGCAGACAGTTTTTCCAGGTCATGTGGCCAGCATGACTAATCTGCTTCTGGTGAAACCAGAGCAGTGCACAGAAACGCCATTTGCCTTCCCGCTGGAGTGGTACCTATTGATCTACTTCCACTTTGACGTGCTTTCAAACTGCTAGGTTGGCAGGAGCAGGGACCGAACAACGGGAGCTTACCCTGTCGTGGGGATTCGAACCGCCAACCTTCCAGTTGGCAAGCCCAAAGCTCAGTGGTATACACCACAGCGCCACCCGCATCCCCCAATCATTATTTACACCCTTACATTTACAACCTTTCCTTCAGCTGGTGCAGGATTCAGCAGCCAGGTTGCTCACTTGGACAAGACGGTCTGAGCACATAGATACTGGGCAAACTGCACTGGCTGTTGATTAGTTTCCAGGCCCAGTTCAAAAGTGCTGGTTTTTATCTATAAAGCTGTATGTGGCTCAGGACCCTGATGCCTCAAAGACCACGTCTCTTCTTATGTGCCCCCTGTAGGCACATATGGAGGTCTGCTTGTAGGTTGGCAACATGAAAACAAGCCTTTTCAGTGGTGGCTCCCCATTTATGGAATGTTCTCCAATGGAGGCCTGCCTGGTGCCATTAGTACATATATTTAAGTGCCAGACAAAAACATGCATCTTTCATCAGGTCTATGGCTTTTTTGAACAGGTGGGATCTTTCAAGGATTTTTTAAAATGCTGGTCTTAATGCATTTGGGTTTGGGTTTTTGCTTAAAATATGGTAAGTCACTTTGAGTTGCTGTGGCAAACAAAAAGAAAAGAGTGACTAATAAATTTAATAAATAAGTAAGAAAACTTTATTCCTGACATGCTGTGTTTCCACATGTAAAGGTTTGTTCGGGGTGGGGAACCTGTAGCCCTCCAGATGTTGCTGGAATGCAGCTTCACCATCTCTGACCATTGGCCATGGTAGCAGGAGCTGCTGGGGGCTGGCATTCAGCAACACCTGGAGGGGCCACAGTTTCCCTATCCCTGCTTTGTATATACTGGGGTTCACTGAGACATAAGACATGCTGTGGGGCAGTCCAAGCCAGACTCAACTTTTGCTTTCTCCCTCACAGGTGTGAATCAGTGCAGTGGCTGCTTTTATAATCTTTATTCCTCTTACATTTTCAGCCTTGCCAGTTTGACTATGCCGTTTTCTGCCCCAATTTCACCGAAGTGTCCACCGTGGGAAATGCAGGTCGGTCACAGGGCAGGGTTGGTAAATCGCTAATGAAATGTGGCCACATGGAGTTGGGCTAGATCAGTTGTGGGGACCTTTGGTCCCTGCATTGCAGGGGGTTGGACTAGATGACCCTTGGCTCCCTTCCAACTCTATGATTCTAGATGTTGAGGTGCAGCTCCTACCACCCCTGGCCAGGAGCTGATGGGAGTTGTACTCCAACGACATCTGGAGGGCCAAAGGTAGACCTTCTTTGCTCTGAATTCTGGCTATAATTATAATCTCTCTCCCACTCCTATTTAAATAAACTGCAAATGCCCCTCATTGGTTTTCATTAGCTTAAGCGTGCAGGGTTTTAATGCTGTATTGATTTTGGAATCATACAATATGACTTTTGCTTTAATTTACTTATTTTTTAGTTGTTGCTTTGTTAACAGTGTTTTATAGATTGTAATTGTTTTGCCGATGGCTTGTTTATTATGGTATATGATTTACACTGTATTTGTGATGTTCTATTACATTCTAGCATGTTGTTAATATTTATTGTTTGTAAGCCACTTCGGGATTATAGAAATATAATCAGTCTGTCTAGGAAATCTAGGATGGGAAAAGTGACCTGTCTGAGAGAGAAATGGGTTACCTTGTTTTCTTCAGGCTAAGCAGTGGGTCCTATCCTTACTGATCCACAGGGCAGTGGTGGTGGACCTTCGGCCTGTAGGCCAAATACTGCCCCTCAGCCCTCTGCATTTCGCCAGCCAGACCACACCCACCTGCCTTAGACAGGCAGTGACATCCAGGTGTTGGGCAGGTAAATGATGGGGCTGCGCTGAAAGGTTTCCAGGTGCCACAGAGCAACTTGTGGAGTGCTGTACCTTTGCCCGTGCAGAGTGTTCTGTAGTGGCTAGAAATGCCAAAGGCTTTTGAGACCAGGGTTCGAAACCCTACTCAGCCACGAAGCTCTTTAGACCAGTTGCTATCTTTGAGCCTAACTTGCTGGCTGCTGAGAAGATAAAATTTAGGTGGGGGACCATCTGTGCTGCCCTAAACATACACACACACACACACACACACACACACACACACAAGCCTTTAGAGCTGGCCGTTTGTCTGTCTAGCCCATACTCTGTTTGGCAGCAGCTCTCCAGGGTCTTGGACAGAGACATCAGCTACTTGAACCTTCCCAGGGCTGACTGAACTTGAGACCTTGTGGCATGCAGTGCACATGCTGTGCCACTGAGCTATGGCCCTTCCCCATAAATAAGAGCTCACCTCAGTTTCTGTTGGGGGGTGGGATCTCCAGGGCCAATGAAGCCCACCATGCCTCCTTGTTTGGCCTTTCCAAGGCTATTTCACCCAAGCCGTGCCCACCTGTCAAAGACCCTCGCATCATATGGCGTCCAGTTCAGGAACAGGTGGAGGGGTAGCTTCCTACCGGAAGCAGGCGCAGCTGACCACTGGTGCTTGAAGAGCCCTGTGCAGGTGAAAGGTCACCGGGTCCTATTGCTAAGTCAGGTGATTGACAGGCAAGTGGTTTCGCCCACCAGTCAGTGCTGGCCCAGGTAGGGAAGGTGACGTGAGAATTTATTTAGTTATTTATTGCACCCCAACTTTTTCTCCAAGCAGCCCCAAGCGGCCTGCAGGGTTACCCCCTTTCAATCTGAACAACAGCCCTGTGTGGTAGGTGAGGCTGAGATGCAGTGACTGCCCCACAAGGTCGCACACAGTGAGCTTCACGGCCTAGTAGGGATGCGAACTCCAGTCTCTCCCAGGTCCTAATCCAGTACTCTAATCACTATACAGTGGTACCTCGGGTTAAGAACTTAATTCGTTCCGGAGGTCTGTTCTTAACCTGAAACTGTTCTTAACCTGAAGCACCACTTTAGCTCAAGGGGCCTCCTGCTGCCACCGCGCTGCCAGAGCACGATTTCTGTTCTCATCCTGAAGCAAAGTTCTTAACCCGAGGTACTATTTCTGGGTTAGCGGAGTCTGTAACTTGAAGCGTATGTAACCTGAAGCATCTGTAAACCAAGGTACTACTGTACTACTTTGGCCAGCCATCCAAGAGAGGCTGCCCCGAAGCCGCGTTAGTGTGGGGCTGGGCGGGTGAGTGGCCCTGGCATCCCTGTGACTCCACCTCCTCTTCTTTCTATTCTTTTCAAAATGGTTGTTGTGTTTGGCCTTGCAGATCAGCAGAACTTCAATGTCACCCTGGAGAATGTCCTGACCCGTTGCCTGCAGAACCAGAGCCACTGGAACCGCCTGATGGAGGCGAAAGAGGGCACGGACCCCTGGCTGTCTGCCTCGCCGGAAGTGGAAGGGGTGGCTGGGTGGCTGAAGCAGGCCCCCCTGCACGGCCCCCAGCTCTTCTTCCCACCCTCAGCACGCCCACTCAACGCCAACTCCTTGGTCTTCCCTTGCATTTCCAAGGCCTTGCAGTGGATCACCCAAGGCAGGGACCCTCACTTCCAGCCTCCAGCATCCCGGGGGCTCCACCCTCACCCTGCAGCCAGCAGCGGGGCTGTCTTGCTCAAGGAAGCGGCCACTATCCAGGTCCTGGTGACGGGGAGCTTGCACCTGGTGGGCGGTGTCTTAAAGCTGCTCAACCCATCTCTTTCGGAGTAGAGGGTGCTGTTGGACACCCCTCTCTTGAGACCTGGGTTTGCTGCCTACTTGAAATGCCATTGGGAAGTTGGATCATGCCTTCACACTGATTTCACTGCAGCATGCAGATGGCGGGCTGCCTCCTGAGTCCATGGAACCTCTAATTCCTCCTTAAATTTTTCCCCCTGAGGAACATGGCTTGACACCTGAACAATATGGAATCCTCCTGGTCAGACATGCTATGCAAAGAAGATGCCGCCTCCAGCAACATTCTAGATGCCAGAATTCTCAGCCCACCCCAGCACTGAAGTTCTACAGGTGGGGGAAATGGCCACCAGCCCACCACCCAGAGAAGGAGATTCCTCTTCTTTCTCCCCAATTTGGAAATCTTCCTCTCTTCCCTCACCCCCTGCTTGCTTCTTTGTGTGTGGCTGCTGCAGACAAAGCCCCCCTCCACTACAAAGCAGAGCTCACCCGCCTGCCCCCCCCCAGCCACCATCCTGGGCCAAGCACAGTGTGAGTTCTCACTGGTTTGCTGGCTCTTTGTTGTCATCTCTACTGGTCTGACCAAGTCAAATGCATGGCTGGTAGCCTTTAACTGATGACTCTTGCAATGTGCCTTTAGAAAAGAATCTTACTGCTAGCCTCTTTCCTTCACCACCTCATCATCTCTCCTTCTGGAGTACTGGGTATCAACTCAGCATTTTGGTACGGTTTTAAAACACTGTGTTGCTTTTTTCAGTTCTAAACAATTCCTCTTGAGCGAGGAACTCCTGACCTTGCTGTTGGCTTCTGAGAAAGCCATTCAGTGTCCCCCGGAGAGCAGGCTGTGAGGCCAAAGTGATTGACTTGTGTAGAGTTAGGTGCATCTGCACACCACACGCCCAAATCCTGGTCCATACGGGAGGCTACCCTGACCCATGCAGTTGATGTTGGCAGTTAAGGGGCTGGGGATCATGAGATGGCCAGAGATGGCTTCCCAGAGGGTGTGCTGGAGATACAAGTGCCTGTCTCTTTGGAGTGGAGTGGGAAGAGAGCAACCACTGTGCTCCTGTGTGTGTGCTGTCCAGTCACAAAGTGCAGAGCAATGACTGCCTGGTGACTTGACGGAGCAACCTTTTTCTTCATCATCTTTTTAAAATACACCTCTTGGAGAGCAGGGCTAAGTGTTTGAAATGAGAGGTTTTATGCTGTGAATGCTGCAAGCCATCTACTGCTGCTTGGTTTCAGAGGCACAGCTGCAGTCTTTGTGCTTTCTCTGGTTGCACTGGGAAGGGAGCAGAGTGGGGGCCTTTTGGCTCTCCTGGTGCTGTTTGGATTCCCAGCCTTCATCCGCTCCACCCTGCGTGCCCTGTGGCTCAGGGATGCTGGCATTTGTAGTCTAGCAACAATTGGAGGACCACTTTCCACCTGCCATCAAATTGCACACAGCGAACAAAAAAGGAAAGGCCCAGAATTTTTTTCTGGGGGGTGGGGCACTGGACTCCATTGTGTGCAAAGCAGTTTCAGGGAGGGGGTCACTGCTTCATGCAGACTTTGACTTCAAAAATAATAATATTTGATTCATATTTGAAAATCTTTGGGTTGTACCACCCTTGAATATTCAGAGAAGTTTTCCACCTTCTCCCTGGTGTCTTAGCTTTCTTTGCATGGGAATGCTTTCGATGGAGGCCTTTCAGTCAAGCCCCTCCTGCATTCCTGAGTCTTATGATCTGGCTGTGGGTCCTGTCCCTTGCTGGATGGATGGATATGCACATCTGTTTGGAATCTGCTTGATTTTGACATCTGCCTGCAGGGTGAGAATAAATATGCCACTGGGAAACTCTTGGGGTGGTAGCAGAAGCAGAAGGGGGGAAACACAAAACACAAGACTTCTCAGGGTGGCAGTGGGGGCTGTTTCAAAATGGTTACTCTCTGCTTGCGATACGAAACAAACGAGTAATATTCAACATTAGTCCTACTTAAAGTAGACTTGTTGAAATTAATGGGCATAACTATCTGAGAAATTAGTAAACCCCACCCCCTGGGAACTAGCAATAATCCTCCAGATTTTTGCTAGCGGATCCTTCTGGAGAACACCCCCACCTTTTGATGTTAACATTCATGCCTTGTCTCTGTGTCCCCACCCCTGCTCTCATGGAGCCAGATATGCAGCAGAAAGCATCACCTGCTAGAGTTGCAGGAGCTGGGTACGAGATTTATTTATCCTGATTTTGTCCATGGTACTGCACTTTAGAGTTCTTAGAGCATTTCCCCCTGGTGGTTCTTGTCTGGGATCCACTCAGCCAATACAATGGGTCCAGTGCTATGAGCAGTAGGTTTGGGGCATCTCTCCTGAGCAGCGTGATCTGCTCACTGCCCACATCCTTTGTTACTTTACGACCAAGCAAGTCTCTTCCCTCCTTTTAGCTCTGTGCGTTCTAGAAAGACTCAAAACTAGTTCTAACCAAAATTCAACCTGGTTCTGAATTCCTGTTGAAGGTGGTGGTCCAGTAATCTCTCAACCTTCATAGAGCACATTACAAATAGTGATCACCTGCTTTTTTAGTTATTGTACTGCTTTCCGATACAAACACAGAGAGCTTTCCGCCCCTCTTCCCCAACCCCACCTAAAGGGGGAGGAAACTTAAATGGATAGTTCTTAAGAAACACTTTTAAAACTGGATTTTAAATCTTGTAACTGTTTTTCAAGTTTCTTGACTTGTTTGTTCCTTTATAAAAACAAAAACAAAAAACCCTGACTTTGTGTGTGTGTCTTGGAATAATAAAAAATGTTGTTTCTGCCAGACATATGTCGAGTCAGGAACAGGTGCTTTGAATAAAGAACTGACATACTAGAACTCTGCAGTTTGTGTCTGTTTCTCTGCCCTTGGAGCACCGTGAGATCTGACAGGACAACGGAACTAAAGAGAGTTTCTCCACTCATCAGGTCACCAAAACCCAAGCCCAGAGCGTGCCCTGTACCATGAGCAAGGCCAGAAATTACTTTGGAAAGACCCATGATTGTCATGGCAGACATGAAGTCCTGAGCCACTCGTGACAGGGGAGCCTCATATTGAATGTTAAAGCCCACCCCCCAGTATAACAAGCCAGAGGGGCTGCAGCACTAACTCCCAGGCCACCCTGGTTAGCTCAGAAAAGGAAACTGTTGAGCAGTGGGGTGGGTGCTACACTCAACAGGATCCCTGTTCTGTCCTGGCCACCCGTCTTCAGATACACTCTTGAACCCAGCAGGCTGTGGCAGAGGACACCTGGTCAGGGGGATGCAATCACGATAGACGTTTGCAACTCCACCTCTTTCCCCCCTCCAGATCTTGGCTTCTGCTGTACAAAGAACCCTGGTGGGCAAGGCTAAGAGAGACATTGATGCCCCTGCTCTGTTTCATGCAGCCAGGTCTCAGTAATACAAGCCAGGTCAGCGTGTTCCTCCAGGACCAAGTCCTGGGTAGCTGTTGTTTTGCCATTCGCTGACTTGGCCATGAAAGCATTTTCAGTCCAGGGAGACTTGCCAAGACTATCCAGGCTATTTGGATATGGGGACAGGCAGCCAGCACCCAGTTGTGGTGCCCCCTTAGATGATCATTCTCTCCCCCGCCCCCATATATATCTCTGCCTTCTACAACTCTGGTGGCTCTGAAGGTTGTGTACATGTTAGACAGGTTAAGGTTTGATTGGCCCCAAGTCATTCACCTGGATGTGCCAAGTTCAAGTACAAACAGCCTTCCTAGGGTTGTGCACTAGGTCTGGCCAAAGCCTGAATCCTGAACTGAATTGCATTGATTCCAGGGGAGGAGGCGGGATCCTGCCTTCACCTGAGTCCGGTGGAGAGAGCACCATCTTGACCTATGCAGAGCAATACAGGGCCATTGAGAGACAAGGTGTCAGGCAGGAAGAGCAATGAAAGGGCTTTTGAACAGCCCTGGACTGAACTTTGGTTTCACGTGACTGTTCCCTAAAAGGACACATACACAGTCAAACTGAGCAGGATTGAACCCTCCTGTCACCAGCTGGTGAGCAGAATATTCAATCTCTAGCTACAGATGTCGGCTTCAGTAGTATGTTCTCCCTAGGATGCCCTGGGAAAGCAGCACTTAGCCAGCCTGAACCTTTCTGCTCTCTGCTGTGCAGTTGGGGAAGGAGATGCAAGGAGACGCCATTGCAAAGAGGTTTTGTGTTTAGAGTTTCACCCACTTTGCATGAGGAAAAAAACCCACACATGAACTTATAAGCAACCCACAAGATATGCAGCTATTATTAACTGTGCTGCTTCAGTTTATTAAAACTAGGCTGTGTTTCCTTCCATCACTTCCTGGACTGGAACAGCCAGCAGTTTTAAATGCACTTCGACTTGCAAAGCTTTGAATGGTCACTAGGTGTTGCTGTGATTCTTCTAGTGTGTATGAAAGCATGAGCATACACTTCAAAACCTGAAGCGCTGTCTGTGCAAAGACATGTTCTCAATGACCACATCTGAATAATAACATCACCCCATTGGCTTCCAGAAAGGGGGCCTGTCTTACATCTGGAAGGTCCCAGGTTCAGTCTGGAATTCCTGGTTGCAGGTGATTCTCTGCCTGAGACCCTGGAGATTGACTGCCAGTCAGAGGTAAAGATGTCTGAGAATAATTGAATCATAGAATTGGAGAGTTGGAAGGGATCTTGAGGGTCATCTAGCCCAACCCTCTGCAAAGCAGGAATCTTTTTGCCCAGTGTGGGGCTTGAGCCCGGAGCCATGAGATTAAGACTCTCAGGTTCTACAGACCAAGCTATAGAAGTAGACATTCCCAATGTTTACTTGTCCCATGTCCAGGATGGAAATCAATCTTTTTTCTTTCTTTTAAAATATTTTTATTAGTTTTTACAAGAACAAATTTAAAATAATAAGCAAGAAAAAACTTTTAACATAGCCATATATGAGATTCTATGAATCTCGTGACTTCCCCCCGTTCCCTGCATGAGTCCTTAAAATAATTTCCCTAAGACTACATATCATTACGTTCTCCACAGTTTTCATCTCTCTAAATTATCCATATATTTCGTTTCTTTATAAGTTATTTTTAAAGTCCAGCTACAATGGTTTCGTTTACAATGGTCTCCTAAGTTATGAATTTCCCCCATTCTCTTTTAAAGTCATTAAAGCCAGTGTGGTGTAGTGGTTAAGAGCGGTAGTCACGTAATCTGGGAAACCGGGTTCCTGTCTCCGCTCCTCCACATGCAGCTGCTGGGTGACCTTGGGCCAGTCACACTTCTGTGAAGTCTCTCAGCCCCACTCACCTCACAGAGTGTTTGTTGTGGGGGAGGAAGGGAAAGGAGAATGTTAGCCGCTTTGAGACTCCTGAAGGGGAGTGAAAGGCGGGATATCAAATCCAAACTCTTCTTCTTCTTCTTATCTTCTTGATTCCTGAGTCTCCCAGACAGGATGGAAATAAATCTAGCAAATATTATTAGCATTCATTGCCCGTTTTTCAGTCCAAAAGTGATACATAAATAGAGACACATCCACCCCATTTGAATTACACTTCCTTTGCATCAAGACCAATGGTGTGGAATAGTGGAATGAATTGTGTAAAATTCTGCCTCAGTGGACAGTTTTTGTTAGAAGTGTGGCAGAATGGAAACAGCGCTGCATGAATGGACATGGGCCAGAATGGAAATCAGGGCCTTGTTGCATCCCTAGTCAGATTTATGCATGTCCCACTTTTCCTCCAAGGAGTTCAGGGTATTACACAAGGTTCTCCTCCCCATTTGATCCTCGCGGCAGCCCTGTGAGGTACATTATTATGATTAAGTGGAGAGTGTGTGTGTGAATGGCGGGAATCAAGGCCATCCAGTGAGCAATGAGATAGGAAACCTGGCCCAGGGGTGAAACTAGGCTTATTTCCCCCAGGTGAAATACCCAGATTGGCACACACACAGAGGCTGGAGTCTCAATGGCGCCCCTCTGGAGGCTTCACCCATAGCTATGGCTTTGCCTGGCCAGAGAATCCTGCTGTTTGATTACAATTTCCAGAAAAGAATCCAGGTTCCTGGATCACCCTGGCGTAAGGGACACCCACTATGGAAGACAGACAGAAATGTTCCTATTCTTTTTTGACCTTTTAATTAAATTAATAACATTTATTTGCTGAATATCCTCACTAGGAAACCAACTTCTGATCTGGTTGGCTAGACATTTTAAACCAATACATCCCCTCCACAGACACCTCTGTGATGATGCTGGCATTAAAATATCCTGTTCCTCTTCAATAAAAGAGAAAAAGGGAGGCCAGATCATGTCAAAGGTATCTTTTTTGGAGATGCTCTTGATTACTCATCTATGGTTTTTGAGATGTTTTGTTAGAGCAGTGCTCCAGATGTTAATAACCAAAGCTTCTATGGGTATATTGAAAGTTTCCTTCTGTCGTTGGGCAACAACTTGTCTAGTTGCTGTGAACAGAAAGGAAGCTTTAAGAGTAGAATTGGGGGTCAAGTCTAGTGATGATAAGGCAAGTGCCAAATTAGGAGGGATAGACTGCTTTGTGATTTTGGAGGTCAGATAAAAAACTTTTTTTGCAAAATGTGTGGACCAAGGTACACTCCACCAAACATGAAAATAGGAACCTCATTCTCCAGAGTCTTCCCAACATAATGGTGAGCTTAAAGAATTTATCTGTGCAAGGCATGTGGTGGTCCCATGTCACCAAAAGATAATTTTAAGGGAAATTTCCTAGAGACGAGCTGTCTCACATGGAATGAGAAAACAATGGCAACCCATTTTTAAAAGTATCATTGGTGGCATTGGTGGACTTGGAACTCAGTATTGGCTCCATCACCACTGCTGCCTCTGCTAGATCAGCCCTTATTTAAACACACAAATTTAACCAATTTGTAGATCTTGAAACAAATGTTTTCTATAGAATTAGAGGTGTGTTTGTAAAAGGTAAAGCAATTTTAATAGAGGACCTGGGACTCAGCTACATTAGTCAAAATACAGCAATATAAATCCCTTATGACACTGTGACACCAGATGGCGTTGTAGGGCTGAAATCGCAACTCAATTATATTTTCAATTGTAACTTTACAACTGTTTTTTGCAGAGCATATTCAGAGAGTCTTTTATAGCGGTTTAGATCTAGCCACGGTGCCAAAGCTGAGAGGCATAAAATAGTCCTGGTTCCAACTACGCACTTTTGCAAAGTATCTGGAATGAAGGAGTGAGGGCTTGAGACCATTGACACCTTTTGACTTGCTATGTAATAGGCCTAGCCATGACACAAAAGCGGCAGTCTCAATAATATATGCTATGATATTAGACAGCTTTTTAGGAAACACAAAAGATATTTGAACGAGATGGGAAACTGACATGGGAACTGAAAGCGAAGCGAAGTGAAAAAGCATGGAAATCTATACAGCGTAATCCATCTTTAGAAATGTTTCTATTTGAGGCTTAGGCAAATTAATGGCACAGGTGCTCCACAGATAAAGATGATCTGTGACAACTCAAATTCAACATGTAATATATATTTATACAACCACTGAGCTTACAGGTTTGTTCTACACAGAAATATTTACAGACCAAAACACAGATGGACCCCTTCATTGGTGGAATAACTGGCCTTGATGCTGCCTGGGTTTCTGAGGAAGGGGCTTCCTTTGACCCCCCTGCAGAAGGTCTCACAATGTCTCTTGGGCTTGCATTCTGTGCTCTAAGCAGCTCTCCTGGGTGTATGTGGCCCAGGAGGCTTGCTAACAATAGAGCACATGACTGCAACAGAGCCCTTCCCTGCTGCCTGCTGGGCAGATCTGACCGTTCTGTTTTCTCTCTGTGCTCCCCCTCCAACCCCACTCTGAAGCTCAGTTCTCCACATTTCAACATGTCTGCATTTTTTTAATATTAAAAAAGGCCATGAAAGCCCCATCAACATTTTAGTGTGAATTTCTCCAAATATACACATTTTTGCAAAACATTTCCCCCTAACTGAATATACTTCTGTAGGTTATTTTCCCTAGTACTTCTTCTGTAGGTTATTTTCCCTATGTTTTCTAGTGCACTTTCTACCCTAATGTATGCCTCTTTCTACAAATTACCGGGCTTGAGGACTGCATCTGGAGAAATGTGAATTTGGGGAGGGGGATATCGAGGTCAGGTTCCACTGGCCGCTGATAAATTCCCACAGCTGAGTGGCAGAGCGCCTGCTTTCCATGCAGAAAGACCCCTGGCATCTCCAGGTGGGACTGGGGGAGATCCTTGCCTGAACCCCTGGAGAGCTGCTGCCTGTCATTTTAGACTGAGCTAGATTGTCCCTGGTCTGACCTGGTGTACAGCAGCTTCCAATGTTCCTAGGACTGCAGCCTTGCAGCAACTATTCATCCATAACTCTGCAGTTCCATTTGTGCAAAGCTCCTCCTACCCACAGCCTTCTTCCTGTGCTGGGGAAGCTAAACCTGTTTGATGTCCTCCCCACTCAGCACATCCCAATGAAGGTTCTGCCTGTCAGTCTAAATGTACTGGGCTGCTTTTCTTCCAGTTTCTGACCTGCATTGGGTCAAGCACTCAGCTCAGCAAAATGTTACAGAAGTCTTTTCACAAATTGCCCCACATCTCAATATCATAAAACATATCCATAAGTGATTAGACACAGAATTATTTCCTTGTATACATGATTACAAAACATATTCTATGTATAATTATTTATATTTATATCTATATCTATATTTTGGAATAGAAAGGGTCCGGACTCCTTGCCCTTTGTTTTGGTAAAAGGCAGTGCTACCTCCCTCTCCCTCTTCTTGGTCCAAACTTCTCTCCACCTACTTCCTCATCAGAAGATGGTGGGACAAATTTACTGGCTCTACTTGTCCCTCAGAAGGTTCTTATACTGAGTCTTGTGGATGTGTAAGACTCCCAGTTTTGCACTTGTATGCAATTTGAGATTATGGGCAGAGGTGGTAGCTTAAGCAACAATGGTAGCCCTCCCTGAAGCCTGTTCAGAAACTGGTTCCTGTCTTGCCTTTCCTTTTATTTTTGGAAGCTATTAAGAAGTGTCTCCACCCAGACCCCAAGTTGACGATGGGCCAACAGCTTCCTTGTCCAAATTTCTCAGCCCCTTAATCACAGGTATTGAACAAACAACCAGCTTCTAAAACCAAAGGCATGCTACATTCTGTTTGTTGATCAACTTGCTCACACTGTATGGTTCTGGGTAGACACTGGTTCTCCTGGGATAGGTTTGCAGCCTTTGCAGCCAGAGGCAGGCTACTCTCGCACCGCAGGAGGTACAGGCCAGATGTCTTTACTTGTGTGATTGCTCTGCTTCTCTTGGAGATCTTGATGGCAGTCCAAGGAGTTGGTTTAAAGTGCTGGCTGAAAATAGTTACCCCTGAGTATTAGGAGCTTTGGGGTGGGGAGGGGGGAAACCATGAAACCTCTTTGCTTGTTTTCAGCTCTTTTCATAAAGGCTTTTCCTGTGCCTGACCCAGAGGAGTTGTCCGCTGTTCTGACACTGCCCACAAGGAGGTGTCGAGAGTCAGTTGTGCCCAGTCCTTCGTTTGGGGCCCCGCTATGCCATGCTGCTGGTGGAACAGGGGGTGCTCTGAGTGCTGCCGATGCTGTGGTTGGTGCTGCTGCTCTCTGAGGCTGGAGGGTTTGCTGAGACCGGTTGCATCTTGGCCATCGGACCTGGAATTCAATCACCAAGTTGCGAAACATGTTAAGAGGGATGGGGTGTGAAAGGGATGCTCTACAGCTGGCCTGACTAGGGGTTGACAAGGGGACAGAAAACACATGGTGGCACTTCCTTATTTGGACCAGACATCACCCTCGCAATGCAGAGATTAATCCCCCTTGTTGTCTAAGGCCTCCTTTTCCCAAGAAGGCGGGGAGATCTTGGCCCAGCTAATTGAAAAGGAAGACAAACATTTCATGATTTCTCTTGGCACTTTTACAGAGATTAAGAAATCGTTCTGGGTTCCAACAAGATGTTGCTGTACTTGGAGGAATGGTGGGAAAGGAGCGAAGGAATGTGAGAGAGCAAAGATAATATAGGCCAGCTGTTATTTGACATGGCTCATTGGTAGAGCATGTTTCGATTACAGAAGGCTCCAGGTACATAGCTGTCAACGTTTCCCTTTTTTAAAGGGAAATTCCCTTATTCCGAATAGGATTCCTTGCAAGAAAAGGGAAAAGTTGACAGCTATGCCCAGGTATAATCCCTGGTATTTCCAAGGAGGGCTGGAAACGCCCCGTGTCAGAAACCTAGGACAGCTGCTGTGTAGTGAATCCTGAGCTAGATCAAACCAATGGTTTAACTCTGCATAAGGCAGCTATGTTTTTAATTAAACCAGACCTTTATTCTCAACAATGAGAACTGTAACCTTAATTTATTAAGGGAAGAGCTGTAGCTGAGTGGCAGAGAACCTGCTTTACAGGCAGAAAGCCCCAGACTCAGTCCCCTGGCGTCTCCAGGTAAGGATGGGGATCTCCCCTGCCTAAAACCCTGGACAGCTGCTGCCTGTCAGTGCAGACAACACTGATCTAGATGGATCTATGGCCTGACTGAGCATATGGCTCTCACCCCCTAATTTCAAAACATGCATGTACATACAAATTGTCTTTCTATGCTTTTGGCCGCTTGCTTTTCCCTTCAGGGAGCCTCCCACCTCAATCGAACCCCAAATATGGACCAGAAAGACTGGAGTGGCTTAGAGGTACCTGTACTTACGAGTGTGAGAGTAGATGTACCACAGCGTTGCGGTGAGCATGACTCCGATTAAAAAGGCACCGAAAGTTATTCCCAGCACAGTTCCGATCCCCAGGCCTTGATTTGCACAGGAGGAAAGCAACAGTTAGGGCTTTGCCATTGCATGCACGCAGCAGCCTTATTTATTCATTTACTTCATGAAATTTGTATCACCACCTGGTCGCAAAAAAACTCAAAGCGGTTCAGAAAAAGATAGAATCAGGAAAAGTTTACGATACATTAAAACATAAAAAGAAGTTAAAATACTAAAACAGATTAAAACTCATGCCAGCATTTTTAAGCATCTGGGTAGCCTTGTCTAAAGAAAAATGTTTTTAGCAGGTGCCAAAAAAAAGGACAATGAAAGCTCCTGCTTGATCTCAAGTGGCAGGGAGTTCCGTAGTATATGTGCTACCACACTACACAACTGAGTTCTTACAAATGCTGAAAGGATATTGTGTGGCACTTGTAGTAGTGCCAGTTCCACTGATCGAAACAGTCAAGTGGGCCCATTTGGGGTTAAGGGTAGCCTTGCTCTTCCTCACCACTGTGTGTTAATTAAAAATGTTCTCCCTCCCAGCCATTATTATCTGCTGAGCTTCAAACAACAGAACATTAAGTATTGACCAGAATATTATTTTTTTAAGGGGGAAAAATGTTTTAGTAATTCAACCATCCCACACAGTTGTGTTTTGCATTTCTTAGACTAATTCCACCCTGCCCTCCACTGATTCCCACAGAGTCACTGTAGATTTTTATTGCCATTTCACCCATAATCATGTATTGTTTAATTTTGCTCACATTTGAGAACTTTGGCCCTAGGACATAACCAAATGCAAGGTGGCAAAACATTTTAAAAAGCTAGTTACAGGTGAGACTATTTCTAGGCTGTTGCCATCTTGCGAGTGGGACTGAATCACCAACCAGATTGTGCAATTAGTCCTGGACTTTTTGCCCAAGGAAAGCAATAGAAAAATGTGAGAAAACAATGGCTTGATAACTTCCCCGCAAACAAATGAGAATGTATGCTCAGCAAATTGTTGATGTCCTTTAACCTCCCTGCAAACTTCATGTAATCAAATCAGGATGTACATTCAGTAAATAGGTTGGAAGCAACCTGAATTGCAGATTTGCACAAAGAATGGCATAGCAGTGAAACAAATTTGCAGGGAAGGACAATTAGAAAGTTCTAGCAAGTTAAGAAGCTAGGAAGAGTTTGGCTGCTGGATCAGGTCAAAGGCCCACCTAATCCAGCATTGTGTTTCAACAGTGGCCAACCAAATGCCTCTTGGGTTTCGCAGCGCTTGGTATTCAAAGGCACACTGCCTCCGACTTTGGAAACGGAACATTTGCAACCATGGCAAATAGCCACTGAGTTTGCCAAGGCAAAATGTGAAATTCTCTCTTCTGAACAACTAGCCAAGAGGCAGTAGCCCTGCCCTCTTTTGCATATGGCCACCCTATGCTATGGTTTCCCCAGTAGTGATGTATGGAAGTGAGAGCTGGACCATAAAGAAGGCTGATTGCCGAAGAATGGATGCTTTTGAATTCTGGTGCTGGAGGAGACTCTTGAGAGTCCCATGGACTGCAAGAAGAACAAACCTCTCCATTCTTAAGGAAATCAACCCTGAGTGCTCACTGGAAGGACAGATCCTGAAGCCACCTCAGGAGAAGAGAAGACTCCCTGGAAAAGACCCTGATGTTGGGAAAGATGGAGGGCACAAGGAGAAGGGGACGACAGAGGACGAGATGGTTGGACAGTGTCCTTGAAGCTACGAACATGAGTTTGACCAAACTGCGGGAGGCAGTGGAAGACAGAAGTGCCTGGCATGCTCTGGTCCAGGGGGTCATGTAGAGTCGGACACGACTAATTAACTAAACAACAACAACAACACCCTGTTTACTTTGCCATGAAATGGCCATCTCTGCAAATAACACTTCAGTAAAAGCAATATATTTTTATTTGCTTTATGTGTGTGTGTGTGTGTAACTAGATGACTTGCTTCTTATAAATGGTTTTCAAAGGAGATGTATTTCGCCTTAAAAAATCTAATCTAAAGAGCTAGTCATCATTTGTTTTTCAGGCTGCTTTGCCAGACCCCTTGGAAAGAGGTCTGGTAGGTGTTCAAGGTCCTGAAGAAATAATGACCTGGTTAAGCCAACGTTAAGCCATGGTTTATTTAGTGTGGTTTGATACTCGAATCCATTCGAATAGAGTAGACCAACCAAAGTTTGTTTCTTTGGAAACAAGCCATGATGTGAAGCCATGGTGTTATATCCATGGTATTATATCACTGCATAAATAGGATGACTGTTCTCTTCCTTTTCCCGACCCAATCTCAATCTACTTTAGTTGGATTTATCAGTGGCTTACAAACCATGGTTAGGGTTGCCATATGTCTGGAATTTCCTGGACATACCCGGAATACTGCAGTCAGAAGCAGTGTCTGGGCGGAAATCGGCAAAATGTGCGGGAAAATCTGGACATCTGGAAACCTATGCTCAGTGGTTGGTTTTTTTTTTTTTTTGCGATTTCCCTTAGAAATAGTTCAGAAATGGTGAATTTCTTTGGTGATTTTGCAAAAAAAGTTCAACAACTTTGTGCCTGGATTTTCACTTTTTGAAATATGGCAATGCTAAACATGTCTTGCTGTTATGTCCAAACCAAAACCCTTGCTTAATCATGGTTGGAGTACTTCACCCCAGATGTTTTCCAAGCTACAGATGCATGATGCAAGAGTACCTGGAAAACGAAGCAAGCTCATTTGTGACACAATTGGTGCCTAGTCAAACAAAGCATAGCTTAGCATTCATGGGTGAATACTTCCTCCCCCACTGCCAGGCCAAGTCTCCTCTCCTGCCTCAAAAGCCAATCTGACACTCAAGCCTTCTAGATAAAGTTGTAAAAAAGCACATACACAAACGAAGCAAGAGACTGAGGGTCTAATGAAAGCATGGCAGACGTGTGTGATGTGCCGGGTGAGTCCCCACTGGGGCTGGGTTCGTGTCAAAAGCTTTTCCTTGCTTTGTTATTTTCCCGTCCTGAGGGAGACGTGCAAAACAGAGGCAGGAAGGAGAAGATTTAAGGTAGCAGGATGACCAGAATCCATCCATTTTTGGATGAGGCCAGTAATTCAATCAATTCTGCCTGACAAAGGACAGTAAGCAAGGAGGGACACACTTCACCCTGTCATGCAATCACTGGCAGAAATTACTTCCGCAAGGCTGCAGTGGTGTCAGGGGCAGCAAGGCAGGAAAAGCAGGATGAGAGAGAGGCTGTCCTGAGAGAGTTTTGTGACAGAAACACTTGAGCATCTACATTCAAACTGAAAACGCAGAAGTCCAGCTACTTTGGAGAGCATAAATACATTGCCAGGGCTAGGGGGCCCCGGCAGCTTCAGACATGTTCCCTGAATGTTTAGCACATTTTCTTTCTTTGTTTTTTGGAAATCTGCAGCCTTTTCCCTTAGGGAGATACATGTAAAAACATACAGACAATATTCTGCTTGGTAACTTGGTAGAAATTAAATCTGTTTCCTGCCTTCTGCTGTTCTGGCCAAGGAATGCAAAAATTCTAGTTGATAGGGTTGTATCTACCTGGTTCCTTGAGATTACCTGTTTATCGATCATTCATCCTCATTTGCTTGAATAAAACTTATGGGGAGGGTAGTCTCTACATGGTTTTTACTGAGCATTCATTTTGATTTGCTTGCATTGCATATATACATCTTACTGTTAATCATTCATTCACCCTACGCTTGTTAATTCATTTTCCCTTCACTTTTCTAACTGGAGAATATATGTGCAGTTGTGTTTTTTTTAAAGTGCATTTGTTCTGCTAGGGTGACAGAGCACTTTAAACCACTTTAATTGGACAAACCTAAATTTCTATATGCAGTTGAAACCTCCCTCCCCCAAAAAACACTTGCAGTCTGGAAGTGACCATCAAAATGAACCCAAGATACGCCACTTTCACAACATGCATTTAAATAATTACGTCTTCCCTCAAAGAATTCTGGAAGCTGTTTGTTAAATATCCCGGAGAATTGTAACTCTGTAGTGGGAATAGGAGTCTCCTAACAAATATCACCATCCTTAACAAACAACACACCCCAGAATTATTTGGTTGAAGCTATGAGACACAGGTGGCACTGTGGTCTAAACCACAGAGCCTAGGCCTTGCTGATCAGAAGGTCGGCGGTTCGAATCCCCGCGACAGGGTGAGCTCCCGTTGCTCAGTCCCTGCTCCTGCCCACCTAGCATTTCGAAAGCACGTCAAAGTGCAAGTAGATAAATAGGTACTGCTCCAGCGGGAAGGTAAACAGCATTTCCATGCGCTGCTCTGGTTCGCCAGAAGCGGCTTAGTCATGCTGGCCACATGACCCGGAAGGCCAATAAAGCGAGATGAGCGCCGCAACCCCCGAGTCGTCCGCGACTGAACCTAATGGTCAGGGGTCCCTTTACCTTTACCTATGACTGTTTAAAATGTTATGATGGTGTTATAAATGTGGTGTGTGTGTGTGGCCTTAGACATGTCCATATAATGGATTATATCCAAGCTTACTCCACTCTGATTCACTGAAGGCATTAGACCAAAGTTAGTCATGCCCTTTAGTTTTTCAATGAATCTTCTCTTAGTATGTCTAATGTTGGATGCAAAGCTGTACTCCCCTGCCTTTAAGATGCAGTTTGCTATTGAAATATTACATGATACATACTAGTCTGTTTTAAAATCTAGATACCCGCATTTCCATCTCAACCTCAAGGTAGACTTAGACTTCCCTACTACAACTTGGCATATAAATTAAGTTCCTAGGGCAGTTCCAATTAGTCTCTGCTGCAAACACACTTGAAACGCTATGTGCGGATCATGCACCTCAGCATAGATATTGTAGAGCTAGTTTTGGACCAGATCAAAGTGATGGAGCCAACTCTCCTATGTGGTGAGGTTATAACATTATTTTGGGCGTGGGGTGGGGGGGGGCTAGTTTAGAAAAAAGGTGAGTAAGGCGGGATGTGATAGAGGTGTATAAAAATATGCATGGTGTACATAAGAAGCCTCCCACAAACCCACCCCATTCTATAACACCAGAACTGGGTAACATCCAATGAAGCCAAATTACAGAAGATTCACAGAAGACAAAAGGAATTGAATTTGTTCCCACAAGAGGTAGTGACAGCCACCCACGTAGACAGCTTTAAAGGAGACTAGACAAGCCCAGGGTTTGACTGAATGCCCCAAATGGCAGCTGCTGGGAATGGCAAGCAGAGTGCTGTTGTGATCAGGTTTCATAGGCAGGCTTCCCAGAAGCACCTGGTGAGTCACTGGCCTGATCCAGTTGATCTCTTGGTGTGTTAGTTGCTTCTCTTGCTTGTGAAATCTTTCTTCTTCCCTCCTTGTCTCATGTGGGGGAAATATCTGGACAATGAGAATGGAGGCAGCTCCCACTAATTTGGATCAGACGGCAGTGGGCTGGCCTCGCTCTGTGCAAAGAGACTCCTTAATCTCTTGCATACGCTTATGGCTACATCCCGTTCCTTCACCCTTCTCTGCCTACCATGTGTCTTCTTTATCTGAAATTGCACAGACTTCTGGATCAAAAACTGTGTATTTTACATGTTGTGAGCAGGCAAGAGCTGTCAAACTGTATCTTGAGGACAGGAAAGGGGGAAGATAACATTCTTTGTCTTGTGCTGTCACTGGGATGCATCAAATAACTGATTCCCCAGTGCCATCAGCTGTGTGCATTCCTCTCTCTTATCATGTCCGTTTACGTTGGTTCCAACTCATATCCCAACTTTGCTTCCTCTTTCTGCGCCCCCCTCTCCCCCTCCCCCCTCCGCCAGAATTTCACTTATACAAAGGTCATGGCACACACCTTCCGGAACGTGCAACCTAGTCGCCATCTGTGGCTCCCACCAAGCTGCTGCCATGGAGACACAAGCACCACACGGCTGTAGCAGTGGCAGCAAGCCATAATTGTGCGGGGGGGGGGCAGAGTGACAGGAAATGCCTCCTAAAGTGCGGGGGGGGGCATAGGGAGTGAAGGGAAATGCTATAAATGAGGGAAGATAGGCGGCCAGCTTCTCAGAGGGAAATGGCAGGGATTTTGGCCAACTCTGCGCTCAAACTGACATGGCAAGCTAGGAATCTCTAGGAAAAAAATCCAGGCTGTGTGAGTTGCATTCAGCCAAGTCCTGCCCAGAGTGGACCCATGGAAATTAAGGAGCCCAAGTTATTTATTTCAGTGGGTCTGCTCTGAGCAGGAGCTTTCTTTCTGCTCACAGGATGTTTCGCAGCATAGCTTTGTTGAGAAACAAACTCCGCATGGTTCCTGAAAAACATCAAGCATGCAGCGCCTCAAAGCATTTATAGAGTAATTTCTGCTGATAAAGGTAAAGGTAAAGGGACCCCTGACCATTAGGTCCAGTCATGGCCAACTCTGGGGTTGCGGCGCTCATCTCGCTTTATTGGCCGAGGGAGCCGGCGTACAGCTTTCTGGGTCATGTGGCCAGCATGACTAAGCCACTTCTGGTGAATCAGAGCAGCGCATGGAAACGCCGCTTACCTTCCTGCCGGAGTGGTACCTATTTATTTACTTGCACTTTGACGTGCTTTCAAACTGCTAGGTTGGCAAGAGCAGGGACCGAGCAACAGGAGCTCACCCTGTCGTGGGGATTCGAACTGCCCACCTTCTGATCAGCAAGTCCTAGGCTCTGTGGTTTAACCCACAGCGCCATAGCCTCCCTCTAATTTCTGCTGATACTATATAGGAAAAAATGTTTTTGTTGCTGGGAGGAGGCAGGAAGTGGGCCTAGGGACTGTACCTCTGAGAATGTGCAGAGTTAGGTTTCCCCACCAACTTAAAGGTTGGCATTCTGCGATATGTATTCCCAGTGGTTTCCCCCCCTCTAAAAAATAAAATTGTTTAGGGGTCCTCTCATTCCATCTGAGTCTCAGGAAAAACCGTGACAGGAAATGAGGCTGCCATCGGGGGTAGCAACGGAACTGACGATTCACCATGCTAGAGAAGAAACTATTAAAATTTTAGTTTCTTCTCCTGTTAGATTCACAAAAAGTTTAGGGGTATGCGTACCCCTGCAAACCCCCAGAAAAAGAAGCACTGTGTATTCCATTCCATGCAGTTGCCACCAGTCAATCAAGTATTGCGTAATGGTGTGATGATTACATACAAGATCCCTTAACAGCAGCGATGGGGAATCTGTGCCCCACCCCCAGTGTTGTTGACTACACCTGGTTCTGTCAGCACCAGCTAGCACAGCCAAAAGTCAAGGACAATGGGAGTTGTAGTCCAACAACATCTGATGGGCTACAGGTTCCGCATCTTTGTTGATGGACCCAAATGTTCTGTTAGACCAGGGGTAGCCAATGGGGTGTCCTCCAGATGGCACTCCAGCTCCCATCAGCACCAGTCAGCATGGCTGATGGTCAGGGATGATGAGAATTGCAGTCCAAAATTTCTGAAGGGTACCACATTGACTATCCTTATGTCAGATGGTTAACAGGTACTTTATAATGAGCTGTGAATCCTGTTTGTGAAGCATGGAGAAAACACAAGGCACCATAAACAATGTAAATGTTGTACTCATAACATGCACAACTCTAGCCTGATGGTCCTGATCTGAGTCTATATAGCCTAGTTCCTTTTATATTAAATATAAGGGTCAATTAACTCACCGTGAGATAGAGAGGCAGGATTCTTGAGCATCACCTTTATGGAAGCATTATAGGAGCCATGCTAGAAGAGAAAAAGAATGGAGGAGGGGGAAAGCTTTAAAACGAGGCGAATATTTAGCTCATTTAACACACAGCGGTTCTGCTTTCCTTAGAGAACATTTCAGGAGTAGGCCAAAGGGTTATCTCTCATTGCCTCTGTTAATCTAGCCAGTTCAATATACTCAAACAGTTTGTCTTGCCTTTCCCTTTTTGTTGGCACAATTTCTTTTCCCCAGTTTTTAGCAATTAGGATCCTTGCCACTCCTGTGGCATAGAGGAATATTTTCTGATCTTTGTGGATATTTAAGTTATAATTAGAAAAATCTTAATAATTATTCATAAAGGAAACAGCTTACAAGAAGTAAATGAGGAGGCCAGATACAGGATAAAGGAAGTCTTTTATCTGGTTGTTGTATGTTATGCTTATTGTATGTTATGTTCACGTTTAATGAGGGTGGATTTCTGTATTGGGGGAGTGGGGGGGTTATGTTATGTTGCAAATAAAAATTAAACAAACAAACAAACAAACACATAAATAATAAAAATATTGACCTGGTTCTCCTGATCTGCTTGGCAAAAGAGTGTGGCTGACAAAGTTGAACGTTGTTGTTCTTCAGCCTTGTAGATGAAACTAAAGCGGTTGGTCTTTGTGTTGGGGGGATTCAAGATCTCCACAGAATAACTTTTTGGCATGCCACTGCGGATCAGCATCTGTGGGGCTGCTTGGTCAGGGATTTGCAGGTAACAGTCCTGGAGTCGAAGTGGAGAGTTCCCATCAGCTGTCTGGAACGACACCTATAGAGAAGGGAGGCAGAGAAAAGGCAGAATGTGTTCAAACCTGGCCCTTGAATTGAGAATCTGGAACTGGGATTTAAATGACTCAGCTGCTTTACTCTTCGTTCCCATACCTTCATTGCGGGAGTTGGGCCATATAGCTCAGGACTATGTAATTCCCCCTCCCCCACAAGGGTTTTTGATGACCCTATAAAGCAGCTCAGCTTTTGACTGAAAGTTTTTTTTACAGATTTTTGAAACTTTATAAAGTGGACATTACTGGAATTCTGAGGCCAAGGGGGGGAGAATCTGCAGGAGCTGTAATTTAATGTCACAGTTATCTCAATCACATAGTCATCGTGGCCACCTTCAATAATACTTGGAGAGATCAATCCTATCCATGTCTACTCAGAAGAAAGCCCAAAAGTGTTCAGGGTTGCCTTTAAATATTAAATTTATTCCTTATCCCAATGTACAGGATCAGCAGTACCTGGACGTAGGTGACTTTGTTAACTTCTACCACAGTGGTGGATGGTGAGCTGAAGTCAGGTGTCTGATAAAGATGGAGAAAGAGCTTCTCTGGGAGATCACATTGAAATGGCACCTATGAGAGAAGATAAAGGGGCAACAGACAGGTCCCATATTAACGCATCATTTTCTCTAATATCAAACTTGGATAGGGAAGCAAAATGGGGCCACCCCAAAACAAGGTTGTGCTTTCAACATACTCCAGAGGCTTTCTAAGTATGCAGAATATCATACGTTGTAAATTTAAATTATTCTCTCTTGTGAATGTTTGCATGCAATTTTATTGTTTAAGTGCATTGGGTTATGTATTTAGACATTTTACTGACAATGGGAGGGTTTTTATTGGCAATTGCAAGCAACTTTGATGGGAACAGACTTTGGTAATATGATGCCCTAAGCAAGGACAAAATTTGCCCCCCATGGCTTATTTACATGCCCTCCTCCCTCTCGCCTTCCATTCTGCACATGCTCTCAAGTGCATTACATTATGGTTCTGGCAATTCAACTGCCCATCTAACCGGGGCCTGACTTTGAGTAGATACCACTGTATAAATACATGTTGTTGTTGCTGCTGCTGCTGCTGTTTTGCACCCCCTTGGCCCACACTGCCCTAAATCTGGTGCTAACTTTGTGGGGGATGTTCCTCATATGGTGGTGTATCAATTTTTAAGTAAACTTTTTATGCTCCTCAAAATGGCCCATGAGTTTCCAGGACCTGCAAAATATTGGGGCCATAGAGATAAGAAACATGCCTATTTGTAAATAACTAAGAGATTTTAAAAACACCGTATGTTTCCAATGCTTTTTCCTCACAGAGAAACAGACTCACAAGGAAAGGAAATATTTCAAAGGCTGTCTTTGGAGTATCCTTCTTGACTGGGAAAATGGCAGTACAAAACAACTGTTTACAACTAAGCCAGCCATGAATAAATTGCAAGCTTAGAATTTAAAAAACAATTATCATTTTTTTAAGAACAGTTCCACTGCCTGGTTAATTGGGAACCTGTTGTTAATCAATCAAAAGGTTTTGACTTAATCTAACCAATTAATTGACTAAAAGTTGCAGCCTTACTGAAATAGAAAACAATAACAGCACAATACAAAAGATGATGGTTTTCAGCAGGAATGTATTTCTTACCATAATTTTATCTGGATGCGAAGCCAGGGTCAGGACCAGCTGATGGGACAATGAAAAAGAAATGTTAAGTAAACTATTAGTCCATGGATGCAGATGTTGTTGGGTAGCTTTGCTTTAGAGCTCATAGCAAGGAGGGACGGTTGCTGCAGACAGACTGCAGAGACCTTGCTTGAGTTCATTACTCAGCAATGAAGTTCAGTTGGTGACACAGGAACACAGGAAGCTGTAACGCAGTGGTAGAACATCTGCTTTGCAGCAGCTGTCCAAGTTATAGCCCTTCAACATTTTGTGGGCCATGAAACTGGGGGAGGTTGGGAGCTCTTTGGAGGGGATGGGCATGCAAAGTTCATAGGTACCGTATTTTTCGCTCTGTAAGACGCACCGGACCATAAGACGCACCTAGTTTTTGGAGGAGGGAAACAAGAAATTTTTTTTCCTGAATCTCAGAAGCCAGAACAACAAGAGGGATCACTGTGCAGCGAGCGCAGCAATCCCTCTTGCTGTTCTGGCTTCTGGGACAGCTGCACAGCCTGCATTCGCTCCATAACACACACACACACACACACATTTCCCCTTACTTTTTAGGAGGGAAAAAGTGAGTCTTATAGAGCAAAAAAAAAACGGTACTTATCCCAACTCCTTGCTGCTGCCATTTCTGAAATAGGGGAGGAAGAGAAAAATGGAGTGCCTTACAGCAGGCAGCGTTATCAGACTCCAACTCATCAGCTCCAGCTGGCATGGATGTAATCCAACATCAACACATTGACTACCCCTTGGTTAGAGTACTGGTCTAGGGAGACCCTGGTTCAATTTCCCCCCTTATATACATATTATTAGTCTCCATATAATCGAGAGTCTTTACACCAGCCTTTCCTAACCTTGGGCCCCAAGATGTTGTTGGACAACAACTTCTATCAGCCCCAGCCAGTATTGCCCAATGTTCAGGGCTGATGGGAATTGTATTCCAACAACAACTGGAGACCCAATACTGAGAAAGGCTACTTTAGACAAAAGCATGATTAAGTTAAATAAATACAATTTTAAAATGCAGCAGTGGTGCAAATCCACATGCTCCCACAAGCATGTGTCTGAAAACCAACCATACACCTCGCTGGGGAATCCCTCACTGTGTGACCTTGGGCTGGTCATTGTCTTTCAGCTTAATCCACCTCAAAGGGTAGTTGCTGGATAATAGTGTATGTGTGCTGGGCAGTGTCCCATGAAATATTTGGAGGAAGGGCAGGATCAAAAAATGTGGCAAGCAAACTGAGCAGGAAGATGGTACCCAAAGACCATTAGAGAATCCTGCAAGCTTCTGTGCTGACCTGATTTTTGGCATGAATGCCCCCTTCTAAGTTGGTAGAGCAATCTTCTATGATGCTTTTTAGGACAAAGTGAGTCATGTTGTCAGTTGCTCTGCAGGCAGGGTCCTCCAAAGTCATCTCAGTGATGTCAACCTTTGCCATCTGTGGGGTTAAAAAAAAAGCAGCAAATGTTATTTTGGCTAAGTGCACCTACACACCTCCCTCATACACAAATTTGTCAGTTTCGTTTTCTCCTTGTTTCTCATTTTTCCAAGTCTTAAATTGAATTCTATCTCTTTTTCTTAGGCTTTTATTAGACATAAACATAAATACAAACTAAACCAACATGAAAGTACAGCAATGACCCCAGGGGAGGCAATACTAAATCTCATGTTGGTACTAAAGGGTTAAGAGGTAACAAGTCGCTCTAATCACTGAGCAGCTGGAAGTCATTAAGCAAGCATCCAGGAATCATAGAATCATAGAATCATAGAGTTGGAAGAGACCACAAGGGCCATCGAGTCCAACCCCCTGCCAAGCAGGAAACACCATCAGAGCACTCCTGACATATGGTTGTCAAGCCTCTGCTTAAAGACCTCCAAAGGAGGAGACGCCACCACACTCCTTGGCAGCAAATTCCACTGTCCAACAGCTCTTACTGTCAGGAAGTTCTTCCTAATGTTTAGGTGGAATCTTCTTTCTTGTAGTTTGGATCCATTGCTCCGTGTCCGCTTCTCTGGAGCAGCAGAAAACAACCTTTCTCCCTCCTCTATGTGACATCCTTTTATATATTTGAACATGGCTATCATATCACCCCTTAACCTCCTCTTCTCCAGGCTAAACATGCCCAGCTCCCTTAGCCGTTCCTCATAAGGCATCGTTTCCAGGCCTTTGACCATTTTGGTTGCCCTCCTCTGGACACGTTCCAGTTTGTCAGTGTCCTTCTTGAACTGTGGTGCCCAGAACTGGACACAGTACTCCAGGTGAGGTCTGACCAGAGCAGAATACAGTGGCACTATTACTTCCCTTGATCTAGATGCTATACTCCTATTGATGCATCCCAGAATTGCATTAGCTTTTTTAGCTGCCGCGTCACACTGTTGGCTCATGTCAAGTTTGTGGTCAACCAAGACTCCTAGATCCTTTTCACATGTACTGCTCTCAAGCCAGGTGTCCCCCATCTTGTATTTGTGCCTCTCATTTTTTTTGCCCAAGTGCAATACTTTACATTTCTCCCTGTTAAAATTCATCTTGTTTGTTTTGGCCCAGTTCTCCAATTTGTCAAGGTCGTTTTGAAGTGTGATCCTGTCCTCTGGGGTGTTAGCCACCCCTCCCAGTTTGGTGTCATCTGCAAATTTGATCGGGATGCCCTTGAGTCCATCATCCAAGTCGTTGATAAAGATGTTGAATAAGACCGGGCCCAAGACAGAACCCTGTGGCACCCCACTAGTCACTCTTCTCCAGGATGAAGAGGAACCATTGATGAGCACCCTTTGGGTTCGGTCAGTCAGCCAGTTACAAATCCACTGAGTGGTAGCATAGTCAAGACCACATTTTACCAGCTTCTTTACAAGAATATCATGGGGCACCTTGTCAAATGCCTTGCTGAAATCAAGGTAGGCTACATCCACTGCGTTCCCTTCATCTACCAGGCTTGTAATTCTGTCAAAAAACGAGATCAGGTTAGTCTGACATGACTTATTTTTCAGAAATCCATGCTGACTATTGGTGATCACAGCATTCCTTTCTAGGTGCTCACAGACTGTTTGCTTAATGATCTGCTCCAGAATCTTCCCTGGTATTGATGTCAGACTGACTGGGCGGTAATTATTTGGGTCCTCTCTTTTCCCCTTTTTGAAAATAGGGACAACATTTGCCCTCCTCCAGTCTGCCGGGACTTCGCCTGTTCTCCAGGAATTCTCAAAGATGACTGCCAGTGGTTCTGAGATCACACCTGCCAGTTCTTTTAATACTCTTGGATGCAGTTCATCTGGCCCTGGAGACTCAGGAATGTGAGTTAGTTTGTATAAATAGTCAGTTCACCTGTGTGTTTTCTCTCCCCCCCCCCCCGTGTTTGCTGATATGAGTTAAGTTTAGAGTAAAGTTTTCTTTATGCCGGAGATAAAAGCATGTGTGCTTTATCGCCAGGGTTTTTCTTTTGTAAATAAAGTTTTTTTTCTGAGTTCCAAAGTGCTTGCTCCAGCATTCTTCATTGAATGGTACTGACTCTCCTGCCTTCTTCAACCGCTGCACGAAATTCTCTGCTGAGATAAGATTTATGGCGTTGGAAGCGCACTGGACGTTTACTTAACATTAAACTAATTAAAGTTTAATGGACATCTCATATGATATATTCAATTTTAATAAGATTGCAAAAACAAAACCATAAATGATGCATGAGTGGTGGAGAAAATAAAAAGTAAAAACAAAGTAACATTTGAAGTCAGAGCACAGATTTCCATAGATACTGCTGAAAATGAATTTGTTTGGACTAACGCATACTTTTTTGTGTATAATTTAGAAATAGCCAAAATAAATGTGATAGGCAGTTTATAGATGTCTAAGGCTTTCATAATGCATCCTCACTCAATGCAGTCAAAATCCTTATAAGTATCTAGGAAGAATATTACACGTGGGCACCCTGCTTTCATAGCTGCAAAATAATATTAAAATGTCAGTATACAGGGTTAGAAATACGCCTTTTAGGAATAAATCCCATTTGACTGGAATGAATAATACTTGAAATCACCCTTCTCAACCAGGAGGCCAGGAGATAGATAGATAGATAGATATATATATTCTGGTTAATAGGGTAATGGTCTATAGGATCTTACTACTTCTAAAAATTAAAATTAAATTCAGTTCTCCATATTTATGCAGCAATCTGCAGTAAATCTACATGAAAACTCAGACTCTAATTAGTGCAAATTTTTCCTAATAAAATTTCCACGCAGCTTTTATTAATATATGTTTTTGCAAGCGTTATGTAAGAAACAACCTAATTCTAACCTAATTCTTATACTAACATGTGAACCGAAACACAGCTATCCTTCAAAATTCACAGTTCTCCAAATTTTATGATGTAGTTCTCCAACCAACCAGGGTGTATGAATATGTATATATTAGAGGAAAGTGCCCATAAAAATGCAAATATCAGTGAAAATAATATACAAAAATGCATTATATTAAAGGAAATTGCTTATAAGTTTTGGAAGGGCACAAAATGAGCAGAAAATCTCCTCACCTCCAAGAGCGACTTGGGCCATGCTACCTCAATGGCGTTCTCTGTGCACTTCCATGGAGGGGAAACTTTTATCAGCCCTTGAACCACATCGGACGGTTTTAAAATCTTGCTTTGTGGTGCTGTTGTCACCTCAGTTTTCTTTCCTTCTAAATTAACAACAACAATCTTTATTACGGTCCGGAGACCCAACAAATCGTTACAAAGCAATGCACAATTCAGACAGCCTACCTCCAGGTTAAACAAGCATTTTGTTCAGACTTAAAGATAGGGATCATTGGTTCTTGCAACCACCGATAAAAACTGCCACTGCTAATGTTCTAGCATTTGTCCGGTCTTCCAATAGGAACCTGACATAGTGAGCCTCTGATTTTCCCAGGAAAGGTACCAACAAGGGTAGTATCAGTTCAGCCCTGGCTTGCTCATATTTTGCACAGTGCAACAAAATATGTTTTATGGAATCGATGTCTTGAGCACACGAGCAAATTCTGTCCTGGTAGGGAACTCCTCTCAACCTGCCATCCAACACTGCAGAAGGAAAGACGTTTAGTCTGGCTTTGGTGAAAAGCCTTCAATAGTTTGGTACTGTCAGGTTTGTTTTTGGGCCGTAATTCAAAGTGTTGGTTTTGACGTTCAAAGCCCTAAACAGCTTAGAACCGCAATACCTCTCTAACCACCTCTCTCTATATGAACCAACCCAGACTCTGCAGTAATCATCTGAGGCCGTTCTTTGTGTGTCTACTCCACAAGAGGTCCGGAGCGTGGCAACATGAGAAGGGGCCTTTTCTGCAGTGGCTCCCTGTTTTTGGGATGCTCTCCCCAGGGGGGCTCACCTGACACCTCCTTACATATCTTTAGGAACCAGGCAAAAACATTCCTCTTCTCTCAGGCCTCTGGCTAATTAAACAAACGGGGGGGGGGGTGTATTGGTTTGTTTGATTCTTGTTCTTATTGTGATACATATTTTGTGTTTTCATTTTGTATTTTTATCCTGTAAACCACCCTGTGTCTTTGGATGAGGGCCAGCATATAATTATAATCAATCAATCAATCAATCACCAATCAATCATAATCTATAGTTCTATGTGAGGGGTGGCTTTTTTTAATGTGACCAAGGGAACATGTTGAGCGTGTCTAACTCAGGGATAGTCACCCTGTTGCCCTCCATGTGTGCTTGGACTGCAACTCCCATCATCCCAGGCCATTGGCCATAGTGACTTGGGCTGATGGGAGTTGTAGTCCAGCAATATCTGGAACACACCACATTGACACCCCTGGTCTAACTCCTGCGATTCTAATCACATGAGGTAGTGAATGCCTGGATAGGGCTTTTGTTTCACAGGATGGTGATTGTTTTGCTACTTTGAGCTCTAAGGAAAGGGGAGGGGAGGCCACAGTTCAGCGACAGCATGCAGAGGTCCCAGGTTCAATCTTCACACAGGGCTGGGGGGAAAACCCTGTCCCAAACCTTGAACTGCCACTGACAGTGAGTGTAAACATTGACAGAAGTGGACCAGTCAGTGTAAAGCAGCTTCCTATGATCCTTGGGCTTGCCAATCAGAAGGTCAGCGGTTCAAATCCCTGCAACGGGGTGAGCTCCCGTTGCTCTGTCCCAGCTCCTGCCAACCTAGCAGTTCGAAAGCATGAAGTGCAAGTAGATAAATAGGTACCACTCCAGTGGGAAGGTAAACGGCGTTTCCGTGCGCTGCTCTGGTTTCACCAGAAGCAGCTTAGTAATACTGGCCACATGACCTGGAAAAACTGTCTGTGGACAAACGCTGGCTCCCTTGGCCAGTAAAGTGAGATGAGCGCGGTAACTCCAGAATAGCCTGAGACTGGACCTAATGGTCAGCGGTACTTTTACTCTTATCTTTATGTTCCTAAGGCATAAGGATTTTTGAGGGAAGGCTTGTGAATCATAGAATTGTAGAGTTGGAAGGACCATGAGGGTCATCTAGTCCAACCCCCTGCAATGCAGGATTTTTTTGTCCATTGTGGGGCTTGAACCCACAACCCTGAGATTAAGAGTCCCATGCTCTCTATTAATGCTAGAGATGAATAGTATCCTGTAGTAGGACCTGGAACCCTCAAAAAATGATCCTGCAAGGTTTTTACTGCACTGGCTCTGTTCCAGCCAAGTGCCACCAACATGCTTAGGTCTGATGTAGCCAACTTGAAACTGGGCAAACTCACCACCACAATCCCTGACCAGCTCAAGGGTGATGCTTTTGGCAGCTGGAATTTCTGTGTAAGAAGCGATGAAGGTGAAGTCCTTGTCACGGGCTTCTTTGATCAGGCCTTCTTTGCTGTCTGGGAGGACAGTACCGTTAATTGGCTCCTTGGTTATTTTCTTAATGGAGTATTTTCCTGACACCTACAGGAGAAAAAGAAATGAAAGTTTAGCAAGGACCTTCTTCAGCGTATGTTTCCATTCATGGTAGTACACACGGTTGCCCAACAGAAGAATTATCTCCAAGCGTGTTCAGCTCAGAGTAAACTTACTGAAAGGAACGGAGCTAAGTTAGCCATGCCCTTTTCTTCTTCTGGTTATTTATTCTTTAGCAAAATTTTGAAAACTTAACATAATCAAAATCAAATGTGTAGTCACATACAGAACTGCAGGCTGTTATTGGACTTCATGACATATTGTAAATCTCATTTAAAAAAAATATCTTCAAGGTAAGTTTAACAGATGGGGATATTGCAATACCAAGTTCTGACAAAATAGTCATTTTGCAGTCATATAGCCGAAATCCTTATGTACGTTTCCTGAACCTTCCTGTTGCAGCTTGACTTGTGGTTCTTACAATAAAGTTGTACAGTTCACAGTGAAAGGGTGTTTCTTTCAACTTATATACGAAGCTTTTGAGTGAGTCTTTAATTTGAGAGCAACTTGGGGAATCCCTTTGGCCGTTCCACTAACATGCCATCAGAATCCTCAATACCACTAATGTAGGCCCTCTTAGATTAAAGAAGAGCACGTCTTCATTTTCCTCTGTGAATATATTCTGTGATGATAGCTGGGGAATTGTAACGGTTTTACCTATTATGTTGTTCCTCTCCTGAAAAACAGTGTCTAAGAATTTTGTTTCTTTAGCACATGACTACCAATGTGGCTGGCGCTGTGGTCTAAACCACAGAGCCTAGGGCTTGCCGATCAGAAGGTCGGTGGTTCGAATCCCTGCGACAGGGTGAGCTCCCATTGTTCAGTCCCAGCTCCTGCCCACCTAGCAGTTTGAAAGCATGTCAAAGTGCAAGTAGATGAAGGCAAACGGCGTTTCCGTGCGCTGCTCTGGTTTGCCAGAAGCGGCTTAGTCATGCTGGCCACATGACCCAGAAGCTGTATGCCTGCTCCCCTGGCCAATAAAGCGAGATGAGAGCTGCAACCCCAGAGTCATCCGTGACTGGACCTAAAGGTCAGGGGTCCCTTTACCTTTTTACCAATGCCCATTATTGTAGCATTGGCTACAATGTCCATGAGGCAACCGCCTCAGGCAGCAGGGTCCACCAGGGCAGTATCTCTCAATGTTGACCTTCCTTCCTTCCTTCCACCCTTGTTCCTGATATTGGTCTTCCTTGACCCCATTCTTCCATGGTGGGGAGGGGAGATGCCATTTTGGGGTTTGCCTCAGGGGCTGAAAAGTGTTGGGCCAGCCCTAATCAGAGTTTGGTGTGACTGGCAGATGTTTCACCCTTGCACCACTCTGTCTGCCTCTGAATACAAGTTCCTGCAGGGAGCTTCAATAGCAGAGGCCTTCATGCCCTACTTGTGGACTCCCCATAACCCTCTCATTGGCCACTGTGAGAAGCAGAATGGTCTTCTTATATGTAAGGCAGAGGTGGAAAATCTCAGTCCCAGGAGCTGAATGTCCCCCTTCATGCCCTTTTTGTCTGGATCAACACATCTAGCTTTGCGTTTATGAATAATAGTAATCATGAAGTTCTAAGCCCATAACTTCAGCAGCCAGAGGGCATTTCTCTCCCACTCTTACCATGAATTTCACATATTCAGGCATCTGATCAATGTTCCAAAACATCCTCTCGTGGCTTTTAAGCACTAGTAGTGTGGTCAGCTCCTTAGCTGGTTTTCCATTACTGCATGTCACTTTGATGTTCAGATCCACAGCCTGTGTGCTGGAGAACAAACCCAAGGATAAATGATAAGGTCTCATTGTTGAGCAAGGTATTTTTTTTAACAGCCCATGCAACACCTAGAAGATCCCCCTTTGGTAGATCAGACTGGAATAGCATGTTAATCACCAACATGACACCCGCCTTGCTATTCAACTGTGTTTGTCACCTGCATCATGTAAGACATTAACATCAGAGGCAGGCTGGCTTTGGTCTTGTCTAGTCTGCTCTGTTGTTATTTTCAACAAGACTTCTCATGGTCCCCTGGTGTGTTTTAAATTTATAAAGGCAAAGCAATACTCACGATCTCTCATGGTTCAACAGGCATAGCTAATCTGTGTTCAGTGATCCTGAATATGCACCTTTTGCTTAAGACAGGACTGTGATACAGCTTAGTCAAGGCCTCTTTGCAAAAATTTCCACAACTGGTAGACACCAGAAATTGTCCATTAGTCTCCCAGTTGACCATGGATCAGAATATGAATAGACTTTTCTTCTTCCCTACCTTTACTAATGCTACCTCGCTATTAAGCTGATCTATCAAAATTGATTAAGGCCCACCTATAAGGTTGATTGCTCTTTCTTTTTCATTAAGGTTATCAACCTTACAGTATCTATTGAGGCAGATCTTCCTATGTATCACTATGAATTCTGATCTAAAAGGCTAAGTTTCCTTCCCTTTATAATTATCAAGGTTAATTTATCTACTTCCTAATGTTGCAAAGTTAGGGAACCTCAGGCTTGGGCTGGCCAACCTTTTGATCATTATCAAGACTTATGTACTTCTATTAAGGTGGGTGTGTCCTTATTTTTTCTACTGAGTTGAATATAATATTCCCCATATCTATCGGCTTATCTGTTCCCTCCAATTTTTCAAGTCTGTGCCTCCTTGCCAATATATATTAACACCAGTATTCCCTCTTTACAGTTTCTTTCTTTTTGGGGAGCGCCAGGAAGCACCAAATGTTTATTGTGGTAAGTCTCTTAAATGGCTATACATTGTGGACCTGTACTATCAACTCAAGCCTTCTTCCTTTACCCATTTTTGCAGCCTGATCATTGCCAAGAATATCATAAGCTACACAAGAATATTGCAGGACAAAACTGGTGGAAATGTGAACATTATTATTTGCATAATTTACTCGCAAGTCAGAAGTTAGATCCATGCTACCAAATTACCCAGAGTCTGGAGGACTCTGCTGGAGCCACATGATGTGCGCCTCTTTTCCAGGGTGTACAGTGGAATCCAGACAGCTCTTGGTATTGTCAGAGTCAAACTCAGCCTCTAGGTAGGGCTCAGCATCAAAATAGCTCTTAGGTACACATTTCTCGGAGGAGCTGGGCTCTGAAGGAGACAAAAGAACAACTGTGGGAAACTGGCTCAGGAGATGGCTGATGCTCAATAAGAGAAAAACACATGCAATGATGTGACTGTTTATGTATCGTCAAAAAAGAAGAAATCATTCACTAAGAAAAAGAGGATACAGGTCTGCATAAAATTTGGATGTGCTGATTTAAATGCACTGATGGAATTTTAGAAAAATGACTATAAGAAGAAGCACAATACATCTCACCCTGGTGGGAAAGACTGGTCAGGTGACTAGTGTGCCTCCTGACTTTTCTGTTCAGGTGTTCACTCTGGATAGGCAACTTCAGGACCACTCATGCTTTCCCTTGGTCAGTGCTTCAAAGAGAAGAGCCCTTCAAATACAGGGCTGTCTTCTGATAGATTGTGATTTGCAAAGTGGACGTAAAGCCACCCATATATGGCCCGTTTTTCATTCATTCAGTGTTTTTAGTCAAATCCAAATTCATGCAGATCTAATCAATTAATACATCAATTGAACTCAATTTAATTCATTAGTAAAAGGTAAAGGTAAAGGGACCCCTGACCATTAGGTCCAGTCGTGCACAATTCTAGGGTTGCGGCGCTCATCTCGTTCTATAGGCCGAGGGAGCCGGCGTCTGTCCGCAAACAGTTTTTCCAGGTCATGTGGCCAGCATGACTAAGCCACTTCTGGTGAAACTAAAGCAGTGCACAGAAATGCCGTTTGCCTTCCCGCTGGAGTGGTACCTATTTATCTACTTGCACTTTGACGTGCTTTCGAACTGCTAGGTTGGCAGGAGCTGGGACAGAGAAATGGGAGCTCACCCCATCACGGGGATTCGAACTGCCAGCCTTCTGATTGGCAAGCCCTAGGCTCTGTGGTTTAACCCAAAGCGCCACCTGCGTCATTAGTAACTGCATGCAAATGATTTGAATCAGGTGGGGTAAGGTCCCCTTAGCAAGTCATTGTGGCTCTATAGCATTCCTCACCAACCTGGTGTGTTCCAGATGTTCTGAACTATTATAACTCTCATCAGCCTCAGCCAGCAATTGATGGGAGTTGTAGTCCAACAACATGCGGAGGACCACAGGTTGGGGAAGGGTGCTCTATAGGGAGGACTCCTGCTACACTTTGACTTAAGAAACACCATCTTAACAGAACTGACCTCTGTTGACTTGAAAGTTAATCTTCTGAGGGTCTTCCAATTCTACAAAGGTGCTGACACCCCCATATTTAGTTTTGGCCCAATTTAAGATCTCCGCATTGGAGGAAGGCAAATCAGTTTTGTTGATTTCTTTGTTGAACCCCATGACCGTGAGTTTATGCACATCCTGGAAAAGAAATGTACAGCAGAATAAAATCAGAGTGTTCCCCGTGCTATTTTTATAGAAAAGAGATGCTGGAGCTCATCATGAACACCTCCCTCATTTTCTTATAATAGCAATGGAGACCTGAGAGGTGCTAGAGCTGAGTTCCACAAAGTTCTGGCTGAAAAAGGGGCCCTAGTGTTTCCTTTTGGCAATGAGAGTTGCACTCTATAAATCCTCCATGTATTTCATGTCTGGATTCAAGCATAACATTGAGAGATAGTCCTTGGACAGCATTGGGTCTTGCAACTTTGGCCTCGCTTTTCTATTTTTAAAAGGGGAGTTCCACGCAGTCAGGAGACAGGGAGCTGGATGAGGTGATATATTGTCCAGTCACTCAGAGCAGTGGACAAATCAGTCATTTCTGGTTTCTTCTCAGTTTCTCCTTCTTTCCAGTCTTCATTTTTGCAAGCTATACCCCCTAATATAATCCATTTTAAATGTTATTTTCATGATTAAATGTATTTTTGTGCACACTTCCCATTAATAAATTCATGTTTATACTCATTTTTTGGTTGGAAAGTTGCATCACAAAATTTGCAAAGGGTGAGTTTTGATGGGTAGGTACATGTTGGTTTGCACACTGTTTTGTGAACTATCAATTTGTTAGTTTGCATTAAAATGCAAACCAAACAAAATTTCTCCCCCATCCCTAACTGCTCCACTTACACAGGGAGGAACAGGAGTGACAGCCTATGGGTGCCTTCCTCCCAACCTCACCTGCAGCACCTACTTTGACATCATTGGATCTCCATGTGAAGACATCATGCTCAAATAAGGGTAGCAGATTTCATAATTTAACTGCACACATTTTGCAAGTGATTGTACACTTTGAACCTACGTGCATTGCAAATGAGCCCTGTTTAAATTTTCTTCACTTCCAGAAACACCAATTGTCTCTGTGTGGAGGTGTAGTATTTAAATACAGCAGGGTAGGGCAACCGTTTTCAACCTGAGTGCTACATTCCCTTCTAGACAACCTCCTTGGACATGGGAGTGGGGGGGGGCACATAAGAGCACGAGGAGATCCTGCTGGATCAGGCCAGTGTTCTTACTGTGGTCAAGCAGATGCCTGTGGGAAACCCAAAAGCAGGGTCTAAACACAAGGGCACTGTGGTTTGCAGCAACTGGGATACAGAAGCATTTCTACCACCAACTGTGGAGGCAGAGGATAGCCTTTACGTGCATGAACTTGACTAATCCTCTTTTGAAGCCATCTGGTTTAGTGGCCATCAATGCTTCTGGTGGGAGGGAGTGCCATAGTCCTTTCTTTTATCTGTCCTGAATCTTCCAACATGCCTTCCTAGTTCAGGGACATCCCTGCTTTTTTTATCAGAGAAAGACTGGAGGCTGTAATGTCATTACAGTGGGTGTTTGGTCACTGCTCCATGATGATGCCTGTAACATTTATTTTATTTATTAAATTTCTATACAGCCCTTCATCTGGGGATCACAGGGCAGTTTAAAATATGAAAACACAAAAATACATAAAATAATAACCCCAAAGTTCCACAGGCCTGTGAGAAGAGGAAATCTTTTGCCTAGCACCTAAAGATATGCAATGGATGCACCAGGCGAAGCTCCCTGGGAAGAGCATCCCGCAATGGGGGGCCACCACAGAAAAGGCCTGTTCTCATATTGCCACCCTCTGCATGCCTTGTGGCGGAGGCACACGAAGAAAGGCCTCAGATGATAATCACTGGGTCTGGGTTGGCTCAGATTGGGAGAGGTGGTCTTTGAGGTACTGCAGTTCCAAGCTGTTTATGAGATGGCACTTACACTTTTGGGCATCCAAGAAGGAAACAGGAAATGATTTTTGGCACACCAATAACTGTGCAGTTACTTCTGTCAGCTACAATTTTCAGAATTTATTTTTACACTTTCTATCCCCCTGTAGGTTACGGAAAAGGAATGACACAAAGGCTCTCTGTGACCCCCCAGTCACCTTCTCAGCACAGAGAGGAAAGAACAAGTCAGAGAGGTCAGGCAGAAGCTGACAGCTAATCTCCCCCCACGATCAAAGGAATTTTATAACCTATTGTTGTCTGCCTTGAAAGCTGAAAAGAGTCAGGCGTCAAACAATCAGTCCTGTGAGGTTGGCCAGGCTCAAAAGGAATTCTTTGAAGGAATAGCTGCACAACCAACATTAGAAAGAGCAACATATTTGGGAATTTCCATTTTATTTTACTTTTAAATCCCGTTTGTTAAGAAAGATGAAAACATGGGATGGGGTTTGCATGGCTGACTTTGCCCTTCCTTGGCTGATATTAGTATAAATCAGACTCAGAGGTATAGCACGGGGGGGGGGGGGAGGAAGGCTGGGGGCCTGTCACCCTGAGCAGAATTTTTTGTGGGGTGCATTCCTCCACAATGCCCAGCCAGCCCCCAGGACTGCCAGGGTGTTGTCAGCTGTTGCGTCCTTCTCACACCAGGGCGCACTAAAAACCTTGTGCATTTTCACAGGGTTCCCCCCCCCCCAGTTGCCAGTTAATGCCAATTACTGCAGAATGTGGGGTGGGGGTTACTGGATTTAAGATAGGAAAACCGAGAAACTGATCGAAACAATATAAAAAAATTCCTTCCAGTAGCACCTTAGAGACCAACTAAGTTTGTTATTGGTATCTGAAGAAGTGTGCATGCACACGAAAGCGCATACCAATAACAAACTTAGTTGGTCTCTAAGGTGCTACTGGAAGGAATTTTTAAATTTTGTTTCGACTATGGCAGACCAACACGGCTACCTACCTGTAACCAGATTACTTACTAAGACTCCAAAAAGTGTGTTTTCTTTCTTTTCTTAAAAAGAAAAACCAACACAACTCTTCTCAGTCTTTCAGACTTTTCAAAAACCAGTATTTTGGAAGGGGTGGCTCACCAGGAAGCTAGTTTGGCCTGGCTTTGGGATTTTCCAGGGGATGGTGGCTCATCCCCCCACCCAATTTGTCACAGCCTAAAGGCTCCCTTTTGCCAGCCAACAATGCAAGGAATGGAAAGAGAAAAGGTGACTAAGAGCTGCCTTGCACACCTCCATCTCCCTCCTGACCCCATACAGGGCACGGAATGGAACGTCCAAGAAGGCAGTACAGTGGCGGCGGGGGTGGGGGGGTGGGGGCCTGCCCTCCAGCTTGAACTAATGGTGCCGTACTGCATCTGATTGTGCCTCTCGCGCCACTGCCCTCCCCCATCCCGCTTCCATTGTCAGCCCTTTTTTATTATTAGACACAAATAGGAAAAGGGTTTTATTTTGCTAACAAAGCTCACAGGCTCGGCTGAGCTGGCTGGAGCCAAGCACCATCCCTGACCCTATGCCAAACAGCCAGAGGAAATGGGAGATTTTCCCCAGGTTATCTGCGTCACAGAGCCTCCCGGCAGAGAGATCCATGGGCAGAGGAAGCGGACCTGCGGGGGCCTTGCAAAGTCATGGGTTGCGACACGACAAAGGGGCACAAAATTTGGCATGGAGTGGAGAGGGAGAGGTTTCCCTCCCTCTCTCCTAAATACAGTACTGGAATCCTTCAAGGTCTTCCAATAATGCGAAAGTGTAGGATATCCAGGGCATGCGCAAGGTAGTCCTTTTTCACACAGTGGCGGCAGACAGATAAGTTCTTGACATTTATTCGCTCCCCCAAGGTGTCTTTATGGCCACCAACTTGGACGGCTCTAAAAATAGGACTAGACAAATCCATGGAGGATAAGGTAATCAAGGGTAACATTCACCCAGCCATGCCAGAATCTGGTACACTGTGTCTGATGCAGGAGCTAAGATGTAGCTGTTGTGCTTATGTCCTCCTTGGGACTTCCCACAGGGACCTGGCTGGCCACTATAGGAATGGAATACTCCACTAGATGGGCCTCTGGTCTGATCCAGCAGGGCTCTTATTATGCTTCTGTGTGCTGAGACTGATCCTTGGTCTGTTCCAAGCATGAGTCCCATGCGCTAGTCAACCTGCATCTAGCTGTTTGGTAACTAAGTCACTAAAAAGGTGCCTGTGGTAACGGCGTTAACGGCACATCCAGGATAGCACTATGTAAGCCTGCATGGGCTTTTTTAGATGCCTGCATGCACTACTCTGCATCCCAATGGCAAGAGCAGGCTGGCACATGCTGTGCAATGGGGAACACTTTTTGCAGCCAGTGTTGAGCAGCCATCCTGATTCAGTGCCACTGACATTGCAGTCCCTTCCTGCGTGTATGCATGCTTCTACAACCCTCTCCCAGAATACCTGAGCAGCCTGTGCAATTGTAAACCAATAATGACTCTTGCTTGCCTGGTATATGAGTGTGTGTGTGTTTATATTTTATGGTACCTTGACAGGAGGTTCCTTCACCCACTCCTTTGGGTGAGCTAGGTTGGGGCTGTTGTGAATGGTGGGGTATAAATACAATCAAACAATCTGTCAGTCAATAGTCCAGTGACCCTATGGACTGATATACCAAGGAGAAAGCATCGTGCTCTAGCTCATCAATGGGGAACCAGTGGTCCGACAGATATTCTTGGATTCCCAACTCCCATCATCCCCGGCCAGCATAGCCAATAAGCAGGGATAGTGGGAGTTGTGGTCAAAGTGCTTTCCTTTATTGCTCCTCTGGTTAAGAACAAATGGAGAGCCCTGATGGATCAGAACAAAAGCCTGTCTGTTCAGCATCTTTTCCTCTCAGTTGGCTAAACTGATGCCGCAGTGAGAATCCCACAAGCAAGACCTGAGCCATGATGACTATGCTTCCAGTTGTAGGCAGAAATGCTTCTGAATATCAATTGTTGGAGACCACAGGCATCTGGCTAGTTGCTGTGAGAACAGGAAGCTGGACTAGATCGGGCATTGACCTGATCCTGCAGGTTAGCATTACGTTCTTATGTTCATCATGACTAGTAGCCATTGGTGGCCTTACCCTCAGTGGATTCTTCTCACCAAGTTGGTGGCCACTGTCACATTGTGTGGGAACAAATTCCACAGCCTGACTACATGCCCCATGAAGACATGCCTCCTTTCATATGTCTCAAACTTCCCGATATCCAGCTTCTCTGGATGACACCATTCAGTTTCCATGTTATGAGTTCCCCCAGTCCTGCTTCCCATTCCCCTTGAACTCCACTTTTGACAAGGATAATTTCTAAAGTTGGAACTGGAATATGAAGTTTGCCACAGCTTTTGACTCCCCCAGTCCATTTGCTTCTCCTTCCCACTCCAGACTTTTCCAAACTGGTGGCCTCCAGATATTTTGGACTACAACCAATGGGAATGTGGTCTAAAACATCTGGAGGTCACAGAGTTGGAAAGAGCTGCCCTGGATGCTCATGTGTCTGTTGAGGAAACACTGCCCCCATCAAAATGAGTAGTGTTGACATGACCACACATTATATTGCGATTCTGTTTGTACTGTGTTTTCCCCAGTACACATAGGTGCTCCTGCTCATCGGCAAAGCTTCACGTGACAGAACCATGTGCACAATCCCATTAATTTTGCTTTTTTCCAGCCTTTGCCAGCCTGGTGCCCTCGATATGTTTTGGTCTATGGCTCCCACCACTCCTATCCACCTGGAGAGTGAAGCAGGGCCAGGAACGCCTATGTCTCCCTGATGAGAGCGAAACTTGTGTAATATGCATTTTTGAAAAAGTACTTGTTACACCCACACTTAAAGGTTTCTGATGTATACTTAAAGCACCTGAAATGTAACTGCCCCCCCCTGCAAAATGCAGTGTGTTTCCTAGCCCCCCGCTGCCCTGCCCTGATTAACTCATGACCAAGAATCTTGTTTGCTGAGGGTCCTTTTTCTAGTGTACAAATTTGACTGGTCTTCTTCACTTTCTGGAATCCACATACCTTCCCCTTCTCTCAACTGCTAAGATAAAGAAAGACACCACCCCAGGATTAATACCCTCCCTCCATCTTCTGTAGCTTATCACTATCCTTAAAGATCTGGAATTTGGGAGATTTCTTCCAGCTGTGGAGAAGAAGACAGAAGGTCACAGACTCCTCTGGAGCCTGTTACAGCGCATGAAGCCATGTACCCAGTTATACCAGGTGGGTCAAGCTACTGGCTGCCAAGTCCCATTCGAGAAGGAGGGAAAGAGTGAAAGGACAAAGCAATGGAAGAGCATCAACTCTCACTCGTTCCCTTCCAGTCTATCACCACACTTCTTGTATGTTAGGCCCCAAAACCCTTCATGTCTCTCTCTTTGACCTCCAGGTATCTCCCCAGGCCACACCACTCACAGGCCTTGCTTCACCCCCTCCTTTCATGCTTGAAAATGGCTCCCCACCCTGATGTACATTATACAAGGTCTGCAGGATGTGGCTCAGCCCAGGTACTCACCGTGACGAAGGCAAGGTGGTGATCCCCTGTAGTTACATTCAGAATGGTGTGCTTGTTGGAGTTCACCACAAAAACCACCTTCTGGCCTCCTTTTGCTGCTGACACATTGACGCTGAACGGGGTCAAGGGCATCTGGCAGAGAAATGGAAAAGGGGATCATCAGTCAAGTGTTTCAGGACAGGTGAAGAAATTCCTGCCCAAGTGGTAGTCTTTAGAGTTGCAGGCCCTGCCCTGTGGAACCAGCAAAGGCTCGGCAGGATCCCTCCCTTCTGCCAGAGGTTTCTTGAAAACTTCTTTTATTAGACAAGCTTGTACAACATGATTTTTTTCTTCTTTTTATCCATCAATATTTGCTGATGTTTCAGCGATGTTTTCAAGGATCATTGATTGATTTTATCCTTTTATATGTTGTGCTCTGCCTCTCTGTATAGTTATGAAAGTGTGGGGTATAAATTTGTAAAATAAAACGTTAAGATGTAGGGTAGGTTTGGAGTGGTGAGAACCTCCAAGAGATATTGGACTGGGAGAAAGAGGCAGAGTGTGATGGCAGGGAGAGCCAGTGTGGTGTAATGGCTAGAATGTTGGACTAGGACCTTGGGGGGGGGGGTCCTTGGGGGGCTGGGAGCTGGGGAGCTTTTAATGTTTGATGTATCATAGTATTTTAATATTCTTTTGGAAGCCGCCCAGAGTGGCTGGGGAAACCCAGCCAGATGGGCGGGGTATAAATAATAAATTATTATTATTATTATTATTATTATTATTATTATTATTATTATTATTAGACCAGGATTCAACTCCCCACTTGGCTAGGAAGCTCACTGGGTAACTGTGGGCCACTCAGTTTCTCACCTTAGCATATCTCACAGTAAGGATGAACATACAAAAGGAGGAATGCAAATGAAATCACTAAATAGCTTTGAGAGGCATTGCTTCTTTATTTCTGGTCATTACTGTCCCAACACCAGAAGAGACCCCCCCCCTCTCCCAGTACATAGGATTGCCAGGACAGGAGCATCCTAGACTCTGCAATTTCAGGGCCCACACCTGAGACATGGGGGCAGCGCCAGTTGATATGGTGGGGTGGGGACCTAGAGGTGGAGGTTAGTTGGGAGAGGGGTGTGAAGGAGGGCAGACACTCCAACCCTACAACATTGCCCATGCTATAATTTGTAGCCAGATCCTGCCAGTCGTCTTCGTCTTCATCTTCTTCTCCTCACCATCACTATTACACACCTGAAGATTCAGCCTTCCCCAAACCTGGACAGGTCTAGGCAAACCTGGAGACTTCAGGTCAGACCTGGAGGCCAGTGACCTCAGTGGCACATGTAGCCTTGGACTGATCTGCCCGGCCCACCGCTACCAAAGCAGTTCTCTCCGAAATTTGTAGGAGGCTTGTGGTTGGCGGGAGCACAGCAAAAATCAAAACAAAAAACACGACCAGAGAGAGACCCAAGTGCTCTCTCTCTCTCTCAACACATTCAGCTCCATAGCAGTGGCATGAGCTAATGAATAAGCACGGCTCTGTGGGGGCGGCCACAGGACCCCTTGAGTCTCCGCCGTCCTGCCTTGGCAAAGGCCCGCATCTATTTTTAGCCCCCTGTCCTTTTTCAGAAGCCATTGTTTTCTCGCCCCCCCCAGAATGGCGGCAGGCTTTCTCCTGCCTGCTCGAGCACTGGGATCTGCTTATAGAAACCGGCTTCCAGTAATTCTTTTCGGGCTGGAGCCTGACCGCCCACCCCGGCCTCCCCTCCCCTGACGCTTGGTCGGGGCTGGGAGCCAGTTGTCTGGATGCCACAGTTGTGACATCAGGGGCCGGCTGCTACGCAACCACCCTCCCACCAACCCCTTTGTAAACACAGGAGGGGGATTTTTGCTCCCATCCTATTTACTGGCAGGATAGGGTGAATATCATTTCCTCCGCATCTAAGCCTCAGCCACTTCCGGGCCTGTCCGTCCACGTCGCCAGAGGCCGGTGGCCTGTTTAATGGCCGAGGGAAGAGAATGCAGGGAAATATGATATTGCATTTATTTATCGTTGCATTTATGTCCTACATTTTTCTCTTAGGAGCGCAAAATGAGTGGCACATGTGGTTCTTCTCCCCTTCCTCATTTAATGCCCACAATCAACCCTGTAGGGGTAGTTTAGGCTGAGAAAGATGAACTTCGCGACTTAGTGGGGGATTTGAACCTTGGTCTCTAGTCTGACACTCTTAACCACTATGCCACACCGGATGAAAATGGGTGCATATGGTTTGCCTCAAGCCCCCTTCAGAAGTGACCTTCCATGCCTTCCTCCAGAATAGTAACACAAGCGGGGCCAGACACACGTCACGGGGAAAGGGTTCCACAAACAGGGAACAGCCACCAAGAAGGCCCTATCACAGGTCAGTGCCAACATGGGTGCTGCCTCTTCGGCACTGTAAATGAATGCAGTGGAAATTTCCAGGAAATCCAAAGCAGCCCGTGCAGTTCTCCCTAATGCATGGACGGCAGTCACAGAGAAATTTTAACATGGGAGACTTTTCTGTCTCTTAAATGGCTGCAAGTTAAAAGAAAAGTGCTGCCTGTTGGCTTTTTGCAGTATAGTAACGCTGCAGAGAGCTTGCTGGGGAGATCATGCATTAAAAAGAAAGGACTCAAAAAGTACTTAGAGAAGGTTTTAATAAGAAAAACAAAAACTCCATTTACACTAAATACATCAACAAACCAACATGACCCAACCACCAACCCATCCCCCAGGGTAATGGGAGAGCTAGGTGCTGCTCCTTATATACTCTACCCAAATGCTGACACGCCTTAATCAAATACAACTCAGCAGCACCTGCTATGTTTCACAGCTGTAAAACTGGGTCTCATTAGTTTGCTCTGGCTCTTGCTCCGGCCCCTTAAAGACATACACATGGAGTGGAACAATGATGAACCTTTACATTTAAAGAAACCATTCAACATTTCCCCTGCGGTTCATCATTGTGGAACAAAAACATAAAGCATACTTTGTACATGTCTTTCATTTTAACTCTATAAACCCATTTTGAATCAATAAGTCTCATATCTGGGGTTTGTGGTACAAGAGACCAAGTGTTATGCTCTTTTAAAGAAGCTATCTCAGAGTTCATAGCTTTATACCAATTTACAGCTTGGTGCTTAGGTAAATTCTGAACATCATTGTAGCTTTTTGGCTCAAAAACCGCCTTATTGGCATACACAGTATTAAAATGTTCATCTGTGAAACGTTGTGGCTTCTGTCTCTTTCTATTTGAACATCTCAGTCCGGAAGGAGAGTCAGACTCCTCAGACTTAATGGGACTAAGTGAACCACTAGTTTCAGGTTGTAAATCAACATTGTCAGACTGAAGAGGTGCCTGTAGGCTAAGCTCACGGTCAGAAAACTCAAGAGAATCTAACCTCCCCTCGGGTGCCTGTGACTTTAAATCCTCAAACAAATTATCCGATTCAACAGGCTTTTTGTCTTTCCCCATTAATTCAGAAGCACCATTTTCTCCTGCTGCTGCTTCTTCCTCTTCTTCGTCAGTATCATTTATACCATCAGTATCTTGGAAAACAGCAACTCCATTCCAATTTACAGTTTGTATCATGCTTCTGGTAATATGAAATTTGCCAGTTGCTGGTATGTAAATTCTGTACGCCCCCTGCTGGTAGCCCATTAATTTCCCCTGAACACTACGCTCACCCAATTTCTGCTTCGCAGGATAATACATGATTACATCTGAACCCCAAAAGCGTAGGTATTTCAGATTAGGGCGTTTTTTAAACAACTTCTCATAGGGGGTGACATCTAAACCAGAATGATAACTGCGATTTCTAACATGGCAAAAGGCATTGAGTGCTTCAGCCCAAAATGCTTTGGGCAGATTAGCATCGTGCAGATAAGTTTTAACCCCTGCCTGCAAGTCACGCTGCACAACTTCAACAAGCCCATTTTGCCAGGGACTTCGGGGGCAAGATAACTCATGAGTAGTCCCCTGCGCTTCCAGGAATTTCTCAAAATCCTCAGAAACAAATTCCCCGCCCCGGTCAGAAAACAGGTTCTTAATAGGTTTGTTAAAGTGTGTTTTTACCCAGTTGCAAAAAACTTTGTACTTCTCAAATGCTTGGGACTTCTCAGCTATTGCATAAGTCCAACAATATCTACTATACTGGTCTATGAGGGTAAGCCAGTACTTAGAACCTCCTAATGATGGTGGGAGTGGCCCAACTAAATCACAATGTACACGCTCAAATGGCTCAGTTACTTTCCTATCTGAGCACCTACCCTTGCGTGCAACCTTAATCTTATTCTTGCAACAGGATAGACACTGCATAAAGAATTTACATGGTTTTAAGTTGAGGCCATTAACAATCTTCTTTGTCTTAATTACATCAGCAAAATTCAGGTGTCCCAGAATTCTGTGCGCCATGTGGACACACCCAGAATGTGGTCTTACATTCCTCAACCCCTGGCTTGACTGTGCTGCTCTGCAATTTATAGGCGATTGGGAGTAGGTGCGAAAATACAGTCTATATAAACCATCAGATTCCCGGGCATACAATAGACATTTGTTCCCCTCGAAAAACTCACACATAGACTTTAAGAAACGCACAGTTATGCCTTGACGAGCAAAACACCTTACTGATAATAAATTGTCCACTGACGGGCAGTAAATGCAGTTCGCTATTGTAATGTTTAAAGAGTCAAGTTTAACAGTACCCCTGCCAAGCGACTGCAGGACTTGTGAATTGGGTAAATGTACATTACCAATTTCCTCTTCGAAAGAAATAAACAAGCTTCGATCATTGCAGACGTGCTGAGACGCTCCTGAGTCGATAACAAAAGACTTCCACTTGGCACCTTTAGGTCTTTTACGATCTTTAGTCCGAGCGTGAAAAGCTCGCGGCTCATTTCTGTCTTTACGGTACGATGCCGGCTGCTGGGCTGACGACCGTGATTGACGAACAGAAACAGGCTTGGGAGTACTTTGCTTTCTTTTGGATCTGCAGTCCCTTGCAAAATGTCCTTGCTTATTGCAGAACCAACAACGCTTTGCAGCTTTAAATGCAGTTGTATCACCACAGGTTTGCATATGGTGTTCCTCATTCTTTCTGGAAACAGGAGTGCTTATGGCACAAGCCTCCCTTCTATCCAACTCGCCCATTAATCTTGCCGTTACGCCTTCCACAGTTAATTGTGCTGGTGGAATGGCAGATATCTGGCTAGCTATACCATCAAAGTCCTCATTAAGGGAACACAGGATGATAAAAACATACTGAATATCAGGTATCTCCATGTCCCTTCGAATTAATTCGCCGCGTATTGCCTCCAGACGTCTCAAGTGTGCTGCCAAATCACCACCAGGCTGCAACTTCGTCTGGTACAACTGCTTGAAAAACGTCAATGCAGACGCTGACTCTTTTCTAACATGCACTGCTGCAAGACTGTCCCACATTTCTTTGGCAGTTTTCTTATTTCTTATATAGACTACTTGCTGGTCGCTGACTGCCAAATTAATTATCGCCCTGGCTTTTGCATCTCCTTTCGACCAAGCATTAGTTACAGGGTCAGGAGGGTCATCAGTTACATAGGTCCATACTTCTCTAGAGGTCAAAAGCGCCTCCACCCGGAAAGACCATAAACTATAGTTCTCATCTGTCAGCTGTGGGAAGACCAGAGCCTTCTCAGCTTCAGGAACCCGGTCAACCATTCTGGAACTCTTCCAGACCCACAAAAACTACGCTAACAGGAGAAGGAGTTTTCAAACCTTTCTCAGAGTCCAAAAATATGCAGTCATCCACTCAGCAGCTGGGCCCATAACCAAAGATGTTGTCTTTTTGCAGTATAGTAACGCTGCAGAGAGCTTGCTGGGGAGATCATGCATTAAAAAGAAAGGACTCAAAAAGTACTTAGAGAAGGTTTTAATAAGAAAAACAAAAACTCCATTTACACTAAATACATCAACAAACCAACATGACCCAACCACCAACCCATCCCCCAGGGTAATGGGAGAGCTAGGTGCTGCTCCTTATATACTCTACCCAAATGCTGACACGCCTTAATCAAATACAACTCAGCAGCACCTGCTATGTTTCACAGCTGTAAAGCTGGGTCTCATTAGTTTGCTCTGGCTCTTGCTCCGGCCCCTTAAAGACATACACATGGAGTGGAACAATGATGAACCTTTACATTTAAAGAAACCATTCAACATCCATGATAAAGCAAGCAAACCACCATGATGGCCCCCAGTGTGATGCTGCTGAACTTTGTATGCACCTCATGCAACCTAGAGAAATCATTTGCAAATAAAGCACAGAGGACCTCAGGTTGTCACCAACCTGTCTCCCTCTCACTGCAGTTAATATAGGGGGTAAGCATCAGACCCAGGCTTCAAACACAAAGCTTGAAGAGGAAACCAACAATCCTGTGTGCCCTTGCCTGTATCGAAGCAGATTTGTGTTTGTTTCTGTGTGATATGCAGTGAGGGAGCTCAGAGGCCCAGCTCTTCGCTTTCCACAAGTGGTACTGAAATCTCTGATGCCGACCACAAATATTGTAGCCGTCTTGTACAAAGTTTAGTTGCCACCCTAGCACTATAATAGCCCCTCAACCTCTTGTTTAGAGGCTTGGGGTGCTAATGAATCACACTTAGCAGCCCACAAGAGAGACGGTGTGCTGTAGCGGTTAGGGTGCTCGACTAAGACCCAGGAGACCAGGATTCAAATCCCCTCTTGGCCACAAAGCTCGCTGAGAGGTCGATCACTCATGCTCAGGCTATCCTACCTCACAAAGTTGTTGTGAGGATAAAATTGGGGGGGGGAGGCAGAATTTTGTGTGCCACCTTGTGCTCCTTAGAGGAAAGGTAGAAAACAAATATATAAATGAATGAATGAATGAATATTAAACTGAAACAAAAAGTCCTCATAAAAATGCGAGCACTTTAGTGTGCCTTTCTCCCAATATGCATATACAACTCTTCCTGACATACAATTTTTGCAAGCAATTTCCTCTATTAACATAGAATCATAGAATCATAGAATCATAGAGTTGGAAGAGACCACAAGGGCCATCGAGTCCAACCCCCTGCCAAGCAGGAAACACCATCAGAGCACTCCTGACATATGGTTGTCAAGCCTCTGCTTAAAGACCTCCAAAGTAGGAGACTCCACCACACTCCTTGGCAGCAATTTCCACTGTCGAACAGCTCTTACTGTCAGGAAGTTCTTCCGAATGTTTAGGTGGAATCTTCTTTCTTGTAGTTTGGATCCATTGCTCCGTGTCCGCTTCTCTGGAGCAGCAGAAAACAACCTTTCTCCCTCCTCTATGTGACATCCTTTTATATATTTGAACATGGCTATCATATCACCCCTTAACCCCCTCTTCTCCAGGCTAAACATGCCCAGCTCCCTTAGCCGTTCCTCATAAGGCATCGTTTCCAGGCCTTTGACCATTTTGGTTGCCCTCCTCTGGACACGTTCCAGTTTGTCAGTGTCCTTCTTGAATTGTGGTGCCCAGAACTGGACACAGTACTCCAGGTGTGGTCTGACCAGAGCAGAATACAGTGGCACTATTACTTCCCTTGATCTAGATGCTATACTCCTATTGATGCAGCCCAGAATTGCATTGGCTTTTTTAGCTGCTGCGTCACACTGTTGGCTCACGTCAAGTTTGTGGTCAACCAAGACTCCTAGATCCTTTTCACATGTACTGCTCTCAAGCCAGGTGTCACCCATCTTGTATTTGTGCCTCTCATTTTTTTTGCCCAAGTGCAATACTTTACATTTCTCCCTGTTAAAATTCATGTTATTTCCCCAGCAGTCATTGATGTCCTCCACAGATTTGTCCAATCCTCTTTTAAAGCCATCGAAATTGGAGACCACCTCTATTTCTTGTGGGAATGAATCCCCAAATTTCACTATGCACAGTGAGAATTTTTCTTCTTTGTTTTCTGTGCTGAATCTTCCAACATTCAGCTTCATTCAAGTTCTAGTATTCTGAGCGGGGGGGGGGGGAGAGAATGTTTCTCTATTCACTTTCTCCACATCATGCACAATATTTTGAGGGAGGAGGGAAAGCCCCCTCCTGAGAGGATTTTAACTACCATCAGGCCTCAGGCCTCATCCACACCATACATTTCAGGTGCTAGGACAGCACTTTATAAACAGCCATGGTTCCCAACTCCCAAGAATTCTGAGAGCTGTAATTTAAGGGATTTGAGATGTTTTTGGAGGACACCCCCCATCCTCATCACGCGGTGACAATTTCCAGAGTAAATTAACAACTGATGCCTCTTCACAAGGAGCTTTGGGAACTGCAGCCCTGTGAGGAGAATAGGGGGTCGTCCTAACAACTCTCAGCACCTTAAAGAACTACAGCTCCCAGAGTTCTTTGGGGGAAGCTAGCACCCCAGTTTAAAGCAGGGGTCCGCAAAGTTTTTTTTGACTTGGGCCGGTTCACAGTCCCACGGTGGGCTGGAGTGCATGTGTGCACGCACACATGCGCAAACATGTGCAGGCATGTGCAGCTTACCATTGGCTACAGGAGAGCTGACTGAGCAGGCAACAGAGGTCCCTGAGCGGGCGGCGGGGGTCCATGGGCCGGTTAAACAACCCACATGGACCTCTTGTGGTTGCCGACCCCTGATTTAAAGTGGCATCCCAATGCTTTAAGTGTATAGTGTGAGGCAGGAGCTGATCTCTCCTCCTGGCCTGAGCAATTGTCACCAGCTCTGCTCCTAAATTTGTTGGTGTTTTTTTTTTTGGGGGGGGGGAGCTGTTATTTATAAAGGGCAAGACAGCCAGAACCACCACAACTGCAACTCTAAGAACTGTAACCCAAATAACTTGTGCTCAAGCTTGCATTCCACTCTTCCCAACCACTCTCTTTTTTCCTTATTTGCCATGCCTTTTTTTGCAGTTTCATTAGAACCAGATTTTGTCAGCTGCTGCAGGATGGGGTATAAATACTGTAAACAACTAGGTCAGTAAATGTTCAGGGAGGCACTTCTCCATCCCTGCCTCCTCCCCCCCCCCCCATGCCCCCAGCGGTGCCGCCACCACACAGGTTGTTTTTCAGTTGAAGGTTTTAAAGCCAATGGGAATCCTGCCTGTTTCTGGATCCGTTCATTCCAGATTTAAAAGGGGAACTGCCAGGGTTGGCCTGGGAAATCCGTGACCGCATCTGTTGTGTTTTCCGAAGCAGCTGTGGCCTGTTGGTGTGAAGGGCTCACACACACTCACAATACTTCCCTTTCCTCCTCAGAAGCTGCCTGTCTGGCAATTGCTAAAGGCCTGAGCAGCTGCAAAGAGAAATTTACAAGATTCCGGCTCTCTGAAAAATCTGTAAATTTCATTTTAACCGCCAGCGCAGACCATTAACTGGAGATGGAGTTGGAGATCAGAAGGAAACCGGGAGGCAGAGGGTGATCTTGGGCAAGTCACTTTTTTTCAACCTAACCTACCTAAACCGGGGCATTGTGAGGATCAATGCGCAAGTGGAATAACCACACATGCCACCTTGGAAGTAGGGTGCGATATACATGTAAACAGCGAATAAATATATCTAGTGTAAAGTTTAAGAACCTTGAAATTGCCTGTCCACAACGAGCTCTTTTTTTTTTTTAGCAAACAGAGCAGGTCAACCCAGACTTCCCTACCAGAGTGAGATGTATTTATTTCTATAAATAATATAAATGCTTTCTAAATGTGCATCCGTGCATATATACAACATAGGCACATTTTATGCAAAACCGCGTACCATACTCTTTTGTCCTTTTTGTGTGTTTTTTGTGTGTTTTTTGGAAGGGGCTGATGCTTATGTGGCTGTTCTGGGGGAAGCCTGTGTATAATGGTGACTAATTAGAGCTGTAGCTTGATTCCAGAAAAAAGTGCAATCCTATACATGTCTACATGAAGCAAATCCCACTGAGCTTATTCCCACGTAAACTGGGATAGGGTTTCAGCCAAGTTGTATGAATTTTTAGCCAATTAATTACACCAGCAATAAATCTGGAGGTTGGGTGGACAGACAGACAGAATACAATTGCTTTTATACATTAAATTGTTTTGTATACAAAATTGTTGTTAATTGTTTTTAACATTTATGCTTTTGTTCTTAAATTGCTTCAAGATATTTTGTATGTAAATAGAATGAAACAAAGAAAAATAAAGAATTCTGATGCTGTGACCGGTTTTAAGCATGGCTTGCCATTGAAAAGTAGCACGCAAACAAACAATTTCAACTGTGGTAATCCGTAACTCACAGGGTTGTGGTGACAGTAACACTGAAGATGGGAAAGAGAACACCTCCCTCACCTGACCTCACTGCTATTATCAAGAGGTTGAGAGACCTGGATGCAGATTAATAAAACTAACAGTGGCTGGGGAAACCCAGCCAGATGGACGGAGTATAAATAACATTATTATTATTATTATTATTATTATTATCATTATTATTATTATTATTAATTCATTTGAAGCTTACTGAGGCAGCTTACATAAAAATTGCCACCGTAGTTCATGCACCGGTTACTTAAATCCTGGATTTCTGCACTGTGCTCTATGTGGCTTCCCACACACTTGATCTGGAAGGTGCAGTTAGTGCAGAATGTTGCAGCGCAGTTGCTGACGGGAGTGAGACCTTGTCAGCATACAACAGCTGTGCTCAAAGGTCTGCACTGATTGCCAATTTGCTACCAGGTCAAGTTCAAAGTGCTACTATTAGTACATAAAGCCCTTAACAACTTGGAACCAGCTTATCTGAGAGATCGCCTTACCCCAACATGTGCCCACTTGACCACTTTAATAAGCAGAATTGGCACTACTACAGGTGACACATAATCCCACATCTCTAGAAGCTGGAACTCTCCCAAGAAAGAAGGGGGCATTTGTCTGCTGTATGAGCTGCTCACCTGTGAGGTGTTGTACTTCAGGTTAAGAATATGGACTTCCATGTTGGTGTCTCTGGGCCCACGGCCCACGCAACCACTCGTAACCCTGCTAGTTGTGTAGAGCATTTTGACCCGTTGGTCATTCCTGACTAGTTGAAGGGTGCAGCCTGGGTCATCCACTGGGCCTAGGAAGGGAGGAAAAAAGAACCAGGGTCAATATCATAAAGTGATCAGAAAGAAAACTGATTCAGCTAGCATTTTAATGAGAAAAAACCTATTTCATTTTACAGTGGTACCTTGGGTTACATACGCTTCAGGTTACATATGCTTCAGGTTACAGACTCCGCTAACCCAGAAATAGTGCTGCAGGTTAAGAACTTTGCTTCAAGATAAGAACAGACATTGGGCTCCGGTGGCGCGGCGGCAGCAGGAGGCCCCATTAGCTAAAGTGGTGCTTCAGGTTAAGAACAGTTTCAAGTTAAGAACAGACCCCTGGAACGAATTAAGTACTTAACCCGAGGTACCACTGTACTTGAACCATTACATAAATGTAAACTGCTCCCTCTCAAAATTCACTTCTGCAAATTTTGCAGTTCTCCAACACTATACAACATATGTATATTAGGGGAAATAGGATATAATGCATATATGTGTGAAGATGACATAAAGAAATTGCCTTATAAAAATGGAAATAGGTTGCTAAGATGTGTTTATCAAGAGAAATTAACACAAGAATGCTGACATATTTATGAGGATTTATTTTATCGGTGTAGAAATGCAGAGACCCGAATCTAAACCAGAGAAAATAAGAAACTGAAACCTCATTAGTGTAATGTCAGGATAATCCAGTCCATGTTCGTTTTGTTCCAGTTTGCCATGGTCTCTCTAGAGCACTTCCAGTCCATGTTTTACAGCCAGCAGGAGAGCACGAGAGTCTAGACCTGGGGGAGGTTTGAAGAATTTCTAATGGGCTTCCTATGTGTGTTAGTTTGCTCTCAGTGAAGTGGTTTAGTCACCATCCTTCAGATGAAGACTACATCTTACAGTCTGTCGCTTGTATTTCCATCAGTGGAAGGAGTATTGATAATCATGCTCATCCTAGGCATTTAAGGTCCGAATATAGCACTGGAACAGCACAGGGAAGCAATAAAGGGTTGTAACAACTAAGTGCATTTTCATCCATCCATACAAAATGAGTTTGTCATGTGAATGTCAACAATCCCCCTTCCACAACCAGAATGCTCTTCTGGGGGAAGGATTGTGTCCCAGTGTTGGAGCATCTACAGGCATTGCAGGCAGAAGGCTCCAGGTTTAGCCCTAAGCATCTATCTCCAGGTAGATAGAGACCCCAGCCTGCTACCATGAAGAGCCGCTGCCACTTAGTGTTCTCCAAATGGCCAATAGTGAGTGACAATGGGTGGTAGAGTCCGACAACATTTGCAGAGAAGCACATTAGCTACCCCTGTTGTAAATACTGAGCTCAACTGAAGACCAATGCTTTATAATTATCTTAAACAACTGTTGGTGGATTTGCTGCTTGATGAAGGAGTATTTATTTATTTCCCAAATGCTCTGCTTATATATTGGGTAATAAAGTAAATATTACAAAGTCACCATAAGTTCATGCTGATCTGTCAGCTAAACATTGCAGCATGCCCCTAGGACTTTTCATTCCTGGGGGAAGCAAGGAATGTGGGGAAATAGCAACATCTGCCTTTCTATCTGTTATTTCTATCCAAATAATAGCAGAGAGAAATTCACCTCAGGATCTCTCTGCTCGTCTCATAGAACACTGATTTGTAGTGGGCTATATCTTTCTGCTTAAGTTTCCTTTTTTAAAATAAAAAATAGAAACTTCCCCTCAATTGTCACATGAGCTGAATGAAACCTAGCATGGGAGACTTCCTGTCCCAACTCACCCCTGCTTGAAATCACATGATGCCCCAGACAAACCATTGAAACAACCGAGGAAGTTAACTTTCTCAAGGGAGGGCCCCATTCCACTAATTCCCAGACTGGGAAGGACTGGGGGAGGACTGTGGTGGGCTGAGAGGAGGAAATTGGAAAGCTCCTATTTGAGTTAATTGAGTTATTCCTCAGAAAACAGTTCTCTGGGAGTTTATCAAGATAATGGCAACAGAAGGTCATGGCTTCTGTTCAGTAGCCAAATAATAATAATAATAATAATAATAATAATAATAATAATTTATTATTTGTACCCCGCCCATCTGCCTGGGTTTCCCCAGCCACTCTGGGCGGCTTCCACAGAAACCAAAAAACACTAAAATATCATACATTAAAAGCTTCCCTGAATAGGGCCGCCTTAAGATGTCTTCTGAATGTCAGGTAGTTGTCCATCACCTTGACATCCGATGGGAGGGCATTCCACAGGGCGGGCGCCACCACCGAAAAGGCCCTCTGCCTGGTTCCCTGTAGCTTCGCTTCTCGCAATGAGGGAACCGCCAGAAGGCCCTCGGCGCTGGACCTCAGTGTCCGGGCAGAACGATGGGGGTGGAGACGCTCCTTCAGGTATACTGGGCCGAAGCCGTTTAGGGCTTTAAAGGTCAACACCAGCACTTTGAATTGTGCTCGGAAACGTACTGGGAGCCAATGTAGGTCTTTCAAGACCGGTGTTATGTGGTCTCGGCGGCCGCCCCCAGTCACCAGTCTAGCTGCCGCATTCTGGATTAGCTGTAGTTTCCGAGTCACCTTCAAAGGTAGCCCCACGTAGAGCGCATTGCAGTAGTCCAAGCGGGAGATAACTAGAGCATGCACCACTCTGGCAAGACAGTCCACAGGCAGATAGGGTCTCAGCCTGCGTACCAGGTGGAGTTGGTAGACAGCTGCCCTGGATACAGAATTGACCTGCGCCTCCATGGACAGCTGTGAGTCCAAAATGACTCCCAGGCTACCCACCTGGTCTTTCAGGGGCACAGTTACCCTATTCAGGACCAGGGAGTCCTCCACACCAGCCCGCCCCCTGTCCCCCAAAAACAGTACTTCTGTCTTGTCAGGATTCAACTTCAATCCATTAGCCGCCATCCATCCTCCAACCGCCTCCAGGCACTCACACAGGACCTTCACCGCCTTCACTGGTTCTGATTTGAAAGAAAGGTAGAGCTGGGTATCATCTGCATATTGATGGACACCCAGTCCAAACCCCCTGATGATCTCTCCCAGCGGCTTCATATAGATGTTAAAAAGCATGGGGGAGAGGACGGAACCCTGAGGCACCCCCCAAGGGTCTGAACACTCATCCCCCACCACCACTTTCTGAACACGGCCCAGGAGGAAGGAGCGAAACCACTGTATAACAGTGCCCCCAGCTCCCAACCCCTCTAGACGGTCCAGAAGGATGTTATGGTCGATTGTATCAAAGGCCGCTGAGAGATCCAGCAGAACTAGGAAACAACTCTCACCTTTGTCCCTAGCTCGCCGGAGATCATCAACCAGTGCGACCAAGGCAGTTTCAGTCCCATGATGAGGCCTGAACCCTGATTGGAAGGGATCCAAATGGTCCGCATCCTCCAAATGTGCTGCTGGAAAAAGAACCTTTACATTTCAGTGCTTAACTAGCAACTTGAATAGCTGGATGCAGTGGCGTAGCGTGGGGGGTGCAGGGGGGCCCGGCCGCACCGGGCACAACATCTGGGGGTTAGGGTTAGGGGGCGCAAATCCACGGGTTAGGGGGCGCAAATTACTTGCCTTGCCCCGGGTGCTGACAACCCACGCTACACCACTGGCTGGATGACATAGCTCAGTTGGTAGAGCATCAGACTCTTAATCTCAGGCTCCTGGGTTCCAGTCTCACATTGGACAAAAGATTCCTGCTTTGCAGGGGGTTGGACTAGATGACTCTTATGGCCCCTTCCATCTCTAGCATTCTATGATTCTATGCAGGGTTGCCATATTTCAATTGACTTGGACAAAGCACCGCCTTTGGAAAAATTTCCCCAGACGTCAATTCCCCTTTTGAAATCGTGGTTATGGCAACCCTAACATAAAGTAAAGGTAAAGGGACCCCTGACCATTAGGTCCAGTGATGACCGACTCTGGGGTTGCGGCGCTCATCTCGCCGATGAGATGAGCCGAGGGAGCCGGCGTACAGCTTCCGGGTCATGTGGCCAGCATGACTAAGCCGCTTCTGGCAAACCAGAGCAGCGCATGGAAACGCCGTTTACCAGGTGACCACTCACCAGGTGACCTAGGGCCAGTCGCCAAACTGTCAGCCTAAGCTACATCACAGGGTCACTGTGAGGATGAAATGAAGAAGGGACAGGCCATGTGTTCTACCTTGAGCTGCTTAGAGGCAAGGTGTGATGTTGGCACTCCTCTATCTCAAGGAACAATGGAGTTCACCTTCAGGGGTGAAGTCAAACCACTGCATTAGCAGCACCAAAGTGACCTCTCTGGAGCCCAAGCTTGGGTAGCACGTAGGGAGGTCCTGGGCATGCATAAATAATAAGGCTCCCAGTGTGGTCCTCTGAAATTTGCATCAAGATGCCACCTCCCTCTCTTCTTTCAAATCCTTTCTTCAAACCCACAGAAGAGCCTGGCTGTTTGATCAGACCAAAGGCATCTCTAGTTCAGCTCACAGTGATCTATGAGATGCCTCTGGAAAGCCTGTCAGAGGGCACCAGCACAATGGCACTCTCACAATTGTGATGCCCATCTGCTGGGACTCAGAGGCACACCACCTCTGATATTGGTGGTGACACAGCCATCATGACTAGCAGCCACTGATAGCCTTAACATCCACAAATGTGTCATAATTCCCAAGTTGATTTGGCACAACCCTTCAGAACTCATCTCCTGCTAGCAGGGGAGGGAAACAGTGGTCCTCCAGATGTTTGTTGGACTCCCATAATCATTGTTCATGCTAGTAAGGGCTGATGGGAGTTGGAGTCCAGCAATGTCTGGACAGCCACAGGTTCACCATCCCTGGTCTATGCTGACAGGTTGTGGCTCTCCATGCTTTCAGACCAGAGTCTCTGCTATCTCTACCTGAAGATGCGAGGGACTGAACCTTCTGAACACAAAGTAGATTCTCTACCACTGGGCTATAGCCTTTCCCCTGAATAAATACCATGCTTTAATAAATTTATGCTGGCAGGGGCTGATGAGCCCCAACAACATCTGAAGGGCCACAGGTTACCAATCCCACCCATACTAATCTTAATAACAAGTAACGGATCACATTGGAAGGGCATGAAGACTCTCTCGATTATAGCTTGGAGTCTGGCAATTAGCAGAATGGCACGTTAATCCAAGAATGCATGTGGGCTAGAGGAGAAGCATGGAGAGGCAGGCCTGGGAACCTTTTCCTCAACCTGAGGGCCATATTCCAGTCTGGGAAACCTTTTGAGGGCCATGTGCCAGGGTTGGGTGGGGCAAGAGGCAAAAGCAGGTGGAGGAATGAATGCTTATTTTACCTTTGTCACAGAAGTTCCTGCGCACACTCACACACCCCTCTCTGTCCTCCATCCAGGCAAGCAAGCAAGCGGCATTAGCAGATTTTGAGGGCAAAATTGCAAGCTGGCAAAAATGCTCAGGCATGAATGTATGCAGTTTTGTGCTTTTATATTATAACTGCCCTGGTATAGAAATGTAATTAATAGTACAGTCATACCTCGGGTTGAACTAACTTCGGGATAAGTATTTTCGGGTTGCGCACTGCGGCGACCCTAAAGTAACGGAGCGGCTTAGTCATGCTGGCCACATGACCCGGAAGCTGTACGCCGGCTCCCTTGGCCAGTAAAGCGAAATGAGCGCCGCAACCCCAGAGTCGGCCACGACTGGACCTAATGGTCAGGGGTCCCTTTACCTTTAAATGAACAATGCAGTAAACAGATCTTTTCCATTCTGCACGGTTTAGATGCAGACGCACCACTCACAATTCAATGTGTTCTCACAGGGTGTCAAATCCCAGTTTCCTGACCCCTCTGGATGGAGATGCATAATGTATACAAAATGCTGTGGGTGGGCAGCAAATGGCAACAAATGACACCTGACTCCTGAGAAGAAAAATGCACACAGCGGGATGAAGTAGAAGCCAAGCCGACACAGGACAGATTCCTGCGAGTCCCTTACTCTAAGGTCACGGCCCAGGCTGCTTCCATGACGCTGTGTCCTCTACCCCACCTATTGTCCCATATTTCCTCAGTGTACCAACCTAGGCCAACCCCACTGCCGGCAGCATCCAGAGGAAGACAAACAGTCGCTTATCTGGGCTCTACAGGCTGCGTCACCCTTCCCTTTTCTGGGTCCTGCACCACACAGCCTGTCTAGGAAAATGCTGTCGGGACAAGGCTGCGAAGCCTCAAGGCTGAGCAGTGCGCCACACAGACAAAAGCTTTATCTGTTTATGTTAATTCAGGGCCCGAGATCTCTGCTGGACCCACACACACAAAAGCAAAGAGATTAGATCAGCTCGGCGGCGGCAAACAGGAGAGCGGCACCAACCACTCACGTCTGAAGATTAACCAAAGCGGCCTGCCTTTGGCGTAAAAAAAAAGTTCCCACACAGGAGATGTGGCCTATTCATGCCAATTTGGGAGGTACTAATGCCTTGCATGGCTCAGCAAAACAGGCGATCCGCGTGGGCCTTCGTCAGAGAAGGCTTTCTGGCAGTGGGTTCATAGAATCATAGAATTGTAGCGTTGGAAGGGACCCCCCAGGGTCATCCAGTCCAACCCCCTGCAATGTAGGAATCCTCAGCTAAGGCATCCATGACAGATGGCCATCCAACCTCTGCTTAGAAACCTCCAAGGAAGGAGAGTCCACAACCCCCCGAAGGAGACCATTCCACTGTGGAACAGCTCTTATTGTCAGAAAGTTTTTTCTGATGTTTAGTCAGAATCTCCTTTCTTATAATTTGATCATTGGATCAAGTCCTATCCTCTAGAGCAGGGGTTGTCAACCTAGTCCCTACCACCCACTAGTCGGCGTTTCAGGATTCTAGGTGGGCGGTTCTACGGCACAAGCTGAATCCTCTTTCCATCGAGCACCGGTGGGTGGTAAGGACATTTTACCATCAAGAAAGATGCATTAGTGGGCGGTAGGTATAAAAAGGTTGACTACCCCTGCTCTAAAGCAAGATAAAAACAAGCTTGCTCCATCTTCCATGTGACCACGTGATATTTGAAGATGAAAGATCTCCTCTCAGTCTCCTCTTTTACAGGTCAAACATACCCAGCTCCTTCAAATGCTCCTCATACGGCTTGGTTTCCAGACCCTTGATCATCTTGGTTGCCCTCCTCTGCACACGTTCCAGCTTGTCAACGTCCTTCTTAAATTGTGGTGCCCAGAACTGGACACAGTATTCGGGGTGTGGTCTGACCAAGGCAGAATAGAGTAGTATAGTGGTACCTCGGGTTACATACGCTTCAGGTTACATAGGCTTCAGTTTACAGACTCCGCTAACCCAGAAATAGTACCTCAGGTTAAGAACTTTGCTTCAGGAGGAGAAGTGTTTGGTGGGGCGGCAGCAGGAGGCCCCATTAGCTAAAGTGGTGCTTCAGCTTAAGAACAGTTTTAGGTTAAGCACAGACCTCTGGAACGAATTATGTACTTAACCCGAGGTACCACCGTAGTACTATTACTTCCCTTGATTTGGACACTATACTTCTGTTGACACACAGCGTCAGCTTTTTTTTTGCTGCTGCATCACACTGTTGGCTCATGTTAAGCTTATGGTCCACCAAGACCCTCAGATCCTTTTCACAGGTACTGTGAAAGTAAGCCAGGTGCCTCCCATCTTATTTTGTGCATCTGGTTCTTGCTGCCTAAGGGCAGAACCTTACATTTGCCCCCACTGAAACTCATTTTGTTAGTTCGGGCCCAGTTCTACAATCTGTTAAGGTCATTTTGAATTCTGATTCTGTCTTCGACAGCATTGGCTACTCCTCACAGTTTGGGGTCATCTGCAAATTTGATGAGCGTCCCCTCAATACCTGCTGCTTAACCCTCCGCTTTTATCCTGAGTGTGGTTTCTCCCCCCCCCCTTTTAAAATTTATTTCCCAGGAGATCCACAAAAATGGTTTATGGAACCCTGCATTCCCATATACACACCACAACATACAATATCATGCATCTATAAAACACATTCTCGTATGTGAGCCTGAAGTTAGTATAAACTTTTGGAACTAGTCTTGGGTTTTCTGAGTGCGGTTTCTGAAGCATTGTTATTAAATGGTTAAATAAACACCTCCCAATTACATTCAGCTAAAAGCTCTGTCAAGTGCAAACTCATTTGCTGTTGACCAAGTTTGGTTTACTGTCCTAATGGTAAGGTAAAAGTAAAGGGACCCCTGACTGTTAGGTCCAGTCGTGGCCGACTCTGGGGTTGCGGCGCTCATTTCACTTTATTGGCCAAGGGACTGGCATACAGCTTCTGGGTCACGTGGCCAGCAAGACTAAGCCGCTTCTGGCGAACCAGAGGAGCGCACGGAAATGCCTTTTACCTTCCCGTTGGAGTGGTACCTATTTACAGTGGTACCTCGGGTTATAAACGCTTCAGGTTACAGACTCCGCTAACCCAGAAATAGTACCTCGGGTTAAGAACTTTGCTTCAGGATAAGAACAGAAATCGTGCTCCGGCGGCGTGGCGGCAATGGGAGGCCCCATTAGCTTCAGGTTAAGAACAGTTTCAGGTTAAGAACAGGCCTCCAGAACAAATTAAGTACTTAACCTGAGGTACCACTGTATCTACTTGCACTTTGACGTGCTTTCGAACTGCTAGGTGGGCAGGAGCTGGGAGCAATGGGAGCTCACCCCATCGCAGGGATTCGAACCGCCGACCTTCTGATCAGCAAGTCCTAGGCTCTCTGGTTTAACCCACAGCGCCACCCGCATCCCTAATGGTAAGGTAGTTCAGATCTAAGGTCTCACAAGAGGACTCTGCAACACAAGATCTGAGCATAACCAGCTTCAGTATTGTGCTCAGCGAAAGCTGAAGGAGCCGTTGCCCAAATATGAATGTTTCTGTCCATGGTTTCGAGCTGATGGGAGTTGTACTCCAAAACTTCTGGAAGACACCAGGTTGGGGAAGGCGACATTAAAGAGTTTGATGTGAAGCAGGACCTGAGAACAAGAGCACTCTGTGTGTGATTCCCAGCATCTGGGAGTCAGAAAGAGGGCAGAGAGGGAAATGTGAGTCTGTGTAGGAACCAGTCTACTTCACAAAGTTAAAGTTCATGTTAGTTGCTTCACGCACTTTTATTTGTTTAAATTGTTTGCACCATGTGTTAAATGCAAGCCCCTGCCAATCACAGACATGTGGCCCCTGGAAAGCAGCCCAGGAAGGAATGCACCCCCCCGGCTGAAAATTCCCTCACCCCTGCTCTAGCAGTTGATGCAAACAACATCTAGTCTAGTTTCATTCCTAGTCTCCCTTTTAATGGTTTGGGATTCAATTCCCACCTGCCCCTTGCCATTTTCTGTGGTTACTTAACCCAGTTCTGTGGGTGGGTGGGTGTTGGGGGGTGTATTATTCATAGGGAATAGGAATGATGGGAACAGGCAGTGCCTCTCACTTTTCACAGTCCAAATCCCTTCCCAGTTTATCTTTGCTCTTGCACTACTTGGCTGATTTTTCACCGCCTCAATTTTCTAAACACTTCAAGAAGGAATCCCTGCGGTTTCCCCTTTGCTCCACTTCCTCCATTCTTCCCCCTCCTCCTTCAGAAAGTGAAGAAAAATCTGCAACTTTGCAATTTCTCTTCTCTCTCTCTTTTGCACCCCGGGTGCTTTCCCAGCCCCAAAACTTTAAACTATTTCCTGTGAGCAGAAGCTCTTCTTCCCTTCCTCACCATGCAACTTGTGTGCTGGTGAAACCACAGCTTGGTTTCCAAAGAGTGAAAGGTCAGATAGTTGAGGGCAGGAGCAGGGCGTTTAAATCACTTTCTGGGGAGGATCACTATTCACTGAGCAAGACCTCATATGTGGGTTGGGCAAGAGTCCCAATTTTAATCTCTCCAGTTCAGCCACCCACGTATAATATGGGGATGACCACTGGCTTATCTTAATGGGCTGTTTTAGGATTACCGTATTTTTTGCTCTATAAGACTTACTTTTTCCCTCCTTAAAAGTAGGGGGGAATGTGTGTGTGTCTTATGGAGCGAATGCAGGCTGTGCAGCTATCCCAGAAGCCAGAACAGCAAGAGGGATCGCTGCTTTCGCTGCACAGCGATCCCTCTTCTTGTTCTGGCTTCTGAGATTCAGAATATTTTTTTTCTTGTTTCCTCCTCCGAAAACTAGGTGTGTCTTATGGTCTGGTGCGTCTTATAGAGCGAAAAATACGGCGCTTGATTTGCATTCACTCCAGTTGTCACCGTGTACCAGAGTGGGAAACCTTTCTTAGCCTGAGGGCCACATATCTTCCTGGGGGGCCACATACAAATACAGTTGTACCTCTGGTTACATACTTAATTCGTTCTGGAGGTCTGTTCTTAACCTGAAACTGTTCTTAACCTGAAGCACCACTTTAGCTAATGAGGCCTCTTGCTGCCGCCACTCCACCACTGCATGATTTCTGTTCTCATCCTGAAGCAAACTTCTTAACCTGAGGTAATATTTCTGGGTTAGCGGAGTCTGTAACCTGAAGCGTCTGTAACCTGAAGCGTATGTAACCCGAGGTACCACTGTAGTGAGTGAGGCCTTGTTCAGTGGATAGTGATCCTCCCCAGAAAGTAATTTAAATGCCCTGCTCCTACCCTCAACTATCTGACCTTTCACTCTTTGGAAACCAAGCTGTGGTTTCAGCAGCACACATGCTGCGTATTGTTTTGGGAAGTGTGAATTTGCTAGACTTGGCTTTAAAAGTGAACTGGATTGACCTCCCAGAGGTGTAACATGATGGGGGCTGGGGGAGCTGTCACCCCAGGTACAGTTTTTTTTGGGGGGTGCAGGGTGTCATGAGCTGTTGTGTCCTTCGCAGCTGCCCTCTAGGTGGAGGATGCCTGAGATGGACACAACAGCTCGTGGTGCCCTGCAAGTGCCGCTCAAAGCGACTGTGGGCTCACAGGGCACCGTGACTATGCCCCTCAAAGCCAGCTGGCCAGTGGGTGAAGGTTATTCCAGCAGCATGCACCACTCCCATGGTGTGCCCCATGTGCCCTGGCACACACACACTCGCCCTGGGTACTGGTGGGGAACACTCTGTCACTGCCTTCTCCCCATCCCTACCTGAGATTGAATTGGGGTGCCCAAACATTTTTCAAAGAGGGCCAGATTTGATGAAGTGAACATGCGCGAGGGCCGACCAAAGTTGCTGAGCTTTTTTTAAAGGATTTTACCCCATGACATATACTGCCACAGGGGCCAAATTCAATTGGCCAGTGGCCCGGATTAAGCCCCTGAAACAGACTTTGGGCATGCCTGGAGTATGGGGAAATTGACAGCTCCTGCTGTCCCCTGGAAGGCAGAAAGTGAGGGCTGGCTGGGAGCAGACTGAAGTTGGCAAGGCAGCGACTTATGTGCCCATAGGGTTCAGCCTCCATGGGGTGGTTTTTTACTGGAGCTGATGGGACCATGCAAAGTGGTTTTATATTAAGCCAGACTATTTGTCTTCCTTGCTCAGTATTAAAAAAGAATTTCAGAAATAGACTGGAAAGAGAAGTTGCTGAATTGCAACCTATTACCAAACTTAAAACCATGGAGAGATCTGGTCTGAATAGAGACATTGGATTCTTATCTCATTATACATGATAAAGCTGTTTTTAGCCATCTCACCCATTGCTTTTTCCTGTAAGACCAATTGCAGTCGTTAAAAGGTTTACCACACCTATCAGCCAATCACCCATTCCCACCATTCTTCAGAGTAATACCCCACCCCACCCTCTCACTATATACAGTGGTACCTCGAGTTAAGTACTTAATTCGTTCCGGAGGTCCGTTCTTAACCTGAAACTGTTCTTAACCTGAGACACCACTTTAGCTAATGGGGCCTCCTGCTGCCGCCGCGCGATTTCTGTTCTCATCCTGAAGCAAAGTTCTTAACCTGAGGTACTATTTCTGGGTTAGCAGAGTCTGTAACCTGAAGCGTCTGCAACCTGAGGTACCACTGTATAAGGGCCTGGTGACTTCTGTTTCAGTGTATCTGAAGAAGTGTGCATGCACACGAAAGCTCATACCAATAACTAACTTTGTTGGTCTCTCAGGTGCTACTGGAAGGAATTTTTAAATTTTGTTTCGACTACTGCAGACCAACACGGATACCTACCTGTAACTTGTTCAGTCTCGTTGACTGTAACTGGAAGCTGTCTGCAATGGCTCTGGCAATCTTTTAAATGAGAGATGCATGGGATTGAGCCTGTAGCGGTCTGCAAACATGGTCTTCCATAATGACACTTCCCTATACATTTGAGCCCAAAGCCCCTCTTCGCTAGATTTCCTGTCGAGGTTTCTGCAGCATGCAGCAACAAGGGCAGCTGACATGCAATCACAGGTGCCAGGTTGCCCCCAAGATTGAAGGGGTCCGGTGTGCACATGTGATGTCACACACAAGTCCAAACATTGCGCAGGCTGGTGCACCCTTCTGCTAGGCTTTGCCAGTACCTGCAGCATCAGGAGATGCTGTGCAGGCTGGTGCAATCCCACTTTGGTGCAGCCTTCTGCTAGCTGCAAGAAGGCTCAACAGGGCCTGGCAGGCATGGAATATTGAGGGGGGCCAGCCCTCTCCTTGAAAATTAGGGGGGGTTCTCGGCCCCCTTCTCCCCAGAGGGTACCCCTGCATGCAACATTTCTGCTTGTTGCAGAGGAGCCCCAGCAGCAGGGGATAAATGAACTGAACTGAAGACCTTATGATGCACTAGACGCATAATTCTAATAATCTATGGACTCTGACTTTCATCATGTCTCACCATTTAATGGGATCTGACACCTGAAGCGCCACATGTTCCCCATTCTTCTGGCAGAAACTATTGATTAATTCCTGTGTCCATGTGGATACAATAATAGTATGCAGCTCATAAGTATAGTTCTAATAGATCAAGCCAGTGCCCCATCTAATTCAACATCCTGTTCTCACAGTGGCCGGCAAGGTGCCCCACTGTAAGCAAGATCTGAGAGCAACATTAACTTTCCTCACAGCAAATAGTAATCATCATAGCTAGTAGTCATTGACAGCTGTTTGCTCCAGGAAATGGTCTAATTCTCATTTTAAAGTTTTAGGGTGCTTTCCAAGTGCGGCTATTTTTGTGCAGGAATCAGTCAAATTTCTGCAAATTCAGTTTGTGAAATTATAGTTGTTTTGGGGGCCTTGCACAACAAGTTTGCTGCCCCCGAAAAGGTTAGACCAAAGTGATGGGGACATGCGCTTGAAAATATGTGGGTAGGGATGCATGGATCTGTCAGGTTTGATTCTGTCAGTGTTTCATTTTTAAATTCAGTTCGCCACATTTCTCCAGCAATTTGCAATTTTTATAAAGGCCTCATGAAAACTGGTCAGTATTTTAGTGCAGATTTCTCCTAATAAACATGTTTGTGTGCAGTTTTGACTGATGTACATTTTTTTTTTTGCAATTTCCCCTAATACAATACATTTTTGTATGCTTTTAAAAAAACAAAAACCCTTTTATGCACACTTCCCCTTAATTTATACATTTTTTTGTGAACATTGTTGGGTTGGAGCCAAAATTAAGATAATTGAGAATTTCCATTCTCATCTTCTTTCGGAAACTGAAAATTAGGTGGATTCACCTTTAATTGAGAACTGAATCAAATTTATCCCCACTCCTTAGTGTGGGGTAACACACTGCTACCTAATCTCCCCACAAACAAATCCGGATGAGTGTTCAATAAACAGGATGCTTGGGAGCAGCACCTACGTGGTTATCAGAATCCACAAAAGATTAACCAAGGTTTGGCTCCCTTAGCTGTATTGAAATTTCTTGAGTTGGTATATTATGTATTAGCTTATTGACCTTTCTCTTTGCTGAATGATGCAGATAGCTCAGTCCGTAGAACAGGAGACATTTAATCACAGGGTCAAGGGTTCAAGCCCCAAATGGGGCAAAAGGATTCCTGCATTGCTGGGGTTGGACGAGATGACCAACGAAGAAGAGTCCACTCAGTGAACCTCATGACTGAGTGGGGATTTGCACTCTGGTCTCCCAGGCCCTAGTTCAACACTCCTGCCACTGTATTATATGGGAGATAGTGGGCTTTGAACCCAGGACCTCATGCATGAAAGCAGGGGCTTATGCACTGAGCTGTGAGCCACAGAGTTTCCCATTTTGGTCTTATCGGTCCAAGCATCCAGCAATGCAATTCTTTGCAAGGACTGAAAGAAGCGTCCACTCTCTGTGTGATTGACTTCCAAGTCATCACCTTTTAGGAGAGGGTTGCAAGTAACTGAGAAAGGTGGGAAACATCCCAAAACATCTTTTTTATGGGGTCTGAGAATTTATAGAGGCAGCTGTCCCCTTCTCCATAGCCCTGTTTCTTAACTACCAATATCCTACCTGGCTCAGTTCAGAATTTTGGCATATAAAGCTCTAAACAACTTGGAACCAAGTCACCCTGTATATCCCTGCCTGGCAACTGTTTTCCTCTGATGGACCACTTCTGAGAGCATCACATGGCGCACCAGAGATGCACACTTGGCATACACTAGAGCCTGGGATTTTAGTGTTGCAGCTCCAGCCCTCTAAATTACGTTACCAACCGAAATTTGTGTCTTAGTACTTAGGCCACTACTGAAAACATTTTTATTTTAAAAGGATCTCTGTAAAATATGATCCAGTTTTTAAATGGAATATAAACTGTACAATTGCAGAGACAGTCTTTTATTTGACAGTTTTATTGCTTTTAGTTGACTGGGCCTGTAACCTTTCGGTTTTTTCTTATTGTATCCTGTTTTGATGACCTTTGGCTGTGAAGCAGATTATGAATTTGTAAACAATAAACAGATTAAACCATGCGCCATTTACTGTCATGGAGACTTCTGAATGGGGCCAATTTCTACTGGCTCTCTGTATATCCACTAGGACTGAGAGGGATAAATTCAAATTTGTTTGCATTTTCATGAGAAACTACCTAATACACACTTCTCCATCCAACATGCAAACCGAAACACAGTTATCTTTAGAAATTCACACTTCTCTGAATTCTGTGATGCAGTTTTCCAACCAAACACCATGTGCCAAAAAGAATATATTAAAGAAAGTGTGCGTGCATGAAAAGTGTGGAAAAAACATACAAAACATGCCTTTTAACAGGAGAAACTGCTAGCATTAAAGTATGTCAAAACGGTATACAAGAGAAAGTTTATTAGGAGAAATTCACGTTAGAATTCTGGTGACCTTTTTAATTAAAACACAAAAGCAAAACCAGAAATTACTACAGAAATATGGAGGGCTAGATTTAAGATGGGAAGAATGCAAAACTAACAGACACCAAAACGGACAGATTTGTCCGTTTCTGACCGGCAACTTTTGAGAGAAAAGGCTGGAAGTTCTGGGCACTCGCCCCCTTCTCCTAAGCCCCTCCTGGGAAGATTCCCTTCTTCTTTATTTTTCTAACTTTAAGCCAGACTTGGACCAAGCAGTCCTTCAGGCAGAGGGCTGCCCTCTGTGGAATAGGTCATATGGCCATTCTACCCCCCATCCCACCCTGATTTACAGTTATCCGGCTGATAACTAAGGGAAAGCGATGTAGTTCAATGGGCCACAGAAGTGGAGCTGCTCATGTCCCCGGCCTGAAACAAAACACTGAGCTAAGTCAACCTATGTTTCAACTCGGTATGAAGAAGCTTCTTGCGTTCACTTTGGAGTCCCGTCGTCCCCCAATCTCTCCCTAAATACTAATTATTTTCCCAGTTTTACGCAAACCAGCAAAGTTAAGGCAGCAACCCAAGAACCAGTTGGTTTATGAAGTTGCGGCAGCAGATCTTCCCACCTGTCTCCCCCTCAGCACCGCCAAAGAGAGCCACTTACTCGCTCCTGCTGTCACAACGGTCCAGGTCAGAAAGAGGACCGCCAGACACCGTCCCGTCTCCATAGCGCCTGGACTCCTTGCTTCTTCTCCTCTTCTCTCACTCCTCTTAGCCCGTGTCTAGGAGCAGGGGTGATGGAGGGGAGCTCTCCGCAGGGCTGTGGTACTTGGTGACGGGACACGGGAGAAGCAGGCGGCTCAGCTCTGCCCTTCTCCGATCCAGCCTTGGTCCTGGTTTCCAGGGGGGTCGGGAGAGGCAGCAGGGAAACGGGTTGGAACCGAGCTGGCTTTGTCACAGAGACTCTCGCTGCGCCTCCTCGGAGCTGCCACTGCTTGAATGTTTGGAACTGGCTCGGCTCAGCCTTGATGACCAAGCGAGGCAGGAAATCGACTCCCTTTGGAGGGAGGCTTGCCAAGAACTCGTCTCTGCCAAAACAGCAAATAGGAAATGCTGCTGGCTCTCTCTCCCACCCACTCCCCCGCCTCCCTCTCTTTCTCTCTTTGAAGTTCTTCAAACGATGCGGGGGGTGGGGGGCGAAACATAGCAGCTGATCGCTCACTGACAGAGGGAGACCCTCGGATGTGGTCTCTCTCTCCCTCCCCCTCCCACAGAGAAGCAGCCCAGAGTCTTCACCTTTTGGACTGCCTGGGGATCAAGACTTGACCTGGTTGTGGGGTATGTGGGTGCCACATTCACACCAGACATTCACAGCTCTTGGTCATTGCTTGCCCTAAGGAGCAGTGGGAGCTGCAGTTTGTTAAGGGTGCTGAGAATTGTGAGGACACCCCCCTCGTTGTTGTTGTTTAGTCATTTAGTCATGTCCGACACTTCGTGACCCCATGGAGCAGAGCACGCCAGGCACTTCTGTCTTCCACTGCCTCCCGCAGTTTGGTCAAACTCATGCTGGTAGCTTTGAAGACACTATCCAACCATCTCGTCCTCTGTCGTCCCCTTCTCCTTGTGCCCTCCATCTTTCCCAACATCAGGGTCTTTTCCAGGGAGTCTTCTCTTCTCATGAGGTGGCCAAAGTCTTGGACCCTCAGCTTCAGGATCTGTCCTTCCAGTGAGCACCCAGGGCTGATTTCCTTCAGAATGGATAGGTCTGATCTTCTTGCAGTCCATGGGACGAATCGCAGAGTTCTCTGAAAAGAGAAATTGAGTGTTTAAACCACTCTCAGAAGCCCTTGGGGGAAGCTGTGACGGTTAACGTGGTATCACAGCCCTTTAAATGTGTGGTGTGAATATGGCCTAAGCCTTGTTTGCAAGGTATCTGGAGCAAAGAATTAAATTAGGGCGAGAAGTCAGAAACAAGGAGACAGAAGCAGGCACATTGTTTCTCTGACCAGTGGGGTCTGACCCATTTGTGCAAACAGGGCACTGCCCTACCAACCTCATTCTACCCTCAGCCAGCCCCCACTTGCCTGACCTCCTACTTAAAACCAGTCCATGGGGGTGCCATTGCCTGCTGGCGCCCTCCTCCTTAGACTCAGGGTTGCCCCTTGCACAATTCAGCAGGGAGAAGGGTTAAGCAGACCTCTCAAGTGTCCCGAATTATCTGGGACATCCCAAATTAGCAGAAGATACCCCTGCTTCTTCTCCCAATCCCAAATGTCCCAATTTTGCTCCCCCCCACCCCACCCCGCTGGTTGCACCAGAGTGAGGGAGCAGGATACAGGCATTTTTTAGTTCTGCTGTGGCACAAGTTCACAAAGAGAACCAAAAAACGGAAGGGGAACTTACCCTGACCTCGTCTTCCAGAAGTTCATTTGCAGTGCCGAGGAGGAGGAGGCAGAAGCAGATCCAGTCTGTGCCACATCATGGGATGCAGCGCAGACCAGTGCAACCTTCCCCAGGCCGCTTGGGTCTGTGCCGTGTCAGGAGATGCAGTGCAGGCTGGGCTGGACTTCTGGCAAGCCACACTGGGCCACACTGCTTCTCCCAATAGGGCTCAGGCCCAGCGAAACCTGCTGGAAGGTCAGCGCAACCTGCGCCGCTTCTCCCGAGGTGGTGGTGGAGGAGGACTACTGGAGAAAGATAGGTGGGGTGGGGGAGGGTTGGTAACACAGAGGGGGCAGGGGATGGTCTCAGCTGGGCTGCCCCAAATTACCCTCCCAAAATGTGGTATGGATTAGGGAGAAAGTCATTTAAAGCTGAACCTATCAAATCCACACATTCTGAAACAAAACTGAACTGCAAGGCAGCTGTCATTCAAAATCTGCACTTCCTCAAATTTTGCAATCCAGTTCTCCAGTCAGGCGATGTGTACAAGATTGCATATACTGGGGGGAAGTGCACGTTAAAATGCACAGGTCCTTGAAGGAAAGCGCTTTGCAAAAATGTGCATATCAGACAAAATTGCATGCAGAAATTCAGGCTAAAATGCTGATAACTTTTCATGAGGATTTTTTTTTTTTTAAAAAAAGAGAAACATATAGAAAATTGCTAGAGAAATGTGGAGAACTGAATTCAAGGTTGATAAATATGAGAAAAGGAGGGAACTGATATTGGCAAGTCCATTCATCCCTAACAGGGAAGAGGAGAGGGATAAAATTGGAATTAGTTGGCTCCTCCTGTCATTGGCTCTGGCTCTGCCTATCACTGGAACTGGATCCACTGTCCTCCCTGACTTCCCCGTGGACTCCTCTGTTTCTTCCTCTCTTTCTTAAAAAAAGGGACTGCGAGGTGGACACCAAGGTGGACATATTCGGAAAACTTGTGGGAATGAAGGTGATTTTTTTTCACTGGAGATAAGCTAGAAGGTCGGACTTGACTACTGGCAGCAGGGCTGATGGGTAAAGGTAAAGGGACCCCTGACAGTTAGGTCCAGTTGCAGATGACTCTGGGGTTGTGGTGCTCATCTCGCTTTACTGGCCAAGGGAGCTGGCGTACAGCTTCCGGGTCATGTGGCCAGCATGACTAAGCTGCTTCTGGTGAACCAGAGCAGTGCAAGGAAACGTCGTTTACCTTCCCGCCAGAGTTGTACCTATTTATCTACTTGCACTTTGACGTGCTTTCGAACTGCTAGGTTGGCAGGAGCAGGGATCGAGCAATGGGAGCTCACCCCGTTGCGGAGATTCGAACCGCCGATGGGCTGATGGGAGTAGGGGTCAAATAACACATGTAGGGATAATGCTTCTCCATCCCTGTTGTAGGGTGAACAGATGCAAAGCAGAACAGCCTTCCCTCCCCCCTGCCCCCATTCTTATAGGAGAGTGAATTTCAGGACGTGCAGTTTTGCAAATTCCATTTTCTGTGCAACTATTAAAGTTATTAACCAACTGGGTGTACAACAACCAGAGCCTCTTTTGTATTGAGGCCTCTCTGTACGTTGTTTTGTTTGAATTCCTGAAACCCTCTAGTTTATTATTTGTGTCTAAGTGCTTGATGCTTCTTGACTCCTTTCCTGTCCCTGGGGCTCCACAAATATTTCAGGAGCATCTGACAGGCCTGTAAACCTGTGTATTATTCACAATGGCCTTTCGCCTTTGATCCTGGGCCAGCCATTGATCTCAAGGGCCCACGGCTTCTGCTGATGGCCAGGGGTGCTGGTAGGTACTTGGAAGACTCAGGGCAGAACCTAGGAAACTTATTTACTTGTGGGCAAATTAAGCTGGGTGCGATGGTTGGGGTCTTACCACCACTGAGCTTTCTAGCACACACAGCCACCTTGGGCACAGTTTAAGCGTGTGAGGTAGGGGTTTCTTCTGATGCTGATGTTGTCCTCATCAAAATGCCATCCCATTCTGTTCCACCCCCACCTGGGATGGGGAAGAAATTTGATCTGGTTCACAATTAAAGGCGAGTCCACCTAATTCGCACTTTCTGAAACAATGCATTAACCAGAACACAGCCCCCACCCCCTTGAAATTCGCACTTGTCTGAATTTCGCAGCGCAGTTCTCCAGCCAGGTAACATGTAAAAAAATTGCATGGTCATGTAGGTCCCACTTCACACGTGTTCGCTGTGCAAAAAATGCACTCATCCAAACATGAGAAATTAGTATTCGAACTGTATCTCACCCTATTCAGGCTTCAAGACGCCCCTGAAATAGAGCTTGTGGTGGAAAGAGATGTCCATTAAATTTTCAATCTCTCACTATTTTTCATTCTTCCAGGCCCTGTGATTTTTTTTCTAAAGACTGCATCATATATATATATCACATTTATTTATTTAATCATTTGCAATTGTAATTCAAGATGCATTTTTGTGCACATTCCCCTTTCCTGAGTCTCTAAAATACCTAGCAATGTCCCTGCCCATCAATGGAAACTAGTGGCCTGTGGGGTCAAAACCTGGCCCAGGATTATCGAATCATCGAATTGTAGAGTTTGACGGGATCACGAGTGTCATTTAGTCCAGGGGTAGACAACCTAAAGCCCATGGGCCACAAGCAGCCCACAGGGGTGGTTTAACCGGCCCACGAGCCACCCCCAAACTGAGCTAAACCGGTGCGGTGCAGGGACTCGCTTCTGTGGTGCTGGAAATCGTGTCTGCGCATGCTCAGATGCCGGAATCACATCTGTGCAGATGCCAAAAATCATGTCTGTGCAGATGACAGAAATCACGTCTGCGCAGACACAGACGGCAGAAGTTGTGTCTGTGCAGACACCGTAAATTAGGGGTGCAAGCGCGGTCTGGCCCATGGAGGGATCTTTGCTGGAGTGAACTGGCTCAGGCAAAGTAAACCTTGCTGACCCCTGATTTAGTCCAACCCCCTGCAAAGCAGGAATCTTTTCTGCACAGAGATTTTCAAGCAAATTCCTCCCCGCCACTACAGTATCTGGCCACAGTGATGCATGCCTTAGTTACATCTGGTTTACACTACTGCAATGCACTCCATGTAGGGTTGCCTTTGAAAACTGTTTGGAAACTGCAGCTGGTCCATAAAGTTGCAGCCAGACTGCTGACTGGGGCCGCTTAAAAGGAGGATGTGATTCGCCTGCTAAAACAACTTCACTGGCTAACAGTCCGTTTCCAGGCACAATTCAAAGTGCTGGGCTTGGACCCAGACTACAGTGGTACCTCGGGTTAAGAACTTAATTCGTTCTGGAGGTCCATTCTTAACCTGAAACTGTTCTTAACCTGAAGCACCACTTTAGGTAATGGGGCCTCCTGCTGCCACTGCGCCGCCACTGCAGAATTTCTGTTCTCATCCTGAAGCAAAGTTCTGAACCTGAGGTACTATTTCTGGGTTAGCTGAATCTGTAACCTGAAGCATCTGTAAGCTGAAGCGTCTGTAACCCAAGGTACCACTGTATATGAAAAATCATATCTCCCTATATTAACCTGCCCAGGTGTTAGGCTCTTCAGATGAGCACCTTCTCTCAGGCCCATCCTATCAGCATAAGAGGTACGGTTAGCAGTTGATGGCCAATGGCAAGGGATTATGGGAGTTGGAGTCCAGCAACATCTGGAGTGCCATAGGTTCCTAACACCCTCTCTTATGGCATAAGCTCATCAGATGCATGGTTCGAAACCGAACCACATTTATTGGAAACAGCAAACAGCATTCAGAGGTCTCTGTTGCTTCTGACACAACCATTGTGGCTAGAAAAACAAGGGAGAGAAAATATTTTGGAGGTGAGTAAAAACAGCCACTTAAAATGCACTTGCCAGAACCAGCTCTTCACTTCTTTCCCCATCTCCCGTTGAGATCGTGCTAAGAATTTCCTGGATACCCTGTTTTTGTTTTTCTTGGAGAGGTAAAAAACAGCCTCTCTAGGTGCTTGGAAGTTCCTGGACTCCCTTGATGGCAATCATGTTTTCAGGCACTGGTTCCTTTGAGCACCTTCTCTTTCCTCCTTGGCTCAGCCAGCTGGCAAGAGAGGGGGAAGGATATGCTGAAGAGGTCACTGAAGGGTGCAATCTGGCTGGAGGTGTTGGTGAGAGGAGCAAGCCAGTGCTTACCAATCTTCTTTTGGCCATGCCCCACCTAAGCATCTCTAAAATCCTGGTGCACCCCCCACCCCACCCCAGAGCGCTACTCCCCCTGAATGCACCCAGTGAATTTTCTGTTTAGATAATCTCTCCATTGTCACCGCTGACCGCCGTGTACCTTCTGATTTTCATTTTAAAAATGTGTATGTCACAATATATATTTATATACTGTATACGAGGCCCCTAGAACCATAAGAAATGCAAATTCACTGTTAATAACTCATTCTTGAATTGCCCCCCCCCCTTAAAAATCAAATTGCCTCTTGTGGGAACCATGGGTTTAAGCCCCGGTGTCAGTTGTGAAATTACATTATCCCACTTCCTCCCAAACCTCAGGGCATGGCCTGCAACCACCATCTCACTTTCCTCCCTCTCCTCAGGTCAGAACACTGGAGAAGCTGCTATATTTATTAATTTGTTCACTGCTTAGCAGTTTTACTTACAGCTAAGTGGCACAATTTTTCCTTTGTTAAACATATTGGCTGGGAGCCCCAGAAGACCTGCTCCCCCCTCCTTGCTGGCCTTTCCCACCTGGCCTGGGAGGGTGGGATCCTGACTGACTCCAGCTGCAAAAGCTGAGGCTGATGAGCAGACACTAAGACTGGGATATTTCTTAGGGGGGGGGGTTATTGCTGCTGTTGATATTATTATTATTGTATCTTTGTTTTAAGATCTAATGATTTATGTGGAAATCGATCAATTTGGTTGTGGTTTTTTTAATGTGCTTTTTATTATTTGTTACTCCTTTTGTTGCAGTTCTTTCATATTTTTTAATTAAAAGTTGATTGGCATAAACACATACAGAATGCAATAAAAATGATGGGTATGGTAAATAAAAATAAATGTGAAAGTAGAAAAATAAAACACAGACACAGAGAAGGGATCAAATACCAAGAAACTTCTGAAGTTACAGCGCCACATTCAGTTGTCACATATGAGAAGAAAAAGGTGGGTCGATTCAGTTCTCATTTTTCATATTGTAAGCCACCTTGAGCATAGTTTTAACCATGGAAAGATAGCATGCAAATAAAATGATGATGATGAAATAAATTAAATGCCCCAAGAATTTATAACCTTCCCTTCCAAAGCAAATGCCAATTGCATGGAGTTGGACTAGATCCCTTTCGGCTCTACAATTCATATACAGTGGTACCTCGGGTTACAGATGCTTCAGGTTACAGACTCCACTAACCCAGAAATAGTACCTCAGGTTAAGAACTTTGCTTCAGGATGAGAACAGAAATTGTGCGATGACGGTGTGGCGGCGGTGTGGCGGCCATTAGCTAAAGTGGCGGCGGTGTGGCGGCCATTAGCTAAAGTGGTACCTCAGATTAAGAACGGTTTCAGGTTAAGAACGGACCTCCGGAACGAATTAAATGGTACCACTGTATTCTAGGCTTATACTCAGAAGAGGCTGGGGTAGAGTCACTACTTCAGCTTCCTGCCAGGTGGGTCGCTCTTGCTTCCCAGAAAGGAGAAGGGCAAGGAGGTCAGCATGGTGCAAACACACCGGTGGAGCCAATCCAGTGTACATACTGGTGCATTTGTTCCAGGTGCCCTTCTCGCCACCATACTACATGTTCTCTCCCTTCCAGGAATCAGCAGTGATCCGCCTGCTGGGAAGCTGACATCGCACGTCTACTGTGTGGTGAGGCCTCTTTTGCTCACAACCATTTTATCATTTTTACTATGAAAAAATAAATATAACCCAAAGCACTCTATTACGAGCTGGTTTTTAAAAGCCTTATTCATAGGCACATCAGCAAAACTGACCCACCAACTGCAGGTTGTCAGTGGGGAAGCAGACTTTGTGGATGTCTGGTGGGGTTTTTTGTAGCTTATTTTAACAACACAGTCACAAGAATGGCAAATTCCATCTAAATATGATTTCATCCAGCGCTGTTTTTGATCATGTGAGTTTTTGATCCATTGTTTATGTCTTGTCTTGGAATGCTACAGTACCACTTTTTTGAACAATTCTCCCTAGAATCTCCTTACCTTATATGTGACCATGCTAAATTGTTTTCCTTCCTTTCTTTGAAATGTTGGGGTGCTTCGTTAGTCTTATTATACACTTAATAAAAAGCAGCCACTATGGAGAAAGTACATTAATGCTTTCATTTGTGGCACAGCAGAACCCCTGCTTATGTACCCATACACTGTGCACATCAGTGGAAAATGTGCTAGTCTGTTCTGTCCCGTTCTGATCCACCCTGTTCTTCCCCACCCCCTTTCAGCACCAAAAATGTGCTGATCGTGTGCAAATGGGGAATTTGTCTGTATATCCTGTGGATGTGAGCTTAACCTGTCACATAAAAGACTTAGCATTCAAGACTTAGCATATGTACATGTATTTGTCTTAGAAGACAACACTTTGGGTTTGGTAATTGTTTTCAACAAGACTTGCAATGAATAAACATAAAATAAATGGGCAATGCGGGGGCTCAATGCACCACTCCAGGAGAGTTCATTTTGTGATCTGGGGGCCATAACTGAAAAGGCTCTGCCTTTTGTCCCCACCAACCGAACTCCCCTAGGGCAGCTCGCATTGCAGCACTTGCGGCTTCAGAATTTCAGGAACAAAGTAGTACACTGGGGGGGGGCTTCTTTTCTTCCTGATTTTGCAGGCACAGTGGGCCACTAAAACATACCTGGCTGGATTGGGGGGGGGGGGTCCAACGTATGTGCTGCGCTTGTTGTAGGGGCCTTCTGTCGTTCATCTGCACCAGGTGGCAAAGAGATGGGGAAAGACTGGCAACTGTAGGTGCAATAGCGTTCTTGAGGCCTTCCCTGGGTACCCACAAACCCTCTGAGCCCCTCACTCGTTTGCTCCTTGGTCATGAGGGTGTTTTACCATTTCCTCCCTCTAAAAGTACATAAAGTGAAAAGAGAAAGGTCACTCTTTCTCACTTCCTCTTTCAGCTCCATGTGCTTCTCAAGTCCACTTAATTCATTTGGGTTTGACTTTCAGCCAGATCCTTTGGGAAAGCCAAGTGTGCCTATTTATCTGTTTCTCTCTCTCCATCAGGGTGGAGTGGGGGTGCTGATCAAGGGGAGAGGCTATAGAAGTCACCAGAGGGACTGGCGCTTGCTACTATCACTCCCCAAAATCAAAATGTGCCCACTGGCCTAATAAGAGTGACGGTGACCCCTGTGCGAGGAAACCCCACCAACCACCACCTTCTTCCAAGTCTGCCCCTTTGGCTCATCTCTGATGGCTGCCCCAAGGAGATGTGTTTCCTGTGCCTGTTGAAATGTGGGGTGAGGAATGTGTGTGTGGAGAGAGAGGGCTGTCATATCCTTCCCCCTCCCAACATTCCAGGCACGCGCCATCTCCCACTGAGGCTTCACCGGCTAGAGGGGGGAGGCTCTCTTTCCTTGCTACAGACGCACAGCCTCTTCCTGTTTATCACCTCAGGCTCCTCGACCTCATTTGATGACTTCGACATCTGAGCATGTTTTTACAGTCAGCTTCCTTCCCCGTCCGGCGTCTCTCTAACTCCAACTACAATACAGTGTGCAATCTTCATTATACAACCACCGACCTCCATGGTAACTCCAGTTTCTCCTCAAAGCCCTACAGCTCCCAACCACAGATTGCCATCCTTTTCTTCAGCAGCCTGCATTTGATGAGGAGGTCTGTTCTTCTCGCACTTGGGACCTGCTCTCAGCAACCTTCCTGGGAGGTTCAGAAAAGTATCCTCTGACGGATCCATTGGCTAATGGCCACAATGAGGCCAGCCCGGCCCAGCAAATTTGGTGCCTGAGACAAAGGGCAAAATGGCCGCCCACTCCATATTCCACTGACAAGACTCATAGCTGAATCTCATCTCAACTCTGGCAATGGGACAACATCCTGCACCACACCTGAGGCTCCAGTGTAGCTTAAGGGAGGCAGAGCGTGCTAGCTTAGGGAGATTCAGGGGGAATGGCTGGGGGACTACTGCCACCACACCCATCTGCCACCTAAGGCAACTGCTTCACTCAGTGCAAATTTTAGAAGATTCATTGACTGTTTCAGGGCATAACCCTATACCTGAAATGAGAAGGTGAGAAGAGTTTGGATTTGATATCCCGCCTTTCACCCCATTTAAGGAGTCTCAAAGTGGCTAACATTCTCCTTTCCCTTCCTCCCCCACAACAAACACTCTGTGAGGTGAGTGGGGCTGAGAGACTTCAGAGAAGTGTGACTGGCCCAAGGTCACCCAGCAGCTGCATGTGGAGGAGCGGAGACGCGAACCCGGTTCACCAGGTTACGAGACTACTGCTCTTAACCACTACACCACACTGGTGAGGAGGCCTGCTGGATCAGGCAAAGGGCGCATCCAGCCAGCATCCCGTTCTCACAGTAGCCAAACTGATGCTGCAATGGGAAGCCTGAAAGTAGGACCCGAGCGCAACTGTACTTTCACCCCCTGAATACCACAGCAAGTGGGATTCAGAGACATATTGCAGTGGAGAGAGAAGATAGTCACCATGGCTAGTAACCGCTAATAGCCTTATCCTCCATGAATTTGTCTAATCCTTCTTTAAAGCCATCCAAGTTGGTGGCCATCACCACAAATTCCATACTTTTATGCACTGTGTGAAGAAGTGCTTCATTTTGTGTCCCGAATCTCCCAAGATTACAGCTTCACTGGAGGTCCTGGAGGCCCGGTATTAGGAGGAAAATGCCCACTTTCTTCAACACCATTCATCCCTTTAGATGCTTCTATGATGTCTCCTCAGATACCCATTAAGGGACGCTCACAAGCAGGGCCTGTGCCAAACAGGGCAGTCTCCACCTGTGATTCAGCGGGTGTTCAGAGGCAGACTGCGTCTGGCGGTGGGGGGAGAACAGAGCCTTTGTGGCCAGTAGTTCCAACCAAGAGAGGAAATGCCAGAAAGGTTGGTGATGACATAATGCGCGCACACACATTACATGGTTGCCATGTTTTTTACTCTTTAATAATGATATGATAAATACATTCGGACATTAGGCCTGCGGACAGAGGGCCTTTAAGACTCTGGGTGGGATGCAGGGGGGCTTCCCCCCTCTCCCCACTTATATAAATATTAGAAATCATTGTACAAAAGAACTGGATACCGTTATAACGCATCAGGGTGCATGCGAAATGCTATCTGTGAGTTTGGAGTGCTCCAGTAATCAGAGAGAAAGAAAATGAGGCACAGTGTTCACATTACAAAATCCCACCCGAGTTCAGGTACACCATCCCGGGCTTCGGTTGTGTCCCACCCCTCCCCACTCCCAAATCTCTCTCTCCCTAAAGCATAGGGAGCGGGGATGGGAGGCCTTCAACCCTCCAGATGGACTCAAACTCTCAATCAGCCCAGGCCAAATTGCCAATGGGCAGGGATATCGGAAGTTGTAGTTCAGTAATATAAAGATGGCCAGAGGCTCCACCTGTGACATAGAGCCATGCTCTTCAACCTTAGGTCCCCAAATGTTGTTTAACTACAACTCCCATAATCCCTGACCATGGGTGAAAGCTGGCTGGGGCAGATGGGAGCTGCAATCCAGCCATATTGGGGGCCCAAGGCTGAAGAACTCTGGATTCAAAGTCTCCCTACAGCTCACACAGGAAACCTGTGGCTCTCTAGATACTGCTGGACTACTAGTCCCATCATCCTTGTTGCCTGGGGCTGATGAGAGCTGGGCTCCAGCAAGTCCCCCATTCCTGATCCACAGAGACAGAGAAATAAGGGAGACTGGCAGAGATGGGCTCCTACTAAAATATTTTCATCAGCAGACCAAAGAAAAAGGCACATAGAAGCTGTCAATCTGTAGTTTATGGCTGCTAAGGGAATGAAGTGGTAAGGGATGAAATGGGGGCAAGGGGTTGCCTGGCCTCCAGCCACCTCCTTTCATAGCCCACTCTAGAATGAAAGTTTACATGCCTGTTTGTCTCCTTCTTTCAAGGGAAGAAATCTCACTGCAAATTAGTTTTCTGTTGGGATGGGTAACACAAGATCCCCTTAATTTTTCTGTGATTATGTTTTTAGAAGCCCAGCAGTCTCCAACTGGAGATATACCACTTCAGAGTCTAGGTGGGGGCTTACTTGAAGGAATCCTGCTTGACCTCCAACCCCCATTGTACACAGAACAAAGTTTTCCCTCGTGATATGCTGCTTTCTAGGTATACAGTCTGGAGAGTGGGGAACTGAGGGGCATTTGGTCACAAGGATCTCACTTGCAGCCCACGAAGCCGTTAAAAGCCTCCCATTGTACTAGAGAAAAAGGACCACCTTTCATGCACTGAAAAACTGGGTCTCTTATTTCTGGTTGTGTTTCTGGGCAGGGGCATTGATAGGAGATGGCCCAGGGGTCCCCAAACCCCAGGCAGTGGGTCCCCTGTCCACATCCCCACCTTTAAAACTAAAAAAAAAAAAGTTTTGCTCATAGAGTAGCAGGTTACCAAGCTAACCAACTTAATTTCCCAGAAGTGTCTATCCGTATACATGTGTGTATGGGGAAATTTGTGCCAATTTTCATCATGGGCCTGGGCAAAAGTCCTTTAAGTCACAGTTGGTGGACATCACCACACCCCCTTCCTCTATGCCACCTTGCCGTGCTATGGCACAAGCAGTGCTATTTTTCTAGAAAAAGAGGTGCTGGAACTCAACATGTTCTCTTAGAATGGCAATGGTGCCCATCTGAGAGGTGCTGGAACTGAGTTCTGGTAAGTTCTGGCTGAAAAAAAAGCCCTGATATCAAGTAACCACATAAAAATCACAGGGGTTTCTTCCCTTGGGGTGGAGCAGCTTTCCTTGCAGAAGCAGAAATACGGCATTCAGAGGGTGCATCTGTAAACTAAATAGGGATGGGAAAATCTGCCACTTTTGGTTCTCTTGGGTTCTCATTCCCTGCCTCTACCACATTGCAAATTCATTTTCACATCACATCAGTTTGCAAGTTTTTAGATTAAAGCCCCCATCAAAAATTCATCAGCATTTTAGTGCAGATTTATCCCAATACACACATTTTGTACGCAGTTTCCCCTAATTACATATTTTTACAAAGTGATTTATTGGGTTACATTTTCAAAGGGTGGAGAGAGGTTCCCAGTTATCAGCAGCACCTCTCCTGTCATTGATGAGAAACATCAGCCAATCATTTCAGAGCATTATAAAGTGTTGGTCTTCACTAAAGATGGTTATCTCAAACAATGGGTAGAAAGCATGTTATAACCATCCACTGCCACATGTTGCAAGCCAAGCACTTTAAGTTCTTATGTTCCACCTTCCACGTGACAAGTTATTTTGACTAATATTTGTGTTTATATTTGCAACAGACAGGTGCTGTTATCCTGCATTATAGGGGGAAACTCTAGCTGCATTTTCAAAACAGGCTCTGGGTTTTTAAAAGATCATGACCCAGCCTTAGCTTTTCTCTGACATTCCACTGAATTACTAGGATCAGAGAACGTCCCCTTTGCAGCCTCATTTTACATGCCACTCATCCAGAGAAAATAAGATCTCCTTCTCTGGATACTCTGCAGTGGGATAAACATGCAGTTTCCTGCCCTTAATCAACCTCTGAACATAACATGAGAGCTTTTCCTGTTAAAGAAGAAGAAGGGGGGAAGGGGGTAAAAGATAAAAAAAATAACATCTCAGCTCATGAAAGTGAACTTTACTTTGGAGAGAAGGTTAGGGAGCCAAACATAATGTCCTTGAAATTTCCTCCAACGAGGCTCCTTCCACGAAAACAGGATAACACCACTTCCGCTGTCACAACCCCTGAGATGAAATCGGAGATGAAGCAGGCGAGAGGAGGGGGACTAGAGAGGCTCACGTGGGGAGGCAAAGAGGGGGCTCCTCTGCAAGGATCTGAGGCAAGATTGAGTGGGAAGGGGGAGAGGCATCAGGGACGGAGATTCACTGGTGGTGGGGAAGAGAGTGAGAGAGGAGGGAGCTGTGGGGGAGGGGGAGGGTGGAGAACCAACAGGTGCTCTTGCCTGCGATTTTACTTCAGGGCATCCAGGTGAGTGCAGACCTGTTGGAACACTTCGTCCACTGAGCCTTCGGCATTAAGCTGAGGAGAGAAGGGAGATGCATTTAGCAATTTGGCCCCCGGGGCAGCCAAAGCCTTGCCGCTAGTGCAAAACACTATCATCACACTTTGAGCAAAATGAAAATCTTAACTCACACACCCACCTCCCATCCCTCAGCTGACAGCCATCGCCAGCAATTCTAAGCCATTCTACTATGCACCCACCTTAATTTTGTGATGGTAAAAATTGTTTTAAACTGTTTTCCGTATTGCTTTTTAATGTTCAACCTTAGGGTGGAGGGCAGGTAAATAATAAAGCAGAGCCCACCAACCTGCTTTGATTTTTTTTTGCATCCTGGTCATGGCAAGAACCCTTTAAAAATAAAACCACTTGATGCATTTGTATAGACCACAAGTAGAAAACACCTGTGCGCCCTCCAGATGTTGCTGGACGCTGACTCCCACCAACCCCCACTGCCATGGCCAATGGGCAGAGATGATAGGAACAGGAGTCCAACAATATCTGGAGGTGCTCCATCCCTGGCACAGAGAATTGTAGGAAGGGGTGTTTTGCCAGTGCACAGGGCAGCATGTGTGCATCACTAAGTCTCCAGTACAGATTCATGTGCAACGTCTGTGTGTGTGCCCAAAAAGCAAAGGAAGCCAGCCAGCAGGTGGGTCCATAAGAAAAGATCCAAAACCCACCGTCGGACAATACCTCTATCAGGACCAACATTAAAAAGTCCCAAAATAGCAAGCAAGAATTCATGTCCTCCAGAACTCTTCATAAGGCTAGATGTGACACAGCGAAAGGTGGGGAGGTGACAGACAAAGAAGAAAACTATTAAAAAATTAAATAAAGGAAATTACCAGGGTGTCACAAGCAGGGCTGAACTGGGGCGAATGACAAGAGGGTCCTTCCCCTCCCCATCAAGGAGACAGGTGGTCAGTTTCACTTGTCTAAGCAAGCTGTCCACGTCCTCTGAGGTAACAGGTTGAAGTTGATCCCATACAACCTAACTAGACAGAGCTCTGGCACTTTCCCACCCTGACCCTGCTACCATGACGCAGTCTACTTCTTTCCAAATCTGAGCGATTTTATCTGCAAAAAACTTCGCAAAATCATTGCAAGAGATCTTGGGGTCCTCACCAGGCCCCAATGGTGGAGGTGGTTCTGTTAGATTGCAAACCACCTGAAAGAGTCTCCTGCTGCTGTTTCCTGCAGATGCAACAGAGGCAGCAAAGAAGGTCCTCTTTGTGTCACTATAACCACTTGGTAAGGCTCAACATTGAGCTCTAACCAGTGTCTGGTCCAATTGAGAATGTGTTTTCTGCCACAGGCGCTCTAGCTGTCTCAGCAATTGTTTCATTGTCCTCAGCTTCAGGGGAAACCACGGGGCTGTTTGGGCTCCATGCAATCGCTGGTTAACTCCGCATTCCAGCAGACCACCAGGGAATCAGCTAAAAAGCCATCAACATGGGATAATACATCCCATATTGCTCTCTGGAAGCCATTTGGATCCATTAAGTAGTGGGGGAGGACCATTTGAATCGGTCCCACCTCCCTGCAGAAGGGGTTACAGAGAAAGCTAGTTGTACCAGGTAGTGCTCCTGGTGTATCCAGGAGAACATTTGTCACGACGCAAAGCAACTCAGGAAGGGAATCCTTGGTGCAGCCAGTGGCGGAGCTTCATGCTCCAGCACTGGGGGGCGGAGAGCAGGCAGGGGAGGGGCTGGCATGCATCCCGGGGGTGTGGCGTGCCGCCTGCAGGGGCATGGCACATGTCCTGGGGGTGTGGTGTGCTGCCTTCGGGGGCGTGGCACCCAGTGCAGGTGGGGAGGCAGCCATGATGGCACCTCACCAGGATTGCGCTGCCGGGGGCGGTGCGCTCCCTCCGCACTCCTCTTCCTCTGCCAGTGGGTGCAGCAGGGAGGTCGGTCCACCAATAGGAATGTGTACTGCTCCTTTTGCCCAATTTCTAGACATGCACTCAGAAAACTGGGTCTCCCTAATAGGACACCTGATGATAACTAATGACTTCCTAAAAATCAAATGCAAACCACCACCACCCCTCACATGCTCTGGGCTGCTGTGCATAAGAAAAATCTGGTAGACAAGAAGGAGCAAGAGCACCTGCCAGATCAACTCCTTCATACATGATCAAATTATGGATGGCAGTGGTCTTATGAATCTTTGACCTGGCATTGCACAGCAGCACCTTAAGGTCATGCAGGACACCCTTGTTGATACCTGCGTCCTTCTGGTCAGGACCAGACCTGGAGGTAGGGATACTCTTCAGATAATGACTAAACTTGGGCAGTGGGGTTGCGTTTCCTCTGAACAGTATGGTACTAGTTGAAGAAGTCCAGCTTTTGCCCTTGCTTTTTAAAATTTAAAGTTTCTATCCCTTAAGGATGCAAAAGTAAGCTTCAACACTTGAAATGGTTTACGGGTGTCTCAGAAGCCAGAGGAGGCTCTTAGCAGAATTTCCAGTGGCCAAAGGTTGACTGCCATGCTCTTTGCTTTTGTCCATGAAAACCAGAAGCAGGATTAAACAAATGGATCGATGTTACCTTGATTTGCATGATTTATACAAGTTGCAGCTTTGGGGGTAGAGAGGTGCATATCTGCAGAATTTCCATTTTAATAATAATAAATCCTCCTTTCCATGGAAGCGCAAGTTACAGCAACATCCAAGGCGACATTTTTCCACCTTCGCCGCATCAAGCAGTTGGTCCCTTACCTTTCCCGCCCCGACCTGGCCACAGTGATCCATGCGATGGTCACCTCCAGGCTTGACTACTGTAATTCGCTCTACGCGGGGCTGCCCTTGAAGCTGTCCCAGAAACTCCAGCGGGTACAGAATGCTGCAGCGAGGCTCCTCACGGGGTCTCTGCCATGGGAGCATATTCACCCAGTGCTTTTCAAGCTGCACTGGCTCCCGGTGGAGTACAGGGTCAGATTTAAGGTGCTGCTTTTGACCTTTAAAGCCCTTCACGGCCTAGGACCCTCGTACCTACGGGACCGCCTCTCCTGGTATGCCCCACGGAGAGCCTCAAGGTCCATAAATGACAACACCCTAGTGGTCCCAGGCCCTAAGGAAGTTAGACTGGCTTCAACCAGAGCCAGGGCCTTTTCAACACTGGCTCTGGCCTGGTGGAACGCTCTGCCTCATGAGACCAGGGCCCTGCAGGATCTGATTTCTTTCCGCAGGGCCTGTAAGACAGAGTTGTTCCGCCTGGCCTTTGGCTTGGAGCCAATTTGATTCCCTCCCTCCCTCTCTTTCTTTTTTCTTTTCCTTCTCCTCCTGCGATGAGGCTACATTTTAATATTTTAATGTTCCATTATTTTAATGTTGTATTTTATTTTTGTTTTTAAGTTGTAATCATTCATCTTGTTTTTATTATTGCTTGTAAGCCGCTCTGAGCCTGGCCTTGGCTGGGGAGGGCGGGGTATAAATAAAAAAATATTATTGTTGTTGTTGTTGTTGTTATTATTATTGACCAAGCATAAGCCCTGGCTTCATGCTGCCCATGTGTCCTGGGAGTGTAGTCAAAAAATGATATGCTGCTCAAGAGATCTGGATGCTGGATCAGCCCACAGACCCCTCTGGTCTATCATCCTGTTCTGACAGTGGCCAACAAAATCCCAACAAGAAGTCAGGGCCAGAGTGCAACAGTGCTCTTCCGTCCTCTGACTCCCATCAACTTGTGTTCAGAGGCATACTGCCTCTGTAGCTGTGGATAGCCTTATTCCCCATGAATTTGTCTAAACCTCTTATAAAGCCATCTTTCCAAAACTCTTTTTAAAGCTAAGTTTCTCACTACTTCTCTCTCTCTCTCTCTCTCTCTCTCTCTCTCACACACACACACACACACACATACACACACTTTTTAAAGTAGCATCGGAGGACTCTAATTTTGATCAGAGTAGCAGCTTGAAAGGATATTTAGCCCCTTTAGGAATTTTTTTTTGAGATTTTACCAGGACTTGTATACGGCTGGAAAAGAAGACTTAGGAAAAAATTGAGGACTATCTAAGGAGAATAAACTACCAAAGATTCCAAAAGAAAAGAAGGATCAGTTGAATGCACCAGTTACAATGGTGGAGGTACAATCAGCAGTAGGACATTCCAAATTAGGCAAATTGCCAGGCCCAGATGAACTTACGGCGAAATATTATTAAAAAAACTAAATGATCAGCTGGCGTTACCATTGAAGGATGTTATGAATAATATAATGAATAAAGGAAAACTACCAAATTCATGGAAGGATGCCTACATTTCATTAATTCCAAAACAAGACACTGATCTACTTCTGGTTGAAAATTACAGGCCGATTTCACTACTGAACAATGATTATAAACTTTTTACCAAAATATTAGCAAATAAATTAAAAGATGTATTAAAAGGCATTATTCGTGATGATCAAGCGGGTTTTCTTCCTGGTCAACAAATGAAAGATAATATAAGGCATATAATAGACGTAATAGAATATTTGGAGACCAGGAATGATAAGCAAGCAGCATTGATGTTTTATTGATGCAGAAAAGGTCTTTGACAATATTTCCTGGAATTTTATGAAAAAGAACTTAGAGATGATGGATGTAGGGCAATCCTTCCTTACAGGTCTAGGGGCTATATACTCTGAACAGAAAGCCATGCTGATTGTTAATAATGTTATAACTGAAAAATGTGAAGTTACAAAGGGAATGAGACAGAGATGTTCTCTGTCACCATTATTATTTATTACTGTTTTAGAAGCTCTGGTGAGAGCTATAAGATCAGATGAAGGTGTAAAAGGAATCAGGGTGGGGCAGAAAGAATATAAATTGAAAGCCTTTACAGACAATTTAGTAATAACAGTAGAATATCCTTTATCCAGTGTACCAAAAGAACTGGAAAGAATTCAGGAATTTGGACAAGTAGCTGGTTCCAGACTTAATAAAGTAAAAATGAAAATGTTGATCAAAAAATATGACTGTACAATTGAAAGAAAAGTTTCAACAGATCACAGATATAAATCCCAAAGACCAAATATTTAGGGGTATAGTTAACTGCCAAAATTATATATTTAATGACAATTACATACCTATGTGAAAAGAAATAAAGAGGGATTTGGAGGTGTGGGGATGGATGAAATTATCATTTTGGGGAAGGATTTCTGCTGTGAAAATAAATGTGCTTCTGAGAATGTTGTTTTTATTTCATTCAATCCCTGTGGTGAGCAGGGTGGGACACTTCAGGGAACGGCAAAAAGTAGCATCTAGATTTATCTGGAAAGGGAAGAAGCCAAGAATAAAATATAAGTTTTATATATATATAACTTAAAAATAAGAGGTGGCTTCTCCCTGCCAGATCTTATATTATGAGGTTTTGTGTCTTTGCTTGCTACGGGATTGGATATTGTTGAAAAATACGAATTTACTAGATCAGGAAAGTTATGACAACAGATTTGGGTGGCATGCATATTTATGGTATGAGAAAGTAAAAGTATGCAAAGGATTCCTGAACCGCATAATAAGAAAGGTATGGAATAGATATAAAAACTTACTGGAACGGAAAACACCTTGGTGGCTCTCACCCTTGGAAGTGATTTCAGTTAAAAAGGTTAAATATGAAAAGAAATTGGGCCACCTATAGGGATTTGTTAATGGAGGCAGAAGACCAGTTAAAACTGGGGAAAAATTGAAGACGTAAAAGAATTTATGACGTATTGGTTATAATACCACCAGGTAAATGATATTTTTAAGACAGATAAAAAAAATGGGTTTGATACAATAAGATCAAAGGTTTGAAATAGACCTGTTGCACAATAATGTGAAAGTATTATCGAAAATGTACAAATTATTGTTGAAATGGCATACAAAGGATGAGGAAGTTAAAGCCGTAATGATACATTGGGCTAGGGATTTTGGGAATCATGTTGAAAAGAAATATTGGGAGAAGCAATGGAGAGAAGAAATCAACTTCCCTGCATGCTGTTTGTTGAAAGAAAATTATATGAAAATGATGTATCGTTGGTACCTTACACCAAGTAAAATTGCAAAGATGTATAAGGTGAGTTTGAAATTATGTTGGAAATGTAAGGAGAAGGAAGGTATTTTTTAACCATATGTGGTGGGCTTGTAATAAAGTAAGGGGGTTCTGGGAGATGATTTACAATGAATTAAAGAAAATGTTTAAAAAGACATTTATTTTAAAAATGAGAGGCCTTTTTGTTAGGTATAGTAGATGAAGAGATACCTAGAGAAGGTAAACGACTATTTATGTATACAACAACACCTGCGAGAGTATTGCTAGCCCACAATTGAAAAAAAGAAGAGGTACCATCGAAAGAAGAATGGTAGATGAAACTGATGAACTATGCGGAGATGGCGAAATTGACAGGAAAGATCCGAAACCAGGAAGATCAAGTATTTGAAAAAGACTGGAATAAATTTTTACACTATCTAAAGGACCACTGTAAACATTTAAAACCACTGGCAGGAATGTAAAGACGCTCGTAATCTGAAATTTATTGTATGTTTTTTCTTAATGGAACAATTAGTAGTTGGATAATTTAAAAGGATGAAGATAATTTTGTATTATAGTAAGAACCCATGGAGGGAGGGTGGGAAGTCTGATGGTTCAAAGGAACCTTTTATTTATTTTTATTTTTGGATATGTGAAATGGTTAATGTAAAGATATATAGAAATGTGAAAACTAATAAAAAATTAATTAAAGAAAAAGAAAAAGAAAGTATATTTAGCCCCTTCTTGCCTTGCACTGCTTTCCTCAAGCCTTCTAAATATTCAAAGTAGAAATATACATTTACAAAAAAACCAGAAGCCTTCCTATTAGGTATAGTAGGTAGAGAAATACATAAGTAGGATAAAACACTGTTCTTATATGCAACAACTGCAGTGAGCATATTATTACCCCAAAGATGGAAATAGGAAGATTTACCAACGAAAGAAGAGTGGCAGATGAAATTACTGGACTACGCCGAATTGGCAAAACTGATGGGAAAATTTCGGAACCGTAAGGATCAGACTTTTCTGAAAGACTGGAATAAATTTATGTTCTATTTGAAAGACAACTGTAAAGAACTAACATCGCTAGTAGGGTTACTGGAAGTTTTGCAAGGTTAAAATGATTATGATTTAAGAAATATAGGAAAATGGGTATATAGAGAACAGGTTTGAAAGCCATTGGCCAGGGAGGAGGGAAGTCACGGGCTTATGAAGCCAAATGTTGTATTTATCTTTGTTTATATGATGTCATGCATGAAAATATTTCTAAAACCAATAAAAAATATTTTTTTAAAATAATATTCAATGTGTTCTTATGTCACTTTCAACAGTCATGGCTTCCTCCAAAGAATTCTGGGAAGTGTAGTTTGTTAACAGTGCAGGGGATTTCCAGCTCTGTGAAGGGGCCCTCCTAAAAACCCTCAGCCCCTATTACTAACGACACTCCCCTTGATTCTTTGGCATAAGCCATGTTTTGAATCTGGCTTGTCTCTAAACTTGCCTGTTTGCATTTTATTTCATTCTCGTTGCTTTCTGTATAAAGCATCTAACAAATGTAATAAATAACACTAGTTTAGCAAGAAGTCCGACATCTCCTTGAGCTGCTCTTCTCAGGGAGGATTCCAGCTCAAGGCACCAAACGCAACCACCGCTCTCTGTGCCAAAGTGCTATGGATCTTGGGAGTCACCTTCCTCCCCGCCCAGGCACAGCTTCCTCTATTCTCTGTCCACTTCTGCCCCTAAATCCTCACACTGTCTCCATCGGCCTGGCGCCCCCTCTTCCGTCCTGTGGGGCCTGTGGATTACTCACTGCCTTGCTATGCCAAGCATCTGGAGGCCTGGTAGACACTTCCTTTGGAGTTATGAATGAAGCCAGGACATCTTCAAGAGACACAGTGAGGCATCCCATGTTGTGACTGGACTCCCCCTCACCCTCACTTTAAGATGAACCAGAACCTCACTGCCCCCTGCTGAAAGGAAGGGCTCCTCCAGAAAACCCGTTTATCCAGCATCCATCCTGATTGGCTTGCACAAAGCTTGCTCTGCAGGTAGACAGTAAAAAACCCTTTCCATTGTTCATTCAGGATTATTTGTACTCATGATGGCATCTGGCTTTCAGTGCTGTTTGTACCTGGAGACATTTCAGGGTGCACATGCTGCTTTGTTTCCTTACAGTGAATATCCTGTAACTTTTCATAGCACAAATGGTCCAGTTCATTATTATTTTTTGTCCCACTTTTGTCATGCTGTAGGACAAGGGTGCCAGGTTCAAATAATGCAGCCACCTTGGGGAAAGTGTTGCAGGACCACTGACAAAAGCAGAATGATGTGAGGACTGTCTAATATAAACCTGCTTGAATCCCCCTCACAAAATACTGAGAGTCTAGAGCAGGCATAGGCAAACTCCGGCCCTCCAGGTGTTTGGGACTACAATTCCCATCATCCCTGACCACTGTCCTGTTAGCTAAGGATGATGGGAATTGTAGTCCCAAACATCTGGAGGGGCTGAGTTTGCTTATGCCTGGTCTAGAGGTTTACTAAGCCTAAGTAAGTGCAAACTGGGGCCCAGTTCATGGGTTCCATATACCCATACCACCCCCATTCCCTTAAAAAGCTGCAACCTGCAAAAATGATGCAAATCAAGCCAGCTTGCATCCATTTTATTTAATTCTAGCTTCTGTCTTTCATGGGAAAGGGGAGTATTGTGGAACATGGAAGCTCCCACCCTCCCTACCCCTGGCTGCTGGAAATCCTGTACCAGGGAAACCAAATTGGTGGCCAATTTGCCCAAAGAGAGACAGAGAGAAACAGAGAGAAGCTCTGCTGTTTCCGAGCTAAAAAAAAAGAAAAGAAAAGAGAAAAAGACGTCACTGCAGCTCATGGTATCTCCTCAAGCTGGAACTGTTGAACAAACAAAGCATCTCACCCCCAGAATAATTATCTGGACAGACCAAGTTCATCACCCATGAGTGGAGTGGCCAACCTGGAGAAGTGGTGGCCATTTTGCAACACTTAGTTGCTTTCTGCTGTCCTGCATCCTATGTCTTTGGGAGCGGAGGGAGACAGATGGGTGGACGATGGGACTCACCTTACGGACAATGCCCCTTTTCTCATAGAAGGCAATGACAGGCTCCGTGGCCTTGTAGTACGTCTCCAGCCTCTTCTTGATTGTCTCCTCGTTGTCGTCGACTCGTCCGCTCGTCTCCCCGCGCTTCAGCAGGCGCTTCACCATTGTTTCCTTGCCAGCGTCCACGTAGAGCAGCAATGTTGGGGGTGCGATCTGAGCAGGGAGGCAACATGGAGGGGGTCAGGGAGTTTGGGGGGGAGAGGAAGAGAAGAAGGAAATGATAACTGCGCCGGCCTAAATTCTCCAGTCCCAGCCAGCACAGCAGCTAAGCAACATCTGGAAGGCCACAGGCTCCCCAGGGTCTGGTCTAACTCAAAGTTCCGTATGTGGTTCTTCACCCTCATTTAATCCTCACAACAACTTTGTAAGGCAGGTTAGGATGAGAGGCAATGACTGGCCCAAGTTCACCCCATGAGCTTCATGGTTGAGTGGGAATTTGAACCCTGGTCTTTCAGGTCACAGCCCAGAACACTGGAAATGGCTGGAGATTCAATCTGGGAGCTCCACCTGGGGAGAGTGGGGTTGGACCCCAAGCTGCTAGTCACCTTGTCCAGGTTTTTTCAATCTGTGCTCAAGTCTTGTCTGCCCAGGCTTCTAGGAATGTGGAATAAACCAGCAGTTATTTGCCAAGCTTAGACCAGGCATGGGGAACAATGCTGCCATCTTGTGCTGTCTCAGGGAATCCCAGTCAGGAAACGCTCAAAATAATACTGCTTCCAAACCACCACCACTGATGCACAAGAGGGAAGCTCACTTTCCCCGAATATACACACCACTGTGCACACTCTTGGGCTGGAAAACTGCATTGCAACGCCTGGAAAAGTGCAAAAGTTGAAGGATAGCTGCATTTCAGCTTGCATGTCATTTCAGAAAGTTCAAACCAGGTAGGTTCAAATCAAAATCCGTAGCAAATACCTCCCCACTGAATGTTTAGGGTTACAACCAGAATGAAGGGTCTCTCTTTCCATCCACCCCACTCTGGTTGAGTCAATCATCCTCCGGTTCAGCCCTTCCCAAACTCATCCCACCCACTCCACTCTTACCTTCTTCTCGAACTCCTCGCCTTGCTTCACTTCCCGGGGGTAGCCGTCAATCAGGTAACCCTTGGAGGTGTCTGCCTTGGCCACCATGGCGTCCCTCAGCATGTCCAGGACGGTGTCCTGTGAGCAGAGAAGGGAAATGCCATGAAGTTAACACCGCAGGAGCGCTCTGCAAACTGTGGGGGTCTGTGATCAGGAGAGGTGCCCCAGCAGTGGCTGGTACCCATTATGACTGGCAAAGCAGGAGGGCAACAGTAGGTGGCGCCAGAGTCAATGGCCTCTGAGGTCCCTTCCAACTTTATGATTCTGTGATTCATTTCAGTTGCATACAGACTTCCTTTTAGTAAGAGAGGACAAATGGGTTGGAGGGAACTCAAGTAAAAAAAAAAAAGTGGCTTTATGCAAGTATTCTTTGAGGCAGCTCCCGTCATAAGGCATAGAGTCATTTGCAAGAGACTTTCTACTTCAACAGGTGGTAGAGCTGATATAAACACTGATATAGAGACCAAGGAATTATTGACTGTTCTTGAAATGGTTGCTTAGCTACCTATAGCTCAAACCTGGAAGGTCTTACAAGACCTGTCCCTGGTATTATGGTGTAAAAATGTTTTGCAATCAGCTACCACTGAGAAAATAACCCATAACTTAAAAGTGATAAATGGAACAGTAAAACTGGGCGAATTTTATGCAATAGGGTGGCCATTTATCACAAGCGCTCAAATTGGAGAACAGCCTTTACCACAGGTGTCATGAACTTTGAAGACGCCCAAACTCAGGACGAAAGGGGGAAACATGCTAAGAGGAAGGCACATTTGGCAAACCCTCACCTTGATCAACTCCTGCCTGGAAACCTATGTCTTCACTGAGGAAGGATGTGTGGATCCAGAATTAGCCTCCACAGTCCTCCACAGTCACTTTAAGACCATGTTCATGGAAGACAATCTTACTCAACTACGAGTGATTGCCAAAGAAGAATACTGTAATGCACTGGCAGTTCCCTCACTGCATTCTTGGTAGTGGCATCCGCCCTGTAGAACGCCCACCCATCAGATGTTGAGGAAATAAAGAACTACACAACTTTTAGAAGACATCTGAAAGCATCCCTGTAGAGTGGTGCCCCACAAAACGAATGCCTCGCAAGACGAAAAACCCGCTAGAAGAAAGGGTTTTCCGTTTTTCGATGTGCTTCGCAAGACGAATTTCCCTATGGGCTTGCTTCGCAAAACGAAAAAAGTCTTGCGAGTCTTGCGATTTTTTTCGCTCCCCCCTTTTTTCTAAGCCGCTAAGCTGCTAATAGCCTTTTAGCCGCTAAGCCGCTAAGCCTTTAATAGCCGCTAAACCGCTAATAGCGCTAATCCGCTAAGCCGCTAATAGGGTTGCTTCGCAAGACGAAAAAACCGCTAGACGAAGAGACTCGCGGAACAGATTAATTTTGTCTTGCGAGGTACCACTGTATTAGGAAGTGTTTAAAGTTTGATATTATATCATGTTTTTATATGTGTTGGTAGCTGCCCAGAGTGGCTGGGTAGGGCAATGACTTTTGGATAATTTGTATGGATGAATAAAAATCAATTGTGTTACTGTATAACCTGATACCTGTTTTGGAGGTAGTGGTGGAGGCGAATGTTATGTTATGAGGAATGTTATGTTATGGGTTTGTTATTACATATGTATATATAACACAATAAAAACTATTTAATTGGAAAAGAAAGGTGACAGAGTGGTAGAGGGAAGAACTTAACTAGGTAGAAAAAAGAGGGAAATTGGGTATGTTTAGCCTGGTAAAGAGGAGACTGAGAAGAGATATGATAGCCATCTTCAAATATCTAATGCGCTGTCACATGGAAGATGAAGGAAGCTTGCTTTCTCCTGCTCTGGAGGGTAGGACCCAAACCAAGGGCTTCAAGTTTCAAGAAAGGAGATTGTGGACTCTCCTTCTTTGGAGGTTTTTAAGCAGAGGGATGCTTTAGTGGAGATCACTGCAGAGGGTTGGAAGAGAACTTTGGTCTCCCTTCCAACTCTACAATTCTAAGAAGAGCATTGAAGGCAGGGCCCTGTCAGAACTAACCCCGTTTATTCCCACCATAAACTCACCAGTGGGACTAACTCTCCCTTCTCCATGATGGCCGACAGTTTCTTCCCCCTGTCTGAGCCAGAGCTGACCTCTGCTCTCAGGAGGTCGCCAGTGGATAGGTGGGTGTAACCATACTTCTGAACAATCCTCTCGCACTGTGTCCCCTTTCCTGAGCCAGGCCCGCCTGCAACACAACACAAGACATTTCCGCCACAGAGTCTAGGAAGAGAAATGGCTTAAGGGAGGGAGTGGCACATCATGAAACCTTCTCAGGCAGTGGCGCCTGGTACCCACTGGGACGGATGAGGTGGAGGGAATGGCAGGTGCAGCCAGAGCCAAAGACAGGCAGAACCAACTAATTATATACCCCCCCATCCTCCTCCCTGCTTCTCTTTTTCCAGTCTTAAGTTCAGTTTCTCACATGGCCACATCAGTTTGCAAAAAAAAAAGAAAGAACCTCATGAAAATTCCTCAGTGTTATTGTGTGAATTTCCCCTCATAAACACATTTTTGTATGCACATTTTCAAAACAAACGCAATTTCGCAAAGCAATTCCCCCTAGCATAATGCACATCTCTATGTTACTTTCATTAATATACAGTGGTGCCCCGCAAGACGAATGCCTCGCAAGACGGAAAACTCGCTAGACGAAAGAGTTTTCCGTTTTGGAGGTGCTTCGCAAAACGAATTTCCTATGGGCTTGCTTCGCAAGACGACAATGTCTTGCGAGTTCCTGCTGGTTTTCTTCCCTCCCCCCCTTTTTCTAAGCCGCTAAGCTGCTTATCAGCTGATCCGATCAGCAGATAAGCCGCTAAAAGCCGCTAATAGCGCTAATCCGCTAATCCGTCAATGGGCTTGCTTCGCAAGACGAAAAAACCGCTAGACGAAGAGAATCACAGAACGGATTCTTTTCGTCTTGCGAGGCACCACTGTACGCAATTTAATGGACACTTCCCGCCCCCCCAGAATGTAAGTGCATTTTTGTAACACATTACTCGGCAGGAGAACTGCATTGCAAAACTTGGATAAGAATGAGTTTTAAAGCTCTGCTGCATTTTGTTTCGTGGTGCTGTTTCTGAAAGCGTGGATCAGACAGGTTCACCTTTAAATGCAAACTCCCCTACCCCTACTCCAACTGTGACTGCCTACTGGGGAGAGGTAGGCTGAGGACCCCTGGAAGGAGGGAAGCCTGAAGAGCTGGGGGGGGGGGCACCAGGAAACCTCTGCTTCCTTACTATGTTTTTACTCTTCCTTGGGATTTTAACATGCCCCAGATCAGGGGTCAGCAAACCTTTACAGCAGGGGGGTGGCCCACTGTCCCTCAGATCTTGTGTGGAGCAGGAGTATATATTTTTTTTTGCGGGGGGGAGGAAATGAACAAATTCCTATGCCCCACAAATAACCCAGAGATGCATTTTAAATAAAAGCACACATTCTACTCATGTAAAAACAAGCTGATTCCTGGACCGTCTGTGGGCCAGATTTAGAAGGCGATTGGGCCAGATCCGGCCCGCGGGCCTTAATTTACCTACCCGTGCCCCAGATCCTTCCTTAACATACCCCAGCCAACCCTTCAGTGGTAAGTTCCTCACTTTTATTAATGTTCCTGTTCCTGTTTGTTTGGAAATCTATGAGCTGGATGAGAGAGATCTATTTCTGCATCAGCCTGACCAGCAACTTCTCCTATACTTACCAACTACAAAGATGATCTTGTGGTTTTTCAATTTTTCTGGGAGGGGAAAAGAAGGAACAAGACAACGTTAAGCTCTGGGAAGGAAGCACTTGTGGACATTTACCAGATGCCCGCCCAGGGAGAGATATTCAGCAGAAAGCAAGCGCTGATTCACACACACACACACACACACACACACACACACACACACACACACACACACACACACACAAATACACACATGCTATTGCTGCTGCTCTCCACCCCAGCCCCTTGCCAAATGGAAGGCATTCAACCTCTGCTTTTGGGCAATGTGAACAGAAGCCAGCTTTCAAAGGATTTCAGACAAGCCCTAAGGCCGTCAGATGCAAAGATTGCTGCCTTCCCTCGCAGGATTACCTTTGCCAGCTTTAACTATGGGATCTTCTACACAGGAACACTGGGCACCCATCTTCCCTCCAGCACTGGTAGCTCCTTTTTGCTGCTTTGATTCCCGCCCTGTCCTTCCTCCTTGTTCCCGCCCCCCAGAAAGCCTCTCTTTTCCTGCTTAGTACATTTTTTGTCCATGAGCCTCTGGGCACCTGCCCTCCACAGCTGGGGCTGGGCTGGGCTTAGGCTGGGCTTTTTAGGGAGGCCTTGTGGCTCAGAGTCCAACACAGGTTGCCATGGAGACCGTTGCTAAGGGCCAGTAGATGCCAGGGCTCAATTGTTTCATGCAGCATCTGCAGGGGGCCAAGAATCCAATACGGGTGGAGGATTCCAGATGTGCTCCTTTTTGCAAACAGAGCCTGGATCCAGCCCAGGAGGACCCAGAGTCATCGAATCATAGAGTTATAGGATCATAGAGTTCAAAGGGACTGCTTCATGTTAGTGTAAGATGATCTGTTGCTTTGAAGGCTTCTCCAGTGGCGTAGCGTGGGGGGTGCAGGGGGGGGCCGGCCGCACCGGGCGCAACATCTGGGGGTTAGGGTTAGGGGGCGCAAATCCACGGGTTAGGGGGCGCAAATTACTTGCCTTGCCCCGGGTGCTGACAACCCACGCTACGCCACTGGGCCTCTCCTCAGCACAATTCAAACTTGACTCTTGAGAGAAGCTGGAGGAATCTTGAACTGTATCAGATGTATTCCAGTTACAGGAAGAGGAAGCAACTTGAGGTGAGGCAAAATAAAATCCAGAAATATGGGGAGACGGTATTCTTTATAGTCTAAACTCCCAGCAGCACTAGCTGTGGGAAGCTTGATTTGTTTTGGGTAGAAGGAAACAGAACTTCTACAACAGAAACCAACACAAGAAGGACCCGTTACATTCACAGCTCGCTAAAGTGCCAGTTACAGTGGACAGCCTTAAAATCTGAATATAATTTAAATCTAAAAATAAAACAATCTAATTGGAGGAGGCCGTCTCACTATGAATCTTTTTCAACTCCAATCTGCACTCAGAATCCAAGAGAGGCTCTTGCTAAAATTAGTAATAATGTAAGATGGTATGAGACTGAGCAAAGAGAGCTGGAGAAACCCCCCCCCCTCAAGGACAGGTTTCGATGGTTAGGGGCTTGCGTGCTTGTTTGTTTTGTTGCATTTATATCCCTCCTTTCCTCCAAGGAGCTCCAGGTGGCATACAACGTTCTAATTTCATCTCACAACAACCTGGCAAGGTAAGATAGGTTGAGAGCAAGTGACTGGCCCAAGGCGACCCAGTGAGCGGGGATTTGAACCCAGGTCTCCCAGGTCCTAGTCATACCTGCTATACCACACTAGTAAGGGTGAGGCATGATAGAGCCATACAGAATTGCTCGTGGTGCAGAGCTTCTTCTCCGACTCTCATAATGCCAGAACCCTGTGAAGTCAACTCAGTGAAGCTGAAAGGTGGGTGATACAGGCCTCCTTCCATCATTACAAAATTATAGAATGGTAGGGGTGGAAGGGAACACCAAGGGTCATCTAGTCTAACCCTCTGCAATGCGGGAGGCAGCATGCTTCTGAAAACCTAGAGGCAGCATGCTTCTGAAAACCAGTTTTCTGGGGAACCAGAGCAAGAATAGGGCTTCCCAGATGCATTTGGTGGTCTGCCGTGGAAAACAAGATGCTATTCTGATGTTCTAATTTTTATGCTGTCTTTCCTCCAAAGAACTCAGGGCTGTGTACACGGTTTTTCCTCTGTCCTCCTAGTGTATCCTCACAACAGCCCTGTATGGTAGGTCCAGACTAAGAGAGAATGACTAGCCTCTGTGAGTTTTTTTGGCTCAGTGGGGATTTGAACTTGCGTCTCTGTAGCCCTAAAGCCCAGAATATCCACGGTGTTACGCTGGATGTAGTCAATGCTATTTTTCCTAGAAAAAGAGGTGCCGGAACTCACCACGAACACCTCCCTTGTTCTCTCAGAATGACAATGGTCTCACTGAGAGGTGCTGGAACTGAGTTCCCCTGAGTTGCTGCTGGAAAAAAAGCCCCTTTAAAAGGGTAACCTTGCCCACAGACTGACCCCAACTCCTTACTTAAAATGCATTGGTGCAGAGGATATTTTTTGCTCACATACACCCTTTTTAGGGCTGGAGCAGGAGGAGTGAGAACTCCTGAGCCCAGTCCTTTTGTAAGCCCCAGGTCTCAGATGCGAAGTAAGAATGAAAAAGAGTGCTTCAGGAGAATTTTCTCTCACAACTGAAGGACAATTTCATGACTGCACTTACCCAGCCATGGGCATAATCAAGTAAATAAAATAAAAACACTTAACTAAAAGTAGAAATTGTAGAAAGATTTTGACTAATTTTTCTGAGCACTTGGGGTCAAAAGAAAGTAATTTAAAACAACTGATGTTGAGACATTTCATTCCAAAACTGTTGGATTGAGCCAGACAGAGGATGATGACAGGGGGGTGTCCTGCCCCAACCCCAATAAATCCTGGTTATGTCCATGTACCCAGCTGTTAATTTCCACGTTACAAAAATGTGGAGTCATCAAAGTTCAGGAATCTGTTCTTTTTATCATCATCTGTTCATATTTTCTGTGCTTTTTTTAATAATAAAAAAATGCATGTGGAATTGTGGGAATGGTATTATTTCTAGTCTGCAGGTCTTGCTGGCACCAACAGTGTCCAACCTGCTGCCTGACCTGGATGTACAAATCTGCCTCCATGCACAGAATTAAGTCTGGATTTGTGTTTTAGAAGCACAACACTGCAAGAGTGTTGGCATTTGGGGCACTAGGCCACAAATCCACAGCAGGATGGGATTTTGCATGTCCCTTGCTGGGCTTCAGCCAAATTTCAAACTACTGAAAGTTTAATTTGAATTTAATTTAATTTATTCCTTTATATGGCATCCTTCCTCCTGAAGGAACCTATGGCAGCAATAACAATATAATGAAGAACTTAAGAAACAACCACATTCCCTCAAGCCAATGATTTCAGAGTACAGGAATTGTTTTATATTCCTTCTGGAATTGAGTAATGGTTTTTTTGTCAGGGTGCAGGCAGTTTCACCCCCATCTCTTGCATTTTAGGGCAGTGGTGGCCCCCCGGGCTTCCTTATCTGGCCCTCAGAACTTCTCAGGCCACGTCCTTCACTGGCTCTACTTTTGCCTGCCTGGGATGTGTCCCAAATCTCTGATTGTGCCCATTCCCTGCCGGGACAGAAGTTAGAGAAGGGGGTGGGGTGGGGGAGTCTAGAAACTAGACTCTGGCCCCACCCACTGTTTGCACGTGGCCCCTGGAAGATTGCACTGGATGGGTGAAAACCTAACGACAGAGAAGGCAGCAGAGCTAAAAATAAAAAGGGTGGGTTTTGGAGCAGTCCACAGCTCAGGGCATCATCAGCAAGCAGCAGGGTGAGGTCTCCTTTAATTACAGCTTTCTAGAATTACAACTGCCTACTTGGGGACATGTGTGGCTTGGGGAAATCTTTTGATGTGCCTGAACCAGAGATGTTTATGTTCTGGTTTCCGTACTGCGGACCGACCTAAAATGCAGAGGGGGTGTTCCGAGGAAAGCCACGTTTGCAGCTAAGAAAGGACAAAGTTGTCTGATTATCATGGTCTGTTGTATATTATGGGCATGCTGATTCCCATGGGCCAGTCATTCCCAGTGTAGGATAGTGCCCCTTGGGACTGGTGGGCTGGAAGGCAGGGAAACCAACAGTAGGTGGCGCCAGAGCCAATGGCAGGCACAGCCCAGTAGTTCTAATTTTGCTCCCATCCTCCTCCCTGTTGAGATATACAAAGGAAACACTAATGGGGAAGAAGAGGTCAGTGAGCGCCACCCCCTGGACCGGTTGCAAAAAGGAAGATGAGCAGCTGAGGACCAGCCTTCTTGTCCCAACAGACCACCCCCCGCTGACCTTACTCCTCCTCTAGCACAAGAGGAAGAAATAAACAAGGCAATTTACCAGCCATGCTTTGCTTGTCCCTAATGAGCTAGGATTTACGAGCCAGTGGCAAACCATAGTTTTAAGGCATGCTAGCAGCACTGGGTTGTCAGGGAGGAGCAAACCTTGATGCTGTGTTTCGACATTGTGGGAAGCCAAACTTAACTTTGGCTTCCTGTGTTGCTTCTCTGACATGTAGCAGAGGAAAAGCACACTAGGTGTTGTTGGGCAGCCAAGACCATCACACCAGCAACCAGCAGCCCTTGCTTATCATGACATGTGGACATGGCTGGTAGTGGCTGCAGCTCAGAACAGAGCAGCTGCTTTTCCTATGGAGGGTCCTCAGTACAATCTCTGTTTAAGGGGATCTCAGATGCAAAGGCCAGGAGAGAGCCTCTGCCCAAGAACTGATATCTATAGAGAAACTTTCAGACGTGTGAGCCTCCTTCTGAAGTGGCAAAGCCCAGACACAGGCTGACCACCTCAGGAAAACCAGTCAGGCCCACACTTTCTGGGCACAGGACAAGTGCAAGTCTGGGTGAGACACTGCTCTCCTCTCATCCCATGTGGTTTAGCCTTTGCCCTTCTGCTTCCCCTCAGGAAACCTGCTCCTTAGTGCTAAATCAAAGCAAATGTCAATCTGGAGAAAACCCGATAGACATTTGTTCCAATTCTGTAGTAAAGATTGAGTTTTCCTGGGGGAAAGCGGTGGGGAAAGCAGAACTGTGGATGAGCCCTAAGTTTGTGCAGTGAACTCACTTTTGTCAGCAAACCAGGTTCCCATTCATTCATTCATTCATTAAAAAACAGAGGCGGGCTAATACAGCCAATTGTATTTGAAGACATGACAAAGGCATCCAAAAACAATGGTACTCTCAGCCTACATGGTGCAGATCAGATGGCTGAGCTTGCAGAGACTAAGGCAGCGGTGGAGCAATCTGGCAGGCACAGACACCCCCAAGGCTGGTTGTAAGAAAGAAGGCAGGCAGACAGGTGGAGGCTGGCCGAGGGCAAGCTGAGATAGTAGGGTGATGCCCCTTTCGCCTTGATGCACCAGCCTCCACTGACACCCATGTAATGCAGCTAGAGCAATGCTGCAAGGCACACACCTACTGGCAAGATGGAATACAGTGTATTTGGACTGTCAAAATGTGTCCTAATACTATTCAAATGACATGTAAGGCCAATCAGAAGGCATGAGAGTCGACCCCAGGTTTGAGGGGATCCCACGGCAAAGGGACCCCTCTGGGGGGGGGCACCAGGGCTGGCTGGCATATGGGGGGCAGAGTGTGGTAGCAGTGCAGTCCAAAATGCCACCATTGGATTCCTGACAGTGCCTCTGATGTAACATCGCAATGGGATGTTGTGCAAAATTTGCATCACAGCTCTTGGTCACCTGTGCTGTTTGTGGGTACCATGAAAGGTGGTGTGGGCAGAACAGGTGTTGATGGGCTCCACTGCAGACCTGAAGCTGAGTCAGGCCAAAGGGGTCTCATGTAGTCCAACATCCTGTTCTTACAGGGCCCATCCGGATCCCCCTCCTGGGAAGCATTCAAGCAGCAACTCAAGTGCAATAGCATCCTCTCCACTTGTGATTCCCAGAAATTGGTGTTCAGAAGCTTCCTGCCTCCAACAGTGGAGGGAGAAAAAAGCTACCATGGCTAGTTGCCATTGCTAGCCTTATCCTCCATGAATTGCTCTAACCCCATCCGAGTTTTGCAGCCATTGCTACATCATAGTTCATGCGCTGCTTCCTTCTGTTTGTCCTGAAGAGCCCAACATTCAACTTCACTTATGCACCTCTATCACGCCTCTCTTGCCTCAATCAAGCTGCAGTCCTCGTTCCTCAGTTGTTCTTCTTACTCTCCTCTCAAACCCCTTTCTAAAACCAAGTTGGTGGACATAACATCTTGTAGCTGGACAAGAGAGGGAGGTTGGATAAGAAGACCTGAAGGATAATAATAGAGCTCACTGGATCCGGCCCGTGGCCCACCTAGTTTGCCACCCTACTATCAGAGTGGCCAATAATGGGAAGTCCCCCAAAAATGACCTGAACACAAGAGCACTCTCCTCCGCAGTTGCAATTGCCAGCAACTGGTATTCAGAGACCTAAACTCAGAGACCTATCCCTCAATTCCAGTTTGTGTGGGCTGGTCTGTGAATTGGGCCGAAAGAGCAATAAGTCAGGGAAAGAGTAAGAGGATTCACTTACCAGCTGCCATCCTGAAAAATTCTGGGACAAAGAGTTCTTCTGCCTGGAATTAAAAAATTAAAAAAGACAACAACAACAAAGGGCTCAGTTAGGCTGAAGGCTGCAGAGCTTGGCAAAGGCCACCCCAAAAGCACTTGGTCGAGATCCTTGAGGAAGCTTCAGTCTCCTCTTTCGCAACTGAGGGGAGCAAAATTTCAGTCAGCTCCCAGCTCGGCCTAGACTGCAAAACATAAAGATGCTGCTGCTTTGCTTCTTAACCTTTTCCCTTCCTGAGCAACCTCCTTCACTCTTTCTCTGTTCTCCTGCGAGATAAATGGAGGGGAGGGAGGGAGAGAAGAAAGTACCACATCAACAGCATAGGTGGTTGGGCAGGGGAACTTTTTTCATCCCAAGGGCCGCACTTCTTTCTAGGCAACCTCCCAGAGGCCATGTGCCAGTGGTTGGCAAGGCCAGAGGCAAAATGGGCAGAGCAATTGATATCAATTTTACTTTTGCACGTAGGTTGGTTTCTCCACCCATCCATGCCTCCCTCCCTGTCCTCCTTCCAGAGGCATGACTGGAGTACAAAGACACCTTCCAGCGAGGTATGGCTGCTCCCAATGCTAAGCAGGATCAGTGAGAGGTGTGGCTGGTAGAGCCAGGGGATGCGATCCGGAAGAGTTACGAGGGCCAGAAGTGAGGCCTGAAGGACCACATTCATCCTTTGGGCCTGAGGTTCCTCACCCCTGTGGTGGGGGAAGAAGCTGTCCTATTACAGATTGCCTGCACAAACACACTCATGGGACTTGGTGCGTCAACCCAAATAACCATTTGCTGACTCTGCTTCAGATGAGAGGCAAGAGCTGGAGAAGATGGTTGATGCCCCAGAGGTTCTTCCCGTAACCCACAGCATTTCTCAAACTTGGGTCTCCAGCTGCTGTTGGACTACAACCTCCATCATCCTTACTTAGCAGGACCCAGTGGTCAGGGATGATGGGAGTTGTAGTCCAACAACAGCTGGAGACCCAAGTTTGAGAAACACTGCTCCGACACTTGCCATCTTCCACCCCACCAAAGATCCAGGACTAGAGATCCTAGCCTAGGACATGTGCAGACTTCCTGCCTCAGAGGAGCAAACCCAAAGCGGCATGTCTCCAACAACGGTGGCCAGCTTTGCAAGGCAAACAGGCAAGATACCCACCGGTCTGGTTGCAGCTTCTGAGAGAACACAACAGCCCTACACAAACATATCTAGGAGAAGCAGGGAAGGGGAAACGGTCGCACCACAATGGGGATTGCAGATGCCTTAGGATGGAGTTCCCATGGCAACAATTACCTGGCGGCGGTGCTGCCACCGTCAGTCACCAGGAGACGGAGAGCAAAGCAGAGCCAGCCAGCCAGAGTAGATAAAGGCAGACATTCAGTTCCACAGGTGGAAAGCAGAAAGAGACAGAAAGCCAAGGCGACATAAGAAAGGAGCAGGGAACATTTTGTTCTGAAGTTGGTGAGAGTTGGAGCATAACAACATCTGGAGGGCCACGGGTTAGCTGCCCCTGGAGTAGAACATGCTGGGCTGGGTGGACAAATAGTTTGACCTGCTGTGAAGCAGTTTCCCAGGTAACTGGTATCAAGTTCAAACCCTTAGCATCTTTATTTAATAGGCTCTGAGGCTGAGGGAGTGGGAAAGACCAATGCCGAAGAAAGGTGTGGGGAACTTGTGGCTCTCCAGCCATTGTTGGGCTCCGAACTCCCATGAGCCCTGGGCAACATGGCAGGGATGATGGGGGCTATAGTCTGACACCAGAAGGAGCACAGGGTCCTCACTCCTGGTAATACCATGGAGAGCGGCTGCCAATCAAGTCCTAACCTCTAAAACAGCATGTGCATAAACAGGGATGGGGACTTGTGGCTGGACCACAACTCCATCTCTGACCATTGGCCATGTTGGATAGGGTTGATTAACTTTGTAGTCCCAAAAAATCTTTGGAGGGCATGGGGGGCGGTGGTTTTGTTTTTGTTTTGGGTGTGTGTGTGTATTGGACTTAAGACCTGGACAGACTCCGTTCCAAATCCCCATGAAGCTCACTGGAAGACTTTGCCTCAATTGTCACCCCCCTGCCTACCCTTCCCTACAAGGCTACTGTAACATAGCTGTCAACTTTTCCCTTTTCTTGCTAGGAATCCTATTCAGAATAAGGGAATTCCCCTTAAAAAATGGGAAACGTTGACAGCTATGTACTGTAATGACAAAATAAAAATAAAAACGTGTGTGGTGGGGGCTTCTCTGAGCTCTTTGGAGAAAAAGCTGGGATCCGTTACTGTGGTGTCTCTTAACCTGAAGCCTTGCTGCGGTTGCCTTGGAGAGCAGCTGCAATTGCTTCATATTTAATGGAGGGAGGACAGCTTGGATTACACCACTAGCTCAAGTCCCCAGGACCATGAATGCCTCCCCTCCAACAGATGAAAATAGAGACACATACCACAAAGCACTGCCAAAAACCTCCCCAGCTCCCACACCAGCGGTGCTGAATCCTTTTTTGGCGCATGGCAGGGGCAGGATGCTCAGGGCCAACAGAACCCCCCTGCACTAGGCCAACCCTCGCCGCCAACGCTTCTGGGCACAGGTGCATGGGGGCCAGAGGGCGCACGGAGCCCATGTACCAGCTCAGCCCTGGCCACCGGAGCCAAATGGGACTGCACTGCGCCTCTGCCCATCCATGCATGGAGGAGTATGCCCAGTCAATGTGGCCCTGGGCAGGCAAATCCCCACCCCCAACACTGACCAGGCGGCCATTTAGCAAGGGGGCCAGCGACGCGAAGGCCAGGCCAGCCAGGCCAGGCTCTGGGGCTCACAGGACGGAACAGGGATAATTGTGTGGGGGTACGTGGCTCATGCTCCCTAAAAATCATGCACCCAGAGCTACGCCCACTTGTCCCCCCCCCATACTACGTCTCTGCCCCCACACTTCTGTTCTTTTTTAATTAAGAAACTTTCTGGTGCAAAAGTATAAACAGAAAACAGCTCAGGAGCAAAACAGCTTTGCATTTCCCCCTCTTTTGTTACAAAGGGTAGATCAACACCGCAAGGGTGCTGGGAACTATAACTCTGTGAGGGGAAAACTACTGTCCCCATGATTCTTTGGGGCAGTCATGGGCTTTAAATGTGCTCTGCATGTGGTTAAAATATGAGGTTTGCGTCTGCCCTTTTGAAGACAGCAAGAGAATACCCTTTCCCAATTCTTTTCTGCTGACATCAACAACCGCAAATTATAATGCTGGCTCCACAAGTCCGAACCTAGACATTAACCCCAACAATTTCTATTTGTGGTATTTGCCCACTGTCACTATTTTGAGGAGGGGGAGCTCATTGTATTCTATCCGCCCTCCCCCGCATGGAATAAGAAATAAAGATACAGCCTAATACATTTCTGGTTTGGTTAGCCCCTTTGATCACACATTTTTGATAGGGAAGCTTTTCTGCTGCTTTCCAAAGCTCCCTGCACCAACAATCTATGGAAAATGGACACGGCACTTGCAATTTGGTGCAGTAACAAGTCTAGCTGCAACCAGCAGGCTCTTTTGACCCCACATGTGTGTTGTCTTCCCAAAACATGAAGGAGCGTCTCCACCCCCATCATTCTGCCCGGACACTGAGGTCCAGCTCTGAGGACCTTCTGGTGGTTCCCTCGCTGCGAGAAGCCAAGTTACAGGGAACCAGGCAGAGGGCCTTCTCGGTAGTGGCACCTGCCCTGATGAACACCCTCCCACCAGATGTCAAAGAGAAAAACAACTACCAGAATTTTAGAAGACATCTGAAGGCAGCCCTGTTTAGGGAAGCTTTTAATGCTTAGCTGACCACTGTATTTTAATATTCTGTTGGAAGCCACCCAGAGTGGCTGGGGAAACTCAGCCAGATTGGCGGGGTATAAATAATAAACTATTATTATTATTATTAAAAGCAAATATTTGTTTTGCACTTCTCACCATCATTTGCCTATTTGCAAGGGTTACTTCATTTGGCCCATGAGGCCATTTCCCCCAAGCCACTCTCACCTGCCCGAAAACTGGCATCATACATGACATCAGGAGTAGCAGGTAGGGCAGGTAAATATGCAGTTTGAAAGTAATTACCTGGGGACTTAGGCCTCACCCAACTTCCTTTTGTGCTGTGTTTCTAAGCACACATCTGTGCTGTAAGGCACTGCATCAGAGTGCTCCCCTGCCCCACGGCGCTTTCCCCATGGAAACCCATTCTTTACCGTTGAACTGGAACAAGCAGCAATCCACAGAAAATCCAAATTGTCACTTGTTCTGATTCACTGTTAAAGAGCAGGTTTTCATGGAGGAAATGCAAGGGAAAAGAAGAAGAGCTCATGGACATAGTGCTTTACAGTGTGGACCTGTGCCCAGAAAGGGGGAAAGCTAAGTGTAGATAAGCCTTTAACAGCATCCCTCATTTTTTCTTAGCATGCTGTATTTGTCACTTTTTAAAATTTGGTGCTGGGATTGGTTCCATTCAGGAGCTCCTGAATGGAGTTTCCAAGTGGAGTTCACCCCTGCCTAAAATGCAGTTCACGGTTGGTGGCAATGAGCTGATCGCCACTGACGGCACACTCCTTTTCTGCTCCACCCCACACAATTCACTGTTTTAATGTCTATATTCAGAGCACAAGAAAAGCCTTCTGAATCAAGTCCAGGGCCTGCTACTCAAACACCCTGTTCCCAAAGTGGCCAACCAGATGCTACAAGGTGAACCCCAATAGCAGGACCTGAACACAACAGCATACCCATCAACTGCCCTGGAAAAACCGGGACTTCCCATTTTTTCCCAGGTGAGCAAGGCAGCCATTTTGGGTGCCCTGCTTTCACATGATTTCTGGCCAAGATCTAACCCCCCAAAAAAGTAGGAATTTGAGGGGTCTCATTCACTGCCCCAAAATGTGTGTTTTTGGGTGCCATTCCTTTTTTCACATCTGTGATTTTATGCGGGTCTTGTGCATCACACAGGATTTCAGACCTGGAAGATGATGTCGCAGATTTGGGCAGCATCACATTGGAGGTTATGCAACAGCGCTCTCCAACAGTGGAGGCAGAACACAGCTATTATGTCTGGTAGCCACTGATAGTCTTTATTCCCATATGAGAATTCCTCTGTTGTTTAGTCGTGTCCGACTCTTCGGGACCCCCTGGACCAGAGCACGCCAGGCCCTCCTGTCTTCCACTGCCTCCCGCAGTTTGGTCAAACTCATGCTGGTAGCTTTGAGAACACTGTCCAACCATCTCGTCCTCTGTCGTCCCCTTCCCCTTGTGCCCTCCATCTTTCCCAACATCAGGGTCTTTTCCAGGGAGTCTTAGAATTCCTCTAATCTGCTTCTAATGCCATTCTAGTTGGTGGTCATAGTGAATCTTGTGGGAGTGAATTCCATAGTTAAACTAGGCACCCTAAGAATAATTTTTCTTCTTTTTCTCTGTCCTGAATCTTCCGCCAACATTATAGCTTCATTATTTGTCCACAGGTTCTAATATTACGAGGGAGGGAGAAAAATGTATCCCTATCTACTTTCTCCAAACCACACATAATTTTATACACAACTGTCGCATGTGCCCAATGTTGGGGGCAAGGGACAAAACCCTGAGGAACAGCAAAAGCTAGCAACTCATGCCAAGCTTCCCCCACCCTTTTAATAAGGCATCCCAGTGATTGACAAGATTAAAGTTTGGCAACTCTAGCAATAGATAGGAGCCAAAAGGGTAAGTATGTTTCCGAGCACAATTCAAAGTGTTGGTGCTGACCATTAAAGCACTAAACGGCCACAGTCCAGTATACCTGAAGGAGCGTCTCCACCCCCATAGTTCTGCCCAGTCACTGAGGTCCGGCGCTGAGGGCCTTCTGGCGGTTCCCTCCCTGCGAGAAGCCAAGTTACAGGGAACCAGGCAGAGGACCTTCTCGGTAGTGGCACCCGCCCTGTGGAACGCCCTCCCACCAGATGTCAAAGAGAAGAACAACTACCAGACTTTTAGAAGACATCTGAAGGCAGCCCTGTTTAGGGAAGCTTTTAATGTTTAATAGGTTATTGTATTTTAATATTCTGTTGGAAGCCGCCCAGAGTGGCTGGGGAAACCCAGCCAGATGGGCGGGTTATAAATAATAAATTATTATTATTATTATTATTATTATTATTATTATTATTATTATTATTATTAGGCATCATTCACAGTCCCTTCTCCCTCTCTGTCTTCCTGTATTCCAGGGATACACTTTATGATATGGAGAACAAATACCTCATGCAGCAACAAAAATTCAAACTCCTGTCTCTAAACAGCACTGACAATGCCTTCCTGCTAAGGCTCTGCTGTCTTATTAGCTTGTCTCTGTTTTGTTTGCATTCAGGGTAAGACATGGGATTTGAAAACTGGAATTAAATAGCAGCTTCAGGCAGTGATTACCACTGGGGAAATGGTACGATGGGGGCGGTGATTCAAATGTCTCTCCCCCCCCCAGGGATTAAAATATGTACTCTCTTTCATACAAACAGTGTTTATGAAGCATAAGCCAGAATGCTCCAGGAGCCCTGTTGTACCCAGCCTCCCGAAAAAACCCTTCTGTCTAGGAAGTCTGACTTCAGTCCCTAGCTCTGCAAGTCACTAATATTTCTGGCCTCAGTCCTCTATCTGTAAAATGGGAATGCCCTGAGGGGGAACACTATACAATAGATAGTTTTGCTGGCAAACACGTGGCCACACCTCATTCCTGCACCAAAGTAACAGCCTTGCTTTTGGGAAGAGTCCCAAAGGAGCAGGCACTGAAAATAGACCTGTGGTTCTTTGCAAAGATCACTGCAACCCACCTCACTGGTCTGACTGAAGAGGGAAGGAGTGGGGTCCAGTTACACTCCGCAACAGACACACCTAATAAGGCCAGATGACCTTGAGGTTTTGCTGGCTTCAGAGTTCTAAGTATGGGGCACCCATAATAAATCTCAGAGGGGTCGCATCCTTGCGATGGAGAAGACACACTGGTATTGTACAGCAAAGTGGAGGTTTTTCTAAAGTTAAAAATGACCTGTGCATATGGATGGATGGATCTGTCTATATCTGGCCCATGTCAATTTTGCATGTGCTCATTCACAATGTGTTCAGTCTCATTTCCACATTAAAAAAAATGAATGGAAAAGCATATCTAAATATGTTATTTAACTAAGTAACCTCCTCTCCACTGATACAGAGAAAAAGAACACCACAAATTATAAACAACACACCATATGTGAGAGGTGTGTGTGTGTGTGTGTGTATCAATCACACACACACAGAGACACAGACACTGTCAAATAAACGAAGAAACTATAAGCAACAAAGGGAAAAACAATAATCTGACAGTAATCAACACAAAACACATTTATAAATACATGGGGCAGCACGCCTGTTCACTTAACTCACCAATTTCTCTCCACATTCTCTCTAGGGAATTACTCTCCCTAGAGCACCCCTTCCCACCCCATGGGGTTGATACCGAATGAAGTGTCAGCTTCTGGACATGAAAGCTCCATAAAGCCATCGTGATTAAATGGCCACAGTTAAATTGAGCATCTTCCATGAATTTGCCTCATTCGCCTTCAAAGCCATGTTTAACCGCATTTAAACACACACCTGCAGAGTCATTTGGAACATCCTCCTCCTCTGTTATCCAGGGTTGCCAATGTAGTGCCCTCCATAAGTTGATGGACAACTCCCATCTTTCCACATTGGCTACCCCTGCTGTGCACACAACTAGCAAACTTATTGTCCAAGTGTCAGCCCACCTGCTTGTTCATCTACCCAACAGTAGGGTAGTGTGGTATCAGATCATCAGAACCACAAGCACAGAACCTTCCCATCGGCTGGTTCTTTTTAACTGGGAAGGAACCTGAGGCCCTTTGCCTACACAGATCTGTAACTGAGTTATGGGCCAACCGCATCTTGGTAAACTTTACAAGGTAGCTATGAATCATTATTCCCATAATTGCATGGAGACCATCTCCATGGTGAGGAACGGGAACTCTGCCTATCCTCAGAAGTGTGCTTGACTTTGTTATAAGCACCCACTGCTAACCCAATGGTAGATTCAGAATAACACTCTGATATCATATATTATATAATATAACATATGCTTGGTAATATCCACAAATTGGCTCGCAGGGGGTTAGATTTGTCAGATGCAATTGCCTTGCACAAGATGAAGAAGAAGAAGAGTTTGGATTTGATATCCCGCCTTTCACTCTCCTTCAGGAGTCTCAAAGCGGCTAACATTCTCCTTTCCCTTCCTTCCCCACAACAAACACTCTGCGAGGTGAGTGGGGCTGAGAGACTTCACAGAAGTGTGACTGGCCCAAGGTCACCCAGCAGCTCCATGTGGAGGAGCGGAGACACAAACCCGGTTTCCCAGATTACGTGACTACCGCTCTTAACCACTACACCACACTGGCTCTCAAGCTGATGTTCTTCAGATATTTTGGCCTACAACACCTTTACACAGAATTATAGTTGGAAGAGACCATGAGGTTCCCTGCATTGAGTAAATCTTTTGCCCGAAGTGGGTCTTTGAACCCACAACCTTGGGAATAAGAGTCTCATGCTCTACCAACTGAGCTATCCCCAGCATCATACAACCATGCTGGCTGGAGTTGACAGTCAGACTCCAAAATGTATGTCACCTCAAAATTTCCATAAAAACTGAGACCCTTCCTAAAAAAAACAAAAAAACATAGGGGGCTTGCAAGTGCCTTAGAGTACTTTGCAGTGCCTTGATTCACATGCCTTCCAAATCCCCACAATGGCTACCATCAGGTGAGCTGGAAAGCTGTTATTTGGGACACATGCTCCAAGACACCTTGATGACTAGAGGAGTCTAACAACTGACACCTAATGTTCAAAGCTTACATCAGGGATGAGGAGCCTCAAGCATGGGGGGGGGAAAAAGGCAAATTTAGCCTTCCAGGCCACTGTATTTGGCCCTTAGGACTCCAGCCAAGCCATGCCCCCACCCCAGCGGCTACATTCCTCACAGCTCCTGCTCTGCACCTTCCCTGTTTTTGATTAGTTGCAATATGTCCTTGAACGCTGACGGTGCCTCTTGCCTGCCAGGGTGGTGATGCCCATCTTTGGATGTGCGTACAAACACCTGACTTTGGAGTGGGTGGAGCACAGCCTACAGTGCAAAGTTTAAGAGTCATACTGGTTGCTCCACCCACTTTGGCTTTGGTCCCGCCCACAAGGGGATGATGCCCTTAGGCTTCAAAAGAGCCAGATCATCTTAGACCGGCTCAGGGGTGCCAATGTTGAACAAAATATTTTTTTGGGGGGAAGCCCGGCCCTGTATAATCTATCACATGATGTGTTGTACGCATGCCATTTGAATGGCAATACCCATCGACTTTGGAGGGCCCCGGCCCCCTCAAATATTTTAGGGGGCGGGGACAAAGCCCTCTCGGCCCCTGGGAGTTGACTCCTATGGACTGGCTAGAGTGGGCCAGCCCACCACTGAACAAAATGCTGTGGCAAGGAAGTTCTTCCTTGATTCATGCATTTAAATCAGCCTTGGGTGGATTTTGTGCAGCAGTCAGGAATTTTACACACACACACACACACACACACACACACACACACACCCCTTCTCAGAAATGGGTTTCACCATTAGCTTCTCGCTTTCCCCCAAAAGGTTTTGGTTTGGTTGCAAAAGCCTGTCATGCCAAGCCTTTGGCACCTTAATTTGAAATGGCTGAATCCAAAGTTGGTTCTCTTTGTAGGAGACCCACTGAAATTGATGGACATGACTACTCAGTGGAATTTAGTTGTATGAAAGACATATATATGTGTGTGTTTGTACACACACACACTATTTTTAAAACAACCACCACTCTACAGGTGACAATAATAAAATAATAATAATAATAATAATAATAATAATAATAATAATAATAATATAATTTATTATTTATACCCCGCCCATCTGGCTGGGTTTCTCCAGCCACTCTGGGCGGCTTCCAACAGAATATTAAAATACCATAGTATATTAAACATTAAAAGCTTCCCTTTTTCCACACACCCAGGAGGAAAGCATATTTCTAACATGATGCTACGACACATGAGCGCACCATCAGAAAACAATTCAGCACTTTTCTTCTTTCAAGCTATTATTTGTTTATCTTTAACCATAGCCAGCTGCCATATCCAAGGTCGAACTCTTTGTTCACCTAATCCTGGAAGCAGCATTGACTATGGACTCTGACTTGCAGCAGGTCTCCAAGGTCTGGGGTGGGCAGGGTTTTCCACCTGTTGCTCCTGGGTCCTTCCAGCTGCAGATGATGGGAACTGCAAAGCAGGTGCCCTACTACTCAGCTACATTATGGACACAGAGAGCTGCCCTACACCAGCTCAGGCTGTTTGCCTGCCCACCCCAACACCCTCTATCCTGTGGACTGACACCAGTTCCCAGCATGGTTGATGGTCCGGGATGATGAGTGATGTAGCCCAGAAGCATCTAGTTGCCACTAGTGTGCACTGCAGCTGGTAGGGCAGAAGATAAGGCCAACAAACAGTAAGTGGTACCACATCCAATAGCTGGAGGAGCCAACTAATTTTGGTTTTGTTCCCATTCTCCCTGCTGTGTCCTACAAGGAGCAACTCTGAGAAGGAGGAAGCTGGCAGGCAGGGCTACCCCCTCAGCTGAATAATGACAAGGATGTAAGTAAGAAAGCAGGTGGTTGACAACAGACTGAGGTTGATGGAGAAGTACCTTGTTCAGCCTAATGGACCAGTCTCTGCTATTTTGGCATCCTCCAAGAGGCAGCTGTTTTGCAAGGACCTGGACCAGGGAGCCTTCTCCGTGTCCTTTCATGACAGGATATAAACTCTGGAGCTTCTGTGTGCAAAGCAACTGCTCTCCTGTTGGCTTACTGCAACCAGTCAAGCTTTCTTGTACAAACGCACACCTCAAGTGCATTTGCACATCCTGAGCAGCAAAACCCCACATACCCGTTTTAGGTACATAAACAGAAATTTCATGTTCACCTGCCGGTTCCCAGCTTGCAAAGCACCCCACTTTCTTCCCTCCCGTTCTTGCTGGCTCTTTTCAGTCTAGCATTTCAATAAGCTGCAAACATTGGCTGCCACTCTCTCTCTCTCCCCCCCCCCCCGAAGTTTCTTAGCAACTAGCAAAGCGATTCAACATTTCCAGCCAGACACCGGTAAAAAAAAAACCCAGAACGTGCCTTTCACAGGGATCTCCCTGTGGCTGGAGGTGTGAGGCTGGCCATGGGGGCGGGGGGCGGGGAGCGCATACACACTGCGATTTCTCTTAATGGCATGACTTGTGGGGGGTGGGGTGGATATCCCAGCGATGCAAGATGGAAGGAACACTGACCTTGAGCGAATTAACAGGGGAGATTCCTAATGATCCCAGACGCACAACCCAAGCAAGACATGGGTGTGTGTATTGCACACACCAGCGCCACCACAACAACAGCAGCACGCACGACTGACAAACCAGCCAGAGGGATCAAATTCTGAAAAGCGCACAGCACTGCATAGTTCCATTGTTACTTGTCTGCAAGCAAAAGGGACTTAGCAGCCAGCCGAGGGTTTGTACCCTACTACTGAATCCCTGACGACGGCGACGACAGAGACCATGAGCAACATAATGAAAATATCTGCCCTGCTTCCTCGTTCTGCCGGGTGGTACCCAATGAATGAAAACAATAAAAACAAGAATTGCAGCGTGCGCTCCCTGGCTGCATTAAGCGGTTGCGTGTGTGTGTGTGTGTGTGTGTGTGTGCGGCGGTGTGTCCTTTCCCCAGAATCCCTGCCCCAACAAAAGATCCGTACGTACCTCTCTCAGCGCTGGGGTGCAGGGGGACAAGAAAGGGGGGTCGAGGAAGACGAGGGCTCTTTCTCGCCAGAAGCTTGCCCCTGCATGGGATATCCAGCTATTTTTACCACTCTATATACACGGCTGCCAGGCGCGTGGCATGCTGGGAGCAGGGGGGGGGACACACTCTCGCTGCCTGACACCCGATGCCCGGAGACCTGAGCTGCATAGAAATGCTATGGGGATCATTGGGCAATAGCTGTCAACCTTCCCCCTTTTTTTGCGGGAAATTCCCTTATTCCAGCGCCGTTTCCCGCTGCTATCCCGGATTGTTAGATATCCCGTAGACTGTCCCCGGGACAGGTGAGGCTGCAGGTCCGTTATTTTGGCTGCTGGTCCCTTATTTTCGAGGCTGCTGATCCCTTATTTTCAAATCTGAAAGTTGACAGCTATTGGGGGGCGCACACAAAAAGAGTGGCAAGGAAACCGCAAGAAGGTGCCTGAGAGGGAAAGGGAGACGCCAATAAGGAAGCGAAGCTCTCCCTGAGTTTTCTATGTCATCACAATGACAAGAAAGGTATTGGGGGGGGGGAACCTTTATCAAATTAATGTGTTATTATATTTATCTGGGTTTTGGGGTGTGTTTTTTTCTTTAAAAAAGAATGCTGTCTGAGATCCTTTTTCACTGGAGATGCTGGATCTTTATTTACACTTCGATTTGTTTGGTTTCATTGATAATCTTTATAACTATGTTATGGGTAATGGAGCCTTTTTTGCTACCTGTCCCGACCTCCGACCTCCGTGGGCTGACTTTGGCAGGTGAGTGGAACATCCCACCTGTCAGTTGCCTGATGCCATTATGATGTCAGGTAACTGACAGGTGGCTTTCCAACTGCCAAGTCATGTGCGTAAAACTTCATATAACTGGGTAAAAGAGTGTAGAAATGGGTTTATCTTAGTGAAAAGTAGCTTGCCAAAAAAAAAAAAAAGGATTATATTAGGATTAGGCGCATGAAAAATGTATGGTTTGCAAAACTGTGATCAGAAATCTTTTATCTTAGGAGAAATTAGCACCAAAATGCGAATGAGGAAAGCTCTTTTTCAGACAAACAAACAACAGAAACTTATGTGGAGAACTGGAATTAAGATTGGGGAAAATGAGAAACCAGAATTGACAGGTTCTCCCATCCAACCCAGAAACCAAAATGGACAGGGCATTTGCCCTTCCAAACTACATTATGCAGATGCAGGGGGGGGGGCTAAGAGGAGTGAGGGATAGTGGAAAGTAAAGGAATGTCAATGAAGGAGTGAAGGGCACAGTGACCTGGCTGCTTCTGGGAAGAGCCATATCTCAGTAGCAGGACACCTGCTTTGTATACAGAAGGGCCCTGGTTCAATCCCCAGCATCTCCTGTTTGGAGTGGGGGCTGGAAATCTCACACACTGGAGCTAGCAAAGAGAGCCACTGTTGATCAGCACACAATGTCCTGGGCTAGACATATCACGGGTCAGACGTAGAGCCCCTGTGTTGCATGCAATATTTGTTGTTTTTCCCAGTTGTGAGCCCAGAGTAGCGAAGGTAGGAAGAGATGGAGGAAGATGGATCTGTCTCTGGGACCCTGGAAAGATGCCAGTCTGGGTGAAGGCTGTCTGAACAAATGAACTCCTCAAAGGCAGCTTCTTATAGTACTAGTGCAGGGATGGCGAACCTATGGCCTTCCAGATATTGTTGGACTCCACCTCCTACTGGTCCCAGCCAGCATGACCAATGGTCAGGGGCAATGGGAGCTGCAGTCCAGGGGGCCACAAGTCTCCCAAAGCTGCCCCACACAGTTTGTAAACTAGGACCCTCCAAATGATGTTGAAATCAATTTCCATCAGCCCCATACACCTTTGCCATGGGTCAGATGATGAAAGATGGAAACCATTATGAGGGGAAGGGCTGTAGCTCAGTGGTAGGAGTTTACTCTTTGCATGGTGAAGGTCAGGGGTTCAAATACTGACATTTCCAGGTGAGGCTGGGGGTAAAACTCAGAAAGCTGCTGCCATCAGAGCAGGTAGTATGAGGCTAAATGGACCAATGGGTGCAATGTAGGCAGCCATATGTGTTCATAGGGGCTGGGTCTTATGGAAGAGGAGGGCATATTAAATTGGGTCCCCACACAAAAAGGATCAGGGAAATGTTTCAAGAAGCAATAGGGCAAAGGCACCAATCACCAGGCAACCTTTCACCAAGGTCCTCATCCTTGGCTCCTCCCGGTGGGAACGGGAACATCCCCCATCTGAAACCCTGGAAAACTGTGAATTAGATGGGCTAATGGGTTAACCCCTGCTCAAAATGGATGAATGGCTAACTTAGGCAAATTAAATGGGTCTACTCTGAGTAGGACTAACACTGGATACAACTCCCCTCCCTACTCCACAGGGGCATTTGAAGGCCCATCTTGCCCTGAGGGGAGAAGCAGCAGTAACAGCTTTTTTCTAAACAAGCATGTTGCCTTTCCCATTTTTTTGAAGCTCATCCCCCACCTCCCAAAAATAAGAGTAATCTTGTGTAAACCACTTTGTCAAGGTCCACCTGAAAAGTGGCATATAAATCCTGCAAGCAAGCAAACCGAGCAAAATAAAATAAAAGCAGCCTCCGGTTGCATCCAGTACTTTACTTTCTGCTTAATGGACAGGGGTTAACTGTCAGCCAGTAGTTGACCAATGCCAGTTTTTTACCTCCTGGGCATCTGACTCTGCTGTTTTCCCGTTGTGAAGTCCCGCTTCCCACCCCTTCCCGTTCCTGTTTTTGACCCAGAAAAGAGGAAGTGGGGCTCCAATCCGGCCTCAGCTCTGGAAGCAAGTTGGGAGGCTTTCTGCCAAGAAGCCAGACCTATGACATGCCACTGCTGCAACCTTACCTGCCCCCAGTTCTGTTCTTCCTTCGGAGAGTCTTGGCTGGGGCTAAACAGATTGTCCAACGACGCCAGCAGCGGAGACTCTGAATCAAGAGACAGAAAACAGGAAACAAAAGATGCCTGGAAGGTTCCATGTGGTGGCGGGCGGCAGGGGGAGTAACACAACACACCAGGGTGCTGACAGAATCCTCCCAGGTGGTAAAAGCAAGTCTCGGTCTCAGCTGCCATCGTTTTGGGATACTGGAAAGCAGAAAGCTACATGGGGCTTTGTAGAGCTAGTCCTTGAAATTTGTCCACCATTGTCCCCAGGCAACCTGAAGCTTCACATGAGAAGAGCCCCGTTGGATCAGGCCAACGGTTCTGTTGGTTCATCATCCTGATTCCAAATGGCCAACCCAATTCCTCTGGGGAAGACCGCAAGCAGGGCACAGGAGCACAGCAGCGCCACCCCCTGCCATTCCCAGCAACTCTCATCCAGAGTAGACACTGTGTTTAGGACCAGGAAAATATCTAAACTCTGCAGCTGGAGTAAAATTAGGCAAACATTTATATTAGACGCCCTACTCACTGCAAAGCAACTCACAAGTGCATGGGCAGTAGCCAAGGGAGTGGGTGGTTGTCCCCCCCCCCAATCAATACAAATCAGTACAAATCTGAGGTTCTGCCCCCCCCCAAATCCTGGCTATGCCCATGTACAAGTGTGGCATCAGCCAAGGACCTGGGAGGTAAAAGGTAAAGGGACCCCGGACCATTAGGTCCAGTCATGACCGACTCTGGGGTTACGTGCTCATCTCGCTTTATTGGCGGGGGGTAGCCGGCGTACAGCTTCCGGGTCATGTGGCCAGCATGACTAAGCTGCTTCTGGTGAACCAGAGCAGCGCATGGAAACGCCGTTTACCTTCCCGCTGGAATGGTACCTATTTATCTACTTGCACTGCGTGCTTTCAAACTGCTAAGTGGGCAGGAGCAGGGACCGAGCAACGGGAGCTCACTGCCGACCTTCTGATCAGCAAGTCCTTCTGATCGGTTAAACCACAGAGCCACCCACATCCCAGGACCTGGGAGACCAGGGTTCAAATCCCTCACTTGGTCATGAAGCTCATTGGGTGAACTTGGGCCAGTCACTGCCTCTCAGCCTAATCTACCACACCAGGTTATTGTTGGGATGAGATTATAAATTAGGGTCAATTTCCTCTCATCTCCCACCCTCCTGCAGGTTCTCTGATGATGTTGTCTCCCCCACCCACACCAGAACTCAGGGACAAACTAGAGGTGATGAGAGGCATCTCTCTGTTAATTTCATGGGCATGACTGCCCTGCCTATGTGCATGGAGGGGAGGCTGTTGAAGGCTACAGCTGAAGGCCAGAGCTCTGCCCCTGCCCCTTCACGGCCTAGGACCCTCGTACCTACGGGACCGCCTCTCCCGGTATGCCCCACGGAGAGCCTCAAGGTCCATAAATAGCAACACCCTAGTGGTCCCGGGCCCTAAGGAAGTTAGATTGGCTTCAACCAGAGCCAGGGCCTTTTCAACGCTGGCTCCGGCCTGGTGGAACGCTCTGCCTCATGAGACCAGGGCCCTGCAGGATCTGATTTCTTTCCGCAGGGCCTGTAAGACAGAGTTGTTCTGCCTGGCCTTTGGCTTGGAGCCAATTTGATTTCCTCCCTCCCTCTCTTTCTTTTTCCTTTTTCCTTTCTCCTCCTGTGATGAGGCTGCATTTTAATATTTTAATGTTTCAATGTTTTAATGTTGTATTTTAATCTTGTTTTTAAGTTGTTTCCATTCAACTTGTTTTTATTATTACTTGTTAGCCGCCTGAGCCCGGCCTTGGCTGGTGAGGGCGGGGTATAAAGAAAAATTATTATTATTATTATTATTATTATTATTATTATTATTATTATTATTACTACTACTACTACTACTATTATTACAGGTGCAGGCAGCAATGCTCCCAAACACCAACTGCTGGAAGCAGCAAGAGGGGAGACTTGCTCTTGTGGCCGGATCCTGTTTGCAGGCTTCCCATTGAGGCATCTGCTTGGCCACTGTGAGAAGAGGATGTTGGGCTAGATGGGTCACTGGCCTCATCCTGCGGGCTTTTAAGGTGTAACTCTTTCTCCTATCACATTTCTCTATTGCCCCTGGCACTTTTCACCTACCTTCCCTTCTTTTATTCCTTTGCGTTCTGATACTGGAAGGGAGGTTTTTTCACCCTTTACTCTTCCAATATAAAAAATTAGGCCCATCTCTTCTTGCCTCCCCGTCACTCCCTATGCCTTCATCAATGAATGGGGGAGACACATGAGCAGCAAAGGTGCATTTTGGCTAATGGTCCCCTTTCACTTCAGTTTTGTTATTTCCTCTCCTGGCACTTGGGTTTGTGCACTTACTCTCCCATTGAAAATTCAGCTTTCCAGCAGAATCCGAGACCAGGGAGAAGAGTCGGTGAAAGAAGACTGGAAGAAATTCAAAGACTACTTACGGAAACATTGTAAAATGAATGAATGTTAGAAGGATGTTGGATAGAAACTAAGCGGTTTCCAGCTGTAATGTTTTAAGAGATATGAAAAAAAGAGGTTTCACAAATGGGTAAAAGTTTAATGGTAAGGATTTGCTGAACTAACAAATCGAACTGGAATACAAAGAAGGGAGGTATGAGGAGGTCCGAGGAAATAAGTGTATGGAAGTTATGTTATTGAAAATTAATGTGTGTTTTTAACTGTTTGTTATTTTGTATGTTTATTTTTCTTTTTTCTTGTTATATCTTAAAAACTTTTAATAAATATCTTTAAAAAAAGAAAAAGAAAATTCAGCTTTCCAAATTGTAGCCACAGGTTTACGATTATTGCCTTCCTTGCCATCAGAACATTTTGTAGAATTGTGGGCTCTTGCTGCCAGGACTGAGGCATAGACAGGTGGCGTCCAGGTCCAGATCCAAGCTGAGCAACCAACAGATTCACCAAGTCCCAAACTGGGAGTCTTTTCAATCCTCCCAGTCCTGGGCAACTAATGACCAGCCAGGGTGAGTGTGTGACTCCAGACTCTGAGTTATACCTCACTGTCTGGGATGAGGCTCCAAGCCACCATAATAATTGCTCCCCAGACACAACAGGTACACAGAGAGCCAAGGAATGCCAGCTCTAGTCCTGGCTCCTCTTCAAAGCACCTCTCCCACCTGGGAGTATTGGGGGGGGGAGCCCTGAATAGAAGGAAGCTCTGCCCCCTAAGGCAACCATGCAATCACAGGCTTGACTCGAGCTTTTTTTTTTTTTTTTTTTACAGAGTGCTGTTCTCCTTACCTTTCAGACCCCCACCCTGATGCAAACAGGTGCCCCCCTGCTCTCACCTGGAAACTCCATCCTTTCCAGGTGCAGCCGCTGCTGAACATAGGAGCCAATGTCTTCAAAAATCTCCTCCTCCTCTCTGTCTGCAGCAAACTGGAAAGAGAAAGCAGGGGGAGGGAGGAAGGTGCTGTTAAATCTTTCTCAGGCTGGTTACAAAGGAGGAGCACAGGGCTTGCTGTGTTCATTTTGAGAGGCCCCCATCATGATGAAGCGAGGTGTGCCTTAAGGGATCAGGCCAAAGATACCATATTTTTCCATGTATAAGACTAGTTTTTTTCCCCCTTTAAAATAATGTCAAAAATTAGGGAGCGTTTTATGCACAGATACATCCCCTCCTTTTCCTAAACCTGAGTCCCCCAAAACAGGGGGCGTCTTATACATGGGGGTGTCTTATAGATGGAAAAATATGGTATGTCTAGGCCAGCTGCTTCTGACAGGTCATAGATGTGTGATGCCACCCTTGATCGCAGAGGCTGCCCACCAATGGAGTAGGACTACATATCCCATCATCCCTGTCTATTGGCCATGGTGGCAGAGGTGGATGGGAGTCCAATAACATCTAGAGGGCTGCAGATTTGCCTATCTGTGATCTAAGAAGATACCTTCCCTGCTGTCTCGAGGAAATGCCTCTTCCAAGCACAGACATTTCATCCATTTCTTGCACACAGTAGGAATTGCTGCTTCTTAGATCTGTAGCCTGTTTCTGCTTCTCTCCTCACTCTGCCCCCCATCCTACTCTCCCTCTTTCTCTGTGGGTGTTCACAGGTTACCCTAGAGAGTTTAATAGTCTATATCCCTATGTAAACAATAGCTAAACGTGTGAAAAAGTCTCCTCTCAGTTTCTCATTTTTCCAACCTTAAGTTCAGTTCTCCCTGTTTTCACATCAGTTTGCAATGGTTTTGAAAAACAAGGCCCCCATGAAAATTTATCAGCTTTTTAGTGCAGCCTTTTAGACATCAGCCTTTGCCTTGCATTGGTAATGGACTGGATGAGAGTCAACAGACTGACACACAATTCAGATAAGACTTGAGGCACTGTTAATGGGTGGTTCCCTAGACCGGATGGCTGGGGGATCACCTGCTCTGGATGGGGTTACACTGCCTCTGAAGGAATGGGTACTCCCAGATCCTTTGCTGTCAGGTGGCCTCAGGGTGCAGAGAGAGTGCCTCCCATCAGCTTTGGCTGGTGGCCCAGCTATGCCCCCATCTGGACAGGAATAGCCTAACTACTGTCATCTTTGCTCTGGTAACCTCTAGGCTAGATGACTGCAATGTGTTGTATGTAGGGCTGCATATGAAGATGGTTCAGAAACTTCAGCAGCCAAGTTGTCCACCAGGACAAGATGTTTGGGGCGTATAATGCCAATCCTGGCTTGACTGCACTCACTGCCCAATTCAAAGTGCTGGTTTTGACCTATAAAGCCTTAAATAGCTCAGGACCACAATTACCTCAAGGACCGCCTCTCTCCATAGGAACCTACCTGGACCCTGAGATCATCTTCTGAGGCCCTCCTTCGTGTGCCTCCTCCATGAAGAAGAAGAAGAAGAGTTTGGATTTGATATCCCGCCTTTCACTCCCCTTCAGGAGTCTCAAAGCGGCTAACATTCTCCTTTCCCTTCCTCCCCCACAACAAACACTCTGTGAGGTGAGTGGGGCTGAGAGACTTCACAGAAGTGTGACTGGCCCAAGGTCACCCAGCGGCTGCATGTGGAGGAGTGGAGACACGAACCCGGTTTCCCAGATTACGTGACTACCGCTCTTAACCACTACACCACACTGGCTCAGAGGGTGGCAACATAAGAAGGGGCCTTTTCTGCAGTCTGTGGAATGCTCTGCTCAGCAAAGTTTGGCTAGCACCTTCATTACATATCTTTATGTGCCAGGTAAGTATGTTTCTCTATAACCAGGCATTCGACCAATTCCATGGCCTCTAAAATGTGTTTTGGGGGGAACGAATGTTTTGGGCTTGTTTCTATTTTATTATGTATTTTGTGTTCTTGTTTTGTATTTTTATGTTGTGACCTTTGGATGAAGGATAGTATACAAATGTAATGAATATTTTTTTTGGGTATGCTATTTTCTCTAATAAAACATTTCTGCAAAGAAATTTCCCCTTGTATAGTGGATTTTGTACATTATTTTCATCAATATATGCATTTTATGCATGCTTTGTACTAGTATATGTATTTTTGTATGCATTACTTGGCTGGAGGAAGTGCATTGAAAAATTCAGAAAAGTGCAAATTTTGAAGGATGTCTGTGCTGCAGTTTGTGTACTGCATCAGAAAGTGTGAGTTGCTTCAGCTCGCCTTCAAATGCCAACTGAAATTAATTCCTGCTCTGTCTCCAGTCCTGATGAAAGCCAATTCTCTTTCCCAACGCCTTAGAGCATCCCCACCAACTCAGTTCAGGAAGGTCCTTACCCGGACAATGGTTCCCTTTTCTTGGTAATACTTCACTATCAGTGGCACATTCTGCTTGAATGTCTCCAGCCTGCGCCCAATGGCATGGGGGTTATCGTCCAGGCGTCCCTGCTCCTGGGCACGCTTCTCTAGCCTCTGCCGGAGCTTCTGGCTGGGGCAGGCCAGGAAGACGACAAGATCTGGGGAGCCGATCTGCCAGAGAAGGGAGACAAGTGTCAGGTTTTAAACATGGCGGCCATCCTCTCACCCTTTTTGCTGCCCAGGGTATGTCTGGAGCACTACAAATTGCCGCTGGTTTCATCCTTGTTCCCAGTGTTTCCCTTCTCTTCGTTTTCTTCTCTATGTTCCTCCACTTTGGTCCATCTAGCTCAGTAACGTTTGCAATGACTGGCAGTGGCTTTCCCAGAGTTTCTTTCACTCTGCCTGGTTTGTCTCCTACCTGCTCCTCAAAGGTTAACACCTGGCCAATGTCTCGGGGAAAGCCATCCACCACAAAGCCTTTCGCATCTGGCTGCTTTATAAATTGTTGCTTCAGCTCCTCAATTGTTGTTTCCTGAAAGGCAAAGAGAGGCATCACTGGGAAGGCTGAGGCTCTCAGCTCCTTGCTTGTGGGCCAAGCAAGATGAACAGGAAAATAACAAAAAGTGAGCACCTTTTTAAAACAGTGGAGTTGCCAAGTTTCTGTAAGCCCTGGCTGGGAAAAGATGAATGACGGTGACTCCCAGTGTTCCAGTCAATTACACACTGAGCATCACAGGCTAAAGTTTTTAATCTGAGCCAGAAAAGAATGCAAATCTGTCTTCTCACCTCCAAAGCCCTTCCTTCTCCCTCGTCCACTCATTTCCTTTCCTGCTGCTGCTCCAGCAATTGCAATGGGAGGGAGATAAATTCTACCCCAAAAAAATCCTCTTTCTCACAAGAGGTGGTAAAGGGGAAAGACACTGTATTCCCTTCCACCCTTCCAAGCAAGTTTAATTATTATTATCTTTAGAGACAGTCAAGCCTATTTGTGCCAGCTTGTGACTGCAGGTGCCTGGAACCATGCATCGCCACTGGGGGCATGCCCTACATCATCACACCCCCGGTGTGCCAACGTCACTCATGCACGTAGAGTATGGGTATAGCGATGTAGCGCACACACGCCGGGGGGGGGGGCGTGATGATGTAGTGTGCCCAAGCCCCGCAGCATGCACATGTGGCCACGCCACACTTTGTGGAAGCCATGGCACCCAGGGCCCTGGGACTTGGTGCCTATGGCCAAACCTATGCCAAAAATGGTCTTAGACATTTTGGTCCACCATCTTGGTTCAAAATGGTGGCTGGCATCTAAACATCGAGGAAGACTGCTGCCCCCCCAGCTCAGGAATCCCCGTGCCAAGTTGGTGATTGATATCTCAAGAACAGATGGACAACCAGATGGACAAAGCACTTTCCAAAACTTATAGAAGATCCATCCTAATTTGCTTGTGGAAAGCTTACACTGAGTCTAGACTATGTCTGGTCTTGACTTCAGTGTTAGTTCTGATTTGTGATTTGTGGGGCAATTGTACAGTGATGAGCATTCATCCTGATCTGCTTGCGGTGAGTTTGTATGTCTTCCTGTTAGCCAGCTGCTTATCCTATACATTTCAGTGACTTGAATCCACCTCTGAAAGTATTGAAACAACATTGGTTGCTAAAATTCTGAAAGCCAATCATTCTTACCGGTGGGGCCAGCTCCCCATTGGCGATGATCTTGGCGATCAGCTCCCACTTCCTGTCGCTGTTGGCATGATGAATCATCTGCTTGCGCAGGATCTCACCAACAGAGATGCAGGTGAATCCAAAATGGGAGGCCATCCTATTGCTCTGAGTTCCCTTCCCACTCCCAGGGCCCCCTGCAATCCAAAAAGACAGCTGAACAATGCATGTAGAGCAAGGAGTAGAAAACCTTTTCAGGTGCTGTAACCATAAACAATAACAACCAAAACACATTACAAAGTACACAACCAAATGGAACCATATCCACATGAGATCTAAAAATAAATATACAGAAAGTAAAATCAGTAACAGCAGCAAAAACAAAACGAAAACGTATCCCCCTAAGCAATAACCCAGACCACGAGCCTGTTCAGCAACCGCAGCTTTTGCAGCTGGAGTCAGTCAGGGCCAAAATGACACACACACACCCCAGGCCAGGTGGAAAAAGGCCTAAAAGGCAGGTCTTCCGGGGCAGCCAAGAAATTGATCAAGTGCACCAAAATAACCACAAATGGCTCTAAGCTTTAGAACAGACTTCCCCAACTCTGGGTCCTTATTTGTTGTTGGACTATAACTTCCAACACTCCTAATCACTAGCAATGCTGGCTGAGGAGGGTGGGGTACGTGGTGCAACAACATCTGGAGATCCAGCATTGGAGAAGGCTGCTCTGTAGAAATAATAATAATGATAATAATAATATTTATTATTTATACCCCACCCATCTGACTGGGTTTCCCAAGCCACTCTGGGCGGCTCCCAATCAAATATTAAAAACACAATACAGCATTAAACATTAAACATTAAAAACTTCCCTAAACAGGGATGCCTTCAGATGTCTTCTTAAAGTAGGATAGTTGCTTATTTCCTTGACATCTGCTGGGAGGGCGTTCCACAGGGCAGGCACCATTACTGAGAAGGCCCTCTGCCTGGTTCCCTGTAACCTCACTTCTCGCAGTGAGGGAAACTGCCAAAAGGCCCTTGGAGATGGAGCTGAGTGTTTGGGCTGAATGATGGGGGTGGAGACACTCCTTCAGGTATACAGGACCAAGGCCATTTAGGGCTTTAAAGGTCAGCACCAACACTTTGAATTGTGCTTGGAAACTTACTGGGAGCCAATGCAGGTCTCTCAGACCGGTGTTATATGGTTCTGGCGGCCACTCCCAATCACCAGTCTAGCTACCAAATTCTGGATTATTTGTAGTTTCCAAGTCACCTTCAAAGGTAGCCCCACACAGAGCGCATGGCAGTAGTCCAAGTGGGAGATGCATGCACCACTCTGGCAAGACAGTCTGCGGGCAGGTAGGGTCTCAGCCTGCGTACCAGATGGAGCTGATAAACAACTGCCCTGGACACAGAATTGACCTGCGCCTCCATCAACAGCTGCAAGTCCAAAATGACTCCCAGGCTGCTCACATGGTCCTTCAGGGGCACAGTTACCCCATTCAGGACCAGGGAGTCCTCCACACCAGTCTGCCCCCTGTCCCCCAAGAACAGTATTTCTGTCTTGTCAGGATTTAACCTCAATCCGTTAGACACCCTTCGTCCTCTAACCGCCTCCAGACACTCACACAGGACCTTCACTGCCCTCACTGGTTCCGATTTAAAAGAGAGGTGGAGCTGGGCATCATCTGCACATTGATGACTGTTCCCACCATACACGCACACATATATACACACTCCTCTCCTTGTACCCTGTGGTGGTACAGTCCATTAGGGACACGGGTGGCACTGTGGTCTAAACCACTGAGCCTCTTGGGCTTGCCAATCAGAAGGTCGGCGGTTCAAATCTACTTGACAGTGGTGAACTCCTATTGCTCTGTCCCACTTTCTGCCAATGTAGCTGTTCAAAAAAACACCAGTGCAAGTAGATAAAAGAATTTACCCAAGTCTCCAAGCAAGCATTTGCCCCTCTTCCCACCGAAGAACCATTCCTCCTCATCCCAGTTAACTTCTCACCTATTACAAATATGATCTTAGGACGAGGTTGACCAGGGACAAATACATCATATTCTTGGATCAGGCCACTGAATTCTGTCATATCTGAGTCACTCTCAATGGAGAACTGGCTTTCAATGGGTGGTAGGTGCTGGTACTGGTTGTATGGTGCCACGCCTAGTCCTGCAAGGATATAAATAAATCAGAATGTCATTGCAAATTACAGGGGTTGCCACCATGGAATCCATGGGTTCGATGGTGTCCTTGAGGTGCCTTCACCATGGAGCCTCTGAATTCTACCCCCAGCCACTGTTGAAGTTGGATGAAGTTGCAAGAGATGCTCTTTTCCACTTCCTCCAACTTTATACGAAAAGGGCCACAACTCAGTGGTAGAACACACGCTTTGCATACAAAGTCCCAGGTTCAGTCCCCACTGGCATTTCCAGGTAGGGTTGAGAAAGATCTCCTCTGAGATCCTGGAGAGCCACTGCCCATCAGTGCATACTAAACGGACCATTGGTCCAACTCTGTATAAGGCAGCTTCCTGTGTTCCTGTTTAAGGCTCAGATACGGTAAATCCTATTGGATCAGACTTCTAGCTAGATGCTTTAGAGAAGCAAAGAGAGATTGAGAGAGAGAGAGCATGCTTGCACTTCCTTCCTTCCCCTTCAGTTGGAGGATCCAGGGAAAGGGGAGAGAGACACCAATTCAAGGTGGCACCCACAGCACTCATCAAAAATTCAAATGTGCCCACAGATTTAAAAAGGTTGGTGACTTCTGACCTAAGCTCTTAAACATGCCATTCAATGAGGGGGCATCCAAACCTGTGCAGAAGAAGGTTTTCTTGCCTTGCCCACTGCTGCCATCGCTGTGCATGGCCCGTCGTTCCTGAGTGATGAATGTATCCCATTGCACCATCTTGGGTCCACCCAGCTCCCGGACTTTCTGCAAGCAGTGCTCCAGATAACTGACCGGGTCTTCTGGTCGGTAGTACATGAGGCCCGTTAACATGCTCTGTGGAGAAGCAGAAGTGGGGGAGGAAAGCACAGGTTAAAATTATCCGTATTTCAGAAGGTGTGAGGGAGTACATGGCCAAGTCTCAATTCTCTTCCCAGATCTATGTTTTGACCTCACCAGCTCCAAGTCATAGCAGAAAGTTATGGCATAGGGGCTAGTAGCACTAGCTGCCCAGTCACTCCCACATCACATTCACCTGGCTCAAGCAGCTGAAGCAAACGAGAAAATCACAATTACAACTCACTCGGTTTAGAACGCACAAAACCCCTGGTCTAAAACAGCAGCACTGGTTGCTAATTTATTTCCAGGCCCAGTTCAAGGTGCTCACATAAGTTTAAAGCTCTAAATGACTTAGTCCCCACAACCTAAACTTCCTCCCAGGAAGTCGACTTACCCACCCATTTGTCATTAGGGTCTAGGGCAGGTCACAATATAAAAAGACAATATTCCTCTTGTCCTAGGTAAAGTGGTGTGTCTTAAGTATTATTCTTATTCTTATTCTTATTAAAGTGGTGCCCCGCAAGATGAATGCCTCGCAAGACGGAAAACTCGCTAGACGAAAGGGTTTTCCGTTTTTGAGCTGCTTCGCAAAACGAATTTCCCTATGGGCTTGCTTCGCAAGACGAAAATGTCTTGCAAGTTTGTTTCCTTTTTCTTAACACTGTTAATACAGTTGTGACTTGACTTTGAGGAGCAACTCATAGAACGCGGTGTGGTAGCCTTTTTTGAGGTTTTTAAAGACTTTGGTGATTTTTTAAGCTTTTCCAAAACTTCTTTTGCAGCCATTTGGTAAGTTAAGCTTTTAAAACTTTTTTTGGGGGGGTTGGATTTTGGGTTGGGGTGTTTGGAATTCAAGGACTTGGTGTTGGGAAGGGGTTTGCAAGAATCTGGAAGCTTGTGTGTTTCCCCCCCTGCATTTTTATGATTTTCTGTGACCATTGGGCCACTCTGCTGTTTTTTTAAAAAAATTCTGGGTTTGAATTTTGAAATGCTCTTTACAGTATGTGTCACTTTAAAGAGCACTTAATAAACTCTTGTTGTACCAAATTTTGCTTTGTTTGGACTTTTTTTGACCATAGGAACGCATTAATTGATTTTCAATGCATTCCTATGGGAAACCGTGCTTCGCAAGATGAAAAATTCGCTAGACGGAAAAATTCGCGGAATGAATTAATTTCGTCTTGCGAGGCACCACTGTATATACCCTGCTCATCTGACTGGGTTGCCACTCTGGACGGCTTCCAGCATGCATAAAGACATGGTAAAATGTTAAACCTTAAAAAGCATCTGATGAAAGATAACAATGAAGATACCAGGTGCACCTCTTTGGGGAGGGGATTCCACAGGGGTCAGCAAACTTTTTCAGCAGGGGGCTGGCCCACTGTCCCTCAGACATTATGGGGGCCCAGACTATATATTGGAAAAAAAATAAACAAATTCCTATGCCCCACAAATAACCCAGAGGTGCATTTTAAATAAAAGCACACATTCTACTAATGTAAAAACACGCTGATTCCTGGACCACCCACGGGCCGGATTTAGAAGGATATTAGGCTGGATCCAGCCCCGGGCCTTAGTCTGCCAACCCATGATATAAAAACATAATAAAATAAAAACATAATAAAACTACCTGATACAGGGCTGCCTTCAGATGTCTTCTAAAAGTTGTGTAGTTTTTTATCTCCTTGACATCTGATGGGCGGGTGTTCTACAGAGAGGGTGCCACTACTGAGAAGGCTCTCTGTCTGGTTCCCTGTAACTTTGCTTCTCACAGTGAAGAAACCACCAGAGGACCCTCTGAGGAGGACCTCAGTGTCCAGGCTGAGTGATGGGGGTGGAGGCGCTCCTTCAGGTATATTGGGCCGAGGCCGTTTAGGGCTTTAAAGCTCAGCACCAGCACTGTGGTGCCAAATGTAATCTTGTTACATTGATCAGTTTCTGGTTGGGCTAACCTTTATGTAGCAGTCAGAAACAAAACATTAATAGTAATAACACTCAGAAGCTGGGTATGTAGGTGAGGAAGCAAGAGCATTACATTCTCCCTGGATGTTTTGCAACAGATTTGAGTTCCAAAAGAGAAGCCCCACTGTAGAACTGCTGAAATTGGGTTGGGAATCATTTGCAAATGTGACACCAACAGATTTTGGCTCAATAGAAACTGGAAACTCGGGGGGGGGGGGGCAAAAACAGGAGAATAGATTATTTTCAGGTCTGTTATCTCTAGGAGCAACTTGTTGTCGTTTAGTCGTGTCCGACTCTTCGTGACCCCATGGACAGAGCACGCCAGGCACTCCTGTCTTCCACTGCCTCCCGCAGTTTGGTCACTCATGTTTGTAGCTTTGAGAACACTGTCCAACCATCTAGTCCTCTGTCATCCCCTTCTCCTTGTGCCCTCCATCTTTCCCAACATCAGGGTCTTTTCCAGGGAGTCTTCTCTTCTCATGAGATGGCCAAAGTCTTGGAGCCTCAGCTTCACGATCTGTCCTTCCAGTGAGCACTCAGGGCTGATTTCCTGAAGAATGGAGAGATTTGATCTTCTTGCAGTCCATGGGGCTCTCAAGAGTCTCCTCCAGCACCATAATTCAAAAGCATCAATTCTTCAGCAATCAGCCTTCTTTATGGTCCAGCTCTCACTTCCATACATCACTACTGGGAAGACCATGGCTTTAACTATATGGACCTTTGTTGGTAAGGTGATGTCTCTGCTTTTTAAGACGCTGTCTAGGTTTGCCATTGCCTTTCTCCCAAGGAGCAGGCGTCTTTTAATTTCGTGACTGCTGTCACCAGGAGCAACTAGTTTTCTACAGAAAACTGTCAGCTTGTTTGGATATTCATGAGCACCAGGGACAGAGACTTCTCTGAGCCCAGATGTGGCCCTCCAGAGGACTCTGCGTGGCTCTCAGAACTCTCCCCAGGCCACCCTTCTCATTGGCGCTCTCCTCAAGTGCTTTTGTCCAGCTGGAAATTGTCCTTGAATTGTGGTAATGCCTCTAGGGTTTTCTGGGTGGAGAGAGGTGTGTGCAGAAACCTCTGAGCTGGTAGCTCAGTTGGCAGAACCTGAGACGCATAATCTCAGGGTTGTGGGCTTGAGCCCCACACTGGGCAAAAGATTCCTGCATTGCAGGGGGTTGGACTAGATGACCCTCATAGTCTCTTCCAACTCTACAATTCTATGATTCTAACTTTAGCGTAGCTGGAATGGAGGCTCTTCCATAAGGGTCACCTCCATTGCTCCTCCCACTTGTGCCTCTGACCCCACCGTGAGCTCAGAATGGTGTACATCAGGGCATCTTAACCTGGTGCCCTCCAAATGCTGCAGGCTTCCAGCTCCCACCATTCCTGACCTCTGGCCATAGTAGCTGGGGCTGACGGGAGCTGGAGTCCAACCACACTCAGAGAGTGCCATGCTGACGTTCCCTTCCACGAAACCTTCCAAAGGCCACATGCCAGTAGGGGGCAAAAGTGGGAAGGACAATGTTTTCTGATGCACTTTAATTAGATGTCTTCTGCATTGCATTGCAACAATGGATAAAGCCCTAAACGGCCTCGGTCCAGTATATCTGAAGGAGCGTCTCCACCCCCACCATTCAGCCTGGACACTGAGGGCCTTCTGGCAGTTCCCTCACTGTGAGGTTGCAGAGAACCAGGCAGAGGGCCTTCTCAGTAGTGGCACCCGCCCTGTGGAACTCCCCCCCATCAGATGTCAAAGAGAACAACAGCTACCAGACTTTTAGACGACATCTGAAGGCAGCCCTGTTTAGGGAAGACTTTAATGTTTTATGCATTACTGTATTTTAATATTTTGTTGAAAGCTGCCCAGAGTGGCTGGGGAAGCCCAGGGTATAAATTAATTATTATTATTATTATTATTATTATTATTATTAGTTGTGGAGGTTGTGATTCTTTGAAATGAACTGTAGTGAGTTGCAACTGGTCATTCAAAAAAAATCTTTAAAAAAAATAAATCAAGGCTGTAGATTTATGATTCCAAAACATGTGTGCAGGTAGGAATAGTGGACAATTGCATATACATTTGTAAACAAACTGACCCAATGCGCATGTTCCAAATGAACAGGGCAATCCAACACACCCGTAGCGTCCCCCCTTCCAGTCGTGCCAGCTAAGCAGGCCTCCCACCAGCTGCTACTGATGGGGTGAGGCCACAGTGAGTGCAGAGTTCCCCTTCTGCATGCCAAACAGGCAGGATTCTCACCAGCAGTGGCCAGTGGAAGCCCCCAAGGGGATCCATTGGATCCTGAGTTGGCCCCACCTGATCAAGACCCGGTCCCTGTGCTTCCCCACTTCTGCCCAGTGGCGTAACGTGGGTTGTCAGCACCCGGGGCAAGGCAAGTAAGTTGTGCCCCCTAACCCGTGGATTTGCGCCCCCTAACCCGTGGATTTGCACCCCCTAACCCCCAGATGTTGCGCTCGGTGCAGCCAGGGCCCCCCCGCACCCCCACGCTACGCCACTGCTTCTGCCACAGCCACCATGTGTCTGCAGATGTGGCAGCAGCCCTGCCACTCCATGAAGTCATACAAATCCGTGGATGGAGTTTGGGTTGCAGCCTAATTCACATATTGAAGATTGGAGTATACTTAACCTTTGGATTTCCCACTTCTCCAGATTTTGCAATACTGATTTCAGCTCCAAAAAAAAGGGGGGAGGTACCAAGATACCCCCCCCTTTTTAAGGATAAAGTACATTGCGGGTGGCGCTGTGGGCTAAAGCCTCAACGCCTAGGGCTTGCCGATCGAAAGGTCGGCGGTTCGAATCCCCGCGGCGGGGTGCGCTCCCGCTGCTCGGTCCCAGCGCCTGCCCACCTAGCAGTTCGAAAGCACCCCCGGGGGCAAGTAGATAAATAGGTACCGCTTACCAGCGGGAAGGTAAACGGCGTTCCGTGTGCGGCTCTGGCTCGCCAGAGCAGCGTTGTCACGCTGGCCACGTGACCCGGAAGTGTCCCCGGACAGCGCTGGCCCCCGGCCAATAGATGTGAGATGGGCGCACAAACCCCAGAGTCTGTCAAGACTGGCCCGTTCGGGCAGGGGTACCTTTACCTTTACCTTTACATTTAGAAATGCATGTGCTGGAATATAAATAAATAAGTAACTGGCACAGTCTAGGTCCACGCATATTGTGTTTTTCCTCTGCTGTGGCTGTCTTGATAACCCTATACTGTATCAGCGCTGGATTTAGGGAGATGTGGGTGGTTCTCCTGCACAGGGTGTGAAGCTGAGGGGGCACAAAATTTTTATTAGTAATATTACTAATACTATTAGTAATAATAATAATAATAATAATAATAATAATAATAATACCTCTATTTATATGGGTACCTACCAAGGATGTCCAGTAAAAAAGCAACAGTACCAAAAGAAATTATTGGGGGGGGGAGGAATTTTTTTTTTGGGGGGGTGCCAAATTTTGTCCTTGCTCAGGGCGCTGTATTACCAAAGCCTCTACTATATCTGATGTTTATCATCTTGAACCAACTTGAAATTTAAACTACGGCTTATGATAAAATATGTTTTGTTATTATTTTATTGCATTTATGTCCCATGTTTTCTCCAATAGCCTCAAGGTGGTATACATGGTGCTCCCCCTCCTCATTTAAACCCTACAGCAACCCTTTGAGGTAGGTTAGGTTGAAAGGCAGTGACTTGCCCATGATTGTACCCACTGAGCTTCTTGGCCAAGTGGGGGTTCGAACCCTGGTCTCTCCCAGGTCCTAGTGTGACACCCTTAACCACTGTCCCACATTCAATGTATTTAACATGCATTTAAAAACATTTTGCAACCCATAACTAATGACAGAAGTTGCATTTAAGTACATGTTCCAAGCCATATTGAAATATGAATGTATGTAGCTTATTTGAATGACACAGATTAATTGATGTGGAAACAAGAATGGAGCCAAAAACTTACGGTTCCTTTTGCTGTTTTACCCCTGCAGGGGTGGTTGGGAATGTGGTGTTCTACAGAAAAAAGGTTCCTCACCCCTGCCTCAGAATAAAATAGTCCTGTCCCTCACTTTGTATGCCCTGGTAAGAGGTGTGTCTGGGACAGTGGAATCCAGGGCTTAGCCATGGAGACAGTTACTGTGTTGGGATGCTACAATGCTGTAAACACACCTTGAATTACTACAGAGCAATGGAAAGAGGGATACATAATCATATCATCCATTATAACAGGGGCATGGGGGGAGGGACCTGAGGTCCAGGGGCCCAAGTCTTTTTGTTTGACCCTTGAGATATTCCCCATGCCTCTCCCCAGCTGTACTCATGATGCTCCCTTTTTAGGTGTTGTTGAATGGATGTATGGCAGAGCAGGGTGCTGTGAGCAGGGGCGCAGGGCGGTGATCTGTGCACAGGGGCATGGTGGTGATCTGCACAGGGGGCGCAGCGGCAATCTGTTTAGGGAGCATGGTGGCAATCCATTCGGGGAGCTGCCACGGCGATCCGCACATGGGGATGTGGCGGCGATCCACCTACAGAGTCTGCCTGGCAGATGCAAGCCCCACACTGCCGTTTTGGGCACCATGGGGGCCCGAGCCTCTGTGTCACTCCCAGGAGAGATGTGTGGCTCAGGCGTGCTGCAGGTCAGGCCTTGCGGTAAGTGCCCCCCCCCAATGGTGTGACACCCAGGGTGGGCCACACACCCCACACCCCTTCCTATGCCCCCCTGGCTGTGAGAGGCTGTGAAAAGTAGCCTACCAGACTAAGGTAATATTTACATTCCTTGCTCTGCCAGCTCTTGTCTCTGGCCCTGCCACCACTGGCCTGTGCCCTCTACCCATCAGAAGAAGACAACAAGGTCCTCAGATTTTAAAAAAGTTCCCCATTGTTGTTGTTGTTGCTGTTGTTGTTGTCATCCGTCTGTCTTGAGAGACAATGGAGTGTGTCTCCAAGGGAAGTCAAGCCACTGTGTTGGCAGTGCTAAAATGCCTCCCTGGGCAGTGTGTCTGGACTTAGGCTGCCCAGTTGGCAAGACCTCCCTCTTGGCTTCACTGAGGTGGTCCAAAGGAAAGCAGAGCAATATGTTGGCACCTATCCTGCATTATAAAATCTGTTGCCCCAGGGTGTGAACTGGCTTGCGGCTTCACAAGGGGATTTGACACATTTGAAGAATGGGGTTTGTCAGTGGCTGCTAGCCACAGTAACCAAGACTGCAGTCCTATACCTGAGAGTAAGCCCCTTTGAAGTCAATGGGACTTTAGACAAAGTTTTTCCTCTGCCCTAGCTGGAGATGCCAGGGGTTGAACTTTGGACCTCCTGCATGCAAAGCTAATGTCTTTCCCTATTAAATGCTATGGGAATTTTTTTTTATGGGGCACCAGCACTTGTGCAAGTCAACACATACAGTGGTACCTTGGGTTAAGTACTTAATTCGTTCTGGAGGTCCATTCTTAACCTGAAACTGTTCTTAACCTGAAGCACAGCTTTAGCTAATGGGGCCTTGTGCTGCTGCCGCGCCGCCGGAGCACGATTTCTGTTCTCATCCTGTAGCAAAGTTCTTAACCCGAGGTACTATTTCTGAGTTAGCAGAGTCTGTAACCTGAAGCGTATGTAACCTGAAGTGTATGTAATCCAAAGTACCACTGTATAAGAAAAGCATTCTGTAAGTTCCTCAGCTGTGTTTACACCCCTGGGAATTGTGTTTTGAACTGGAGCCTCACATTTCCTCTTTAATTACTGGCTCCGTGGGGACCTCCAATGATTGACTGTGACCAGGAGCCAAATGCAAAACCAGCCATATGGAGAAAGTTCCTCTCAACTTCGCTCTGGACGTTGATTTGTGTCTTGTTTATTAAAAACAGCTCCCTGGGTCTCACAATAATGGCAGCTTAACAGCTTGATCACACAGGCTCCCTTTCAAGAGGGCAATAATTGAGTCAATTCATTTAGCAATCAATACAGGTTAATGCCAGCTAGTTGCTAAGCTGTAGAGGCATCAAGCAGGCACATTTCTTCTCCATGCAAAGGTGGTCAAGAAACAAACACCTGAGGGCATAGGGGGCGGGGCATTATCCCTCACTCTCCTCTGCCAAAGGGAATTTTCCATGCTGCTCAATGATTTCTCAGAGGTGACTCATACTAGGTTCTCTTGACCCAGAAGCCGTCTGTTGTAACCTCAAATGCATGGTGGAGCGTTAGCACTTGGCACATGCTTAGATACTTGCTTGTTCTTCATATTAATACTTGGGACACATCACTCCTCGGTCTTTTTATTTATTACGTTTATATCCCCCACCCCCTCCCAGGACCTCAGGGTGGTTTACGTGGTTACCAACCTCCCCATTTTATTGTCACAACAACCTCCCTGTGGGGCATAGCTGTCAACGTTTCCCTTTCTCTAAGGGAAATCCCCTTATTCCGAATAGGACTCCTCGCAAGAAAAGGGGAAAGTTGACAGCTATTCTGTGGGGTAGGTAAGTTAGGCTGAGAGGCTGTGTCTGGCAAAAGGTCACTCGGGAAGTTTCATGGCTGGCCAAGCAAAGATTTGAACTCTGCTTTCCCAGATTTTAGCCCATTATAAAACAGGGGTGAAGGCTAACACGAGGCATAATTACTCTGGACATACTTATGGGGCATCTTCCCACGCAATTTTTAACTCACCAGCGCGGACTTAATTTGGGGGCTATCATTTGTCAGGGTGTGGAAACAAACCTTCCTGAACACCTCCCTCAGTTGAAGCCCCCCGACAGGTCTGCCTTTTGTGGCCAGACTCCAGGGGACCCAGCCCTGGCGTTCAAATCAGCGGAGAACCGGGCGAGCTGCCCGCCCGCCTCCCTCCTGCCCCGACCACGAGGCAAAGGGGCGTTTTGTGCATGCTCAGAGAAGGAGGAGGAGGTGGCGGACGCGCTCTTCTTCAGCTGCGACCGCACACATGGCAAACAGGTGGCAAGGCTACCCCGGGAACGCTACCCCGAAAGGAGACCAGCAGAGAAGGAGCGCACAGGCGATCCCAGTGGCTGGCTCACCTCAAAAAGCTGCGGGATCTCCCGGTGGGAGACGTAGTCGCGGGCGTCGGCTGTTTCGCTCATGGCGATGGCAGTGTCTCTGAGCTGGGCAGGCGCCGGCGACAAGCAACAGCCAACCTGTTCGTGGGTCCGTCCGTCCGTCCAGCCAGCCAGCCAGCCGCTGCCTCCCGCCTTCTTCCTCCTCCAACCGGGTCTACTTGCTGCGGCGATGGGCGGCCGCTCCTCCGCCCGGGGACTGGAGGCAGGAGGCTGCGCAGCGCGCGCGCCGTCGAGCAGATGGCGCTGGAACAGCGCCTGGTCCTTGGTGGAATCCCCCGAGGGTGGGAGGGCAGACAGAGCGGGACGCGCCGGGGGGGGGGGAGGCAAACTATTGCAGCGTCTAGGGAAGGCAGAGGCTAGGTGGGTGTGCTGCTGGTGCTGCTAAGAGAAGGCAAGGATGCGCGCATAGGCGTTTGGCTTCATCTGGATAGGCTGTGAGCTGGCCTGCTCTCGATGGCGTTACACTCCGTCTGAAGGAGCAGGTATGTCGCTTAGCGGTGGTACTCATGGACGTAACCATAGCAAACTGAGGTTCTGCCCCCCCCCCACAACAAAAGGCCTGCCCCCTCCAAAAAAATCCTGGCTGTGCCCATGGTACTGCTGGATCTCAGCAACGTGGCCTGCTTTCCATCAGCTTCTGCAGGTGGCCCAGGTGCACCCTTACCTGGGCAGGGATAGTCTACTTTCATCTATGCTCTGGTAACTCCTAAATTAGATTACTGCAATGCTTTATGTAAGACTGCCTCTGTTTTTTGTTTTTTTTAAATAAATATTTTATTAAGTTTTCACAATAAAAGACAAAGAAAATACAAAATCACAAAAAACAATACAATACAAAAATACAAACATTAAACACATCAAAAGAAAAAGAAAAAAGAGATAAAAACACAAATAACAAAAAACAAAAAATTCCCTCTTTCTTAATTTCTCATCTTCAATTAGCTTATTTTCCCGACTTCCTCACGTCTCCCGTTCTTGTATCCCTTTTTTAAAAATTAATTCAGCAAATTCATATCCTATTAATTTATCTGTTGTTTATCCAATCTTACATTTTACTTTGTTGCTAAAGCCCCTGCGATTCATTTCAATGTCCTTAACATTCATAAATTTTACAGTATTTCTGCAAATAAAATTTAAATTTCTTCCAATCTTCCTCCACCGTCTCCTCTCCCTGATCTCGGATTCTGCCAGATGGTTCGGAAACTTCAGCTGGAGCAGAACTCATTGGCCGCTCGCTAGGGCAGAATGGCTCGAGCATATAACCCCGATTCTGACCCAATTGTACTGACTGCTAATTGGTTCCCAGGCCCAACTCAAAGTGCTGGTATTGACCTATAAAGCCTTAAATGGCTCAGGACCACAATACCTCCAGCACTGCCTCTCTCTATATGAACCAACTTGCAGCAGTGGAGTGTACGCTCTGCTGCTGGGAACGAGGAGCCAGGTGCCTGGTCGCACACCCTCTCAAAAATGTGCCAGGGGTAGTGCCCCCCCCCCGCTACACCCCTGCGTACCTGGACCCTAAGATCATTCTCTGAAGCAGGGCCGTCTTTAGCAGATGCGGTGCCAGGGTGCAAATATCTGCCCAGCGCCCCCAAATTACCATGGGTAGTGTTGGGGTGGCCGTAGCTGTGCACTGCCAGCCATCAGAGCAGGGGGCGGCACAACTCTCCCCCATGCTGCTGCGGGAGGCTTGGGAGTGAAGTTGCACCCCTCCCAAGCTTCCTCAGAAGGAGGGCGATCCCCGCAGAGGCTTGGGAGGGAAGCTGCATGCCCACCAGCCTTATGGTTGGTGGGGCGCAGCCAGTGGCGTAGCGTGGGGGGTGCAGGGGGGCCCGGCCGCACCAGGCGCAACATCTGGGGGTTAGGGTTAGGGGGCGCAAATCCATGGGTTAGGGGGCGCAAATCCACGGGTTAGGGGGCAAAAATTACTTGCCTTGCCCCGGGTGCTGACAACCCACACTACGCCACTGGGCGCAGCTGGTGGGTGTGCAGGGAAAGGGAAGGCCACCAGCAAAGCCGCGCTGCTGCTCCACTCGCTGAGGCGCCCCTGAGAGGCTGGCACCCTGGTGTGACACACCACTAAGCCCTATGGTAAAGGCAGCTCTGCTCTGAATCCCTTCTTCATGTGGCTCCTCAATGAGAGAATGGGCATTTTCTTCAATGGCTCCCTGTTTGTAAAATGCTCGCTCGCCTGCCGCCAATTTACAGGATTATAACTCTTCTAGTCAGCCAGCTGTTAAGCAACTGCCAGAGGGTCTCTTGCTACCTTTAAGCTTAGATTTGGAAGATATTTTCCTAACCTCTCTTTGTTCTTTGGACAAGAAATATAATGCACAGGGCCTGAAACTGTTGGAATTTGTAAAGGAATATATCCTTCATGGGAGTCCTGTAGACATTGCTAAGGGTCCACATTCTTATTTGAACAAATGCAGTAGAAGTGCTATTAATTGCATTATAATCTCTCATTCATTATTCACTTTTGTGAACACTTTTTTAAAAAATAGATTTTATTGGAATTTAGAAAAAATATACAAAAATTATTATTAATTATATTTTTTGTCAAAAGTAAAAAGTTAACCTAGGTAAAAGCACAAACTGCAACAACAAAAAAGTAATAAAAGGAAAATAGAGAAATGAAGAGAAAGAGAGAAAGAAGAGATGATTGGAAAAAGAAGAAAGGAAAATCAGTAACTTCTGAATCCTCATCTATCGATGAGAGGGAGTGCGACCAGGCACCTGGCTCCTCGTTCCCATTATCTGATTCCTCATCTATCGCATTAGTGTCTGTACACTAATGCACAAAGCATGGGAAATAAACAAGATGAGCTTGAGCTCTTGGTACAGCAAACTAAATATGACATAATAGGCATCACTGAAACCTGGTGGGATAAGTCCCATAATTGGAATGTAATAATGGGGGGGATACAATCTATTTCAGAGAAACAGACCAGACAAGAAAGGAGGAGGAGTGGCGTTATATGTCAGGGATGTGTATACCTGTGAAGAGATCCAAGATTTAGAACCTCAAAGCCAAAGTGAGAGCATTTGGGTCAAAATTAAGCGAGAGAAGAATAACAGAGACCGCATTGTGGGAGTTTACTATAGATCCACAAGCCAAACGGAGGACATAGATAATGCCTTCCTGGAACAGATGGCCAAGCATGCAAAAGGGAGGGAGATAGTAGTAATGGGGGACTTCAATTACCCGGATATTTGTTGGATGTCAAACTCAGTCAAGAGCATAAGGTCAAACAGATTCCTCACTGGCCTTGCAGACAACTTCATTGTCCAGAAAGTGGGAGAAGCAACAAGAGGAACAGCCATTTTAGATCTGGTCCTAACCAATGTTGATGACCTGGTTAGTGGGGTAGAAGTGGAAGGATCATTAGGCGCGAGTGATCATGCTCTTCTGAAGTTTACTATACAGCGGAAAGGAGCAGCCAAGCATACTAGGACTCAATTTCTTGACTTTAAGAAAGCCGACTTCATAAAACTTAGGGAAGTGCTGGGTGAGATCCCATGGACAGTAATACTAAAAGGAAAGGGAGTTCATGATGGCTGGGAGTTTGTTAAGAGGGAGATAGTAAAAGCACAACTTCAGGCAATACCAATGAGACGGAAACATGGAAGGTGCCTAAAGAAGCCAGGGTGGCTATCTAAAGAACTTTTATTTATTTTTTTTAATGATATTTATTGAAACAAAAGAATTTTTTTTTAATTACACAAAAAAGACAAAATTACAAAAAAGAAAGAAAAACAAAAACATATGAAGAAAAATAAAAAATAAAACCATCCTTTTCAAATTCTCCATTTTCATTACCTTCTTCCCATGACCTCCTCCTCCTCCCATCTCTTGTATCTTGATTAATAGTTGTCACAGAAAATCCTTTCCATAATTCATAATATTCTGTCATTACGTTACCTTACTCTATTATCATCTTGTCTTATAAAAACAACCTTAAAGCTTAAAACTTAAATCTTATTCCTACTAACTTCTCATAACCATTACCTTTTTGCCTAGTTCTTTAAACATTTTTACAAGAGCCAAATAATTTCATTTCAACATTTTTCCAACGTTCATAAAACATTTCTGGTAATAATAATAAAATAAAAAAAAACGATAGAAAAAAAGCAATCCAATCTTCTTCCAGCGTCCCCTCCCCCCCGGTCCCGGGATTGTCAGTCTTTTTTGTCCCATTAGTCTGGCACATTAACCTGGTGCTCTTATATCTGAGGCCTTCAAATCACTTCCATGTCCCTTTCGCAGCTCTTCTTCATATTTTACTTTCACTCGTGGGAGCTCCAGCTTAGTAGTGTTTTTGACCCTTTTCAACAAATCAGCCCCTTTCTCATAGTCCAGACTAAGCTCCATGTAATGTTTTAAAACGTATTTCAAATTCCCTCCAAAATTGGAAGTCCCAACAGCTCCAAACCTCTGACAGCCCATTACCAGACTCGGAAAGTCCCAACATCCCTGCATAGGGGGGTCAACCCAACCCCCCATTTCCAGATCAATCCAAACTTTATCTTTCCAAGTCTGGTTTTTTCCAAGTTCATTTATCAAATCCAAAAGCTCACTTTCCTGCTGGGCCGAGAGTCCCTCCGTCTCTGGCGTCCCAGATTCAGCAAGGTCCTCTTCTTTCTGTTGTTCTGTCGTGGCACACTCCTGTTTTAGTTCCTGAGTGGGCTCCATATAATTTTCCACTACCTGATCAAAGGCTCTGGCAGCATTAGTCATAAAGTCCATCTTCTGACTTAACTGATCCAATAGGGCACTTATATTACAGAAAGCACCCAACAGTGCTTCTGAAGGCATTGTCCTGCAAGGTCACAAAACTCTTTCCCACAGTTGTAATCAATAACAGCTGCAAGTTCCCAGGATTTAGTTACAATTACACCATTCCCCTCTAGGGGAAAAAACTTCTGATTGTTCTTTTCCTTGAAAACAATAGCAACAGAGTTTTTAAAAGATATTTTGTCCATATTTGTTCTTTTAAAAGACGAAAAGAAACAATGGAGTCACAATATTTCCCTCCTTTTAAGTATCTGTCAAAGCATTTATTTCTGGTCAATGAGCTTCGGTCATCCAATCTGACACCCTGTTCCAGGGTCAGGACGGTGGAAAATTACTTTACTTTAGCTTTATTTCTGCAGGATTAAACGGCTCAATAAAAGTCCCCCTTCTTCTCCTGCTTCCAAAGGGGGGTTCTGCGATTTTGAATGATAAAAGTCAATCCTTTAAAAGTGATTTTTAAGGCTCTAGTTTGCGTTGTCTTTGCTTTGTTATAACTACAAGAGAACGGAAGGGTGACTTCCTGTTTAGTCCTTTCCGTTTCAGTACCAAATTAGGGTAAATTTTAAAGTCCAAATTCCTTTTATTTTGCCAATTCTTGTTTAAAATCCGAATATTTAGCGTTCCAGTACTCACGGTTGGTTATTTTAAATATTTTAAAGTGCTGGGTGAGATCCCATGGACAGTAATACTACAAGGAAAGGGAGTTTATGATGGCTGGGAGTTTGTTAAGAGGGAGATAGTAAAAGCACAACGTCAGGCAATACCAATGAGACGGAAACATGGAAGGTGCCTAAAGAAGCCAGGGTGGCTATCTAAAGAACTTTTAACTGAGTTAAGATTAAAAAAGGATGTGTACAAAAAATGGAAAAGGGGGGAAACCACCAAAGAGGAATTCAAACAAATAGCCAGCACGTGTAGACACAAAGTCAGAAAAGCTAAAGCACAGAATGAACTCAGGCTTGCTAGAGAGGTTAAAAGCAACAAAAAAGGCTTCTATGGGTATGTTCGTAGCAAAAGGAAGAACAAAGAAACAGTGGGGTCACTCAGAGGAGAAGATGGTGAAATGCAAACAGGGGACACAGAAAGGGCTGAACTCCTCAATGCCTTCTATGCCTTAGTCTTCTCCGATAAAGAAAACAATGCCCGACCTGAAGAATTTGGAGCAAATGATTCAGCAGAGGAAACACAGCCCAGAATAACTAAGGAGATAGTACAGGAATACTTGGCTAGTTTAGATGTATTCAAGTCTCCAGGGCCAGATGAACTGCATCCAAGAGTATTAAAAGAACTGGCAGATGTGATCTCAGAACCACTGGCAGTCATCTTTGAGAATTCCTGGAGAACAGGCGAAGTCCCGGCAGACTGGAGGAGGGCAAATGTTGTCCCTATTTTCAAAAAGGGGAAAAGAGAGGACCCAAATAATTACAGCTCAGTCAGTCTGACATCAATACCAGGGAAGATTCTGGAGCAGATCATTAAGCAAACAGTCTGTGAGCACCTAGAAAGGAATGCTGTGATCACCAATAGTCAGCATGGATTTCTGAAAAATAAGTCATGTCAGACTAACCTGATCTCGTTTTTTGACAGAATTACAAGCCTGGTAGATGAAGGGAACGCAGTGGATGTAGCCTACCTTGATTTCAGCAAGGCATTTGACAAGGTGCCCCATGATATTCTTGTAAAGAAGCTGGTAAAATGCGGTCTTGACTATGCTACCACTCAGTGGATTTGTAACTGGCTGACTGACCGAACCCAAAGGGTGCTCCTCAATGGTTCCTCTTCATCCTGGAGAAGAGTGACTAGTGGGGTGCCACAGGGTTCTGTCTTGGCCCGGTCTTATTCAACATCTTTATCAACGACTTAGATGATGGACTCAAGGGCATCCTGACCAAATTTGCAGATGACACCAAACTGGGAGGGGTGGCTAACACCCCAGAGGACAGGATCACACTTCAAAACGACCTTGACATATTAGAGAACTGGGCAAAAACAAACAAGATGAATTTTAACAAGGAGAAATGTAAAGTATTGCACTTGGGCAAAAAAAATGAGAGGCACAAATACAAGATGGGTGACACCTGGCTTGAGAGCAGTACATGTGAAAAGGATCTAGGAGTCTTGGTTGACCACAAACTTGACATGAGCCAACAGTGTGACGCGGCAACTAAAAAAGCCAATGCAATTCTGGGCTGCATCAATAGGAGTATAGCATCTAGATCAAGGGAAGTAATAGTGCCACTGTATTCTGCTCTGGTCAGACCTCACCTGGAGTACTGTGTCCAGTTCTGGGCACCACAATTCAAGAAGGACACTGACAAACTGGAACGTGTCCAGAGGAGGGCAACCAAAATGGTCAAAGGCCTGGAAACGATGCCTTATGAGGAACGGCTAAGGGAGCTGGGCATGTTTAGCCCGGAGAAGAGGAGGTTAAGAGGTGATATGATAGCCATGTTCAAATTCATAAAAGGATGTCACATAGAGGAGGGAGAAAGGCTGTTTTCTGCTGCTCCAGAGAAGCGGACACGGAGCAATGGATCCAAACTACAAGAAAGAAGATTCCACCTAAACATTAGGAAGAACTTCCTGACAGTAAGAGCTGTTCGACAGTGGAATTTGCTGCCAAGGAATGTGGTGGAGTCTCCTACTTTGGAGGTCTTTAAGCAGAGGCTTGACAACCATATGTCAGGAGTGCTCTGAAGGTGTTTCCTGCTTGGCAGGGGGTTGGACTCGATGGCCCTTGTGGTCTATTCCAACTCTATGATTCTATGATTCTATGACTATTTGTAAACATTATTCAATTCACCACTCCAGTATTACACCTAACAAAACCATTTTCTATAACCCAATATTATCTTCAGTCTTCAAACCCACCATTACTTCATTTTCTTTTTCATGCAAGAAGTCTATAAGAAGTTTCCAACCTTTAGTAAACAGCAACTGTGTCTTTGATTAAACATGTCAATTTTGCCATCTCAGCTATGTTGTTGTTGTTTAGTCGTTTAGTCGTGTCTGACTCTTCGTGACCCCATGGACCAGAGCACGCCAGGCCCTCCTGTCTTCCACTGCCTCCTGCAGTTTGGTCAGACTCATGTTTGTGGCTTTGAGAACACTCTCCAACCATCTTGTCCTCTGTCGTCCCCTTCTCCTTGTGCCCTCCATCTTTCCCAGCATCAGGGTCTTTTCCAGGGAGTCTTCTCTTCTCATGAGGTCGTCTCTGCTATATCCAACAATTATTAACAACCATTCTTCCATTGTTGGTAAAGATGAATCTTTCCATCTTTGTGTGTATAAAGTCTCACTGCCATAGTCATGTATTGGAATAAAATTCCGTGGTCACTTTTGTGAACACTTTTGAAGGGTTACAGTGACCAGAAAGTGACCACATTCCAATATCAATGACCCTGTGTGCTCTAATAAAATGCATACATACAACCAAATCTGTGAGCGTAAAAAGACTGAAATGGTCTCACAGTGAATCCATCAAATGTAGATTGGAATAGAAGAGTCTGCTCAAAAACAATTAAGCTGAAAATACAAAAACTAAGTGGCAGGAATTGGAACTAGCAGTAATGGAGCAGAAAGAAAACAAATTCTGGGAACTGGTGTTCTGGGATTTCAATGAAATGAGATCATCACATCTAGTTCTATAGAACTAGATAAATTAATAGGAAGGATTTGAAACCTGCAGGATCAGAGATTCTTAGAACACTGGAGTAAATATATGAATTATCTGAAAGACAAACAAAAAATATATGAATTATCTGAAAGACAAACAAAAAAAGAGAAAAAAGAAAAATGATACATACAACGTATTACCACTTAATTAATTAAAATTAAGTACCATCCATCTTCATAAACATTTGACTTCCTCGAATTTCTTCCATCCGAATTTCTTAGTAATTATATGTAGCAGTTTCCAATATCAGAGTTTCAAAAGACCATATCACAGTCCTGATCATATTGCATAGCTTTCCTTATCGTACATTTTCTTATTTATAAATTTAATTCCATTTTAATCCTAGGCCTAATTGTTTCTTTCAGGTGGTTACATATCTTTAATATTACAATATTTATTCAAATAGTCTTCAAATTTATTCCAGTCTTCTTGGTGTTCCTCTTCTTTCTGGTCGCATTCTCCCGGTGAGGTCAGCCAGCTCCATAAACTCCCATCATCTTCATCTGCCATTCTTCTACCGTTGGTAGTTCTTGTGCTTTCCATTTTTTGGCTAATAAAATCCATGCAGCAGTTGTGGCATACAAAAATACTTTTACATCTTTTGGGGGCAGTTCAGAACCTATTATTCCAAGGAGAAAGGCTTCTGGTTTCTTCATAAATGTATATTTCATCATTTTTTTAAAATTCATTATAAATTTTTCCCCAGAAGCCTTTTACCTTGGAGCTGTTGTTGTTGTTTAGTCGTTTAGTCGTGTCCGACTCTTCGTGACCCCATGGACCAGAGCACGCCAGGCACTTCTGTCCTCCACTGCCTCCCGCAGTTTGATCAAACTCATGCTAGTAGCTTCAAGAACACCATCCAACCATCTCATTCTCTGTCGTCCCCTTCTCCTTGTGCCCTCCATCTTTCCCAACATCAGGGTCTTTTCCAGGGAGTCCTCTCTTCTCATGAGGTGGCCAAAGTATTGGAGCCTCAGCTTCAGGATCTGTCCTTCCAGTGAGCACTCAGGGCTGATTTCCTTCAGAATGGAGAGGTTTGATCTTCTTGCAGTCCATGGGACTCTCAAGAGTCTCCTCCAGCACCATAATTCAAAAGCATCAATTCTTCGGCGATCAGCCTTCTTTATGGTCCAGCTCTCACTTCCATACATCACTACTGGGAAAACCATGGCTTTTACTATACGGACCTTTGTTGGCAAGGTGATGTCTCTGCTTTTTAAGATGTTGTCTAGGTTTGCCATCGCCTTTCTCCCAAGGAGCAGGCGTCTTTTAATTTCGTGACTGCTGTCACCATCTGCAGTGATCATGGAGCCCAAGAAAGTAAAATCTCTCACTGCCTCCATTTCTTCCCCATCTATTTGCCAGGAGGTGATGGGCCCAGTGGCCATGATCTTCGTTTTTTTGATGTTGAGCTTCAGACCATATTTTGCGCTCTCCTCTTTCACCCTCATTAAAAGGTTCTTTAATTCCTCTTCACTTTCTGCCATCAAGGTTGTGTCATCTGCATATCTGAGGTTGTTGATATTTCTTCCGGCAATCTTAATTCCGGCTTGGGATTCATCCAGCCCAGCCTTTCGCATGATGAATTCTGCATATAAGTTAAATAAGCAGGGAGACAATATACAGCCTTGCCGTACTCCTTTCCCAATTTTGAACCAATCAGTTGTTCCATATCCAGTTCTAACTGTAGCTTCTTGTCCCACATAGAGATTTCGCAGGAGACAGATGAGGTGATCAGGCACTCCCATTTCTTTAAGAACTTGCCATAGTTTGCTGTGGTCAACACAGTCAAAGGCTTTTGCATAGTCAATGAAGCAGAAGTAGATGTCTTTCTGGAACTCTCTAGCTTTCTCCATAATCCAGCGCATGTTTGCAATTTGGTCTCTGGTTCCTCTGCCTCTTCTAAATCCAGCTTGCACTTCTGGGAGTTCTCGGTCCACATACTGCTTGAGCCTTCCTTGTAGAATTTTAAGCATAACCTTGCTAGCATGTGAAATGAGTGAAATTGTGCGGTAGTTGGAGCATTCTTTGGCACTGCCTTTCTTTGGGATTGGAATGTAGACTGATCTTCTCCAATCCTCTGGCCACTGCTGAGTTTTCCAAACTTGCTGGCATATTGAGTGTAGCACCTTAACAGCATCATCTTTTAAAATTTTAAACAGTTCAGCTGGAATACCATCACTTCCACTGGCCTTGTTATTTGCAGTGCTTTCTAAGGCCCATTTGACTTCACTCTCCAGGATGTCTGGCTCAAGGTCAGCAACCACACTACCTGGGGTGTACGAGACATCCATATCTTTCTGGTATAATTCCTCTGTGTATTCTTGCCACCTCTTCTTGATGTCTTCTGCTTCAGTTAGATCTTTACCACTTTTGTCCTTTATTATGGTAATCTTTGTACGAAATGTTCCTTTCATATTTCCGATTTTCTTGAACAGATCTCTGGTTCTTCCCATTCTGTTGCTTTCCTCTATTTCTTTGCATTGCTCGTTTAAGAAGGCCTTCTTGTCTCTCCTTGCTGTTCTTTGGAAATCTGCATTCAATTTCCTGTATCTTTCACTATCTCCCTCGCATTTTGCTTGCCTTCTCTCCTCCGCTATTTGTAAGGCCTCGTTGGACAGCCACTTTGCTTTCTTGCATTTCTTTTTCATTGGGATGGTTTTAGTTGCTGCCTCCTGTATAATGTTGCGAGCCTCCATCCATAGTTCTTCAGGCACTCTGTCCAGCAAATCTAAATCCTTAAACCTGTTCCTCACTTCCACTGTGTATTCATAAGGGATTTGGTTTAGATTGTATCTTACCTGTCCAGTGGTTTTTCCTACTTTCTTCAGTTTAAGCTTGAATTTTGCTATAAGGAGCTGATGATCTGAGCCACAGTCAGCTCCAGGTCTTGTTTTTGCTGACTGTATAGAGCTTCTCCATCTTTGGCTGCAGAGAATATAATCAATCTGATTTCGATGTTGCCCATCTGGGGATGTCCATGTGTAGAGTCGTCTCTTGTGTTGTTGGAAAAGCGTGTTTGTGATGACCAGCTTGTTCTCTTGGCAGAACTCTATTAGCCTTTGCCCTGCTTCGTTTTGATCTCCAAGGCCAAACTTGCCAGTTGTTCCTTTTATCTCTTGATTCCCTACTTTAGCATTCCAATCCCCTATAATGAGCAGAACATCCTTCTTTGGTGTCACTTCGATAAGGTTTTGTAAGTCTTCATAGAACTGGTCAATTTCAGTTTCTTCAGCACCAGTAGTTGGTGCATAAACTTGGATTACTGTGATGTTAAAAGGTCTGCCTTGGATTCGTATCGAGATCATTCTATCATTTTTGAGACTGCATCCCAGTACAGCTTTCGCCACTCTTTTGTTGACTATGAGGGCCACTCCATTTCTCTTACGGGTTTCTTGCCCACAGTAGTAGATATGGTAGTCATCCGAACTGAATTCGCCCATTCCCGTCCATTTTAGCTCACTGATGCCCAGGATGTCAATATTTATTCTTGCCATCTCATTTTTGACCACATCCAACTTACCCAGGTTCATGGTTCTTACATTCCAGGTTCCTATGCAATATTTTTCTTTACAGCATTGGACTTTCCTTTCGCTTCCATGCATATCCACAACTGAGCGTCCTTTCGGCTTTGGCCCAGCCGCTTCATCAGCTCTGGATCTACTTGTACTTGTCCTCCGCTCTTCCCCAGTAGCATGTTGGACACCTTCCGACCTGAGGGGCTCATCTTCCAGTGTCATAACTTTTATATGCCTGTTGTCTTTGTCCATGGAGTTTTCTTGGCAGGGATACTGGAGTGGCTTGCCGATTCCTACTCCAGGTGGATCACGTTTGGTCAAAACTCTCCACTATGACCTGTTCATCTTGTGTGCCCTGCTCGGCGTAGTTCATAGCTTCTCTGAGTTCTTCAAGCCCCTTCGCCACGGCAAGGCAGTGATCCATGAAGGGGACCTTGGAGCTAGTCCACCACATGTGATAGAAAGTACCTTCCTTTTCTTTACATTTCCGGCATAAATTATCACAATTGTGGTAGATCTTTGCCAGTTTAACAGGGGTTAAGTACCATCTATACATCATTTTCATAATATTTTCCTTTAACATTGTACATGCAGTAAACTTAACCCCTTTCTTCCAAAGTCTCTCCCAGTCCTCCATCATTATATTATGTCCCACATCTTGTGCCCAATCAATCTTAACCGATTTTACTTGCTCATCTTTTGTATGCTATAACAAACTATACATTTTAGACAGATTTTTAACATTAGTATCTAACAACTCCGTTTCCAGTTTGGTTTTTTCAATTGCAAAACCTTTTTTCTTATATATCTTAAATAAATAACCTGAGACAGGTTTTGAGGATGGCGAATCCGAGGAAGGCGGCTGGACCTGATGGCATCACTGGAAAGGTGTTGAAGGGCTGTGCGGATCAGCTGGCGAGGGTCTTTACTAAGATCTTCAATAAGTCCTTACACCAGTCTATTGTCCCACCCTGCCTGAAGTCGTCAACTATTGTCCCTCTGCCTAAAAAATCCACAATCAGTAGTTTGAATGACTATAGACCAGTTGCACTGACTCCAATCATCATGAAGTGTTTTGAGAAACTGGTGCGCCGTCACATTATCTCCTGTCTTCCATCAACTTTTGACAACTACCAGTTTGCATACAGAGCAAATAGATCCACAGAAGACGCCATCAATACCACTCTCCATGCTGCTCTGTCCCATCTGGAGCAGCCGGGGAGTTATGTGAGGCTGCTGTTTGTGGATTTTAGCTCTGCTTTTAACACTATCCTCCCCCATAGACTGGTGTCCAAGCTAGAGGCGATTGGACTCTCCAACTCCACCTGTCTCTGGGTTTTGGATTTTTTGTCAGAACGTTCCCAGAGGGTTAGAGTAGGGTCACACATGTCCACAGCCCTTAGCCTTAACACCGGCTCACCACAGGGTTGTGTGTTGAGTCCCCTGCTCTACACTATCTATACGTATGACTGTACAGCCATCTATTCCAGCAACAAAATCATCAAGTTTGCTGATGACACTACGGTGGTAGGGCTCATTTCAGGAGGGGATGAGTCCGCCTATCGGGACGAGGTGGAGCGGCTCTGTGTTTGGTGTGGAGAGAACAATCTGGCTCTTAATACGGCTAAGACCAAGGAATTGGTGGTGGATTACAGGGAAAAAAAGGCGGACATTCAGCCCTTGTATATCAACGGGGAACGGGTGGAGAGGGTGGCGAAATTCAGGTTTTTGGGAGTAGCTATCGATCAGGGCATGACTTGGAGCGCACATACCACTGCTCTGGTGAAGAAGGCCCAGCAGAGAATTTATTTCCTCAGACTTTTAAAGAAGAACAATCTGAGTGAGAGACTGCTGGTGTCCTTCTACCGGGGCTCCATAGAGAGCATTCTTACATACTGTATTTGTGCTTGGTTCTCCAGTTGTACAGCTAGGGAGAGGAAGGTGCTCCAGAAGGTCATAACCACAGCCCAAAGGATTATTGGTCATCCTCTCCCATCTTTGGAAGAACTGTACGGTTCCCGTTGTCTTAGGAAAGCAAATAACATCCTGCAGGATTCATCTCACCCGGGACACTGTCTGTTTGCACTACTGCCTTCTGGCAGAAGATATAGAAACATCACGTCAAAGACAAATAGACTGAAAAACAGTTTCTATCCAAGAGCTGTGGCCCTTTTGAATGCTGTAACTCGTTAGTGTGACCTGGGAGTTTGATGGGTGTGGTGTGGGTGTGGCTGGAATGTGGTTTGTTTGGTTGTTGTTGTTGTCTTGCTTTTGTTGTTTTAAGGGATGGCATCCAATTTCGTTGCACTTTGTGCAATGTTGCACTTGTGTAATGACAATAAAGAATCTATCTATCTATCTAATTCATTAATTTGGTAATATTGGAGCCAATTTACTTTATCTTTGATTTGTTCAAATGATTTTAACATAAATCCCTCCCCATCTTCAACCAATAAATCTGAGTATCTCAACCACTTATTTTCCATATTAAGCTTTTTTTGTGCCTGCGCTTCAGTTGGTGAAATCCATTTGGGTGTTTTTCTTATCAAAAGATCCTGATATCTAGACCAAACATTAAAAAGTGCTTTCCTAATTAAACCTGAAACTGTTCTTAACCTGAAGCACCACTTAAGCTAATGGGGACTCCTGCTGCCACCGCGCTGCTGGAGCACGATTTCTGTTCTCATCCTGAAGCAAAGTCCTTACCTGAAGCACTATTTCTGGGTTAGCGGAGTCTGTAACCTGAAGCGTATGTAACCTGAAGTGTATGTAACCCGAGGTACCACTGTATTAGTTAAGGACAATTAATTGTAATAGGAAATTAAGAAATGCAGAATAAGTGATAAAGAACAGAAAATCATTAGAGGTGTTGACAGAAGTAAAAAATACTGTATAAGATGTGAAGATATGTTGTATGACTGTTGGAACTGATATGTTAAAAAATCAATAAAAATGTATATAAAAAAAGAAAAGAAAATCATCACAGGAAACCTCAGTTCCTGCCTCTGATTCGGTTAAATATTTATCCAATATATTTGGTGCTCAGTTTGGGCAACTGCTTGTATCAACAACAGTATATTGATCAACCTACCTGAATGGCAACCAGTCTCCTGTAATGAGTTTATGGCACTTATTTACTATAAGATAAGGCTTCCTCTGGGGACGCGGGTGGCGCTGTTGGTTAAACCACAGAGCCTAGGACTTGCCGATCAGAAGGTTGGAGGTTCGAATCCCCACGACGGGGTGAGCTCCTGTTGCTCGGTCCCTGCTCCTGCCAACCTAGAAGTTCGAAAGCATGTCAAAGTGCAAGTAGATAAATAGGTACCACTCTGGCGGGAAGGTAAACGGCGTTTCCATGTGCTGCTCTGGTTCGCCAGAAGCGGCTTAGTCATGCTGGCCACATGACCCGGAAGCTGTACGCCGGCTCCCTTGGCCAATAAAGCGAGATGGGCGCCGCAACCCCAGAGTCAGCCACAACTGGACCTAATGGTCAGGGGTCCCTTTACCTTTACGGCTTCCTCTGTAAGGAATACATATAATGGTGGATGCCTACCATGGCTGGCTTATATACAACACTGGCAAAAACTATTGGTTGCTTAGCTTGTTAGACATGTCTTCAAAACTATATGCCTGGTATTTCCTTCAAAAGTTATCAGACTGGTGGCAAAATAATGTTATTCATGAAAACAAGCGAGGTTCAGAAAAGGACACAGTAACATTGATCAAATTTGATCAAATTCTGAACTATAGTATAGGGAAATAGACTAAAAACATTAAGAATAACCTTTATGTAGCCTTTTTTTATCTTTCTGTGTTTGCCTCTATTAAGCAAAACAGACTGTTTTGACTGGCAATTGCAGACATTTGCCAATATTGACTGCAGATTTCTGCTATTGATCTAATAACTATACAGCAATACTGAAATGAGGGTCAGCGTATGTTTAAATGTTGGTATGGCTTAGGCCTTTCAAAGGTTGCATTCTGGCTCCCACTCTTTTTAACCTTTATATATTAATGACTTGGTGCCATATTTAGGCAATGCAAGCTCCCCCTCTCCAGTAATTAGGAACAGAGAGATCTCAATCTTGATGCATGCAGATGATGTGTTGCTCTTCTCTCTTTCGCGATTGGACCTCAAAAATCTCTTGGAGGTGTTCAGCACATACGGTAAACAGGAAAGCCTATCTATAAATTACTCTAGGACCAAGATTATGACTTTTGGCAGGCACAGTCCTAAGTATAAATGGTGCTTAGATCAGCAAGCTGCAAAACAAACTCATTCATTTAGATATCTGTGTGTGCTCTTTAGTGAAACCCTCTCTTGGAAAGGTTGTATGGAGGCAGTGAAAGTTACCGTATTTTTCGCTCTATAACACGCACCCGACCATAACACGCACGTAGTTTTTAGAGGAGGAAAATCCGTAGGCATACCACCCGTAGGCATTCCCTCCATAACACGCACAGACATTTCCCCTTACTTTTTAGGAGGAAAAAAGTGAGTGTTATGGTGCAAAAAATATGGTAAAACACAGAGAACAGGAGCATTGATGAAGTTCTATTACAACAAGGGAGGGCAGCTGATTGAAGCTGTCCAAAAGAAATTTGATAGCAAAGTGCTTACTCCAGGTGGCCAACAATTAAGGCAAGAACTGATAGCAGTCATAGTATATTAGAAGAACTGCTGTTATGCCAATTGAGTGTTTTCCTGTGCTGTGCTATAGGGAATTGGGTGAGAACCAGTGCTGAAAAGCAACTTGTCAAGATATTTTAGACTATGATTATTTTCCAGAACTGAACTCTACATTTACCTTGAATACATGTCAGCTAAGGGATTGGATCTTCTGGATTCTATCCTGCAACTTATTAGAAATACTGAATTTCCCCCTTAGTATCCACTCCCAAGAACAGAGCGTTTTTTGGCTAGTTATCTGATCAAGCCCACCAGCTTCCTTAAGAAATGCCTTTACAGAGCTGCATTTCAAAGGGATGACCACCATGGACTTGGACAGCTACTGCAACAAGGTCCCACAAGGTGGTGTTCGTGGTCAACCTCAGGTGGAAGACATTACTCGTTATCTGTTAGCCTGCTCCTCAAATAGAGATCCAAGAGATCACTTTCTGAAAACATTATTCACAAAAGCAAGCAGGTGAAACCCAGCATAAACTGCTTGGTTTCCTTTGAATGACAATAGCTTTCTAATACAGAGTGCAGCACTGGCTGGAAAAAAACAGACAAAAAAAATCAGGGAAAGAGTTAGATAAAATCACTATGAATTACTGTCGTGCTTCACAGGTTTAGTTTTAAATCACCCTCTCTCTTACATCATGGATGTTGGCTTATTTGATTGGTGTATATATGGTCTGTATTGTTTATTAGTACTGTTGCTGCAGGTTTGTCATGACCTTTGGCTAGAACAATAAACTTATATTCAATTGAATTGGTTAGAAAAATTAAGAGATGGGCCCCCAAATGCATGTGTGAGTTAGTCCCCTGTATGAAAATGCTGGAGACTGCTGGAATTGACTGTCTCGTTTCAGAGATGAAGAAATCAGCTCAAGAATCAGCCACTGGGTGAACTTTCCCAGTGGCACAGGTTGCAGCCCCAGTGTGATCCTTCATACAGTATGCTCATTCAGAAGCCAGCCCCATGGTGCTCAGTGGGGCTTAGTCTCAGTGGGGCTTGTGAATGCATTTAAGATTGCAGACTAAGATGGATTAATTTTTAAAACTGGTAACAGAGAAAAGGGAACAAGACAAAGATGTAGCAGTATTTATTTCCATACAAATCATTACAAAACTTCCACCCTTGCTGGTTTGATGTGCAGTTCTTTACTTGGCAGTCAGCACATGCGAGTCAAGATGCTTCTACAAACATTTAACCGGACCTGGCACAATAAATTTTGACCAAACTTAGCCAAAGGAAGAATGACTGAAAGAGTGCTGGCCAGTGTCAGATATCTCAGCCTGCAGAGGTCCAAAGTGGAACTTCAAATCCAAACAAATGCCATCTTCAATGTGCAATGCATTTTAAAGGTCTATGTCCTTTATCACGTCCTGCCTATGGGCTTCCCACAGGCACCCGTTAGATCACTGTGCAAAACAGATGCTTGACCCATCTTGGACTCATCCAGCAGGGCTCTTCTTCAGTCTTTCTACAGGAAGTCTTGTGGAGCCAATTGGCCATAAACTAATAGTGCTGTTCAAGCTTGAGGAAGAAAGACTTGGCCAAATGATTGTCCTGATTGTCCATGCTGATCGTGCTTCTTGTCTGCAAATGTAGTCAAAGCAGCAGGACTCTAAAATTATCCTTGTCTATGATTGTCAGTGAGAAGCCATTAGACACAACAGTCACTTATTTGATCCTAGGGGAAGCTGTGTTTGCATTTTGCAGTTATTTCTTTGCTGCAGGCTTTTGCATTCATTGTATGCAACTCTTCACCAAGCCACGAGATATCTCCTAATGCAAAGCTTTGTGTGAATAGAAAGCCTGAATACTACTTTATCAACCCAAACAGGTGACCAATAGAAAAAAAAGAGAGAAGCACATCTGACTACCCAGGCAGTCTAAAAGAACCACAAGACAAAGAGTAGCTACTCTTTAGGGGAACTTGGGCCCCTAATTCTATGATGGTTCTGTAAGGCTAGGAAACAGTTGTGTATACAACACAGAAGAGGCAGCAGCTTTTTGATAAACCATGGTGATTTGTACGTGCCTTAGATTTTAGAAATACGTGAATACATGGGACAATGGGATTAGCTACCAATCTTCTTGTTCTGTAACACTAAGCAGTGGGGAACCACCAGCCAATGGGCCTAACATAACACACCAGGCCTTCCCATTAAGCCACGCTCACCTGCCCTACAGCAGGCAGGGCCAGCCCACCTGTGAGGCAAAGTGAGATAACCACCTCAGGCGGCAGGATCCACAGGGGCAGATCTGGCCTCCCAGGAATGCATTGTCCGCTGCCACTGTGATGGCTGCAGCACACTCCTTGGCACTCTGCCTCTTTCGCAGCCTCCTTCTCCCTCAAATGCCACCTGCACAACAGCCTCTTGGCAAATAGGTGCTGCTGGTCTCCTCACCCTGAGGAAGGAAATGGTAGGAGTTGCCCTCTGGGGTCTCCTCCCACCAAGTGATTCAAAGTGCCCTCACCCCCCACTCCCCCAGTAATGGCTTTTGATTCCCACTTCAGCTTTCAGGAAAGGAATTTGATTCCTCCCCACTTGTTCCAGATGTAGATCTTCACTCACCCAAAATGGGTAGAACACCCATTTTGTGGTTCGCCTCAGGTGCCAAAATGTCTTGGGCTGGCCCTGACAGCAGGTGTTATACATGAAATCAAGAGGGGAATATGTAAATAGGTGGCTCTGCCAAAAGGGAGGGGGTTCAACAAAGGGACAGGCAAATCTGGTTTCTCACATTTCCCCATTTTTTTATATTCTCATTCCTCAGTTCAGCTCTGCACATTTCCACATCAGATTGCAATTCTGCCCCCCCCCCAATCCTCACAGAAAAATCACCTGCATTTTAGCATGACTTCCTTGCAATATACAAGTTTTTGTACACAGCTTCCCCTAACACAAACATGGTTTGTAAGCAATTTCCCCTAACAGAATGCATTTTTGTATGTTATACTTACTAAGATGCACTGGCGGAGGGGAGCGCACTGCCCCGGCACCACGATTCTGGTGGGGTGCCATTGCAGCTGCCCCCCCCCGTGCTGGGTGCCACACCCCTGCAGGTGGCACGCCACGCCCCCAGGATGCGTGCCACCCCCTGCAGGCAGTGTGCCACACCCCCCAGGACGTGCACCAGCCACGCCCCTGCCTGCTCTCCGCCACTGTTGCCGGAGAATGAAGCTCCACCACTGCTAATATGTGCATTTCATTATAGAGTTTTCCCCAATATGCACATTTTACAAACATGATTTACTTTGAGAACTGCATTTCAAATTTCAGGGAAGCATGACTCAAAGGATGGGTGGCCTAAGAATGGAAGACCATCATTTCGATCTTATCTATCCTTCCAGAATTTGAGATCCAAGGACCTATGCATCAATGTGGCATACAAACACACAAATCAGTGTCGTTTAATTACCCTGTGCGACCTCTCTTGATAGCTACTGCCACTTCCCAGCATTTGTAAATTGGCTTCGAAATGGGCAAAAGACAAAAACAAAGACCAGTGATAGCTTGCCTTCCTTCTCAATACCCTTCAGCTATCAAGTAGCTTATAGTACTGGTACAATCTACAGCTGGGTAAAGATAGATGCTAAATCACACGAGAGCATTATTGCTTAAGGCAGGTTACAGGGTATGATAGTACCCTAAACAGAAACCGGTGAACAAGCCTATCTAGGATTTGCATTCTGCAGTACAGTCGTACCTCGGAAGTCGAATGTGTTGCGACTCGAACGTTTTGGCTCCCAAACGCCAGAAACCTGGAAGTGAGTGTTTCGGTTTGCAAACGTTCTTTGGGTTCCGTGGGTTCCATTGGCTGCAGGAGCTTCCTGCAATCAATCGGAAGTTGCACCTTGGTTCACTAATGTTAAACATCTCTCCAAAATGTATAATTTGTTGTTAGAATGGCATACAAAGGACAAACAAGTTAAATATGTGGTGATTGATTGGGCAAGAGATGTTGGGCACAATATAATGTTGGAAGATTGGGAAAGGCTGTGGAAGAAAGGGGTTAAGTTTACTGCGTGTACTGTATTAAAAGAAAATATTATGAAAATGTTGTATAGATAGTATTTAATCCCGGTGAAATTAGCAAAGATGTATCATACAAATGATAATTTATGCTGGAAATGTAAAGAAAAAGAAGGTACTTTCTATCATATGTGGTGGACGTGTCCTAAAGTGAAAGACTTCTGGGAAAAGATATATAATGAGTTGAAAAAAATGTGTGGAAAAAATACATTTATTAAAAAACCAGAAACCTTTCTACTTGGAATAATAGGACTGGAATTGCCCAAAAAAGATGTTAGACTGTTTTTGTATGCCACTACAGCAGCAAGACTTTTATTAGCCAAAAATTGGAAATCTCAAGAGATTCCAACAATAGAAGAATGGCAGATGAAGATGGTGGACTTTTTGGAGCTGGCTGACCTGACTGGAAGACTCCGCGACCAGAAAGAAGAGGAGACACAAGAGGATTGGAAGAACTTTAAAGAATATTTGGCTAAATATTGGAATATAAGATAAAGAGAAATGTATTGGAAGTAATAATTAGGCTTAGGGGTAGAATATGAATATGTTATTAATACAGTAAATATTAAGGATTAAAATATCAATAAAGGAGTAGAAGTTAGTAAATGAAAGAAGTTTATATTATTAGAAATATGAATTTGGAGAACTGCTAAATAGGTGATATAATGAAATTCAGTTAGAGGGGATTTGAGGAAGTTAGTTATCAATGCAATGAAATTAGGATTTGGAAGTTAAAATTCATTTTTGTGTGTTTTGTGTATTTTTGTGGTACTGTAAAATTTTTCATTTTTTCTTTTTCTTTTTTTAATGTGACAAGTGTGGAAATCAATTTTAAAAAATTGGGGGGGGGGGAGGAAGTTGCGCCTTGGTTTCCGAACATTTTGGAAGTTGAACAGACTTCCGGAATGGATTCCGTTTGACTTCCGAGGTACGAATCCATCTTCCTTTGCTCTCTCTGATCTGCTGTGTCATGTGGAAGAGCAGTATGTTGGAGGACAAGGGTTCCATCCTGAGCTTCTCTATTTAGTTCTGAAACCCTGGAGAGCCATTGCCACTGTGTGTGGACAATACTGAGCTGGACAGAGCAATCGTTGTTTTCCTATGGGTAAGATGACTTTGCTACCCTTCCTCAATTTGTAAAAATATGAGATTGCAACGTTGCCCTCGCTGGGTGCACATGCTGCACGGACACCATGCATGTACAAACAAAAAGATATTGCTGTGTGATAAGGAGGTCATCAAGGTTATTGTTGGCTTTCTGATCAAAAGGTGGCAGCAGAGAAAAGCTGCCCCAGTCCAAACTCTGAGGAAACAACCTCTCTGCATGCCAAATACAAAAGAGACCAGCTGAGTGGGAAAAGTTGCTGCCACAGGACCTGCTTCTACACATGGGTGACTCAGAAGCATCAAATTGTTGCTGTACAGCTTTAAACTAGAATTGGAATCACAACTGTGCTCCTAGGCTTCTGAAACCTAAACCACATCTTGTAGTCAATTGGGCAGTTCCCTTTCCCCCCAGTTCCAATTGTTGTGGAGATTTAAATTGGGAGCATTATGGGGTAGTGAAAGGATTAAATACCTTCAGTCCTCACTGCACCTTAGATCATAACCTTTCTTACCCCAGAGAAATGGGAGGAGAAAAATTGTTATAAAGGCATTGATATTTGAAAAGGGAAAAGTTAAGATGATAGAGTTGATTCCTTGAGAGGAGAGGCATACCATTCAGAAGGGAATGGCTTGTGCAAATTGTATCCAGGTCATAACCAGCCAGGAATGCTACTGAGTACAGTGGTACCTCGGGTTAAGTACTTAATTCATTCCAGAGGTCCGTACTTAACCTGAAACTGTTCTTAACCTGAAGCACCACTTTAGCTAATGGGGCCTCCTGCTGCCGCCGCGCCACCGGAGCCCGATTTTTGTTCTCATCCTGAAGCAAAGTTCTTAACCTGAAGCACTATTTCTGGGTTAGCGGAGTCTGTAACCTGAAGCGTATGTAACCTGAAGCATATGTAACCCGAGGTACCACTGTAGTTGTGCAATGAAATATCTATACCTGGTGCAACTGCACAGCTGTTTCACTTTGATGTGCTTTCGAACTGCTAGGTTGGCAGAAGCAGAGACCGAGCAACAGGAGCTCACCCCGTCGCGGGGATTCGAACTGCCAACCTTCGGATCAGCAAGTCCTAGGTTCTGTGGTTTAACCCACAGTGCCACCCGCGTCCCATATGTGGAGGGATACTATTTTAAAAACTACAGTTGTGCACAATGGCTGGGCTACCACATGAGGGTTGTACCACCAGATGAAAAAATGAGTGTGGGGAGGAGTGTACGGTTTCTGGGATGGGGTAGTTGCAGAGTAAGGATGCGAATGGGAAGGGATGAGGTCAGTGGAGGCTGGTCCATCAGGGTGAAAGGGTAACTGCCCCATCAACCTCATGCCTGTCCTCAGCCAGACCCCATCTCCTTTCCTTCTTATCTACAGCTACCCAGAGGGTGGCTGCTCCATTCAGCTTCTTTCTCTCTAGGCTCTGTGTTGCCCTTGCAGAACTAGAATGAGTTGTCTCTGCCTGTAATTAGCTCTGGTTCTCCCTTCTGTTGGGCTCCCTGACTTTTGCCCACCTGGGTGCCAGGCACCACTGGACTGAGCTGAGCCTACCTTTGCTCTCTCCATTTTACTTTCCTCCCTCTCAAAGGGCTGGGCTCAGGGGTGCCAACTTGAATAAAACAGGGGGCGGGGCCAGGTAAGCTCTGCCCTGCATAATTGACCACAAGATGTAGTGCACACAGACCATTTGAATGGCAATGCCAGCACCATCAAATAGGGAAGGCCAAAGAGACCTCGGCCCCTAGGAGTTGGCTCCCATGGCTGGGCTCATTTTGGCCAGCTGATGCAAGCTTAATAAAATCTAAACAAAACACAAACATGCTTCTTAAGTAAACAGCGGACCAATGACACATGGCTTGCCTCCCTTGAATAAAAACAAAATCTTCGATCTGTTCTACCCCATGCCACTCTTCTTTCCATCCCCTCTTGGGGATAGGAAGGTGCTAGCAGGTTTGTGGGAGTGGGGGAAAGAGGAGCCATAGCAGGTACTTGTGGGTTTGCTAGGGTTGATTTTGGTTTCTCTCAATTTCTCATTATTTCCAGTCTCCAGTTCTCCACATTTCAACATTTGCCTTGCAATTATTTTTTTTTGGTAAAAGTGAAAAGTCCCTATTAAAAAGTTAGCAGCATTTTAGTTCCCCTCCCAACCACCGCGACCACTTCTCCCTCCCACAAGGGAGTGCTGTCCTTGACCCTCTCAAAAAGGTTGCCCATCCCTGTTTCAAAGGGCTAGGTAAAATTCATGGTCTGCCTATAGCTCTTAACCGTGACAGCTGAAAACCGAACCTCCATGCACAAAGGAAGTCTACCTCTGTATCCCCGCTCCAAGCAGGAGGCAAAACAGAGCGGAGGGCTTCCACCTTCACACCCTTCCTTGTAGGCTTCTCGGAAGTACCTGGTTGGCAGATACAAGGTGCTGAGATCTCATCCTGATTCGACAGGGGTCGTTTTATGTGCTGATACAAGCCCTCCGGTGGGCTTCCCTGGCAGCAGCAGGCGGTGAGCTGTCATTAAGGGGGGAGGGGGGGCAGTCATCCAATGCATAATGCCCAAGGGCATTGTGGGAAATTTAAAACAGCAGCTGAGCGGCCTGGCAGCCTGGGACACGGAGGGCCTGGGGCTAGGAGCAACGTTGACCCTTGAGCTATCTTCACACCAAGGGCATCCCTTTCCCTCCTCCTGTTGTGGAGAGGGCCGTGTGCCCCAGAAGCTCCTCCCCACTGCCCCGCAAGTCCATGGGTTTGGCACTTGTGTGGTTTCTCCTCCGCCCCACCCCACGGGGGGCTTCAGTCCCAGTTCGGGTGGGAGAAGGTGATGTTGTAGAGACTCGCCCACTTGGCAAAGACCCGCTTCTCAGTGATGAACCGGTGGTGGTGTCCCTTCCGACTTTGCTCGTTGTGGATGTAGGTGGCACATTCATCCGGACCCTTCGGCTCATAGTAGTGGTAGGGCAACTTGTGGGGCGGAGGCTTCCTGCTGTTGGGAAGAGAACCGGAGATGGGGGGGTGGGTTGGGGTTTGGTGAGCAGGGAGCGGTGCAGAGAAGCAGAGGCAGAGATTGGGGCAGCCCCGGGGCAACCCCCACCCCTTCGAAACTGACAAGGAGCATGCAGAGTGCAGGAACTTACATGCAGTAGTTGGGAGGGACCATCCCATAGACGTGGATCTTGTCACACAGCTCAACGCCAATCACCATGGTGAACCAGCCGGTGCTCAGCCATGACCGTGACGTCACTCTGCAAAAGCGGGGAGACACAAAAGGAGGGGGGTTTTCAAAGGAAAGGAAATCCAAACACAACCTTTGAGTGATTGATATAGATTAGATGCCGACCTGCAACAAAATGTTGCAGTGTGGAATTCTCCACGTTGAGGATTCCAATCACTCTATTCCATTTCACATCAATTTTTCATTCTGCACACCCCATACTCCACAGTCAGCCAGCATTCTTTTATCACTCAGCACACACTCAACCCTAATTTGGCTGGGTTTTTTTGTTTTTTGTGGGAGGTGCCGCTGCGCCGCCAGAGCACGATTTCTGTTCTTATCCTGAGCAAAGTTCTTAACCTGAAGCACTATTTCTGGGTTAGCGGAGTGTGTAACCTGAAGCGTATGTAACCTGAAGTGTATGTAACCTGAGGTACCACTGTACTTGCACTTTGACATGCTTTTGAACTGCTAGGTTGGCAGGAGCAGGGACCGAGCAACGGGAGCTCACCCCGTCACGGGGATTCAAACCACCAACCTTCTGATTGGCAAGTCCTAGGCTCTGTGGTTTAACCCACAGCGCCACCTGCGTCCCACCGCCATACTTTAATTCATATCCCAATTAATCAATATCCTAGCATTTCTTCATTTCTAGGATTTAGCCCCCCCCCACCTATTAACACCATTTTTCTTCTACTTCTGTAAATCTTGGGATTCCCCAGAGAACCTGCAGACACCTCCCTCTTGTAAGTTAAAAGGAAAAGATACAATCAACCTATCTTTCCTCCCTCCCCATAGCAGGGCTTGCCTGGAATAGGAGCTGCAGAAACTATGCTGGAGGGACAATTGCAGATGAATTTACCTGTCCTTCCCTGTCTCCTTTTTGAACAAGTCATCAAACTGTTTCATGCGCCTGGGGGAAGCTACGAAGGCCGTCATGTTGGGGAATGACATGCTGACGCGCTGGATGACCTTCAGCAAGCTCTTCTGCATCCTGACCGGTGGCCCCCAAAAGATTAAGATGGTGTCCGGAGTCTTGTTGACAAACTCCTGTGGTCTCTTCAGGACCCGGAAGATACTTGAATGGGCCACCACCCTGAAGGTCGTCTTATTACCAACATCGGCTTCGTAGGCCGTCGTGGGAGCATCGTTCATGCGAATTGTGCACTCCGACTGGTCGATTGATGCCCCCAGCTTGCTCCCCAGCAGGTGACTGGAACTGGTGATGATCACACATTGGCTGCAGTGATGATCCAAAGTCTGGGGGTGGAGGAATAAGAGTATTATTATTATTAAATTTTATTTATACCCCGCCCTCCCCAGCCAAGACCAAGCTCAGGGCGGCTAACCCCGGTATAAAAACAATGGATTGAAATACAACTTAAAAGCAAGATTAAAATACAACATTAAAATGCTGCCTCATTACAGTAGGAACTCAAATAAAAAACTTTTTTGGGGATGAAAACGTCAAATCTTCACCAAGGCCAACCATCCAGACTGGTCCTATGTGGGCCAGAAAAAAGCCAAGGAAGTCCCCAAATAGGAGTTCCATCACAGAAGGAGAAAGGAAAAAGGAAGAGGGGATCAAGTTGATTCCAAGCCAAAGGCCAGGCAGAACAACTCTGTCTTAAAGGCCCTATGGGAAGAAATCAGATCCTGCAGAGCCCTGGTCTCATGAGGCAGAGCGTTCCACCAGGCCGGAGCCAGTGTTGAAAAGGCCCTGGCTCTGGTTGAGGCTAATCTGACTTCCTTAGGGCCCGGGACCTCTAGGGTATTGCTGTTTATGGATCTTAAGGTCCTCCGTGGGGCATATCAGGAGAGGCAGTCCCGTAAGTACAAGGGTCCTAGGCCGTGAAGGGCTTTAAAGGTCAAAACCAGCAACTTAAATCTGACTCTGTACTCCACCGGGAGCCAGTGCAGCTGGAAAAGCACTGGGTGAATATGCTCCCATGGCAGAGACCCCGTGAGGAGCCTCGCTGCTGCATTCTGCACCCGCTGGAGTTTCTGGCACAGCTTCAAGGGCAGCCCCGTGTAGAGCGAATTACAGTAGTCAAGCCTGGAGGTGCCCGTCGCATGGATCACTGTGGCCAGGTCGGGGCGGGAAGGTTATGGAGAAAGTGGATAGAGAAAGGTTTTCCTCCCTCTCTCATAACACCAGAACTCAAGGACCTCCAATGAAGTTGAATGTTGGAAGATTCAGGACAGATAAAAGGAAGTCTTTCTTCACGCAGCGCATAGTTAAACTATGGAACTCCCTCCCACCAGAAGCACTGATGGCCAACAAATTAGATGGCTATCAAAGAGGATTAAATAAATCCATTGAGGAGAAGGCTTTCAATGGTGACAGGTCATGATGGCGATGCTCTACTTCCACAGTTCAAGGCAGCAGTGCTTTTGAATCCCAGTGGCTGCAAACCACATGAAGGGAGAGAGAGGTCACCTGTGCTCGGATCCTGCTTGCTGCTTTCCCACAGGCATCTATCTATTCAGCTACTGTGAGAACAGGATGCTACACTTACGCTATTACGTCTATGTACGGAAGTGAGAGCTGGACCATAAAGAAGGCTGATTGCCGAAGAATGGATGCTTTTGAACTATGGTCCTGGAGCAGACTCTTGAGAGTCCCATGGACTGCAAGAAGATCAAACCTATCCATTCTTAAGGAAATCAGCCCTGAGTGCTCACTGGAAGGACAGATCCTGAAGCTGAGGCTCCAATAATTTGGCCACCTCATGAGAAGAGAAGACTCCCTGGAAAAGACCCTGATGTTGGGAAAGATGGAGGGCACAGGGAGAAGGGGATGACGGAGGACGAGATGGTGGGACAGTGTTCTCGAAGCTGCAAACATGAGTTTGACCAAACTGCGGGAGGCAGTGGGGGACAGGAGTGCCTGGCGTGCTCTGGTCCAGGGGTCACGAAGTGTCGGACACGACTAAATGACTAAACAACAACCATAACAGCAACCAACTCTGTTGCTTGATTTGTATGTCAGGTGGTACAGTCCTTCGTGCATTGTATAGATGCCATCTGGCACCAAAGATTGTGGGTGCACAATGAAGGGCTTCAACTTTACCCATCGACTTTGTGGGGGGCTCACAAATATATTGTTGGGGATGCCAAAGCACCCACGGCCCCCTGAAGTTGGCTCCAGTAATGCATTGTGTGGCACTTCGCACTGCTAGCAAAGGGGGGTCATGTTTTCAGTGCTCCTCTATGTTTAAAACAACAACAAATTCATTGAACACAGAAAACTAGCATGTCAGGGAAAAGGACCTTTCTCCTTGATACGCTAGGGTTTTCTTATGTGCAGGCCGGCTGTTTTGTATTTTTAGACAGAGTGTTCAAAAACATGCAGTTCTATCATCCAAAGCAAAACTGTTCAGAATTCAGCAGTCATCTATGGACCATGAGACCATGATGCAATCAAGTGTGGAATACTGTATACAAGTTCTGATAAAAAAAAGGTAAAGGACCGCCATGACTAAACCGCACAAGGGAAAATTCTGATATCCTGACCTCAAAAAGGATATTGCAGAACCGTAAGAGAACTATTATGAAAAAAGGGATCGTTGGGGGCAGGATGTGTGTGTTAGCCTTGGGAAATGGTGAGCAAAATGGGTTCTCATATTAGAAATATATGCAATTATGCATGGCATGGAACACACTGATAGAATCTTTTCTTCCTCTCTCTATCGGCAACCTCCAGGATCAAACAAGTTCTGAGAACCGTATACACATAACAACTGAGGATCATACTCCATTGTAGGAAATGGCCCTAGTCCATGAAAGCTTATGCAATAATACAATTTGTCAAGTATCCCAAGGTGCCACAAGCCTTCTTCTTTTTTCAGTTCTACGGTGGCAGGTTTTGAACCATTCTGCATAGCATTCGTGTTCTCCACAGTTTTTTTGACTTTTTGTGTTGTCATTTTTTATTTTCTTACATTTCTTCATTTAATGTCTTCATTTAAAAACATTGCTTCATTTAAAAACATCTTCTCAAAGACTGCTAACAACATCTAAAGCCAATAAAATAATACAATGTTGGTTTTATCAAAGATGAAAATGGCAGATAAAACGTCTAAAACAGCTAACCTCTAAAACTCTATTTAAAAGAAAAAATCATCGAGAACAAATCAGCAGAAGCTGAGAATCAATTTCCCATACAGCTGCTTCAGAATCACTCCTCTGCCATTCTGCGGCTGCTTGTTACCAACAGCTGCCAAGATAATTCTTAAAGGCAAGATTTCTGAAATATACTCAGAGTCGAGAGTGGATTTCATGCTCTTTATTCAGCTCATAGTGGTGAGGAGGAATGAAAGTTTCCCCAAAGTATCTGCTTTATATACATTATTTACACAATGGGCTGCACGTGATTGGCTAATTCCGGAATTCGCCTGTAGTAGGCCAATCAGGTTGCAGATTCACTTCCATCTGGAGCTGGATTGGGTGGCTCCTATAGACCAATCATACTGCTGCATTGTTCTAGGACCAATCTGACTGCTGCATTTTGGATCCTATTCAACTCAGTACATAACAATTTTCTTACCCATCATTCCACCCTTCTGGTTTATAGGACCAGGGTACAGTGGCTGGCGACGTGCCAGAAATTATTTCTCAAGATCCCTCCCCGTCCACTCCCCTTTCCAGGACCACCAATGATTAATCTACTGCCACAAAGCCCACTGGGAGACCTTGGGCCAGTAACTCAGCCTAACTGACCTCACACGGTTGCTTTGGGGATAAAAAGGGGCTGGGGGAGTGTCTATAGCATGCCTTGAGGTGTTTTGGAGAATGTAATTTTTTGTGATGTAAACAGAGGTAGGGAACCTTTTTCAGTCTGAGGGCTACACTCCCTTCTGCCCTTCTGGGCAGCCACTCAACGGACACATGTCAGTGGTGGGCAGGACCAGAGGCAAAAGTGGGAGGGGCGATGAATGTAAATTTTATCTTAGTTGCTTACACAGTCCTTTTTCTCCCAAGAGTTCAAGGATACTTTCTAGTTAGGCAGGAAACGCCTGAGTGTGCAGCAGAGCCAGTGAGGGCGTAAGATCTGGGAAGATCTGAGATTCCCTCTCTATGACCTGCAAAACAATGGCAGCTGATTGTTCACGCGCTTCCCATACCTTGTTTCCAGAGACTGGCAGGTACCCGTTCTTCACCCCCCATTTTTTGAGGCTGGAAGGCAACGGGGGCTTCACTTTCACCGCAGTGTAGTGGAAGACTTCGCTCCTGCCATTGTAGATGATCAGCAGCATGACCAGGCCAAACAGAACCACAAAGACAACTGCGCGCTGGCCCTGCAGACACAAAGAGCGGACGAGGGGGCAAATGGTCAGAAGAGCCAGGTTGCTCTCCAGGGCATCTGTTCACACGGGGCACCTTTCTAGCTTGGCAGTAGCCTGCGTAAAAAAGGATTTGGGGACAGTAGTTGTTTGCAAGCAGAGCAGGAGCCAAGAGTCTGACGTGGCAGCAAAATTTACAGGTTCCAAGTCATGGGAAGCGGGAGATCTGCTTGATCCTGGGTGCAGAGGGTCCAGGATACATCCACTCAGGGGCGGCCTGTCCCACTTCACCACCTGAGGTAAAACAAGAAAGTGCTTCTTCCCCACAAGGCTGCCCCCTGAAGCCTTGTGGATTGGGGTTGAGCAGCAGCGGCGGCGGCAGCAAGGGTAGCTGGTTCAATCTACCTCATGGGTGGGCCATGCCTGAATTCACTGTTAATGCACAATTATTGCGTCTGTGAAGAGCCCTGCTGGATCAGGCCAAAGGGCCCATCTACTCCACCATCCTGCTCTTACAGTGGCCAGTCAGCAGCCCTACAGGACCTGAGCATAAGTGCATCCTCCCATCTGTGATCCCCATCAATTAGTATTCAGTGGAGGGAGAATGTAGCCATCACAGCTAGTGACCAGTGATAGCCTTATCCTCCATAAAATGATCACAGAATTCACCCACCCACCCACCCACCCACCCACCCCCAAAAGACAAGCTGCACACCAGTCTGGAGGGGGCCAGACATTTCCCCCTTCCCTCTCCCATCCTACTAGAGCAACTTTCATCAACCGGTTTTGGACCACAGCTCTCAGCAAGCACAAATTTATGCAAAGCTTGCTTTTGGAAAACAAACAAACTTAAGTGCTTCGTGATTGCCTTTTGTGAGTAAATTATTTAGTGTTGTGATCCTGGGGAAATCTGAATAAGGAACTAATGGAACTGCTGGGCAGGGAGAGAGGGGGGGTGAACAGTGGGTGTGGGGGTGAACAGCCGCAAGAGAATAAACAGATTGAACTGTGCAGCAAACCCAGAGAACCAGAAGTGCTTTATGTGGCTCTTAACATTTAACGTTCATTTACCCTTGCAATGAGAAGCAGCAGCTTTTGCATAGCTGTCTATGCAGCATGCCCATAGGAAGGCACTATGAATTCCTGGCTTGGTGCAGGAAGCATGCCACTCCCAAAGCAATTCCCAAAGTTTGTGCAGAAGCTAAATGTGCCCATCCAGGCCTCTCTATATGGTCCTTGAACCTCTCCCTAGGCCACACACTTTCCCAAGCCATGGCCATCACTGGCCCTGCTACATAGCCCAGGTGCTTTTGCCTGTATGGAATGTGTTCCCTTAACACTAATAAAGCTTTTGCTTATCTGGAGGGAGGGAGACGAGGGGCATGTGAATGTGTATATCATGGGTAGGCAAACCGGATCTGGCCCAATCGCCTTCTAAATCCAGCCCACGGACGGTCCGGGAATCAAGTGTGTTTTTACATGAGTAGAATGTGTGCTTTTATTTAAAATACATCTCTGGGTTATTTGTGGGGCATAGGAATTCATTAATTCCCCCCCCTCCAAAATATAGTCCGGGCCCCCCCACAAGGTATGAGGGGCAGTGGACCAGCCCGCTGCTGAAAACGTTTGCTGACCCCTGGTGTATATGAAAGCCTACAAGAGAAAGGTGTTCTTTATGTTCTTTCCTTTCCTCATTTTTGCCTCTGGTACAGTCCTGGAAACCAAGCCTCATGAACGGTTGAGGGAGCTGGGTATGTTTAACTTGGAAAAGAGGAGACTGAGAGGAAATGATGATGCCCATCTTCCCATATCTCAAGGGCTGTTGCATGGAGGATGGAGCAAGCTTGTTTTCTCCTGCTCTGGAGGGTAGGACTCAAACCAGTGGATTCCAGTTACAAGGAGATTCCAACTGAACATCAGGAAGAACTTTCTGGTGATAAGAGCTGTTTGACAGTGGAACAAACTCCCACAAGAGGTGGTGGACTCTCCTTCCTTGGAGGTTTTGAAGCAGAGGTTTGATGGCCACCTGTCATGTATGATCTGCGTGAGATTCCATCATTGCAGGGGGTTGGACTAATTGGACCAGCTCTACAGTTCTATGATTCTAATTGGCACTTGGAAACTCTTTTTGCAGAAGGGAATGAGGCCGTACAGGCTGAAAAAGATTCCCTGCAGCTGCTGCAGTACAGCAATGCAACATTCATATTCATAGATCAATAGTACAGTGGTGCCCCGCAAGACGAAATTAATTCGTTCCGCAATTTTTGTCGTCTACCGAATTTTTCGTCTTGCGAAGCACGAAATCCCATAGGAATGCATTGAAAATCAATTAATGTGTTCCTATGGTCAAAAAAAGTCCAAACAAAGCCAAATTTGGTACAACAACAGTTTATTAACTGCTCTTTAAAGTCACACATACTGTAAAGAGCAGTTCAAAAATTTAAGGGAAAATAAATTAACTTTATAAACAAAACATGTCTTTGTTTTTAGTCAAAGAAAAAAAGTCGCGAGACGTTTTCGTCTTGCGAAGCAAGCCCATAGGGGAAATTCGTCTTGCGAGGCAAATCGTGAACGGAAAAAACTTTCGTCTAGCGAGTTTTTTGTATTGCGAGGCATTCGTCTTGTGGGACACCACTGTATGAGGAAGAAACAGATTTCTCCCGAGACTGCAGGAGGCAGGAGTGGGGTAGGGGGCTCACCTTGTCGTTTTTCATGTCGCCGTCCTGGCCTTAGGTTGGAGCCTCGATCAGCGTAACTTGGGTGCCTGCAATAAAGTCAAAAGGACAGGGTGACATTTGTGGTTTCTGGATGAAAAAGAAGGGGCTTTTACTAGCATACAAGGTGTTCCACCACCCAGGGGTAGGGGTCACTTCAATGCGAAGGAGAGTGGGACATGGTCTATTTTGCGCCTGGGCTAAGCACTGGAAAATTGCAATGTACTAATAAGGAAGCTGGGATGCGGGTGGCGCTGTGGTCTAAACCTGCCTATAACATTAGCCAGGATTCCGCGCAGGTGGGGTTGGTGGAGGGTCTTTCCCCCAGGTACATCAAATTGTGGGACCTCATCCTCAGGAGCCAAATGTGGCCTTCCATGGGTCTCCACCTGGCCCTTGGAACTCTCCCAAGCCCATACTCCTCCTCAGTTGGGTCTCTTGTGCCCATACTTCATCTCTCACCAGCCCTGTTTTGCACTGTGCCTGGGTGTTTTTGGCAGGCTGAAATGTAGAAGTTTAAAGAATATTTGAAAAATAAATAAATTAATATTTAAATCTTAGAATAGCTTCGGAAGTGGATACAGGCTGTAGGGTTAGAAGTAGAAGATAGTGTATTTTAAAATAGTATTATTTGTAAGTGATAAAATGTGAAGATTATTATGGTAAAAGTAAGTGTGATAGAGGGACGTGGGTGGCGCTGTGGGTTAAACCACAGAGCCTAGGACTTGCCGATCAGAAGGTCAGCGGTTCGAATCCCTGCCACGGGGTGAGCGCCCGTTGCTTGGTCCCTGCTCCTGCCAACCTAGCAGTTCGAAAGCATGTCAAAGTGGAAGTAGATAAATAGGTACCACTCTGGCGGGAAGGTAAACGGCGTTTCTGTGCGCTGCTCTGGTTCTCCAGAAGCGGATTAGTCATGTTGGGCACATGACCCGGAAGCTGTACGCCGGCTCCCTTGGCCAATAAAGCGAGATGAGCGCCAGAACCTCAGAGTCGTCCACGACTGGACCTAATGGTCAGGGGTCCCTTTACCTTTTAAGTGTGATAAAAAAGGGTTAAAAATTATGATATATAAAACTGCTAAAGATGAGGTAAAATGAAAATCATATGGGGGGACTTCGAACAATGTTTAGAAAAAATAAGGATAAGACAAGAATTTGTTTGTATTGTTTCTATTTCTGTTTGTATTGTTTATTTGTGTTATAAAATGAACAAAAAAATGGGGGGGGGAATGAAATGTGTCTCTTGCAAACCTGGAGGAGGGCCGAGAGAGGTATGCAAGTGTGTGCAGAAGCTAACTAGCTGCACCAAGGTAGATCGGTTGTGTTTCAATTCATTTTAATTATTATTATTATTATTTTGGAAAGTACTTAAGATCACCCCACCCCCCTAGATAAACTTTCTCTCTTTCTTGCTTCCCAAGAACAATGTGGCAGCTGGCATCTCTTCTTAAGTGTCACGTGTCCTGGATATTTAAATGCTTTTTTTAAAGCCCTAGTTTTCTCTTGCACTGCACTCAGAGTGATCAGGGAAATGCTCTAATAAATTGACAAGGGAGGGAGGAGCGGGGAGGGGGAGGGGAGGGGGGAGAGGCAGGAAACCAGTTGGGTCTATAAACAACACGCAGGAAAAGCAGCAGTGAATGGAAAATCTAGGCCTGACCTTAACGCACTGGACTGGGTTAGGATTGCTACGCATGATTAACTTGGGTAAACTGATTTCCTCGTGGGTTAGATGTCAGAGAATCAGGCACGTCCGGAATGGAACATAGGAAACTGCCTTTATACTGAATATTATGAATTTTCAACTAAGGGAAGGGCCACAGCTCAGTGATAAGAGCACCTGTTTGGCATGCAGAAGGTTAGGGCTGGGAGAAAAATCCTGCCTGAAACTCTGGAAGGTCACTGCCAGGTCACGTTGCTGAGCAGGGATGACTGACAAATGCTAGTCTAGGTTCAAGCAAAAACTTATCACAGCCGTGGTTTTAAGGTTTTTGGGCATGGTACCAAACCCTCTTCATTTCACTACCATGTAGATCACAACAGATCACTTGGACTATTTCTATTTATTTGTTAATTCTAAGTACTTTTACCTTTTTAGTCCTAAAGGTAAAGGGACCCCTGACTGTTAGGTCCAGTCGTGGCCGACTCTGGGGTTGCGGCGCTCATCTCGCTTTACTGGCCGAGGGAGCTGGCGTACAGCTTCCAGGTCATGTGACCAGCATGACTAAGCCGCTTCTGGCGAACCAGAGCAGCACACGGAAACGCCGTTTACCTTCCCGCCCAAGCGGTACCTATTTATCTACTTGCACTTTGACGTGCTTTCGAACTGCTAGGTTGGCAGGAGCAGGGGCAGAGCAACGGGAGCTCACCCTGTTGCGGGGATTCGAACTGCCAACCTTCTAATCAGCAAGTCCTAGGCTCTGTGGTTTAACCCACAGCGCCACCCGCATCCCTAAGGGGCCCCAAAACAGATAACTTTTTTTTTTTTAAGGCTGTAACATTAAAGAGAGATGGCTAAAACTCTCCCTATAGAAGAACATACAGCCTTATCCCCTAATACCTTGGCACTGCTGCTCACTCCGCCCAAGCACCAGCTATCTCCCTCTGCCTAATGGTAGGGCCGTCCTTTGGGGAAGGATTATGGCTCAGAGAATTTGCCTTACATGCAAAAGGTCCCAAGCACAGTCTCTAGTGTTTCCAGGTAGGGCTGTGGGAAAACCCTTCCTGAAACCCCTGTTTCGCCGTTTTTGAAACATATATGAACCAAAACACAGCCATCCTTCAAAATTCAACATACAAACCCTCCCACTAAAATGCATTATATTAGAGGAAATTTGCTTTGCAAAAATTTGCATGTTCTATAAAACTGCATGCATGCGTGCATGCATACATACATGCATGCATGCATGTGTGTATTAGGAGGAATTCTCCTTTGCATCAAGAAAAATCTGCAAATGTGGATAACTGATGTTAAGACCAGAAAAATGAGAATCTGAAGAATTTGAGTTTTGCCCACCCCAGTCTGTAGAAGGATTTTTTTTCTCCTTTAGGAGCATGCCATTTTAAGCACAATAAAAGGCTTGTTTTCAGTGTTCTTTAGCAATCTGGTTAGAAGAATTTTAACAATGTGTGGGTGTTAAAATGAAATCCCAGCATCCTGTGCTTGGGATGGAACATTCTGGGCTGCACAGCAGTGCTTTAACGCCAACATTTTACATAGAGACTGTCATCCATTGCTCTCTTAAGTGGGAATAAACCCCAGTGATCTCGGTTGGGCTCTGTAAAACATGCATGTAATTGATTCTTAGAGCAGAGCTTCCAGGTGGAGCAGAGCTCCCTTCTCTCAAATGTCCTACTGGGGAGTTTCTCCACCTACCCATCCCGCTGCCAACATCCAGAAAGAGGCTTGAATGAGCAAGGATGATTAGGTTTATGCCTGGGCTGCTTTGAAAATAAAATAAAACCTTAAGTATCCATACTTGCCCTTTGTGAGTTAATTATTTAGTGTATGGATCCTAGGGAAATCTGACTCAGGAACCCATGGAATGGGGGGGGGGAGTAGGAGTAGGAGAAGTACGTTATTAAGTTGGGTGGGAGTGCAACTGAAAAGCCACAAGAGCCCAGGATGTGTGTCAAACCAGAGAACGCTTTGAACATGTGCTTAAGCATCCCGCAATGAGCAGCGGCAACTTTTGCCTAGCTAGGTAGCACTCCCATGGGGGGGCACAGCAGCCAAAACAGTATCCATGAAGAGGGCGGTGGGGGGCGGTGGCGGGTGTCAGCAGACTTGCATATACTGCTTAATAATTTGGAAAATCAATAAAAATAATATATACACTGCTTAATCATTAGAATTTCTAAGCTGTGTACATAAAAATAAACAATACAGAGAATAATACAAAGGGGAGGGCTTATTGGTTTGCCTTGTTTTTATTATGTATTTTGTGTTTTTATTATGTATTTTCATGTTGTGAACAAATTAAATAAATGAATTTTTAAACCCTAGAAAATAAAACAGTTAAAAGCTCATTATAAAACTGAACATAAACACGAAACTATCTTAAAATGTTTGATGGAATAAGAAAGCCATGCACCAGAAGGTCAGTAAAAGTGGGTGGGTTGGTGGGTGCCTGTGTAATCTCAATTGGGAGGGAGTTTCACAGGTTTGCTTTCACAGCACTGAATGCATGTGTTTCAGTGCTTACGAGCTGTGCATCTGAACCAGAGAGTCTTCCAAAAGTCTCAGTGATCAGGCAGGGATATAAGAGGTAGCCCTGAGACTTACTAAAGTAAAGTAAAGTAAAATGGAGGGAGGCTTTAGGCCAAGGGAGCCGGCATTTGTCCACAGACAGCTTTCTGGGTCATGTTGCCAGCATGACTAATCTGCTTCTGGCACTACAAACCCCGTGATGGAAACTAGAGCACACGGAAACAGCATTTACCTTCCCGCCGCAGTGGTGCCTATTCATCTACTTGTACTGGCGTGCTTCCAAACTGCTAGGTTGGCAGGAGCTGGGACAGGAGCTCACCCCGTCCCAGGTATTTAAACAGCAAACCTTCTGATTGGCAAGCCCAAAAGGCTGTGGTTTAAACTACAGCACTCAGTGGTTTAGACCACAGTGGGGAGGGGGATTACATTTTGTGGTTGGCCTCAGGTGCCAGAATGTCTTGGACAGGCCCTGATCATAGGCAACCAAACAGATTATTGATTACCGGAAGAGGCCAGAGACCATCTTGGCTGGGAGCCCCGAAAAACCTGCTCCCCATCCCCCACTTGCTGGCCTTTCCCACCTGTGAGGGTGGGACCCTGACTGACTCCAGCTGCAAAAGCTGAGGCTGATAAACAGACATTTAGAATGGAGAGTATTGTTTGGGGGGGGGTTATTGCTGCTGTTGATATTAATTTTTTCTATCTCTGTTTTAAGATCTAATTATTTATGTGGAAATCAATCAGTTTGGTTGTGTATTTTTGATGTGTTTTATTTCTTGTTTGTGACTACTTTTGGTTTTGTTTGGAATTCTGTAATTTGTTATGTCATAAGCTTCCTTGAGCATGGTTTGAACTCTGAAAAGGTGGTATGCATATAAATTGATGTCTGTAGTATGTATGTGCAAGGCCAATGACAGCCAGAGCCAACTCATTCTTTATCTCCATGTTCCTTCTCCCTGCTGAGTTCTAGAAGGGGCAGCACTGAGACTAAGGAGGAGGAAGATGGCAGGCAGGGCGACCCCCTGGACTGGATTTAGGTAAGAAGGCAGGGGGGCAGGGTCTGGCTGGTGGCAGGCTGAGGTTGGTGGGGGTGTAGATTTACTCTACATCTTTGCCCCACTCCCAGTATTGATTATGCCATTGTCTATTTTAGCAGACATTAAATATATTGCGTGCCGCCTTCAGAACTTCAGCTGGGTACAAATGTTTTAAAACAAGCAGATACAGTGGTCCCTCGCAAGACGAAAAGAATCCGTTCTGTGATTCTCTTCGTCTAGCGGTGTTTTCGTCTTGCGAAGCAAGCCCATTGACGGATTAGCGGATTAGCGCTATTAGCGCTGTTAGCGGCTGTTAGCAGCTTATCATCTTATCGGATCAGCTGATAAGCGGCTTAGCGGCTTGGGGAAAGGGGGGGGAGGAAAAAAACCCCGCAGGAACTCGCAAGACTTTTTCGTCTTGCGAAGCAAGCCCATAGGAAATTCGTTTTGCGAAGCACCTCAAAAATGGAAAACTCTTTCGTCTAGCGGGTTTTCCGTCTTGCGAGGCATTCGTCTTGCGGGGCACCACTGTAAATAAGTGCTGTTTTGGCATTTGGGCCTGTGCCTGATTTAAGCTCTAACAGACCATATTAAAAATCCAGGTCAGTGTCTCCCTCCTTACCAAGGCAAGATGTCTCACATGAACAAAGTAGGGAGCATGGTTGGGGGGGTCTTCTCCTTCGTGGGGAGCCATGAGGTGCTGCCAGCCCCAGTTGCCAGACCATTCTTCCATGATGCAGCCCGTGCACTTGATCCTTTTATTCCAGCATCACAACAAGACGACAGGCACACAGGCCAGCAGCCCTGCTCTCAGAGGCCTGCAAAAGCAAAGGGTGTTTAAAAATAAAATAAAATAAAGCAGATGGGCTGGCTTTTCAAACATGTTTGCTGGTGAGGAATCAAATCGAAAGCAGCCTCAGACCCGCATGGGCCAATCTGCTGGTTGGAGTCAACGGCTTTCTCTCTAGCTAAACTTGAACAAAGCACATGATGCCAGGTGGCGGAAGGCCAAATTTGGAATCATTCCCTGCCCCAAGGCAACAGTTTTTTTCCAAACAGCTGTTTTCATTAGGGCAGGCACCACCAACCTTGGTTGGCAAAGGTTGCATTAGGGATAAAATAAAATAAAGCTGAGTTATGTCAGATCCCACGGCACAAACGCACAAAATGCAAAAGTGGCTCAAAGTGAGGATCCATTGCTGGCTCAGCACATCTTGACCAACCACATTGGAGGGCCGTCTTCACACCATGCATTTAATGCGCAGTTTCCCCCCACTCCCCATTAATCCTTGGGACTGTGGTTTGCTGCTGTGAGAGCTACAATTCCCAGCACCCTTAACAAACCACAGTTTTCATAATTATTTGGGGAGTGGGGGAATGTGCTTTACATGTATGGCGTATATGTAGTTAATGCAACATCTGCCAACCAGAGAGAGATTTTGGATTGTGCAATACAATCACAATCTGACATCTTGTTCCCTGTATATTTTATAACCTGCACTGCCTTGCAAAATTTTGTGTGAAAGTGCAGTGCACAATGATGCAAATAAGTAAAAAATATATTCTTAGGAGTGGCCGGGGGGGGGGGTGTGCAAGGAAGTTAATCAAAGAAAGCTGAGCAGTTATGCTTCACTGACCCAAGTAAATCCTTCCATCCCATACTGGAGAGTGTACAGACAAGAAACTTTACAAGTAAGACATCCCCCCCACCCGCTAAAAAGACACTCCACTCTGCCTTCTGTGCTCCTTTACTTGTATGTCAGGAAGGGCCGTAGCTTAGCGGAAGAGCGTCTGCCTGGCATGTAGATGGTCCCATATTCAATCTCAAGGGTCTCCAGGCAGGGCTCAGTGAGACCCCCGTCCAAATTCCTGGAGAGCCACTACTAGCTGTACTGTAAACAATGCTGAGTGCACTGACTCAGTTTTTGCAGCTTCCTCTTTTCATTTACCCCCTTCCTTCTGCATTGCTATACTCCATATATATATATATATATATATATATATATATATATATATATATATATGGAGTCTTCTTAGCTAGAAATATCACCACTCTGTTATATGAATGCACTTCTCTCATACAGACACACACACACATATATGAGAGAAGTGCAATTCATATTATATATATGTATATGTGTGTGTGTGTGTGTGTGTGTGTGTATACACATGCACACAGTATATGTATATGTGTGTGTGTGTGTATATGAATGATACACACAACCACCCTGCCCCCCAAAACCCACCATCCTTCTCTTTAAACCTACCCTCCTACCCTTATCCTTTGGAGATTTGTCAAATAAATCGTTAGCATGCACATGCATAAAAAGCTTAGCCAAGTGTAACGGACACCTGGGTCCATTTGGAGGAGCCCCAAGACCTTTACCCAAACAAATATTTAACAATGCGTTTCCATGGGAGGCCTGTTTGTTGTCAAACTCAGCAGCCTGCTGTCAGGCAACCAAACCTACGAAGCAGATCTAGGGGCAACCAGAGAGAAACCAGCGTTATATCTTAAGGTTTCTAGACATTGGCAGTTTCTCCACCTCCCCGGCCCCCTCCCCCCGCCTCTACCCCACAAAACAAAACAAAAACCCCCAAAAGCCATGCATGCCACCTTCTTGATGTTCCGGTGCGCCCTCGATCCAATTCTAGATTTCACCAGGAAAGGATCTCTCCTCTGGGCTGGTACCAGCTTCACTTGCACACATCCCACCACCAGAAGCTACTGCTAAACCTCTGGGATCCAGACGAAAAGATGACTCTCTTGGATTTTGCAAGCCTCTGGGTCCTAGCACGTCTCGCTTTCTCCCGTCTGCATTCATGCTCCGAGCAGCAAATCAGGGGCACCCTCCCCCCCCCTCCTCTCCTCTCCTGATCCGATTTCAGCTCGCTCTCTGGCTCTGCCTCTCGCTGTGCGCGCGCGCAGTTAGTGAGGTGTTTGGGAAGAGAGATCTGACACCAAGAAGGGGCCCGAGGAGCAAATCCAAGCTATCTATTTTTATTTTTGGGGGGTGAGATTTACACTATTGCCTTGCGATCAAATAGTTCCCCAAAGTGATCATATAAGTAACAGGTTGCAATGATACAAAAAAGGTAAAACTCTCTGTATCTCTCTTTCCACCAGCAATCATTAGTCCTGATGGATAGGGCCAGAGGGATACCCACAAACTGGTTTTGTTTTGGGCAGGTGTATTCTGCACTCACAAATTTAAAAGACGCCTGCTTCTTGGGAGGAAAACAGTGACAAACCTAGACAGCATCTTAAAAAGCAGAGACATCACCTTGCTGAAAAAGGTCTGTATAGTTAAAGCTATGGTTTTCCCAGTAGTGATGTATATGGAAGTGAGAGCTGGACCATAAAGAAGGCTGATCACCAAAGAATGGATGCTTTTGAATTGTGGTGCTGGAGGAGACTCTTGAGAGTCCCATGGACTGCAAGAAGATCAAACTTCTCCATTCTTAAGGAAATCAGCCCTGAGTGCTCACTGGAAGGACAGATCCTGAAGCTGAGGCTCCAAGACTTTGGCCACCTCATGAGAAGAGAAGACTCCCTGGAAAAGACCCTGATGTTGGGAAAGATGGAGGGCACAAGGAGAAGGGGGCAGCACAGAGGACGAGATGGTGGGACAGTGTTCTCGAAGCTACAAACATGAGTCTGACCAAACTGCGGGAGGCAGTGGAAGACAAGAGTGCCTGGCATGCTCTGGTCCACAGGGTCATGAAGAGTCGGACACGACTAAACCAGTGTTTCCCAACCGGTGTTCCGCGGCACACTACTGTGCCGTGAGACATTGGCTGGTGTGCCGTGGGAGGGAGGCGGGCGAGTCGGGCGGTGAGAGGCGGCGGTGGCGAGGATCCGCGTCGAGCTGTGGGCGGCTCCGCGGTGGTGGTGCCGAGCGGCGGGGCAGCGCGTGCAAAAGGGAGGATCGCGAGACAGTGGAGGAGGAGGAGGCCGGCATGTCTGGGCAGCAGCAGCAACAACAGCAGCAGCAACTCCCGGTGACGGCTCCTCAAGCCCCGCCGCTGCCCCCTCCTCCGCCCGCTATCGCCGCCACCACCACAACAGCCGCCGCCGCCTCAGTTGCCGCCGTCCCTCAGTCCCTCGCTCTGCTGCCTCCTCCCACCCCCAAAGCTTGGAGGTTCCCCGGCAAGGGGGAGGGAAAAAACTTTCACTTTCGTGCGTCCCTCCCGGCGTGACGCTGCGCGCTGACGTCACGGGGCGGGGCTTTAATGGTGGTGTGCCGCGATATTTTTTTCATTAAACAGGTGTGCCGTTGCCCAAAAAAGTTTGGGAAACACTGGACTAAACAACTAAACAACAACATTCTACAGTAACTCAGACCATTGGTCCATCTATACAGCAGGCAGGAGCACTCCGGGGCTTCAGTGAAGCGTCTCTCCCAGCCCTACCTGGGAGATGCTGGGGGGTGGGGTAGAACTGGAACCTTCTGCATGCAAAACAGGTGCTCTACTACTGAAATATGGCCCTTCCCTCAGTTGCTGCCATAATTGTGCATTGGAGTGGATTTATACCAGGCCGTCTGCGTCCCATTCTGCTTTATTAGCAGAGCAGGCAGAATATAAATACAGGTAGGTAGCTTACCAAAGTCTAAATGCTATTTACTTGCATTGTTTCTTAATGAGCTACTGGGAAGAAATATGTCTGTACAGTTGCTGTTATTTCACCACAAGTAAAAGAGACAAGAGACTTGCTTTTTAAAATGATGCCCAAAATTTCTAGGGGAGGGGGGTCCTTGAGTATCGCTGACGGGGGCTGGGTAGAGGCTTCAGGCCACTCTGAAGCTATATCTCTGAAAGGGAAGATAGTAGATTCCAGTTCACATTTTAAGTGTTTAAAGAGCATCCCCGCACAGGTGAAACAGGGAGAGTGATGCAAACGCAATAAGGCACCAAAAGCACATTAACGCTATGGAACAAATGCAACGAGGGCCTGTTGTTTTTTTAAATTGATTTCCTCCTTGGTGCATGGTAGAATATTTATTTATGTATTCACAGCCTGCCTTCTTGCAGAGTTTCAAGACAGTTAACAATCAGATACAAAAAGAAGTGTAACAATAAAAACAGGAGCAGAATCAATGACACAAACCGGAAGTCAATTTTTTAAAAAATTAAAAATGCGGAGGGGGGCAAATATACTAAAAGACAGATCAGATTAGAGCCAGAGTGGTGTAGTAGTTGGAGTGTCAGGTTAGGACCTGGGAGACCCGAGTTCAAATCCTGACTCAGCCATGAATCTCACTGGGTGACCTCAGACCGATGACTGTCTCTCAGCCTGGTCTACCATTGCTATAAGGGAGAAAAGGGAGAAGGGTAGACCATCATGTACACCATCTCAAGCTCTCTGGAGGAAAGGTAGGATTCTGAATGGGATAACAATTAAAATTAAACTTAAAAGTCCAAAAGATTAGGGCAGGCTTTGCAAGACATAATTAAGAGGCAATAACAAAAGGCCCCAGCTGCACAAGTTTATGCTGGGAATTATTTAGCTGCTGCCACCGAAGGCCTTGTCCCCAGAAGGCAGGTTTGCTGAGGAAATCTTAGGCAAATTCCTGGAGGGCAAGGCTGTCCGTGACCACTAGCCATGATGGCTATGCTCTGCCTGTAGCTGGAGGCTGTCTGCTTTCAAGTATCACACGTGGGGAGAGTTCCTGTTGCACTTGGGTTCTGCTTTTTGAATTGTTTGTTTGTGTTTCTTAAATAAAGTTATGTAAATACAATTTGCAGCCAAAACCAATTATGCAGCAAACACCCTATGCTTCTCACACTGGAAAAAAAATGAAATAAAAACGAGGAAAGGCAAGAATAGAAAATGGAATGGAGGGAGGGGGAGGCGGAAGGGACAATGTAACAAAAACTCTACAGTACCACGAATAAATCAAAAGTGAAGAATATTGTTGTTTACGTTGTTGTTCCAGAAATGCAAAAACAAGGCCGGCTTCTCAATAAATTTATTTTCATTCTAATTATGCATTGCATTCCTCTCACATGCAAGTTTTATAACAGAGGACGCCACATTTTCCTTCACCCAGTCCCATTTTTGTGCAGTGTGCAACACACACAGGTCCAAGACACACGGTTCAGGGATTATTCTTTGCAAAAAGGAATGCAAGGTTGGACAAGCAGACTACTGTCTGAGGACTTCCTTTGCAAGTGTTTACGGAAAAAGAACCAGATTAAAAAAAAAATGAAGGTTCCAAGTTTAATTATCTAAAAATATTTACACAGCAAGGTGTTACGTCCCCAAAAGCTCTTGCCATCGGAAAACGCTTCCTGTTTAGCTGAAGTCTCCTTTGAAGCCACTAGTTCAGATCCTACCATCTAGTGCAGCAGCAAGTCTCCGCTGAATTGTGATTCTTCTAACTGTAAACTATTTCCCAATTGGTCTTCTAAGTTCCACTTGGGTCTTCTCTACCACTGGCTTCTCTGCCCCATATTGTCTTTTCTAAATTGGAACTGAGAGGGAACTGTTTTCATAGTCACATCAAGGGCCGGCCCACCCATAAGGCAAAGTGAGGCAACTGCCTTGGGCAGCAGAATCCACAGGGAAGCAGATTCTGATATAGATTTTCACTCACCCCTTCTTCCCTGGTGGGGTGGGAGACACCATTTTGTGGTTCACCTCGGTGCCAAAATGCCTTGGACTGGCCCTGGTTGCATCTCTCAGCAAAAAAGAAAAGTTCTTTCCTATAGAAACCATAATGGCAATTGGCTTATGAAAACAGCATTCTTCTCTGCCAAGATCCTGGTTTGAATTACCTTAATACAGTGGTACCTCAGGTTAAGAACTTAATTCGTTCTGGAGGTCCGTTCTTAACCTGAAACTGTTCTTAACCTGAGGTACCACTTCAGCTAATGGGGCCTCCCGCTGCCATTGCACAATTTCTGTTCTCATCCTGAAGCAAAGCTCTTAACCCGAGGTACTATTTCTGGGTTAGCAGAGTCTGTAACCTGAAGCGCCTGTAACCCGAGGTACCACTGTATTGTTCTCTCATTCATTCACGTGAACTTTTATAAAGCAGCAAAGAGTGCAGATTGCTGACACTTCATATATTGCCAGCTTGCTCATCTGCTAGATGAAATGTGCTTCTTTGCCCTCCTGTAAGCAAAATCCATTCTCTCTCTCTCTCTCTCTCTCTCTCTGTGTGTGTGTGTCACACACACACACACACACGCAACTGTTCAGTTCCGGTTGCTCTGCAGTCACTAAGGCTTGAGTTATTTCTCATCAAAGCTGATACATCCTGCCCTGCAAAGCTCGCAACTCAATATTTCAGTCCAGCTGGGTTAAAACACAGCTTACTTAACTTTCAAAGGGATAGAATAAAGAGGTCTGATACACTTTTAAATATATATATATATATATATATATATATATATATATATATATATATATATATATGCTTTCGTAGATTTTCACGGGTACAGGAATGCAGGTTTTGGTGTCTTCGGGTGTCTTCCCGTGTAAGAGTCGGGGTGTCTGGGCGACGTTTCGACGAGGTCTCACTCGTCATCTTCAGGCTGGTGCTTTCGGCTTCTTGTTACTGGAACAGAGCAGAATCTGGTGTTTGAGTTCCTATAAATACTGTTGAGGGGTGTGGTGTATAGCCTCCAACGTTCTAGGCAGAGAGGAAGTTCCTAGATTAGTGTGCCTTTTCTTCTTTTGTTCCTTAATTACTTGAGGGATATCTTGAGTGATTTCATGAGTGATATTCTGAATACCACTGGGTGGGTCATTAAGTGTAGATTAGTTGCTAAAGCTTTCGTGTCTTGACCTCTTGAGCTTGTGAAGAGTTTTTCTGAGAAGATGGCTGTGCTGCATTTAGTTGTGCTCTGGCTTGGCTTCGTGTATAGGGGCGAGCTGTGATTTTGTGCCTTGTGCCAGCCAGATCTGTGTAGGGATTGCAGGGGGGTGCAGCATCCGGAGGTGCCACTATAGTTTGGCTACTGGATGGAGTCTGTAATATGTCTGTGGAGAGGGTCTGGGTTTGGGTCTGGTGTGGTTGATTGGTGACGGCGTTCTGTGTGCCTCTGGTTCTGGTGTCGGTTTTTGTGGGGAGGGCTAATTTCCAGATGTCTGGCAGGCGGGACGTGTCGTCACGCTTGTTCATGTTGTGAGGGTGTTTCTCTATCTCGATGGCTTCCATGATTATTCTCTTGTGGTGATGTTCCATGTTAAAGAGCAATTTGGAATCTGCAAAATTAATTTCGTGTCCTGTTTCTTTCATGTGTTGGAAAAGAGAGAAAGTTTTTTCTTCTTTTTTGACGGCATTCTTGTGTTCTGCGATACGTGCATTTATTCGTCTGTTTGTTTGTCCAATGTACGTGGCTGGGCAGACTTTGCAGGGTATTTCATAGACCCCTTGGTTTTCCAGCTGGATTTTGTCTTTTGGGTTTCTGAGGATATTGGCTATTTTTTGGTTGGTGCAGAAGGCTGTTTTGATATTGTGTTTATGGAGGATTTTGCTAATTTTGTCTGTAGTGGCCTTGATATAAGGAAGGAGGGCCATGCCATTGTTTTCTTCTGTGTCTTGGTTTTTGGGGGGTGTTTCTTTTTGGATTAGCTTCGTAACCTTGTTTTTCTGGTATCCATTGGCGATTAACACATTTGAGAGATTCTGTAACTCAGTTGTCAAGTGGTCTTTGTCAGCCAGGCGTTTGGTTCTGGAGATGAGAGTCTTGGCTACGGAGTTTATTTGTGCAGGGTGGTGGTGTGATTGTGCATGTAAGTAGCGGTTGGTGTGTGTTTTTTTCCGGTAGATAGTGTGTCCTAGGGAGCCATCAGGTTTTTTGTAGATTAGGACGTCAAGAAAGGGGAGTTGGTTGTTGTCTTCTATTTCCATAGTGAATTGTATTTTGGGGTGTAGGCTGTTGAGATGTGTGAGGAAGCTATCTAGTTTTTCTTTCCCGTGTGGCCAAATTACAAAGGTGTCGTCAACATATCTGAGCCAGAGTTTGGGTTTGTGTTCTGACTTGTCTAAAGCATTGGTTTCAAAGTGTTCCATGTACAAATTTGCGATGACCGGTGAGAGGGGTGATCCCATAGGTGCTCCTTCTATCTGTTTGTATCTTTGTCCATTGTGGATGAAGTACGTGTTGGTTAGGCAGTGGTTGGTCAGGTCCAGGATGTATTTGGGGGGATTGTATTTGTTTTGAATGGCTGTCAAGGCTTCGTTAATGGGCACTTGAGTGAAGAGAGATACAACATCGAAGCTCACAAGTAGGTCATCGGGATGTAGGTATTGCTTCTTTATTGTTTCTATGAACTGGAAGGAGTTAGTAACGTGTGAAGCGATGGATTCTGCATAGGGCTGAAGTTGCTTAGCGAGAAATTTAGCGAGATTTTGTAGAGGTGAGCCTATGGAGCTGGCTATTGGTCTGAGTGGTGTTCCTTCTTTGTGTATCTTGGGGAGACCGTAGAGTTTGGGGCATCTGGATGATTTTTCTCTGGGGATGATTCTTAGCTGGATTTCTTCACTGATAGGAGAGGCTTTTATTTTGGATTTGGTGGTTTTTTCCAGATAGGTGGTGGGATCTGTTTTTATAGGTTGGTAGGTAGGGTCTTGGAGTAGATTTGATAGTTTTGCTTGGTAGTCCGATGTGTTCATCACAACAGTGGCGTTGCCTTTGTCTGCTGGGAGAATGATTATGTTGTTGTCTTTCCTCAGGTTGGTGAGTGCTTTCTGTTCTTCTTTGTGTAAATTGCTTCTGGGTGGTTTGCTGGAGCAGAGGATGTTGGTGACTTCAAGTCTGATTTTATTGGCTTCATCTGGGTCGATTTTGGTCAGGCTAGCTTCGACTCCACATATGATGTTTTCCGTGGGGATGCGTCTCGGGGCGACTGCAAAGTTGAAACCTTTGGAGAGTACTTTGGTTTCAGTTGGGGTGAGGATCCTGTCTGATATGTTATGATATGTTTGTTTCATGGGTTGTTGTGGAGGGTGGCTGGGCCTCTCTTTTCCAACACATGAAAGAAACAGGACACGAAATTAATTTTGCAGATTCCAAATTGCTCTTTAACATGGAACATCACCACAAGAGAATAATCATGGAAGCCATCGAGATAGAGAAACACCCTCACAACATGAACAAGCGTGACGACACGTCCCGCCTGCCAGACATCTGGAAATTAGCCCTCCCCACAAAAACCGACACCAGAACCAGAGGCACACAGAACGCCGTCACCAATCAACCACACCAGACCCAAACCCAGACCCTCTCCACAGACATATTACAGACTCCATCCAGTAGCCAAACTATAGTGGCACCTCCGGATGCTGCACCCCCCTGCAATCCCTACACAGATCTGGCTGGCACAAGGCACAAAATCACAGCTCGCCCCTATACACGAAGCCAAGCCAGAGCACAACTAAATGCAGCACAGCCATCTTCTCAGAAAAACTCTTCACAAGCTCAAGAGGTCAAGACACGAAAGCTTTAGCAACTAATCTACACTTAATGACCCACCCAGTGGTATTCAGAATATCACTCATGAAATCACTCAAGATATCCCTCAAGTAATTAAGGAACAAAAGAAGAAAAGGCACACTAATCTAGGAACTTCCTCTCTGCCTAGAACGTTGGAGGCTATACACCACACCCCTCAACAGTATTTATAGGAACTCAAACACCAGATTCTGCTCTGTTCCAGTAACAAGAAGCCGAAAGCACCAGCCTGAAGATGACGAGTGAGACCTCGTCGAAACGTCGCCCAGACACCCCGACTCTTACACGGGAAGACACCCGAAGACACCAAAACCTGCATTCCTATACCCGTGAAAATCTACGAAAGCATATATATATATATATATATATATATATATATATATATATATATGTATATGTATATGTAAATACTGTATACATGAAGCATAAACGTATCTGATAACATTAAGGTACTCGGTAGCCAACTACACAAGTGCTTCTGTTTATTAGGGTTGCCAACTTACTAAAATCATGCTTAAAGGCACAAGATGCATTTTAATCATGGCCAGGACTTGCATCACAAAGCAGCAAACCTGGTCCTTAAGAGGTGTGCATGACCCCTTCTAGAATGCTTCCCTGGCCTGAAACTGTGTTTATTTGAAACTCCTTGAAAGCAGCTTTGGGTGATATTTGTAAAAGCAGGATATAGTATATAGTCGGGACATGCACTAGACATAAGGGCAAATCCTCAACAGTAGTTGCTGGTGGCCGGGTGCGTCAGACGGTTGTTCCCCATGGTTACCATGCTCTCGAAGTACAGTCGTCATAGCAACTCTGTCTCACAGATTTAGGTTTCTCAACATTTCTGGAGGAGGCTCTTTGCGTGGGGGCAAGGAGAGCCCCCTCCATTTTGAACGCTGCTCAGCCAACATTTAATGCACCTTTGCTTTTAATGCAAACAAGCGTTTGGTTTTTATATGTGGGTGTGGTGGTCCTAGCTTTAATTTTCTTTGTGTGGGGTGGGTGGGTATTTTAAACCCTTTAGTCATCTGGATGATTTGAGGGGGTGCTTATCAAATTTGCAGATGACACCAAACTGGTAGGCATAGCTAATGCCACAGAATACAGAATCAGAATTCAAAATGACCTTATCAGATTGGAGAACTGGGCGCAAGCTAACGAAATGGATTTCAGTAGGGACAAATGTAAGGTTCTGCACTTAGGCAGGAAGAAACAGATACACCAATATAGGATGGGGGACACCTGGCTTACCAGTAGTACATGTGAAAAGGACCTGGGGTTTTGGTGGAACACAAGCTTAACATGAGTCAACAGTATGATGCAGGGTCATCTGGTCCAACCTCTACAATATAGGAATTTCAGCTAAAGCATCCATGACAGATGACCATCCAACCTCTGCTTCCAAACCTTAAAGGAAGGAGAATCTACAACCCCCTGAGGGAGACTGTTCCACTGTTGAACAGCTCTTACTGTCAGAAAGTTATTCCTGATGTTTAGTCAGAATCTCCTTTCTTGTAACTTGAAGCCCTTGGATCAAGGCCTACCCTCCAAAGCAGGAGAATACAAGCTTGCTCCATTTTCAATGTGACAACCCTTGGGATATTTGAAGATGGCTATCATATCTCCTCTCAGTCTCCTCTCTTCCAGGCTAAACTTACCCATCTCCTTAAAGCGCTCCTCATAAGGCTTGGTTTCCAGACCCTTGATTATCTTGGTTGCCCTCCTCTGCACACGTTCCAGTTTGTCAATATCCTTCTTAAATTGTGGTGCCCAGAATTGGACACAGTATTCCAGGCGTGGTCTGATCAAGGCAGCATAGAGTGGGACTATTACTTCCCTTGATCTGGATGCTAGACTTCTGTTGATGCAGCCTAGAATAGCATTAAGGTTTTGTTTTTTTTTTTGCTGTTGCATCACAGTGTGGATTTGTGGTCTGCTCAGACCTCTAGATCTTTTTTGCACCATCCTGCATTTTTCAATGGATTTTCCTATCACTTTCCAAACTGCAAAAAGCCCTGAGGCTTTTTAAAAGTTTATTTGTTGCACTAGGGCAGCAGAGCTCCTAAATATTCACTTTGTGTGTGCAAACCTCAATAAGGAATATGGGGAGCTGTCTCATACTGAGTCAGACCACTAGTTCATCTAGCTCAGTTCTGTACACTGATTGGCAGGAGCTCTCCAGGGTTTCAGGCAGGGAATATTCCAGCACCACCAGGAGATGCTTGGGATTGAATCTGGGACCTTCTGAATGCAAAGCAGATGACGCGGGTGGCGCTGTGGGTAAAACCTCAGTGCCTAGGACTTGCCGATCGTATGGTCAGCGGTTCGAATCCCCGCGGCGGGGTGAGCTCCCGTCTTTCGGTCCCAGCTCCTGCCCACCTAGCAGTTCAAAAGCACCCCTAAGTGCAAGTATATAAATAGGTACCGCTTTATAGCGGGAAGGTAAATGGCGTTTCCGTGTGCTGCGCTGGTGCTGGCTCACCAGTTGCAGCTTCGTCACACTGGCCACGTGACCCGGAAGTGTCTTCGGACGGCGCCGGCTCACGGCTTCTAGAGCGAGATGTGCGCACAACCCTAGAGTCGGACACGACTGGCCCGTACGGGCAGGGGTACCTTTACCTTTACCTATGGGCCTCTCCCTAAATTCCAGTATGCATTTGGATCCCTCCCACAAAATACTGGCTGTCTGGAGGCACCCTGGCTCAGGTCAATTGAGGAGCCTAGTCCCCAATAAATCCAAACTTTCAGTGAGTTATTTGTTTTCCCCCTCTCCTCTCGGAACAAAGAGGGCATTGTTCATGTCATACCGTCATGGGGATGGGGGGAGTGCTGAGTGCAGCAGACACCATGGAGACTCCACATTCCTTTTGTCAGAACTACATGTGGGATTTTGGCTCAAGGGGCATCCATAGATTTGTTCATGCTTTGGCAACTTAAACCAGGGATATGAACTTGGCAAGGAAAATGGACAATGTGACAAGAACACCAGGACACCAATAATGGTTCATCTAGTTTATTGTTGCCGCAGAAGATAATTTTAAAAGTACTTTTCAAAACAGAACAGAGAGAAGATAACTATGCATGGGGGGGGGGGCAGAAGAGAGATGAGCTTTGATAGTTTCTGCTTTGCAGCTTTTCTCTGCCACTGCCCTCGGAGGATGAGCCTGCAAAGCAGGAACAGAGAGCCTGTGGTTCTCAGGATCTTGGGATCACGCAACAGTGCCATTTAACGTGAATAGCAAGCTTCCTGTGCCTCCATTTATTTCCCGTTATCTATATGACATCCTCTAAATCACTGCCTTTCTGCACTTCCTCAATCTATCCAAGATAGTGGCCATCAAATCTTGTGGGAGTGAATTCCATAGTTCAACTCTGTGCTGTGTGAAAAAGTACTTTCTTTGTCTGTAGCTTCAGTGGATTTCCATGAGTTCCAGCATCGTGAGGGGAGAAATACTTTTAGTCACTTGCTTCACTCCATGTGTAATTTTATGTGCCTCTATCATGTTCCCTGCCTCCTCAGTTTATTGACCTTCCTTTCTGAAATAAAAAGCCCCAGTCATGGCAACCTTTCCTCAAAGGGGAGTGGCTCCAGCCCCTCAATTGTTTTAGTTCCACTTTTCTGGAAGTTTCCCCATTCTACAATATCGTTTTCAGGTGTGGTGATCAGAACTGATCACCATATTCTGAGTGTTAGTGCCATAAAGACATTGTGATAGTGGCTGTCTTATTTTCTAGTCTTCTCAGAAAGAGCTGCTATATTTTCATGGGTGGGGGCGTGGAGAGGAATAGGATTGAAATAATTTGCAGTTCAGGACTTTTGTTTCTGACACCAACATTATTTTTATCCTTAATGTACTGCTTGGCAGCAGTGAGATGCTTGGCTGTGAGAAATGCATTTAACAAAATAAACAATAATCTTACCAAATGTTAAAAGGCTGATCTATTCCCCATTCCAGTTCCTCATTTACCATAGCATGATGGGTGTGCTGAATTTTTCAACTTTCAAATTCCCAAAAATGAGGGATGCTAAAAATTTGTTACATGACTTGGCAATTCAAAAGATATTTTGGTTAAATTAATATAATTTAGTTTTGCTTCGTAAATAAAATGTGTGTAAAATTGCATAGGAATAATTAAAAATGATTGCCAAGTACTTTAACTGCATGTTAAATATTAATATTATAATGTATTTATTCATATTACTGTTGTTTAGCATTACCTGACATTTTCAGAAGATAAAATTAAAATTATTTGGTTTTCTGAAAACAGTTTATGTGCTTCGTCAAACGTAAACTTACCCAGCCAAATGTTGTCAAATCACAAAATAGCAGATTTGAAGTCCTCACACCCAAAAAATATCTTTAAGAAGACCTCACCAGAGAGAATGACACGCCCTACTATAACAACCTATTTATTATTATTATTATGATTATTATTATTATTATTATTATTTTATATCCCATCCTTCCTCCCGAAGGAGCCCAGGGCTATAGCTTGGTTGAGGCCCTCTTTGGGGCTCCAATTGTCATTATCATCATTGCACATGGCACTTTTACAAAGCCAGAGAGCCTTGTAACTTAAATGGTTATGCAGAAACTCATAGGGATTTGGCTGGACATCAGGAAACGAGAGGGTTGGGATTTACAGCTGCTCAGAAAGCGGACAGAAATTGAACAGTAAGCACCCTAGGTAAGTGGTGTGACCCTGCAACCTTGGCTGTCACTCCTCTTTCTCCTCATCTCAGTGTTGCCTTTTTAGAAATCAGCAGGGGGTGCGGGGGGCAAAGCTAGAATGAATTGCCTCTGCCTGCCGTTGGATCTGGCCCCATCTGCTGTTGGTTTCCCTGTCCTACCACTCCCAACGGGAAAGAGCTCCCACTGAGGAGGGCTTCCTCCAAGCTGTGTTCCAGATAAAAAAACTCAGCACTGGTCCACAGTTCCCTCCTCCTTCTTCCATGCCCAATGGCTGAACACCACTACCAGCAAACCGTTTCAATCCACCAGTTCCCTGATCTCCACCCGTAACTGTGCCGCTGATCTCTTGGTTGTTGCTAAAAAATGGTCAGATCAGCGGCGTAGCGTGGGTTGTCAGCACCCGGGGCAAGGCAAGTAATTTGCGCCCCCTAACCCCTAACCTGCCGCCGCTGCCAGCTTCTTCTTGCTGCTGCCTGGTCTGGTCTGGTGTGGTTCTCTCCCGCGCTCTGCGCTGCGCTGGGCGGCCGCTGCACTGTCCCTCCCCCAGATAGTCCCTCGCTCTCTCTCCGCACCACACGCCTGGCACCCCCTCCCCTCCACAGTGGGCAGCGACCCAGCGGCTCGGATCAGATTCGCACAGCCAGCACTGCAGTGAGAGAGAGTGAGTGAGCAAGGTAGGGGCAGAGAGCTGCAAGTGCAAGCACGCCCCCCCCCAGATGTTGCGCCCGGTGCGGCTGGCCCCCCCCTGCACCCCCCACGCTACGCCACTGGGTCAGATTCATTGAAAGCCTGAATCTTAAAGAATGCCCTCCTCCCCACACTGTAAGAAGAGGAGGAGGAGTTTGGATTTGATATCCCGCTTTATCACTACCCTAAGGAGTCTCAAAGCGGCTAACAATATTCTTTCCATTCCTCCCCCATAACAAACACTCTGTGAGGTGAGTGGGGCTGAGAGACTTCAGAGAAGTGTGAGGTCACCCAGCAGCTGCATGTAGAGGAGCGGAGACGCGAACCCGGTACCCCAGATTACGAGTCCACCGCTCTTAACCAGTACACCACACTGGCTCACACTGGTAAGCCTTTCTCCCAGGGAAAAGGACCGCTTGGAGGGCAGGGTGTGTATTTTTTATTGGGACTGCAGTAGGTGGGGGTCAGGAGAAGGGTTGACTCCCTTTCTCACAATTCCAGCTGCAGCTGCTATTTCTTCAGGAACAGGAATGGGCAACTTTTTCCTCTCCCTGTTGGGGGCCCCGTCTGCCAGTGAGTGGGGGGCAGCATATATGGTGTGGCACCCCACTCTCTGCTTCCACACTAAGGCTTTCTCTCTCTGACTGCCACCCACTTCCCCCCTCCTCGTCACCTGCGTAAAATAAAGCTTAGGGCCACATGAATTTAGTCTGGGGGCCATCTGCGGTTGACAAGGTACACATCCCACCCCTGTTTTCCAACAGCCAAGATGAGTGAAGCACAGCAGTGTATTTCTCAAGTAGCTGCCTCTCATGCTCAGACAGGCCATGCACGGTCAGCCCTTTCCATGCTCAGGTTTCTAACATGTTTGATAATCTCTCGGAAACAGCTGAAGGGAAACAGAAGCACGGAAGGCGGTGGAGATAAGAGGAAGCAGCTGAAGGGGTGGGGAAGGAGGGCGACATGGTGGAGAGGCCCACAGAGCCACGTGACCCACACACACAGCAAACAGCCACATGGCAGCCAAGGCTGTTTTTGCTACTGAGCCCTGCAGTGAGCCTTCTTTGTCCCGGCTGAGAGTCTCAGGCAGAAAGGGGTCGTTTATTTCATTTCATTTTTTTATTTCATTTTATTGCTAAACCACGTGATGTTCAGCAATCTCTCAGCAGTGCACAAAACATAGGAACAGTTATCGTGGAAACAGATTACTGTCGTCCGCCTCATCTACTTCCGAAGATCCCATTAACTCAGCGGGTGGAGAGCTTTTTATCAGGCAAACTACCTGGGATCTGAGGCATTAGAAAACGTTGCTGCCTAATCCAGGTGTACTTCTCATCACACAATGTGTCAAGCACAGAAAACATAATTTGGCGAAGTAGGCCGCAACAATCCCAACACTAGTGAGGATTGCTTAAATATATATATACACTACAATATTAGAAATGTTTCCATCCCTCCACTTAAAAAAAATAGTAATTCCAAAGTGTTTCCCACCTACCAACGAGAAGGACTTTCCACTCAGTGTTCAGGAAAAGGAGAACAACTCCTTGCCTCTTGACCAGAAGTTTAGAAATACACGGCCAAGGGAAATGGAAGAGGCCCCGTACTGGCTGCTCTGCATCCTGATGCCTCATTGCCCTTTGAAAACCACGCGTGCAGGAGCCAGCACTTTGTGCAGAACCAAACAGTGACAAATATGGCTTCCGTCACAAATGTCTGAAGATTGAATTCATAGAAAATACCAAAACAACAATAGCACCATGGGTGGCCTGCCGCTGGCCTCAGCTACCCATCTGGCCACGAAGGGTGAGTGAAGACAATGTTCCTTTTCTTTGCCCAGCGAGAAAAGACGGCCTTCTCTGTGATGAAACGATGCCCACCATGGGGGGCTCTTTCATGGGTCAGGTACATCTTGCATTCATCTAGTTTGCCCTTTTCAAAGTAGTGGTAAGGCACAGTGGGCTGGCTTCCGTCTCTGCCAATCAAAGGACGACAAAAACACAGAAAATGAAAACCAGGTTGCTGCATGCTTAAAGCGCCCTGGACCACACCGTCTGGCAGGTTAAGAGCTGGGCTCCTCCCACTGTAAACCCATGAATCCTCCCATCTGCATTACTGCTGCTCTTGAAGGAAAAGGCTGCAGCTATTACAGAATGTGGCAGCTGCTGGGTTGCCCCTGGTCCTGAAAGGGGGTTGCCAGAGAGCTACTGGTCTAAACTCAAAGCTTGGGACTCAAGTACTTAAAAGAGCGCCTTCCCCCACACCAAGCATCTTGGACCCTGTGACTGGCAACTCTACAATTCCATGCATCTATGATTCTTTGGGGACCTTCTATCTCTGCAATTCTGTGATTCTGCAAGCCCTGCAGGTACCCCTTCCCCTGCAAGGCAGGAATCTCACACATGGCAGATGGCCATTCAACCAATGCTAATAAACCTTCAAGGAAGGAGAGTCCACACCCTCTGGAGCAGAGAAATAGCGTGTTGGGGGTGGGCAGAGGGGTTGTGGCCCCAGGTGCACATTTTTGAGGAGGTGCAATCAGGCACCCCATGACAGGCATAGAGCCCTGGCAACTGAGGCGCAGCGGAAGTTGGACTGGTCTAGTGGGCAGGTGGATGGAGACAGTGGGTGAGGAGCCTATTGGAGGTGGGCTCCATTCATCCTCTCTGCATGCACACCCCTGGTGTGTGCCCCCACCTCAGCTGCTTAATCCACCAGAGGGGCTCAACACTTGCCCTGTCCTGGATGCCGGCATCCTATGCTAAGCCACTGCTCCGGAGGGAGTCTGTTCCCCTTCTGAACAGCTGTCCCCCAGTCCCCCCAAAGCCCCGGGTTCAAGCCCTAGCATCTCCAGATAGGGGTGGGAATGTCCCCCATCTGAACAACTCACTGCCAGTCAGTGTCAACAATGCTGAGTTGACAGCCACCAGCCAAGAAGACGGTGCTTTACCTCAACTGTGAGAGGCAGCATGCCTCTGAATACCAGTTTGCTGGGAACTGCAAGAAGGGAGAACTGCCATTGCAATCAGTTCTTGCTTGTGGGGCTTCCCAAAAGCAACTGTGAGAACAGGGTGCATCTTTTTTTATTGCTGCTGAGCTGTTGGGCGAATCAGGTGTTTTGCAGGGTAGTGCGGTAGTGAAAGATGCGTCTTTTGCTGCTGCTGCGCTACCCCACAGACCACCTGATTAATCTGGCAGCATTTATTTTATTTTATTGCTGTGGGGCTGCCTGGTCTGCTGGAGGGGTAGGGGAAAAAATGGCACCTAGACATATTGTTTTGGCACCCACGACTTAGGTCCCAGGAACCACTTGGCCCCTAACATTCCTATTCCAGTTTCTAACACTGCTGGTAGGCTTGGGACAGAGGTGAAAGCTGTTTCCTGGTCCTTTTTCTTTTTATTCTGTTTTGTTATTAGTATGAAAAGTGGGGAATTCGTGGAAGGGAATTTGGGTCGACTTTAGAAAAAGGATTTAAGATTTAAGAATGAGCACTGATGTATAAATTTTGATGTTGTAAAACTGGTTTTTTAAATTGAATTAAATATAAAAAGGTTAAAAATTGGGGATAAGAACTTGTTGAATTAACAATTTGAATTGGAATATAAGAAGGGGAGGTGTGGGGAAGTCAGGGAAATATGTTATAGAAAAATAAGGACTGTAAACTGTATATGTTTTTCTCTTTTTCTTTTTTGTTTTTGGTTTTTTAATGTATTAAAATGGAAAATTCTTAATAAATATCTATTTAAAATAATAAAAAAGTTGTTTCCTGGTTCTTCTGGATCTCTCTGTGTCTTTTGATACCACTGACCATGGTATCCTTCTGGACCATCTAGGCAGGCTGGGAGCTGAGGGCACTGTCATAATAATAATAATAATAATAATAATAATAATAAATTTTATTTATATCCCGCCCTCCCCAGCCGAAGGGAGGGAATCAGGCTGTGCCCTGGCCAAAGGCCTGGTGGAACAGCTCTGTCTTGCAGGCCCTGCAGAAAGATGTCAAGTCCCACAGGGCCCTAGTCTCTTGTGACAGAGTGTTCCACCAGATTGGAGCCACAGCCGAAAAAGCCCTGGCTCTAGTTGAGGCCAGCCTAACCTCTCTGTGGCCTGGGACCTTCAAGATGTTTTTATTTGAAGACCGTAAGTTTCTCTGTGGGACATACCAGGAGAGGCGGTCCCGTAGGTACGAGGGTCCTAGGCCGTATAGGGCTTTAAAGGTTAAAACCAGCACCTTAAACCTGATCCTGTACTCCACTGGGAGCCAGTGCAGCTGGTATAGCACCGGGTGAATGTGATCTCGCAGTGAAGACCCCGTAAGGAGTCTCGCTGCAGCATTCTGCACCCGCTGGAGTTTCTGGGTCAGTCTCAAGGGCAGCCCCACGTAGAGCGAGTTACAATAATCCAGTCTGGAGGTGACCGTCGCGTGGATCACAGTGGCTAGGTCAGGGCGAGAGAGGTAAGGAGCCAACTGCTTAGCTTGGCGGAGATGGAAAAAGGCCGCCTTTGTTATAGCTGCAATCTGCGCCTCCATGGAAAGGGATGTCGAAGATTACACCCAAACTCTTAACGGACGGTGCTGGCACTAATTGCGCCCCCGCAAGAGATGGGAGTTGCCCCCCCCCCAATCCCATATCATCCCGTCCCAGCCACAGGACCTCTGTCTTCAAAGGATTTAGCTTCAACCGGCTCCCACGTAACCATCCAGCCTTTCATGCAGAAAGTGTCCAGAAAGTGGTTTGGGGATGAGTGTTCAGACCCTTTGGCGCTCACTTCTGTGATGCCTCAGGGTTCCATCTTCTCCCCCATGCATTTTAACATCTATATGAAACTGCCAGGAGAGATCATCAGGGGGTTCACCAATATGCAGATGATACTCAGCTCTACCTCTTATTTAAATTGGAACCAGTGCAGGGGTGAACGTCCTGTGTGGGTGTCTGTAGGCTGTTGTGGGGTGGATGGCAGTCAAAAGATTGAGACTGAATCCTGACAAGACAGAAGTATTGTTTCTGGGGGATGGGGGGGGATGGCAGGTGTGGGGGATTTGCTGGTCCTGAATAGGGTGACTGCTCCTAAAGGACCAGGTGTGCAGCCTAGGAATCAATATGGTCTCCCCATGGAGACAAAAGGTAAATTCTATGTCCAGGGCAGCTGTCTACCACCTCCCGCTTGCAGACTGTCTTGCCAGAGTGGTGCATGCTCTGGTTATCTCCAGCTTGGACTACTGAAATGCACTACCTTTGAAGGTGAATCAGAAACTACTGTAATCCAGAATGCGGCAGCTAGACTGGTGACTGGGAACAGTGTCCAGGACCATGAAACAAGGATCCTAAATGATCTTCACTGGCTCCCACTAAATTTCTGAGCAAAATTCAAAGTGTTGGTGCTGACCTTTAAAGCCCTAAATGGCCTTGGCCCTGTATACCTGAAGGAGTGTCTCTAGGCCAGACACTGAGGTCCACCTCCAAAGGCCTTCTGGTGGTTCCCTCACTACAAGAAGTGAAGTTACAGGGAACTAAGTAGAGGGGCTTCTCAGGGGTGGTTCCCACCCTGTGGAATGCACCCACCATCAGATGCCAAGGAGCTAGAAGACACCTGAAAGCAGCTCTGTATAGGGAAAATTTTAATGCTTAATGTTTTGTTGTTTTTGTATATGCTGGAAGCTGCCCAGAGTGGCTATGGCAACCCAGTCAGATGGGCGGGGTACAATTATTATGTTTATTATTACTCTTAAATAATGTGTGTGTATCTCTGCTTACATACTGTTTCATACCCCACCTCCCTGTGCCATACCTGCAATAGTTCTCGCTGACCATGCCAAAGACAAAGATCTGCTCACACAACTCCATCGCCAAAACCATTGTGAACCAGCCTGTGCTCAGGAAGGAGCCAGATTTCATCCTGTGGATTTGGGAGAGACAAGGCAAACACTAACATAGAGACAGGCAAATCTGTCAATTGCAGCTTCTCTCTGTTTCTCAATTTTCCGACTTTTAAAAAAAGTCACCATGAGAATTCATAGGGCTTTCAGTGTTGATTTCTCCAAACGTGCATATTTCTGTGTGCAATTCCGCCTGAAATGCACATTTTTTGCAAAGCATTCCCCCCCCCACCCAAAATGCGGCACATTTTGTATAGCATTTGTTCTGTGCGGAATCGTAAAGGGCTGGAGGATGACTCCTAGGCCACCAAAGCTCAAACCTCAGCTTGCTGTGCGGAAACCTAGAACTTACTGCATGCAGGGCAGATTAGACCAATTCATGGAGGACATGGCCACCAACAGCTACTAGCCACAATGGCTAGGCTCTGTCCACACTGTCAGAGGCAGTGTGCCCTGAACACCAATTGTTGGAATTACAAGCAGGGAGAGCTGGTGTTGTGTTTATGTCCTGCTTGTGGCCTTCCCATTGGGACATTGGGTTGACCAGTGACTCAGGATGCTGGGCTAGTGACTGTAGCTAGCCAGCAGTAAACTACACCGAGCACATTGGAGTTAACTCTTTATTAGCAAAACCAGGATCTGTCAGGCCTCATGAGCACAGCTACTCATATCCAGCAGGTCTTGCCCCCATGGAAATCAGTTGCCAAGACTGAAGGTCCCTGCCTCCCCACAGCTGCCTAAGTCCCTTCCTCTCTGCGGATTTTCCTAAGCAATTTGAGGCTGCACCTGTGAGAAGCCCACTTCTCCTCTGCCCTCTTCATGCCTCTCCTGGTTCTGGGAGACCAGGGTGGAGGAGGGCTTGTCACAACTGGAGATACCCATGCCTCTTCACCGGCCAGACTCATCTCTGCCTCTTGGCCTCTCTCCTCTCCTGCTTCAGCTTCTGCCTCTGATTCTGCACTGCTCTCTGCTGCACACTCTCCCTTCTCACTAAAGCCTGTTACCTCTTCTGCTTCTGACACCTCCTCCAGTCTTTCTCGGACCACTCATTGTCTTCCCACCACCAGTCCCTGGGCAAAGAATCTGAGCCTTCTTTTCGTGGTGGTTCCCCAGCTAGTTCCTCCCACCATTCCTCTGAGTCCAACCAGTCCATGACAGCTGGACATGCCCCCTTGGCTGGATCCAACGGGCTCTTCTTATATCCTTGGCAGATGTGCTTCACCATTATGGTCCCTGCCTGGTGATAACCCACTCTAGACACCTCTCACCTGTTCTTCCCTGTCTCCAGCAGGAAGAGCTCATCACAGTGCACCATCATCTGGTCAGTCAGCGTGTAGAGGTGCAGGCTCGGGTACATCTCCTTCACCTTTAGGAGGGTGCGGTAGACCAAGCCCACCTTCTCCCGGCTCATCAGCCTGGTGGGGCCCCAGATAACATAGATTGTGTCCCGGGACTGCTTGAAGAAATAGCTCTGGTTCCGCAAGAGCAAGGGGATGCTGGTATGAGAAACGACCCGGATGGTGCTCCTGCCGCCCACATCCTCCTCGTAGCCCTGGGTGGGGGCCTGGTTCATGCGCAGGACACACTCCTTCTCGTCAATCTCCTTCCCAGAACGCGAACCCAGCATCTGCCCAGAACTCGATACCACAGCACACTGGCGACATGGCACTCGGGCCAATGGCTAAAGGTAGAAGAGAATTGAGCCTGGAGGGAGCTTACAGAAGACCAGAGGCAGTGGCTAAGGCTACCCTTGCTGCACTGCTTCCTTTCCCCCATTAAATATAGGAACCAAACCAAAAGAGAAGACAGACGTTTTAAACAAAATTGGGTTTTGCCTCTACAAAGAGCACCCTCTTTTGGAAATTCAACATGCATCTGAAAACTGGACCAAGGAAAGGGAGGGGATTCCCCCATCCAGAGTGAGGGTAACACTTCCTGATCTCACTCTGAACTGGCTTCGTGACACTGACACACAGCCAGATCTAACTGGCTGTCTGGTAATGTGGTGTCATCATGTTCAGTGGGTAATATCCAATTGACTGGTGGCGCATTATGAGGCCAGCTGAAAAGAAAAGGCAGGAGAAAAAGGAGTCCTGCCAATTAGGCAACTAATAGCCCACAGGAAATGTGAACTGTGAGGAGTAGTAAACAGAGCAATTTTGTATGCTATTGAAGCATGATTTTCTTTTTGGTGAAAATTAAATTAATGCATCTTACTCTGGCATTTGACATCTGAGAGAGAGATATTTCAGGTCTCACGTCTCAGCCTATCCATGCCCTTTGGTTTTTATTCATTCAAGGTTTATACCGACATCCCAGGGAGAACTACGAAAACCCTTCGGGCAAGCAAGGGATTGTTTTGTTTTGTTTTTAAATTTCTATACTGCTTTATATTTTTAATAAAAATCTCAAAGTGGTTTACAGCATATTAAATCAATAAAACAATAGCCGGGCGATGTTCCTCCGGCCTCATGAGGAGCCTCTTCAGTGGGGCTGGTGAGTCTGGGCCCAGCCCCCTAGGCCAGGTGGAAAGGGCCTTGCAGAGAGCGGTCTCCATGCCCCACAGCTGGGCGATGTTCCTCCGGCCTCATGAGGAGCCTCTTCAGTGGGGCTGGTGAGTGTAGGCCATGCCCCCTAGGCCAGGTGGAAAGGGCCTTGCAGGGAGCGGCCTCCATGCCCCACAGCTGGGCGATGTTCCTCCGGCCTCATGAGGAGCCACTTCAGTGGGGCTGGTGAGTGTGGGCCTCAACCCCTAGGCCAGATGGAAAGGGCCTTGCAGGGAGCGGCCTCCATGCCCCACAGCCAGGCAATGTTCCTTCAGCCTCTTGAGGAGCCTCTTCAGTGGGGCTGGTGAGTGTGGGCCCTGCCCCTATGGCCAGGTAGAAGGGGCCTTGCAGGGAGCGGCCTCCATGCCCCACAGCCGGGTGATGTTCCTCCGGTCTCAAGAGGAGCCTCTTCAGTGGGGTTGGTGAGTGTGGGACCTGCCCCCTAGGCCAGGTGGAAAGGGCCTTGCAGGGAGCGGCCTCCATGCCCCACAGCTGGGCGATGTTCCTCCGGCCTCATGAGGAGCCACTTCAGTGGGGCTAGTGAGTCTGGGCCTCACCCCCTAGGCCAGATGGAAAGGGCCTTGCAGGGAGCGGCCTCCATGCCCCACAGCCAGGCGATGTTCCTCCGGTCTCATGAGGAGCCTCTTCAGTGGGGCTGGTGAGTGTGGGCCCTGCCCCCTAGGCCAGGTGGAAAGGGCCTTGCAGGGAGCGGCCTCCATGCCCCACAGCCGGGTGATGTTCCTCCGGTCTCAAGAGGAGCCTCTTCAGTGGGGTTGGTGAGTGTGGGCTCTGCCCCCTAGGACAGGTGGAAAGGGCCTTGCAGGGAGCGGCCTTCACGCCTCACAGCCGGGCGATGTTCCTCCGGCCTCATGAGGAGCCACTTCAGTGGGGCTGGTGAGTGTGGGCCTCAACCCCTAGGCCAGATGGAAAGGGCCTTGCAGGGAGCGGCCTCCATGCCCCACAGCCGGGCGATGTTCCTCCGGCCTCATGAGGAGCCTCTTCAGTGGGGCTGGTGAGTGTGGGCCCTGCCCCCTAGGCCAGGTGGAAAGGGTCTTGCAGGGAGCGGCCTCCATGCCCCACAGCCGGGCGATGTTCCTCCGGCCTCATGAGGAGCCTCTTCAGAGGGGCTGGTGAGAGTGGGCCCTGCCCCCTAGGCCAGGTGGAAAGGGCCTTGCAGGGAGCGGCCTCCATGCCCCACAGCCGGGCGATGTTCCTTCAGCCTCATGAGGAGCCTCTTCAGTGGGGCTGGTGAGTGTAGGCCATGCCCCCTAGGCCAGGTGGAAAGGGCCTTGCAGGGAGCGGCCTCCATGCCCCACAGCCGGGCGATGTTCCTTCAGCCTCATGAGGAGCCTCTTCAGTGGGGCTGGTGAGTCTGGGCCCTGCCCCTATGGCCAGGTAGAAGGGGCCTTGCAGGGAGCGGCCTTCACGCCCCACAGCCGGGTGATCTTCCTCCGGTCTCAACAGGAGCCTCTTCAGTGGGGCTGGTGAGTGTGGGCCCAGCCCCCTAGGCCAGGTGGAAGGGACCTTGCAGGGAGCGGCCTTCAGGCCTCACAGCCCACACTCACCAGCCCCACTGAAGAGGCTCCTCATGAGACCGGAGGAACATCGCCTGGCTGTGGGGCATGGAGGCCGCTCCCTGCAAGGCCCTGTCCTCTTGCCATAGGGGGCAGGGCCCACACTCACCAGCCCCACTGAAGAGGCCCCTCATGAGGCTGAAGGAACATCGCCCGGCTGTGGGGCATGGAGGCCGCTCCCTGCAAGACCCTTTCCACCTGGCCTAGGGGGCATGGCCTACACTCACCAGCCCCACTGAAGAGGCTCCTCATGAGGCTGAAGGAACATCGCCCGGCTGTGAGGCATGGAGGCTGCTCCCTGCAAGGCCCTTTCCACCTGGCCTAGGGGGCAGGGCCCACACTCACCAGCCCCACTGAAGAGGCTCCTCATGAGGCTGAAGGAACATCGCCCGGCTGTGGGGCATGGAGGCCGCTCTCTGCAAGCCCCTTCCACCTGTCCTAGGGGGCAGAGCCCACACTCACCAGCCCCACTGAAGAGGCTCCTCATGAGGCCGGAGGAACATCGCCCGGCTGTGGGGCATGGAGGCCGCTCCCTGCAAGGCCCTTTCCACCTGGCCTAGGTATTTGTATTATTTCTTCTATTTCTGATGTTCAGAATTAAATGTCATTGCTTATGCAGCTAAAACAGCACTATCCAGGCTCAAAGAGGAAGTGTCAGCAAACTTTTGGGGGTGGAGAGAGCCATAACTACAAAGAACTGTCACAAAAGGATTCAAGGTGGCGTGAAACCTACCAAACAGGTCTGGCCCCCGAAAAGGACTTACTGCTGGCTGTGGGGCAAGTAGGAATGGAGTGTCTGAAAGAAGGGAATGGCTGGCTGGAACCCTGAACAGGAGTGCTTCATAATGTAGATCCAAATGACCTTTACAGAAGTTTTTTGCATCCCTTTCTAAACCCTGAACATACTTGTCTGGGTCTCCACACAAGTGGAGGCAGAACAGTCTGTACTACTCCAGGTTTGTGGGGAGGAGGAAGTCACATTTCTGAATGCTCCCCACCCCATATGTTTTGCTTTTTTTAAAAAAAACACCCTGCAAGTAGAAAACAAGCACATAAGGGAGGAGGTAAAACCCTCCCCCTGCTTTTTGCTTATGGGGAGGGTTTCTTTTCTCTCTTCTTCATGGAGGATGAAAAGGACACCCCACAATGCAACCTGAATTGGTGCCTCTCAACTGACCAATGCCATGGTTTGACAATGGTCGCTTTCATAACTGGGAGGCTTGACTCACCTTCCCATCAGGGACGCTGATGTAACCCTCAAACTGGGCAGCTCCAGGACCAGCTGGCAGGACTCCTCCTTGCTCTTCCGGGTGATGGCAGCCAAGCCAACACAACGACAGACAGAAGTAAGGGCAAATCAAGATGTACAGGATGGAGCAGGCGCACAGGATGACCAGAGCTAAAAACAGCCGAGACTGAAGAAAAAGAGAGAGGAGAGTCTGAGCTTCCTCTTGGCAGGCAGAAAGGCAGATGCACATCATAGTCCGAGGGCCACATTCTCTTCTGGGCAACTTTCCAAGGGCCACAGGCCAGTAGCAGGTGAGCCCACAGGTAAAAGCGGGTGCAGCAACAACAACAACAATAATTTCATTATTTGTACTCTGTCCATCTGACTGGGTTGCCCCAGCCACTCTGGGCAAATGTTAAATTTTATGTTTGTACCATAGGCTAGTTTCTACACACTCCCCTCTCTAGTCTCTTTCCGCAAAAGCAGGAGACGCCACCAGAGTTGAAGGACATAAACACTCAAGCACAGTGCAAACAGCTTGGGGAGACGGGGCCTGGCTGAGGAGTGTGGCCCAGGGACAGTCCCAAGGGCCAGAGAGAGGGGGGCATTTAGCCCCCAGGTGCAAGGGTCCCCATCATTGCATTAGGCAGGGAGCGGTCTTTCAACTGAACCTCCTAACAGGGACTGAACCTGGGACTCTGCACATGCAAAGGTCGCACTCTGCTGCACAGCTGGGGTCCTGCTCTGTAGAAACCCTGGCACTCTAAGGACCCTGGGAAAGCAGCGCCACATAAATTGTCCTACAGGATGCTAAAAGACATTTGCCCAAGTGCATCTTGTAGAAATGACAGCAAACAGCTTGATGGCAAACAACTTTGCTGCAGGCAACCCCGAAGAAGTCAATTTGAACAAAGTCCACCTCACACCACTTTTCAGAAGAGGAGCAAGTTTGAGGTCTGGCAACTCGCCAAGAAGAAGGGCATTCCAAGGGCAGATCAAGTGAGGAAACAAATATACCAGAGTTGCCCCACATATCTGCCTATCAGGTTACTGGCAAGCCTGCAAGGGGACTGGAGAATTTCACTTCCACTTTTAGAATCAGAGAATCATAGAACTGGAGTGTTGGAAGGGATCCCGAGGGGCACCTAGTCCAACGCCTGCAATGGAGGGATCTTTTGCCCAAGTAGGCTAACCAAAGTTCCCTGCTGTGTCCAGACTCGGAGGGATGGGGGGAACTCTTCATTTTAAACCAATGATGGGGAACCTGTGGCCCTCCAGGTGTTGCCGGACTACAACTCCCATAAGCCCTAGCAAGCACAGTCAATTGACAGGGATGATGGAAGTCAGAGGTGGTTTTAGGGTAGTGCTGCAACAATGTTGTAAAATGGAGCACAAGGGCGGGGGCGAGTCCGAATTTTACTGTCACACAGGGCACTTCTGAAATTTGAAAGCCCCAAGTCTGCCACTGTGGAAGTCGTAGTTTCCCAGAAAAAAACACGGTTCTCCATTTCCAGAGATATGGAGGATTTATATTTCTTTCTAGAGAACCTTTCAGAGGCAAGCATGCCAGTGATTTTTGGGTGGGGGGCAGAGGCAAAAAGTGAGCAGAGCAATGAATGCAAATGTTTACTTTTGTATGGTAGTTGAGATTCTCTACATTCCCCTCTACTGTCCATGCGGAAAAGTATAAGAGGCAGTGTTTGCGGACACCTCGTATCCAAGCAAAAGCAAAAGGAGGGTATGAAGTTGGGGCAGTGAGGTGTGTGGCTTGGGGAGAATCCAGGAGGCCAGGTAGAGAGGTTTGGAAGGCCCTATCATGCCTTGATTCCACACACCTGGCTTAAACGATGGTTAGTTCAAACAAGCCAGGATCAAACTGTGGCTTAAGAACCACTAAGCAACATTCTGAGTTTTGACTTAATGCGGAGATGGGCTCAGTATAAAAGCAGTTGACTAGCTCACTGGGTAGAGCCTGAGACTCTTAATCTCAGGGCCACGGGTTCGAGTTGCACCTTGGGCAAAAGAGTCCTGCGTTGCAGAGGGTTGGAGTAGATGACCCTTGTGGTTCCTCCCAGCTCTGAAATTCTATGGGTCTATGAGATATTAATTGGTCAACCTCTTTATCTTGTCCAGGGCAATTTACAGCCAAATATTTCCAAATGATTTACTTGCAGTCACACTAAAGAACGAGGGGCAAGCGCCACAGGCTAAGGTTTGCGCACACCATGCTACAGCACAGTAATAGTCTCTGGACTCCAATTCCCATTAGCCCCAGCATGTCCCAATGGTCAATGAACCTGGGAGCTGGGGTCTAACACCACCTTCCAAAGGGCCACAGGTTAGCCACCCATGGTTTAGGCTGTATCTGAACAGGGCATTCAACTCAGCCTTACATCGGCTGCTCTGCACCAAACCTCTGTCCCACTCAGACTTCACAGGTCTGCCGATAGTTCCACCTGCCCTTTTTTCCATGAGCTAAGTGGATGGCGATCACTGTGCTCTTAAGAGGCTTGTTTTAGATGCCATAATTGGCTTAGGCCTGCATGGCGCGAGATCTAACTGCAAAGAAGCTTAAAAGAAACAGAGCTTTGGTTTAACTGGTTGCAGGTTAAATTCCTCCCCACACATGGAACAGAATTAGGTATGTGCCCACAACAGGTTTTGGGGAGCAAGGAGGTTGAGCTTAAGGCTACGCTGGGTCTAAAAGAAACCATTATGGATGGGGCAGGTGCTGTAGCTCAGCAACAGAGGATCAGATTTGCATGCAGAAGTTCTCAGGTTCAATTGCTGGCATTTCCCAGTATGCCTCAAGCAATCCTCAAGCAAAGGATTCCTATGTTCCTCAAGGCCAAATGTTGCTGGACTAAAGTCCCCATCTTCAGGGGGAACAGCCATAGCTTCAGTGTCAGAGAATTAGCTTGGCATGCAGATGCCCCAAGTTCAGCCCTTTGCTGAGAACCACAAGGACTAGAATCTTACTTTATCTTTAGGTGAAGAACAACAGCTCAGTAGCAGAGTGTATATTTTGCAAGCAGATGGTCCCCAGTCCAATCCCTGGCATCTCACAGAAAGTGCTGGGAAACAACTCCTGTCTGAAATCCTGGAGAGCCCTTGCCTGCCAGCCTGTAGACAAACAATCTGACTTGACTTAAGGCAGGTTCCTCTGTTACTAAAGCAGCTGCATCTGCTGGGCAAAAGGAACCCAAGAGGCAGCGTTCTGAAAGCAAGCAACCCCCAGGGAAGGTGTGCTATGCCAGTCAAATGAGCAGAAGGCAAGGAGGCACGTGAGGAATGTTAAATGGAAGGAATATTCCCATGGTGAAAGGAGCGTATGAGTGCAAGCTCAGATCCCATACACACCTTCTCCCCAATTGCATACTTACAAACAACTGCATCCTTTTAAGGTCTTATCAGCCATGTATCTGCTTTGGGCCTTGAGGACAATGCCCTGAAAAAAATAAAACCGATTGTTTGAGAGACTGCTTCTTAGGACATCTCCACCACATGAAGACATTTGAAAAAGAAAGAGGAAAAGTGGAAGGAGTGCTGCAGACCATTTTTCATACTTGGATATTATCCTTTGTGCTGGGCATGGTCAGTTCAATGGAAGTGAAGTCCAATACACTTTATGGCACTGTTTTTGTCTGTATGTGTGTTCAGTGGGTGTGGTGGGAAGACTGTTTCATCAAACCCGTGAGCTTATGGCCCTCCATATTTTGTTGGACCACAATTCCTCATCATCCCTGACCATTGGCCAGGCAGCCTAGTACCCCATCCCTCCTGTGCAGGTAGAAAATGCTGCAAGACCTTCCAGGTGGGAAGGGGGAGAACAAATATCCAGGAGGACCTATGAAACTAGATTCAGGAGAAGGGGAAATGCCGCTGAGATTTGTAGGGTGGAAGGGATCCAAATACAGTCATACCTTGGGATAAATACGCTTCAGATTGAGCGCTTTTGGGTTGTGCTCTGCGGCAACCCGGAAGTAACGGAGCGCGTTAACTCCGGGTTTTGCCGCTCGCACATGCGCAGACGGTCAAAATGAGATGACACACATGTGTGGAAGCAGTGAAATGCGACCTGCGCGGACGTGCTGTCGCGTTTTACGTTCTGTTCAGGATGCGAATGGAACGGATCCCATTCGCATCCCAGGGTACCACTGTAATATGTGCAGACAGAGTCAACTAATTCTACTTTTGTCCCCATCCACCTCCCTGCTGAGACTAAGGAGGGAGGCAGTGTGGCCACCCATCCCCAAAATAGCAATATAGTTTGTGTCTCTGCTTTGCCCCAATTTAAAACTAAGCCAGAACTTTCAGAACTTGTCATGTTGGTGACACCCTTTTTAGACATGCCTCATTTCATGAGACTGTAATTTAGTTTTACTACCAAACTGGAGGTTAAACTAACCCCAGGAGGAGCACAGGCTTTACTTGCAGAAGATTCTAGAGGTGTAGTATATGTGCATATGTATGTCCCTTCCAGCACTTTTATGATTCTATGATTCTATTATCTCAGCTACATTGCTCTTAGAACAGTTCACTTGTCCTGGGATGCAAGAAGGAAAAGCACTCACAGTGGAAATGGTATTACTTTCTATTTTGTTCTCTTCCTGCCACTTGATCACAACACCTGCCTTTTTAACACCTCTCTTCGGCATCACTGATACCGTTTTATTTCAGGCTCTGTGAAGTTTTGGCAATTTGGCCAGTTTCAGCTTCTGTAGTGTTGTTGGATCAGTCACAGGAGTTTTTCCTTGTCTGTGGTGGACTTTACAACTAGATTCTTGCTGCTTTGTGATGGGTTGGACTTTTTGATTTCATTATTTTACTGAGTGCTTCAGGTCTGCTCTTCTTACCATACATGTTGGACTTGAGAATACTGTATTTCTATCAGGCAACTCAAAAACTGAGTTAAATAAACAAGTAAAATTTTATAATAATGAGAATAACTGACAACAATACCGTAATTAAAATAAAAAATTAAAATACTGCGGGTCCCTTCCAACTGTTAAGTCACACTCCACAGAAGACTCACTGAAATTAAATGGCATGACTAGCTTAGATCCATTAGGACTATTTTGAATAGGGTTTAGTTGGATACATCACCATCACACACACACACGACCATTTTTGGACAAACCACATGCCCAAATATGTAATCTTAGCCGGATACCGCGGGGGCACAGTTGATCAAAGAGGAGGAGGGCGTTCTGCACATGCTCAACAGCACATTCATCATACCTGCTCTGTACCTGAACTCAAGGAGGGGCGGGAGCGATGGGTGGTCTTCCTTCCACACGTAAAAGCAAGACTTGGGCTGGGAGCCCTTTTGCTGCTCCGGCTTCCCCGGCTCCAATTCAGACCGCTGACTTCATGAAGCTGGACGAGAGCGGAGGCGCAAGAGGAATTGGGGCCCCCGCTGCTATTTCGGTGACTCGGTCTGGGAGGAGGAGACGTGCACGACTCCCACAGCGCTGCAGGGGGCCGGGAGGAGAGGCGCGCATGGCCCCCCGAGGGCGGCCGCTTGGCGAGGAGGTATCCTTCCCAAGGCGCGCTCTGCAACTAGACTTTGATGTGCCAAAAGGCGCGGCGGGAGGCGGAGGCGGCGACTGGGACTTCCCAGCCTAGCTGTTTGCTCGCGGGTTCCGAGGAATGGGCCTCGCCCGGCGTTTCGCAGCCTCAGCCGAGGTCTGCGCGCAACGCGGCCGCACGCTCTCCAAAAGCGCAACGCTGCGCGCAACCGCTCGGCCAGCTGGTGCTCTGCTTCCTTCCTTAGCTGATTGCGACTCCGCCCTTTCCCCTCCCAGCGCCGGAGGGTTCGCCGGAGGGTTTCCCTTTCGCAGCGCGCGGGAAACAATTCCAGGCCGGTTACCTTGTGCCGAAAAGCACCGCCTCTCCTTCCAGCTCAGGCCCGGGCCGCCGGCTCCCCGAATAATGGATAGGTTCTCTAGGCCAGGGTTTCATGAAAAGAGGGTTCTTCCTATTCCTAGCCAGTGGCGTAGCGTGGGGGGTGCAGGGGGGCCGGCCGCACCGGGCGCAACATCTGGGGGTTAGGGTTAGGGGGCGCAAATCCACGGGTTAGGGGGCGCAAATCCACGGGCTAGGGGGCGCAAATTACTTGCTTTGCCCCGGGTGCTGACAACCCACGCTACGCCACTGTTCCTAGCTAAAGATGTTCCACCTCGGTCCTTTGGGGTGGGGGGAACAAAATGAAAGAAAAAATGGAAGGGGAAAAGCTTGTGCTTCTGCGCCCCTTCATAGGGGCTGCGATCCAAAACGCAGCTTACAATTGGGAATCTGCCCTCGGAAATCCCTGCCCCCGAGGAAGCGCATTGCAGAGCCCTGACCCAAGAGCAAGGGCAACCTTCGGCAAGCCTCGTCTGTGCGGGTCGTTTGGCGCTGTTGCCCTTCTAGCTCAGATGCATTGGTGTCTGATCCATTAGAGCCAGTGGCTTCCTGCCAGTCCTCCTACTTAGAACCACCACTGGGGTGGTCCTGGCTTTCAGCTTCCCCTGCCTTAGCCTCAGTGTTGCTAGGAGGGTGGGCACAAAACTTGAATTACACAGACCCTGCTTGTCCTTGGCTCTGGCGCCAGCCACTGTTGGTTCCCCCTGTCTTCTGCTCTACCAGCCCCAACAGGCAGCAGCCACCAAGGCCTACAAAGCCCAAAGTGGGCAGGTGTTCCTACGGTTGGAGCTACTACTCAAACTATTGACCAGGACTGCTGTGAACATTTTTTGGTCTTGATTCAGAAGATTAAGAAGGCAAAAGGAATTGAAATCATTAATTTCTTTTATCTGGGTTTGGGAATTAATCCAATACAAAAATGTTTCCCTGTACCCGGCACATCAACACCTCTTCATATTGTGTTAAATAATATTTCCAATTTCGGAATTGAAAAGTCTTTGATTTTTATTTTTATTTTAAAAAATAAAAGCAAGAAAGACAATTTTCTACCTAGAAAAATTCCTTCCAGTAGCACCTTAAAGACCAACTAAGTTAGTTCTTGGTATGAGCTTTCGTGTGCATGCACACTTCTTCAGATACGAAGTGTGGGTATCTGAATAAGGTATCTGTAATTTTCTACCTGTGATCCCTTGGGAGATGTTTGTTGATGGTGCCACTTTCAATTACAACTGGGTAGAAATTATGGGAGGAACAAGAACATCTTATTATAGGGAAAGGGAAGAGCATAGACACACACACACCCCAAGAAAAACTGGCTATGGGAGGCTCAAGAGAATCTCCAGAAAAGCACACAGTGGAGGAGAATTTCCCGTCTCCCACTAAGTGAAGAATTCGAACTCAGGCTGCAGAGTCTACCAAAATCTTTAATGCTCAGATCAGTGTGATACATGGGCAAAATGCAATTCAAAGGCACAGCAGGTGCTACACATAGCAAAGCAAGCAAAGACATTGATCCAGGAACGACATATACCCCAACTTAAGAGCTAACTCTTCTTAAGCCCCCTTCCCAATAAAATATTTGAAGGGGTTGGGACCCCCCCAAAAAAAGTTGATGAGTATTGCCATTCAAATAGGGGGGGGGCATGTCATGTGACTGATTATGGAGGGTGGTGCTTACTGCCCCCCCCAATATTTTATTCAAGTTTGCACCCCAGCAACCCTTTTATTAGGGATTGGGGTAGGCACTAATTTCTCATGCGCAATGACCCCATGTTGAAAAAACAAACCATTTACATCCACTGTATTAATGGGCAGAGGGACTTTTTTATGTGCCCTTATGACCAACAGGTGGTGGAAGGAGCGAGCCAGATTCTAGTGAGTGAGACTATCCCTGGCTATAGTACTGGTTTTAGCCCTCTCACTGGTCAGAGCTGAAGGAGCTAATGGGCAGAGGGAATAGGAGAGGGAGGCTGGGGGAACAGGTTTAAAATGGAAACAAAAACCAGTTTCGGTTAGATTTTTTTTTAAAACTATTGTTAATTTTTTTTTTTAAGTAAGCAAAGGAATTGTAAGGCACAGAAAAATTATTATTTACCACTTTAAAAAGAGATACAAGGGAAAACGAATACAAATGAAAGAATGTGAGGGGCGAAATCAAGTTTATTTACCTTTCAGCCAACAAGTCATTGGCCCAATAACCCCCCCCCCCAAGGGAGCCAGCATTTTTAAAAGGGTATAGGATATAGATCAGGTCAGGCAAAGGCCTTGTTAAAAAGGGACATTTTTGCCTGGTGCCTAAAGTATATAGTGAAGGCGCCAGGCAAACCTCACTGGGGAGAGCATTCCACAGGTGGGGAGCCACTACAGAGAAGGCCCCTTCTCATGTTGCCACCCTCTAGACACAGGCCTTTTCATGTGCCATTACCACACAATAAGGTACATCTTTTGGTGGGACAGGCATCCTTGCTTTGTTCCAGCTTTTTTTTTTTACAGACCTCACAGAGCTACCTGTGCCTGAAGCAGATCTGCTCAACTGACAAGTAAGAGGCAGCGTCAGAGCTCTTGATATATCAAGTGAACATCTGCAGCATAGGATTGAGAGATATCTGCGTCTTGACTGCACTGCTTTAGGTAACCTGCTGTTTTTGCTCCTCTGTGTCTGGAGGGGAGGGCTGCTGAAGACCCTAGTCTCTTCCAGGTGCATCCCAGTGACACAAGAAATTGAATTTTGCAAACCTTCAGGAAACTTAACGGCAAGTGAACTTCACACTCCACAATTCAGTGATCTTTTTCAGTACAATCCTTTTGTGCTGGCTTCTGCATTTCCGTTTGCTTGATCTCTTCACAGTTCTGTCCAAGAGCCCACCATACTCAGGGGAAGCCAGCTCCTCCTGCAGAAGTCAGGTTGGTAAGAACATTTCTCTGGAATTGGCGGGAATAGGCTGGGGACAAGCTAATGAGTCCAGATTGCTTTTCACAGACCAGCAGAAGGAACTTCCAGGCCCATGAATTCACACTTCAGAGGGACAAACAAAAAGGTGAGTTTTAAGACTGGAACCAGCCTCTCTCTCTGTTCTGCCCTGCAAATTAATGGCAGTCAAAATGGCACTCTGTGACTTAAACACATCTAGGTGAATATCCCTAGCTTGGCAAGGGATAAAACTTTGATTGTGTTCTGTCTGCAACTTCATAACTCTTAAGGGTTTTCTTTTTCCCGAGAGAACATTCAATATTCAGAGTGTTCGCTCAGGTTTTGCTTTTCACCTTGTTGCATTGCCAAAAAAAAAAAAGGAAAAAAAAGCAAAAGGCGCTGGTGGTTGGCACTCCTGGTTTCCAGGACGGGGTTCAAGTACCTGCGGTGCCCTTGCTTACTTCCAATGCAACCTATCTCTCTATCTCTTTATCCATCTCTCCCCCCCAAAAAAAAAACTAAATCAAGCAAGGTACTCCCCTGATATATCACTGGTGTGTGTCTAAGACAAGGTGGATTACATGGGTGCTTCTCATCCTAGCACTCCCAGCCACAGGGAACAAAATACTTACCTTTTATATGTATATAAAGACTGTCTCTTAATTTGCATTGTTTGTTTAGGAAGTAACCTAAATATACAAACAAATGGATCCTATTTAGATTATGCAGAATGTGGAAAAAGCCGGGCGGGATGAAAGAGAAATGGCATCACGTTCACTCATCAGCAGAAGAAGAGCAGCAAATATAAGATCATAGAATCATAGAGTTGGAAGAGACCACAAGGGCCATCGAGTCCAACCCCCTGCCAAGCAGGAAACACCATCAGAGCACTCCTGACATGGTTGTCAAGCCTCTGCTTAAAGACCTCCAAAGGAGGAGACTCCACCACACTCCTTGGCAGCAAATTCCACTGTCCAACAGCTCTTACTGTCAGGAAGTTCATCCTAATGTTTAGGTGGAATCTTCTTTCTTGTAGTTTGGATCCATTGCTCCGTGTCCGCTTCTCTGGAGCAGCAGAAAACAACCTTTTGTCGAGTGCCAGCTCGACATCTGAAGAAATCAGTCTCACACCAAGATAGGTTGAAGAAATATGGCTGCTCTGGCTCCTCTGGCTGCTCTGGCCGCCTTAGAGCTACTGCAGCACAGCCTTTATTGTGTGAAGTCAGAAAGATACAAAATACAAGCAAAGCAATTCGTTCTCAGCCAGCAGATAAGGACCATCGCACTAGACCATGCGAGCGATCAGGCTATGCTAGTTGACCAATCATTTGGGACAGCACGAGCTATTCACGCGCTGTTCATGCTCCTAGCAATATCTTGTGCTGCAAAATCACTCTGCAATAATAAGAACTCTGCTCATGCTCTTATGTACAAGCAATCATTTTCCCACATGCCCTCTTTTCTTGTTTATATTATTAGAGGGACCATTAGTCAGAATCGCATTCCCATTACCTAAGCATTTATATTTTGCAACATAAATTCCCCTTGTAACCCTTGTGATGGGCCTTGGTCGAAACCACCATGCAGTACATTGGGAAATAAAAAAAAAACAAGCATTGAATATAACAACACACCATAATAAAACCAACAATACATGCAATTACAATCAATAATATTTTTCTTAACCATAATCCATTAAGTAACCAAAAAAATAACCAGTCCCATGGATCAAAACCTTCAGGTGGATTCAAAGGATTATGGGTTATCATTTGTTCCATATAATCAATAATAGCGGAGATATTGGTTGATTGATCAGTTATATACATGCAACAATGAAAACGAATTAAGGCATAAATTCCACCTTTAGAGGCAAAGATTACATTTAAAGCATAAAAAATTTATAAAACAACTTCTCTTATTTCTGACATTTTTTTGTTTTTGTTTTTTTGTTAATTATTTTTAAAACAAAGATGGTAGAATTAAAAAAACTTCAGTCTAATTTGCAACAGAATAACCATAAATCAGATTGAAGCAAATATGTAGATTTACTGCTTTTTCTCATCCAGTCGAACCAAACATAAAAATCTCTACACGCAGCCTGTTGTTCATAAGTCATGTAGGTTGTGACATTATTAACTAAAACTTTCGGCCTATCACTCATAGTGGTAACATTAAGAAAACAAGAAGATCCATTAACATACTCATATGTCCAATTAAAATAGGGATAATAACCTAAAATTTTTTTGCTATTATGATTAAAACGAAAACAATAAGACACTATTTCTGCAAGCAACAAAACACAGGTGATAAACTTATACGATTGTCCTTCATATTATTGCTAATCTTATATGAAGCATTTACTGGAATGCTAGAATACCACCACCAAAAAAAAAAAAGGTTCAAAGCTTTTTAAAGCTTTTCAAAATCATTTTTCTCAGCAGCTAAAAGGCACTAGCGAAGCATATTCTGCTTGCTGTAACTAAAAAGATTGCAACAAGGTCGAGAACAGAGCCCATTGTCTTCGCAAGCCTTGCTAAAGAACCATATTGCAACTTGCTTTCTGTCCGGGAACCATGCCAAAGCACAAAAATGAAACAACTGGAACACACTGAAAAACCCTCACCCCCTCCCTTGCCAAGAGTCCACAATAGTTCCAAGACAGCCCTCTGTACATGCTCAGGGGAACACATCATAAGGCAGGACTCCTGAGGGAGGAGAAAAAAAAATATCTGGGGGGTAAAATCCAAGTGATGCCAATAAGGATGAGAATGGTAAATTAGTCCAATGGCTGTTTCCGAGCAATCTGTGTGATATTTCGTGGCTTGATTATTGGCATGTAAAACCACAATCCAGAAGAAGTCACACAACCATTTCTGCAGATACAGGAGCCCATTTGCTGTAAATAAGTCTGATGTATTGCTCCTTGTACTGCTGAGTCAAAAGTCCAAGCCCAATGAAGCGTGATGACACAGATGGGATGGTTGCTATTAGGAGGCAAAACCCAAGCGATGCCAGTCCAGCGAGGGCATCCTTCAAAGCCAGGCTCACTTCCCAAACAAGAGGCAGCAAAACTGTAATGATGTTTGGTGGTTGAAGTGGCTTCCCAGGGAAAAAGGGGGGCCAATGCAGTAGGGGTGAAGATGGCCTTTCAGCGTGCCAGGAAACACTGGAACAGCTGTGGAAGAGCCTCTTCCATTGCAGAGGTGACTGTGATCTTGTCTGCTGGATCCTTATGTCCTTTAAGGGCAGAAAATAGTGGAGACAGAGTGGAAGTGGGCAGGTCCAAATAACTCTTTATCCAATTCAGCTGTCCAAGAATTTGTTGTAAATCCACCAATCTAAGATAACTAGGAAACTGTAGTTGAGGCGTAACTGGAATGGCTGCAGATGCTGTCAGCTTGTGTCCCAGGTACGTAATGGGTAAAGTCCGCTGGATTTTTTTCCTAGCCACTGTCAATCCAACAGGTTGTAGCCTTTGCAGAATTTTGGGACACGGAGGAGGACCAGGCCGTGGCTAGCAGGCCGTGGCTAGCAGTGCCCACTGACTGGCAGGCTTTAAGCATATCAGCAATGGCTATATTTGATGTTGCCATTAGAAGGCGCAGTGCTTGCTTATAGTCCTCATTTGAATTATCAAACACAAGCTGGCGTACAATCAGTTCTTGTGCTGCCAGGTCCTGAACTTGCCGCTTGAAGGTATTGTACAAGCGATCAACAAATTGTCCGTAGGGCTTTGCAGGGCCCTGTCTGATGCTGTCCCACCGGCCATTGCGCTCATTCCTGTCATCAGGGACAGAGGCCAGAGCCTCTTGAGCGGCAGTGGTGGTGGCTGCCCAATACATAGGATCAAGGACCAACTGTTGGGCAATGGTAAGAAATTTGCCTCCTCCCGTCAGCCCATCGAGAACATTGGTTTGGGTCAGCATGACGGGGGCTGGGGGTGCAGGAGCAATCTCAGGAAAGAGATTTGGAGTATCAGAATCAAAAGGCAGCAACGGAGCAGCAGTACAAAGAGTCTCTTCTTGGAGAGGAGTGGAAATGGGTGTGGAATGCGAAGAATGCAGGGGAGGGAGGACAGGAGCCTTTGGAGGAGAAAAAATGTCTGCCGATGTAGGCTTAGGAGGCTGAGAAGACACCGCTTCTGAAGGCAACATGAGGACTGGGAGGGGGGGCAAAGGAGCCGATGCCGCAGCCAAAAGAAGATTGGCTGGGGTCAAACTTTGCTGTTGAGACTGAAGGTCAGCATCTGAGACAAGAAGGCTGTTGCTGGCCAAAAGAGATTTAAGGTCTTCAGAAAACTTTTTCTGTGGTGCTGATAGAGACGTCCCCATGATTGCAAGAGTTGCAAAAAGAGCAGGGAGCACTTACCAGGGATCCTTAGAAGGATGAACGACGCGTCTGCAGCCCTTGCCGGGCGAGATAAGTGCTGATAAGTCCTTAACGTAGTCCAGAATCACATACACGGGGTACCAAGGGAGCACTCACCGGGATCCATAGCGGATGAAAGACGCATGGTGAGCGCTGAACGATGAGAAACAACGCGAAGTCCGAAGGTAGTCACACGGGGCACCAAATGTCGAGTGCCAGCTCAACATCTGAAGAAATCAGTCTCACACCAAGATAGGTTGAAGAAATATGGCTGCTCTGGCTCCTCTGGCTGCTCTGGCCGCCTTAGAGCTACTGCAGCACAGCCTTTATTGTGTGAAGTCAGAAAGATACAAAATACAAGCAAAGCAATTTGTTCTCAGCCAGCAGATAAGGACCATCGCACTAGACCATGCGAGCGATCAGGCTATGCTAGTTGACCAATCATTTGGGACAGCACGAGCTATTCACGCGCTGTTCATGCTCCTAGCAATATCTTGTGCTGCAAAATCACTCTGCAATAATAAGAACTCTGCTCATGCTCTTATGTACAAGCAATCATTTTCCCACAACCTTTCTCCCTCCTCTATGTGACATCCTTTTATATATTTGAACATGGCTATCATATCACCCCTTAACCTCCTCTTCTCCAGGCTAAACATGCCCAGCTCCCTTAGCCGTTCCTCATAAGGCATCGTTTCCAGGCCTTTGACCATTTTGGTTGCCCTCCTCTGGACACGTTCCAGTTTGTCAGTGTCCTTCTTGAACTGTGGTGCCCAGAACTGGACACAGTACTCCAGGTGAGGTCTGACCAGAGCAGAATACAGTGGCACTATTACTTCCCTTGATCTAGATGCTATACTCCTATTGATGCAGCCCAGAATTGCATTGGCTTTTTTAGCTGCCGCGTCACACTGTTTCCTCATGTCAAGTTTGTGGTCAACCAAGACTCCTAGATCCTTTTCACATGTACTGCTCTCAAGCCAGGTGTCACCCATCTTGTATTTGTGCCTCTCATTTTTTTTTGCCCAAGTGCAATACTTTACATTTCTCCCTGTTAAAATTCATCTTGTTTGTTTTGGCCCAGTTCTCTAATCTGTCAAGGTCGTTTTGAAGTGTGATCCTGTCCTCTGGGGTGTTAGCCACCCCTCCCAGTTTGGTGTCATCTGCAAATTTGATCAGGATGCCCTTGAGTCCATCATCCAAGTCGTTGATAAAGATGTTGAATAAGACCGGGCCCAAGACAGAACCCTGTGGCACCCCACTAGTCACTCTTCTCCAGGATGAAGAGGAACCATTGATGAGCACCCTTTGGGTTCGGTCAGTCAGCCAGTTACAAATCCACTGAGTGGTAGCATAGTCAAGACCGCATTTTACCAGCTTCTTTACAAGAATATCATGGGGCACCTTGTCAAATGCCTTGCTGAAATCAAGGTAGGCTACATCCACTGCGTTCCCTTGATCTACTCGGCTTGTAATTCTGTCAAAAAACGAGATCAGGTTAGTCTGACATGACTTATTTTTCAGAAATCCATGCTGACTATTGGTGATCACAGCATTCCTTTCTAGGTGCTCACAGACTGTTTGCTTAACGATCTGCTCCAGAATCTTCCCTGGTATTGATGTCAGACTGACTGGGCGGTAATTATTTGGGTCCTCTCTTTTCTCAGGAGTCCTATTTTACAGAAGACAGTTGTCAATTTTCAGGGCTATCAGAGGCTTAAGATGTGGACAGGTGACCGTCCTCTGTATGAAGGTGTCCTCTATTTGAATGGCTGTGCATTTCAGGTCTGGTAGATACAGAAGAAAGAGCAGGGGCGCTGAAGTTGCCTATCAACAGATATCACCTTGGCAGCAGACTAAGCACAAACACACAGGCCACAGTCTTCCCCACTACAGTGAGATGTATAATATTCCCTTGTAGAATGATAGGGCAAACTAACACTTCAACCATACTCAAGTATATATATATCCAGCTAAGTCATATACGGAATCACTGAAATTAATGGGTCTAGTGACTATGACTTAGTAGGATATAAACTACTTTTTAAATGTGCATCTACACACAGCGTATACAAATTGGTGCCCATTCCTTTGGCCAAGTGTCAAAGGCCACTCTAAACAAAGATGTGTCCAATTTCTGCAATTGAGAGTATCTAGGTATGCAATATTGCATGTTCAGTCAGGCCCTTTTGTTTTCTCCTGATCGTGAGGAATGCGGTTTGACCCTAAGTAAGTTTACTTCAAAGGAAGTCTGGGTGCTTCCAAAGACTTACTCCCTAGTAAGTGCACGTTGGGGTAGGGTTATAGCTCCGTTTCAGAGTGCATGCTCTGTATGCAGGAGGTTGGGTCCCAGGCATTTCCACATAAGGCTGCTAGGAAACATCCTTACAGAGCCACTGCAAGTCAGCGATACCCAGGCATTAGAAGAACTATTCAACCAGATCTTCAGGAGGTCCAGAATTGCATTTTGCAACATTTTCCACATTAGTTTGCGGAAATTTCTTTCTTACCTCGGGGCGGTATGTTGCTGAAAGGGAATGGCTCACCTTCCCCTGCAGTGAGATTTTCAAATTCCAGTTATCTGAAACATGCACATTTTTGCTAGTTATCTGAGGAAACATTTTATAGTAAACTGGAAGAGGAAGTGTGAGTTACTGGTGCCCCCCACATCCCCCAATATGTACATATATTATATATATTGGGGAATGGAGCACCAATGACTCACACTTCTTCTTCCAATATTTATTTTAGTGCGTGTAATTCCCCTCTTTGAGAAAGTTCCAATATTACTGAATTAGAATGAAGTGCATGTGACACAAAATGTGACACTCATTTGATACCAATATTCTGGGCCTGGTTACATGACACAGAAGCAGTGGCGTAGCGTGGGGGTGCAGGGGGGCCGGCTGCACCGGGCGCAACATCGGGGGGGGCACGCTCGCACTCGCAGCTCTCTGCCCCTACCTGGCTCGCTCACTCTAGGGGGCGCAAATTACTTACCTTGCCCCGGGTGCTGACAACCCACGCTACGCCACTGCACAGAAGTGCTCTGGCCTGGCCAGAGACCAACTTGGAAATTTATACATGATTCTACAAACCATCGTGTTCACCATAAATCTACAGCAGTACTCTTAAACCTCTCTGTTGTTTTACAGCTTTCTCAGAAAATCAAGCATGTGTGAAAGGTCACAGCCACGCCATACACGCGAAGCACATTTAAAGCACACGGTCACACACCCAGAATCGTAGGAACTACAGTTTACCCCTCAGTTTCTGCGGACAGCTTGTAAAGACTTTTCCTTTCCCTGACCCATAAAATTGGACCTAGTCCTTTGTGCCTGAATCGCTTCCATTTTTATCTGCTCTTACATATTTTTATGCTGTTGTTTTATGGAATGCCAAGTGATATTGTTTTGGTAAAATATGCAGGGATATCTGATATGTAAAATGAACCATGGAAAGAGAAGTCAAAGATATCTTAAGGATGTAAAAGTGAGTGCTTTAAACGGTAAAACAGAAAAGTCAATAAAAATTATATTACCCCCCCCCCAATGGTTTTAAAAGAAACGACACGAGAAGACTCGGGTCTAGTGAGCTGCATCCCCTAGGATCCTCGTTTATTAAACCCAAGACAGTACAAAGTTATTCAAAGGAGCGGTTGTTTTCTTTTGCACCTTTCCCTTTCCAATTTCCCGCCCCGGGAGGGAACCGGGCAACGCCGCCTCCGAAGGACGTCTCTCCGCCGACGCTCCCCGGCCAAGGCTGCATCCTCGCCAGGGGCGCCGACTTATAAAAAATATTGGGGGGGCCCATACAGGGGTCCTGCCGCTGGTTCGCTCAGGTAGCCGGGAGAACGCAGTTCGAGGTGGCGGTGTTGGGGAGAGACCCTCGCTCAGGGCGCCACGAGACTTGGCGGCCGGCGGCCTATCTGGGGGGTTTTGGAGCGTATTTCGGCGGAGCGATTGGGGAGGAGGGGGCTTGTTGTCGGATTCTTCAGCTGGGCCGGAGATCCGCTACTGGGGGGTCCCTGGGCCGAGTTGTGAGCACGACCTGCGGAAGGGAGATCCAGCCGATTGCGCGACGGGGACGGCCGGGGCTCTCCGGCTAGGGCGCGCGGCTGGCTGGCTGGCGAGGGAGCAGGTGGGGAGGAGGCGGAGGTCCTCACTCTCTTAGGAAACGCGCCCGCGCGCCCGATTGCCACGAAGTCCGAAGGGTGCGTGTGTGGAATTAAAAAGCAAAAACGAGATACGGGCAGGGCAGACAAAGAGTTTTCCGCAAGAGGATGGAGGGCAGGTTGAAGAGAAAATCACTCAGGATGAGACAGTCAAATCAGCCATGATAAAATGGGCTCAGGATATTGGGTATAACATCATGTTTGAGGACTGGGAAAGGTTATGGACCACCGGAATGAAATTCACGGCATGTAATGCCTTGAAGGAAAATATTATGAAAATGATTTATAGGTGGTACATGACCCCAGTCAAGCTTGCAAAAATATATCACCTGTCTGATAATAAATGTTGGAAATGTAAGGAGGCTGAAGGGACATTCTTTCACCTCCGGTGGACTTGTCCAAAAGTGAAGGCCTTCTGGGAAATGATCTATAATGAGTTAAAAAATGTATTTAAGTATACCTTTCCCAAGAAACCAGAGGCCTTCCTCTTGGGCATTGTTGGCCAGAAAGGGTTAAAGAAGGATAGAACTTTCTTTATGTATGCAACTACAGCAGCAAGAATACTTATCGCAAGATATTGGAAGACACAAGATTTGCCCACACTGGAAGAGTGGCAGACGCAATTGATGGACTACATGGAACTGGCTGAAATGACTGGCAGAATCCGAGATTTGGGAGAAGAAACAATGGAAGAGGACTGGAAAAAAATTAAGGACTATTTACAAAAACAATATAAGTTGTATGAATGTTAAAAATTTACACGATTCGGAAACTATAGCTTCAGCAATTAGATTTGGGAAACAGGAAATTATATTTTAAGTAAGAAAAGGTCAAAATCTAAGGTAATACTATGTTTAATTTAAGATATAAGTAACTGATGAAAAGTATGTTAAATTTAGAGGTATAGTATTTGAAAAGTACAAAATAAGGTACGAAACAAGGTAATAATTTGCTGATATCTTTATTATAAAGAATGCAGGATAAGGGAGATGCGAGGAAGTCCAGTTAGTTATATAAAAAATGTGTTGAATGGTTGGTTTTCTTTTCTTCTTTTTCTTTTTTTCTTTTTCTTGTTCTTTTACTTTTTTCTTCAGTGTATGTTTCTAACTTTGTATTTGAAAACTTAATAAAATATTTATAAAAAAAGAAGAAGAGAAAATCCTTTCGCTTTTCTGGGGCGCAGGGAAGTCTCAGAGCCGGAGGTTGGGGAAGGGACCCCCTTTGCTCTGCCCTCTTCTCCCGTCTTAGATTCGCATGGGGGTCCCCGCCCGAGCTTGCCTGGCCACCGGGCCACACAAGGGCCGCGCTCTACGCGGCGCACCTTGCTAGCCGTGCAGCTGTCCTCCGCGGCTGCGGAGCGGCCCTGCGCCAGTGCCCAGCCCCTCTGGGCGCCCACTGCGCTGCCAATGACAAGTGGGCGACGTCGCGGGCGGGGAAGGCGTCGCTTTCTTTCCCGATCCTTCATCCTCCGAGTCTTCCAGCCCTTTTTTGGGTTGGAAGCTGTCTCGTTCGCCCTTCTCCTTTCTTCACCCTGCGCGCAATTTTCCTCCCTCGTCTCCCTCCCCATTTCTCTCTCCTTCCTTCCTGACTGACTGACGGGCTCCGGCTCGGGCTCCGGCTTGGGCAGCCACAGCGTCGGCGGTGTTGGCGATCGGCGGCGCGGGGGGATGGCCCTCCCGGGGGAGCCGGCGCTGCTCAATGGGGTTGCCAAGGAGACAGGCCGCCCGCCCCCCGCCCCCGGCCCGGCGCCCCCCGCCGCGCCGGTGCCCGTTATCGAGCTGGTGCGCGCCGGGCGCCCTATAAAAGCCGCGGACGCGCCAAGCGTCGACAGGCAGAGCCAGCGCGGCGGCGGCGCTCTGCTGGAGGGGCGCCCGAGATTATTGGGGGGGCTCTGCCCCCCCAATAAAATTTTTGAGGGGGCTCGGGCCCCCTCAAGCCCCATGGAGTCGGCGCCTATGATCCTCGCCACCGTCCCGGGGAGTCTCTCGGAGGGCAGGACAGCCGAGTCAGGCGTCCAGAGGGCGAGGGGGGGAGCAGGGGCGTCCCTTGCTGTGGGAGTGGGGGACTTTCCCCGCCACGCTTGGAGGGCGGCTCGAGCTGCACCTGTTGGAGTCCCGCCTGCTGCGCGGACCAGGAACGAGGCGGGTGGAGAGACACAACCCTGGGGCTGCCCTTTCGCATGGAAGGGGCGAGGTTTCTGCAGCAGCGCCTCTTCCTTTTGGAAGATGAAGCAGCGTGGCTGGATTAGAACCTCAGGGCGCAAGGATAGCTAGTTGTTCCAGCCTCTCCCTGCGTGCAGCAAAAATGGCAGAGGTCTGTCATCCGGAGGTGGCTGAGCAACCCATCTTTACTTGGTTACCCCTGCGGGGAGGAGATTCAGTCTGCAGCAAAACTTCTGTCCTCCTGCCCAGTGAGCAGGAAATAAACGCCTCAATGGATTCTAGTGATGCACCGGCACACTTGCAAGTCCTCACACCCACAAAGTCTCCGAGTCCCACCTCCTTGCTTCCCCTTGAGTCATGGCGTGATTGCTTTTCATATCGCTTGAAAAGTGCACGGAGCTTAAAGAGGAAATTGGGAGAGTGATCCTCGCTCCCGTTAGGTTTAGGATTAAGGCTGCATGCGCACTCTCACTCCCGTTGACTTTGAATGCAGTGCACAGAGTACGGTAAATGTGCAGATAGGTTGCTTTTCTCAATCTGGATCTAAGCTTGGGGGGGGGTTGGGGGGAGGGGATGTCATCAAAGTACAGCATTTCCCAAGACGGTATACAAGATAGATATGGATTGTGGCTAATGTGGTTGGAATGCACTGGGTGCAGAATAAGTAGGAGTGTGTACACCCAGTCTAACGGCTGTCATTTTTACCTAGATCCTTTGGGATAGCAAGATTTGTGATGGGGGGGGGCAGAGGAGTGACTATAAGAAGCAGCACCCACGACCCACACAGATAACCACTATTGTGCCCACAGGCCTGGAAAGGTTTGAACCTCTAGAAAAGATTGTTCTGTTTGTGGAATAGATAAAGGGACCCCTGGCCATTAGCTCCAGTCGTGGCCGACTCTGGGGTTGCGGCGCTCATCTCGCTTTATTGGCCGAGGGAGCCGGCGTACAGCTTCCGGGTCATGTGGCCAGCATGACTAAGCCGCTTCTGGCGAACCAGAGCAGCGCACAGAAATGCCGTTTACCTTCCCACCAGAGCAGTACCTATTTATCTACTTGCACTTTGACGTGCTTTTGAGCTGCTAGGTTGGCAGGAGCTGGGACCGAGCAACGGGAGCTCACCCCGTTGTGGGGATTTGAACCGCTGACCTTCTGATTCGCAAGTCCTAGGCTCTGTGGTTTAACCCACAGCGCCACCCACGTCCCTTTTGTTTGTGGAATACACCAGTTCTAATTCAGCAGTGTCAAAAATGTAGAAGATGGGGGGGGGAAGCTCCAACTATCACCCAGATAAGGACACTTTTAATTGATCAGCTAATTACCGTATTTTTCGCTCTATAGGACGCACTTTTCCCCCTTCAAAAATGAAGGGGAAGTGTGTGTGCGTCCTATGGAGCGAAGACGCCATAGCCCCGCGACCCTCTCCCGGCTGGAGAGGTGACGCACGGCTATGACAGGAACCTCTACAGCCCCGTGTCACCTCTCCAGCCGAGAGAGCGCGCCTGGGGCTAAATCAGCCCCCCATGACCCTCTCCCGGCTGGAGAGGTGACGCACGGCTATGGCAGGAGCCTCTATAGCCGCGCGTCACCTCTCCAGCCCAGCGCGTGCGGGGCTAAAGAAGCCATAGCCCCGCGACCCTCTCCCGGCTGGAGAGGTGACGTGCGGCTATGGCAGGAGCCTCTCCGCTGCGCCTTTCCGCTGCTCCCTGACCTGCTCTTTGGGGCTGGTGGGGGGCTTCCCCCCACCAGCCCCAAAGAGCAGGTCGAAAGGAACCTGAAGCCTGGAGAGCGAGAGGGGTCAGTGCACACCAACCCCTCTCGCTCGCCAGGCTTCCAAGGTAGCCGCCTGAACGCACCTTAAATGGCACCTTGTTTTAGAGCGGGAAAACAAGAGGGGGAAAGTTCTCCCCCTCTCTGTGCAGCGTCTCTTGCCGCTTCACTGAAGGGGCGCTGGGCAGAGAGGGGGAGATTTTTTTTTTCTTGTTCTCCCCCCTCTAAAACAAAGTGCGTCCTATTGTCCGGTGCGTCCTATGGTGCAAAAAATACGGTAGTTACAGTGGTACCTCAGGTTACATACGCTTCAGGTTACATACGCTTCAGGTTACAGACTCCGCTAACCCAGAAATAGTGCTTCGAGTTAAGAACTTTGCTTCAGGATGAGAACAGAAATCGTGCTCTGGCGGCGCGGCGGCAGCAGGAGGCCCCATTAGCTAAAGTGGTGCTTCAGGTTAAGTACGGACCTCCGGAATGAATTAAGTACTTAACCCTAGGTACTGCTAGGTTGGCAGGAGCAGGGACCGAGCAACGGGAGCTCACCCCATCGCGGGGATTCGAACCACAGACCTTCTGATCAGCAAGTCCTAGGCTCTGTGGTTTAACCCACAGCGCCACTCGCGTCTCCTTAAGACTTTTAGGCTGGGTTTATTTCCTGAACTTTTAGGCAGTTTGTTTGTTTAAAGAAGGTCCAAATTTGTTTACTAGACTTAGATCAGGGGTCAGCAAACTTTTTTCAGCAGGGGGCCGATCCTCTATCCCTCAGACCTTTGTGGGGGGGCGTACTATATTTTGAAAGGAAAAAAATGAACGAATTCCTATGCCCCACAAATAACCCAGAGATGCGTTTTAAATAAAATGACACATTCTACTCATGTAAAAACACACTGATTCCTGGACTGTCTGTGGGCCGGCTTTAGAAGGCGATGGGCTGGATCCGGCCCCCGGGCCTTAGTTTGCCTACCCATGAGTTAGATCTACAGCAGGGATGGGAAATCTGTAGCCCTTGCAATGTAGTTATGATTCCTGTTCCCATCATCTCTAGCCTTTGGCCCCACTGGCTGGGGCTGGGAGCTAGAGTCAAACATTACCTGGAGGGCCACAGATGTTCCCAAGTCTTGTTTCAAACAAATGCACTGCTTGTTCTCCTGTCCCTGTTCTCCCTTTCCCCATCCCTGATTCTTTCCCAGCTGAAAAACTTGCTATCCCATCAGCCCCAGCCAGAATGGCCAGTGAGCCAAGGATGAAGAGAATTGAAGTCCATCATCATCTGGAGGGTCACAGATTTCTCACCTCTGAAAACAGAACCTTCTGAGAACTGTCGCTGACAACTCTTTTTCTCTTTTCTCTTTTACTCCTTAATACAGTGGTTTCTTAAACTTTTTCCTTTGGGCCATACTTTCAGAATAAAAATTTGCTTGCGCAAAGTTTTTATTGATAATACATTGGAAATACAACCAGGATTGTGCTCAGTATTACTTGGAGTTCTTGCTCTCATTTTGAAAAGATAGCCATCCATATTCTGTGAATATATATATATATATATATATATATATATATATATATATATATGGTATATATATTCTTTGTTATCAAAATACACTGAAATGTTTAAATGTTTCTTTGATTGAACCTTCCTTCTATACTTGCCATCCTCACACTTTGAGGACCACTGCCTTAACAGTTCCAAAATTATGGAATAGTTGGGAGCTCCATAACTGCATGCATTAACTGTCTGCAAATATAGGAGAGCATATATTTATTGAATATATGGGAAATAATTGTGTACAGCTGAAAACGCTGGCAGAGTTAAGATAAATCCAACAGTGTAAATAAGGTTTGATGGCTGCAATAATGAAATACTGATTGGTATAGTTTTTGTAGAATATGCAGGGATTTATGATATGTAAAATGAACCATGGAAAGACAAGAAGGGAGGTCATTGCTATCTTAAGGATGTAAAAGGAGTTTTTTTAAATTGTAAAACAAAATTTAATAAAAATTATGTGTGTATACACAGAGAGTGAGAAAACAAATATAGGAGGGCATTAGTGCCCACCCATTTCAGTGCCATGCCTTTTGTACTGCCGGAGGACAATATGCAAATGAACCGTTGTCTCTGTGTGGAGCTGGAGCAATAGAGCCTGTTGACCATGACCTTTTGCATTCCAGTTTGTATTATGAGTTTGGGGTGTTAACATGGGTTTCCAGATCCCTCTAATCCCTGGATCCAGCAAGTGTTAAAATATAAGCCACGCGGGCATTCTGATGAAAGTTAAAGCCAGAATTTAGAGTTGAAAGTGATGAGATGTCACAAAGAAGAAAAGCGGCAAGCTGGAAAGCCAGAGAGGCAGAGCAATGGCTGGTATCTGTATGGGTCCAGTTATGAGAGAAGAAAGACCCTTTTGGGGTGTTAATGCCATGAACCCTTCCATCATAGCCTTAGCCTGTATATATAAATAAACCATATATCCTAAAGACAGCACTGTCTCCACTGTGCCTCGTTTCCAAAAAGAAACGAGCCCTGGGTGAGCACCAAGAACCCCTGGAATTTCGCACTGCTCACAGATTGGGGTGTTGTGAGTGGGGGAGAGGTTGGTTCTTCCCTTATTAAGAACTCTCCTGGGAATTCTGCTAAGATTTGGTATTGTTTTTTTATGAGATGCTTTATTCTGTATTACTGAAAGTGTTTCCCAAAAAATATTCCCAATTTTAATGAATATCAGTGCAACTTTCTTGTCAGCTTCTTGAAGGGAAAACAAAGTATGCGTATAGCTATTTGTTTTTTAATCGTTTGCCATCAGTGGGTTGCTGTCGCTGCATGTCTGATGTCTCTTCTCCCCTCACCTTTAACTCCACCTGGCCTCCTTAATACCTCTGTATAACTATGCTCAATAACAAGCTGGGATGCAGAAACACACACAAACACTTTTGTAGATTCCTGTATTGTCACCACCCTGATATCCAGGATGCAGCAATGATGTTTACAATGTCCAGGATTCAGATCTAAATCCCAGGAGTTGCAGTGTCTCAGCTTTTCAAGACACACGTCTCCCCACCCTCACAAAAATACACACCACTCCTGCAGAAAAACCTGTTCCCTTCTGGCCCTGTGACATAACCCAGCTACCAGGATACAGGGGAATTTTAGCTTCCTGCAGATGTTGTTCCCATCCCTGGACACCAAAAAGTTTCCACAACGACCTCCAACTCCCTGGAGCAGTCACTTCAAAGCTTGTTCTTGTGTACTTGTTGTTTTCTGTGCAAGGCATGTAGGGGACAAGACTCTGGGGGCAGTCTGGGGATGTTTCCCTCAGCCCTCCTGCAACTGCCCCCCTCCCTGCGTTCATGCGGTATGGTCTTGCACCCATTTGCAAAGCCTCCTAGCATAATAGACGGGGCCAACTGTGGAGAAACTTTTATCCCGGAACCGAAGGGTCTTCCAGAAATGCTCCATCTTCTTGCGGAAGTTGTAGACTGTGAACAGGTCAACGATACCTATGTAATAGCGATAGTCAGGACCATCGATCACGTGCAAAGCATTCCGCGTGTTGGGAAGGAGCCGCCTGTTCTGGGCCAGGTGGAAGAGTGACTCCGCCAGATGGTTGAAGGTTTGGGGATGCCCACCCTCCTCTGTTCCAACAGGACACTGGGCGGTCGGGTCGAAGCTGATCCCATGGAGCACGTAAGGAGCCAAGACTTCCTGCATGAAGGTCTCGCTTCCCCTAGAAGAGTCTGCCTCCTTGTCTGCGTTTGCTTTCTTCTTCAGGTACAGCGCCAGCATGTTCTGGATGGTGTACCTGCTTTCGGGAGAGAGCTTGTAGAACTGGTCCACACTAGAAGAATAGCCATGAGACGTGTGAGACTCCTGCAAGGCGTTCCCAAAGTTCTGGTTCTGGTGATCACTGTTAGTGTCAATCGACCTGTCAGGGGAACATAAGCGCATTTGAAGAGCCTTGCTGGGTCAGGCCAAGACCCATTCAGTCCAACATCCTGTTTGTATAGTGGTTCCTTTCAGATGCCCTTTTTTGTTGATTCATGAAAGTTATATGCAATACTGTATTCAGTACTGTTTGTGCCTGCAAAGCTTTCAAGGCAGACATACTCCTACATTTCCAACCAGTCCCCCCTAACTTCAGCTGAAACCAGGTAACTTTTTAATACCACAAGTGTTATTTAGTGGTGGACCATGGTGTCTCAAATTTCAGGGGAGCCCTGTACGATGCCAAAATTCAGTGCCCCCACGCCTCTTGACGTCCATTTAGCATCATAGTTGTGGTGTCCCCTGTGGGGCCCGCAAGGCTTCGTGCCAGTGTGACCAAACCAGTTGCACTCCCCTAATTCCATCTAAATGTTATGGGGAGGCGGAGTTGTCCCACTTAAGTTGCACTTAGGAGCTCAAGAGAGCCCCTCTGGCCAACAATAATATAGTAGCACAGGGGAAGCATCACAGAACAACTTAGAAAGCAAAATGACATGTGGATGGTCCACCACAATTGAAATATTATTGCATCAGTGACCTGCAAAAATGTCTGCAACAAGTCACTGACTGCAGTAATAGTGCCCTGCTATGCCTTTCACACATGGAGCAACTGGGAAGAGCTTTTGGGGGCCATCCATAAATAAGATAGTATAGAATAAAGGTAAAGGTAAAGGTACCCCTGCCCGAACGGGCCAGTCTTGACAGACTCTGGGGTTTGTGCGCCCATCTCACATCTATTGGCCGGGGGCCAGCGCTGTCCGAAGACACTTCCGGGTCACGTGGCCAGCGTGACAAAGCTGCTCTGGCGAGCCAGAGCCGCACACGGAACGCCGTTTACCTTCCCGCTGGTAAGCGGTACCTATTTATCTACTTGCCCCCGGGGGTGCTTTCGAACTGCTAGGTGGGCAGGCGCTGGGACCGAGCAGCGGGAGCGCACCCCGCCGCGGGGATTCGAACCGCCGACCTTTCGATCGGCAAGCCCTAGGCGCTGAGGCTTTAGCCCACAGCGCCACCCGCGTCCCCGTATAGTATAGAATAAATACCGGTAATTCATATTTATTATAGTATACTGCATATGTTCTCCTCCACACATACAGGAGGACATGCAAACTTGCATGCAGGGGTATACAAGTTTGCAAATTAAAAGAAAATGTTTTATTTTTTAAAAAATCTCAAGTTCTTGCAGGTAGCCAGAACAGGGGGCCTTGTAAGTGTGTACCATGGCAAAGCAGGCATTGAAAAAAATTCTTCCCCTCTTTGACCGTGTATTGGTTGAAAGGTGTGCAGCTGAGGCTGTAACAAAGAAGGCATTGTGATTCTACATGCCACTGTTATGGCAATTGGAACAGGCTCTAAAGGCAAGGAGGGAGATACTCATCCAGTTAGTTTAAAAGTTGGTGAGAAGTTTCTGCTACTGGAGAACGATGGAAAAACAGTTCGACTGGATGACAAGGACTGTTTCATATTTAGAGATATTCTTGGAAAATATGTGGATTGAACAGTTCATCTTGATGCACTATCATTAAATTTTCATTATTATTATTATTATTATTATTATTATTATTATTATTATTATTCTGAAAAAGTGTTCAAATGGTTTTGTTCCACCACATAAATAATTTCTTTATTTTTCCAATAAATACAAACTCTCCCAAATTACCAAGCATCATTCTGACTTCAACATAAAAAGAAAGTGTGTGTGTGTGTGTGTGTGTGTGAGAGAGAGAGAGAGAGAGAGAGAGAGAGAGAGAGAGAGAAGGTGGTGTGAGAAGCACCTGGGAGCTTTCAGGGCTTGTAGAAGGTTGAGTTGGCTAGTAGAGGGTAGGGAGAAAGTAAGGGCCCTGCCAGACTGGCTTCCCCTATGACAGATACCCCCCAACCAACGATAACAACCCCACCGTAGGGCCTCACATGCTTCTGGCAATGATGTTGGCAAGTGCGTGGCTCAGGAGCCTCTCGTCCTCATGAAGGGGCTGCAAGCCCACCAGAAGGCTGTAGTCTATCACGCCCAAATCCTTCAGGAATTGTGTGTCCAGCTCAAGCTGAGTCATCATCCAGGCACGCTGTGGACCTGCATGGATGAGAGATGGGCATATTCGGCCGGTCATGGGTGAAGAGGTTGCAAGATCCCCTGTACTGAGCAGAAAAGCAAACTCTTTGGCCTCCGAGATCTCTCCCAACTCTGAGCAGCCCTCATTAGAGGAATTTTGTCCTGCTTTTGCTGAGCTACAACACAAGAGCACACCCGCAGGTGGCAATAATGTGGTAACCCTGGCGAAGCATTGCAAAGCAACTGATAAAGCAGAATGATGTTTGTGTGGACAGTTCATTAGAAAGCTGCACTATTATTGCATCTATAGCATACTGCAGAATACGGCCCCCCTCCACAGAAAAACATCAGTCTGGGAGGACAGTAGCTTTCATATCGGAGATTGTGGTTGCCATTTATTTAAGATTATTTACTTATTTCACAAAATTTATACGCTACCAGATTGTAAGGAACATCAAAGCTGTTTACAGAAAGATAAATCCAAAAAAATCAGGAAAAACTTACAATACATTAAACACTGAAGAAGTGAATACCAGAATAGATTAAAACTCCCTCCAGCACATCTAAGCATCTTGTCACAATATGAATTATTTTAGCAAGCATCAGAAAGAGTTCAATGAAGGCACATGATTGATATCAACAGGCAGGGAGTTCCAAAGTGCAGGTGTTGCCACACTGGAGCTCTTACAGGTGTGGAATGGGTACCATGTGGCATCTGTAGTAGTACCAGCTCTGTCCACTGAAGCAACCAAGTGGCCACATGTAGGTAAACTGGTCCCAAGGGGTTAAGGGTTTTGTATACTAATAGCAGCCCCTTGAACCTGGCCTGGTCACAGATCAGCAACCAGTGCAGATCTCTGAGAAGAGATGTTATATATGCTGACAAGGCCTCACTCCTATAAGCAATCGTGCTGCAGCATTCTAAAATAACTAATTGCTCTGTGGCAACAGGCTGCAATGACAACTCTTTGGGGATGCACGGGTGCGCTACAGAATCCCGGATATTTGCACTTTCCGCCTAAGACACCCGTTGTTTTACACACACAGCTCTTCTGTAGAATGCCTGAACAATGTGGGAGAGAACAGATTTTCAGTACTTTGGCTGGGTTTTATTTTTTGCAGAAAGTGTAGATTCCCCAGAGAGTCCTTGGATCACTTGCACTGAAATGTTGCCTGCACACATGCACATATACCCCTGACCCCGCCTTTAAGGCAGAAACGGATCCCAACAAAATAGTCACCGTTGGGAGCAGAATTCTGGAAAGGGTGGTCCAACGCAACAGTGTACAAAGGACTTGAATTGGTTAATACACAAAGATGAGTGCACAATATTGTGGTTAGGTGCCTAAGAATGTAAGGAGCAGCAAATTTGCTGTTATCTGAGCAAAACATCTGGTTCAACATCTTGTGAAAAAATAAACATTAAGCAGTTAATTTATTTATAAATAAATAAAGTGTGAAATAACACACACCCCTGGACTGCCACCCCTGCTTTAGCACAAAGTGTGACTTTTGTACGGATGGGGGCCAGGAAGGTGAGCATCTCCTTCAGGTCCTGAACAGGTGGGGTGGGAGGTGGCGAGACCTACCAAGGCAGATGGTCTTATCAGCAAAGTTTCGATCCTTAAAAACCACAATGATTTCGCTGCCCTTCGGGGCCGGATCTGTCCAGCGGCCCACGTCACATCCTTTAATATCATACCTGCGAGGGGAAAGGAGGACTGGTAAGTGCCAGAGAGGTGGTCTTCATTCCCTCACCTGTCGTCCAAGAAGGCCTGGGGCATCCCAGCAACAATATCCCCGTGACGTAGGTCAGAAACAAGAGATGGTGACACCCAAGACCACCCCAGTGAGCTTCCTGGCTTAGCAGGGATTTGAACCCGGGCCTGCTGGATCAACACTCCCAACTTGCTTTCAGGGCTCTATTGTTCTTTCAGCAACCCACCTCCCTTTAGAGTAGCGGCCAGAGAACAATTTTTCTAGTGAGAACAGTGGCTTCCGATCTGCAGTCCGAGCAATGCTCAGAGGTTTATGAAGGAGACTCAATAAGATTTGGTGACAATGGACAAACTTTTGCCCACTGCTATACCCCCTTTCATTCCCTGGCAACACACAACTTGGGGGGGGGGTGCACACCAGACATGTCCTGGGGTGTGTGCAGTTGGGCCCAGGTCTTGCTGAGGCCAGGTACCTGCATCTAAGCTGTGGCAATTCACACTTGCTAGAAACAAAAAAATTTAATCCCTGTGCACAGAAACCTAGCATGTCAGGCAGAGGGATGGTAAGCCTTGCTTCAAAGAACCCAGTCAGGAGATAGGGAATAAGGTCTTCCTCCACAGCACAACCCTCCAGAAGTAATCCCCCCCACCCCACCCCCGTTCAATGGGCCTTACTCCAAAGGGCATAAGGAAGTCTAGCCCCAGGAGTGGAGGAAGGCCTTTATCAACAACTCAGATCCACCCCCACCCCCCAGCTAAAAATAGTGCCATTCCTCTCAAACCATGCAAGGAACTCACCGCTCGACAATCCTATCATGAGGGTAGAAGATACTCTGCATGATGATGAAGTATCTCTAGAGGCACAACCAGAAAACAGCAGCAAGTCAGTCCAGGGCTAAGACCATTCAGGCATGCAGCACTCATGGCAGTGTGCAGTCCCTCCCATAGGATGTTTAATGCTAAGGATGCTTAATGCTAAGACAGAAAGATGGGTGGAAGGCAAGGGCCTTCCTCAATGGGTGGCGAAGGGAAGGACCTCTAAGACTTTACCCTGGCTTTTGACACTTAAGATGTATATTTTTAGGACCCACTTTACTTCTGTAATTTCAACTTCTTGTAATCTATTTTTAATATTCTTTGGGTAATAAATGAATTATAGACCACCCCAACTATGATGCCAGTCTTTTTTGTGCCCCACAAAGCTTTCAAAATTTGCCCACTTCCCACCCCTCATTTTCAGGGTTTGCTGCTGTAATGCTGTGATGAAAACAAGGCCCCTAAAAATGTGTTCAGTTAAAAAAATTTATTTATTTATTTATTTATTTATTTATTTATTTATTTATTGTACAGCACTTGAAAATCTCTGGATGACATTAAAAAAAAAACTCCAAAAAGCAAGACAGGCCCTGCAAAAAGTGAGGTGGGGACAAGAAAACAAGCAAATGTAGGTGCCCGTTCTTCCCCAAGTTAGATAATAAACATAATGGCTTGTAGCCAAATAAGTTAAGAGTAGAACTATTGGAATTAATGGGCCTACGTAAGCCAGACTTGGCAGTTTTAATGGGTCTACTCTTAGCAGGGCTAGCACTGGGTACATGAAATATACTCAGAGTCGCAAAGTGATTTCATGCTCTTTATTCAGCTCATAGTGGTGAGGAGGAATGAATAGTGTCCCCTCAGAGTATCTGCTTTATATACATTATTTACACAATGGGCTGCACATGATTGGTTAATTCTGGAATTCTACTGTAAGCCAATCAGGTTGTGGATTCACTTCTATCTGGAGCATGATTGGGTGCTTCCTGCCAACCAATAAGACTGCTGCATTGTTCTTGGACCAATCAGACTGCTGCATTCTGAATCCTATTGTTCTAGGACCAATCAGACTGCTGCAATTTGGATCCTATTGTTCTAGGACCAATCAGACTGCTGCAGTTTGGATCCTAGTCAACTCAGTACATAACACCCCTCCCCTCTAAGTTCCAGTCCTGCCCGGGAGTTCACATTCATAGTCCTCAAGGTATGCCGGCGGCCTACGTGTGCGTTGCAGCCTGTGGTGTTCCCTGGTCTGGGGTTCAGGTTCTGGCTGGTGTTCCAAGGATGCTGGCTGTGATGGGCCTGTTTGGTCTGGCGCAACCGGCTCGCTCAGTCGTGGTTCTGGTTCCGGTGTCCTTTCGGCCTCGCGGGTCCTCTCTGTATTTACTGATTCTGCCTCTCCTGCTGGCCCCTCCTGCTCTATGGGCCTCACTGCCCCTCTGTTCCCTTGGGACTCCTCTGACCTTTCCTCCTCCTGGTTTTCTCCTGGGAATCGTCGCCGTATCTGGTCGCAGTGGCGGCGCCAGCATTGCCCCCCATCTGTTAGCACCTCGTACGACACGGGGCCCGTGACCCTGGTGACTGTGGCGGGTACCCATGCTGGGCCTGCCCCAAAATTCTTTGCGTACACTGGGTCCTGGGCCTCGAAGGTCCGGGGGTTCCTGCCTTCCCCCACCACTACCTCATCCTGAGCTCTATCGGGGTGAAGGCGGTCCAATCTGATTGCAAGGCGCCGACCCATTAGTAGTTCAGCAGGGCTCCGGCCAGTCGTTGAGCTGGGGGTGCTGTGCTGTGCTAGGAGGAATGTGGCAAGGCGGTACTCCCAATCCCCTTGCGTCATGCGGCGAAGGGTGTCCTTGGTGGTCCGCACCATGCGTTCTGCTTGGCCATTGGTGGCAGGGTGGAATGGTGCCGAACGGATGTGGCGGATGGCGTTCTGCGCTGTGAAGGTTTGGAATTCTCCTGACGTAAATGCAGTCCCGTTGTCTGAGACGAGAGTGTCCGGGAGCCCGTGGGTTGCAAACAGCCTGCGTAGTACCCGGATGGCTGCGGACGTGGAAGTGGACGGTACCAGTGCCACTTCCAGCCATTTGGTGTAGGAGTCCACCACTATGAAGAATGTTTTCCCCTGAAAGGGGCCAGCGAAGTCCACATGCAGGCGTGACCATGGTGCTCGGGCGGACTCCCAGGACTGGACTGGGGCCCTTGGGGGATCTGGGCAGGATTCTTGGCAGGCCTGGCAGTGTTTGACCCAGGCCTCTATCTCTCCGTCGATCCCTGGCCACCACACATAACTCCTGGCAAGGGCCTTCATTCTTACTACCCCTGGGTGTGTCTCGTGTAGGGCTGTGAGGACCCTTTTGCGGAGGGGCTGGGGAACAACGACCCTGCTTCCCCATAACAGGCACCCCTTGTGGGCCGACAGTTCATGTTTGCGGGTTGTGTAGCCAGCGAATTCTGGCCCAGGGCTGCTGCTGGGCCATCCCCTCCACACCCAGTCCAGGACCCGGGATATGACCCTATCTTTCTTGGAATGGTGTGCAACTTCTTGTGCCTGAATGGGGCGGTCGGGAAGCAGCTCCAGGCTCATAACCTCTTGTGCAGGTGCTGGGTCGGGGCCTGTTTCCGGTAGTGGTAGCCTGCTGAGGGCGTCCGCATGGCCCATTGCCTTCCCCGGGCGGTGAATCAGTGCATACTGGTAGCTGGCAAGGAAAATTGACCACCTGAGGACACGAGGAGACAGCACTTGGGGGGTCTGCTTTTCGGGGGCAAACAAGCCAAGCAACGGCTTGTGGTCAGTCACCACGGTGAAGGGCCGCCCGTACAAGAAATCATGGAATTTTTTTACTCCCTTCACGATTGCCAGACCCTCTTTGTCTATTTGTGAGTAGTTCCGCTCGGTTACGTTGAGTGTCTGGGAAAAGTATGCCACCGGTACCTCTCTTCCATCCGGGAGTTGGTGCCCCAGGACAGCGCCAATGCCATAGGGTGAGGCGTCGCATGCTAGCACCACCGGCAGCCTCTCGTCGAAGTGCGCCAAGACCGAGTTTGAGACAAGCAAGTCCTTGACTGCCTGGAATGCGGCCTCCTGGCGCTGGCCCCACACCCAAGGGGCCCGCTTGTCCAGGAGTCTGTGTAGGGGCTCTGCTACCGCCGCCTTGTGGGGAAGGAAGGAATGGTAAAAGTTCAATAGTCCCAAGAAGGCCTGAAGTTCAGTCTTGCTCTTGGGTGCTGGGGCATCACAGATGGCCCGTACCTTGTCCCCAGTCGGGTGGACCCCTTCTGCATCCACCATAAATCCCAGAAAGTCCACCTGAGGCACTCCTAGTAGACATTTTTCCCGCTTCACCTTGAGACCCGCCGTCTGGAAACGGTGCAGAACGGTGCGGAGGTGGTCCTCAAACTCCTCTGGTGTGGGCCCGGCAATCAACACATCATCGAAGAAGGGGGTGACACCAGGAATCCCTTTAAGGAGCGAGTCCATTAGATTCTGGAATATGCCTGGTGCCACACTGACACCGAATTGCAGCCGCTTTACCCTGAACGCTCCTCTGTGCGTCACAATTGTCTGTGCCTCTGCTGTGGCCTCATCTACTGGCAGCTGTTGATATGCTTGGGCCAAGTCCAGCTTGCCAAAAATTTTCGACCCAGCCAGGGTGGCAAGGACATGGCTGACCACTGGCACTGGGTATGCATGGGCTGTGAGGGCCTTGTTTATGGTACATTTGTAGTCTGCGCAGATGCGGACCGAACCATTAGGCTTGACGGGTGTGACGATTGGAGTTTCCCAGGGGGCATTAGGCACCGGCTCCAGCACTCCTTGCTCCACGAGGCGGTCCAATTCCTCGTCTATACGGGGTTTCAGGGCGAACGGGACCCGGCGGGCCTTGAGCCTAACCGGTCGTACTGCGGGGTCAAGTTGTAGAGCAATGGGGGGGCCGTATACTGTCCCAATTTCCCATCAAAAACCCCTGGAAATTCCTTGCAGATGGCGTCCACGTCCACTTGTAAGGTAGTGTGGTTCACCCCGGTGATGGCTAGCCCCAGTGGTCCAAACCATGCCAATCCCAGTAAGCTAATGTAGGGGCCCTTGACCACAAGCAAGTCCAGTTGCCGCGTCCGCCCTCGGTATTGCACCCTGAAGGTCCCCACCCCCATTGTGGGGACCTTACGTTTCTGGAAGTCCCGTAGGGTGAATGGGGCCGGCCTGAGTTTGGGACCCCCAGTAGGACACAGTTTCCTTAAGGTCTTTGCCGAGATTATGGATAGAGTTGAACCCGTGTCAAGCTCCATGCGGCATGGGGCCCCCTCTATCTGTACCTCTACATAAATTTTCTCTACGTTGGGGTGGGGCAACTGGTATACCTGGCAGTCCGTGAGCTCCGTCGAGTTGCCTTGGTGCGTTGGGCCCCGGGACCTGGGGCTCTTGGGTTGGTCATCTGATGCCTGGCGTCGGGTGGGCCGAGCCCGACACACCCGGGCGATGTGTCCCGATTTTCTGCACTGCCTGCACTCTGCGTTGCGGAAACGGCAGCTCCTCCTCTCGTGACTCTCCCCGCAGCTTGCGCAGTTTCCTCCTTCTCGTCGAGGCAGCTGTGGTGTGTGCGCTGCTTGAGTGCGCTGCTGTACTCGGTGCACCTCCTCCCTGTCGGATCCTGAGTCGTCGGTGAGGTCTTCGTGGTGGACCCTCGGTTGGGATGGCAGGCTCGGCCGTGCCTCTTGCGTCGACCTCTCGGCAGCTTCCGTTGCCAGGGCCTCCTCCAGAGCGACCTGGAACGTTAGGTCCTTCTTAGCGTAGAGGAGTCGTTGCAGCTTCTCATCCTTCAGGCCACCGACGAGGCGGTCACGAAGCATGTTCTCCAGCTCTGAGAAGTTGCAGAACCGGGCGGCTTGGCGGAGAGAGGTCACAAACCCAGTTATGGTTTCCCCAGGGGCTTGTCGCTTTGCGTAGAAGGCATTTCGACGAGCCACCACTGAGGGCTGCGGTGAAAAGTGCCCCTTCAGCTGTTCCATTATTGTTTTGTATGGAACAGTAGCGACGTCTTCAGGCGCAAGGAGAGCCCGGGCGATTTCAAACGTCTCCTCTCCGCAGACGCTGAAGAGTATCGCCCTCTTCTTGGCGTCTTCTTCGTCGGTGACCCCTTTGGCTTCTAGGAGGAAGGTGAAACGGGAGGCGTACGCTTCCCAGTCTCCAGATGCTGGGTTGAATGGCGAGAAGTTGCAGTTGGCTGCCATTCTGAGTTCCTTGTGTCCCGGAGCTGAAGCCTGGATACACGGTGCGAGGCAGCGGTGCGGCAGGTGGCGGTGCTGCGGTGCTGTGTGTGGCAGTCAGCTCAGCGGGATCCCACCTTCGTCGCCAGTGAAATATACTCAGAGTCGCAAAGTGATTTCATGCTCTTTATTCAGCTCATAGTGGTGAGGAGGAATGAATAGTGTCCCCTCAGAGTATCTGCTTTATATACATTATTTACACAATGGGCTGCACATGATTGGTTAATTCTGGAATTCTACTGTAAGCCAATCAGGTTGTGGATTCACTTCTATCTGGAGCATGATTGGGTGCTTCCTGCCAACCAATAAGACTGCTGCATTGTTCTTGGACCAATCAGACTGCTGCATTCTGAATCCTATTGTTCTAGGACCAATCAGACTGCTGCAATTTGGATCCTATTGTTCTAGGACCAATCAGTCTGCTGCAGTTTGGATCCTAGTCAACTCAGTACATAACAGTACAACAGCTCAGGTTTTTCAAAATAAAAATGAGGGTGCTAGGAGAGGAGGGGTGGTTACATAACTGCCCCCTCCAGGCCTTATTTATAGATGTTTCTGTTGTGGCAATTATCTAACATTCCCTCTAACAGCAAACTCAAGTGTTTGAGTGCCAACAGGATTGTCTCCAAACGGTAAAATCGGCAATGATAAAATGGGCACAAGACATAGGCTATAACATTATGTTCACTGACTGGGAGAAGTTGTGGACCACCGGGATTAAATTTACGGCATGTAATGCCCTAAGAGAGAATATTATGAAAATGATGTATAGGTGGTACATGACCCCAGTCAAGCTTGCAAAGATATATCATTTGCCCGATAATAAATGTTGGAAGTGTAAAGAAACTGAAGGTACATTCTTTCACCTTTGGTGGACGTGCCCAAGGATTAAGGCTTTCTGGGAAATGATATATAATGAACTGAAAAGGGTATTTAAATATACCTTCCCGAAGAAACCAGAGGCCTTCCTCCTGGGCATAGTCGACCAATCGGTGTTAAAGAAGGATAGAACTTTCTTTATGAACGCTACAGCAGCAGCAAGAATTCTTATTGCAAAACATTGGAAGACACAAGATCTACCCACCGTGGAAGACTGGCAGATGCAACTAATTGACTACATGGAGATGGCGGAGATGACTGGCAGAATCCGAGACCAGGGAGAAGAGTCAGTGGAAGAAGATTGGGGGAAATTTAAAATCTATCTGCAGAAATACTGTAAAATTTCTGAATGTTGATGACATTGAAATGAATTGTGGGGGTTCTAGCAACAAGATAAAATCTAAGATTAAACCAACAACAGGTAAATTAATGGGCTATGAATTTGCTGAACTAACTTTGAAAAGGGATACAAGAACGGGGGACGCGAGGAAGTCAGGAGAATATGTGAATTTAAGATCTAAAATTAAGAAAGAAGGAATTTTTGTGTTTTTCTTATATGTGCTTTTTCTTTTTATTATTAGTTTTTAATGTACGTATTTTTGTATTTTGTATTTTTGTGCTTAATGTGTGTATTGTTGTATTTTGTAGTATGTATTTGTGTTTTTATCTTCTTCTTGTCCTTGTCTTTGTATTTTTTCTATATTTTGTAAAATTCAATAAAAATTAAAAAACAAAACAAAACAGGGATATTGAGGAACAAGAGGGAGGTATTTTTAGGTGTGCAGAAGCTGCAACACAGACCCTCCAAGTGTCCCTGATTTAGAGAAGCCATCCCAGTTTCTGATGTGATCCCAGAATGTCCTGCTTCTCCGTCCCTATTTTCATTGCAGAAATGTTGGAGGGTATGGATTTATCAGACCCCTGAGCCTTCTGAATGGAATTCTGTATAGGGAAGCTTTTTAAAAAAAAAATGTTTAATGTTTTATTATGTTAGAAGCTGCCCAATGCTGGGGCAACCCAATAAGATGTGTGGGGTATAATAGTAAAAATATCATCATGGAATGGGGTGTCCCTATTTTCACCAGAGAAATGTGGGAGTGTATGGTAACAGGGTTAGCTGAAATCAAGAGGTCAGCCATTTCTTCCCAACCCCCACAAAATGCCCAGGGGGTGATGAGTGAACTGCCCTGTTTGAGGCCCCTAACTAGCTTATTTCAAGGCTGGAGCCCCAGCAGAAATATTACAGTAAGGGAGCTTTGAAGCCCTGCAAAATCTCCTTGCAGGTACTGTATATTAACTGAAGGAGGTGGTGCCAGGTGACCCCACCTAGGCCCGAAGACACCCCCCCCAACGAGGCCTCAAACTGTCCAAAATTCCTTTTCTCTCTTCTAAAAATCCACAGCTAAAGTTTTCCTCTGTTTTCTCACAAGATGCTGTGGCAAAGGCAAAATGTTATTCTTTTATCAGTACGAGAAGGCTTCAAAAAGCTAATGAATAGGCTCTGCCATTGCCAAGAATACTCAGGCCTGAGAACTGACTCTTATCTCATTCAGTTGTAACACATCTTGAACACGCTGAACCGCAAGGCTCATCGACCCACTCCCTAGGCTTCTACCCCGCTTTCCTGGGAAGAGTCCAAAAGAATCCCAAAGACAGGAGCTTTCTGTTCATGCTCAGGAAACCCACTCAACATGGGGCAGGACTCATGAGGAGGAGGAGAAAGGGGAAGGAACTGGAGGGGAATATATGCTCTGTGCAAATGACTGTGAACCCGTGCTTGTTTGTGAGTTATCACACTTGCTCCTTCTACCAGCCCGGATGGTAGAAATAAAGCTTTTTCTCTGAAACTATTCCTTGAGTGTCTGTTGACTCCCATTTCCCTTTCCCGGGCACAAAGCTCTTCTCAACCGAGGCTAAAAAGGCTACATTCAATAGCTCACATAAAACCTTACCTTCTTTTCCCGAGGGACGATAATACTGTGGACACCTGTTGGAAGGAAGGGAGAAACACACATCACAGCCAAAGGATTTGGCCTGATCATAAGAAACGTATTACTGCTGTTGACTTTTAAGGCTTGTTTTCATTCATATTCTACAAGCATGTCTGTGAGATTAGAAAACAAAGAAGAGACTGGTATAGAAAGTGTCTAAAACTCAAAAGAAAGAATCTCTTTATGAGTCTAAAAATGCCATGTCTGTAAGATAACAGCAGGAGTGGAATGCGTATACCTATATTTAGTAACAGTCAAACGGCTAGTGTAGATTGAACAATGTATTAGGGATGTGTTGAACTCTGATAGGTAGAATGTAAGCCAAGCCTCATAGGGAGGGGCGGCAGATGTAGGGATAATAAAAACACTGTGTCTATGCTTGACAAGCGCTCTTCGTATCTACGGGTACGGAGGGTCCGCCTTTGCAAACGCGAACAATAAAAGGGTTATCCTTATATATTGAAGTCCTCAGTCTATTTGCATCCACGAATAACTTCTAACAATTCTTGGCGCCCAACGTGGGGCCTTTGACGCGCTGCCTGAGTGGAACTCGGACCCCGGGTAGGCGCCCCTCCGTTATTGCGGAGTGACTCGGACCGAGTCCCGCCCGGGACGGCGCACAAGGGCTAGAGACAGGACTCAATATATGGGAGGAAGGTATTGAGCTCTTTTTGGCGGTCGGGGACCGCGAGAACCCAGCGGGGACGCCCGCCTGTTCACTAGTCGTGAGAAGCGGCGCTGGACTGTATTGGGTGAGTAGATGAGAAAGAGAAATAAAAAGGGACGGGAAGGGGGTGAGAGATTCGTCTCCTGACCTGTTCACTAGTCGCGAGAAGCGGCGCTGGACTGTATTGGGTGAGTAGACGAGGGAGAGGTATTAAAAGGGAAAGGGGGCGAGAGAATCGTCTCTTGAGTGAAAGAGAGGCTCCAAACGGACGCGTGAGTGTGGATCAGGGTTCTACCCTGACGGGAGGATTAGCTTGCGGTTCCGTCTCTCCCGCGAGGGAAGCGGCCAGGCGATTCCGTGCGATTGTGAGAGAACGTGAATTTGGAGACATTGTGGATAATGGGCAAAAATCAAAGTAAGAGACGTAAGGAGTCCAATGGAAATAATCCCATAGATCCCAATAGCCCGTTGGGCCAGGTGTTGTTACAGTGGGATGAGGACTACCTAAGGCAATATATTGTTGGCCTGTCAAAGGTCACTATGATTAATTTCTGCAGGGTGGTTTGGCCAAAATACCCCATAGGGCCAGACGGGATGTAAAATTGGAATCCGGAAGGGGGAAAGGAGAAATATTGGATGACCCAATTAAAGAAATATTTTATAGAAAATAAGAGGAACAAGGAGAAACCGTACCTAGAGGTATGGTTTCATGCCCAATTTTTTGGACCTGACCCCCCGGCCTTGAGACAACTCCCAGTAAAAATACAAAAAGAGGATTTAGATGATGAGATTGCTGTGGGGGTGGGAGAAAGAGTGGGCTGGAATGCTGCATTCTGCATGCGGCAATCACAGGTAGTGCTCATTTCCTAAGATTCAATAGACACCAGCACTCCTAACATCGTTAGACAGTGAGGAAGAGAGGGTGAGAAATGATATACATTTTGAACCTCATAGAATTAGTAAGGAACCTGTATTTCCATCATGGAGAGTGAGGAAGGGATATAGCAGCAAGTGTGCAGCTTTAAGAAGCATTTGAGGTTCCTTCATACAGGGTCATAATGTGGTATGTTCATGGGTGCATGCAAGCGCATTTGTGTGCTTGCATGTATCAAATGAGATGCAAAATAAAGGGAAAAAAAAGTTTTCCGTTGTCCAGTAAATATCAAAGCACTTGCTTATAGTTACATAAGTCTAATTTATTCCACAATATTTAGCCTGCATAGTTCAGCTAGCGGGTTTCACAATTATGTAGGTTTAAAAAAAAATAAACAAATTAAAAAGCATTTTCTTTCCCCTTTTCAAAATTTGCAAAGAAGAATTAGAATTTTAATCTAATTAGACTACATAAAAATGTATTCCATAAAATAAAAAGGCTTTAAATTTTATTTTATTCACAGAATGTTTTTTTTAAAGAAATAATTAAGTAGATGAAAAAATATTAATGGGGAATGTTCACAAAGAGTGCTCTGAAATTTAAGAAGTGCTTGTTCTTGAATGTTGCTGTGAGAGTATGTACTAATTATTTTGGAAGGCAAAGGAAGATTGAAAATGAGGTAACTGAGCTAATATAAATGTAAATCAAATTGGGAACCCTCTATTGTCTTCCCTAAATTTGTATTTGGCATTTTAGTTGTATGTGTATTATCCAAGGTTGCCAGAAATTAAAGCCCCCGAGTGAAGTTGAATAGCTACAAGATTTTCACTGAAGGGTAAATTCCATCAGATATTTTCCTCTTCAAGCAGATGCATTTGGTGGAATTTTTCCTTCAGCAAAGCTCAACACATAGATAAGTCCTCTTAGGGACTAACTGCATCGTCCTTAGCATTTCCCTTTATTTATTCATGTGAGCAGCTCCAAGGATATGGCTAAACAGTACATATCGACTCAAAAATAAGTGCCTGGCTGCAGGATTGCATCTTTAAAATACAGTTTTGTGGGTTCTCACATGAGGGAAATCTGGAATGGGAAGTAGCCCAGGTCAGAGGGAAAGAAGTTGGTCAGTGTAGTACAGCTTGCAATGGCTAGTGTTCAGATCCCTCCCTAGCTTGTCACGGGCAAATACTAACCTACTTCACAACATCCTTGTGGGGTTAAGGCTGCAGTCCTATGCATACTTATATGGGAGTAAATCCTACTGAATTCAATGGGGCATATATTGGAAATTAGACCCTGAAAGAGTGAAAGGGATTTTAGAATTACAGCCCCCAAGAAATAAGACAGACGTGAGGAGGATGTTGGGATTATTGGGATACTGCAGGCTGTAGATAGACCAGTACACAAAGTTGGTTCAATTCCTGAATCAGAAACTCGTTGAAGAGGGAAGAGTAACATGGGAACAGAAAGATGCGCTGAAGTGGGAAGAAATAAAAAGGGTATTGGCCGGAGCTCCAGTTTTGGCACTACCTAACCTACAACAACCATTTCATTTGTATGTAACAATCAGTTCCCAGACTGCTGTGGGGGTGTTGGCCCAAAAGAGAGGGGGGCGTTATCAGCCCATTGCCTACCTTAGCAAGACTCTGGAACCAGTGGTAAAGGCATGGCCCACGTGTATCCAGGCGGTGGCCGCTGCGGCGGAATTAGTGGTGGAAAGTAGTTCATAGTCCCCACCAAATATCTACTATAATGACTGGGGCGGCCTCCACCTGGATGACCGATGGTCGCTTAATAAAATATGAAACTATTTTGAGAACGAGCCCCAGCATTACTCTGGGAACTGATCGCAATCTAAACCCGGTTGAATTTTTAATTGGGAAAAGGAAAGAGTGGGAACCGGACGAACATGACTGTGTAGACACTATAGAGTTGATGTCAAAGGTCCGGGAGGATTTGATGGAGACGCCGTTGGCAACGGGGGAAAAGTGGTATACGGATGGTTCAAGTTATGTGGAGGAGGGAAAAAGGAAATCAGGATACGTTGTTGTCAAGGGTTCAGGAGCAGAGGCACAGGAAAGAGGGAGAGCAGAGAGCGAGGGGGAGGAATCAGAAGGAAATATGAGCGAGGACGGCGGCCCGAGATCCCCGAGTCTTTCCAGTGATTCGGAAGACTCGCAGAAAGGAGCGCCCGTGGCCAGAGCAAGGGGGGCAGGGGGACCCAGGGGGACACCCCGGGAAGGAAGAAACCCAAGGGGGGGGGCAGAGGGACCCAGAGAAGAAGGGAAAGACGGAAGAGGTGGAGTAAGGCGAGGGTATTAAGTTGGTGTATAGGAGGTGGAGACTCAGACGGAGCTTCGCCGGTCTAGCTTCTAAGACGTAGAGCTGCACGCTGCGGCTGGAAAATGGAAACTGTAACGCAATAAAGATTTTTATACAATATTGGCGGCTAGCGTGGTCCTCTGTGAGCTGGGACCTGGGAGCAGCTCTGACAGCTGTAGTCAAGGAAGATGGGGAGGTTCTCGAGAGTGGGGCTTTGCCGGCAGCCTGGCCGGCCCAGAAATGTGAGATCATGGCCCTGACGCGGGCCCTTGAGTTGGGAAAAGGGTTGGAGATAACCGTATGGACAGACTCCCGATACGCATGGGGAGTAGTACATACCTTTGGTAGGACCTGGAGGGACCGAGGGTATATTAAGGCAGATGGAAAACAAATAGAACATATGGCGTTGTTAGAAAGGCTACTGAACGCCCTCACGGGACCAGGAAAGGTTGCGGTGGTACATGTTTCAGCCCATACTAAGGGAACAAGTCCTGAAGAGGTGGGGAATAGGTGGGCTGATCTCAGGGCAAAAGAAGCCGCTAGAGGTATTCCTAATGATGTGATGGTCCAACAATATACCCTGAAGGTACCTGTTTTGACGAAAGCTGATACAGAAAATCTGGTTTTTACCCCCCAAGAAACTGAATATATGACTAAGGAGGGATGGGAGAAGATAGATAATGAATGGAAAATAGTATTACCAAAAACCCTAATGATGGGAGTTTTAGAAAAGGTACATGAAAGCGGGCATTTTGGGACCGAGGCTATGGTCAATATGGTAAAATCCTTATATTGGAGTAAGGACATGTGGCCTATGGCACATTCCATAGCTTGAAAGTGTTTAATATGTCAAAAGGTAAACAAGACTAGAGCCAAAAAGACCGAGAAAGGAGGGAGACCGTTAGCAGTATGGCCCTTTCAGAGGGTACAGGTAGATTTCACGGAACTGCCTGAAAGGGGAGGACAAAAATACCTGCTGGTGTTCAAAGATCATCTCACGGGGTGAGTGGAGGCTTTTCCAGGTAGGAGAGCAACAGCACAAGTGGTCACCAAGGCTATTTTAGAACATATATTCCCCCGGTTTAGCATAATTGAAGCCATAGACTCAGATAGAGGCACACACTTTACCCAAAAGATATTACAGGATGTAATGGCAACCCTGGGAATTAAATGGGACCTCCACACCCCTTGGCACTCTGAAAGCAGTGGAAAGGTGGAGAGGGCATACAGAAATCAAAAAGCACTTAACCAAATTGTATTTGGAAAATGGGCTACCCTGGACAAAGAACCTTCCCCTGGCATTGCTAAGAATGCGTATAGCCCCCAGAAAAGATTTGGGGGTGTCTCCTTTTGAAGTAATGATGGGAAGGCCATATTTGGCCCAGCTAGGCCAACCCTTAGTGGAATTTAAGGACTTGTTTTTAAGGAAATATTTGCAGTCACTCTCCCAGTCTTTGTTGTCTCTCCATAGGCGTGGAATATTAGCTCAGCGTCCTCCACTGCTGGAGCACCAGCATCCATTCCAACCTGGTGACCGGGTCCTGATAAAAGCGTGGAAAGCGGAGAAACTTCACCCTGCTTGGGAAGGTCCGTTTCAGGTGCTGCTCACCACAGAGTCGGCAGTACGGACCAGAGAGCACGGGTGGACTCACTATCACAGAGTCAAGAAAGCTCCGCAGGACTGGACAATATCCGCTATCCAGTCAATCCGCTGAAGGTGACGCTTACAAATCAGGGAACCAGGAACCAAAGCAGACTCGGACGTTGACACAATTTCCTTAATGTGCCTGTTTTGTACTTGCAAGTGCTTTTATGAGTGTTGTTGCTGTGTTCGCTGTGAGTGTTGTGTGTTGTGTGTACATTGCACAGAATTATGTGATATAATCTTCATAAAGGATGTAATTATCCAATATTGTATAGTTATTTTAGAAAGAGAGGTCCTTTGCAATCTGAATAGGACCCCCACGGTAGTACAAGCCCTAGAACAATTGAGAGGGAAATCAGAATGAGAGGGACTATAGTAAGAGTTAGTTTGTTGGCCATAGGAATAATTGCAAGCGTAGCAAAAGATCAAAATTGTAACCAGTGTATTCAAATCACCAAAACTGGAAATAGGGTTACCCGAACCTTAATGTATTATAATGTTGCTCCGGAGTGCGTAGAAAAATTAGACCCTTGCGTTCATAACCAAACCCAGTATTTCAGATGCAGAATTAGAGACAACAAAACGGAGTGCTATGAGCCCTTGGCAGTGGGGCCCATTACATCTAGTATGGATAGGAGGGAGGAACAGCAGGGGGGAAAGCAGTCATGTTTACCCTGGCACAACAGAGATAGGGATACATAGCGTATAACACCACGAGGGGTATAGAGAAGGTCTATGTTTGTTTTGATGCATGCATTGCTATTGCAAAGGGACAGGGGCCCGGATGGAATTTGCTATGTGAGTTTTGAGACAAAGTATCGAAAAGAGGGGGGATTGTGAGATTAGAAAACAAAGAAGAGACTGGTATAGAAAGTGTCTAAAACTCAAAAGAAAGAATCTCTTTATGAGTCTAAAAATGCCATGTCTGTAAGATAACAGCAGGAGTGGAATGCGTATACCTATATTTAGTAACAGTCAAACGGCTAGTGTAGATTGAACAATGTATTAGGGATGTGTTGAACTCTGATAGGTAGAATGTAAGCCAAGCCTCATAGGGAGGGGCGGCAGATGTAGGGATAATAAAAACACTGTGTCTATGCTTGACAAGCGCTCTTCGTATCTACGGGTACGGAGGGTCCGCCTTTGCAAACGCGAACAATAAAAGGGTTATCCTTATATATTGAAGTCCTCAGTCTATTTGCATCCACGAATAACTTCTAACAATGTCTTACCCAGGAATTTGACGAGGATGGAGTGAGGGTATCTCTCCATGTGCTCAAGATACTTGGCTAGGTTCGTGAGAAGGAATTGGATTTCTTGCTTACTCTGAGTCTTCAGGAAAAAGCGCTTATCATTGCTGTTTAAGACGGGGAGGGAAGCAGGAATTCACTTATTTGTTTAAATTTACATATCACTTTCTCATGCAAGTATGCCCAAATCAGCTTTCAACAGAACAAAACTGCAAATCAATACATCATTACAACAAAGCTCAAATATGAAATAACTGCATGGGAGGGGATTGGACTAGATGACCGTTGGGTTCAATGAGTTCAAAAGAAACCCACCCCCCCAACAATCCAACAAATAACTCAGGTTGTTTATACGAACACCATAACATTTCAAAGTCTTCATATAGCAAACTGTCAACCATTAAAATAGAACAATTAATGCAAAATGTAATTAACATTCCAATGTGATTGCATGTCAGTGATATTATAACCAGCAGTAACTGCCTGGCAAGAACTGTATCAACTGGTAGAAAAATTAACAAAGTCCATAAAATTTTGTTCTTTTGCTTTTCTTTATTTGCAATATATTTCATTCATAAACAGTGATTCATAGATAGCATATGTAGAGAGGCTAAAAATTTAAAATGCGTGCAATTTTTAGTAGAGTTAGCGCACAGCTTGGAAGCTGGCTGTATACTGAATACATGTTGCTGAACGTGATCTAGTGGTAAAACAATCACACTGAGTGTGGAAAACTTAGTTTATTATAAGAAATACATATTGGATAGTAAACAGTTCCTACTCCAACTAACAAGCTGATCTCAGCAGGAGAGAGAAAGGAAGATGCAGTGGCGTAGCGTGGGTTGTCAGCACCCGGGGCAAGGCAAGTAATTTGCGCCCCCTAACCCGTGGATTTGCGCCCCCTAACCCTAACCCCTAGATGTTGCGCCCGGTGCGGCCGGCCCCCCCTGCACCCCCCACGCTACGCCACTGGGAAGATGTATTCTCTCTGCTTCAGAAGGGACAGGGTAGGGTCAACAACCCTAAGAGCAGCAATCTAGTAATACACTGGTACCTCGGGTTAAGAACTTAATTCATTCTGGAGGTCCATTCTTAACCTGAAACCGTTCTTAACCGGAAGCACCACTTTAGCTAATGGGGCCTCCTGCTGCCACCGCACTACAGCAGCACAATTTCTGTTCTCATCCTGAAGCAAAGTTCTTAACCCGAGGTACTATTTCTGGGTTAGCAGAGTCTGTAACCTGAAACATCTGTAACCTGAAGCGTCTGTAACCCGAGGTACCACTGTACTGTACAGTCATACCTTGGTTCTCGAACTTAGTCCATTCCGGGAGTCTGTTCGATTCCTGAAACCCTTCGAAAACCAAAGCGCGGCTTCTGATTGGCTGCAGTAGCTTCCTGCACTCAAGCAGGAACCATGTTGGACATTCAGCTCCCCCCCCCCAAAAAAAAAGTTTGCAAACCGGAACACTTACTTCCGGGTTTGCAGCTTTCAGGAGCCGATTTGTTCGACAACTAAGCCGTTTGAGAACCAAGGTACCACTGTATAGGAAAGGCCAACACATGTTAGTTTAAACATGGGTAGGCAAATTACAGCCCGGGGGCCAGATCCGGCCCAATCGCCTTCTAAATCCTGCCTGCGGGTGGTTCGGGAATCACTGTGTTTTTACATGAGTAGAATAGAATGTGTCCTTTTATTTAAAATGCACCTCCAGGTTATTTGTGGGGCATAGTAATTCGTTCATTCCCCCCCAAAAAAATCTAGACCGGCCCCCTGCTGAAAAAGTTTGCTGACCCCTGGTTTAGAAAGACAGTCTGGGAAGTGTGGAGGTACTGCTGCCTATTTGCTTTCTCCTTACGCAAATCCCATCCAGTATGAATGCAAATTGAGTTTCATAAGAGGCAGATCTGGGAAGCGCAACTGGTTTGGTTGCACAGGGTGGGGGGTCTGGGGCACCACAAGGGATGCTGCAACTATGACTTAGAATGGAGCACAAGAGGTGGACATTTGGCAGCGAACAGGATGCCGCTGAAGCGTGAGACCCATAGATCTGCCACTGGCTGCATTCTAGCAGCTCCAACATAAAATGCATAGGAATTCATAAATGTATACAGTGGGACCTTGGGTTACAAGTGCTTCGGGTTACAGACACTTCGAGTTACAGACTCCGCTAACCCAGACGTAGATAATTTTGCCCCAGGATGAGAATGGAAGTTGCACGCTGGTGGCGTGGCGGCACGGGAGCCCCCCCATGAGCTAAAGTGGTACCTCAGGTTTAGAACAATTTCGGGTTAAGAATGGACCTCTGGAACGAATTAAGTTCGCAACCCGAGGTACCACTGTACTATAAAGTGCATAAAGAACTTATAGAGGCTAAATTTTAAAGTATGGTACATTTCATAGCAGCTTCATCATAGAAAGTGCCCAGAGAAACACCTTCATCAGTGAGAGATGGCTGCTTAAGGCAGCCTTGGCCCAGTTTGGACACCTGCCTTCACACATGCACACACCCCTGTGTTGCAAAATATGAGTCAGCAATACCAAAAGCAGCACGATGGCCAGAAACAATTACAACATGAAAAACTTTATGGAGTAAGTCTAAACATCAAAACCAACAAACTGAAGTCTCTGAAAGTCCTTAAATGAATCATGGTGCCAGACTTTACCCGGCGGAGAGCAAGCTGTGAAGCCTTGTATAATCAGCAAATGTCCAATTCTGATGTCCAACTCTGAACTCTGCTGAACAGTGTTTCCAGATAACAACTACTGTTTGGTTGAATTCTTCATCAGCCAATTAGTTCAACACTTGTAAGTAGAAAGATATGTAATTTCTTCATTAACCAATCTTTTTTTGAATAGATATAATATACATGAGAATGAAAAATACAGTGGTGCCTCGCAAGATGAAAAGAATCCGTTCTGTGATTCTCTTCGTCTAGCGGTTTTTTTCGTCTTACGAAGCAAGCCCATTGAAGGATTAGCGGATTAGCGCTATTAGCGGCTTTTAGCAGCTTATCTGCTGATCGGATCAGCTGATAAGCGGCTTAGCGCTATTAGCGCTACTAGCGGCTTTTAGCGGCTTATCTGCTGATCGGATCAGCTAAGCGGCTTAGCGCTATTAGCGGCTTTTAGCGGCTTTTAGCGGCTTATCTGCTGATCGGATCAGCTGATAAGCGGCTTAGCGGCTTAGAAGAAGGGGGGAGGGGAAAAAACAGCAGGAACTCGCAAGACATTGTTGTCTTGCGAAGCAAGCCCATAGGAAATTTGTTTTGCGAAGCACCTCCAAAACGGAAAACTCTTTCGTCTAGCGAGTTTTCAGTTTTGCGAGGCATTCGTCTTGCGGGGCACCACTGTACTCTGGAACAGTGTTCATGCGATTATGATTCATTGAAGGACTTTCAGAGACTTCAGTTTATTAGTTTTGATGTTTTGAATTATTCCGTAAAGTTTTTCACATTGTAATTGTTTCTAGCCATCGTGTTGCTTTTGATATTGCTGATTCACACACACACACACACACACACACACACACACTGATGGGTTCAAGCCCCACACTGAGCAAAAGACTCCTGCATTCTTGGGGGGTTGGACTAGATGACACTCGTGACCCCTTCCTACTTGACACTTCTATGATTCTATGCCCCAGCCAACCCACTGCCTTGCATGAGTGGCAGGGGCCACCAGAGCAGATGGAGGATGAGAAGAGGACATAGAGCAGGGGAAAAGAGCTGTGAGGGGAGGAGAGCTGTTTGTACTATTGATTTTCGGGTGTGGGTGCTGGTGCTGTGGGTTAAACCACAGAGCCTAGGGCTTGTCGATCAGAAGGTTGGCAGTTCGAATCCCCTCGATGGGGTAAGCTCCTGTTGCTTGGTCCCTGCTCCTGCCAACCTAGCAGTTCAAAAGTATGTCAAAGTGCAAGTAGATAAATAGGTACCGCTCCAGCGGGAAGGTAAACGGCATTTCTGTGCGCTGCTCTGGTTCCCTAGAAGCGGCTTAGTCATGCTGGCCACATGACCCGGAAGCTGTACGCCGGCTCCCTTGGCCAGTAAAGCGAGATGAGCGCAGCCACCCCAGAGTCGTCCACGACTGGACCTAATAGTCAGGGGTCCCTTTACCTTTACTATTGATTTACACTATTGAATCCAGTCAGAATAATGCTAGGCTGGATGGACCGCGAGTCTGACACAGCACAAAGCAGGTTCATATGAATATATTCACATTATTCCCTGTATTTCCAATGTGCAGGCTGTGTGCGCTGATGCTTATGTATCTAGAACAGAACCACCCATCCACAAGCAGACTTGGGAGAATCCCAGAGTTTGCCAATGTACCAAAAAAAAAAACCCCACCAAACCTTTGGAGGGAATCGTAAATGAGGGTGAGGGCAGTGAAGAGACCGACTCAGAGTAGTCCAGTGAGAACTGAGCATGCTCAGAGTGCATGGAAGGCTCATGGATTGTTGTGGGGAGGGGCAACCAAAAGACAGGTAAGCAGGGCAGGGGAGATATGCTGAACAGCAGCAGGACACGCTGCAGCTCTTTATTGCAGCTCTCACATGTGTCTTTTCTTGCTGTGGACAAGGTAGTTCTCTGACCTGAGGAAGAAGTCAGCCGTGCTTTTAGAGTTGCTGATGAACTGCAAGTATGAGCTGTCACAAGTCAGTGACCGTTGGTAATCGACATCCACCATGCCAAGAAATTTTCGGAACCGGGTAAAAGCAGGAGCAGCGTATGTCCTCATCTCAAAGCCCTGCCGGGAAGCAGAACTGACGTCAGTGCAGAGAAAGAGAAAGCGGCCAGAATGCTCAGCGGGCCAAAATTCTGCCCTTCTGGTGGAGAGCCTTACAGCTGAGCAGAGCCCCTGATAGGGAGGGAATGATTCAATTCAGTTCCCATTTCAAGGCAAATATATCTGCTTCGCACTTTTCAAAGCAATATGTGGGAACTGAAACACAGCAAGCCTTCAAAATGTGGACTCATCCAAATCACCCATTGCTAAGTTCTCCAGCCAAGTAATGTGTGAAAAAATGCACACTAAAAGTGTGCTTGAAATGCACATATTTGTGATAATAGACACAACATACGTTATATTAGGAGGAAATTGCTTAGCATAAAATGTGTTTATTAGGGGAAATTACATATATTGACATGTGCTCACTTCAGTCTACTTCAGTTTCTGGAATTGGCAGTGTTACATGTGCCACATAATACTCATTCAGCATTTGTAAGAAATCTATCTTTTAGTCTAGAGGCACCCACACTTTGGAACTCCCTGCCTAATGCTGACACGTGTTTCAATTTGTGTTTACCAAATTGTTAAGTTGTGGGCGAACATAGCAGACGACACAGCAATTTCTCCAGAGCAGCTCTTTATTTGTAAGCTGGACAGAACTGAACAGCAAACAGCTCAGCCAGCCTGCTTTTATAGGCAGCCGGCTGTCAACACTGTAGCAACAACAACCCAGGGTTTCCCGCCTAAAATAACTGGTGTGGACCTGAGTGAAAACTATCTACAGTATCCCCCTGCTGGCCCAGGGTGAGAACTTCAGTACATAACACAAATTGTGCTTATTGCTGATTTTTAACGTTATAAATAGCTTTCTAAAATTGTCTTTACTGCTAATTTCATTCCTGAATTTCATTCTTTTTGTATACTGCTCTGAGGTGTTTTTTTTTTTTTAATTTGTATTCCTCCCTATACCTGTAGATCTTAGGGCAGTTTCACAACAAGCGTTATGAAATAGTAAATAAATTAATAAGGACACATGTGTGCTCAGATGCTGATGAATTTTCATGTGAAGAACTGAACCTAGTGCTGGAAAAAGGAGAAGTGGAGAGAATCTGGAATGTTGTGCAGATCTGCCCAGCCCAAACCCAACTTGTGCTTGGGGAGTTTCCTTTGGGGACCCCCCCCTTCAAAGGATGCCTACCTCGTGCATCTGCCTGAGGACTGCCTTAAACTGATCCTCCCTCAGGACGTCCTGGAGAGAGAAAGAGTGTCAGAACACCCACCCTTCCCCCTTCTTGTCCTCAGAACTCCCAGCAAATTCCTGAGGATTTCCCAGCAAATTCCTCATGTGCTTGTCACCAATAAAATACATCTCTTTACAGGTAATAAAAACTTGAGTCTCTCAGTCATTTCTCAAATGCTGAGGCTGCTGAACTGGGTTGTTGTTTAGGGGGTATTGCATGCGGGGTTGTTGCTGTTAATTTTATGTGTCTCTATTTTAGATCAGTGGCTCTCAGAAGATGTGGTGCACCACAATGGCGTAGCTGGAGTGGGTGGCAAGGTTGGTGGAAAGATTCAAGGCCAAGTGTGTGCTCAGAGGAAACTCCCATCATCCCTGGCCATTGGCCATGCTTCCTGGGGTGATGCGGGTTGAAGTCCAAAAACATCTGGAGGGCCACAGCTTCTCCATGCCCAGTAACAGGGAACCTTTCTTCAGTCCAAGGGCCTCGTTGCTTTCTGAGCAACCTCTTCAAAGGGCCAGTGAGTAGATGGGTGGGGCTGGGGCAAAACTGGGCAAAGCAAAAATGTCAATACTACCTCTGGACCGCGCAATGTTTGCTCATCATTCTTTGTGCGAAGAAGACATCTTACATGCAGTAGGCTAGTTTCTACATCCACACTCACACACCCTTCCCCACCCTCTATCTAGGCAAGAAAGAGCCATGATCAAGGATGCATCCCAGCGAGGCAGGAACACTCCATGAATGTGCAAAGCAAAGGCAGCTAGGAGTGTGACTTGGGGAAGAGGGGTGTGGCCTCAGGATAGTCGTGAAAGCCAGATAGATAAGCCTGGGGGAGACATTTAGGCCTCAGGCCTCAGAGGTTTCCCACACATGTTACCTATGGATTCACATAGCACCATCTATGCATACCAAGAATGAGGAACCTGCCACTCTTCAACTCTTCTCTCACCAGAGTGGTTCATGCTCTGGTTATCTCCCACTTGGACTACTGCAATGCGCTCTACGTGGGGCTACCTTTGAAGGTGACCCGGAAACTACAACTAATCCAGAATGCGGCAGCTAGACTGGTGACTGGGGGCAGCCACTGAGACCACATTACACTGGTCCTGAAAGACTTACATTGGCTCCCAGTACATTTCCAGGCACAATTCAAAGTGTTGGTGCTGACCTTTAAAGTCCTAAATGGCCCTGGCCCTGTATACCTGAAGGAGCATCTCCATCCCCATCATTCAGCCCAAACACTGAGGTCCAGCGCTGAGGGCCTTATGGTGGTTCCCTCACTACGAGAAGTGAGGCTACAGGGAACCAGACAGAGGGCCTTCTCGGTAGTAGTTCCTGCCCTGTGGAACACCCTCCCATCATATGTCAAGGAAATAAACAACTACCTGACCTTTAGAAAACATCTGAAGGCAGCCCTGTTTAGGGAAGCTTTTAATGTTTGATGTTTTATTGTATTTTTAATGGAAGCCACCTAGAGTGGCTGGGGAAACCCATCCAGATGGGTGGGGTATAAATATTAGTAGTAGTAGTTGTAACTCCCGCCATCCTTGTAACTGTAACTCAATTGGCCAGGCCAATGGCCCTTGGGAATCCAACAACACCTGAGGGGACACAGCTTCTTCATCCCTGATGTGGGCCTCTCCTTCCTCATAGCATGGGTTGCCAGCACCTGGGTCAGGACAAGTGTTGTCCCCGCCCCTCCCCCCCCGGACTGGGCAGCTGGAGTGGAGGTGTGCACCTGAGAGGAGAGGTTTTCTCCCTCCTTGGTGGGTGGCGCCGCCGCCCTCCCCCTCCATCCCTCTCAGCCAGGCCGAGCAGCACGTGAGTGGCGGTAGGAGAGCTGAGGGCCACTGTCCTCACATATTCTGCTGTTGCCCACCAACCATGGCCTCCCACCACCAGCAAGCCAGGACCACTGAATGGAGATGCCACCGCTCCGCACACAACGACCCCAACTCAGCTTCTGCCGTAGCCTCCTCCTCGCCCTCGGTGGAAGCAGAGGACCCCTCTGTGGCCTGGGTCTCGACCACTGCTTCCGCTCGTGCCTTGCGCTCCCCTGGCCCTGCCATCTCCATCCTCGACACTTTGCAGGCTGGGCGAGCGAGCCCTCACCTCTCAGCCAGCCCAGGAGCCATGTGTGTGGGGCCATCTGAGGAGGAGGAGGAAGCACTGCCCCAGCCTGGGCATGGCCTCCTTCCCTGAGTCTCCAGAAGGCAGCAGTAGCTCAGCAGAGAGCCTGTCATGGGAGCACCTAGTTCAGGAGTAGGCAACCTAAGGCCCGTGGGCCGGATGTGGCCCAATCGCCATCGTAATCTGGCCCACGGACGGTCCGTGAATCAGCGTGTTTTTACACGAGTAGAATGTGTCCTTTTTTAAAAAATGCATTTCTGGGTTATTTGTGGGACATAGGAATTCGGTCATATATTTTTTTCAAAATATAGTCCGGCACCCCACATGGTCTGAGGGACAGTGGACTGGCCCACAGCTGAAAAAGGTTGCTGACCTCTGATTAGTTGAATCCCTCTCAGGATTCTGCACCTGGTTCCCCCCCCACACACACACTCCTGCCTCCTCTTAATCTTCTACACCTGGCTCCAGATGGTCAACCTTGGGGTTCAAGGGGGAAGTGGGAGGAAAAGTTGATCCCCCAAACACAAAGTTAGCCCATCCCTGTCCCTAGAAGGCTCCTGTTTCACAGTTGCCAAGGAGGCAACAAAGGCGGGAATAGAACCTGCCCCCTACATCCTGCTGCCCAAACTCACTGTGGTTACTGGGTTATGGATAGCATGACTGACAGACGCCCTGAGCCCCTTCTTTATCATACTGGTGAACTGATAGAGCGGGTGATCCTCGTTGATTTCAAAGAAGCCCAAAAGGTTCCACTGCTGGCGGATTCTCCAGAGGATCCGGTACAGGAATGGGTTAAACCTCCGACTTCTACCTTTAGGTAGGATCTCGCAGTGCTAAAAGGGAAGAAAGGAAGTGGAAGTCAGTTCCAAAACCAAAGCGTTCCAAAACCAAGGCGTGGTTTCCCAGAAAGTAATGCAAAATGGATTAATCCTGAAGGGTCACCAGCTTTTTAGTGTGAATTTCTACCAGTATATGTATTTTTGTAAGCAATTTTGTGTTTCGCATAGTTTCAGAAAGTGCACGGTTTAAATGCAAACTGAATCAGATTTCTCTCCCGCTGCTGATATTCACTGGGTGATGTCTGACAGAGTGTGGTGCAGCTGAATGCTGCTCAGTGCTTGGAGAAAAGGGCTGGAGTTTCGTTTCTATCAAATGGCCTAGGTCCAGAATCTGTTACAGCTGCTGTAGCAGGTGATAGTAGTGATGTATACATTGCCAGGTATCCTACAGGTGAAGAGGTGCAAAAAAAAAAAAGTGTATGTGAAAGGATATCATTAGGATAATCTGCTCGCTGTATGTGTCAAGAATGTTTGTGCAGGAAAATAATGCAGCCTTGGACCAGTTCTGTAGAAGGTAGACGCTGAATTATTCCTGCTGAATCAGGCAACCAGCTCTGATTAGGCAGGCATGCTTTTCCTCTGAGAATGTGAATTTATATGCATGTGTACAGAAGTATACCTAGACTCCCTTGCACCATTGGCAAGGCAATTTAACAGTGCCCCCCCAGTCCCTTACACCCTGGGCAATCACTGGCTCTTTCTGTACAATTTTTGCATCCCCTGGGTCTGCACTGTTGGTGGGGGGCAACCTAGCCAACCCCTAGTTATGCCCCTGCACGTGTAAAACTAAGGTGGGGTTTTGCCTTTCTATAAGCATGTGTCACTTATGGGCCGGTGGAATCTGCTTTTGTGAGTTCCTCAGTGGCCGCTCTTGTTCTGAACAAACTAAAGCTGTCTTAAACATCATAAATTGAAGAAAATCCACTATAGCTTTCTCAAATCTATGGATCTCCAAACATTATTTTTCTGGGGCTTGAAAGGTATATAAGGTAAGAATAAATTCCTTGGCAATATCTGATTCACCACATCACGACTGAATTCATGGTTTGCCACTTATCTGATTTTTTGGTAAGACTGTTGGCCAGTAATTTCTGCTGCAAATGTTGTTGAATGGATTCCAAATGATAGTCCCAAGATGTAACATCCTTTGCTAATGTTAATGTACCAATGAATTTATTCATTTAACAATATATATATACCACTTGAATGCAGTAAAACCTCTACGCAGTTTTAAAAATATTAAATTTATCAATTAAAAAATTTAAAACAATGGAACTCATATATATATATATATATATATATATATATATATATATATATATGCAGGTTTTGGTGTCTTCGGGTGTCTTCCCGTGTAAGAGTTGGGGTGTCTGGGCGACGTTTCGACGAGGTCTCACTCGTCATCTTCAGGCTGGTGCTTTCGGCTTCTTGTTACTGGAACAGAGCAGGGTCTTAGTGTTTGAGTTCCTATAAATACTGTTGAGGGGGTGTGGTGTATAGCCTCCAACGTTCTGGGCAGAGAGGAAGTTCCTAGATTAGTGTGCCTTTTCTTCTTTTGTTCCTTAATTACTTGAGGGATATCTTGAGTGATTTCATGAGTGATATTCTGAATACCACTTAGGTGGGTCATTAAGTGTGGATTAGTTGCTAAAGCTTTCGTGTCTTGACCTCTTGAGCTTGTGAAGAGTTTTTCGAAGATGGCTGTGCTGCATTTAGTTGTGCTCTGGCTTGGCTTCGTGTATAGGGGCGAGCTGTGGTTTTGTGCCCTGTGCCAGCCAGATCTGTGTAGGGATTGCAGGGGGGTGCAGCATCCGGAGGTGCCACTATAGTTTGGCTACTGGATGGAGTTTGTAATTTATCTGTGGAGAGGGTCTGGGTTTGGGTCTGGTGTGGTTGATTGGTGACGGCGTTCTGTGTGCCTCTGGTTCTGGTGTCGGTTTTTGTGGGGAGGGCTAATTTCCAGATGTCTGGCAGGCGGGACGTGTCGTCACGCTTGTTCATGTTGTGAGGGTGTTTCTCTATCTCGATGGCTTCCATGATTATTCTCTTGTGGTGATGTTCCATGTTAAAGAGCAATTTGGAATCTGCAAAATTAATTTCGTGTCCTGTTTTTTTCATGTGTTGGAAAAGAGAGGAAGTTTTTTCTTCTTTTTTGACGGCATTCTTGTGTTCTGCGATACGTGCATTTATTCGTCTGTTTGTTTGTCCAATGTACGTGGCTGGGCAGACTTTGCAGGGTATTTCATAGAGCCCTTGGTTTTCCAACTGGATTTTGTCTTTGGGGTTTCTGAGGATATTGGCTATTTTTTGGTTGGTGCAGAAGGCTGTTTTGATATTGTGTTTATGGAGGATTTTGCTAATTTTATCTGTAGTGCCCTTGATATAAGGAAGGAGGGCCATGCCATTGTTTTCTTCTGTGTCTTGGTTTTTGGGGGGTGTTTCTTTTTGGATTAGCTTGGTAACCCTGTTTTGCTGGTATCCATTGGCGATTAACACATTAGAGAGATTTTGTAACTCAGTTGTCAAGTGGTCTTTGTCAGCCAGGCGTTTGGTTCTGGAGATGAGAGTCTTGGCTACGGAGTTTATTTGTGCAGGGTGGTGGTGTGATTGTGCATGTAAGTAGCGGTTGGTGTGTGTTTTTTTCCGGTAGATAGTGTGTCCTAGGGAGCCATCAGGTTTTTTGTAGATTAGGACGTCAAGGAAGGGGAGTTGGTTGTTGTCTTCTATTTCCATAGTGAATTGTATTTTGGGGTGTAGGCTGTTGAGATGTGTGAGGAAGCTATCTAGTTTTTCTTTCCCGTGTGGCCAAATTACAAAGGTGTCGTCTATGAAATACCCTGCAAAGTCTGCCCAGCCACGTACATTGGACAAACAAACAGACGAATAAATGCACGTATCGCAGAACACAAGAATGCCGTCAAAAAAGAAGAAAAAACTTCCTCTCTTTTCCAACACATGAAAAAAACAGGACACGAAATTAATTTTGCAGATTCCAAATTGCTCTTTAACATGGAACATCACCACAAGAGAATAATCATGGAAGCCATCGAGATAGAGAAACACCCTCACAACATGAACAAGCGTGACGACACGTCCCGCCTGCCAGACATCTGGAAATTAGCCCTCCCCACAAAAACCGACACCAGAACCAGAGGCACACAGAACGCCGTCACCAATCAACCACACCAGACCCAAACCCAGACCCTCTCCACAGATAAATTACAAACTCCATCCAGTAGCCAAACTATAGTGGCACCTCCGGATGCTGCACCCCCCTGCAATCCCTACACAGATCTGGCTGGCACAGGGCACAAAACCACAGCTCGCCCCTATACACGAAGCCAAGCCAGAGCACAACTAAATGCAGCACAGCCATCTTCGAAAAACTCTTCACAAGCTCAAGAGGTCAAGACACGAAAGCTTTAGCAACTAATCCACACTTAATGACCCACCTAAGTGGTATTCAGAATATCACTCATGAAATCACTCAAGATATCCCTCAAGTAATTAAGGAACAAAAGAAGAAAAGGCACACTAATCTAGGAACTTCCTCTCTGCCCAGAACGTTGGAGGCTATACACCACACCCCCTCAACAGTATTTATAGGAACTCAAACACTAAGACCCTGCTCTGTTCCAGTAACAAGAAGCCGAAAGCACCAGCCTGAAGATGACGAGTGAGACCTCGTCGAAACGTCGCCCAGACACCCCAACTCTTACACGGGAAGACACCCGAAGACACCAAAACCTGCATTCCTGTACCCGTGAAAATCTACGAAAGCATATATATATATATATATATATATATATATATATATATATATATATGGTAAAAGAGATTAAGCATGTCAACGTGTCTGGATCAGCTTGCCTAAACAAAAAATTTTTAAGCAGGTGCTGAAAAGTATACAGTGGTACCTCGGGTTACATATGCTTCAGGTTACAAACTCCGCTAACTCAGAAATATTACCTCGGGTTAAGAACTTTGCTTCAGGATGAGAACAGAAATCGTGTTCTGGCGGTGCGGCGGCATCAGGAGGCCCCATTAGCTAAAGTGGTGCTTCAGGTTAAGAACAATTTCAGGTTAAGAACGGACCTCCGGAACGAATTAAGTACTTAATCCGAGGTACCACTGTATAGTGAAAGAACCTGTCAAGTGTCAACAGGCAGGGAGTTCCAAAGTGTAGCTGCCACCACATTACAAGGTCTGTTACTCACAAGTGCAGAGTGAGTCTTCTGGGGCACCTGTCAGTGCCAGTTCTGTAGATCAATGCAGAATTCTATTATTTGTCCTGATTTTATCCCAGATTCAGTCCTCAAAAGGACTAACTGAATCATAGAATCATAGAATCATAGAGTTGGAATAGACCACAAGGGCCATCGAGTCCAACCCCCTGCCAGGAAAACACCAGCGGAGCACTCCTGACATATGGTTGTCAAGCCTCTGCTTAAAGACCTCCAAAGCAGGAGACTCCACCACACTCCTTGGCAGCAAATTCCACTGTCAAACAGCTCTTACTGTCAGGAAGTTCTTCCGAATGTTTAGGTGGAATCTTCTTTCTTGTAGTTTGGATCCATTGCTCCGTGTCCGCTTCTCTGGAGCAGCAGAAAACAGCCTTTCTCCCTCCTCTATGTGACATCCTTTTATGAATTTGAACATGGCTATCATATCACCTCTTAACCTCCTCTTCTCCGGGCTAAACATGCCCAGCTCCCTTAGCCGTTCCTCATAAGGCATTGTTTCCAGGCCTTTGACCATTTTGGTTGCCCTCCTCTGGACACGTTCCAGTTTGTCAGTGTCCTTCTTGAACTGTGGTGCCCAGAACTGGACACAGTACTCCAGGTGAGGTCTGACCAGAGCAGAATACAGTGGCACTATTACTTCCCTTGATCTAGATGCTATACTCCTATTGATACAGCCCAGAATTGCATTGGCTTTTTTAGCTGCCATGTCACACTGTTGGCTCATGTCAAGTTTGTGGTCAACCAAGACTCCTAGATCCTTTTCACATGTACTGCTCTCAAGCCAGGTGTCCCCCATCTTGTATTTGTGCCTCTCATTTTTTTTGCCCAAGTGCAATACTTTACATTTCTCCCTGTTAAAATTCATCTTGTTTGTTTTGGCCCAGTTCTCTAATCTGTCAAGGTCGTTTTGAAGTGTGATCCTGTCCTCTGGGGTGTTAGCCACCCCTCCCAGTTTGGTGCCATCAGTGCAAATGTACGGAGGCAACAGTGGCCTAGAACAGTGTTTCCCAACCTTTTTTGGGCAAAGGCACACTTGTTTCATGAAAAAAATCTCGAGGCACACCACCATTACAGCCCCGTGACGTCAGCGCGCAGCGTCACGCCGAGAGGGACATGAATTGCTAGCAAATTACATAATCACCTCCTTGAGGGCTGGCTCATCTTCTCCGAAGGCAGAACCCCATTAATTAACAGCACAGACTCACACTATAGCCAAGACGAGGGGGGAAAACCTCAGTCATGCACAGTCATGCACATGTGGGGGCTAAATGAGGATGAAGACCGGGCAGAGAGCAGGGTTCAAATCACCCCACCTGGCCAGGACAATCCCTGGGTGCTCCCTTGGGCCACTCACCTGACCCACCTTGCAGGGCTGTTGTTGCGAGGATAACACGGGGAGAACCATGCGCGCCCCTGGGAGCTCCTTGGAGGAGAAAGCAATGCTTTGCAATGCACGAAATATATGAGAGGCGACCAGGTTTTGCAGGTGAGGGGCCCCCGCCAGCCTCCGCTTCCAACACCCGGTGCAACGACGCCGAAGTTTCCCCCCGGGCTCGGCTCGGGGAGCAGCGCTGCTCCCCCCTGGCTCCCCTTCGCCCTCCCGGCTCTCTCTGCCGCCCACTGGGGACCCCCCTCACCTGCCAAGTCCGGAGCGCCGGTGGAAGTTGCATGCATGCATGCAGGGCGCCGCGTTGCCATTGCATTGCACTGCACTCCATGCAACACCTGCACGCATGCATTGCCTTGCACGCCCGCCAAGGGGTCTCCCCGCGGTCCGATGCGTCCCCTCCGGCGCGGATGCAGCATTGCAAAAATAACCCCCCCGACGCAGCCCTACCTGGGGGGCAGCCTCCGCCTCCGCCGCTCCGCCTCCGCGGGGATCCCCGGGCTCCATCCTGCCGCCCGATCTCCGCGGGGGCGCAGGCAGGCTGCGCGGGGTCTGCGCAGAAGAGCCCCTGCCCGCCCGGCCGCCGCCGCTGCGCTCATTCCATGGCCGGGAGAAGAGCGCTTCAAACAAAACGCCCGGCCCGCCAGGCCACGCTGGGAAACGTAGTTTGCGCACCCTGCGCGGGTGCGGAGCCCAAGGGCGAGGGGATTACGGATCCCGGCAGCCCCCGCGCCGGGGACGCAGGGGGAGAGGCCGGGTGCAGGGATGGAGGGACGGGTGGGCGAGCGAGTGAGTGAGTGGCAGCCGCCAAGCCTTGGCCGAGAGCCAGGAAGGGCCTCCCCGGAGGAGGAGGAGGAGGAGGAGGGAGGCGCAGAGCGGGAGGGAGGGAGGGAACCCCAGGGGTCATCTAGTGACGGCGCCCCAATGGAAAATTTGACTTTTTAAAAAAAAATCTATCATATTTTTAAATTTTTCCCGCGGCACACCAGGGAACATCTCGCGGCACACTAGTGTGCCGCGGAACAGTGGTTGGGAAACACTGGCCTAGAAAATTGTGGATACTCTTTATAAGTGGATAGCATACCATATGTCTTGAAATGCATTATTGCTCATGAAATATATGCCATTTTCATTTAAAAACAAAAACCTCTCAGTTGCTAAGCTGTGAACAGGGTGAATGGTTAAACCCCATTAAAAAGGGAAATATTCTGCCAATTGTTGTAAATGGATTTATCTCACAGAAAAGTGGCTCTTATAGGAAATGCCTGGATTGGCTCCAGTGTTAGTTCAGCTCAGGCACATTAAAAATAGTGGCCATGACTAACTTAGCTCCACAGTATTTTATTTCAGTGGGTCCTACCTTGAAAAGGGAGTAACACTGCGCACATCCCTTAGTTTTAGCTTCTGTGTATCTTGATATTAGCATAAAATACATTTGTTTGTTTGAAACCGGGACATACCTGGAGGGTACCAGAGTGGGAAGAGCACCACACCCCATAGTCACCTTCAACTGGACTTAACTGTCCAGGGGTCCTTTCTCTTTACCTGTGCCATCAAATAAATACCATATGCACATGGCATTGCCGTGAGGTCTCATTCCAAGGAAGGGGACAGAAAGATTTAGGGAACATACTGTCACTTATCTGGGAGTAAAGCCCCATTGCAATCAGTGGGACTTTCTTCTGAGTAAACAGGCAGAATTGTCTGGGAACCCTTTAAAAGGGCCTGGCAGTGCGTTCCACTGAGATGTACGAAACATGGATTAAGAGAGTGTTAGGGGACCCTGAGGGCTGCATTTGCTTCTGGGCAATATTACGAGGGCCACATGACAGTGGTGGGTGGGGGCAAAGGCACAAAAATGGGCGGGGCACTGAATGTAAATATTCCTTTTGTAGAGTAGGCTTGTTTCTACACCCACACCCCTCTATCCTCCATTCAGGCAATTGAGAGGCATGTTCAAAGTTCAAGGACACATTCCAGCCAGGCAAAAACACCTGGGGTGCACTGTAGGCCCAGTGATGGGTGTGGGGGTGAGGGAGAGTTCTAAGGGCCAGGCAGAGAGGTGTGGAGGGTGACACTTGACCACTGGGTCCGAGGCTCTGTATTAAAGGATTGATTTGTGGATTCTGAACTATCACCAGGAAGTGAGCCCACCAATGATGTGGACTGACTCCCACAAGCCTTTCGTTTTGTTCAAAACAAGGGAATGTGAATACGAGTCCATTATTGGGGTGTTTTATGGTGTGGGGCAGCCAAGCCTTCCAAATGCTCCCAATAAGTGTCAACTTTGTGACCTGGAGCAAGGGGTATGAAGAAGGATCACAGACATGGTTTTTGTGAGCAAGTGGGGGGAAGTTTCCTACATACCTGACTTTTGGAACTCATGATAAACGGACGGGTCGTACCGTCACTTCTGAGAGAAACAAGCTGGTGACGACCAGGTGGATTCTAATCTCCCTAGAAACCACGGAACCCACTTGGAGGTTCCTTTCCAAGATGGCAGTTCAGTCTTGTGGCCTTTCAGAGGACCACATGGGAGTTCCATTGCATGAAGAGAAGAAATTGGATCAGGTTCTTGGGCTAAATGACAGAGGAGGCTGGTCCATACGGGTGAGTGTGGCACTGCCTCCACCAACCGCACTTTGCCCTCAGCCAGTCGTCTGTCCATCATGGGCACCAACATATCCTCCAACATTCCACAGATTAAAATAGGGACATTTCTCACACACACCCCGATCGCTCCCTCCCCCATATTTCATCCCACCAACACTGAGCATTTCCTATCAGAAGAAGGGCAAGTGCCACCACCACTACTCCTATGGGACACAGAACACTTGCCCTCCAAAGTCTTGAAGAAGAGGAAGAAGAAGAAGAGGAGGAGGAGGAGGAATTTGGATTTGATACCCCGCTTTATCACTACCCGAAGGAGTCTCAAAGCAGCTAACATTCTCCTTTCCCTTCCTCCCCCACAACAAACACTCTGTGAGGTGAGTGAGGCTGAGAGACTTCAAAGAAGTGTGACTGGCCCAAGGTCACCCAGCAGCCGCATGAGAAGCGGGGAAGCGAACCTGGTTCACCAGATTACGAGACTACCGCTCTTAATCACTACACCCCACTGGAGAAAACCCCTTAATAGAGATTTTATTTTTTGGTAGATTTACAAAAAAGACCCCCCCCCAATAAATAGATTTTACAAAGGGGCAAGATCAGATCCACAAAGCATTTTTTTTAACATCAAAACTCCTCGCACTCTTCTCCCCCTTTCTCCCCACCTAGGGCGGTCCTGCCCTCTGCCTGCCCCTCAGAGCTGGTGTGTCACACAGGGCAGGGCCTTAGCGGCAGTAGCCCCTTCTCCTCCTCACCTGCTCTCTAGCAGTCGCTGTGAGCTGCCCACAGGAGAGGAGGAGGGAGAATGGCTGCAGCAGCAGCCATGGAGTGGTAACGTGATGCTGCTTTGCAGCCACCACTACCGCTGCTGCCACATAATAATAATAATAATAATAATAATAATAATAATAATAATAATAATAATAATTTATACTCCACCCTCCCCGGCCAGAGCCTGGCTCAGGGTGGCTAACATCAATAAAATCACAGTAAAAACATAATAGGGGGGAAAGAGGGGGGGGACAACCAATTTAAAATACAGGTTAAAATGCAATTTAAAATGCAGCCTCATTTTAAAGTAGCCAATAAATCAAGACCATAAGGGGAAGGAAACATAAGGGTCAGACTGAGTCCAAACCAAAGGCCAGGCAGAACAACTCTGTCTTGCAGGCCCTGCGGAAAGATGTCAAGTCCCGCAGGGCCCTGGTCTCTTGTGACAGAGCGTTCCACCAAGTCGGGGCCAGTGCTGGAAAGGCCCTGGCCCTAGTTGAAACCAATCTAACCTCCTTGAGGCTTGGGAACCTTAAGGACACGTGCCACCACCTCCTCTTCCCTGAGCTTGTTCGCAGCAGCACTGGCAGGGGAAATAGGGACATTCTGGCATCAAATCAGAAGTCAGAATGACCTTCGTAATTCTGGGACCATCCCTGGGAAATTGGGACACTTGGGAGGGTATGCACTGATGGTCTCCAGGCCTTCTAGTGGTACCAGGTTGGGAGCACCCCAGATTTCACACCTGATACCTAGGGGTGGCCCCAGGTAATATCAAGGGAGAGGCCACCGATTATGTCACAGCACTGGAGGCAGAGGTTAATTGGGGGAGGGGAGGGGAGGAGGGCAGGTCCCAATAATGTTCATGCTATTGTCTGCCACCAGCTCTTGCCCACTTGGAGATTCAAACCTACCTGCCATGTGAAGGGAGCCAGGAAAACTTGGATACCTCAGGTCATACCAGGAGGCCTGGCAAACTTGGGGCCTTCCGTGCTGCAGTTCCAATAGGTGCCAACCACTGCTGCCAATTTACTATGCTGCTTTAGCCTTTGCACCAGGGGTAGGCAACCTGTGTGTGTCTACACGTCTGACAATCATCCATGGAAGCCCTCCTCCATCTGGAATGTTCTTAAGAGTCCTGTATTTCAGTCAAATGCATACCAGGACTTTAGGATGGCACAATCAGAGTGAATTAAATCACTCTGTTGGCCTAGCACAATACATCCACTTTTAAAAAAGAACCCGACTTTTTGCAGCTAAAAAACTGATGGGAAAGGCATTGAAAAGTGTGGAACAAAGATGTGTAAACACCCTGCAATCAGTTAATAGAGGATGAATCCTCCATGTCATATAACTGCCCTGTAAACGAATAAAAATCAATGCTCAGTAAAGACCAGGTTTGGGGTCACATTCACACCATACAGTCAGACCATGTGACACCCCCCCCGGGAATTCTAGGAATTGCAGTTTGTTAAGGATGCAGCTCTGTGGTGGATGAACTGCGGTTCTTTGAGGGAAGCCATGTGCTTAATTAATATATGGTTTTAAATGTAAGATGTGGATGTGACCCCATAGCCCAACCACCACATAAGCTTCATGCAAGCAAATCAGGACGAAGGCTGAATAAACAGGGCTTCTGGAAGAACATCCAGACTGGAACATCATCTGTCTTATGCCAGATCATACTGTCTACAACCAGCCCAGTCTTCTCTCTTCTGCTTGGCAGTGCCTCTTCAGAGAAAGACCATCCCACTTCTTTTCATTGGAGACACCAGATTTTGACTCTCTTCCCCACTCCTCACTCACCACCAACCACAGTGCTTTTTTTGTTTGAGGAAGGCAGGGGTGGTGCGCCTAAGGTAAAATGGGAAGATGTTACCTGAGGTAAAACGTGAAGGGGCCAGCTGAGGCGAAACAGGAAGGTGCCGCTCCCCCCCCCCCCGTCAAAATATGGCTCTATAAAGCTGAAATAAATAATATGGTTCTAAAAAGCTGAAATAAATACAGAAAAGAGATGGAGCCTGCAAAACTGTACCCATGGGAAAAAACATGTTTTATTACCAGAGCTGCTGGGATTACAGGGCAAGAGCCTGGGGAGACAATTCTGAGGAGGAGAGTCTCCAATACATACATAGGCAGAGGAAATAATAGCAATAACCAAAACTAGAAGAAGAGGGGTCATTAACTGTTTATTCTGATAAGCTCAATACACTTTGGTCAGGAAACCTGTTTTTAGCTCAAAGAGCCATACAGAGGGTTGTCCAATGCTAGGACCCACTAAAAAGAATGGGGCTAAATTAGTAATGCCCAATCATTTCAATGGGTCTACGCTGAGTAGGACTGGATTGGATATTCTTTTGCACTGCTTTTTCGGGCACTGCTTCCAGCTTTTCCTCTCCTCTTTCTCTTTTTAACATTCAAAAGACAGGGTGGTTTCAAAAAAGGTTCTTCCTGTTTGCGAATCCCCATGCTGTGAGTTGAACCATCCACACACCTCAGTGTTTATACCTCCATTTAACAGATGTGCAGTCTGAGCCCCAGAGCAAATGCCAAGCCCAGCTCGTGGGTTAACTTTCCCCGCCTCTGGGTTAATAAAATTACAAAGCTGAATTAATACTCCAGGACAACAAAGGCAGGCTCTTGCGTGCTTCTTGAACTCCTTAAAAAACCAGGCCAGCCAGGCAGCCTCAGACAAGCTCTAAGTCGGGGTGAGGAATCTGTGGCCCTCCAACCATTGGAGGACTCCAACTCCCATCAGCCTCAGTCTGCACAGCCAATGCTTAGGGATGATGGAAGTTGGGAGTCAAACAGCAACACTGGCAGGGCCCTAATTGCACACATACAAACATCCCGCAGCTGTGAGCAAAGCTCTGCTCTCATGTGGGACCTGCTTACTCATCAGACAACTCTGGGTCAGTACAGCAGTAAGAGTGCCGGTTTCAGCTATATGACCCTGCTTCAAAAGTCAGGCTGTCCAAATGCTGCCGGTGAACATGGGAAAGTGTTCCTAGGACCTCTTTCGCAATTTTGACAAGCAAAGGGGCTCGCAGGATGCAGCAGAGCTGCCCGGGGCTTCTGGGAGTAGTAATACACAGCGACGGCAGGGCACTGTACTAGGGGAGGCCGAACTGAAGGAAAACATGGTCCAAAGAGCTGAAAGGGGAGTGAGATTGGTGGTGGCAGAGAGATGGAAATTGAAGGAGGTGGAGGAGGAAGGGGAAGAGGACAAAGTGTGTCAACAAAAAGAGGCTGCAGTGCAACCAGAGGTAGCCAATATGGCAGCTGCTGTTGGGACTCTAGCTCCCATCAGCCCCCAATGGTTCAGGGATGGCAGGAGATGTAGCCTAACAACATCTGGAAGGGCCACAGGTTCTCCATCTGTACTCCAAGACATCCCCTACAGCATTTGAGAGATGGAGGAAGACCTGTTTGGACAAGGCCTCCCTTCCGGAGAAGGGATGGGGAACCTGGTGCCCTTCACTTTGGGGTGGAGTCGCAACCACTGGATGGCCAATGGTTATGGGATGGTGGGGGTGAGTGTGACAACATCTGCAGAGCATATTGCTGGCTACCCCAGATTTAGGCTCTTTACTGGGGTAGCCAAGAGGACATTGGGGCACTGATCTAAGTATTCCAAAAGGCTGGAACAGAGCAGCATTGTTTGTGGTGCCTCTGACTTTGAGTCCCTTTGGTCCATACCCAGACTGGGACATAGTTGATGAGGGTAGCAGCCAAGTCCCTCTGCCCTTCCTAGCATCTGCTGCTGGTGTCTGCTAGTTATTGTGGGCTGGGCTGCCCCAGAGATGTGTTGCTGTTCAATAAAAATGATTCGGTGGAAAAAACCCACACACGTTGCTGCTGTCAAGAGTGCCTGCAGGATTTCCTGTGTCCTCCTTCCTTCTTGCCACCTTCATGCAGATTTCTTCGCAGTCTTCCGGTTCTTCCATGTGATGGTGGCTATGAACGTTCCTAGAGAAACACAAAGGGAGGGAAATCTGTTTTAAAGCAGTGCTGTGCTGCCCTGAGCAACGTCAGACTCTCGGCCATCAAGTTATTCAAGAAACAAAGCTGTTCTACGGCAATAGAACCATTGGTGCATTGGAAGAACTCTTCTCTATACAGTGGTGCCCCGCAAGACAAATGCCTCGCAAGACGGAAAACCCGCTAAACGAAAGGGTTTTCCGTTTTTTAGCTGCTTCGCAAGACGATTTTCCCTATGGGCTTGCTTTGCAAGATGAAAACGTCTTGCGAGTGTTCCGATTTTTTTCCGCTCCCCCCCCTTTTCTAAGCCGCTAAGCCGCTAATAGCCTTTTAGCCGCTAATCCGCTAAGCCTTTAATAGCTGCTAAGCCTTTAATAGCCGCTAAACCGCTAATAGCGCTAATCCGCTAATAGGGTTGCTTCGCAAGATGAAAAAACCGCTAGACGAAGAGACTCGTGGAACGGATTAATTTCGTCTTGCGAGGCACCACTGTATATCGAAGTGAGGAAGGAACCTCATTTCCTCGCCCCCTAGGCTTTACATTGCGCATTTCAGGTTATGTGAAAGGAAGAACAGGCAACACAAATAAGACTGTTTTTGCTGAGAAGCCAGTTCCATCAGGCACCTCCCTTGAGCGATTATCATCTTCCAGCAACCCTTCCATCAGGCTGCAGCAGAGGGAAAGAAGGTAAGTGGGGCTGCTCCATTGGCTCTGCAAAGAGACCAGCAATTTCTGACTCCTTTCCTTGAACAGTTTCCCATTCCAGTCGGTTGTGGGGAGATACTGCCCAAGCAGGATTACCTCCCCCTGCTTTCTTCAGGATTTGGGTACACCAAACAGTTTCTAGTAAGAACTTGCTGGCATGCCTGAACCAGGCAGGATTTAACTCTCCGGTCACCAGCTGATGTGCTATTCAATCCTGCTTTCTGCAGCCATGTCTCTACCTGCCCCACTCCTGATCTCACATGCGATGTCAGGTGTGGGGCAAGTGGGCATGGATTGGGGCTTGTGGGCCAAATGGGGAGGCTGGATGTTCCCCACCCCTGAACTACTACCTGTGTTTGTTTTAATCTCCTCATTCTTTCTGTGACATGCCTTTTAGATTGTTGGCTGGGGCTGATGGAAGCTGTAGTGCAACAAGATCTGGAGGCTTGGTGTGCGGGTCCCCCCTTATTATTTTTTTACAGCTTTTAAATTTTGTATCATTTGCTGGCCAGAGAATGTTAATTATTGGGCAGTACACCCATATTATGAATCAATACAGAGATTCCTTGCTAAGTTCTTACCACAAGTTTCCATCTGTAAAAAACACAACACAACATGAAGACATGAAGATTTGACTTACCTATAAAGAGCAGCAACACAAGCCCCGCAACCACAGGGATGATCACCGAATACTCTCGTGGCAAAAAATACTTGTGAATCAGGTGGTCAACTTCAATGAAGGGCTGAAGGAACAGGTGCATACGTCAGTGAGTGCAAATGGGGAAAGGTTTCTGCCTGTACCCTCAGCAGTAGATCAGATTCCAACACCCCCCCCCCACCTTTTTGCATAGAGAGTTTGTAGAGGTCTCAAAGGGACCACAAACGCAATGGTTAGGGAGCTTATGCTTTGCTTCTGGAATTTCTGGATTCAACCCCTGAAACCTCCACTAAATAGGATCACAGAGCAGGCGACGGGAAAGACTTTCCTACAGAAGTTCTGTAGCTAAGTGGCAGACCATCTGCTTGAAATGCAGAAGGCCACAAGTTCAATCGACAGCATCTCCTCATAGGGCTGGAAAAGTCCCCAATCTAAAATCTAGGGACCCACTGCTGGTCAGTGTTAACAACAATACCAAGCTAGATGGGCTATTTGTGTGACTTTGAACAAGGCGGCTTCTTATGTTCCTCTTTGGGAAGGTTTGTGGCTCAGTGTTGGAGCGTCTGCTTGGCATACAGAAGGTCCCAGGTTCAATCTCCAGCATCTCTTGGTAAGACAGGGGGAAATACCCGCCCAAAACCTTGGGAGAGCTGCTATCATGATTGTGCCACAATTGAATTTGCAAGAACTGGTGTTGTGCCATGGTTCAAGTGAGACTAGGGAGCGGGATTTAAACCCACACTCAGTCACAGTGCTTACAAAGTGGTGGTGGTTCAATCACTATTGTTCTGCCTAACCTCCCTCACAGGCTTGTTGCGAGGATAAGCTGGGGATGTGGAGAATATTACAGAGCACCTTGAGCTCCTTAGAGCAAAAGTGGAGAACTGTTTTCAGCACAAGGGCAACATTCCCATCTGAGCATCCTAAGAGGCACATGCTAATGGTGAGTGAGGCCAGAGGCAAAAGTGGGCCAACCAAGGAATGTAACATTTCACCCTTGTAAAGGTAAAGGGACCCCTGATGATTAGATCCAGTCGTGGCCGACTCTGGGGTTGCGGCGCTCATCTCGCTTTACTGGCCGAGGGAGCCGGCGTACAGCTTCCGGGTCATGTGGCCAGTATGACTAAGCCGCTTCTGGCGAACCAGAGCAGCACACGGAAACACCGTTTACCTTCCTGCCAGAGCGGTACCTATTTATCTACTTGCACTTGACGTGTTTTCGAACTGCTAGGTTGGCAGGAGCAGGGACCGAGCAACGGGAGCTCACCCCATCGCAAGGATTTGAACCACTGACCTTCTGATCAGCAAGTCCTAGGCTCTGTGGTTTAACCTACAGCGCCACCCTTGTACAGCAAGTTAATTTCTGTGCGCACACCTCTCTACCTTCCATTCAGGCAGGTGATGGGTGAGCTCTGGGGGACAGTTCTGAGGCCCAAATAGAAAGGCCTTAAGGGCCACATTCCACCCCCAGGACTCAGTTTTCCTACCCTTGCCTTGGAGGAAAGGCTGGGTATAAATGTACTAAAATAAGATTTTTTAAAAACAATAATAAATAACATACCAGAATGATAATCCAGACAGTATAGTAAGCAAAGAGAATGAGACTGAAGGCTACCAAGCCATACCCAACCAACTGGTCAGTAGCAGTGGCCTAAAACAAAGCCAGAGGTAGAAGAAAAATTAGGGTCATCTCAATGAAAGGCAGTCAAGATATAACATACACCAACATATATACCATTTACTCAACATAGAACTTCCAAGTGGTTTACAGAACACAATGTAAAACATTCGTTAACAAAATACTGATAAAAAGCAAACATTAAAGACAAGCTCACATAAAACGTTACAATAATATGAAGAACATCAGAAATTTAAATGTTATGCTATTTGTGCTAGGTTATTTTTAGCAGGGGGTTGAAACGGTTGATTTTTTAAAACTGATTTAAACTGTTCAAAATTATTGTTATACTGTTAGAATTGTATATTATTTTAACTACGTGCAAACAACCCAGAGGACTTTTTTTAAACCCTTGCTTCTTCTTTCTTTAAGTAAACGATTTTCAAAAAAGAGTAGATTGCATTAAAGAATAATATATTGAAACCCAATACTTGACGTTATGCTGCATAGATTGAAAACAGATCAAACCAATGCATCGTTCCACAGTTGTCCATGAGAATCGACCCATGTCGTATAACAAGGTCCAACACCCCCCACCCCACCCCCCAAGGGCAGTGCGGTGTTCTCTTCGCAGCGCCGCCAGCTTATTCATAAAACTTATGTGCCCTCTCATCGTGTGACCACCATGCTTCGGAGAGGTCCTGAGAAAGGTCCGTTCGAAAGCGCTGCTCTCTGGCTGAGCTACAGATGGTTCTACCAGCCTTTCTCAACCTGTGGGTCCCCAGATGTTGTCGGACTACAACTCCCATCACCCCTACCTAGCAAGGACAGAGCTCGGGGATGATGGGAGTTGTAGTCCAACAACATCTGGGGACCCACAGGTTGAGAACCACAAGAAAACAAATAAGGGAGGCGGGCCTCCCCAGCAACGCCCAGCCCCCCAATCTGAGTCCCAACGAAAGAGAGGCAGCAAAAAACGCCCTTTCCCCGCAGCGAGACCCTCAACCAGCGGGGAGGGAAAGGGACTCACCATAGTAAGCGCGGATAGTCCGGTCTCTCCCTTTCCAAGGCGGGTTGACGGGCTCACTTCCGGCCAGACTGTCCAACCAGAACTCAGGACGTAAGACAAGCGCCGGAAGAGAGCACACAACCATAGAGATAGGAAAATTAGGAAAGGCTATACTAGCGCGTGACTTTCGGGAACGTCGAAACCGCACCATAGACTTATTGAATAAACAGACGGAACCACGGACACCATATTTTTATTTTTCGAAAGAATATTTATTTCATTCTAAGTGGCAGGCTATTCACATTACCAGTGGAGGGAGCTGTGACTGGGGAGGAGGGGGCAACTGTCCCTCCCCCAAAAAGCAGGCTTTCTGTCCTATAAGTGAGCCTGGGCCTTAGGGAGTTTCCTTACACCCAGTCAGCTCCTCTCTTTCAAATCAGAACCAGTGCAGGCAGTGAAGTTCCTGTGTGAGTGTCTGAAGGAGGTTGGAGGATGGATGGAGGTTAACGGATTGAGGTTGAATCCTGAAAAGACAGGAGTACTGTTTTGGGGGGACAGGGGGTGGGTGGGTATGGAGGACTCCCTGGTTCTGAATGGGGTAACTGTGCCCCTGAAGGACCAGGTGCGCAGCCTGGGAGTCATTTTGGACTCACAGCTGTCCATGGAGGTGCAGGTCAATTCTGTGTCCAGGGCAGCTGTTTACCAGCTCCATCTGGTACGCAGGCTGAGACCCTACCTGCCCGTGCACTGTCTCACCAGAGTGGTGCATGCTCTGGTTATCTCCCGCTTGGACTACTGCAATGCGCTCTACATGGGGCTACCTTTGAAGGTGACCCAGAAACTACAACTAATCCAGAATGCAGCAGCTAGACTGGTGATTTGGAGTGGCTGCCGAGACCACATAACACCTACATTGGCTCCCAGTACATTTCCAGGCACAATTCAAAGTGTTGGTGCTGACTTTTAAAGCCCTCAATGGCCTTGGACCAGAATACCTGAAGGAGCATCTCCACCCACACCGTTCAGCCCAGACACTGAGGTCCAGCACCGAGGGCCTTCAGGCAGTTCTGACACTGTGAGAAGTGAGGTTACAGGGAACCAGGCAGAGGGCCTTCTTGGTAGTGGTGCCCGCCCTGTGGAACACCCTCCCATCAGATGTCAAGGAAATAAACAACTATGTGACTTTTAGAAGATATGAAGGCAACCCTGTGTAGGGAAGTTTATAATGTTTTGTTGGAAGCCACCCAAAGTGCCTGGGGAAACCCAGGCAGCTGCCCAGGGCTGCAGGCAGGGGAATTTCCCCAGCCCTCCCTGGAGATGCTGGGAGTAAACCTTCTGCATTTAAAGCAGATGCTTTATCACCACCAATGTCTCACTCACACCCAATACATGTAAAGCACTCCTAATGCTGCTTTTACAGATGGTCAAGGAGACTACCAGGAACTGTAAATTCTTCAGGTTGCTGGGAATTAAAACTCCACATGGTCAGCACCCTTAACAAACTAAAGTTCCCAGGATTCCAATGACTCCAGCCAGCCAGCACATTCATCCTCAAGGAATCATCCTCCCCATTGCCTTGCAGTTAAAGCCCTCCAGTTGCTCACCCATGCTCTAGGCCTCCAGATGGGCTCCTGGGTCACTCCTAGCGGTTGTAGCATCTTGCCAGGCAGGGCTCCTGCCTCGCACGGAGTCACTTTTCTCCTCAAGGAAGCTCCTCATGCACTCTGCTCGCAGGTGCTTCCCTTCAGCGAACTGCTAGCCCTGTTGCTGCTCCATTTTTGGTCAAGCCACTGGCTTTGCTGCTCCATCAGCAAGTTGAACTGCTCCAGGAGTACTTTTTGTTTTCTCCCTCCATTTTGACTTCAGCCATACTTTGTTCTCAGGACTTTTTCCATTAGGAAACACAGATCCCGCTCCTGACGCGACCATTAAAGTGGCATAACAGTGCTTTTAAGTGTATAGCGTGAATGTGACCTGAGTTATGACCCATCTCCTCTGGGAATGTAGCCAACCTGCTAACAACTATCCTGGACGGTATTGCAGATATATTCTGCGCACCACTTCTCTTCCTGATTTGAGCACTGGAACACATTTCTGAGTTTGTCCCCACCCTTTCCCTACCACTCCCTTCATCCACCTCTCTGCCTCAGCCAACTTGTAAATAGCATGCAATACAACTAGACTACACTGTAGGGTTGTCTCAGCCCAATGCCCAACGTAATATATCCAGGAAGACCTGCACGACACAGCTGTCATCAGCCACTGTCCCCTGGACTCAGGCTTCTCCAATATGCAATATGTAATTTTCATTATGGATGTTTATGTTATTTCTGTCCTCTGTAAACCTCAATAAGGAGCTGAATGGTTTTGTATATAAATTAAACAGAAATAATGAAATTTGCATGGGATGTATATTGATGAAAGGTGGGCAACTTTTTCAGTTGAGGGCCACATTTTCTCAGGGTTAACCTGTCTTATTTGGTGGGGTGGGGCCACCCCATTTTCTTCTCATTCAATCACTTTTTCTTCCATTTTTTCTACTTGCTACCTACATTAAATTAAGCCAAGGCCTTAATTGCACCTGAGGGCTGTAGGTTGCCTACCCCCGTTTTACTTGAGCAACACCTGAATCAGAGCAGAAAGCTCCTCTCTTTGCTGCCATTTGTTTGATGATGGAGAGGGCACGTGGGTGGCTCAATTGCCGGCTTTGTTAAATGGGATTTCCACACTGATTCCTAGCAGTGAAAGTAGAAAGTACTGTCTACTGTGCACCTTTCCCCCTATCTCTCCTGTTGGGGAACATCAGGGTCGAATGCAACCCTCCAGGCCTCCCCTCTTTGCTCCAAGGCCATATGCTCAGATTGAGGTGTGTATAACAGTAGCTTTTACATATACATAGTTAAGTTGCTCTGCCTACTTTGACATCTGGGCCATGGAAGGCTTCCTCATGATATACAGCCATTTTGCTTAAAGTAATTCCCCACTCTGGTGGCTCCCTGCTTGCAGAATGTTTTCCCCCAGGTGGCTTGCCTGGCACCAGCGCTATTTAGCATTAGGCACAAGGCAAAAACATTTTTCTCACCATGTCTTTGGTTATTATTTGCGGCCTCCTTGAGTAGGTGGAAGGTTTCACTCCTTTTCTTAAAAATAGGATTGTATTTTAGATTTTTGTTGTTCTTTTGTGCCAGTTTAAAATGTATTTGCTTCTATATTGTAAAGCTCTTTATATTGTTACCTTGGTAACAATATGCAACAAATTCAGTTTAATAAAAATTAATTGCATTGTCAGAATTCCCTCTTTTCAGAACCAAGTAACACAATATTCAATCCACCCAGACATATTTAAAAACTTTATAAGTGCTATAGGTTTGGAGTATTAGTCTTGATGATATCTGTGGTCCTTTCTAGGCCTATAGTTCTTCATCCAGTAAGGTTTAGAATCTATTAGCAGCAGTTGAACAGTCAGACCAGTTTCTTCTTCATAAGGTACTGGCCTTAGTTAGGTGCCACCATTTACACATCCAAAGACAAATGGGGGTGATCCTCCCCCACCCGCGGGAAGCAACATCACCTTCCAAGGTTTAAGTGCTATTGTCAGTTTGGTGTGTTTTGGCTGATGCTGGAAGATGAAGACAAAGGCTCATTTTGCTCTGTGCTGGCACAAAAGCTGTGGCTTGGGGCTTCCCCAGAAACCCAAGGGGGAAACCAGTATCTGTTGAAGTGTTAGTACAGCAGGCCCTTTCATCGTATGCTCAGGTTGTATATATGTGTAAACAAAACCGTGTATTACAAAGAAGCCAGACTCCATTGACCTTCATCTAAAGGAAACCAAACCCTGTGTAAGTGGGGGAACTTGTGGAGACTCTTACCACTCCAAGACAGGGATACACATCTTTCCTCTCCCTTTTAGAAAATAAGGTAGAAGCGGGAAAAGTGCACTAATAGAATTTGGGATCTCCAGTTTGACTTACTTTTTTTCTAGTATCAGGATATATCTTTACTATGTTGGGCTCTTTTGAGTATTACATATTAAGTGTGGATGGATGTCACAGAATCCTAGCCCCAAAAGACAAATGCAGAAACTTTGTAGAGGGACTTAGGCTTGTCTCCAGCTGTGGAAGAGTTGATGTGCACACTCTCAATAAGATGGGCATCTGCCATGAATGCTTTAGTTGAGATTCCTGCATTGCAGGGGTTGGGTTATATGACCCTCAGGATCCCTTTCAACTCTACAATGCTGTAACTCATTGTACATTAAGAATCCCACTTACAGTGGAATAGTATATATGCCTACTTTAGAAGCAAGTATGTCTATATTTAAATAGCTGTACTCTCGGGTAAGCAGCCCATTCTTTGGCTTAGGATTGCCATGGCGGGGGAGGTTCTTGTACTTTCTTAACAGCTGTATCTCCACAATCAGGACCAGTAGGACATAGTGGACTTCCCATGGTTAACAGGTAGGTTTGGGGAGCAGAATTAACTGTGCTCCATAATTTTGTTATGGTGCCCATGGTGGTGTTTTGCTGTTATGCCAAACCCCTATGGCAGCCATTTTGTGACTGGACCGAAAACACTCTCAAAATTCAGAATGTGCCCACTGTTCCAAAAACTATCATTAGCTAATATTTATATCTCATTGCTAATCAACTCCCACCTTGCTATTTTCTTTTTTATATACCTGCCCACTAATATGTCACTTCTTGCATTTCGATGAAATGGGCTTATGCCATAACAAATTTGTTTCATATTTTAAAGGTGCCACAAGAATTTCCTTGTTTTTGCTGCAGGAAGCTGAAACATGGCTACCTTCTAAAAATGTTCATGTGGCTTATGGAATTCAATACACTGCCTTCTCAAACTTGGTACCCTCCAGATTCTTTGTAGTGTCTGTGCTATCAGCCCCAAAACAGGTTGGTGAAGGTTGCAACTACCACAGAAAGGGAGGAGACACTGGTGTTTGTTTATAGACAGCCATGAGCCAAGGCAGAATGCCAGAAAGTGCAAATCACATGGTTTTCATGAGCTTCCTGGATGGGCATCCTGGAGACATCTGTCTGGTTACTGTAGGAAACAGGAAGCTGGATTAGATGGGCCTGTGGTCTGATCCAGTAGGGCTCTTGTATTCTCAGCAAGTCCAGAGTGCTGTATTTAGAGGTGTTTGCAGCCCATGAATGCCAAAAGGCTGAAGACAAAAAGGAAACCCACACAAAAAAAAAAAACCAGTCAAGACAGATCAGATGTGAAGTACCAAAAAGAAAAAGAATGAAGATCACCTTTATTACCCCCAAAACCGTAATGACATTTGACATTATAGTGATTTTCTCATTTATACTTGTGGCTTCTCTACATTAGGAAGCAAAAATCAGAGAACACAAACACAATTGGTTGAATCAGAGACGGCACAGCATTCCATTAGAAAACAAAAAACCATAATACACTAGTGGAGCAAGTTAGAAATGGTGTGGGCGGGGGGGGGGGGGAAGACACATTCATAAACCATTCTCCTCTAGCCCCACAAAATCTGAACAAGAATAATTGAAAGAACAGAGCAGTGGAACTAACATATCTTCTATACTTGCTTTTAATGATAATGGAATCTTTAGATTTTACTTAAATCTGTGTTTAGTTTAGAATAGACATAGGCAAACTCAGCCCTCCAGATGTTTTGGGACTACAACTCCCATCATCCCTAGCTAACAGGACCAGTGGTCAGGGATGATGGGAATAGTAGTCCCAAAACATCTGGAGGGCTGAGTTTGCCAATGCCTGGTTTAGAAAATGTTAAATCTATCTCTTCAAGCATTCTTTAAAAAAGTTTGCATAGTCCCATTTTCCCTTTCCAAAAATATCTACGCGCTCTCTTTCTCTCTATAGAATTATCTGAATATAAACTGAGCGCAGCTCTCTTCTGAGCCTCAATAACTTTTCCAAGAAAATAAACATGATCTCTCTCATTATTTTTTCTAACCCTCTCAAAAATATGGGCTTAAAAAACAAAACTAGCAAACATTTTCTCTTGAAGCAAAGTAAAAGAATCAGAGGCTCTACTCTTAAGTTCCAAGTTCCTTTTACTTCTCCAGGGGAAGGGGAATATATCTCCCCCCACTAGCCAAAGAGGGAAGGGGAAAGGTTAGGACAGACTGGGGTGGCTTCCTTCGCCACGCTGGTTGGGACTGATGGGAACTGCAGTCCACCAATACTGAGAGGGCCACGTTTCCCAGTCCTGACATAGGATGTCCAGGTGCAGTCAGCCCACAATGGGGACTCTGCAGGACAAGGCCCTTGGGATGTGGAGGGCTAAAGATCCTACAAACACTTGCTGCTAGGCGGAGAGTTTGTGGATCAGGCCCTATGAAGAGCAGCCCTGTCCACAGGGCAAAGAAACAATGGCACATATTTCCTTAGCTAGCTTGAGGAGGGGAGCAGGAAAAGTGGGTTCGTTTAGCAGCTCCTGAGATCAAGCTACAAGGGAGAGATCTGCTCTTCTCCTTGAGGTTCCCCCTCTCCAGGAGAGGTGCATTTAACATGGGCGCTTTAACGCGATGCGTACCAGGTATGGGGCCTTCCAGAGGTTCACATTATGGGCACAGTCCAGCTGCACAGAGTTTGTTTTTTGTTGTTAAGCGGAGGGGGGGGAATACACAAAATGAAATATAAACACAGCTCATGTTCAAGACCTTAAATCGCCACTCATTGGTGTCTTGGGCTTTCTTTACAAAGGAACAAACCATGCCTTTTAAAATAAGGAAATAAATCATCTCAACCAGTCAGGGACAGCCAAGTGAATTTAGTACATAACTACTTTTTTGCCCCTCCCCAAGTGCTGAGCAAACTGTGAAATTCAGTTACCTGATCCCTTTCACCACCATTGTAGCCTTCCGGGTCTCTACTGAGCCCATCTCCATCATCAGTGCAGCAGGAGATTAGCACGATTCACTAAGGCTCAGTGTATTACCCACAGGGAAAAGGTGCCTCATTCGCTACCCACCACAAATACCATTACACTGAACACCCTTTGCATTCTGCAGATCAGATTCACAGAGAGACGGGGAGATACCAAAACACAGAAAGTCTAAGTTGCAGGAGAGTTGAAGCCCGACCTGTTCTCATTTGGCACTGGACAGAGGACGACGAAGATACTGCTCCCTATCAGCTAACAGCTTTCTCTAACCAGGTACCTCCAGATAAGCTGGTCTACAACTGCCATCATCCCTGATGATTGGCCATACTAGCTAGTCCTGAAGGGAGTTGCGAGTTCAACACCATCCAGATGGTCTTAGGGTGGTATCCAACTATGTTCTACCCCGTGAAATTAATGGGCCCAAGCTGGTAATATTCATTAATTTGAGTGGGTCTGTTCTGAGTTGAACTAACATTTGATACAAGCATTTGCCCCTATAAAATCTTTTGCGTGACCCGAGGGGATGGGAATTTGATGGAGGTGTTATTGCCGAAACCTCTGTGTTTTAAAGCAGTATGACTATCAAAAGTGGTGAGGCTTCACTGGGTTCCTGCTTTGTCTCACACAAGCTAGAAATAATAATAATAACCACCCCCCAACACAAGATAGCAATGAAACAGTGATTCCCCTCAAAAAAAGCAAAAAGAAAAGCTGCAAAACACCAGCCTGCTGGGTTCATAAACAAAATTCAACAAAAATTCAAGGATAAAGAAACGAAAAAAAGTCTCCAAGTGGGATCAGTGGTCTGAGAAGTTCAATTAAGAAACAAAAAACAAATACAACCATTATCTTCCAGTCAACTAGGAACAAACACACCAATCATGCCAAGAAAGACAGTGCTTGTGATGCAACTAACATTTTAAGCAGCAGCAGAATGTCTGACCAAAAAAAGTCCCCAGCTCCCTCAACACAGATCCTATTCAACTAGTGAAGTGCACTTAGAGAAGAGCCATGGATGGAATTTTAGGATGGGGTGATAAAATCATAGACCCCACAGACTCCCTTGGTTCTTACTAATATTGAAACAAAACTGGTTTAGCCTTGAAAACAGTACCAAGTGGCTTGGCACAACAGAGCACACAATTTCATCATAGCAACACATTTTAAGTCAAAGCTTCAAGAACCTAACAAGCCATCAAAAGCACTGAAAGATGGCCCCTAAGAACAGCTGTTACTGGCTGGGGCCTGCAGGGAGCTGTCGCCCAAACTTCTAGGGGACACCAGTTTGGGAAAGGTAGCAACAGAAGGATGCCCTTTCCCCTCCTACTTCCTCCTGATCAGGGGTCCCCAAACTAAGGCCCGCAGGCCGGATAAGGCCCGAGGGACTCATTTATCCGGCCCGCGGCGACCCCCACAGGGTCTATCCATTTGGTCCGTGAGGCTATTTTGGCCAAGCCATGCCCACCTGCCCTACACGGCAACTGAAAAGAGGGGCTTGCAAGCACCACTGCTTGGCAATACCTACAGAACCCCTAAGAAAAGCACTGCTCAAGGTAGACTCATGAAAGGGGCTTCTGAAGAGCAGATAATCAGCTGATTGTTGTGTCTTCAGAAGCTCCTTCAAAGCCCCATCCGGCACAGCATTTGGAAAGGGGTTCAGCAAAACTGATTACAAGGCCCCTTCAGGTTTTGGCCACCTGTCAAACTTGGCCCAAAAGCAGTAGGTGGAGTAAAATCTGGCCCACTGGTCAGAATAAATTCCCCCCCTCCCTGCAGTAGATGATGTGCACAGCCTGGAGCCCTAAATATAGCTAAACCCTAAAGAAAGGATGCTCCAAAGCATGTACAGTGGTACCTCTGGTTGAAAAGAGCGCAACCTGCAGTGGCACGTCTGCGCACACACGGGTTGCAATTCGCTGCTTGTGCGCATGGCGTCATTTTGCGTGTCTGCGCGTGCGCGAGCAGCAAAACCCAGAAGTAACCCTTCTGGGTCACCGCAGGACGTAACCTGAAAGAACATAAATGAAGCAGACATAACATGAGGTATGACTGTAAAGTGAAGGCTGTGTGCCCGCACTTCCACCTCAGAACACAGTGGTCTAGTCAGTTCAGAGACAGCAACCCTACAGAGCCATGTTTCCTTTCCCAATTCCCACCCACCTGAATTCCATCTGTGGCACTCCATTCACAAATACCTCTGTTACAAAGATGGCTCTCAGCCCACTTGAGTATAAGTATCAGGGGTGGGGAGAAAGAAAAGGAGGAGCCCCTCCCATCCATTCTACTTTGCTGCAGGTGATAAGTGTGAATGTGTGTGCTTTCATGTACACAAACACCCAGTGCTGAGCACACGTGTTAACAGAACATTAATGGCCTTGGCCACACTCTTCTCAACAGTGGCTGGCAGTGCTCCCAAAATGTATACGCTGTCTGCAGAGCAGCAGACATGAAAGTGAGGTGGGGAAGGTGCTAAATGGAAAATAGCGTATAGGCTGAAATTATGCACAAGTAGTGCCCATGTCCTGCCTGCAGCAGGTCAAGGCAGGAAACACCTTAAGACCTAGCAATATAATTGCCAGGATTATAAGGGTGGAAAGAAAATTGAGCTCAGACTCTCTTTCTCTTCTTCTGCATACTTGAACTGTTATTCCCACCCCCCTACAAGGTCTCAGTGTTGGAAGGGGAAAGAAGAAATGGAGAAAAAGCTCAGGCATCAATTATTACAAAACCCAATCCCGTCACCATGCTCCAAATCATGGTAAACTAGTATGAGGACACAGCAAGCACAGGCAGGAAAATGAAGTAGTAGAAGAACCCCAAGATGGCAGTTTTCTCCCATGAAAACAAACATCTCCTGCAAGCAGAAATCTACCACAGCAACAAGTAGACTGAGCTAGACCCTCTCTTCCTTCTGTGCTAGTGTTCTACTTCAGAAGAATGTTTTCCTTTACACAGGGGGAGCATTAAAAAACCGGAATCTCTCCTGTTTTAAGGTTACTCTACCTCTTCATTCTGCTGCTTGCATTCAGCAGATTTAGCTTGATTCAGCAAGGGATGGAGTCCATGGGCCAAAGCAGGAGCCTCCTGGACAGATTTTAGGCACATTTTAGGCAAAGGGAGAGGAGACTGGACTCATTATAGCAGCAGCAATTCCAGCAGCTATTCCAAATCAAAGCTGAAAGACTGGTAGGGGATAGGGGGGAAGAACTATCAACCATGTTTCAGTTTTGGAAGAGTGTCAAAACTCTCCCTAGCCAGAATGGGATAAAAGACTACCTTAATTCAACACATTTTCTGGCCCAGAAGGTAGCCTTCTCCTACTGGCCTCACAATGAGCAGACAGAATCATAATTACAGTGGACGCTCGGGCTGCGAACGTGATCTGTGCGGGATGCACGTTTGCAACCCGCAGTGGCGTGTCTGCGCATGCGGGGGTTGCAATTCGGCGCTTCTGCGCATCCGCCGAAACGTGGAAGTAACCGGTTGCGGTACTTCCGGGTCTCGGTGGGTGCGTAATCCGAAAAAACGCAACCTGAAGCGGCTGTTACAGACACCCCTACCAACCTATAACATCAGTTCTTTGTTGCAAAAAATGAATGAAGAGCGCAGGTTGCACTTCTGAAAACAGCCTTTCAATGGTACGTTTGGAATCCGGAAAGTGCTCCATCTAATTAAAACTGAGGCCAGGCACCCCTTCCATGTCCTGCAGTGGAGGGCGGGGGGGGGGGGCTGCTACTGTAAGACTGCAGCTGGCAATACCATGATGTGCTCAGCATTCGTAATTCATTTGTTTTCTCTCTTTCTTTGAACAATCAAGTTCTATTTTTCAGCAACTCTTGAAATGCACTTTTGGAAGAAAAAAATGTTTGGGTGCTCTGCTCAGCAGCTGTCCACACAGCAAAGTTCTCCCGTGATCTACAAGGCAGAAGCCTGCTGAAGAAAAAGCTGCAAGAGTGATTGCACCAAAGTGGCTGCTTCCACCTCGCCTTTTGCATTCAGTTAACAATGCTTCTCCTCAACCCCAATTTGATTTGGGTAGCGGGGTTGAGAGGAAGTATTCAAAGTGGTATAACCCAATGGCTGAGAGACACAGGATCAGCAAAATCCTACACATGAAAAGAAAAAGTGGTTCAATGGAATGAGGGTTTGACATGGAGTGCAGAGTTGTCTTCCCCTGACAAGGAAGATTGGCAGGAAATTTCTGGGACATTGCCAGATAAATCTGAGGAGACATGAGGCAGATTTGGGCAAAAGTGCATGTTCTGGAGTGTCAAGTCCTTGGAGAAGGTTCTGCAGTGCACACATGTCAGGGAACAGGTTTTGGGAAATCCTGCCTGGAATGTTGCTTGAAGAGAGGTTAGAAAAGGAATAAAGAATGGCATCCACCAACACCACTGCAGATGGGTAAGGAGACTGTTTCCAGCAGGTCTACTTGCTTCTGTTCACATTTAATGGGTTTCGATTACCACTGGCTCGTAAACTCCAGATGAGACTCTGTGTAAGAAAGAGGGGAGGGAGCCATTATAATCTGTGTGTGCAGGTCCCATTTGTAAAGAGCTGAAACTTAAAAACGAAGACATTAAGAACTGTTCTAATGGAGATATTGAAGATAACTAACCTGGCCTGAAATCATACGTCAGAAAGCTTTTTTGGTGGGGTGTTTTCAGGGGTGGGTGGAGAAAGAGAGAAAGAGACACACAAACATTGCTTTAATTCAAGACACTTTACCATGTTATTAGCAGGGCATTTCGATACTGGTAAAAATAGATTTCAATGGAGCCAACTATCAGGATGCCTTCTTATTTTTTCATACATGCCATGCTTTTAGCAAAGTTTGCAGACAGGGTCATATCCTTTAGCTTAGTAGTAGATAATGGGTACTATGATTTTGTGAAATGGCCTAAGGCCTGTGGATTTGTGCTTATAAAACAATGCCTGTGATTTATTATTTTACAATCAAATAGTAGGCTTCAAAGAGGTCACTCAGGACTACAGCATATGCTTTGCATACAAAAAGATTCAAGGCTCAATCCCTGGCATCTCTAGCTTAGGTAAGAATACTGCCTGAGGTCAATAAAGACTGACATAGTGTTCACCAACTCCCATCAGCTCCAACCAATAGTCAGGGATGATGGGAGCTGTAGTCTGGGAAAGCTAGTGTAGACAGTGCTGAGCTAGAGCAGTGTTTCCCAACCGGTGTTCCGCGGCACACTAGTGTGCCGCGAGACGTTGCCTGGTGTGCCGTGGGAGGGAGGTGGGCGAGTCGGGCGGCGAGAGGCGGGGCGGCGGCAGCGAGGAGAGGCCGCCCAGCGCAGGGCTCTCGCCGTCTGCCTGCCTGCGTGGCGCTGACGTCACGGGGCTGTAACGTGCCCCACATAGGCACACGCGGGGCGGCGAGCGAGCGAGCTCCCACATCCCATCGCCGCTCGCTTCGGCCGGCCTACTGGGCTGTCGCAGGCGGAAGGCCTGCGCATGCGCGAGGTTTTCGCACCTTCGGGATTCCCTTCACGCTTTCCTCCTCCCGGGTCCTTGAGAGCACGGGAAGCGGCAGCGCGAGACCGGCGTTGAGCCTGGTAGGTATTGCGCTTGCCAAGGCAGTCATTTGGGAAATGAAAACTTGCAAAGCAAGCAACCAGTTCAATCTGAGGTACGTGTATGCTTAATATCCTGTATCTGAAACCTGTTCTGCCCCCTCCCCCACACTTGGTGCCATTTTCATCTACACATGCAGCAGAGTAAGTTGACCCAGAATAGTACCAATTCAGATGGCAGATGGGAGAATGACAGTGCTGAATGCTTTCCCATGTAGAACAGTCCCTGCAAATAAAAACCTAGCATATTTGGAAGAGGGATGCTAGCCTAACCATTCCCTTCTATGCCGTTAGTATTTTTTAATTTTTTTTTACATAAGTAAAAAGTGACCTTTCCCCATCTGGCATGGTGGTGTGCCTCAAGATTTTTTTCATGAAACAAGTGTGCCTTTGCCCAAAAAAGGTTGGGAAACACTGAGCTAGATGAAGTCATGGCCTGTCTGATATGAAAAGCATATGGTTGCGGGGGTGACTGAGCGTGCATTCACCAAAATAGCAGTACCAAAAGAGTACCTCCCTAGGCCTTTTACTTCAGTATTTCTTAGGCACTGCCTAGATCCATCCCCCCAAACGAGCTCTTGCCATCAATTTCCAAAGTTGTGGATTAACTGAAAACACCCACCCACAAAATACTAGCAAAAGCATCTCCCCCACAGGCATGGTCTAAACCTAGTCTATCAAAAGGAATCTGCTAGGGAACTCATACCTGTTGGCAAGCTGAATTCCGCTTAGTGTAGTTGTGCCATCTCTGCTCACAAACAGCCTCAGGTTACTATCTGTAAAGAACAAAGGAAGGGGAAGCGTGAAATAAAAAACTGCCACAATCCCCAGAGGGGATGGCTATGCAAAACTGCTAAGCAAGGGAAGGCATTTTCACAGTTGCCATTTTGCACAGCCATGAGATTACACCATCTTCAGCATCAGAGAACATGCTTAGCAGAGTATTTGGGAAAGTGCTCTTCATACTGGGTTAGGCACTCTCAAGCTACAATGGCAAAAGTGCTGCACAGCAAACAGGAAGGAGGAAGCTGGGATGACACCAAAAGGGGAGCACATCTCACACGCAAGAAATGCTTTCATATATGGAAGATCCCCTAGATAAAAATAAAGATTGCATTTAGAATGATAAAGCAGTTTGGGAGTCCGGCAGGATTTTCTGTTAATAAGGATAAAACTAAAATGTTGGTAAAAAATATAGATCAATGAAAGAGACTCTGCAAGAGGAATTGGGTGTTAAAGTGGAAAAAAAGTGAAGTATCTGTGTGGATATGGATAACAAATAAGAATGTTTTGTTGTATCAAAACAACTATGAAAAAGTGTGGAATACTGGGAAACAGGACCTATTAAGATGGTATAGGGGAAAAACTCCCATTAATGGGAAGAACCTCAGCTGTAAAAATGAATGTATTGCCTAAAATGTGTTTGGTTTTTTTTTGCAGGCAATACCGATAATAATAAAGCATGATTGTTTCAAATAATGGCAAAAAGAGTTAACTAAATTTATCTGGCAGGGGAAGAAATCTAGAATAAAATATAAAATACTAAGAGATGTTAAAGAAAGAGGAGGATTTGCACTGCTGGATTTAAAATTATATTATGACTTATCATGTTTTATGTTGTTATGGGAATGGTTACTATTGGAAAATACCAGATTGCTAGATCTGGAAGGATATAAGGTTTGGATGGCATGCATATATGTGGTATGAGAAGGTAAAAGTCCACAGAGAATTTTTAAATGTATTATAAGAAGCTGTCTATATAGAGTGTATAAAAACCTATTGAAAAGAAAAGCGCCATTGCGGCTATCCCCCATAGAGGCATGTGCACAAAAGAAAACAAATATGGGGGCAAAATGGAGAGCTTATAGAGATATATTAAGTTTTTTCCCTGAAGCTGTTTGTAAACTTAAAAAAACATTAAGAGATCCAACAATGGATATGATTGGTTTCAGTATTGTCAAGTAAACGAAATATTTTAAAAAGATATGTAGAATGGTTTTACATAACAAAGGTCAGAATTTGAAATCAAACTGTTAGAGGTTAAAGTAAAACTGATCTCAAAAAAGTATAAACTGTTATTGGAATGGGAAGCAAAAGATGAACTGGTTAAATCAGTCATGATACAATGGGTCAAAGATTTAGGGCATAATATTAATATGTCTTCATGGGGAAAACTGTGGAGAGTAAATCTGAAATTTACTCCTGTTATGCATTAAAGGAAAACTATATGAAAATGATATACAGATGGTATCTAACCCCAGACAAATTGGCAGAGATGTACAAGATGGTATCAAAACAAACGCTGGAAATGTCAACATAATGAGGGAACATTTTTTCATATGTGATCAACATGTGAAAAAGCCAAACGTTTCTGGGAAATGATACACAATGAAAAGAAAAAAATGTTTAAACTGGTAATTCCCCCAAAACCTGACGCTTTCCTTTTAGAGATAATAGGGTCAGAAACCTCCCAAAAGATGATAAACTTATTTATGTATGCAACAACAACAGTCAGAATCTTGTATGCGCTACAATAATCCTACTATTAAAATTGGTCATTTCTTCGTCAGAGGGCAAATTTAGCAAGGGATCAAATAAGGGAGCCAGTGTGGTGCAGTGGTTAAGAGCGGTAGTCACGTAATCTGGTTAACCGGGTTCGCGTCTCCGCTCCTCCACCTGCAGCTGCTGGGTGACCTTGGGCCAGTCACACTTCTGTGAAGTCTCTCAGCCCCACTCACCTCACAGAGTGTTTGTTGTGGGGGAGGAAGGGAAAGGAGATTGTTAGCCGCTTTGAGACTCCTTAAAGGGAGTGAAAGGCGGGATATCAAATCCAAACTCTTCTTCTTCTTCTTCTTCTACTTTCCCCCCTCTGTGTAGGAGGCAAAGCCTTACAGAAAACAAACCTGAAGACCACGGGAACAGACTCTAGTAAATACTAACTAGTAAACTCACCTTCAGTGTTGCTGACATCCGTGAAGTCCTGACTCTGCATGATTTTCTCCACTATGTCATCTGCATCGATCCGGGTGTCGTCCACCCAGGTGGGATGGCTCTCCACAGAGTCCTTTTTTCTCCTTAGGAATAGAATATGGAAAAAACAGAGAGAAGTGAAGGAGGCTATCCTGATAATGAAAACCTCCATTTCTGCCTGGAAGGGAGAACATGAAGTTCTGCTTTTATATCCAAGAATTTATGTCCCACATATTTAAGCATCACTTTGAAAATTTTAACCTACTGCAGAAAACTACAAACTATCCATAGGCTAAACTGCCCATTTGGCCCGTAAGACAATTTTAGAATCATAGAATCATAGAGTTGGAAGAGACCACAAGGGCCATCGAGTCCAACCCCCTGCCAAGCAGGAAACAATGATCCTTCCGCAGGGAGGACAAGTCATGCCCACCTGCACTACACCTGATGTCATATGTGACTTCAGATGTAAGGTAGGCAAAGCTGAACCAGAAGGGTATTTGCAGGCACTGCATATTGTAGGCACAGTGAAAGGTGAATTGCATAGCCACTCCCAAGCATGAGACAATCACCTGGTTGTTGGGTGCTTAGGAAGAACTATGCAAGGGACTTGGCATGTGTCAATCACCCGGCACCAAATGATTGACAAGCCAGTTGTCCTGCCCACTTGCCAAAGCTGGCCAGTGGGGAGAGGGGCAGAAATAAATATAATATATCTGGCCACCAGGATTTCACTGTGCAGGTCTGGAAACACTGTTCATTGCAGCAGGCAGCCCAAAGCTAGAAGAACCTGAATTCTTTTTCAGAAAAAGGAGAAATATCCCCAGAGTACTGAGAAACGCCATTAACTCAGTGAAGTAACAAATACTTTGAAGGAGTAAGATCCCAAGCATAGACTCCATCATGTCCAGTTTAACTAGTGGTGGTTGAACATGTAGCCCACTTGATGTTGCTGGACCAGAACTCCCAGCGTGTTTGGCCACTTGTTGGTTGGGGCTGATGGGAGCTGAAGTTCAACACCACCTGAAGGGCCATAGATTTCCATACCATTGAATTAAAGCGTCTTGGGGATCCATGGTCTTAATTTGGGATAAAGAAGCTTCATATGTGCTCCAAGAGACACAAATGAATTTTCTCCCATTGCACCAGTGATGGGAAACCTCCAGCACTTTAGATGACTTTGGCCAATGATCAGGGAAGATAGGAGTTGTAGCCCAGCAGTATCAGGAGAATCAAAAGTTCCCCACTCCTCCATTACACCAACCAACCAACCAACCAACCAACAGTTTCTCACCTGGATGATCTGTCCAACAGAAGGTTTGGTCTTGGTGGGCGAGGTGGTTTCTCCGGCTTGTGCTCCCGCTCACCCTCTGGGCACTCCACTGTCATGCTAAGTCCTCCTGAGGCGCTACTGCTGGTGGATGTGTTGCGGCGGTGGGTCAGGTCAGACAAGCTGGAGGATCGTGAATGCTCGGTGCTGTAGCCTGTGAACAGATGTATTAGGTACTACAAGCAACCCACTTTTCCACACCACAGCCACCAGGCACAAGGGTTTGCATGCAGTTTGCTCCACAAACAAGGAAAGCTTTAATCTGCTTATAAAAAGGACAATTCTCGCTCCAAGTATATCCTTCATGTATTGTCAACACCAGTCTTCACCAACCGGGTGCCCTCTAGATTTTTGGACTGCAAGTCTCCGATGAGAATCAGAGTCCAAAATATTTGGAGGCTTCCTGGTTTGCGAAGAATGTATTGTCTGAATCAGTGGTTCTCAAAGGGTGTGGCGCGTTACACTGGTGCAGCAAGTGTGGCAGGAAGATTCAAGGACAGTCACGCAGTGAGCTTCACAGCTAATTTGGGACTAGAACCAGGCCTTCCAGGTCATACTCCAACCCTCTTACTACTACATACTGGCTCTTGGACAGTAACACAGAGCTCTGCCCCACCGAAGAGAGATGTATTGTGCTTCGTTTGTTTTTTTAAAGCATTGTACCAAATAATTTTATGCTTTCTAGAGTTCTGCAACTGCAGCAAAGGTAGAATTAAGCAAAATTAAGTGCAGCAAGGAACAACTGCATTGTACTTTGCATTTCCCTGGCAAGCTATGCAACAAGCAAAGTTACCAGAGATTTTGGATTGCTGGCTGGCGTAGCTTGAATTCCGTGAGTGTCCGGAATGGAATACTTCATCAGGACTTGACAGGTTCTGGTCTGGTTCTTCTGTTGCACCTGATAAGGAAAGGAGACAAGGACATGGAAATATGCTGGGAGATGTCAGCTATGTGGTTTCTCTTTCTCTAGAAAAGTTCCACAGGATTTGTTTCAACTGGCATGTAGTGAGGAAGCCATGCCATCAAATGTCAATATTATCTGTGCAAGAGGAGCAACAGCTCTGGAACTGCCAAACAACTTCCCACAACGATAGCATGAGGCATTCCCTTGGACTGCCCCACCCCCCTCCTGAGAGACCAGCCAATTATTGAACGGGTCTGACCCTTCAAGTTTACTGGGTGAGGTGTGATTCTGTACAGCAGTGGTGGGGAAATTCTAGCCCCTTGGCTCCAATTGGGCCTGGTAGTGGTCACAAACCACAGCCGCCAGCCCAACACTTGACATACGTACGTGGCATCAGATGTGAGGCAGGTAAAGACTTGCCTGGTACTGACTGCACTAGGGAGTTCCTCGTCACTACTGAGAGCAAGTGTCTTTGGAATTGTTCCCCAATGTAGTAGTAGTAGTAGTAGTAGTAATAATAATAATAATAATAATCCCAAAGGATTTTGATGTCAAAGTTGGTCCATGGAGCAGGTTAAAAACAAGTCCACCCACTGTATCCCGTTTCCTTCCCCTGCTGCAAAGGATTCCATTTTTAAAAAGCTCAGCACAACCATCAGGAAGTCAGCACACTGCATTCCAACGGTGGATTTTTTTTGCCTTTGCTCCCCTTTTGTGCTTCCTATTTTAAGACCTCTCTCATGCAACAGAGCAGGCACATCGTTGAACTATTCAATGTTAGCACATGGTGCAGACTGGCAATTGCCCAAGTGGAAAGGGAAAAGATACAGTAGTACCTCATGTTACAGACACTTCAGGTTACAGACTCCGCTAACCCAGAAATAGTACCTTGGGTTAAGAACTTTGCTTCAGGATGAGAACAGAAATCACGCGACAGCGGCAGCGGGAGGCCCCATTAGCTAAAGTGGTACCTCAGGTTAAGAACAGCTTCAGGTTAAGAACAGACCTCCAGAACAAGTCTAAAAATGGAAGGGTAGTGGTAGAGCACATGTTCTGCCTATAGGAGGTCTCAGATACAATCGCAGGCATCCCCAGATGGGACTGGGAAAGACTCCCTGCCTTTCTGAAACCCTGGTGAGAGATTAACAGTCAGTATAGACAACACTGACCATGTTGGACCAATAGACCAATTTGGTATAAAGTGGCTTCCTGTGTTTGCTGAAAGGTAGGGGAGCTGTTCTAGGCTCAGACAAAATAGTCTGGCACGAGGAGAGAACCAAGTGGAGAACAGTGGTTAATAAATAATAAATAAACTTGTGCAGAAAAAGAGGAATGCTGCAAATAGAAAAAAGATACTATTTGCATAAAAGAGCTGAAGCACTTAAACCCAAAGAACAGCAAGCTTGATGCTAATTCAGAATGTGGTGGAGATATAGCAAATGTACTACAGAAAACATATATTACCTGTACCTGAACCAAGAATGGTGGGTCTGGGCTTGTTCTGACGGACTGAACCAATGGTGGCAGATGTGCTACTGGTGGGAGTTGTGCTACTGCTGGTCGTCCCCTCCCCTTTACAGGTCAACTGCAGGGTAGAGTCCTGGCCTGGTATAGTAATTGATTTGGCTGTGGACGGAGGCCTACAAAAAGGAAACACACACAGAGAGTTTAACAAGATGCACACAGCGATCTAGGAACATTAGCAGTAGTCAGTCAGCCAGGGAACGTTAGCACTGATCATTTTGCTTTGCTGCATTACAAGGAACGAAAGAGACAAGCAGGTTGTAAATAACAACATAACAGAAAGAAGGGAGGGAGAAAGAGTTGCTCATGAGAAGCTGAGGTCCTTGCTGGTATGTCCTTGAAAAAAATTCTGTAACAGCTGTGTAAGTGAAGTACGCAATATGATATGAAGTAAAACACTAGCAAGCTGAGAGTGAAATATTTTAGCAAGTAAACAGAGGGCTCCGATGTGGCAATGAGGGCTCCATTTTGAGTATACTGTACAGCATTAAGACATCTTCCACAGCAAACAGAAACCACCTGATAGTCTTGAGACATAATTGCATTTTACTTCCCTTCTCCCATCAACCTAATGAAGGAGGACAACAGGGAACCATGTGACAGGCACTTTAAAATGGTTATTACATAGTGTCTGTAAGCAGCAATGATTTGACCAAGTGGTTCTCAGGAAGAGAAACTACCTGTTGTGAGGCAACAACAGAAAATATATCCTTTAACAGTAGCTGTTGAAGCAGGAGTACCTTGTGAATAAGTGGTTGTTGACTGGCTAGCAGCCATCTCCAAAGTCAGCAGCCCCCGCACATGCCGTGCAGGGGCTCTTAAACCAGCCAGCAACAACACACAGGCACAGCACTGACAGAAATGCTGACAGAAATGTGTGTTCTCTCTGAGGCAGCCACACAAGGGTGAGATCTTTTCATTTTTTTTTTTATAATAATTTTTATTACATTTTTCCAAATTACAAATAAGAAAAGACAGAATAAAAGAAAAGAAAAGAAAAAAGAACAGAAAATAACATCCATTTCAATAACTTATTTCAAATTTCCATTGGACTTCCCCACGTCTCCCGCATAGTGCATTCTTGATAATAAAGTCATCAGCAAATTATACCCTTATTTCGTGTTTTTCTTTATATTTTCAATTGCAATTTAAGTTTAAATCTCTTGTTCTCCGTTTACTCTAAAAATATAGCCTGATATCATTTAACCCATTTAAACTTTGGTTCTTTCCCGAATGTTAACAATTTCCTAAATAATTAAACTTCATTGCTGGGGCTAACGTTCTAAATCATACGACATCTTATGTTTCATACAACTTATAATACTTTTGCAAATAGTCTTTGAATTTTTTCCAATCCTCCTCCATTGCCTCTTCTCCCAGGTCCCGGATTCTTGCAGTCATCTCAGCCAGTTCCATGTAGTTCATCAGTTGCGTCTGCCACTCCTCCAGTGTGGGCAAATCTTGGGTCTTCCAATACTTGGCGATAAGAATTCTTGCTGCAGTTGTAGCATACATAAAGAAAGTTCTATCCTTTTTTAACACCTTCTGGCCGACAATGCCCAGAAGGAAGGCCTCTGGTTTCTTGGGAAAGGTGTACTTAAACACCTTCTTTAACTCATTATAGATCATTTCCCAAAAGGCCTTCAGTCTTGGGCACGTCCACCAGAGGTGAAAGAATGTCCCTTCAGCCTCCTTGCATTTCCAACATTTATTATCAGACAAATGGTATATCTTAGCGAGTTTGACTGGGGTCATGTACCACCTGTATACCATTTTCATAATGTTTTCTTTCAAGGCATTACATGCCGTAAACTTCATACCGGTGGTCCATAACTTTTCCCAGTCTTCTGACATGATATTGTAACCAATGTCTTGAGCCCATTTTATCATGGCTGTTTTAACTATTTCATCCTGAGTGTTCCATTTAAGCAGCAAGTTGTACATTCTCGAAATTACCTTGGTCTTTGGTTCTAACAACTCTGTCTTAAGTTTCGATTTTTCCACCTGGAATCCTATTTTTTTGTCTTGCTTAAAAACCTCATTAATTTGGGCATAATGTAACCAATTTTGCACCTTATCCTTTAATTTTTCAAAGCTCTGCAACCTCCAATTACCTCCAATGTTTTCTATTATTTCCCAATATTTCGGCCAATATGCCTCCATATTGGATGTTTTCCGAGCTTTGGCCTCTATTGGTGAAATCCACCTCGGAGTTTTACTTTCCAATAAGTCTTTGTATTTTTTCCAGACCATAAATATTGCTTTTCTGACAATATGGTTTTTAAACATTCCATGTGTTTTCCCCTTGTCATACCACAAATACGCATGCCAACCTAACGAATTGTTAAAGCCTTCCAGATCTAGGACATCAGTATTTTCCAATAAAATCCAATCTTTCATCCAGCAGAAGGCCGCAGCTTCATAATATAACCTTAAGTCCGGCAGGGCAAACCCCCCTCTCTCCTTTGCATCAGTTAATATTTTAAACTTTATTCGGGGCTTTTTGCCCTGCCAGACAAATTTAGAAATATCCTTCTGCCACTTTCCAAAACAATCCACTCTGTCCACGATCTGCAAAGCCTGAAACAAAAACAACATTTTTGGCAAAACGTTCATTTTTATAGCTGCAATTCGGCCTAACAAGGATAGTTTCAATCTTGACCAGATTTCTAGATCTTTTTTAACTTCTGACCAACATTTTTCATAATTGTCTTTAAATAAATTCAAGTTCTTGGAGGACAGATTGACCCCCAGGTATTTCACTTTTTTAACAATGTTTAGTTCTGTTTCCCTCTGAAACCCCTCTGTTTCAGTAACCGTCAAGTTTTTCCCTAACACCTTAGTCTTTTGTTTATTCAACTTAAAACCCGCCACCCGACCAAATTTCTGAATCAATTCCAAAACTCTTTTTGTGCTAGATTCTGGCTCCTGTAGTGTTAAAACTAAGTCATCTGCAAATGCTTTCAGTTTATATTGTTTCGCTCCGACCCGTATTCCTTGTACCTGCCGATCCTCCCTTATCATTTTCAGCAAAACCTCCAGGACTGAAATAAACAACAGAGGGGATAGGGGGCACCCCTGGCGTGTTCCTTTTTCAATATGAAGTTCTTCAGTCACCACATTGTTCACTATCAACTTAGCTTTTTGTTCAGAATAGATTGCCTCTATTCCATTCTCAAACCCCCTTCCCACTCCCATCCCTTCCAAGTTTTTCTTCATAAATTTCCAAGAAATGTTGTCAAAGGCCTTCTCCGCGTCAATAAAAATTAACACCGCTTTGGTGTTAATATTTGTTTGTAAGAGTTCCAAAATATCGATAATGTTCCTGGTATTATCATACAAATGTCTACCTGGGAGAAAGCCTGCTTGGTCCTTATGGATTACTGCATTTAATACCTTTTTAAATCTGTTAGCCAAGACATCCGCAAATATTTTGTAATCCACATTTAGGAGTGAGATGGGGCGATAGTTCTTAAGTTGAGTCTTTTCAGTTTCCACTTTAGGTATCAATGTGATGAATGCTTCTTTCCACGTATCTGGTGCCCTCCCTCCCCCCATAATCTGGTTGCAAACCTCCATTAATGGTTGCATCAAATAGTCTTTTAAAGTCCTGTAGTATTTGGAGGTAAGTCCATCGGGGCCCGGAGATTTGCCTAATTGCATATTCTGAATGGCATCCTCGATTTCCTGTTGTGTTATTTTACAATTCAAGATTGATCTCTTCTCTTGAGATAATTTTGGTAGGCCATTATCTTTCAAAAGGGGTGAGATCTTTTCAGTGGTGCCTCCCTGTCTGTAGAATGCACTCCTCAAAGAGTTGCGCTGGGTGCCATCACGATCAACCTTTAGACCCTGGGTGAAGATATTCCCATTCACTCAGGCATTTGACTCTTAATTGGGGTGTAATTTGCCTGTATTGGTGTTCATCTTTTAGTAGGGTGGGGTGGAATTTGTCCTTTTTATGTTACAGCAGGATAAGCACTTTTAGTCAAGAATATTATTTTATCTTTTTGATTTGTTTTCTATTTTAGAATTATGGAGGCTTTTATACATGCAAGTCACTCTGAGACATTTTAGGCAGTAAGTGATGAATGCAAGTGATAGTGATGATTTTGTTACTGGTGAAAGAAGCACTGGAATCCTGGACTCCTCTGGGGGGAAGGGTGGGGGTATAAATCAAATGAATTAATAAACTGAATGAATCAATACTCTCTTGACTGCCCCATGGCAGCAGCCAGCAGTTCTCTCCAGCAAACAGCTTTACTATAGCCACTGTTGAATGTCACCCTGTAGAGAGGTGACCTCCAACAGGCAAACACTCAGAATTACATTCCAAGCCACACACCCTGCTCAGAAGTCAGAGGGAAGCAGGCAAAGGTATGGCAATCCTGGGCTTTGCACACGGCTCCTAATCATCTCCTTCTAGCGTAGAAGTGTGTGAAAGCACAACAGCAGACATAATTTTCTCTCTGAACTCTGCCTGTTTTACTCAAGTCCCTTTGCTGACAAAATAATGGTAAAACAAAACAAAACAAAACAAAACAAAACAAAACAAAACAAAACCACTCACGTTTTGAAGCAAGGATCTCCAGAGAGCAGGGACATGCCAATCGTTACCTGAGGAAGATTGAAATGAAAGTCTTGAAAATATGTATGTAGACCACCCTGGTAATTCATAAAACAAAAACCAATAAACCATAGTTTTAAACCAACCAGAGTTCTGGGTTTAGAAGTTATTGGGAACTGTCGTCGGGGTTTTTATTCTTTTCCCTTTTTAAATGGAAGCAGAGGCTTTCCATCTCTTTCTGGCCATAATAAGGGAAAGGGAAGGGTGAGCTTGCAAGTCCTTGGCTTGTTGCGGTTTGTTACCATAGCAGGAAGCCATGGTTTCCCTTTGCGTCTGAACCAAGTCTAAAGGAACTAAAATTGCCTCTAAAAGCGATGACAGCATAGCACTAGGCAATGTGTGTGGATATATATTTTTGCTGATCATGTAGTTCTCCACATCCTATATGGGAAACTGTTTTTTCCCGTTGGGTAGGGAACCAGCAGCTTCAAGTTCCTCCTTTCAGCACCCTACTGCCAAGACACACCAGAACCGGAAGAAATAAGAGGTTGGGGAGGGGGTGGTGTAGAGAAAAGGATTTTAAATATATACACATTTAGGCTGAAATTCAGAAACAGCACCTGGTCCATGGAATTTCTTAGCATTTACCTTCAATATGGAATTATCCTGCCGAGTATTCTTGGTGTCATATCCCTCCAGCAAGCAGCATCTGACAGTGAACCCGGAGCCTGCAAATTCTGCTAGATTCAGATCAGCAAAACCCAGCTGTAAAGGCAACAGCATCAAGATCAGCAAAACTCCATGTGGATGCACACACATGCGCACACAAACTGCACTACACAGGAAAAAAGAAAAAAGAAAAGCACCAAGTGGGACAGGACCAGAATTTGCGGTATCCAAATCCCATTTTGGAACATGCCCTGTTCCTCACCTGGAGGAAACTTCCAGAAAAATTTTGTTCAGAAAACATTTACAGAAAGGGTGGAAGAAACAACTGCTGTTCTGGCAAGGACAGCGTTAACCCGCCTGGAGTCATTGCATAATCAAGGACATAGAAGGCACTAGGGTCAGTGATGTGGAAAAACACACACACACACACACACACACACACACCCCAACATAATAAAACACTCTTTGTATTATGCCACCCCAGAATGCACTGCAGCAAGCTCTCCAAGAGATGAAAGGATATTGCTGTAGATGAAAATCAGTGCACAGTTCCTAAGAAACAAGACTGGGAGATTGCACGGAAACAAGACTTCAGACTTATTTTAAAATTCTGAGGAATGGGTTAGAAATGCTCTTGTACAGCAAGCCATATGGTGAAGTGGAGGAACTTGCCACTAGAGTATGAGATGTCCAACTGACATCAAGTTATAACATTTTCTAATGAAGAGCTTAGAACCAAAACTGTTTAGGTATTTTACTTAAGCAGCATTTTAGCTCATTATAGGATATATTTAGCGTCAAACATAATTTGTTTAGGGTTTCCATCGCCTGATAAAGAAGAATTCTGAAGGCAGGCTTTCTCCTCCCTTTCCCTTTCCCCCACCATATGGGACAAATCACAGTAACTGCTTGCAAATTTTAGTATTGGTACCACAGTACAATCATACTGGAGGTGTTGCCACTTTTAACAGGATGTAAGGGGTAGGACAACTTTGTTTTGGACCCAAACATACAACACGTGGCTAAGGTGTAATGGTGGAAGCTCCCAGCTTTCTTGTATCTGACACCGCTTCAGTAACTAGTTCTATGGCAGCCATGTCCAATGCGTCGATCACGGGAGTGATTCTGGTCAATCTGTCAATCTCCCTCTCTCTCTCTGGACCCAAACCAGCTCTTTCTGTCTCTGAGGGCTTCTCTCTCTCTCTCTCTCTCTCTCTCTCTCCCTCTCTCTCTCTCTCTCAAGGAGAAGCGAGCAAGTGCAAGGCGGGAGGAGGTCTACGCAGATGGAGAGGCTGAGCAAGAGAGAGAGAGAGAGAGAGAGAGAGAGAGAAGCCCTGCGCCCTGGCTCCTCAAGAGAAAGGGCTGGTTTGGGTCCAGAGAGAGAGCGTGCACGTGCGAGAGACCACAGTGAGGCTTACTCCCAAGTAAACACGTGAGAGGGAGGGGGGACCCTTCCTGGCTGCTGCCATCCCGCCCACATTGAGATATTTACTTCCGAGAAGACGTACAAGAGGATTGGACAGAACAAAACTGAAGGGCAGGGGGAGAGAAATTCTGGAATGCATTGATGGGGAAACAAAAATCCTACAGGGTGTGCAGCGTGTCCCCCCTCCTCCCTGCTCTAAAACAGCCGGCCTTTATCTACAACAACACCCCTTCTGCGCTAGTAGTTTGCAGCAGCAGAGGATGTGTTGTTTTGTGTGTGTGTGTGTGTATAGAGGGAGGGAGGGAGGGAGGGAAGCCCTGCGCACTGGCTCCTCAGAGAGAGAAAGGGCTGGTTTAGGTTTACTCAAAAGGAATGGGTGGGTTGGATCCAAGGGAAAGGGCTTCTACAGGTTTCACCCAGTTCTTAAGGTGGTGCATGAAGGCTGTCAACTCTGCAGTTGAGTTTACCCAATTTCTGTTTCAAACTATTGGGGAAACCGCTGTGGCTGACATGTGCCTGACTCATTTGAAAAACAGCAAGAGTCCTTGGGGTACTTTAAAGACTTAACACATTTATTATGACATGAGCTTTTGTGAACAACAATCCATGCATCATGTTCTGATTATGTAGGACCCTGTCCTCAATGTTATTTTCTTACGTTATTACAAGTATACGAAGCATGTATTTTTAAAAATATATTGCTTTATGATGAACTTTTCAGATTTTATGGAAGCGATTATCATTTGTTATTATTTTTATCATAAGCTCAGCCAAATATAATATGTTTAAGTTGAAGAATGACAAGGGGAGAGTGTGGTACATCACTGCCAATTTTTGATACTGGATAGTAGATCAAAGCCTCCTTGAAGTTGGACATGCCTGTTCTATGGTCACTCAGATACTCCACCATACCAGCTAGTAAACAAGCAAGTATCGACATCGAACATTTCAAGGATGTTCAAAGCTGTTAGCATATGTTATGTTAGGATGCATGTTGCCTTGGTTGCTTTTCCTTAAAATAGATGTAAGTATCAGTTAAGGAGGTCAGTATTTGCTGAGGTGTGACACAGAAGTAGAAAGAAGGAGGTGGCTTGTTTACACTCATCTAGTGAGTTTGCAACTGAGGTGCCATCTGAACTGAGGACTTCCTCAACTCACTGTTCACACTCTTAGGCAACAGAGACTTAAACTGCTAAACCAATCATCCTGTCACCCCTCTCATATTCTGAGAGGGGAGCTAGGGTTAATTATTGGTACCTTCACTGAAATACAATTCCCAGGATTTTCTGTGGAGAAATCATAACAATGTAATTTATATTTGTAAGTCTGTAGACATGAGGTGCTCTTAGCAGTTACACAATACTGGTTACCTCTTGCCTGATCTTTCATGTTCCCAAGCTTTCATCTTGGAAAATGTGGGATAGGACAAAAAACTCTATGGTATCTTTTGAGAGGGAAACATTTCCATGACCAAATGATGGTAAAAGAAATGGGAGCAGACATGCACTGAATTAGCCTTTAACAATCCTGTGAGTTTGTTTTCACAGAAGATGATACATCTTCTGAGTTTCTTTCACTTAAAATTGTTTAAAAACATTTCCACCCAGTGTGTCCTCAACATGCCTTGGTGGGGAACCTTTTTAGCTCCTGGCCTAGAGTGGCTGGGGAGACTCAGCCAGATGGGCGGGGTATAAATAATAAAATTATTATTATTATTATTATTATTATTATTAGGCTCACCCTTGTGGGCCAAATTTGGCATGTGAGTGTGGCCACTGACCTGGCACTCACATGGCATCATTATGATGTCATTTGATTGCCAAGTGAGCAGGGCTGCCCACCTGTCAAAATCCCTCACATAGTTTTGCAATTCTTTCTACACTTCCCTTTTAAATCCAATGTTGGAGGTTTAAAAGAGGAATACAGGGAGACTTCCAAAGGCCAGAGCTTGGAGTCTGTCTTAAAGCTGCAAAGTAGCCTTTGAAGTAGTCTTGAGAACAGGAGGGAGCTTGCTTCAAAGTGTGCTTTTGCCTGGCACTCTAAGATTGAATCTGCTGCCTATGCTCCTTTCTTTCTCCTTTCTGTGGAGAAAGAAAGGTGATTTTGCTAGCAAAAGCAATGGAGATGACTTCTCCAAGGCTCTGCCTTTGCTTACAAAATGCTGCCTTCTAAGAATGGAGCAAGATGGGGACTTAGAAGGAAAGAAGGAGGAAACTTGCAAAGGCTTCTGTGAGTCTCCCCACTTCCCTTTTCAATCTTCAATCTCACGGTGATGTTTAAATTCCATTCATCATCAGAGAAAAAAACCATGTTAGGAATACGATCATGCACCCAATGCAACGTTGGGAGTCATAAGAGTTGGAGTTCAACATCATCAGGAGGCCCACAAGTTATCCATCCCTAGACTAAAAGCAAAATGGGTAGATAATAGCAGTTCAAATTGTGATCTGATCTTAAGCTTCTATTAAAGGCTCATGAAAACACAACAGACTCAGCCAGGTACCCATGAGACCTTCATTGCCCTAGTTATGAGTTATGGCACTAGCAATAGGGTACTTCAGAAAGCAGCTACAGAACATTTGAATTCTCAGTGGTCAACCAGGTGTCCTGCTTTTACACATCATAGACCTGTGCACCCTTCTCAAAGGCAAAGACATCTCCAAAACGTGACAAGCTAGTTTTCCAGAACTTGCCCCAATACATTCTTCCACTTGTGCATTTCATTTTCTGTTTTAACATGACCACACACCCACTGCTTACTCCTGCTATAAAAAGTCACATGACTTTGTCATTATGGGTGGCATTTCCCAGATGGCAAATCTCACCACACCCTTCTCACATTAGTCAACAGCTTGGAAGCCTGAAGGAACAAGAGGATTCCTTCAGATGTTTTGATTCAGGGAAATGGTGACCTATTTTTTCAGCATACCCCGCTTCTCCCTTTTAAAGTCACTTATCCATTCTTAATTCATTCTAGTGAGTGCTTCCCAGACTGAAATACAAAGAGGGAGAACCCCTCCGTCATGGAAAAGTCTTCAATTCTCCACTATGCATGAATGCAGCCTTTGGCAACCTGGTGCCCTCCTACTAGGGCTAGTGGCAATTGTAGTCCAAAATATCTGGAGGGCAGCAGGTTAGTGAAGGCTGTATTAACACATAGCAGAGAAATGTGGGGCTCTTGCTGGCTGCAAAGAAGACCCAAGAAAAGATGCTGTGGGTTCCTAACCCAGTAGCCACCAATGCTATGTGTCATACATGCTGAGGTCTAAACTTTTCCCAGGAAATGGATTCCTGAGAGCAAATAGATAACTGAAGACAGCCAAAAGCTGCTAGAGGAAGGGCAATGTTTTTAACAAAAGGATGTTCAGATATAACCTTTCAGTACAGCTTCCTTAATTTTCATTCCATAGCCAACTCTACCATCCGGTTCAGAACCTAGTGTTTTCTCTACATCAGCACATCCATCAGATCTCTCCCAAAGAAATAATTTAACTGAGTACGGAGATCTTGGGAGCCTGGCTTTTGAACAGTACATGAACCCAGCTTAAAAGCCAGACACTAAAAAGGGGCATACCTAATGAATCAAAGATGAGGAACCTCAGGCCCAGGTGCCAAATGTGACCCTCCAGGCCTCTCTATCTGGCTCTTGAGATCTTCCCCAGCCACACATCATCACCCCAGGCCTTACCCCTCACTGGTGTTGCTTCACACACTCCTTGGATGTTTTTGTTTGCATAGAATGTGGTCGCTAAATAACACTTTCTGGTAGAGATGGTTCATGGCCCCAACCCCCAAAACACTAGTCAGCCTCTGAAATGACACCCAAGATGCATGGGTGGGTCATTCACACCAGCTTCCTAAGCCCAATGGAGCCAAGTCTTCCATTATTTTAAGTGTTTTAAACAGCAGAAATTACAGAGTCCTAGAACTGCAGGGCAACCCACTGACAGAAAGTGTCCTTTTTTCTCTATAGGCAGTAAGAATGTGGTGTCATTATCTTAAAAGAAAGACAACAACAGGTAAAGGAGAGCTGATATCCACCAGGAACCAACAGGTGCAACAGCTGAAAACAGAGGGAGACACAAGCCAACTCTGTCAGAAAGTGTAATTTAGGGGGCTACCCATTCCCAGGTACAAAGTACACCCACATCTCTGAGTTTCCCAGAACTATTTTGCCAGACTCTGTAAGACAGCATCATTGGCCATCCTCTCCCTGGTTCAGTTCCCCATCTGCATTAAGGGGATAATACTAAACTACCTTACAGGGCTGCTGTAAAGATTGAAAAGAATGCATTCAAAGTGTTTTGTATGCTCAAAAGCTCATTATTCTACAATTACAAAGAGATGATGTAAAGTTTGGTTTTTCACTGCTCATAATCCATCTTACCTTGGAATAAGTTTTCCCTCCCTTCAGTTCCTGTAATGAGAAAACAAAAAGAGGACAGAAGAGTTTCATTACAGTAATTATAGCAAAGGCATCCCTCTCCTTGCCTGAGTGTAGTGACTGTACATGGTGAAAATACCTTTCAGTGCAATGAAAGGAATACGCAGTACTAACCATTCACCCACTGCTTGAAACAATTGCTGCTTTCCTAGCTCTTTAAATTGGGTGCATTAGCTTCTCTGTTAAAAATGAGGTACATTTAGGGCTAGTCAAGCAGCAGCCACTTTGGACTGACATGCATTACGTGTGTTTGTGGGGTGGGGGTGTTAATCAGACACCTCTAAGTTACCTGGTTTTATTATACTGTATTTACTTTAAAAATGTATAAACCTTTTATCTAAAAGACATTATAAAACCAACCGACACACAAAAAAATGTAAAACGAATAAAACCTTTAGACTAACTAAATCTGCTAAATATATTGGAAAGTTGTTTGCCTGCTTGCTATGCATTTGGATACTCCTTAAGATATCATAGCCAAATTCTGTATTATGGTTTCTGAGATAAAGGAGCAAGTTTTCATCTATGGTTGGATGCAATTAGACGTCCAAGATGGCAGACAACCTTTCAAAACTGCACTGTTTTTGTTCCTTAGAATTCCTGAGCAATGCCAGGTACAAGCCTGCTACTATACCATTATCTAAAATTCATGGGAAAATAAAAAGGTTTTAAACTGGGATCAAAAAACAAAATACAGTCTCAGCACCAGACCTACCTACACTAGGAGGGCATTCCAGAGTCAGAGAACCACCACAGGAGCAGCTCTTTCTTTTCCACATACTTGATGTACTTCTAAAAACTGCACACAGAGAAAGACCCTCTCCGATGACCTTACTGCATAGGAGGTGCTCCTGTAGATATTTGAGCCCCAAGCCATTTAAGACTTTTAAAAGCAAGCACCAGGACCTTGAATTGGGCATGGTAATGAATAGGGAGCCAATGTAGTTCCAATGCATTCTCTACATCCTCCCTTCAGGAGTAGGAACCCAAGAAATAATGCATTTTATCCAAAAATTCTGCCAAAAATAGCAGTTTGTGGCCTTCTGTACAAGGAGTGGGGTTGGTAAGCAAGTTACAATTGTGGGGGAAACTCAGGGGAATTTGGGTTTTTATACATATAGGTTCATACAGTTCAGGGGAAAGCTGGGGGTGGTGATAGAGTGAAATCATATTCTTAGCTAAACAGAGAGAACAACAACTACAAAAACTATTTAAAAAAGGAACTATTGCTGGAGACTGTATTCCCCACTTAAAGCCATAGTTCTAGGTCATAAACCAAACAGGGGTAGAGTCAATGCGGGATACTCACCTTGCGGACAGACACACGGCAGATGCAGGGGTCCAGGAGGCCAGTGGCAGGATTGGCACTCATTTTACAGACAAAGGTAAATTTCTTCTTCCAGTGAACACAGTTCTCCTGAACTTCTTCTCTATAAAGAAAACAAAAAGAGGCAATGTTGAATTCAAACCACTTTGAACAGATTCCAGAACTAAGCTATCTTGGCTGTAGACTTCAAACCCAGAAAAAGAGAGAAAACATTACCTGTTACCCATTGTAATCTTCTCCTGCAGGATCCCTTCAACTGTAGTCAATGAGCCCAAATTTGCCCTCTACCTTCAGCTCTTGATCCCTGCTTGTATGGGGGGGTTTAAGTACACACACACATTCACTCACTCCACTTTTCTATCACAGGCATAGGAGCCAATTCCTAGGGGATGAGGGCTCTTCACCACCCCAATAAAACATTTGAGGGGGCCGGGGCCCCCCAATGTTGATGTGCATTGCCATTCAAGTGGTGTCCGTGCACTGCATCATGTAATCAATTATGTAGGGCAAGACTTACTCATCCCCGCCAATATTTTATTAAAGTTGGCAGCCCTGATCGAAGGTAGTGATATCAGTAAGTTGCATGAAGAAATTTGTTTAGCTATTAGATCCACTATCTAACACATACCTTCACTGTCCACATATCACCCTGCTTTAGAGAGTGAAAAGCAGGTGTAGTGGTTATCCTACACACCCTGATTTTGTATTCCTTAACAGTCAGCATAACATTGAACCCCATACCACACCCTGGGAAAGCCATTTTTACACAACTAGTTACTCTGGTATCAATCACCCTCTTTTAGCTATCATCACAGCGTCATTGTGAAGATAAAGGAGGGTGGGGGGCATCTGTCATGTATATTGCTCTGAGGTCCTCAAAGGAAGGACGGATTAAAATGTAACTAGTAATAAAACAATCAACATTAAATAACTCAATCATTTGCCCCAAGATACTACACAAGTGCAGAATATAAAAGGGTAGGATACTTTGTGAAGCAGCTTAGAGTAAATGAGCAGCAAATTAAATTAAAACGAAGTAAATTTAATTTAATTGGAGGGGGGGAGAAGAAATGGAGTAGGAGAAATCAGGAAGCGGTTTGCATTGTAACTGCTATAACCTGCCCTGGGACATTACAGTGAAGGACAGGTCAATAATAATAATAATACAAAGAGGAATCAAACTCAACATCTAAACCTCAAAGACAAGTTGGGAATGGGGGGAGAAAGAAACAAATTTGATTTAAGAAAAATTAGAAGTATCCAGCAGGGAAGAGATGGAGGAAAAAGGGTAGGGTCACACACCCTCAGTTTTGGCCCTGCTTACAATCCCTGCCCCCTAAAAAGGTGAATGTTGTGTTTTGACAGAAAACAAGTTTGCCCACCCCAGACATACTGTTTTCCTCAGTGGTATAATAAATGTTTAATACAGTGGTACCTTGGGTTACATACGCTAACCCAGAAATAGTACCTCGGGTTAAGAACTTTGCTTCAGGATGAGAACAGAAATCGTGCTCCGGCGGCGCAACGGCAGCAGGAGGCCCCATTAGCTAAAGTGGTGCTTCAGGTTAAGAACAGTTTCAGGTTAAGAACGGACCTCCGGAACGAATTAAGTACTTAACACAAGGTACCACTGCAATCCCAAGTCTCAAATGAACACATGGAGAACAGTGCCCTACTTTCAGCTGAATTTACGCTGCCTTTTGGCCCAGTTTGGCGATTCTCTTTTTTACTGGCCTGTTGCCTCCATCAGCCCAAACCAGAAATGCATGTTTTACAGGGGGGAAATGTGGGAAATGGCCCTGGTGACAGGACACTTGACAAAATAAATGGCTCAGGCAGAAACAGATAAGAAGAACAACCTGGCCGGTGCAGACCTTGGCTTTTTGGCAAACCAACAGAAACATTAAGGCTGGCAATAGACTGGGAGGAGGGGGCTGTGTTGCAGTGAAAAGGTTCAGGTTTTCATTTCTTCTCTGGGGTAAACCATCAAGGGTAGTGGGAAAATAGGTAGAATTGGCCAGCTCCCTTTTCAGTGAGAATAAGCACAACTGTGAATGTGTACAAGGCAGACAGTGTGAGTTTCCCTCTGAATGAGAGGGTGTACTTTGATGAGTCAGGGAGGCTTGTCTGATCAATTTGTGGGCCTGCCCACAGCTCTGAAGACAATTAAAAGTTCAAAGTGTAATTTGGAGGGGATAAGAAGAAGGAAAAAAATAACATCACTGAGATTAGTGGAATACTTCTCTAGCTACCACCGGATAGCAATTTTCAAGCACAGAAGAAAAAGGAGTGGAGTGGGGGAGATAGTACCAAGAAGACATTAGATAAGATTGTGCTTCAATAATTAAATGCAACTCTCTCTCCCCACCAATAATTAAATGTGGCTGTCTCTCCCTCATCCCTTTTTACCCTTAGGCACAATGCAAGTGAACAGAAACAGAATCAAGTTGTAGGCTGGTAGGAAGAGGGAGCTTTATCCACTGCTTGTTCTTTGCTTTCCAACATTTGATTATGGCTAAAGGGACTCTTTAGGTTTGCGAATACACATGGAAAAGTAACAAGCTCACAAAATGACATACTAGCCCACACACATTTATTATTGTCGTTGTCATCATTATCCATTTATTACAGTCAGCAGATCATCCCAAGGCCAACACAGTACAATACCTTTATTAGGACTTTTTTTTTTTTTTTAAAAAAAAAGAAAGGTTACAAAATGGCGGTAAACAGTATCAGCCATTCAGTAAGGCCTTCCTTGTGATTTTTTGGCGTTACTGATTCGGACCATAGACTCAGGTTTGAACTCCCACTTAGCCACAAAGCTCCCTGGGTGACTATGGACCGGCCACAGTCTGTCAGCCTCATATGGTTGTTGAGAGGTTAAATAAGGGAGGGGGAAGAAGAGCTAAATTATGGGATAACCTGAACATTGCTGTAATGTGTGTCAAAAGTCTGCGTCACTCTAATACATTCCCTATATATTATTGTTGGTGGGAGGTGTGCTGCAGTAGAATTCTAGAAATAAACTTTAATAAAGCTTGGGTTATGGAGGGTATATTTTCTGCCTGCTCAGCTTAAGTCTTTAAAGTGAAGGAAATTACAGGGAGCATAATTTAATAGCTGGCCTGGATGAGACCAAGAAAAATGTGTGTATAATCACAAAGGGTACAATTAGAGAGGGAGCATGCACACAGAATGAAGCCAACAAGGTGCCAGAAGCAAAGCATGAAGACAAGAGGAAAGTAACAACATTTCCCAATCAAGATTACAGGGCAACCCCAGCTTCACCCTAAATCAGATGCCAGAAATAGATGCAACCAATTTGAAAACAATGTCCTGTGAGTGAGAGCTGGGGTGGGAATAGATTAGACCAGTGTTTCCCAACCTTTTTTGGGCAAAGGCACACTTGTTTGATGAAAAAAATCTCAAGGCACACCACCATTACAGCCCCGTGACGTCAGCGCGCAGCGTCACGCCAGGAGGGACGCACGAAAGTGTAAGTTTCAATTTTTTTCCCTCCCCCTTGCCGGGGAACCTCCAAGCTTTGGGGGTGGGGGGGGAGGAGGAAGCAAAGCGAGGCAGGAAGGAGAGCGCGGCTTGGCTGGGTGAGCTTTGGCAGGGGCAGGGAATGAGAGTCGCGAGGCGGGCGCTGCGGACGGAGGCGCTGCCTGCCAAGCTCGCAGGCAGCCAGGCAGGCAGACGGCGAGAGCCCCGCGCTGGGCGGCCTCTCCTCGCCGCCGCCGCCCCGCCTCTCGCTGCCCGACTCCCTCCAGGCAACATCTCGTGGCACACCAGGCAACATCTCGCGGCACACTAGTGGTTGAAAAACACTGGATTAGACCAATGACTGGCCATTAGTGCCAGATCATCACTGGGCTTGCAAGTGTCTATCTAATATCATTAATACCTCCAGAAGCAAACATCATCATCATCATTATTATTATTATTATTATTATTATTATTATTATTATTATTATTATTATATTTCTGCCAGGCCAAAATATTTACATTTCATTCATATTCTTATCCTTCAGAAAAGAAGTAAAATATCCAAAAACCTACCACTGCACCCTGGAAATTTCTATGAGGGGCACAGAGGAAGGCCAAAGTATTCTGTCTCTCTTCTAGCACCATTCACTTGCCTGAAGGCAACTTTCTGCCTCAGGCTACCAGGCTGGTGCTTAAATACAAGGCTATTATCATGGTTCCATTTTACTTATTGACACTAAATGTTCATATATTCTTAGAAAGAAAATGCCATTTTTGCTTTTTTTAAGTTCCTGCAGTTACATACAGATCCAGTTTCCAGGACAGCTAATTTTGTGCAAGTACTTCCTTAAGAATTACGCTGAAAAACAGAAGTGGAAAAGCCCAAGTATTTTAATGACACACAAAGGTCAGATTTAGGCATCCCCATTTACAGATCCTTAAGTAATGGGGCAGAACAAACTTTTTCCAAGTTCCTCAAATTTATCCAGGATGTATGGTATAACGAAGGAAAAAAACTGACAGGAGATTGTACAAAATGCAGTTCACATATGCATATTCCCCAAGGCCTATTAGAGATTATGCATGGCCAGAGAATACAGTGGTGCCCCGCAAGACGAATGCCTCGCAAGACAGAAAACACGCTAGACGAAAGGGTTTTCCGTTTTTGAGCTGCTTCGCAAGACGATTTTCCCTATGGGCTTGCTTCGCAAGACGAAAACGTCTTGCAAGTTTGTTTACTTTTTCTTAACACCGTTAATACAGTTGTGACTTGACTTCGAGGAGCAACTCATAGAACGCAGTGTACATAGTAGCCTTTTTTGAGGTTTTTAAAGACTTTGGTGATTTTTGAAGCTTTTCAAAAACTTCTTTTGCAGCCATTTGGTAAGTTAAGCTTTTAAAACTTTTTTGGGGGGGGTTGGATTTTGGGTTGGGGTGTTTGGAATTCAAGGACTTGGTGTTGGGAAGGGGTTTGCAAGAATCTGGAAGCTTGTGTGTTTTTTTCCTGCATTTTTATGATTTTCTGTGACCATTGGGCCACTCTGCTGTTTTTTTTAAAAAAATCTGGATTTGAATTTCTGTGTGCTGGGTGGCTGGGGGAACAGTTGGGGAGGGGTTTGCAAGAATCTGGAAGCTTGTGTTTTTCCCCTGCATTTTTATGATTTTCTGTGACCATTGGGCCACTCTGCTGTTTTTTTAAAAAAATTATGGGTTTGAATTTTGAAATGCTCTTTACAGTATGTGTGACTTTAAAGAGCACTTAATAAACTCTTGTTGTACCAAATTTGGCTTTGTTTGGACTTTTTTTTGACCATAGGAACGCATTAATTGATTTTCAATGCATTCCTATGGGAAACCTATGGGAAGAGGAAAAATTCGCTAGACGAAAAAATTCGCGGAACGAATTAATTTCGTCTTGTGAGGCACCACTGTATACACAATTCAGATGAAATATGCACATTCCCCAAAGTCTGTTGGACATTATGTATACTGACCGAGAAAAGTGCACAATTCCCTCTTAGTGGATAGATTAAGTGCACACGGTATATGAGACCAGGTGAATGTGCACATGGCCAATCATTATGCGCATTAACAACTCAACTTACATTCTGCTGAATATACATATGTGACACACACGTATTTCACATTTCATCCTCAGCACTAGGTACAAAAAGGGATCTCAGGTTGCAGTGAAAGACTATGGGGGAAAGAGAAAAAAGTATAGCAGCAGAAATGGCAGCTTTCCCACAGCATAAAAGCTAGCATTTATTCAGATCAATAGCTTTGTTTACTTCTCATTTTCAGGGGTCATTGTGCTTTTGCGATATCTGCTTGATTAAAAGTTTTATCACTAAGATATAAATCTGGGTCAAACCCTCAAAAGCAGCACTAATCCTCTTGTGCTATTGCAACAGATGGCTCTGTGTGGCATGTTGGCTCACCATTTTGTTTGAGGATGCCCCAGTTAAGCACCAAGGCCGTGTCACGCTACCTGTTCTTAATCAGTAGGACAAGCCAACCTATCTGATAAAAAGTCATTCCCCCAGCCAATCCTAAAAATCCAGTATTGGAGGCTGTATGCCTCTGAGTAGCAGTTGCTGGGAATCTAAGGTGTGGAGAGTGCTGCTGTGCTTAAGTCTGGCTTGTGGGCTTCCCATGGACCTCTGGTTGGCTACTGTGAGAACAGGATGCTGGACTAGATAGGCCTTTGTTCTGATCCAGCAAATCTCTTATGTCCCATTGTAAAAAAAGTTAAGAAAAAATAGTAGCAGCAGCTGTTTTTCAAGTTAGTACTAACTTCCTTACTATGCAACTTGGTTAAGTAGAAGAGTTTAGCCAGCTTCTTAATAGGGTTGCCAAATGTCCTCTTTTTCCAGGACACATCTACCTTTTCAAGGGAATGTAAAATGAGAGTAGTCATAGTGATTCATAGTTAAAAGTAGAAATCGGTAAATGTGTCCTCTTTTTTGCTCTTCAAAATATGGCAACCCTACTTAATGTAATCCAACAATGGGCACCTTTGCTGGACACTTTCATCCTAGTGAAAGGCTTTCCTAATATTAGCACCATCAGCTAAAACATGTTTGTCTATGAAGTAAAAAGCATATTGCTGGACCTCATGATGGCATGACTCTCCTACTTAAGCCATCAGGCTGGGGTTAGGATATCTATAGAACCATCTACTGTTTTGTCCTCTTACCATTCTAGGTGCAGCAAGTGGGCATATCAGAGACAGGACCTTTTTGATGGTAACACCAACAATGTGGAATGCCATCCCAGCCTCTGCCACTGTTTGCAGTTCTGTTTCTCCAAAGCGACTTTCTCCAGAAAAATCAACCAAATCTCCCCTCCTGCTCCTTGTTCCTCGCGAGAAGCAATCTATTTGTTTGAAACCACACCATGTTTCTACCTGCTAATCAGTCAGATCTCCCTTCCTACTCCCTGCCCACATGAGAGAAGCAATACATTTAACTGTGTGAAAGAGCTTCTTCACAGTTTGTTTGCAATATGTGTAATATCTGATGTGCTCCTCAGCACATCAAAAAGAGCAGATGGAAAGGAAACACTTCAGTCAGTCAATCAGGGCAGTCTCGCCCATGCCACTGCCCATGTATGAGCCAGTGGCAGCATTCAAAATTTGTCATTTTGCACCTGGCTATTGGCCACTTGTGACCAAGTGAAGATGCCTGGGCGCCAGGATGGCACCTGATGTCTCCACCATCTGGAGCTGCATGCCTGGAGATCCTAGGATCTTGCCTGCTTTCTAACAACACACCCTGCAGAATTTTGTGATATTTTATCTGCACAATCAGAATTAATTTCATGTATCCAAAAGTCATATTGAAATATATGACTTTCAAGCTGTCTGGCCCCCAAATGGCAACTAGACATTCCGTTTTGATGGCTACAACCCTAGTTTAAGGAGGCATTTGGTGCCTAGCTTATATACTGTATCTGGGTTTCAAAGACTGGCCAGTGAACCATCCTGTGATCTTTGGATGAAGGGCAGCAGACAAATTAAATAAATAAATAAATAAATAAATAAATAAGATCCAACTTATTAAAAATCCCAGAACACAATAGGAAGGGCTCTGAATCAACAGCATTTTGTCTTGGACTGCAAGACGTACCTTTGACACAGCCATTCAATGCTAGAAAGTCATTTGTTCGTGACTTCACTCACGTTATCCAAGACAAACAGCCAAACTTAACAGATGAACATTCAGCTGTTTTCATTCTCTACATGCTGTTTCTTTCCCAGAACACTGAAGTAATTATCCAAGCAAAAAAGAAGGGGGGAGCCTTTTCTAAAATGGAAAGAGTATGGCTCAGACACTGATGATGTAAAACTTTGTTATCAATACAAATCTTAAATTCAGTTGTTAACGCAAACAACTCAGATGTTCCACAGTGAGCATTTATTGAAGGTCACGCAAATGAGTTACCACATCCTCCTACCCATGAAGTTACACTCATGCTTTTATAACCCACACAACTACAAGCTATCTCCATCTCATTCTTCTATATTCCTATGCTTACCTATCTTATTCAGATATCATAACAAGGCTATATGGAATGCTAAACATCTGCTATTTATTTTGGAAATTTGTTGCCTGTTCACTATGCAAATTTTGCATGATGATTCCAAAGATTCAATAAGGTTTCTGCCTACATGTGAATACCATTGGATACCATTTAGAATAAAAGTGGTGGACTGAACCTTTCAAAACGGCACTAATTTTAACCACCGATTGGCTGAGGCCAATGCAGCTTGTTTTTCCAACATAGCAGTATATCGCTAGACTGTGATGTTTGGGCTGGTGATATACCTCAATGCTGAAAAACTGATATTGCCTAGCCCTAATCATGAGAGGTTGCTGACCAACTAGAATGTGAAGCCTGGAGAGTGGGATGTTCGTTGTGAGGAAAGGTGGACATGTTTCCCAAGGAATGTCAACTTAAGTCTTAATCTAATTACCAGTGCAATGGGTCTGATGGAGGAGGTCCTACTGTCATTTTCCTAGATTTAATTAACAAGTGATTAAAGGGCATAGAAGTGGACACTTACATTATGTCTGGCAACAGTTCTGGGGGTTTACTAGGCTTAAGCAGCCATCTTTCCACATGAACAACTTCAATCTCTAGAAGGGTTAGTAACAAAAGCTAAGAGTCAAATGGCACCTTGAACCTAGGTTATGTTCACACAATGATATGTCTGGACACAATTTTTTACAGGATTACAAAGCAAATGAAGACAAGATTGCCAATCTAGCTGAATATGGAATAAATGCTGTGCATAAAAGGCAAGTTCTTTTAAAATACAGAAACGATTAAGTGGAAAAGCAGCCTAAAAGAGATGAGACTGCCATTTTACGCTAGGAAAAGTAAAAACCAAACTTCAAAGCAATGCTAGAATACACAGCTAAAATGCACTGAAGTTCCCATTGAACTATGTTTCTCAGTAAAAAAAAATGCCTGCTGGAAACAGAAAGATGGCCACATTCAAATGCAGCACAAATCCATGAACAGTAATTAAATAAATTAGCCTGTGTGCAAGCTGGAACCTGAACATTCCCTGCTTCCTTCCTTCCTTAAGCAGGAAAACAAACCATGGAGCAGCTGGCTATGTGTAAACCATTGCTCACAGTTCCTTCCTCCCAAACTAACCTGACTGTGAAACCAAGAACAAGCCTTAGCTTCAGATCACTTTTTGGAGAGTAACAAATGGTTTGGTTCACACACAAATGGGTTGTTTCTCCACCAGAATAAGGAAGGAGTGAAGCAGGAAAACCTGGACTGCATTCATCAGCCAATTTCCTTAACTCTGGTTAATGGCTTCATGCTATATCCAAACACACCCAATGCCTGCTAACATATCACTGGATGGATAAGACACTACTTAAGCATGTTATGTTCACAGAGGGTAGGGAATGAGTAAGAACAGATTATATTTGAAATACAAATGGTTTGCTATTGTTATAACTTTATTATAAAACAGCTTTACAATTTTTTAAAAGTATCTTCTTTGTGTGATGGATAGGTCATGCATACCTTGCTTCTACAAATTCAAAGCAGTCTTTTCCGGCTGTCACAAGACTATCTGACAGGGTCTGCAACCACATACCAGTTACCTACTGCTTGCCCCAGAAAGTATATTTTTATCTTCACAACTAAGGAAATATAAATTGCAATTCAAAATAGCAGTGAGCTACTACAGAGATGCTTAAAAGGCTTGAAATGACACAGCAAAAAAGAAGGGGGGAAAGGAAGTTGGTGAAATGAGAAATAAAGACTGCAGGAGCTAAAGTAAGGCATTAGAGGGGTTAATAGATTATGAGTTATGATCAACTGCTGCAAAGGAGTGCTGATGCACCAGTACAATCAGAGCGGGTGGGCAGTTCCAACTCCAGAGTCTTTCTGCCACATCTACAGAAAGAACATGGATTGCTTTTGGTCAGAGGCCAGGGATGCTTGCCAGAGAAAAATATCACAAGGGTCACAAAGTGAGCTCATGCTGCAGCTCGAAGAGACAGATGGCCCTTGACAGAAGCAAAGCAATAACCGGGCAGGCAATGCTCTGCGACTAAAAAACGCACCCAGAACTTTCAACAATACAAATGCAAACAACACAGATTTGCAAATAACCCTACAGAAAAGCTATCAAATACTACTCAACATGGTGGCTATATACTGCCTCCAATAACAGAAGCAGCAATCCTCTGAGTAGCAGTTGCCATGGAACAGCAGGTGGGGAGAGGGCTATGGTCCTCCTCTCCAGCTTGTGGGCTCCCAAGGAGTATCTGGTTGGCTACTGTGAGAAACAGGATCCTGGATTAGATAAGCCTTTGGTCTGATCCTTAAATTCTTTAAAAAAAACCCAAACACCTGTCTTACCTACTTTCATCAGTATGGAGGCAACTGAGATGCCAAAGCAGTGACACCTGGCTTTGCTGCACCAGCCTGACTGGCTATCAGTGGAACCAGGAGGGGTGAGGAGCATGGCCTGGGGAGAGTCTGGTGGGCCAGAAGATTCTCACCCCTGTGCTACAGTACAGAACTCAGCTGGGACAGCAGTTAAAATTCTGGTAAGTTGGGGAGTTAGGAACATGGCATTTACTCTGGCTACCCGCAGCTTTTTAGGCACAATTCAAGTTTGTCAATAAAATTCCAGAAGTCTGGGCACAATATTATCCACTTTATGTTTTAAAGAACAAATCTCAAAGTGGTTTACAATACATTAAAACATCAAATAAAACAATCCAGAATAAAACTAATTCAAGCTTCAGGGGAAATATTTCAGATCCTTCTCCAAGTGACAATTTTGCTTTTTCCGGTCGCCAACCTGGAGTCCTTTAGACTGGGAAAAGCAAAATCTCCATGGAGTCACAATTGGATCTGCGTCAGTGGCAAAGTGTGCCTGATGCCTGCCTAATTTTGAACACTGATACCAACCTTTTGAGTCTATCCCAGTATCAATTATTGGAAGGCAAGGACCCTGGAATAGTCACAGTCTCTCAGCCTAGGTTACCTTATAGTGCTATAGAGAGGATAAAATGGAGATGGGAGAACCATGTTTGCCACCTTGAGCCCTTGCAGGAAATGTGAGGCACCTTCAAAGAATACTTCTTTCCCTTTTAAAATTGCATTTATAGCCCACAACAGTGAACAGCCTTTCCAATGAGTTACCAAAGGCCAGACATCATTCAGAACTATTAGGTATTTAAGCTACAATCTGCACTTAACTTTGGGTGGCTGAGGTTAAGCAAGTGAAAAGGGTGGGGCTTTATTGCCTTTTGGTTGGTTGGTTTCATGTAAATAGCTGACCTATGTTCTCATTTCAAAGAGTTACCTTTAGACATTTAAATAGGAGCACATGTACTTAAAAAGCAGATAAAACTGAGGTACGTCAGTCAAGAAGAACAACTGGTTGAGCAAATCAACAGAATAAGTACAATTCTTCTTCCGTCAGTGGTGACACACTATTAACAATGCAGAAAAACTGAGTGCACACACAAGATCGCAGGTTGTTATTTTGGATTTTGAGAACAGCTACAATCCCCTTGAAGATTACTCACACCATAAATATAGGTTGGAAACTACTTTATAAAACAAACGTATGGATACAAAACAAGTGTCTCTTTTCTGTCTAATCTCTTCATGAAAAAGAATGAGTGACAAGTGATAAACAGTAATCATGAGATCATCTTGTTATGCATTCTAGGACTAGTGCTAGCACTGAAATGGAGACATGTGAACTCAATTTTATTTGGCAAATTGGATAAGAGAACAAAGTGGTGGGGAAAAGAGCTGACAGGTTTTAAGATCAGTCGATGGAAAACTTATAGGCACATGTTTTGTGGTAGGAAAGGTCATTCTGGATATTGGAATCTGACTTCTAGTATTAATATTTTCTTGAGAAGCAAAGGGCTACTGTTGGAAGCTCAACTCAGCAACTGACTTACTGTTTAAGTAACTGAGGACAGCAAAAGTTGGGGTAGAGGGGAAGTTAAAACCATTCAAGTTTCAATGCTCTCCACTGTCCAGTACCGGGGACTGCTATGCTTACAAGCTACCTAGGAGCATCTGGATGACTATGTCTGGATGGAGACAGGCCTGGTTCACATATCACTTTAAACCAGCCACATTTCACTATGGCTTAAGATGGAAGTGCAGAGTGCTGGTGCACACCAACTTGATTGGCTTTTCCCCAGCTCCCAAAAGCACAGAAGGAAGGAAGCCATGATGTGGCTTAGTGCTACATCCGCTAACAAACCACAAGCAAGACACCAAGAATAAACTTTGGTTATAGCTTGTGGAGATTTATAAACCAATGAGCCCAAGTTTAGACATAATGCCTGGAAGAGAAGGGGAGGACCAATGCACCCACCTTTTCAGCCCTGTGCGTCACCATGCTGCACATTCACTTCTGAATCATAGTAAAGGTAAAGGGACCCCTGACCATTAGGTCCAGTTGTGACTGACTCTGGGGTTGCGGTGTTCATCTCACTTTATTGGCCGAGGGAGCCGTCGTACAGCTTCCGGGTCATGTGGCCAGCATGACTAAGCCACTTCTGGCGAACCAGAGCAGCGCACAGAAACACTGTTTACCTTCCCGCCAGAGCGGTACCTATTTATCTACTTGCACTTTGACATGCTTTCGAACTGCTAGGTGGGCAGGAGCAGGGACCGAGCAATGGGAGCTCACCCCGTCACGGGGATTCGACCCGCCAACCTTCTGATCGGCAAGTCCTAGGTTCTGTGGTTTAACCATAGTTAAGGTTAATAGTCAAAATGACATGCAAATGAGGCCATAGAGGCGTTAAACCTGGTTACAAGATCAACTTTTTGGGGCCCTGGCTTGGAGAAACATCATTCAGAATTCCTTCTGGGCATATTACTATCAGATATATATTGCTCTACTCTCTCCTCCCATACTCCTTTAAAAATTTGTTTCCAGACCTCAGATTCTGAACTAACATATTGGTTCCATTTTTATTTTGCTTTTTATAGGCATTGTGAGGCACAATTCATTTTCACTTGGCAGATTTACTAAAACAGAGAGTAAAAACCTCTCCAGTGAAAAAAGAGGCAGTCCAGAGCTGGTAGCTTTACTAGTATCTTCATTTTAGATACAGTTTCCAATTCACCCTTCGGATCTGCAAATAAATTGAAGCCTAAGAGAGCTATGCACGAATAATATAAGCCTAAATTCAGTCCTGCAGTGAACTTTAGCCTTGCTTTTTATCTCCAAAGTTACACCACCTTTAAGCTCAATACAAGAAATGACAACATAATCTGCATTATATAAGAGCTATAAAAATAGCCCTGATTAAACAATAGGTTCACACCCCAACACGTATGGACTTGTCCCATGAAGCAACACTACCAGGTGCTATCAAGTCCACAAAGAAACAAGACCACCATCACGATCAAGTCATGTTTTGCCTCTGAATACCAGCTGCTGGGAATCACAGGTAGCGATAGCCCTGTAGCTTAAAAAAGCCCCCCCCCCCACCTCCAGCTTGCATTAGGCAACCTAGAGGTGCAGGCTCCATTAGACTCTGCCCCCCTGCCAAGGCAGCCACAGCCTTGGCATGTGGCTTTGGTGGGCTCACCCAGGCAGTTCAAGGGCTCTCTGATGCTGCTGCCGGGTCCAGAGCTTGCCAGCAACCTCAGGTAGTCCCGCCTTGAGGACTTCATCTGGGAGGGTGGGTAGGAGCCCTGAGGTTCCTGTTCATGCACAAGCAACAAGGACTTCAGGGCTCGGTCAGCTAGGGGCAGTGGTCAGCTCGGTCAGCTGAGCAGCAGTGGGGTCAGCGCATTGGCCCCAGCCTATGAGGCGATGGGGTGAAAGCGCCTCAGCTCCCATAATGAGAGCTGACTCAGTTTCACCCCACGACTCGCTGGTTGGGGCCAATACAACTTCTTTCCACATCATAGTTTATCACCAAACCACACTGTTTGACAGGTGATAGATACATCACGATGTTGAAAACCTAACATCGCCCAGACCTAGGAGTAGTAATGCTGGATATTTGTTAAGCCCTGAATCCACTTCCATCACTACTGCCACTTGGTGGTGCAGAATAAGCAAAGGAAGTAATTTGAGGAGAGGGGTGGGTAGAAATTCCAGTGGAAGGCAGGAGTCAGAAAACAACTTCTTTTACCCTCTTCTCCTCTCCCCATAAGTTGGCTCAGTGTGATGGCACACAAAACACAAGAGGGAAACCCACTAATAATTAGGCAGTGGAATGAGAATAAAAACAGTACTGTGTCATCATATAGCTCCATGAGATGCATACACCCAGTCAGAATGTTGTGTACAGTACCAGTCACCCCACCTCAAAAGGATATGCCAAAGAGACTGGAAGGAGTATGATTTAGAAAGACAAGCTACATCCATTGATTCAATTAATATATAGTGGCATTGCTCATATTAAGAATTTAGGGATCTTCAACCTTAAATCACTTCAGAAATTACAGGTGCAAACATGACACACACCACTACAAATTGGTTACATACATATCTGTGAAGTTCTTAAGATTTGTTAAAAACTATTTCTTTAAATAAATAGGACTATCTATCTATCTATTGCGCCTGGTGCGCTATATATATATTGCGCTATATATTGTGCCTATGATGTTGGAGGTAGGGGTTGTTGTTTTTTAAATTCTAGGGAACAACCTAGAGGAAGCATTACAAACAAGATAGATTTTATAAATAGATGTTGTGATTATGCATCTGTGCACTGAGCAATACAATATTATAGTACTGAATTATGGTAAGCCAGTTATTTAATATATGCATTGTTTTAATAATGCATATTTAATATCTGTGACCGTCCAGATGGTGCTTGACTACATCTTTCATCATTCCTGAAGACTGGTCATTCAGGATGGGGCTTAAGGGAGCTGGAGTTCATCAACACCTGAAATTCACCCAGTTTAAAAAGAAAATATGATAAAGATTTATAAAAGTTATCAGTAGCATGAAGAGTTCAAAGTAATTTACTCTCATGCAACACTGAAACTTTGTCACCCAGTTAAAGGACAGGCATCAAGTTAAAAACTTCCTTCACCCAATGCTTAATTTACTTAGGAAGTGATCCAACCGGATTTCCTTTTCATCAGTTTCATGGGGGAGAGTTAAAGCATGTGAGCTCAATGGGGCTAAAAAATACTTTATTTGACTGGGTCATGCCGTTTAATTTGTTACGGCAAGAATGGTGATAGCTACTAGCAATAGATGGCTACTTAGATGATTTAAATTATATTCAATGAATCAGTCTACCATAGCTTTATTACCCTGTGGTGATGGTGGCTAAAACTAAAATCTTAATTGCCAGGAATACTTTCTCTCTCCAATTACCACACACACACACACACACACACAGAGAGAGAGAGAGAGAGAGAGAGAGAGAGAGAGAGGTTACAGAGCAGGAGATGACTAGGTAACTGCCCAAGGCATCTGACTGGCCTTTGTTGGGAAACAAATCTCTGGACTGGATCTTTTGGAGTGATCCAGCAGGATAATTTTTGAAAGATACAGGTAAAACTATGATATTATTATTATTCACTCTCACAAGAGGTAGTGATGGCCGCCTAATTGGATGACTTTAAAGTGTTGACCCAGTGTGCAGCAACAGTGAAAAGGGCATGCTATGGATCATTAGAAAATGAACTGAAAATAAAATTGCCAATATCATAATGCCATTATACAAATCTATGATGCAACTGCATTTGGAGTTCTGTGTACAATTCTCAAAAAATAAATTGTAGAGTTGGAGATGGTTCAGAAAATGGCAACTAAAATGATAAAGGTGATGGAGTGATTCTCCTATGAAGAAAGGTTGTAGCATTTGGAGCTTTTTAGTTTAGGGTGACATGACAGAAGTTCATAAAATCATGCAAGGTACAGTGGTGCCCCGCAAGACGAATGCCTCGCAAGACGGAAAACTCGCTAGACGAAAGAGTTTTCCGTTTTGGAGGTGCTTCGCAAAACAAATTTCCTATGGGCTTGCTTCACAAGACGACAATGTCTTGCGAGTTCCTGCTGGTTTTTCCCCTCCCCCCCTTTTTCTAAGCCGCTAAGCCGCTTATCAGCTGATCCGATCAGCAGATAAGCCGCTAAAAGCCGCTAAGCCGCTAATGGGCTTGCTTTGCAAGACGAAAAAACCACTAGACGAAGAGAATCACAGAACGGATTCTTTTCATCTTGCGAGGCACCACTGTATAGAGAAAGTGGATAGAAAATATTTTTCTTCCCTCACTCACAAGCCCAGAACTCATGGGCCTCCAATGAAGCTGAATGCTGGAAGATTCTGAACAGATAAAAGAAAGTACCTCCCCACACAGAACATAGCTAAACTGTGGAACTCACTGCCACAGGAGACAATGATGGCTTTTAAAATGGATTACAAAAATCCACATAGAATAAAGTGATCAGGAGGTACGAGCCATGATGGCTGGGGAAACCCAGCCAGATGGGCGAGGTATGTATATATAAATAAATAAATAGATAGATAAATAAATATTGTGGTTGGAGGCAGCAATGTTTCTAAACACCAGTTGCTGGAAACTGCAGGAGGGGAGAGTGCTCTTATGCCCAAATCCTGCTCGTGGGTTTCCCACAGGGATCTGGTTGGCCACTGTGAGAACAGGATGTTGGACTAGATGGGTCATTGGGCTGATCCAGCAGGCGCTTCCTATGTTCTTAAAAGAGGATTAGACAAATGAATAAAGGGTAAGCAGAGACATCACCTTGCCAACAAAGGTCCTTATAGTAAAAGCTATGGTTTTCCCAGTAGTGATGTATATGGAAGTGAGAGCTGGACCATAAAGAAGGCTGATCGCAGAAGAATTGATGCTTTTGAATTATGGTGCTGGAGGAGACTCTTGAGAGTCCCATGGACTGCAAGAAGATCCAACCTCTGCATTCTTAAGGAAATCAGCCCTGAGTGCTCACTGGAAGGACAGATCCTGAAGCTGAGGCTCCAAGACTTTGGCCACCTCATGAGAAGAGAAGACTCCCTGGAAAAGACCCTGATGTTGGGAAAGATGGAGGGCACAAGGAGAAGGGGACGACAGAAGACGAGATGGCTGGATAGTGTTCTCAAAGCTACCAGCATGAGTCTGACCAAACTGCGGGAGGCAGTGGAAGACAGAAGTGCCTGGCGTGCTCTGGTCCATGGGGTCATGAAGAGTCGGACACGACTAAACAACAACAAGGGTCTCTATGGCAAATGGTCACAATGGCTATGTTCTGCCTCCACTGTTGGGAGACAGGATGCTTCTGAATACCAGTTGCTGAGGAACACAAGAATTATTAATTTATTTCCATTGTCATTTATGGCATTTCATGTCACATACCATTTTATTAAGTACCCTACTTTGCCAGGGTGCTGAAATCCACTGAGAAGTACTACTGCCTCGCTTAAACTTTAGTCTTTATCCTCCAGTTCTCTTGTTTCAAGAGTTTAATGAACTGAAGTAACCTTCTGAAAATATGAGTCATAACTGTACATATTTTTCTGAGCACAATTTGATGGAGGAGCCTGGGTCATGAGAAGGCATGGGGAAAGAAAAAGAGTCACTACAAAAAGATTTAATTTCCTCCACCTGCATGACAGAACCATTCCCTCACTCACAAAAACTGGATTCATTTTGTGAACATAAGCACAAGTGTTTTATCTAACGAGAACAGTCTTTCAAACCCAGCCAGTACCAGAGATTCAGGGCCCAGCTGAATGGTACCACATCGAGATTAGCTCAGAATGCCGGCACAGTGATATGGCTGCGACACGCAGATGGGCAAATAGCAAGCTTGCAGGAACAGGAGCAGAGTCCAAGGAGAATATGTCATTCTACATAAGACTGGCACTCTCAACCCTAAGATGAAGTATTTAGAACTCAGGGACTAATAGTACCAATTAGTATGACCTTTTTTTTTTTTTTTTAGAGCAACACTGAAGAGGATAGGTGAAATAGTTGCTTTAAAAAGAGGAAGGCCTCTCTTAGTGCCACAAGTGGTTATGAGCAAAGACAAGCTTCTTTCTATTCCCACTCTCCCTCATAATGTAACAATATTAATTTTAAATAGCAGGAGATACAGAGAAGGATTATTTTTTCAGCATTATTACATTTATATACGTACTGCCTTGCTACCATGGAACTCAAAATGATGCACAGATGCAAAGCATAAATTTTCAGTAGGGTTCAGTATTATAAATGTTATAAATAATAAATAAATAAATTTATATACTCCCCTTCCTCTGAGGTTCACAGAGAGGTTCACAGTAGACACACAAAAATATGTGACATAATAACAAACAAAACAATCCGCCCCCCCCCCTGTTCAAAAGCCCATAGAGTGTTTTCACCTGGCACCTAAAATATGTATTGAAGGTGAGCCTCCCAGTAGCAGTTACTACCATGTAAATGTGTATAGGATAGACCTAGTGAATGGTCTAGGCTAGGTGTATCTGTTGCTGCAGGCCTGCACCACTGCTGAAGCTAATGAAGTACGATGGAATGAGAAGCCACTGGGAGACCAATGCAACAGACAAGATACAACAGCTTTGAGTTTGCATAGGATTTCAGCATTATTTCAATGTGTTATCAGAAAAAGGATCACATCAGAAGTTTAGCTCTCATTACTGGTTTCACCACAGCAGTTAATACCCAGTGAAGCAAACTGTCTTTCATCACACCCTGACTTTTACAAAACAAAACAGAAAATGTAGTAAGTCAGAACCTGTAGGGCCTATCCTTACATAAAAGATGCAGACCTTCATAGGACAGAAGTTTTTTTAATCACCCCTTTCACAAAAGCAGCAGCACCTCTTCTTAAAGCCCACAGGGTAGAAAGCTTTGCTTAAGAGAACAAACTACCATTTGCAGTGGTTTCCGTTTGATCAGATGACGCAGGTGCAAAAACCACAGCCTGGAGAGATAAACATCATGATGAAAAAGAGATACACTGAGAAGAAAAATGTAACTCATATCTACAGAAGGAACACTGTCTTTAGGACACATTTATGCTGCCTGCTCTGCTGCTCCCTTTCACATAGTTTTCCCCACTTCCCACTCTTAACTGAAAAGTGTTCTCTCAGAAGCTAGCGCCATCTGGACCTCCTCCCTGCCAAACTGGTTTTCAACATTCCACTGGAAACAGTCCATATCTATTGTCTTGTTTATACTGCTAGCTTTCTCTCCTTCCATTACATTTGTGGGGAGGTAGACAGGGGAGGAATGAGCGTGCACAGTCACATGTGTGATTGATACAACCTTCGGCCCAAGTTACCTCTCAGTGTTAAACTGTTACTACTTCTGATAATGGATATGATGGGGGAAACTATTGTGTAAAACTGACTTCCTAATTTAGTAACACTGGGGTGGGATATGCAATAAATACCTCAGTTTCCATGATGAAACTTCCGTATGTTTATCTGTATCTTTCTGTGGTCTTTCTTGAAACATTCTATAACAGACAGAATAGTAAATCTCATAGTTGCACTTTGAAAGCAGAGGTGCTGGCCCAGTATTTGGCAGCCACCTAACATCTTCTGTAGTGCTTTTGGCGGATACAAACTACAGCATTTTAATAGTGACGTTTTGGAGAAAGAGAAATTCGCATTTTGATCAGAGGAACCTCATGTTCTAATATGTTGCATATTAAGTCTGATTCCAAACTGTTGTAAGACTATTTCTGTGGCAATAGGTTACAGGGAGTTGAGGAAACAGTTTTTCACTTTTGTGGCGCTTGGTCAAGGGTAATTAAAATTCCAAGTTGGAATCTTTCAGTCCAGCCTATGACACTATTTCGTATAAAATCCACGCTGGGAAATATTAATGTGTTCCAAACAAGCTAGGACTGGTATTCCTTGAACAGTTGGAAGATTTTTATTATTTTGTTGTCATTTTTGAAACATTGCTATGATCTAGTAAATTTATTCATGATGTATTATATGTTTTAATGAATTGTTTAAAAAGATTTACTGATCTAATATTTTGTTATTTGTGTGTTGCCTTATCATGAATTTATGCTTTAGCTGCTGGAAAAAAAGTATAGGCTAATTTGGGGAGGGGATTGTATTATTATGTTTTTGTCAATTTGATGTAAATCACCTTGGGCATATATTGAATGGTGGCATATAAATAAAAACAGTAACAGCAAACAAGCAGCAAGAAGATATTAAAAATATCCCAAATCTGGATTTGCTTTCAGGGTCTGCTAGTGAGAGAATGAGGGAAATCCACATGCACTAGTCTTAAAGTGACTCAAGCTGCTTACACTGCTGCAGCTATCAACACTGGCTTTAGGACCCAGCATTCATGGGCAGATGTGGAAGCCCCAGCAGCTCAACAGAGCCAAGCACTGATGCCAGCTTTGGGTTACCCATAAAGGCAGCTGGATCTCTGAGCTGGCCATCATTTGAATTACCCACAATGCCTAAGAACCACACTGCCAGGGCACTATAGATTAATAAGATAGTGTATGGTTCACAGATAGCCACAGATTACAATGCTACTGTAGAGGTAAAGGATCTCTGGATGGTTAAGTCCAGTCAAACATGACTATGCTACTGTATGCTATTGCCACCAGAAGCAACAGATAACACTTTGCCAAGCACCTTCAAACCTACATCTGGTCCTGATGACTAGAGTGTGTTACCATTGACTTTCTAAAAAGGAGTCAGCGCTAGGAATTGGGACCTAATCAGAAAGGCACACCACAGCATCTCTGTTGGCAGATTATGTAAACAGTATATAAAATGAGAACAATTAAGTCCTCCAGAGAGTTGCTTTGAATATAAAGTTGGAAAGTTGTAACACATAGGATGAGTGTTAAAAGTTTACAGGTTACTGCAACAGTTGTCAAACCTGATCGTGATTTTCTATAATCTGAGCATCTTATTAAGATGTAGGGGAGGCTGCAAAAATTAAGGCCAGTTTCAATGCACAGCTAGAACCAGAGCTTAGGGAGTGGAATGTGGATCACACACTCTTCAACCCCTCCCCCACAACCCCTTTCCACTAGCCACCTGCTTTTGTGTGACCAACCATCTCTATCCTATGAGAAAGTCATTTTGAGAACCTTAAATTTTAGAAGCATACCTGGCTCTTACTAATCTAGGATAGTAAGCACACCCATACACACTCACACACAGAAGAGAGAGAAGGGTGGGGGAAGGGGATACACCCTTAACCCTTGTTCTTTGTACTGTACATCCAAACCCATCATGAGAGGACATAAAGGACACTGTGAAATGCTTCCATGCCATCTCCCTGAATATGATGTGCAAAGCCCACGAGCTCTTATAGAGATTGCAGAGTCCAGCGGACAAGACAGCAAACTTGAAGTTTAGTGGAAAGGAAACAAGTTTCCACACACTTTCTCATTTGGGGCAGGCTGCCCATGGCTGGATGGGTGATCAGACTGCATACTCTATTGCCAGTTTTCCACTTTACTGGTTTATGAGTAACCATGCTGGTAGAGAGAGAAATGCATGCATCTGGATTAAATTAGAGGCAGTTTCTCTGCTGGAACACATCTGTGATCTGCAACAATCACATGCTGAGAGGACTGCTGAAATTCAGCCAGGGGGGAAAAAAGACACACTAGTTCAGCAGCAGCAGCAGCACTAGCACTGGAACAGACAAACACCAGAACTACACCTCTGCATCCAAGGTCAACAAGGAGGCATACTAAGCATTACTTGCAAGCAAATTACCTAGATTCTTATTTTGTTGGGGAGAGGGGGAATTAATTCCTTCCTCTTCCCAATCTTTCATACACTTCAAATTCCAGAGATAAGCCTCTTTCACCCAAAACAATAGGTAAAACTAAAGTGGGAGAAAGGGTATCTCAAAGGGGGTGGGGTGATGGTCAGGCAGCACTTATGAGGAACTCAACCGTTAAACTAAAGGGCTTCCAGATTTGGAGGGAAACAAATCTGGCCTCTGCACAGTACAAGGGGGTGGAGCATCTTCCAAAAAGGATCAGCAAAGGGAAAACACTTTAGCAGTTAATTTGCTCATCTCCTTGAACGCCTATATGGACTCCCCTGCTGAGCACCTGAGGGCCCTGTTCCTGCCTCTTTCCACCTGGCCCAGGACTGAGCCTGGCAGGCCTCTGAACAGCAGAGATGGTTCTTTTTTTAAAATGTTTTTAAATTATTCTTTTACCCTTTTAAATTCTTTTTTAGCATTGGGGGTGGGATAAATGTTTAGTTGGGGTTAGGGATTTGTTTAATTTTAGTAAGATTGTAGCTTTTTATTATTTTTAATTTCTATTGTTTTATTTGTTTTTTGTATAGGTTGTATTTTGTTTTTAAGGGGCGGGGTCAGGGCTGGCTGGGAGTGGGCCCCAGCCAACAGAATGGCTGGGGCAGGTTCCATGGGGGAGGGTGCACTGGGACACCCGATCTCAGTGATCACGGGTAGGAGGAGGAATTGTTACGCTAAGACCAGACCACGTCATTACCGAGGAAGCAGATTTAGTCGCTGTTTGAGGACTATCCCTGCCTCTGGGTCTGGTACTGTCCGGACGGATACTAGAATCAGCAAGGGATACCCACATAGCCTGAAGGTGCTGCTGTGCAATGCTAGGTCAATGATTCATAAGACCACTGCCATCCATGACTTGATCGTGGATGGAGGATTTGACCTGGCTTCTGTAACAGAGACTTGGTTGGATGAAGCAGGTGGGCCTGTTCTTGCCGCTGCTTGTCCACCAGGTTTCTCTTACGCACAGCAACCCAGGCCTTGTGGGCGGGGAGGGGGGGTTGCAGCAATTTTTAGCAAGTTATTACCATGCACCAGGCGTCCTATTGGAAAGACCCAGTTTTCTGAGTGCATGTTCTGAAGGTTGGGCAATAGGGGCAGTACAGGATTCCTTTTGGTGTACCAACCTCCCCGCTGCACCAAGGATTCCCTGCCTGAGCTGCTTCAGGTTGTTGTGGATGTTCTCCTGGAGACACAGAGTTTGGTTGTCCTGGGGGATTTTAACATCCACGCCGACACAATGTTACAAGGGGCCTCTTGGGACTTTGTGGAAAGCATGGCCTCCACAGGGCTGTCCCTGAATAAGTTTTGCCCAACTCATAGTCGCGGACATGCATTAGACCTGGTGTTCAACTCTATGGATGTGGATGATCTGACACTACGTAAAAGTGAAACAAAAGAAGTGCCATGGTCGGATCACTTCCTGGTGCAACTGGACTTCTCCACGACCCTTCCCCTCTTCAGGAAGGTGGGACTGATTTGGCTGGTCTGCCCCCACCACTTAATGGATCCAAATGATTTCCAGAAAGTTGTAGGGGATGTTTTATCCCATGTTGATGACCTTTCAGCTGATTTTCCTGGTGGCCCTCTGGAATGTGGAGTTAACCAGGGCTATTGACTGTCCAGCTCTGAAGCACCCTTTCCGATTGCATGGAGCCTGGACAGCCCCATGGTTTCCCCTGGAGCTGAGGGCAATGAAACAATCACTGAGATGGCTAGACTGCCAGTGGCGGAAAATTCATTCTGAATCTGACCAGACACGGGTTAGAGCTCAACATCGAGCCTACCAAGTGGCAATAGCAACAGCGAAGAGGACCTTCTTCACCTCCTCTATTGCACTTGCAGAAAACAGCAGCAGGAGACTCTTTCAGGTGGCTTGCAATTTAGCGGTACCACTTGAGCCATCGGTAAGGGCCCCAAGATCTCCTGCAATGATTTTGCAAGGTTTTTTGCAGATAAAATCACTCAGATTTGGAAAGAGGTAGACTCCACTGTGGGAACAGGGCTGGGGCAGGAGAGTGCTGGAGTCCTGTCTAGTCCAAGTTGTGTGGGATCAATTCCAATCTGTTACCTCCAAGGATGTGGACAGGCTGCTTGGACGAGTGAAACCAACCACCTGTCTCCTTGATCCTTACCCAGGCTGGGCTGTGTTCAGAAAGTGGTGTTGGGGGATGAGTGTTCACACATCTGGGCTCTCATTTGTGGGGTGCCTCAGGGTTCCGTCCTCTCCCCCATGCATCTACATGAAGCCGCTGGGAGAGATCATCAGGGGGTTGGGGCTGGGTGTTCATCAGTATGCGGATAATACCCAGCTCTACCTCTCTTTTAAATCTGAATCAGTGAAGGTCCTGTGTGAATGTCTGGAGGCGGTTGGAGGATGGATGGCGGCTAACAGATTGAGGTTGAATCCTGAAAAGACAGGAGTACTGTTTTGGGGAGACAGGGGGTGGGTGGGTATGGAAGACTCTCTGGTCCTGAATGGGGTAACTGTGCCTCTGAAGGACCAGGTGTGCAGCCTGGGAGTCATTTTGGACTCACAGCTGTCCATGGAGGCGCAGGTCAATTCTGTGTCCAGGGCAGCGGTTTACCAGCTCTATCTGGTATGAAGGCTGAGACCCTACCTGCCCATGGAATGTCTTGGCAGAGTGGTGCGTGCTCTAGTTATCTCCCACTTGGACTACTGCAATGCGCTCTATGTGGGGCTACCTTTGAAGGTGACCCGGAAACTACAACTAATGCAGAATGCGGCAGCTAGACTGGTGACTGGGAGTGGCCACCAAGACCACATAACACCGGTCCTGAAAGACCTACATTGGCTCCCAGTACTTTTCCAGGCACAATTCAAAGGGTTGGTGCTGTCCTTTAAAGCCCTAAACAGCCACGGCCCAGTATACCTGAAGGAGCATCTCCACCCCCATCATTCTGCCCAGACACTGAGGTCCAGCGCCAAGGGCCTTCTGGCGGTTCCCTCACTGTGAGAAGGAAGTTACCGGGAACCAAGCAAAGGGCCTTCTTGGTAGTGGTGCCCGCCCTGTGGAACGCTCTCCCAAAAGATGTGAAAGAAATAAACAATTATCTGACTTTTAGAAGACATCTGAAGGCAGCCCTGTTTAGGGAAACTTTTAATATTTGATAATTATTGTATTTTAATATTTTGCTAGAAACTGCCCAGAGTGGCTGGGGAAAACCAGCCAGATTGGCGGGGTAGAAATAATAATAATATATGAAGAGACAAAAAAACTTTGACTTCGTGCTGCTTTTTTAAAAGAAAGCCACACAAAAATCGATTTTTGTCCCTTCCTAGAGACCTACGTGCTTTTGTACAAGTACAAGAAAAGCTTCTAAAATCTCCTGCCATGAGTTACGGAACAAGGCAGTTCACGAGCAAGTCCAGGATTGTTTTTGGAATTTGTTTTGGCACAATGCTAGGCAATAATCAATCTGCAAACAGCCAGCAACAAAAGCAACATTTGATTAACAGTTACTGAAAGACAGGGCAGTCGCCTTTTAGAGAAGAGAGAAAATAATCCTACAAATTAAATGTTTTTAAAAAAGGGACTCCCTCCATGGAACCAGAACTGTATTAGTTTAGATTCATGATACAGCCATTTTGGTCTATTAATGAATGTAAAACAACAAGAAAAGAGAACAACACAGCATCTAAAGCTGTGATTTTTCAAACAGACTCTCAAGTATCACATACTTTGCAACCTAGAATAAGCTCAACAAGGGAGCAAAGAGGAAGGATATGCAGAACTATCTTTCCCAAATCTCAAGTTCCTTAGTGAGTACCAATACACACACTCATCACTATATGCACTACTAGGGTGGGAAAATGAAAAGTTTTTCAGATCACAAATGCTTTAGTTTGAAAAGTCTTGAAAAATGTGTACCCAACTTCCTGAAGAACCTCACACAGCAGGCCATCAGTGTCCACAGAACTTCATTTCCTCTCTCCCCACCCACCATGCACACACAAAGCATAAGGGGGGCACTAGACAAGGGGAAATAGCCCTAGTGACACATAATTGCTCAGTACAACAAATATCAAACAGGGAGGGCCAGATAGGTGGGGTATAAATAATAAATTATTATTATTATAAATGAAGAACTTCCTACCTGGAAGATAAAGTGGCAAAATCTCCTCCATCAAGAAGCCTAATTTTGCAGAACAGAACCCCATTCACAAAAGGAACAGCAGTCAGCTCCTCTAAAGTGAAACTGGTTTGAAATTTGAACTTCTTCTTCTTCATCAAGAAAGCCATGGGCAAATTCAAACAAGACCAAAAAACACAGTCTAGAAACTCCCAAAAGAAAAAGAGCAAAAATATCTATAGAGTGCAGCAGCTCCAAATATAAACAATAAAGATGTTTCAAAGAAGGTGAAACCACAATGTAAGAAATAAATCCACAGTCAATCCAGTTTACAAAAATAGAGCACGGAAATCTCAGTTCAAATGCAATGGCACCCTAGCTTTAAATGAAAAACCCTCTTCTCTCTTTGGTGGTCTGATCTGGCTATAGTATCATCGCTGGTGCAGACTTCAGGTAAGGAGGAGGGCAAGTGAAGTCTCTGGTTCATCTCCAAGGGTAGAGGGGGAAATCTAAGCTCCAGACCAGCAGGAGCTCCCTTGATTAGAGATTGTGGTGCTTGGCTTCTCTCAGGGCTCCTCTTGACAGTACTGCTAGTTTCTTTCTGAGCTGCTGCACAGCAGTGTCAACACTTCACAGTTCCAGTCTCCTCCCCTTGTGCAAAAGCTTCACGTGGACAACTGCATCAGCAGCATATGTTGTGGCTCCCACAGGTTTCATGCAAGCCTACAGAAGGGAGAGAAGGGGTTAGTCTCAGCTTAGTATCCGCTACTGTCAGTTCCTCCCTCTGCCCCCCAATCTAATCATAGATAAATGAATATTCAAGTATTATCCTATATCTATCTATAAATAAATTCAAGATGCCTTCATCACTATCCTTTACTTTACATGCCAAATGCTTCTGCAACCTGCTTGAATAGTTTTTATTTTTCTGTACTGTATACATAGAGGATTAGATCTTCAGGTTATCTACAGCAAGCAGTCTCAGAAAAGGATGGATGCTCATAGGCACATTTACATGTATGCATGTGTTCTCTCTCTCTCTCTCTCTCTCTCTCTCACACACACACACACACACACACACACACAGTCTTCCAGTGAAAAGGATGTTCAAAAGAGAACTAAGTAGTCCACAGATGGCTGCTAAATATCAGACTGTGGCGTATCAAGGATAGGCACTTTCCACCCACCACACCTCGCCTTTCAGTCAGCTTTGCCACAACAAGAAGGAAGCAAAAAACATGTCAAGTAATGTGACCAGGGTTTTACAAAACATGGTTATGAGGCTTGCTTTTCCTACGCCTTAGACATGCCTTTACATCAGGGGTATAAGGCTCAGGGTTTGTTCAGCCCATTAACTCATTGAAGAAGACAAAACAGATAACTGGCTGTGGGCACAGTCAGTTTCAAAAGCAACTCAAATTAGAGTTAAAATGTAATGAGACAGTAATGAGACAATGAGCTTGCCAAAAGCCAAATTAAAATTTATGAAATTATTTTTCAAGAACCTAGCCTACATGGCAGTTCTTGAGATGCTTCCAGCATCTTTTCCCTATCCCACTCTGCCTTGATGAATGCTTCTAAAGTTCAATGTCAAGAGTTCATTCTGATCTGTAGTTACGCATCCCGCCTGCTGTGTTCAGCGATATTTTAAATAAACAGCTGACCCAAGTGACTCCTGGGACTTCCTCACCAACTGCCCTAACCACAGCCCAGTTATCCACCCCCTCCAATATTAGCCCACGTTGAATACCCCTTCCACAGACAGCAGCAACATTTTCCCAATCCAAGTGATTCTCCCAGATTCTCAGCTTTCCTCAGCTCACTGACCTAGTATTCCCATTAGACATATTAATTGCTTACAACCCAATTCACCAGTAAATCCCATCCAAGTAGCTTCATCTGTAACCCACGAACATTCCACCATCACAAACTTCACTTCCCCACCAGCTTGTAAAACAAAATGGCTAACCACTTGCAATAGGAATCACTTCCCTCTCACTCCCACCCCTCTTATATCAGGTCCTCCTCAGCTTCTACCCCAACTATGGAGTTGCCAAATCTCCAATATCAGACCTGACACAGGAGATCTGGGGTAACTCTGATGGGGCAGGAGACAGAATTTAGTGGACACACAGTCTATATAGCAACCCATTTTCAAGTCAACTTTTACTATCTACACATTTTTATAGCCATTTCAGTGAACATTGTGCTGAATTGACATGACCCATTATTTATTCTGAACAAGGGATAAAGCTATGCAGTCCTCAGGACAGATGAGGTAAAAAATAGTTGTGGGTGTCCTGTTTCCCACCCCTCATAATCTTACTCCCAAGCAAGTGAAAGATACATCAGCGTCTACTGGTGAACCACATGCCAATTTCCAGCGGACCATGTAGCTTCTGCTGGTTTGGTGTGATTTTTGCAAATAATGTTTCCCTGTGTGGACTTTGGCCGGATCCAGTTATAGTCTCCTTACATTTCTATGCAATGAGCACCTAGTGAGGATTACTGGAAATCCAGTAATTTAGTGGACACACAGTCTATATAGCAACCCATTTTCAAGTCAACTTTTACTATCTACACATTTTTATAGCCATTTCAGTGAACATTGTGCTGAATTGACATGACCCATTATTTATTCTGAACAAGGGATAAAGCTATGCAGTCCTCAGGACAGATGAGGTAAAAAATAGTTGTGGGTGTCCTGTTTCCCACCCCTCATAATCTTACTCCCAAGCAAGTGAAAGATACATCAGCGTCTACTGGTGAACCACATGCCAATTTCCAGCGGACCATGTAGCTTCTGCTGGTTTGGTGTGATTTTTGCAAATAATGTTTCCCTGTGTGGACTTTGGCCGGATCCAGTTATAGTCTCCTTACATTTCTATGCAATGAGCACCTAGTGAGGATTACTGGAAATCGTGTAGTTAGGCCTTAAAGATATCCTGATTATTCAACCCTTACTCTGTAAATTTAGAACACATTGGCGGACCATGCTGATTCTTATAAAGAAAAAAGGAGGCCATACCAGATTAAAATCGGCTTATCCTTGTTATAACTATTTGCTTCTGAGACCCTGGAGAGGAAACTAAACCTATGAAACTACAGAATCAACCTCTCACAGGCAATCAAATCCTCAAATATATGTACAATCGCACCTTGGTTGTAGAACGCCCTGTAATTCAGACGTTTTGGCTTCCGAATGCCGCAAACCTGGAAGTGATTGTTTCAGTTTGCGAACGCTCTTTTGGAACCTGAACATCCAACAGGGCTTCTGTGGCTTCTGATTCGCTGTAGGAGCTTCCTGCAGCCAATCAGAACCCGTGATTTGATTTTCAAACATTTTGGAAGTCGAATGGACTTCCATAATGGATTTCATTCGACTTCCAAGGTACTATATTCTTAGACATGTTCTGGAGTAGCAGCTGTTGTAGTGCAATCCAAGTAGGGCTGGGTGATATATTGATATATCATCCAAAACTGGTTTGAAGTCCATATTGTGGTATCAGTTGCATTGTTTTTAACCTGGAAATATATCACAAATTATGACTGTGTGTGTGTTATGCAAAACTCATAATGTAGGAAAAAACGTGAAGCCAGCCAATGCTTCTCTTGATTTCTGCACCCCCTGTTAACTCTGCCAGCTCAGCTTTCCCCTGCTGCCTCATGCAGGGGGCAGTGAATCACAAGAGCTGGCACTGGAAAAAATCACGATGGAAGAAAAACCATGAAACCACCTAATGCCTCTACATAGCTCCATCCTTATTTCAGACATTGCAATATATCACAATGTTATAGATAGATATTGCCCAGCCCTAAATCCAAGACAAGTCTATTTCAAAGTAAGCCCCAGAGTGTTCAACAGCCTTACTCCTAGGTAGGTTTGCATAGGATTGCAGCGTTCTTACATTCCAGCAATTCTAAACAGGCTAAGGAGGAACTGGACACAGGGATATTTATTTCCAAACATGCCCATGAGTGTACAGCTTAGGAGTGAACACAGGAGTCCTATAGCACCTTAAAGACCAACACAACTTACAAGAGTAAATCTTAAAGTACAATTCATTCAAAAGCAAGTGCTTTAGAGCTCCACTAGTTTCAACATTAATTTTAAAAAGTGTGCCACTTTGGCTAGATCATGCCTATAATGTTTGTGTGTCTGTAGGTACACAGAACTATATACATGCACAATATGTAATTAATTAATATATTTTTACGCACTTTTTATTGCTGAAGCAATAAAGAGCGGACTACATTAAAACAAAACAGGCAAGAATACACACGTACACATCCCTAACTAAGTGGTGCAGCAATTCTCACAAAAAGGCTTGGACAAATAGATACCAAGCTTGTATCAAGAGCTTAAAGAAGTCAGCACCAGACATATCTGAGAAGGGAGAGAATTCCATAAACTGGGTGCCTGTACTACGAAGGCCCTCGCTCACGGTGCTACATATTGGATTTCAGTTAACTGTGGCAGAGTTTAGAGAGTCTTCCCTGTGGACCTTAAAGCAAGAGCACATTTATACAGGAAAATTTGTTCTGCCAAGAACACAATACACATTTGTGGACACCACCACACATGTATCTTACCTGCACACACAAGATATCTATGAATGGGTGTGTTGTATAAATTCACATACGCACATGTAGGTGCATATGTACACACATCCACACATAAAAAGTGTTTAGATAAAACTACACAGGTGTATGTGTTCCTATCTACACTCTACAAAAACAACGCTGGATCCAGACTTCACCACACTGAGACTAAACCCCCTGAAATCAACAGAGCTAACCTAAGCCCCACCAATTTCAGTGCAGTCTGGCTCTAAGTATGATCAAGCCTGATCCAACCCACAAATTAGACTGCATACACAGCATACATTTAAAGCACATCCTCAACCACCACGGCCAAAATAAAATAAAATCTTGAGAACTGTAATTTAGCCCTCATAGAGCTACAATTCCCAGCACCCGTAAATTACACTTCCCAGGATTTATTTGTGCAGGGCAAAGCACTTTGAATGTATACAGCTTTACACACTTTTGGACTTAGGCACACAGCACATTTTAAAGCACATTCTCTCCTAAAAAAAGAATGATGAGAACTGTAGTTTGCCCCTTGAAGTGCTTCAATTCTCAGCATAGCTGCCAACTTTTCCCTTTTCTTGCAAAGAATCCTATTCGGAATTAGGGAATTTCCCTTAAAAAAAAAAAGAAAACGTTGACAGCTATGATTCTCAGCATACATAAAATACATTTCCCAGGATTATTTGGGTGTTCACATGTGTGCGCTTTAGATGTATACAGTTTTACACTCTTTCGAACTTAGGCTGCATACACAGCATACATTTATAGCACATTCCCACCATACCCAATAATAATACGCGTTGTTCATCCCTCACAGAGCTACAGCCAGCAACCATAAACTACATTTCCAATGATTACCGGGAGATGTATACAGCTTTGCACAAAGTGTGAATGTGTTTCAAGCGCTTCAGGCGCACGAGCCACCCGACGGGGGAAAATAAAACCCCTCTTTCCCGCCCCATACAAGAGGGGGCGGAAGAAGGGGAGAAATAAAAGCTGGTCTTAAACTCTCCCACCCCCTCCGCTCGCCCCATACAAACTCTCCCCACACAACAAGAGCCGTGAGGAGCCCTTCGCCCTTCACTTTCCTCCTAACCCCCCACCCCACCCCGACCGACCCTCAACCTCACCCCATGGCTCTCGCTCGCCTCCCCCTCAGGCCCCTCTTAAAATAACGCCCCCTCCCAGGAGAAAGCTTTCCACTCGCAACCTATTTTTTTTTAAACCCCCCCACTCCAAAAGACAGATTGACCCCCCGCACTCCCCCACGATCTCTTCCGTGGGGAGAAAGAGCCCCCCGCGCAAGGACCTCCCCCCGCTTTTACCTCACACTGCCACCCACCCCCCACCCGAGACCGACTCGCTCTCACCTCCCTCCTCCTCGGCGCTGGCACCGCTACGCCGAATGCGCCCGCTGCGCCGACAGCGTAACGCGAGGAGGCGGAAGGGGATGGAGGAGCGGGAGGAGGCGCCGCCTGCGCTTGTGCAGTCAAGGCATTCGCTCGCTCGCTCGCGCTCTGTCTCCGTCCATAAATTGGGCGCGAGTGCGGGGGGGGGAGAGGAAGAAGTGCAGCCGCTCTCCGAGGATTGGGCAGTGCTTTTCTCCTCCCCCCCCTCGCCACGCCCCCTACGGAAAGAAGAAGAAGTAGAAAAAAAACGAAGGGGCAGGAAGAAGTCCGGTTTCCAATTGGGCGCGTGGATGACTTCAGCGGCGAAGCGATTGGAGAAGGGGTGCCTTCGCTCAAATGAAAGGGCCCGCCTCCTCTTCCCCAATACCTCAGGGTTTTATGGAAATGGCGGGAAAACGAGGCGTAAGGGGATTCGGGAATGAATTGAGAGGGGGAAAGGAATGATGAGGAAGAGAGAAAAGTGCTTCTCAAGCAAGGGCCTTACTTTGATTTTTTATTATTATTATTATTATTATTATTATTATTATTATTTAAATTTATACACCACCCTTTATCCGACAAACACAATATAAAAACACAAATATAAATATTTATTTTTGTAATGAACATCTCTCCTCCAGAGAGATGAATGTATCATTTAAGCATTTTATTTATTTAATATTTCCCACTTTTTCCTCCAAAGGAGAAGAAGAGATGAGTTTGGATTTGATATCCTGCTTTATCACTACCCTAAGTGCAGGGCTGAAGGTCAGGATGACCAATGGAAAGCCAGGCTAAGAACCTCTGAAGCCATATTATAGAGCCATCTAAAAAAAAGCACATTTCTCTTTCTCCTGTTTACCACTTTGCCACCTTTTGTAGAGGCAGCTAGCTTGCAAGGATGCGGTTAGGGTAGCTTGCACCTGAGGTTAAGCCATTTCTGAGAAACGACCCCTGACAAACAGGACATAGCTAACCACTTAGAGAAACTGTCAAAACCACAGGATGCGCTTCCAGTAAACACCTGCTCAAGCCCAGTTCCAGGAACTGGTAAATAGGTTATAAGCCAGTAGCGCCACCTAGTGGAATAGGCAACTTGGAACCGAAAGGACACACCAATTTATTAATTGGTTGAGCTTTAATGAATATGCATCAATGACCATAGGAAATTGTCAATCATTGGCTAAAGGGATGCCAAGGGGCTGAACTGTGCTTTGCAAGAAGGTATATGAGTTAGCTACCCCCAAGGAGGGGTGGGCATTCTTCATTTTCCTGAATGCACCCTATTTGCTTTTTGTCTGACAAAAATCCAAATAAAAAAAAACTTTTTCTTTAAGAAACTTTGCTGCCTGATTTTTTCATTCCTGGTCTGTATTTCTGAAGTCCCTTTCATTTCTGGTGCCAAAAGTGACTCGGATCAGAAGGACTTTAAGTGTCCTCAGAGACCAGGAGGCAGCTCCCTTGCCCTCTGGGCAGTGACGGCGGAGGGCCAACAGACCTCCTGGCTTCCAAGTGCACACCGAACCTTTTCTTCGGAGGGGGACAGAAGGCAACTTGACCCTCTTGCTGTATCCTGGGACAGAGGACAACGGATTTGAAGAGCAGAGGTTGGGAGGACAGGGCAGAGAACAGCCGGCTGGGGTGAGTACATGGCAACAAGCCCTGAGGGGATAGGAAATCCTCCTTTTAATTAAGGAGAAGGGAGGTTCTGATCAAATCTCCAGCGTGGATAGTGGCATTAAGTAGAAGGGTTGACCCCTCAGAACCACCCACGCTTTAGTATTAGGAAGGAGAGAAAAGGGGGGGCACAGGGTGGTTAAGTGTGTCGTGCAAGCGTCCAACGAGAGAGGCATTTTGTGCATGTATGTGTGTTACCCCGGGGCATTCCCCTGGGGTCGTAGCAACAAGTACTCCGTTTCCCAGTCGGGCGACCGCACCTGGGCGAGAAAAGTTGAGAAATGAATGTGTGAGTGTTTGGTGTGGGGACGCTGTACAGGGCCATACTGAAAATGGGAGGGGGGAGGCTCGAAAGGCTTGAAAGGTCCAGTAATTCCCCTTCAATGCATGTTAAACAACTTCAAGAAAGGATTCAGCGGAGACTATGGCATAGACCAGGGGGGGACATCCTGACCAGATCCCCTATATAGACAACTGGCTGAAGGTTGTAGATGACAACCCCCCCCCCCCCCGGTTGAAGAAATGCAGGACTGAACATTGCAAAGTCACTCCCTCATGTCAGGTTTTGGAGGGAAGATGTCCAAAAGAAGTGCAGTGTTTATGGAGAAGAGTGTACAGAACAGTAAGCAGTTATTACTGCATTAACAGAGGAAAATAAAAAAAAGACCATGAAACAGGATGCTGCTATAGAATTAATGTAACAGGATCTTGAGCAGACAAATGAAGGACTTAATAGATTAAACACAAGTCATTTAGAAGAGAGGTCTCAACTAATTCAAGACCTCCAGAGGCATGGAAGAGAATTTGACAACCTCAGAGAGGTTTTAGTTGAGAAAGACAAAGAAATTTCTGTTATTATTTCAAATACAAATGTGTATTCTGAGCAGATTAATATTCTGAAATGTCAGATCAAATGCAAAGAGTATGAAATGCAAGACAGGGAAATTGCTGAAGGATGTACAAACCAAAGGTGTGAACAGTGGAGGCAGAAAGCTTTCAGAACTTTCTGAGCAGTTAAGTGCAATAAAATCAGAACTGACTGAGAAAAAAAAAATTGAAAACGCTAGTAAAACAAAAGAGAATGAAGAATTTGTTAGGCAAATCAAAGAGACTAGCCAAACAGTTAAAGATCTTCATTCTGCAATCAATATTTGTGATGTTACTTACAACAACAAACTCATGGAGTGTGAGTCACAAATTAAATTGCTTAAAGAACAAATAAGTAAATCAGCTAAAAATTGCAAGAAACAGAAATAGAATGTAAGGAGGGAACAGACCATCTTAAATCCCAGGTTGATGAACATATCTCTGCAAAGGAGAAATTGAACAAGTTATTAAAATTAAAAGAAAAACAGAGAACAAAGTTTTGTGAATGAGCTGAAATCAGTGAAAGATTCACACAACCAGCTCACTTTACAAAATGCAAAAAAAAGGGATGAAGATTTAGCTAATTTATCCAGACAACTTGCTGAACATACTGACCATCTAGAAATTGTCAGAAGGTCACTGGAAGAAAAGGCAGAGATTGTGATATCCCTAAAAGACAAGTTTAAAGTTGTGGAGCAGCAGCCTTTGCAGAATCCTGATCCCAGGCTTCAGTATTTTAACAAAACCTCTAAATGAAGTTACCAGAGGAAGGGAAAGAGACCCCTTTGAGTGGGGACCGGCCCAACAAGAAGCCTTTGAGACTATCAAGCAATTAGATTCCACAGTGAAAGGCTGGCCACCCTGTCTGTGGGCTGTCACTGCCACCGTCACACTAGTGGAAGAAGCAGACAGGTTCATGTTTGGCCAGGAGATGCATGTGAATGTGCCCCATTCGGTTCTCACCCTTATGGAATATAAGGGGTATACAGGCTAAACAGGCTTTGCCCAACCCATTGAGAAGTCTGCAGGCGCAGTGGAAGCTTGTGAAGCAGACGTGCCTGATGTTCTAGAGAGACCAAAGGGTCCTAGCCATTTTAAGGGCCAGCCTTGATTCTTGGCTGTTGCCAATATTCCAAGGGAGGAAGCCCTGGGTCGTGTGGCAGGAACTGAAGACAGCATGTCAGGCCACAGTGGCAGCCAGACCAGAAGGGGCTGTGGGACGCCCAGAAAGCCCAGAGGGGGCTAGAGGATGGCCAGAAAAAGTACCAAGCCCAGAGGGGGCTTAGGCTGTTTCGGGAAGCTGTTTCTACGCTTCAATAAATCTGTGTGATGGACTGTGGGCTGGAAAGAGGCTGAGATATGGGAAGAGGAAGGCAGTTACAAGTTGTTCCTCAGGCAGCAGAGCACCCAGAAGTGGGGGTGCAAGCCAGGCAAGCCGTTCCAAGAGTTCTAAGAAAGCCAAAGTCTCCAAGAGTTGTTTGTGTTTTGAGGCGAAGTCCAACAGCAAAAGGCATTGCCCTGCAATTGGCAGTTGGATGCAAGGCTATAACGTCCAGAAGTTGAGACGTTACTGGAAGCAGCATGGGGTCCCGAAGAGATTGCCGTGATGCACTGCAAAGGCCATCGGAGAGGCCAGGACATGGTCACTAGGGGCAACCGGAAGGCAGACAACGCAGCTCGTGAAGCAGCTTTGAAACCTCCACCAGCACTCAACGCAGCCCTCATCCCACAACTCACTCCAGACGATGTGGAACCACGCTACACACCGGAGGAGCAACAGTGGGCACGCCAGGAAGGAGCAACACTCCAGGAGGGATGGTTCCGTCTACCAGAAAACCGTGTTTTTGTGCCCCAACATCTGGCTACCGTGATTGTAAAGAACTACCACGAGTCTACTCACATAGGAAGCCCAGCTGCTAAAGCACACCTTGGGAGAATACTCTACATCCCCAACCTATCCCAACTAATTGCTGCTATCTCCCAAAAGTGTGTCCTGTGCGCCAAGAGCAACCCTAGGCAAGGCCACCTTCCCCCACCGGGTGTACAACACGTGACCTTTACCCCTATGGAAAGCCTGATTGTGGACTTCACTGAACTACCTCCAGTTAGGGGCATCAAATACCTGCTTGTGTTTGTCTTCACGCTGACGGGTTGGACAGAGGCGTACCCCACTAGAACAGAGATACCTCGTGAAGTGTCCAAGAAACTGTTACATGAACTCATACCCCGATTTGGCCTCCCCAGAAGTATTGGCAGTGACAATGGCCCTGCCTTCATTGATGAAGTTGTGCAAGAAGTGTGCAAGGCGTTGCAGATAAACTGAAGGCTACACACAGCCTACAGACCCCAGAGTTTGGGAAAACCTGAGCGTATGAATCGCACCTTGAAGACCCACTTGGCCAAGCTGACCCAGGAGACGGGAATCAACTGGATAGATGTCCTGCCCATTGCCTTGTTTCGGATTCGGAGCGCTCCAACCAAGAGACTGAGACTATCACCCTTTGAACTTTTGTATGGCAGACCACCCGCTTTCGTCCGAGACATCCCCGCCAGTTTGGGGCGGGTGGGAGATCACATCACTCAGGAACAAGTGCAATTCCTGTCCCCGTGTGTGTTTGCTTCCCTTTCCAGGTACTACCTCGAGCCTACACCGTGCAGTCTCGCTGAGCCGGTACACCAGTTCCAGCCGGGTGACAGCGTGGAAGCGCAACCCCCTCATCCCCAAGTGGCGAGACCCGTATACCGTCCTCCTCTCCATCCCAACTGCGGTGAGAATAGCCGACGTGATTCCCTGGGTGCATCACACGCGTCTGATCATCACCTTGTGTCTGACGCTACCGGAAACGCGTTGGGCCACGGGCAACGAGATCCTGCGACTGATCATCACAAGGACTTTCACAAGGACTTTCCCCTTTTCTCTATTATGTTCTGTGTTGATTTGCTCTATGTCCTATTGCCCTGACCCCACCGAGCCATACCGACCCTATTGGCCTGCGGACCTCTGCTACGACTGGTTCGTCTTGCCAGTGGTAAGAAATGGCGTGCTCATTGGCTATTGGAAACAGGGGTTTGATGAGGTTGCCGTATTGAAACATCCCACTACCCCACTGTGGCTTCTCTTCCACACCACTGTCCAGCGCACATGGGTACTGCTCCTACAGGAAGTTGCAGAGACGGTCAAAATCTATCGAGTTCTGGACCGCTCTTGCTGTTGTGGGGGGGTAACCAACTGTCATTCAGGGGGTAGAGCACTGTACCAACCTCATCTGGTAGACCAGGTCCTAATCTTAATCCAGGTGTTGCATGGGACGGAGCCTATCTTAATGCAAATATTGCAGGGGAGGGAGCCTGAACCAGGTGCGCATTGAAATTGCTGAACAAGTGCCAGTAAATCCTGCAGCCCCACCTGTGGTTGTCGTGGTGGCTCGAGCCTCCCATAATCCCGGAAGAATACCTGGCCTGGTAACTCCACACATAATACCCTTGAATGTGGTAGGGTATTCTTGTGGCTGCATAAGGGTTGCCACCCCAGGCTTCAGCCTCCATAGGCCCTGGTCAGAGACCACGTAGGTGACCTCCACCCAGTAGGACCAGCCTTTGAACTTTACAGAGTCTATTGCCATCCCTATAGCTCCCGAGGCCTAGCAGTGTATCAGTGTCAGGCGGCCACTTTTCCCTGTGTAGAGTGGGAACGTTTTGTGTGTAGATGCTGTTCACGCCTCAGTAGGGCCAGGAGTTAGAGGCCCACATGACCTGGCCTTCATGGGCCACCATCCCTTTGGCCTGTGGTATTTCTGTGTTGGTGGTACAGTTCTTTGTTCTGGGCCACCGAACATTCCTCGAATCAGGATGTGGATCATACCCTACCTCCTGATGGTTCTCACCTCTCAGATGGCCACCGGGTGGAGGGAGAACACCTTCCTGAACATGACCACAGCTGTGGCCAAGAGCCTGAACAGGTCTGAGTGCTGGGTATGCGTGCGAGGTCAAGATTCTGAACACCACCTACGTGGTTCCCCAGCACCATATTTGAAGACTTGACAGGGTCATAGAGGGAGGCCCGTGTATCCACAGAAGTGTACATTTCCTGGCTCTCTATGATATTGTACCTATAGGTCCATCAAGCGAAAATGGGGAACCGTGACCGGTCAGCATTTTCGTGATGGAAAGGGGGGAATGCAGGGCTGAAGGTCAGGATGACCAATGGAAAGCCAGGCTAAGAACCTCTGAAGCCATATTATAGAGCCATCTAAAAAAAAGCACATTTCTCTTTCTCCTGTTTACCACTTTGCCACCTTTTGTAGAGGCAGCTAGCTTGCAAGGATGCGGTTAGGGTAGCTTGCACCTGAGGTTAAGCCATTTCTGAGAAATGACCCCTGACAAACAGGACATAGCTAACCACTTAGAGAAACTGTCAAAACCACAGGATGCGCTTCCAGTAAACACCTGCTCAAGCCCAGTTCCAGGAACTGGTAAATAGGTTATAAGCCAGTAGCGCCACCTAGTGGAATAGGCAACTTGGAACCGAAAGGACACACCAATTTATTAATTGGTTGAGCTTTAATGAATATGCATCAATGACCATAGGAAATTGTCAATCATTGGCTAAAGGGATGCCAAGGGGCTGAACTGTGCTTTGCAAGAAGGTATATGAGTTAGCTACCCCCAAGGAGGGGTGGGCATTCTTCATTTTCCTGAATGCACCCTATTTGCTTTTTGTCTGACAAAAATCCAAATAAAAAAAAACTTTTTCTTTAAGAAACTTTGCTGCCTGATTTTTTCATTCCTGGTCTGTATTTCTGAAGTCCCTTTCATAAGGAGTCTCAAAAGGGACGCGGGTGGCGCTGTGGGTTAAACCACAGAGCCTAGGACTTGCCGATCAGAAGGTTGGCGGTTCGAATCCCCACGACGGGGTGAGCTCCTGTTGCTTGGTCCCTGCTCCTGCCAACCTAGCAGTTCAAAAGCATACCAGTGCAAGTAGATAAATAGGTACCGCTCCGGCAGGAAGGTAAACGGCGTTTCCATGCGCTGCTCTGGTTCGCCATAAGTGGCTTAGTCATGCTGGCCACATGACCCGGAAGCTGTACGCTGGCTCTCTTGGCCAGTAAAGCGAGATGAGCGTCGCAACCCCAGAGTCGGCCACGACTGGACCTAATGGTCAGGGGTCCCTTTACCTTTAAGGAGTCTCAAAGCCGTTAAAAATCTCCTTTCCCTTCCTCCCCCACAACAAACACTCTGTGAGGTGAATGAGGCTGAGAGACTTCAGAGAAGTGTGATTAGCCCAAGGTCACCCAGCAGCTGCATGTGGAGGAGCGGAGACGCGAACCTGATTACAAGTCTACACTCTTAATCACTGCACCACACTGGTTCAATATAGCATATGTATGTGGTTCTCTTCCTCCCCGTTTTATTCTCACAACAGCCCTATGAGGTAGAGTTCCTTCCAGTAGCACCTTACCTTACAGACTAACTAAGTTAGTTATTGGTATGTATTTGAAGAAGTGTGCATGCACACGAAAGCTCATACCAATAACAAACTTAGTTGGTCTCTAAGGTGCTACTGGAAGGAATTTTTTTAATTTTGTTTCTGTGGCAACATGCTCAGGGAAGCCAGCTTGTGAGTTAAAATGTTAAGCAAGGAAGTCATTTCGTTGATCTAGGCCAGGCCCCCATATCCAGTAAAAACACTCAGACACCCACTATTCAGAGGCACGGAGAGATAGGCTGATAAGGATTACCAAATGAGGACATGGAAGGGTAATGTCCAACTACTCATGCCTTATCTCTAGGCGGAACCTAATGTATCTACTGTATCTCTAGGCGGAACCTAATGTCTCTATCTGGAACACAATCTCTAGGCAAAGCAGTTCTTGTCTCTAGGCAGAATCTATTGTCTCTATCTGAGTATGTGTAATGCTGTAACTTTTGATTGGATAAAGACCTGATTCAAGAATGTATAAAGGGAAGCCTCCCCTGTTGGGAGGGGCTGGACTTCGGAACTTATTCCTCCACGCCATTGCTTGCTGCAGGCAAACAATTAAAACTTTATTGCTTTATTTCTCTGATTGCTGCATGGTCATTTGACCGGCCTAATTGCTACATTTCGACTATGGAAGGCCAATGCTGCTACCTACCTGTACATAGAAGTATGAGGTACAGGTTAGGCTGAGAGACACTGACTGGTCCAAGGCTAGCCAGTGAGTTCTTGGGCCTACCAGGTCCTAATCCAGCACTCTAACCACTATACCACAAAATAAAAAAAAATTCCTTCCAGTAGCACCTTAAAGACCAACTAAGTTAGTTCTTGGTATGAGCTTTCGTGTGCATGCACACTTCTTCAGATACACTGAAACAGAAGTTGCCAGATCCTTCTATATAGTGAGAAGGTGGGGAGGGGTGTTACTCAGAAGGGTGGTGGGAATGGGAGATAGGCAGATAGCTGAGAGAGCCTGTAGACGACAATCTACCACTATACCACAGAGCCTCTCAAGGCTATCTCTCCTCCACCCCCCTCCTCTGCCCACACCAGTCCTATGGGGTGGGGTCAGACCCAGGGGGAAATGACCAGCCCAAGCTTGTTGGCTGTTGGCTGTAAAAAAAATATGAAAACCTGGTAAGAACTGGAATGGAGTATCCAGCAGAAGGGTATATGGCTGGCTGCAACAAGGAGCTCCTCACTAATTTTTGTGGCAGGTCCCACCTGAACTAGGGCTTCCATCAAAACTTATTTATACTCTTGAATTTATCTTAATGCTGCCAACGTTTTCAGATGTTTCCCCCATATATTTGTAGCAGGAACCCCCCACCCCAATCATTCAGTTTGTTCAAACTTCACACACTCACACTCCCACACTACATATGCCACACTTCTGTTATAAATTCATAGAAAAATCAACCATACATCGGATTTGCACTGTTCCATTTTTGTTTTACTCCATATGACAAGGACTATCAAAGGGGGGTGGCTTGGTTCTGGTCAGCCATAATCCCTTCACCATCCCAGCACATCCACAGGAGCCCTGCCCAGTTGCTATGCCAACCCTGATGGTCCTAGACAGAAGACCATCAAGATCACAAAGAACTTGCATATGCAAGTGGATTCAGCATGGACTGAAACAAAGGACAATGATCAGATCTTCCCTCTGGGGGCAGGAAACTGCCAACTCCCCTTTGTCTCCTGGAAGTGACTCATGGGGAGGGGGAAAGGAGGAACCAGCCAGGTGACAGGACACTCAGGTTACCACCACAACTCCTCCCTCAACCCTTCCTTTCTGTAATGTATGCATGATGTTTCTGGGGGTGGGCTTGACCTAGAGGATGGGAATTTCAAAAGTTTTTATAAGGCCTTGCACACCATCTTTCTGGGTCTTTCCTCTCTCTTGCAAGTGAGGGGAACACCCTGTTGCAACAGTTCAATAAAGGCCAAGCCTACAGGCTGCTGTTTTGCTCCAAGTTATCCTGGTTGGTGTCTTTGTTTTTGTCCAAGGGAGCCCTCGGATTTTTCCGGTAACATATTCAATAAACATTTTCCAATCTTCTTTAAACAAATGTTCTTCTTGTTCTATAAGTTAGAGCCGCAAGCTGCACATATTCCATCAGTTTAAGTCGCCATTCTTCTTTGGTTGGGACCTCACTTGTTTTCCATTTTGGGGCTAACAAAACAGGGGCCGCCGTAGTGGCATAGATAAATAACCTTTTTTTGACACCCGGGAATTTTCATCTCTGTTGCCTGACACACTCTAACACACATGCAACCTAGCAACAGGGAAAAACACACACACTAAGATACATGTAAGGTGTGTGTATCTCTTTTTCTGAAAATTAAGCACTTTATTGCTACAGGACTAGAGCAGTGTTTCCCAACCTTTTTTGGGCAAAGGCACACTTGTTTCATGAAAAAAATCTCGAGGCACACCACCATTACAGCCCCGTGACGTCAGCGCGCAGCGTCACGCTGGGAGGGACATGAATTGCTAGCAAATTACCTAATCACCTCCTTGAGGGCTGGCTCATCTTCTCCGAAGGCAGAACCCCATTAATTAACAGCACAGACTCACACCATAGCCAAGACGAGGGGGGAAAACCTCAGTCATGCACAGTCATGCACATGTGGGGGCTAAATGAGGACGAAGACCGGGCAGAGAGCAGGGTTCAAATCACCCCACCTGGCCAGGACAATCCCTGCGTGCTCCCTTGGGCCACTCGCCTGACCCACCTCGCAGGGCTGTTGTTGCGAGGATAACACGGGGAGAACCACGTGCGCCCCCGGGAGCTCCTTGGAGGAGAAAGCGGGCGATGAATGCAATGCACGAAATATATGAGAGGCAACCAGGTTTTGCAGGTGAGGGGCCCCCGCCAGCCTCCGCTTCCAACACCCGGCGCAACGACGCCAAAGTTTACCCCAGGGCTCAGCTCGGGGAGCAGCACTGCTCCCCCCTGGCTCCCCTTTGCCCTCCCGGCTCTCTCTGCCGCCCACTGGGGACCCCCCTCACCTGCCAAGTCCGGAGCGCCAGTGGAAGTTGCATGCATGCATGCAGGGCGCCGCGTTGCCATTGCATTGCACTGCACTCCATGCAACGCCTGCACACATGCATTGCCTTGCATGCCTGCCAAGGGGTCTCCCCACGGTCCGATGCGTCCCCTCCAGTGCGGATGCAGCATTGCAAAAATAAAAAAAACCCAACGCAGCCCTACCTGGGGGGCAGCCTCCGCCGCTCCGCCTCCGCGGGGATCCCCGGGCTCCATCCTGCCGCCCGACCTCCGCGGGGGCGCAGGCAGGCTGCGCGGGGTCTGCGCAGAAGAGCCCCTGCCCGCCCGGCCGCCGCCGCTGCGCTCATTCCATGGCCAGGAGAAGAGCGCTTCAAACAAAACGCCCGGCCCGCCAGGCCACGCTGGGAAACATAGTTTGCGCACCCCGCGCGGGCGCGGAGCCCAAGGGCGAGGGGACTACGGATCCCGGCAGCCCCTGCGCCGGGGACGGAGGGGGAGAGGCCGGGTGTAGGGATGGGGGGACGGGTGGGCGAGCGAGCGAGTGAGTGAGTGGCAGCCGCCAAGCCTTGGCCGAGAGCCAGGAAGGGCCTCCCCGGAGGAGGAGGAGGAGGGAGGCGCAGAGCGGGAGGGAGGGAGGGAACCCCAGGGGTCATCTAGTGATGGCGCCCCAATCGAAAATTTGACTTAAAAAAAAAATCTTTCAAATTTTTTAATTTTTCCCGCGGCACACCAGGCAACATCTCGCGGCACACTAGTGTGCCACGGAACAGTGGTTGGGAAACACTGGACTAGAGAACAGAGGGGATGCATATTCCTGCCTCTGTTACCAGCAAAGCAAGGTTGCACCCAGGGCCAGCCTTAGCATTAGGTAGAGCAAGAATGTAAGAAGAGTCCATTGATGAAAAGCAAATAAATGTATGCCCCACTATCCAAATTCTCTTTATACAAAAAAATCACTTAGCCAATCACAAATAATTAGTACCCAAACCTCACTATACACACTGCAGTTTCAGATATCCAAACCGCCAGACCGGCATGTAGTAGTGTAACCATACAAGGCACTGTTTGTGTAGCAACACCTAGAAGGCAATAGGTTCCCCATTCCTGATCTAAGCCTTGGGAGTGGACATTTAACAGATTATTGTGCCCACCCCAGCCTTCAACAGTTCACCACCTCCTTTAAAACATTGTTGTGTTTTTATGTAACTTAATGAAGAATTTGTGCTAGAATTTGCTTGTTCTCTTGTTCCATCCCCATCTCCTATTCTTTTTTTCAGCTGCAAAAAATCCCATGCTTGCTGGGGCTCATGGGAGTCGTACTTCAGCAACAACTGGTGGGACAAGGGTTTCCCACACATGCAAAAGGAAGATGGAGAGTGATAAAACAAAAATCAGCTTGCCCCCTGGCCTAAGAGCTAGGGCATCTAAAGATGATCTGTTTACTGAGCATTCATCCTGATTTGCTTGCACAAAGCTTAAAAGGAGGTTATATGTTCTCCACTCTTCATTATTGCATATTTGCAGGGAGATTATACAATAATGAGCATTCTGCCTGATTTGCTTGCATCGGGTTATTCTATATAACTGTCAATTATTAATTCACCCTACATTTTTCAGAGCATCCCCCCCCCATCACTTTTTTAACCATAAAAGATTGTGGATTTGTTGTGCCAATGTGAGAGACTGCCTTGATCCACTTGTTACGGAAGGGGGGGGCATGTCTTCTTCACTACAATATATTTGCTCAATTTCTCTAGGACTCCATCACCCCTCCCCTGTCCTCCATAATCTCTCAAGTAATCCTGTCAAAATCACTCTGCCAAACCTTTCCTCTGGGCAATGCCAGGTGACAGACTATGTGTACATGGACCATTGCCTTCTCAGGATGTGCTTATCTGCGCATATCTCCAGCTCTGCATATTCCCCCTCCCTCCTCCATCCGGCTCTCTGCATATTCACCCCTCCCTCCTCCATATGTTAATCTGTGTAACCCAACCTCTTCTTAATGTATTCATGATGTAACTGGGATGTATTTTGCACTGTATTCTGGGATATGGAGGGAAATTTCAAAAGTTCATGTCACCCCTTTCTCTGGGTTCAATCTCGCCTTGAACCTGTTGCGCAATAAACTTGGACCTTCTGCAGTTTGCTCCTGTGTCCGGCTGAGCTCATTTTCTTCCGCAGGGACCCACGGACTTAGTCCGATGAGCTGGGTGGCAGAGTAACCCCGCACCCAGATTTTAGCCGTAACAGTTGGCTGCCCAACGCGGGGCTTGTGGTTCTCCCGAGCTGCTGACTGGGGCCCCCGAAATCTTCAGCCGGCTCCAGGCCATTTTGCCTGGGAAGATCCTTTTGGACCCCCAGCCATCTTCTGGGCGGTAATCGAAAGCCCTAGGAGTTCAGCCGGGGAGCAAAAGAGGGATCCAGCCGGCTTATTCATCGATCCCGGGATCATCATAGAAGACGCGTGAGTATAAGGAAAAAGGAAAATCCAGTGCACTGGTGGGAAGGGGGTGGAAGTCTCCTGGCAACTGAATTCTCTGCCCTCCTCTCTATCGCTCCTTCTTGCCTTTCTCTTGGTCCGGTTAGTGAGAGAGACCGTGGACCGCTGCTCAACCCGAAAGGGGGGTTCTGAGCTCTATCCCTTTTCCTTAAAATCTCCAGCCAGCCGCACCAATTGGGAGCCCGAAAGTAAGACGGAGAGACCCGACTTGAAAGATAGCCGACTCTCTGCAACGGGCATCCCAGTTGAAAGCAAGGGGTTGGAGCTCTCTTTCCGAACTTCCTGAGCGTCCTTGCTAGGGGGCAGGAAGTGGTCTTGCTTTCTGTATCAATCCCAGCCGCACCGGTCGAGCTACATACCACGTGTACTGTAAACTCGCTTCCGAAAGCAAGGGGGATTTTCGACCCGAAATTCTATCCAGGGACCACCCGATCTGGCACCGCATGGCGCGGGCGTCCAGTAGGGCCCCTTTTCCTGAGATGTGACGATAGGTAGGAGGTTGCCAGGAGGGATAGCCCATGAGGAATTGGGCAGGACCGGCAGATTGGAAAGAGACCCCAGGTTATAGGAAATAAGGAAATAGGAAATAAGGAAATAGGAAAGGGAATGCAAGGAACCGGATAGCTAGAGCTCTCTAAAACCCACTAAGGAAGTTGCCAGGCAACTAGAAGCCCCTTCTCCTCTTTACTATACGTCCCTGTACTAAGCATACCAAACCCCTAGACATACCAATCCTAATCAGCCCCTCATACCAATCCTAATCAGCCCCTCTCTTTCCCCCTTCTCTATCCCAGACACACACCCCCAAAAAAGCAAAAAGCAAAAAAAAAAGCAACAACAGCAACGCATGCATCTATAAAGGGGTACCCAGTCAACCAAGCGTTGTGAGCCCTACCAGTTTGATTAACTGGTGGTGTGTTTGAAGAGGCAAGGAGGCTCATAAGTGAGCCAGTGTGGTGTAGTGGTTAAGAGCGGTAGTCACGTAATCTGGGAAACCGGGTTCGCGTCTCCGCTCCTCCACCTGCAGCTGCTGGGTGACCTTGGGCCAGTCACACTTCTGTGAAGTCTCTTAGCCCCACTCACCTCACAGAGTGTTTGTTGTGGGGGAGGAAGGGAAAGGAGAATGTTAGCCGCTTTGAGACGCCTTAAAGGGAGTGAAAGGCGGGATATCAAATCCAAACTCTTCTTCTTCTTCTTCTTCTTCATAAAACCATGTGGGACCTAACTACTAATTTCACTTAATGAAGCCAAAGGTAGTGGCCCAACTCCTTGCAATAACCAACTAAAGGATGAGAATATATATGTTTACATGTTTACATGTTGTCTGTTATGTGTGTTGTCTGTTAATACATATATGAGAATATGTATGTTTACATGTTGTCTGTTATGTGTGTTGTCTGTTCCTTCTGTCTCTGGCAGACTGCCTTTCTTAAGTGTGCATAGTTTAAACTGCAAGCTTGCTTCAAAATTTAAATCTAAGGAAGTCATGCTGGATCTTAGCAGTCCTAAATAAGAGAAGATGAGAATGAAGTGTGCAAATGTTTACCCCACCTCTTGCTTTGCCCCAACTTTTGAGATTGTGAGTCTACAGTCTTATTTTAGAAGGTGCTTTTAACCTAATGTTTCTGCTGCAAAAGCCTAGTTGAGCACAACTGCTCTCTCAAGCTAAAATGCAGTGTATGTATTTCATTAAGCGTATGCCTATAAAAGTATGGTGTTCATTCTAAGAAAAATATTTGAGTCCAGTTTTAACTTTGATTTGGTTGGACAGAAGAGTTATTGTAAGGCTCCTGATATCAGTCTCTATAAGACTTCATGGCCTCTTTTGTTAGAAAATGCCCCCCTCCCCCTTGTTTCACTCTGCCTCTTTCAGTTGTTTTCTCCCTTCTTACTTCTGTGCCAGGTAAATTTACTCCCGAGTAAGCTTCCTTTAAAGGAAACTGCAAAGAGGGGAGGGGGCAACACTTGTGTATTCCCTTTAAAAAAAATCAAATCTAGGGCTGCTTTAACTGTGCTTTATAAGAGATCCTCTCAGGAGTATAGATGTTTCCTTTCCCAGCTGTAAATCTGTACTTAAATGTGTATGCCTCTTTGGTAGTACAAATCTTGCTGCGAAATCTTGCTGTGAACCCTATATTTTGGAGGGTTGGACTAGATGACCCCAGGGTCCCTTTCAACTCTCCCAATTTGTGGCTGTGTGGAAGACCATGTGTCTGCAAGCATTGGAGGGTAATTCTTCAATTCTGGTGTGGTAATGGAGTTGAAATTCAGCCTAGCTTTGCTCTTTAGTTTTAAAAGGTGAGAGGTGAAGCCCAACTGGTAATATCAAGCATTTGAGTGATTACAGTGTTTATCATTTTGTCTACTATTTAAAAATCAGACTTAAAAGTCTACTCAAAGTTTAAGCACATACAAATGAATAATCAAGTAGAATTAGCCTTGACCATTCCTGTAAATAAAGGGCAGGAAATATTAATATTAATAATAATAATAATAATAATATATTTTTTTGTCTGCAAATGGTAAGGCTGGAATGGCTGAGAATGTTAAAAAAATAAATCCTATGAATTCTGACCCTCTGGCCATTTTCCCCATATATAAGGGCGTGGCATTGTTCTGCGAATAGCCAGAGGGATATTAGCCCTTTCCTGTACATAAAGGAAGCAGTCTCAGTTTGCTTGGGCTGAAATTGCTAGCTTTGGTGAATACTTAAATTGCTGAGTTTCTCTTTTTTGTTTAAAATCAAACCCTGTTTTCAAAATCTACTCCTTACCCTTCCTTTCCCTTATTCAAATGGTAATTTAGCCAAAGGATGCAACATTTTCAATAGTATAAAAGGTTTGCTGAGACATGAACTCTGCACATGCACAGAGGCTAGATCAGCTAAAGAAGAGAGAGAGAGGAAGGGGGAACTGTAAGGGGGGAGAGGAGGTTTCTTCCAAAAAAAAAAAAAAGAAAAGAAAAGAAAAGAAAACTTGGAACCATTGAGGGAAATCACCCTTAATCTGTCTTTGCTCCAGGGGCTACTTAAGACAAAAGGCTAAAAACAAAACAAAACAAAACAAAACAAAACAACAACTAGCCCATCAAAAGCCAAGAGCCTTCCAGGTTTCAAATCTTAACATGCCAAATTCTTTTCACAGGTAAATATCAAAGCATTCCCCCCTCAATGGGAATTTTAGGAACAGCATTTCCTGACAAGCTTCTCACATGAAATAATTTTCCCTTTTAACAGGATATGTGAACCCCGGTAACAAAGTGTTTGTCCCTTTTTCCTCCCACAGCAACTTTCTTCCTGTTCTGTGAAACAAGTCTGAATCCCTGCTATATTAGTAACTTCCATCTCTTTGTGGCCTTGACACTTTTTTAAAGTTACAAATAATCTGTTTTCATTTATTTAATCTGTTTATTTAATCTGTTTCTCCATGATGTCTATGAAGTTAATCGAAGCACAACCAAACATTGTTTGTGGAATGGTATTTGTTTACCTTTTTGCCAGAGCATTTCTTATTAATTCTGTCATTTTGGCTAGTGCAAGGTACCTGCACAACTTTAAATTGCCATTCATTTTCTTGGTATTAACTCATTTCCCAGTATTAACATTACAGCTGATGTCACATCAAGAAACACTTTTATTTTCATTTGGGATGTTAGAATGCCAAAACAGATTACTTCAGGTTACTTATTAATTGTGTGTCTTAGCATTTATTTATTTTTGGTTCCTCATAGCTCATTTTGTGTGTGTGTTTTACTTTGGGGACATGTTCATCACATGTTGAAAGTCAGTTTCATGAAGTTCTTTTATCAGATAGCACATGGTGAATTTTAAGTTTTTCCCCATTGTTTTCCCATTTTTTCAGTCTAGTAGTAATATGTGTGGTTTTGATAATATCTTTGTATTATTTAATAATAGTTATTTTCTGAATCTGATGTCTTTGTGTCAAGTCCATTTTCATCTAACTGGTAATCTAATTTTTTGCTTTCTTTTTATTTTTTAACCTTTGTATTTTTTACAGTTCTCTTTCTATACATGTGGAGTAATTTTTTATTTTATAATATGAAAAGAACAACAACAACAAAAATTAAGTGAAGGAAAGCAAACAAACTTAGCAGATAATAACAGTAATTATGTGGAAATGTGATAATAATATTGAAATAAATAAAATGCTTAATGTGCTAAGATTTTTTATTATTTGCAGCTTCCCATGGAAACTGGAGGACATCCTTCTTGTCTAACTGTGTTTTTAAGTCGCCCCAAAACCCTGCCCCTTACAGGATATCACTTCTACAGATGTGCAATGATGAAAAGCAGCAACACATCCCTCAACTCAGTCAACCCATCACAAGACCAGCAACAACAGAGTTTTCAAAGTGCCCACAGCTATCTCTTTCAAAGGATATAGACTGCCGGGGGGGGGGGGGAGTGGACCTGACAAAGGGGGGAGGAGATATGCAACAGATATTTAATTATTTTGTTTTGTATTATGTGTTATTATGTAAGAATGTTGAAATGTGTCTGACAGTGTGATTTCCACAATGGGGGGCAATTTATTGTGTGTAACTGTTTTTATGTTTAATGTCTTATTGCTTACACACCAATGGAGAATTCTCATGCATTTTATACTTTCTAATAGCCCACACTATTGTGTAGTCCAATGTTTAGATAACCACATTTCATTGTCCCACCTGGCACTATGCCAATCTTTCCCTATCCATTTTAATATGTGTTAAACCTCGTTTTGCCAAGGACAAACTTCTGGATCCATAAAACACCAGGTACATGAAGGTGGATATGCTTTAGTTTAGCAGGAATGATCCCTTATAGAGTTAAATTGACTTATTTGGACAAAGTGCCCTTTTTAAGAATGGTTTTCTTTTAACAGATTGGTTTGAAAAGTTGAGAACCATGGGCACATAAATTCAAATTGGACTCAGTTTGAATTGGGCAAGTGTATCCAGGCTGCAATTAGCTTTGTGGTCCTTAAAGTGCAAGTGAGCAACTTCCCAGGACTACAAGACCAGAGCCTGTAATAATAATAAGAAATCCCATGGATTTTGGCCAAGGCAAAGACATTTCTCTCAGGACGTGTCCGAAACCTGTGCCAGCTGTGGTGGGTGCCAGGCTACATGATAAATATGAAAGCCCTAAGTGGATTCACCAGGGATTGCCACTACTGCGACACCATGCCGATGTGAGACCACAGAAGAGCTGCCTTGACACCTGAGAACACACAAATGGCGGGGGGGGGGGGAGCAAACTGCACTTTGCAGTCATTAGTGGACCTTCCTGCCTAAATGTAAAGCATAGATCACTATTGAGAAAATATTTCTTCCAAGGTGCTAGAATACCACAAGTAACTGAGCAACAAAATACGTGATATCCTATGTCTAACTATGTGCACTGTTACACCATTATATTTCTGTGCAAATATCCTTAAAGCAGCATGATATTTAAGTCCCTTTCAGGTTTGCATAAAGCCACACATCCCATTCACCGAGATTTAGGGTGCGGAGAAAAGATTTGCAAGTTCTTACAGAACTTTAATGCAAATCTATCTCCGAATGGGGGACTGTTACGGAAGGGGGGGGCATGTCTTCTTCACTACAATATATTTGCTCAATTTCTCTAGGACTCCATCACCCCTCCCCTGTCCTCCATAATCTCTCAAGTAATCCTGTCAAAATCACTCTGCCAAACCTTTCCTCTGGGCAATGCCAGGTGACAGACTATGTGTACATGGACCATTGTCTTCTCAGGATGTGCTTATCTGCGCATATCTCCAGCTCTGCATATTCCCCCTCCCTCCTCCATCCGGCTCTCTGCATATTCACCCCTCCCTCCTCCATATGTTAATCTGTGTAACCCAACCTCTTCTTAATGTATTCATGATGTAACTGGGATGTATTTTGCACTGTATTCTGGGATATGGAGGGAAATTTCAAAAGTTCATGTCACCCCTTTCTCTGGGTTCAATCTCGCCTTGAACCTGTTGCGCAATAAACTTGGACCTTCTGCAGTTTGCTCCTGCGTCTGGCTGAGCTCATTTTCTTCCGCAGGGACCCACGGACTTAGTCCGATGAGCTGGGTGGCAGAGTAACCCCGCACCCAGATTTTAGCCGTAACACACTTTACTTCTGCAGTACGTACTAAAGTTCTGGTATGTGATTGAATCTCTCCCGCAAAATACTGACAGTCTGGAGCTTACCTTAAAGTATCTTTTGTAGTATTCATTTCCCTCACTAGAAAAAAAAAAAGGAATAATGTTTTCCAAGTTCTTAGTACAGTATGATACAAAGGTTAAACATCTCTCTTGTGATTATTACTCTTTACTTCCTCTTTGGACTCCTGCTACACGTTTACAGCAACAGGCCGGGAATGCTAAAAGTTTCCTAGCATTTTAAATCCTGCTGTTCTCACATATATATTTATTCTACAGATTTCATCAGAAACATTTCCTCCCCAAGTGTTGGCTTTGTAATTAATTGGAAAACATGACTGATGTTAAAAATAAACAGGCTTGGGGAAATGCCTGGATAATTGCTCCACATGCTGCAATTTAACAAAGTTGAATTCCCATGGATGTGCATTTTCCTTGATAAAAGGCAGGCAAATAGAATGGGGATTAAAGAGCCTCACTGGGAATGTTTATTAGTGTGAAACCTCTTTCTGCTGGCTGACACTCTGAATGAATCTGTGATAAATTAGCATTTTTAAAAGGGGTTTGGGGTGAGCATTACTTAATGTTTTTGTAGTGTTGCTTAGCCACCCTCCATTATTTTTGAGAAGGAGCATATTCATTAACTATGGAAAATGAGTTTCAAGTTTTGTGGACTGGGCTCAGATTTCCTTGCAAAGGTACATATGTCAGTCATAGCAATTAACATCCTCCAGTGATGGATGTTGGTGACTATACATTAAAACAGGTGGGTGCCCGAAGGTCACATTTCCTTCAGGGCAACCCTGATGGCCAAGTACCCATGGTGGTGAGGGCCACAGACAAAAGTGGGAGGAGCAATGAATGTAAAAAATGTCCTTTGTAGTGTGGGCTAGTTTCTGCACATACGCTCTAGCCACCATCCAGATAAGCAAGAGGCATTATCGGTGTTCAAAGGCACACTTCAGCCAGGAAAAACACTTTTGGGGTATGAAGTAGGACAAGTGAGGGTTTGACCTGGAAAGAGTTCTGGAAAGGCCTCTGGAGAGATCTGGAGGCCACATTTTATGCCCACTCCTGCATTTAGAAAAAAGACCCTCCAAGGTATGAAGGCTTTAGGTGTAGTAGTATTTGGGACATTGGAACGTGTGCCTGTTGGGTAAACAATGGAAAGTAATAACAAGACATGGACCAGCCTTATATTTAACAACTTGCCCAGTAGCCATAGGTGACCAGAAATCCCATGTAGGTGAGTGAGAAGGCGGGTGCAGGAGGGACATTGGAGCTGTGGGCAGAGTATGTGGGTGCTGTTGTAGCCATGACTGGGGAAGTGTCTTCCAATGGGCATATAGCTTCCTATACTCTAAGAGAGCAAGTGTTGAAACAGGAGAGAGATGCAAAGAGTGATCTATGAGTGATTGCAGTGGCATTTGTTAAGTTGTGGGTGAACATATCAGACGACACAGCGATTCTTCAAACAGCTCTTGTTTATTCACAGGCCAGAACAGAACTGAACTGAAGGGTTCAGTCAGCCTGCTTATATAGAGTTCCAGTACAACGTAACTGTAACAATTTTCTAAAACTATCCAATCACTGAATGTCACTTTCGATCCCTTATTTGCATATGCGGACTGAGTGAAAACTATCTACAGTATCCCCCTGCTGGCCCAGGGTGAGAACTTCAGTACATAACAGTACAGTGGTGCCCCGCAAGACGAATGCCTCGCGAGACGAAAAACTCGCTTGACGAAAGGGTTTTTTGGTTTTGCGTTGCTTCGCTAGATGAATTTCCCTATGGGCTTGCTTCGCAAGACGAAAACGTCTTGCGCTTTTTTCTTAAAGCCACTTGAAGAGGCGCAGTTGCGACGGACCGTGCTTTGCAAGACGAAAAACATCGCAAGACGAAAAGACTCGCAGAACGAATTATTTTCGTCTTGCGAGGCACCACTGTATTTACCCTCATTAATTTGTGGTGGAAGGAGGCATCCCCACACAATTTTGTGGCCCTGTCTCTTTGCTCTGCTCTTTTAGTTGTGGCAGCTATTTTGTATTATGCCATGTCTCCCTACACCCTGGGGCCCACGGAACTTTCGCAACATTGAACCCACTAGCTCAAATGGGTCGATGAACGTGGCCAGTGCTTTTTTCCTAAAAAAAAAATAAAATGTTTATGGGTACTCTCATTTTCCTACTCATACTGAAATACTGCCCCTCAATTAGGCCAAACTTAGATTCACAAAATGTTTAGGGGTATGCATACCCCTGCGTGTCCCCCCAGAAAAAAAAGCACTGAACATGGCCCCAGAAAAAAAAGCACTGAATATACCAAGAGTAACATCTGAGTCAACATTCATAGGAGTGCCCAGTCATTTCAAGAATCATTTAGGTTAAGATCAAATTTCAAGAACTGGGGAGATGGGCTACTGTCCTAACAAAAAGGAAACATAAGAACCATTGTGAAATTCTCTTAGTTATTTCCAGGACGTATTAATATGGGAAATGAATGCTAATTTCCCACCAAAGCAGTGGTTACTCACTGAAAATGAACACATCTGTGTATGCATCCTGTCAATGTTGCAAGGAACTATTTTTTTGTGTTATTGTGACCAGCAGGTGGTGGAAGGAGCAAGCACATTCTAGGGAGTGAGCCTACCCTGGTCTGCAGTACTGTACTAGTCATAGCGCTAACCTTTGTGTTGGATCTGTAGGATCTGTAATTACTAGCCAGAAATGTTAGGAGAGGGAGGCTAGAGAAGATGAAATGGGCTTTAAAATGAAACTAAAAGCAGCATAGAAGGGCTTTCTCTTGAAAAATTAAAGTGATTTTTTTCTAAAGGAAACCTGGGGGATTTTACCCTACTGAAATATTAATTACAGCTTAAACCTTAAAAAAGGAGATATAGTTCATCTTATTTACTTAATTCATCCGTGGAAATCAGGGTCTGGCCGCCACGGCAAAGGCGGAGACCCACCAAAAACCACAGGTGGGAGAAGCCTGTGGACGTGGGATTTGGCTGGCACCTTTTGTGCCCCCCCCACTCGCGGGGAAACCCGGTTTCGGGGGTCCGGAGCGACGTGGGGTGAGTGGTGCGGTGCTTTGAATCGACTGCTTCTTTCACGGAGTGAAGCCGCATTGCCGTTGCCAGAGAACGCTGACTTTTTTTCCTGTGGACAATTGGATTTTAAACAACTACCCGTGAGTAGAACGGAAAATTGGACCTTTAAACATCTTAATTCAGCACCGAAACGGGAAGGTTTCAAACAGGAAGTCCGCCTTCCTCTTTTGTAAATAGATAGAGCAAAGATGCTGCAAGCTAAAGTCTTGGAGAGCCTTTTGTAAAGGACTAAATTTCCATCAGTTAAAATTATTAAACCCCCCTTGGAAGCAGGAGAAGAGGGGGGAAATTTTAGATTGCCTAAGGCTGCAGGAGAGAGAGTGAAGAAAGACAAATTGCCACCGTTTTGAACCTGGGAACGGGCTGTCAGTAAGTTTGACATTTTGGGAAAGTCCATTGACTGTGAATAAAACATATGTTGACAGATAGTTAAATAAGAGAAATAAATTGTTTCCATTGTTTCCTCTTGCACTTAAAAAGGAGCAAAAGTAACTGAAAGATTGAAACTAACATTGTTGCTGGATCTGCGTTTAAAAGGATGGATACAAATAAAAATTGTTTCCTCTAGAGGGAGCTTTTGAAACTGTTGTAGGAGTGGAGCTGGGGAACTTTCTAGCTGCAGAGATTAAAGACCGTGAGAATCAGAGATTGACCTTGGACAAGAATGTCGACAGAAGAAGCCTTAGTGATTGCATTTTGCAAGATAAGTGTTTTATTGGAATAGCTTCATGAGAAGATGGATGTGATGACTATTAAAATTGATAATTTGGGACAAAAAATGACTGATTTGGGACAAGAAGTGAATATCTATACAGAAACTACTCAGGAATCGATCCAGGAATCTACTTCGACATGGCAAGTTGTGGAGACGAGGGAGAAAGTTATTGTAGAACCTCAAGTAATACAAGTGGAGAGAGCCTCAGTCTTACAGAGACAATTTGATGAATATAAGCTGTTGCCTTCTATGTCGGAATTTAGAGAAATCCAGTTGAAACACATCTTGAAATATCTTTTGGACTTTAGTTTTGACTATGGAGAATGGGCTGACCAGTCGAGAAGGAATAAAGACATTGTTAGGTTGGAGTTTCCCCAAGATCTACTCCTCAATGTTAAAGGAAGGAAATTAAGAATAAGATCAGCAGAAGATAAAGTAAAGTGTATATATAAATATGAAGAAGATCTGCAGAAGGGACATGGAAAAGAGTTAAGAGCCTCAGACAGAAGATCACCAGGTTGATGGACCATATGGATTGATAGAAAGGACTGGCAGAATCCGAGACCAGGGAGAAGAGACGGTGGAAGAAGATTGGAAAAAAGTTTTAAAAATTTATTTATAGAAACATTGTAAAATTAATGAGTGTTAGAAAAATGTTGGAATGAAATTACACGGCTTTAGTAGAAATGTTATAAGGAGTTAAGTACAAGTAAGTTTTAGGGTATTAATAGTAAGATAAGGTTAAAATAAATTATGATAATTATATGATAGAAAATAGTGAAAGATGGAAAGGATTTGCTGAAACAATTAATAACTAGAACACAAAAAAGGGAGGTGCGAGGAGGTCGATGAAACAAGTTAATGAAAGACAAAGATATGGAAATATTGGATGTGTTTTTAATTGTTTTTGTTTTTGCTTTTGTTTTGATGTATTGTGTCTTTTGTTTTTTCTTTTTTTATGTATAGTATTGATTTGCATTGTTTACTTTTACTTTTTCTTTCTTTTGTTTTTTCTTTCTGTAATCTTTAAACCTTTAATAAATATTATTTTTAAAAAAATAAAAATGAAAATAATGAAAAATTTTATATGATAAAACATTTGTATGCAGTTTTGCCTAATATATTGCAATAATGAATTTTCTGATGTTGCCTTTTATATGCATTTTTATCCATAAAGGGAACCCTGACCATTAGGTCCAGTCGTGGCCGACTCTGGGGTGCGGCACTCATCTCGCTTTATTGGCCGAGAGAGCCAGCATGTGGCCAGCATGACTAAGCCACTTCTGGTGAACCAGAGCAGCGCATGGAAACGCTGTTTACCTTCCCGCCAGAGCGGTACCTATTTATCTACTTACACTTTGACGTGCTTTAGAACTGCTAGGTTGGCAGGAGCAGGGACCGAGCAACGGGAGCTCACCTCATCGCGGGGATTCGAACTGCTGACCTTCTGATCGGCAAGTCCTAGGCTCTGTGGTTTAACCCACAGCACCACCCGTGTCAGGAAAGCCATCCTTCATGCAGTTTCAGCTGAGGACACAATTGTTTGAGGCTAGATATAGGGGAGAAATGCCAGTCTGAAAAAAAGGCACTGGTGGTTGGCACTTCTGGTCTCCAGGATGGGGTTGAAGTTCCTACAGTGGTCTTGCCTGCTTGCTTCCAATGCAACTGCTACATGTTGAGTCTCTTCCTATCCCTGATGGTCTGAAAAACCATTCGGTCCCTTTTTCTTAAGCTAAAGGACTAGAAGAGTTTTTCTCTTGGGTGCTGATTTTTGTGAACAAGCTTGTTCAGTGATCATGCATCAGAGAGCTCTCTGCGTCCCTAGGTACATGCACTACCCTTTGCAGCTGGCTGCTGTTGGGAAAATGCTCCCCTCTTATAGCTCCAGATGTCCTGTTATTGTTCATGCATGAGGATTTGTGCTCAAGATGGTGCCTGCAAATGTCTTGAAATGGACATACTGCTTCCCCCTGCCCCCCATCACTGCATTTCCCACAACTTCTTGCTGAATTAATCATAAAATGGAATGATGTGTGGAGGGTCCACAGTATACTGTATTTTTCGTCCCGTAGGACGCTCCGTCCCATAGGACGCACCTAGTTTTTTGGGGGGGGGAATAAAGGAATTTCCCCCCTTTATTCCCCCCCAAAACCAAGTCGAGGAACAGCGGGATGGCGGCACTGCGCCTCCCCGCTGTCCCCCGAGCTTGTGGGGCTGGCCTACACGCTGCGGATGTCTGCCTGGTGTGAGGGGCGCTCTGCTTCAGGGCGCCCCGCGCGCCGGGCGGCAGGCTGCTATCCACAGTGTGGGGAGCCCTGCGGGAGTTCCCGCAGGGCTCCCCACGCTGCGGATGTCTGCCCGGCGCGAGGGGCGCTCTGCTTCAGGGTGTGTTGCGCGCCGGGCGGCAGGCTGCTACCCACAGTGTGGGGAGCCCTGCGGGAACTCCCGCGGGCTCCCCAGGCTTGCTGATAGCTTCCTGAAGCCTGGAGAGCGAGAGGGGTTGGTGCGCACCCACCCCTCTCACTCTCCAAGCTTCAGCGAAAGCCTGCATTCGCCCCATAGGACGCACCCAGATTTCCCCTTCATTTTTGGAGGGGGAAAAGTGCGTCCTATAGGGCGAAAAATACGGTAAATTCACCACTAATGCTCTGTTATTATACAAACGACACAATGCAGAATACACCAACAAAAAGGCCAAGTAATTTGGAGGGGCCCAGAATGTCATGAATTGTATTTAAAAAATAAACTTTGCCCCACTGCCCCTAAACTTTATATTCAGTTGCTCCAAGCGATTTTTCTCCCTTCCAGGGAAGTTGGCTTGCCTGTGTCATGCACCATATTGGTAACTGTTTTCTCCCTGATTTCGAATGTAAGAAAGGGCCACCTAGTTTAAAGTATTTGATGGGTGGGTGGGTGGGTGGGTGAGTGGTTGCTCTCATCAGTTGAGGTGTAAGTGCTGTAGAAAGCTCTGCAAAACTGTGAAGTAATATATGCATGTATGTATCCCCACTGGGGACGCGGGTGGCACTGTGGTCTAAACTACAGAGCCTAGGACTTGCTGATTGGAAGGTTGGTGGTTCAAATCCTCGCGATGGGGTGAGCTCCTCGCGATGGGGTGAGCTCCCGTTGCTCGGTCGCTGCTCCTGCCAACCTAGCAGTTTGAAAGCATGCCAGTGCAAGTAGATAAATAGGTACCACTCCGGTGGGAAGGTAAATGGCGTTTCCGTGCGCTGCTCTGGTTCGCCAGAAGTGCATTAGTCATGCTGGCCACATGACCCGGAAGCTGTCTACAGACAAACGCCGGTTCCCTCTGCTTATAGAGTGAGATGAGCGCACAACCCCAGAGTCATCCGCGACTGGACCTAATGGTTAGGGGTACCTTTACCTTTACCTATCACCACTAGTAGGATTATTCTATGACAGTGGCTGACTCTAAGCTTGTATTTTCTCAGCTTGATAACAGACTATGTGCAACACTTCAATTCTCTTGTATTTTCCATTAGTGAAATATACTCGGAGTCGAGTGTGAATTTCATGCTCTTTATTCAGATCATGGTAGCAATGAATGACACTTTCCCCAAAACGTCTATGGGCCCCATGTGATTGGCTAATTCCGGGTGGCTCCTATAGGCAAATCAGGTTGTGGATTCACCTCCTCCAGAAGCCTGATTGGCTGCTTCTACAGGCCAATGAGCTCGCTGATTCACTTCCAGCTGGAGCTGGATTGGGTGGTTCCTGCAGACCAATCAGACTGCTGCATTCTGGATCCTATTGTTCTAGGATTCAGCTCAGTACAGTACATAACAATTAGCTTGTGGGACTTGCCACAAAATGTTTCAGTGCAGTGAGCCTGCCAACCATGCCCTTTCCCAAGCTACTCCATTCCATTCCCCTACCCCCTGATTTTTCATTATTCAGCATTCTGTGGCCATTGAGCCTCTGTGGGCTGTTTCAAGCTGCCCTCCCTCTTGGGTATGAATAGTGCTGCTTTTTTTGCATAATAATCCACAGCTAGATCATTGAGTTTGCTGTCAATATACACAGGATGCAACTGAAAGGCCACATTAATTTATCATATTAATTTATTATTCCCCTACCTGGGAATGAGTTCTATTTGATGTAGTAGGTTCTGAGTTCTGTGCTCTTACAAAATTGTCCATTTTACTCTGCTTGCTCTTCTGCTGTGGGCTCACTTGTGGAGAAGAGGCCGGTGGCTTCTTTTTCCTCGACATTTTCCCAGAGATAGAGCCGCTACTAATTTCTGCTGTAAATCACGAAGCTTGGCGTCCTCCCACGATAGGGTGTTTAATCTCCACTCCTGCTGATAAGTAGTTGGTAGTTTTAGTTGAGGTGGAGCTAATTAAGGCTTTTCTCTGAGACTTTCCAGGACTTTCTCTAAGACTTTTAACTCAAGCCCTTAACTCAAGCTTTGTGAATATAATAGCTGCCAAATGACATAGATAAAATACTGCGGCTGATAAAAGCTAATAAGACTGATAAAAATAATAAAAACCGCATCAACTGATGCGGAGCTCAAGTCGACGCTACCACTAACGGCGCTGTATTTAGCAACAGTGTTTTCTGGGGAGTAACCATTAGGAACACATTACTCTGGTTTCACTCAACCCATGTTGGCTCCCCATTAATTTCCAGACTCAATTCAAGGTGCCGATCATAAAACCCTAAATGGTTTGGGACCAGAGTATTTGCCAGATGGCCTGCTCCCAAACAATGCTGGATTACCCAACAGGCAAACTAACTATGTGCTCAGGAGGGGTACCAATAGCTGTGGAAACAAGAGCCCAGAAATGGCTGGCGCCCAGTGCAATTCATAGGGTGCAGGTTAGGGTGGAGGCCAACAGTAGGTGGAGCCAGAGCCAACTAATTCTAGCTTTGTCCTCCTCCTGATAACCAGTGCCACATTGGCAGGCAGGTGAGGACAGGCCTAAGGGACAGACTGAAGTTGGCTGGGATGTGCCCCTTTGTCTGAATGATCAGCCTCCTCTGTAATAGCATGGGCAAAAAAACAGCGTATTTTAGGCAATGCAAACTTTGCATCCACCTGGAGCAGCATGACACATCTGATGCCAGGGTCTTGCTATGTCCTCCTCACTCTGACCTCCTAGACCAGTCACCTTGCAGTCACAGCACCTGTACCAGCTGTGAAGTGTGTGGTCATGTGTCTGCATGTGTCAAGGGATGTGTATGTGTACCTTGTGGTGTGTTTATGAGAACTCTCTTGTCCCCCCCCCCCCCGAGATTGAAGCAATAAACTCAGCACCTAATCTTTCCTCGCATGTAAGAGTCACAGTAAATTGGGGCAGCCAGTGTGGTGACCTACAAATGTGTTGAAATTCCAATTCCCATCAGCTTCGGCTAGCATGGTCAACGTTCAGAATTTATGGGAGTCCAAAGCATCTGGATGTTTCCAATACCTGCTGGTAAAAGACTTCAATTTTGCCACGCTCTTGGCTTGATCAGATTTTCTCTATGGTGTTTCACTATACAAAATATAACTGAAAACACTATAGTATGATGGCACAAACCAGCCAGTTGTAAAATCTTTGCTCAGACTCACAGCACGTAGCTGTACCACTGCAGCTCTAGGCCTCTTCGTATGTCAGACTGCATATTTTATTTAGCAATATTGCTTACAGTTAAATAAGGTCCTCAAATTTAGCTAAGGTCTTTTATGTTATTTATTCTACTTTGAAGGAACAGCTTTCAAAAATAAGACAAGAATGGATGGGTAGCACCACCACCAGGTCAGAAATGGAATTGGACAGAAATAGGACAAATAGTCTCACCAGATGAGACTACAGTGGTACCTCGGGTTACAAACGCTTCAGGTTACAGACTCCGCTAAGCCAGAAATAGTACATCGGGTTAAGAACTTTGCTTCAGGATGAGAACAGAAATTGTGCTCCGGCGGCACGGCAGCAGCAGGAGGCCCCATTAGCTAAAGTGGTACCTCAGGTTAAGAACAGTTTCAGGTTAAGAACATACTGTTTTCCTCAGTGGTATAATAAATGTTTAATACAGTGGTACCTTGGGTTACATACACTTCAGGTTGCAGACTCCGCTAACCCAGAAATAGTACCTTGGGTTAAGAACTTTGCTTCAGGATGAGAACAGAAATCGCGCGGCGGCAGCAGGAGGCCCCATTAGCTAAAGTGGTACCTCAGGTTAAGAACAGTTTCAGGTTAAGAACGGACGTTCAGAACGAATTAAGTTCTTAACCCGAGGTACCACTGTACTGTATTTGTCCATGTACCCTATATACTGTACTTGTGTCTGGCAGTTGCTTTTCCAGGTCTGAGGCAAACAAATGCCTTTCCTGTCATCTACTAAGTGGTGCTACCAGGGTGTTGCTGAATTCCAGTTACCATTATCCTTGAACATTGGCCAAGCTGGTTGGGGACAATGGGAGTCCCAGCACACCTGGAGGTCCTGACATGCCCAATCCCTGTTATATATGCAAAGGAAGTACTCTGCCACTGAGGTGTATATAGTCTGTCAAATGTGTCTGCTCCCATCTTGGAAGTAACTGGCACTCCATTTACCTGGAAGGACAGAAGTCAGGCAACCCAAACAGTAGGTGGAACCCATGTCAGGCAGAGCCATTCTCTGTAGTTTCTGAGGCTGAATTGGTCAACAATTCAATCTGGACCTAAATACCCAGCTGACACTGGGTTACATACTGATTGAGACAGCTGTCAACACTTTCTACCTAGCTTCTTCCTGTTGGGTAACCAGCTTCATATAACCAGCATTCTTGATTGGAATTAATGCATTAAGGGGTTAATGCAATGGATTAAGCCATCCTGTCAGATTTTGCCCATGTTGCTTACCCTTACCTTGGGGGGAAATGGGCAACCAAACCTTTTGTTATGCTCAGCCTGCATGTGAATTCAGTGTGTGAGGAGGATTGAGCTAGTTCCTCCAGCTCAGCAACATGGCTTTAACCAGCCTCTTTTGCTTCAGACAAGAATAGAGTCTGTAACTAGCATTTTCCTACACCAGTTGTTAAGGAACTTGTACCATCTTGTAACTAAGCAGCATTTTATTGTCTGTGCACGTTTTCCTTACTGGTATGGAAAAGGTGATGAATCTTATCTTTAAAGTTTTGCATGCAAAATGTTTACATAACTTACCAGATATGTGGTCTATTTGTGTCCTAGGGAGTAGGATTCCTGGGAAAGTTCACATTTTAAAGATTTAACATTACCACACTTTTCTCCCCCCCCCCAATGTTATGTCTCTGCTGGGGCTCTCACCAGAGTACCTGTCCTAAACTTGAGTCTTAGCTTCCAGGATTTCCAACACTTATTGCTAGCCATGAATAAAATTTGGAGTACTTTTCCTGTGAGAGAAAGCTAAAGCAGCTTTTTCTAAACTGATGTCTCCCATATGTTTTTGAATAAAACTCCCATCAGTCTCAGGCAACAATGGCTAGGGATGATAGCTCCAGCCAAATGTTTGGAGCTTTTTAGTTTAGAAAAAAAAAGTATTGTAACACCAGTTAGCCCAATCAGGCAAGGCAATAAGAGTTACAGACTGTCAACACAGAACAAAGGTGCTAGCCCACCTCTGACTGGGCTGCAGCAATTATTTTTATTGTTAATTATTGTTAGTTACTATGTTATGTGTTTTTATATGTAAACTGCCCTGGGATCCTTGGATTAAGGATGGTATAGAAATTCAATAAATAAATACAGTGGTACCTCGGTTTTTAAACTTCTCCATTAACGAACATTTTGGTTTTTGAACACTTTTCGGAAGTCGAACACGCCATGCAGCTTCTGCCGAGTGCAAGATCCTGAATGCTATCAGTCAGCTATTGAGTTTTCAGTTTTCGAACGTTTCAGAACTTGAACGGTCTTCCGGAATGGTTTACGTTCCAAAACGGAGGTACCACTGTAAAAGAAACCTGACCAGCTTGTGTGACAGTTGATGACAAAAGCCTAGCCTGGTCCAATGCATAACCATCAAAGCTATTTTATTTTACAGCTACATGTACACTCACATAGCTAACTATTCCAGTTGTGTTGCTATGCATGTCTAAGCAAGTAGCCAAAGAGCGAGCATTTTAATTGTAATGGCATACATGGGGAGTATTGCTACAGCTAAGAGAAAATACTGCTTATTATGTACCCTGTTCTTCCCTCCACTCCTAGGGACAGATTTCTCAAAAGAGTTCTTCAGAGAATTTCCTTCTTGAAGAGTAGGGAGAAAAATTGTTATTTATTTATATATAGATAGGAAAAAACCTCATTATTTATAGGATTTCTTTGCTTGCCTCAGAAGCTCAATGGAATAGACAAAACTTTACTGTACAGCATGGGGGTCAGTGTGCTGTGCACAATGAGGTATTATACTGAAATACCTCAAATCTGCATTCTTATGACAGCCAATAACTTTTGAAAATGAATTTGACTGACTCCTTGACAATTAAAACGTTTGATGCTTTCTTTTGTTGACTTCTGCCATTATGTGACAAAGCTAATGCTTACCTACAATTCATGAAAATGGTCTTCCTTAACACAATAAATGAAAACAAAAAAGTTTCTCTTTTATATAAAATCTATTTTCCCAATTCTGAAAGTTCAATGTTAAATTACGCATTTGTCACATATGCTCTATGCAGGCCACATCTAGAAACGGTGCACACATTTTAAAAAACAAAAAGCAAGAGCAGAAATAATCAAGAATAGGTTTTCAGCCAAAAAAAAAAAAAAAAAAAGGCAGGCACTGAATCAGTTTGCAGACACTGTCAAATACAAAGAAATACCCTGCTCATTCTCTTGATCAAGTCTGTGCCTGGAAGGCTTCACTTAATTGCATGATGCCATCTTGTCCATTTTATTTCACTGAATGATGCCATTTTGTCCATTTTATTTCATTGATGCCATACTGTCCATTTTATTTCATTGAATGATGCCATACTGTCCGTTTTGGGCTGCTCTGCTGGGGTCTGAGGCCACTTAAGGAGCAGGAGCATTGCTCTGTAGAAACCGGCGGAAGTCCTTAATCATGGGGCGAAGGATCTGCACAAGAGCATTCAGAGCAGCCTGCATCCCTTCCATGGCCTGGGCTTGGCGCTCCTGGGCACATGCCTGTACTTCCTGAGAGCGGCGGATCATCTGCAGGAGGTCATTTTGCTGCTCGATGTTCTGGGCCATCTCTTTCATGTGGAGATTGGTCACTCGCTGCTCCTGCAGGAGCTTGGCTGAGTTCAGGGCAATGCGGCTCTTCAGTTCCTGAGGCTTCACAGAGACTTCTGCTTGCTGAGCCATCATCTCTAAGGGGGCCTCGGCAGTGACTGTGGTCGGAGCTTCTGTTGTGCAGTACTCCACAACACCATCCTCCAAACTATGGTATGTTGTCTCAGCTGGAACTAAGAAGAAGAGGAAGGAAATTTTATTTAAGCTACAATATTTATACGTTTATATGATATTTTAATCTTTTTTCCTTATAGAAAGTGACATTTGTTACTCAACAATTATATTCCAATTCAACAAAACTAGTGATTTTCCACTCAACAGCACCAATGTTTATAACCCAAATTACATATACAGTGGTACCTCTGGTTTCGTACTTAATTCGTTCTGGAGGTCCGTTCTTAACCTGAAACTGTTCTTAACCTGAAGCATCACTTTAGCTAATGGGGCCTCCCGCTGCTGCCACGTCGCTGGAGCATGATTTCTGTTCTCATCCTGAAGCAAAGTTCTTAACCTGAAGCACTATTTCTGGGTTAGTGGAGTCTGTAACCTGAAGTGTATGTAACCCGAGGTACCACTGTAATTGCGTTTTAAGGTTCCATCATCTAATTTCATCCCTCTTCAACATGTTTCTTAATATATTCTGCTGTTTTTTTACACTTGAAATTTCGCTGTGGTCTTCACATAGCAGTTTACATAGTAATAACTGGAACAATTAAAGCATTCTAAAAAAAAATCCTGAAGTTTTCACAAGGATTTTATCTGCGCTCTTTTGGAGGAATTGGAGCAGAGAAGAACAAGGTAAGAGGGAAAGAAAATGCAAAAGAACCAGTAACAATAGCACAAAAACAAAATGGTTTTGACAAGGCACTGTGGGTGATAACACAAAACAGCCTGGCAATGGTAAGAAAGATGCGTGAGAAAAATCCATAATATTGACTCAAACCACAAATGAGAAGATTGAGGGTTATAATCCAAAGTTAGTTCTACTTACAGTTGCAAACAAAATTATTCAGCCCCCATTGCAAAGCAGGCTTATCAAAATTTACAGACTTTCAGCTGGATGCTTCAAGTGGAGGCTTATTATCCATTACAGTATTTTCATTATTAACCATCAAATTTCTATACTTCCCTTAGCGTACAATCTAAGAAATCAAATAACTTTATTTCACTGAATGTTTAAGTTAAGCATTGTGTATAACATGGGGAAGGAAGAAACAACACACTCACTCTGAGTAAGGGTGACTGTTGTGGCTGCAGCAGTAATAGGTATCTCTGATCCATCTGAAGTGCAGTCTCCAGCAGGCAGGCTAATAATGGTGGCTTCCCCCAGCAAGTTACAGATGCGCTGCTGCATGGGAGTTAGAATAACTGGAGCAGCTGTGACTCCTAATGGATCTTCAGCATCTTGGCCCTCAACACCTCCATCCTGGCCATCGCCACCTCCTTCCATTGCAGCCCGGACCTGCGCCACCTTGCGTCGCACCTCCGTCTTGAGATCAGACCATTTTTTCTTGACTTCAGGCAGCTCCCGGCGGCAGGTAGCAACAGCATTAACACGGCGTAGGATGTTGTGCCAAGCAGCAGCCTTAGCAGCCAGTGGTACGCCAGCATTGAAGTGGTTGATCAGTAGGTGCTTGCTCCGCTCAAGCTCCTCCACAATTATCTCCACTTCTCGTTCCGAGAAGTTCATTTTCCGCTTTTTAGCCGGCGGAGCCGGAGGGGATGCCATTGCCATGGAATGTTCAAGTCCCAAAGCAAACTGGGTGCTGTGGGCCTTGCTGAAGTCCAGAGACAAAACAAGATATCAGGATGTCTGGGAAGGTTGAAATGCAGCTGCCAAGGACACAGATCTGGCTGCAGTAAACAACTAAACTCTAGAAAAAGTTGAGAAGCAAGGTTATTCCTTGTGAGTATAATAAAAACCTCTATAACCAGTTTACATGAAAACAATAAAAAACATTCAATAAAATTTCCTAAAACCCTGATGTGATGAGATCAAAACAAAACACAACTCTTTAATACAAATAAAACTTAGTACACACACACACACAGCACCAGTCAAACGTACCAAGAAAGCTGGGGCAACCCTGGAATTTACTGAGAAGCACTTAAAGGTCATTGATCATCTCTCCACAAATTTCTTGAGGGAGGGCATTCCAGAGGGTGGGTGCTGTCACCAAGTAAGTGTCCTTTTGCATTGTTACCAAATACAATCCAGCAGAGGCCACCCAGCAGTCTCCTTGAAGGACTAAAGTTTGGCCTTTTTTTGTACCAGGAGGCAGCATTATCTTCAAGAGATACTTATAAATTATCAGAGCCATAAATTGCAAGCCATAAATTGCAAAGACTGGGCAGGAAGATGTTACTATATTTTGGCCAATGCAGTTGATTATTAGATTTATATGGCAACTTTTGGAAGATCAGTTTCAAAAGGGTTTTTCTGGGGAGAGGGGTTCTGCTGGTCTAAAATACAGAAAGCAAGTGGGAACAGTATGCATTATTGGTTTTGAAGAGACAGGTGTCCTGTATGCATGATGATGGGGTGGTGGATTTCCTATTTTAAAATGGCAGGAGGCAGATGAAAGGGATATGTGTGACTGTGTTATTAAGACTGTGATTTTATGCACACATATATGGGAAGTCCCACTGAGTACAATGGGACTAACTTCTGAGTGAGTAAGATTGGGATGGTGCAGTCCTGAAATTAAGGCTGCAGTTCAGTTCTAGCCTCACCCTGCAGTAAGCACCACTGAAATAAATAGGGCTTACCTCTGAGTAGACATGAATGGTATTGTACCATTAAAAAAAACCAGTAATTTTTAGGGTCAATGGTGCTAATCAAGATAATTACAAAAAAGGAGTTTCCTGTCACAAGAGAAGTGAAAACTGAAATTTCATTACATCGCGCAGTGTAATTTCAGTAAAAAAACCCTGAAATATAATGAATGCACGTAACTCACAACTTGCAAGTATTAAACTTACGCGTATTCGGCTGTACACACTTTGCAATCTCCCCTCCCCCAGCTGTACACACTTGACAATTATTTTTTAAAAGGGTGGGAGTCCAGTAAAAGGACATTTGGCAATCCTACCTGCCATTGCACCCAATGTGTTTTGACTATACACTATTTTGGCTTTACGTGCTATCCCTCTGGATTGTAACCTCCAGCATAAGCAGAGACCTGCCTGTATTCGTTTAATTTATGGGAGCAGAAGAGGAAGGGGAGAAACAAATAAGTTTCTGAGGAAGGAAAAAAAATCAAATCCAGGGGCTGTATCCAACTACGCCTTGCCTGTCCCCATTGATTTCAATGGGGCTACTCCATGCATGACCCATACTGGACACCCAAGAGTATACTGGGCAGGAGGAACGAAAACATACTGTTTTAAAATGCCAGTGTGATTTCTTGAGGGAAGGGAGAAGAAAAAGAACTGGTTTTAAATTTAAGATGGAGAAGAAAAAAAGGATGACTATGGGGGTGGGGGAGAGAAAAAGGAAGAGGGTAAATTAAACATGATTTCTTTGGAAGTTTGTGGTTTCCGAGGAAAGGAGGGAGGAAGAATGATATGAAACTTCCAACCTTCAAGATATGTGCGGGCGGGTGTGAACCACACTGCGATCTTTGGGTGAAGGGTTTAATAAATAATTTAACAAATAAATAATAATAATTAAATATTTCTAATGGAGAATGAGGGGGGAGAATCCCCTGATGGATGGCAATATGTCAGGGATGCTTTAGTCGAGATTCCTGTATCGCAGCGGGCTGGACTAGATGACCCCTGGGATCCCTCCCAACTCTACGATGCCATGATTCCGTGGAAGGGAGTTTGCTGAGGTAAAGGATAAAGATAAAGGAGAAGATGGGCGTGAGGGGAAGGTTGAGGGAGGCGGCGGCAAAGAGCGCCAGAGGGCGCTGAGGGGAACCCAGGAAAGGCCCAACGCCTAGGAGGAGGGTGGGGACCTTGGATAACTGCCTCGCCGGCCTCAGGCGAGGCTGGAGCCCTAAGTGCCCTCAGGGGAGCCCCTTCCTCGCTCCCCATTTATATTTCCCAAAATAATAAATACTTTTTAAAAAAAACACACAAAAATAATAATACGCAAATTGCGTACCCCAACCACCGGTCGAATCCCACACCAAAGAGGGCCTCTAGTCTGCGGCAGTGGCGTAATGGCTTCCAGAATCAGCGTCTCTTGTATCTCCACTTTTATTGGACTGTCCTCCTGCCTTTCACGACCCGGTGTCCACCCCCACCCGCAACGCTTCGCTACTATTGGCTCGCTTTGGATTTGCGCCAAAGACCGCTATCCCTCGTCTAGCTGTTTGTCCCGCCTTATTAGACGTAGGGCAGCACTTACTGGTTGCGGATTGGGTAACAGTCATGTCCGTCATATGCAAAGTACACCCCTCCACACCGCTCCGCCATAGTCTTGCCTATCACAATTGAAGTTCCGCCTCCTGCCTATTTTTTGCCTCGACGCCTACTAGCTGTCCGTATGCAGTTACATTGGCCAATAGGCCATCCCACTCCTTACCCAAATCTCGTTCTCCAATCGCTGCACGCCATCTTGCCAATCCTTCATTTTCATTGGCTGAGAGGCTTTCGTGTCGTCCTGCCCTTCTCATCAGAAAGCGCACGAAATGTGTATATGTAGTACTTTACCGGTACTCGTGCCTGTCAAGAAAGCCAGCGAAACACAGGGTTGGGTAGGTGGAAAGAGGCGGATGGGAGGGGGAAGACGCCCGAGTCATGTGCCGCCCGGTGCCCTGTCCTTTTTCCGTCCCCGCCTCCTTTGGCTTCATAGGACCTTCCATCCCCCCTTTTGATTGGTTAATAGAGGGCCTCGCGAGTCCCTTCCTTTTCCCCCTATTTTTTTTTTTGCCGGCGGTTCGGGTGACGACACACTGATCTGGCCAACCAGGTGACTCGGTTCCGTTACGTTGACACAATTAGCCAATCAGCGAGCGGCGCGCGCAGGCCGGGTGGGTAAAAGAGAAAGAGGCCGGCTCCTTTGAAGCAGGCGCGGCGCCATTTCCCGGCGAGCCGCCTCAAGGGTGGGGGTGCGCGTGCGTGGCGGCTGAGGCAACTGGGCATGCCGGCTAGCGCGCGGCGCTCGCTGGCTTCCCCGGTGGTGAACGGCGTCCTCTGCCAGTGCGGCGCCGCCGCCGCCACGGCGTCCCCTTTGAGCGCGGCGGTGGCGGGGGGGCCCGCCATACCCGCCCTTGATGGAAGCGGCGGCTCGTCCCCTCCTGCTTCTTTCGCTTCGCCCCCGGAGCAGGAGCGGCGCCTGCGGAGCCTCTTCCTCCAGCTGGACGTGAACCGCGACGGCGCTCTCTGCGTCCACGACTTGTTAATCGGCCTGCAGCGTCTCGGGCTTCAGCGCTCCGAGAGGGATGTGTGGGTAAGCCCTTCCGCGATTCCTCCGCTAGACCTGCTTCTTTCACCCACCGCTGCGTAGCCACCTCTCGCGAAGGGCCCGTGTCCCTCTTTCCTTCTTCCCGCCCCTTTTTCTCGTTTTATGATACAGCTTCTTTCGATGCTAAATCATTTAGGGGGGGAAAGGCTAATTTGTTGCAAACCTTAATTTAAAAGATAATACGAGACCGCCTCTCCTGGTCTGCCCCGCGGAGAACCTTAAGGACCACAAATGACAACATTTTGGAGGTCTCAGGGTGGTTAGATTGGTCTCAACTAGGGCCAGGGCCTTTTCAGTACTGGCCCCAACGTGGTGGAACGCTCTGTCAAAAGAGACCAGGGCCCTGCAGGACTTGACATCTTTCCGCAGGGCCTGCAAGACAGAGCTGTTCCGCCTGGCCTTTGGTTTGGACTCAGTCTGACCCTTATGTTTCCCTCCCCTTATGGTTTTGGACTATGGGCTTCTTTTAAAATGAGGCCGCATTTTAAATTGCATTTTAACCTGTACAGTGGTACCTCAGGTTAAGTAATTAATTCGTTCCGGAGGTCCGTACTTAACCTGAAATGGTTCTTAATCTGAAGCACCACTTTAGCTAATGGGGCCTCCTGCTGTTGCTGCGCCGCTGGAGCACAATTTCTGTTCTCATCCTGAATCAAAGTTCTTAACCTGAAGCACTAATTCTGGGTTAGCGGAGTCTGTGACCTGAAGCGTATGTAACCTGAGGTACCACTGTATTTAAAATTGGTCCCCCCCCATTGTGTTTTTACTGTAATTTTAGTGGTGTTAGTCGCCTTGAGCCTGACTCTGGCTGGGGAGGGCGGGGTATAAATAAAAATTATTATTATTATTAGTACATGCATCATTTTATTTGTATTCAGCCTTTCCATACAGTGGTGCCTCGCAAGACGAAAAGAATCCGTTCTGTGATTCTCTTCGTCTAGCGGTTTTTTCGTCTTGCGAAGCAAGCCCATTGATAGATTAGCGCTATTAGCGGCTTTTAGCGGCTTATCTGCTGATCGGATCAGCTGATAAGTGGCTGAGCGGCTTAGAAAAGGGGGGGGGGGAGGAAAAAAACCCAGCAGGAACTCGCAAGACATTGTCGTCTTGCAAAGCAAGCCCATAGGAAATTCGTTTTGCGAAGCACCTCCAAAACGGAAAACTCTTTCGTCTAGCGAGCTTTCCGTCTTGCGAGGCATTCGTCTTGCGGGGCACCAGTGTAGTTTGAACCATGCTTATGATATGAAAAAATAAACAATTACATTTTGTCACAAACAAGAAATAAAACACATTTTAAAAATGCATCCATTTTAGATAGTATTAGCCCAAACATACCGTACATATGGTTGATAATCATGAAAAGCTTGCAGCCATCCAATGGGATGTACTATTATTTTTATATATAGCACCATTGGTGTACATGGCACTTTACAGAGTAACTAACTAAACCACTGATAGTCTTGTACTCCATGAATTTGTCCAATCCTCTTTAAAAGCTGTTCAAATTGGATGAGAGATGTAAAAAACAAACACCATTATACATACTCATGTATGTGTAAAGTATATAGCTTTATCAACTTGTTCCAGGTGTTAATTTATAATAACCTGATTCCCAGAGCAGCATGTGTATCATAACATTAGTGTAGAATCATAGTGGCATGGTTAGAGTTGAGTTATAATGCCTTCAGCTTTTAACTGAGTTAGTATTAAAAATGCTTGAAATATGCATATGAAGCCAGTGTTCACTGCTTCTTCTTCCCTTCATCCAGGTAGCTGCACATTTCTGAAGGTTGCTGTATTTATAATTCATAATTTGTAAAGCTAGCAGTTGCAGCTGATAGTGGATGGACTGCTGCCTGCCACTTCGTATTCGGATGCTCATTTTTAGGTGATAATATATGGTAGGACAATGATGTTTCCCTAGTACAGTATATAATGAAGCTATAATAACTTTCTCAACTTTTAAGTTGGCGGAATTCATTCTTTTGCAGCGGAACATAGCATATGGAGACAATATTCCAACGTGTAGTAGTGGTGGTAGTAAGCCTTTGGCAGTGATGTGTAGAAGCATTAATAAGCATGTCCTTGTTTTCACTTCTGAAATGGTGTGAGTGGCTATGGCTTTTTTTCTTTTCTTTTCCTTTTGTTTTTACTGGGGTGATTGAACCCTGGGTGACCAATACAATCATGCTATTATCATATTATGGTCATTGGTCATAGCAGCCATTTCTATAGTCAATTGGTTCCCTACAATATTTCATAGAAGATTGTTTACTTTTAGTGAGCAAATACTGTTTCAAGTTGCTGAAGGTTCTTCTTTGCCTGCTGAACCCAATATACCATACATTTACCCTTCTATAGCCTGTCCTGAGCTGGCTTCCAAAGCAGGCACATTCATAAACTTACTACAGCATGTGTGCGTTGTGAAACTTAACAGTTATGCTTACTCCCAGCACAGAAGAGAATTTGTGCTCTGGCATTTTACATCCATGTGCATGTATTTGCCATATATTCTTGTCTCATTCAAATTTCTAGGATTCTGGGAGAATCATTATCTGTGTGCATGATTTAACTTTTCTCCTAAGCCACCTCAATTTACTCTCCAACTTCAATCACAGCTTTGTAGTACACCCCTATGAACAGGTCAATGCTACAAACTGACATAAGAATGCTAGGAGCCATGTGGCTATATGGACCTCGGTTGTGGGTGCCAAAACAAAATGTCTAGGCGCCCTTATTTTTGTTCTCCTTAACTTCCTGTATTTAGTGTGTAACTAAAAACTGGCATGTTCTCATATGCAAAATAAGGGCGGGGCTGGCAGTGGAAATCTGGTTCCTTGGCTAAATTGTTAGTTTGTGCTCCAGCTAGTCTTGACCACTGCAACATGCTTTTTCCTGGCCATTCTTTGTCACATCTCTGCTGTCACATCCTCCCCAGAATTCTGCTACCACCAAAATAATATCTCTTCAACACCTACTTGCTCTGCATCCTATGTCTCTCAATATGAATTTATATGTAAAGCTCTTCATTTAGTCCCATCCTATTTTTCTTAGTTCTCACTTCCCAACTGACACAGAGCCCAAGTACATGTATTTGCATTTGTGTATAATTCACTATTGCTTATTTTTTAAAATATAGATTGTAAGCACCTCAGGGCAGGGGCCTGTATATTTGGTTTAGTTAGTTACTCTGTAAAGTGCCATGTACACCAATGGTGCTATATATAAAAATAATAGTACATCCCATTGGATGGCTGCAAGCTTTTCATGATTATCAACCGTATGTATGTTTGGGCTAATACTATCTAAAATGGATGCAGTCTGTTCCTCTTTCCGACAACACATATCTGGATTTAGCAATGGTGACTTCCAGGTGAGGATGTTTCTCAGGCAGCTTTCACCATTTATGGCAGGTGTGAGAAACCTTCATCCCTCCAGATGCTGATGGGAGCTGTAGTTCAGCAAGCATGGCCAGTGGTCTGGGATAATAGGAGCTGCGGTTCTGCAACACCTGAAGGGCCAAAGGTTCTCCACTGGGGGATAATTGCAAGTGGTGCAACCGTCTTCCTATTCCAGCATATTTAGTTCCAGAAACCATTCTTTATGGAAGTATAGACTACTAGAGCATCAGAAAGATTGATGCTGACTAGCACCTTGCGAGCCTCTTGTTTTGGAGACACAAGAGGGCCATGAGAATCCTCGTTTCATATTTTTAAAGACAGGCATTCCAATCTCATGAGCCTTGTGGAATAATAAGTGTCTGCATTGCTACTTAGAGCAATTTCAGCCATTCCAAGACAATGAAACATTCTGTGCTTTACAGAAGATGGCATGGTTGGGAAAGCTGCACTTCGGAGTCATGGGGAAGCAACGTGGTGCTGTTCTGAAGGAGTTGCCAATAGGGATACCTGTAAGAGGCATGACGTGCTGAGATAATCAGTGTTAGAAACTGAAATATAAAAGCTAGGAGCCAAATGGCTCCTGGAATCTGGAAAAAAACAGAATGGCTAGTTGCCATTCCCTTCCCACCCCATGTAGCAGCACTTTCTATTTATTTTTTTTGAACTAACACACAATTCTCACGAATCAGTGACAAATTGTTAATATCACATTTTAAAAATAGACGTTCTTAATGGGACACCACAAACCATAAATGAGCCTCAGCCTCAGCAATAGTGTATGATGTGTGTGTGTGTGTGTGTGTGTGTATCAATGTCTACATAGAAATAGATTCTACTGAAGTCAAAAGGGCTTACACCCAGGCAAATGTGAAAGGAGAGTCCCAATTCCAAGTTAACGTTTGTGTGTGTGTGGGACTGCCTAAGCAGCTGGGCCTTCAAAGTCATGTTATACTTATATGAAAGGTTCTGGGTACCTGGGATGCCACATTTACTGTGGCAATTTATTATTATTAAAATTTGTGTATTGCACTATGAAAAGGCAGCCAAATAAAAACAAGTGAAAATGAATCAATCAAGTAAAAATGAAAAGGTAGCCAAATAAAAACACTCCAAAAATCTTCACAAAACCAGGTATAGTAGCTAATAGACAGAGAGCCCAAGGCAAGAAAGATGATAAGTTAGGAGAGGGGGAATTGAGGCATGAAAGGGTAAAAATGAGAAATTAAACCTCAGGAAGAATTTCACAGGGCTTAAGATGAATATAATGTTATGGAATTCAGATTGTAATACAATAAAATCAATATATAAGAAACAAAAGAAGCAATTAGGGCACAATTTAGGAAAAAAGGTTGTTTTCAATCCTGATCTGAATCTGCTTGTTACTCAGAAGTAAATCACAACCAAGTTCAATGGGGCTTTTCTCCTCCCTCTCCCCTTTTAAAACCCATGTATGATGTGCTTTTAATTTGAAATATACTTGCCAGTTATGATGGTTTAAATAGTGCATGTTAAAGTGTTATCTACCTCAGACTCTCACAGTAGTAGATAGTTTATTCAGACTCTCACAGTGATGGCTTAAAATCAAAACAAATTTTGGAGTGGGTTCATTGAAGGACACTTAAGTCCTGGGTTTGCAAATTGGACACTCAAGGTGGTGTCTCTGCCATCACTTGCATAGGGCTTTAATATGTATTAGTTGTGGTGACAAAATGATAAATTTATATGAAGGAAAGTGGGTTTAGGGAGAATCCAGGGCTTGTCTGCAGAGTGGAAGAAAAGGATGATGTTTTTCTGCCTCTCTACTTCCAGCCACTCTATGAAGAATGAAGAAGGGATCCTCTTAAGAATATTAGAGGGGTGGGCAGGGGAAGCATGGCTTTGTTTTTTGCAGTCTTCAGATGAGGACTAGACCATGTGAAAAATGAACATAAGATTTTTAGTTGGGGTTCATTCATTTTCAGCTTTGTATTCTTGTTTTTAAAAAGTGCACCTAGACATTCCATTGTTGCACCCATAACCTAGGTTTAAAGTGCCATTCATCTTCTAGGTTTCATATTTCAGTTTCTAACACTGGACCTTCCTTTTAATATCCAGAATTTGAGAATCTCTTAAAACATTAAAGTATTAATGTAAGCACCACCCTCCCCCTCCCTTGATGGGGGTCATGTCTTCTAAGGGGTGTTTTCTTGTGTAAATACAGTCAATGGGACTCTAATATTGGGAAATTCATCACAATAAAACAAGCAGATGTTAGATTTATAAAGTGGGTTTACATATGCTAAGTCTTAAAATACTATAATAGTTCTCCTAAACAATGGGGGTTGGGGGAAGGAAGCAGGTTCCCAACCTCTCTAAAGCAGCTCTCTTCTCTTCTGAAATAAGATGGGGAGGAATCCACCCCTCTTCTGTCTAGGAACCGAAAGTGAAGTGCCTCCTTAACAGTGGAGCAAACAGAGGCAGAGGAAGAGATGGATGTGGGTGGGCTGAACTGGAAATCTGAACCTGGTTGCTAGATGGTGCTCTGGAGTCGCAAAAAAAGACTGGTGATGGGTTAATTTCGAACTGAATAAGATAGCAGCTGCACTCCTGAAAAATTCTTGGACGATATGGCCAGCCAGTTTTAGTTAAGAACACAAGGGCAAGGAGCTATTATGATGGCACAAACCAGTCAAGAAGAAGCAACAGATGTGAGGCTTTAAGAGCTTTTTGTGGTGGAGGTGGGAGGGAGGGAGAGGAGGGCTGCTTTGCCACACTGGTGGGTGCGAAGGGGTGGAGTGAATGCTTCATCCTGCAAGAGTATGCCAGCTAGTGGGACAGTTTCTTGGCGATAGATAGGGAGCAGGGAGTACTCGATTGAAGCCACTGAGTAGAAGTGTCATAGGAGCATAGAGCCATTATGATTAAATGGAATTTGTTCACAAGAACTACTGGATGGAAAGGGTTTTTTTTGGGGGGGTTATCCTATTCTGCTTAGAATATACTTATTTTTAAACGATTGGACATTTTCCTGCCCCACATCATTCAGGAAGGATAAATGAAAAATTGTTTGATTGATATGAGATGTCAGTGCTAGATTAAAATGAAACATATTCTGACATAGGTAGCTTGCTTGTTTTTTAATTACTTTAACTGACACCTATCCTTTTTCAACTCAAATTAACAATAAATCTGAAATTGCATGTTGGAATAGCTAGACATAGGAAGGGGTTAATTTCCTTCATGAACATAAATTGCCCCATGGGTGAGGTAATCTGCAAGGCACAATGAACCTGTTGCTGTGGTAATGGCTGAGCCATGACCATGTGATTAATGTATGTCAGCTAGTTCCGTGTGTTGTGTCTTGGTTATTTGGTGCAACGGTAATACATTGTGTATACCGTATTTTTCGCCCCATAGGGTGCACTGCCCCATAGGACGCACCTAGGGGTTTTTTTGGGGGGGGGAATAAAGAAAAAAAAATTATTTCCCCCCCAGGCGCGGGGCTGGCACGGGGGAAGCCCGAGCTTCCCCCAACCCCAGCCCCGAGAACAGCCTGCTCTCCGCAAGCCTAGGGAGCCCGGCGGGAAGTCGCGCTGGTCTCCCGAGGCTTGTGGAGAGCTGCGTGAAGCCCGGGCGCACTCTTCAGCGCGCCCTTGGCTTCGGAATGCAGGCAGCTCTCGGGAGCCCGGCGCGACTTCGCGTCGGGCTCCCGAGGGTTGCGCAGAGCTTCCTGAAGCCTGGAGAGCGAGAGGGGTCGGGGTGCACCGACCCCTCTCGCTCTCCAGGCTTCAGCGAAAGCCTGCATTCACCCCATAGGACGCACACACATTTCCCCTTCATTTTTGGAGGGAAAAAGTGTGTCCTATAGGGCGAAAAATATGGTTTCTCTCTGAAAAGTCTGCTACAAGCTGGAACTTATTATTCTGTGTACAGTGGACGCTTGGGTTGCGAACGTGATCCGTGCGGGAGGCACGTCCGCAACCTGCAGCACTGCGCATGCGCAAAGCGCGATTTAGTGGTTCTGTGCGAGTGGCGAAACCCGGAAGTATACTATTCCGGTACTTCTGGGTTCGGTGTGGTGCGCAGCCCGAAAATGCGCAATCTTAATCATCTGTAATCCGAGGTGTGACTGTATAACTTTGTCCAGAGCTGTTTGCTGAGCCTCTTCCTTCTACAGCAGCAAAATATTTGGGCATTACTCTAACTGATACTGCGAGCAAAATCTTCAGTTCCACCGTGTGTGCATCTTATATTAGATTCCCAACACTGCATTCTAAAAGTTTGCATTCGTTGCTGAATGTACTGATGATTATATAATTTTGGAGAACTTGTAAAAAAAGAAGCCTGAAACATTTGAAAGCTGTATTTCTCAAAAATGATGCTTCAGCTGATTCACAATATGAATAATATTTAGATTGGCTAGAATATTTAGATTTGCAACTTTTGTTTCAAATACAGTGGACCCTTGGGTTACGTTACCTTTGGGTAATGTAACTTTCAGGTTGCGAACGTGGCAAACCTGGAAGTGGGTTTGCTGCATGCGCAGAAGCGCCTCTGCGCACCTCACGCATGTGCAGAACAGGCGACTCCAGTTATGAAGGTTTTGGGATATGGCTGGGCCTCCGGAATGGATCCCGTTCGTAACCAGATGTACCACTGTACTGCTTTTAAGTTTTCTTTCACAATGATCAAACAGTGGTGCATGTAGCCTCAATACAAAGGTAGCCTCAATACATGGAAATGCTCTTACATTTCTGCTATCTGTAAGCATGATGTGTGCCACAAACATTCTGGCTGTCCACTAAATTTGTACTAGTAAATGTTCTTCTCACTTTCACCCTTTTATTGGTATGACCTTCTTTCGTCTGTCCTTGTTCAGAATCCTCATCTCTACTTTCATCTCTTTTCTCACAGACTGTGGCAACTCCTCTCTCACTTGTCTTCTCATGTATCGACTGTCTAGATTCCTGCTTGTGACCTCTACTACTTGACATCTTCACATGTTCCAAGAACCGCTCATTTGCACCACATGCTACAGTGTCTGGTGTTTGTTTGGAGTTCCTGTTCAATACTTTGCAACTGTGTTCAGAACTGTCTTCAGTTGATTACAAGCTATCTCTTATAAACTATCACTCTCGGACAGATTAAATGCATATATTCAGCCTTCATTCTTAAATTTATGGATAAATGTTTCTCTTCTCACTGGGTCTTACCGTGACATTTGAGATGCCATACAACAGACTACTGCACTACATAAATGGTGTGAATTGGGTAGGTGGGTGTGACCCACATCCATGGAAAAAATAATGAACTGCCTGGGATTATTATGAGAGAGCTGGATACCTTTCCAGCTGATATTTTTGACCTGGAATCATATCAGTTGTAATAGCCTCAGTTGTCCATATATTTTGTCTAGTTGTGGTAGTTAGATGTTATTTGTGATCACCAAGCCTGCCTCTTCCCCCAAATCCTTTGTCACCTGCACCTCCAGCAATACCACATGCAACTTGTAAAATTGTAAGTGATGGTCTGGAAAGTTTTACTGTGAGATAAATATCACTATATTCTGTTTATATTCTGTTACTTATCTCAGCGACTTTAATGGGAAATCTCACCTAAATGTGATATGGCTGTTTTAATAAACTTGTATAATTTTGACACTACTTATTCAACCTGATATTGCACGTCAGGTTTAATTTCCTGTTGAGCAGGAAGCAGAGACTGTAATCAGTATGGAACATAGGACTGCTTTTCTATTACCTGAACATACTCTCCAGAGTTCTTCTCTGATTAGCCTATCTCTCAGATATTGTCAACCTGTGTCTGCTCTGTATGGCTTCATACTGCAGATAGAGGTTTGAGTAACCGAGGTAGTGGTAAATAACTTGGTAGTGGTCCTCAATGTTATTTAATGGTGTTATTTATAGCAGGCGTCACTTAAATTGATGAACAGAAATGTAAGTGACTTGAAGTTCCACTGCAACATGCAAATCACCTTCTTGTGAACTGAGACCGGAAGCTCTAGTGCAGAATCACATGATAGCTTATCTGCAGCCACCAGCAGATCTTCTCCTTGGCACTTGGACTTGACACCCGATGAGTCATTGCAGAGTCACCTCGGGAGACAGGGCTGCTTTGGCTGCTGTTTCTCATATTGAATTACTTGAGAACAAATTGGAATTACCTAGTCAGCAGCCATTCTTTATCCTTTGCCGCTTGTTTTCTATGCTTCTAGCTTCTTCAGTTAAGACTGCTATCTTTTGAAAGTATGTTAAGGTTTTTTCATGACTCTGTACATTTAAACATTAAAATATTTTTTTACAAAAAACTCCTGCCTGAATAATGTTATAGGAATTCATGTTATAGGAATTCTAAGGTCTCAAATATAGAATAAATGTTGATAATTGCACAAAGTAAGCACACATACATAAGTATATAATCTACATGTCTAAAATAGTATAGGAGAGCAATCCAAAAGCCATCTTGGCTCTCCTGAAGACTCTAAATTTCCCCTGCCTCCTGAATTCCCCTTTCCTGAGAACAGATAGCAATCAGGGGAAGTTCATGAAGGGATTCCTCTCCTATATCTATGAACCTCCTTTGTATCAATTGTCATTGTTTGCCCATATGCTCTGCATTGAGGGATGTCTGACAGGCATCCTGATTGTCTTATCAAATGCTATTGTTCTGTGTAAACTGACAAACTATGTAAAATTTGCTAAACCCTCAGGAATATCACACCTTGGCCTTCCTGAGTCACAGTAATCCCACTTTATGTGTGATATAATTTCTAACTGTTTTTAGAGGGGATGTCCTGCTTCTCTATGCCAAAATGCAAATCCTTAAAAGAGATTTTCTTCTTGGTTCTGGGCCTCTCTTGCCTCCTTGCTAGGAGGGGAGGGAACTCTGTTGCAACAGAAAAATAAAGATCTGCCTTGCTTTCACTGCATCCTGCCTCCATCCATTCATCTCTGACCGATCATGGACTTAGGGGGCTCAGTCCCTTGGGGTGTTGGGCAGCAAAAGCCAATCACCCCTATTTTCCCTATATCAATATCAACAGTGCTCCAAGCAATTCTGAAAACATGATAGTAGTGTGGTCCTTGCCCAAGGGGTATAATCTCTGCCCTAGTAGACAAGATGGATAGAAGAAGGCCTGAGATTTGGAAGGCGTGTCTGTAGCGATACAGTACAGTAAATGCTACTTCCTGGAACTGTCAGTTGAAAAGGCTGTGTAAGGCATTCAGTGAGTTTGTAGGCAGTGACTCGTTCAGGTTGGGGATGTTTCCAGCTTTGATACCCTGGCCTTCTAATAGCAAATCCTATGCATCTTTCATCAGAAGTAGGTCTCACTGAGTTGAGAAAATAGAGTTTGGAAGCTGGGTGGCACCCTCTCATGCTGCTCTCCCACCCATCCTTTATTTCTCTCTCATGTCACTCCCTTGTATCACATTGCTGTGGAAAGGGGAGCATGTACCAAATGGATGATGAAGTACCGCATTTTTCGCCTCATAGGACGCACCGGCCCATAGGACGCATCAAGTTTTTTTGGGGGGAAATAAAGGAAAAAAATTATTCCCCCCCCCCGGTGCTTGCAGGGCAGGCAGCAGGGAGAAGCACTCTTCTCCCCGCCGCCCGCCTTCAGATCAGGTCCGGGGACAGCGGGGAGACGTGCTGCGCCTCCCAGCTGTCCCCGGAGCTTGTGGGACAGGCAGCGGGGAGAAGCGCTCTTCTCCCTGCCGCCCACCTTCAGATCAGGTCCGGGGACAGCGGGGAGACGCACTGCGCCTCCCCACTGTCCCCGGAGCTTGTGGGGCTGGCGGCAGGGTCTCCCCGCCGGCAGCCTCCAAACCACTTCGGGAGACAGCGGGATGGCGGCATTCTGCCTCCCTCTGTCCCCGACCTTGTGGGGCGGGTGCTGGGGCTCTCCTGAAGCCTGGAGAGCGAGAGGGATCGGTGCATTCGCCCCATAGGACGCACTCACATTTCCCCTTCATTTTTGGAGGGGGAAAAGTGCGTCCTATAGGGCGAAAAATACGGTAACTCCCTTGCCTTGGTATGACATAGGAGAAGTGTGTAAAGGGAGAGCTGGACACAGGGTTGTGTTTAGGTAATGGCTGTGTGCTCTCTTGTTCCTGTCAAGTGGGAACACCATGGTAACTGCACTTGGAGGAGGTGCAGGTGCTGGGAGGTTGATTTAGATCAGTTTTTCAACAACTGCAGCAAGAGTATTGTTAGCCCAGAAATGGAAACAAGAAGAAATTCCAACAAAAGAAGAATGGCAGACGAAATTAATGGACTATGCAGAATTGGACAAAATGACAGGAAGGATTCGAAACCTGCGGGACCAGAGATTTACAGATGATTGGAAGAAGTATATGAATTATTTGAAGAGCAACTGTAATCAACAAATTACGCTAGTAGGACTACAAGAAGTTCTGTAAGGAGAAATATACGAAGTGTTACAAAGTAGAAAAAGATAGAGATATTGGTTATGAGTTTGAAATGTAATGGGGAAGATAAGAAATGCATACTGAGAGATTAGACTGGAAAATTTTCAGACAGGATTGATGGAAGTCAAAAATTTGAATAAGATGTAAAAGTATGTTTAATTACTGTTGAAAATGATATGTTAAAAAAACTAATATATATATGTGTATATATATACAGTGGTGCCTCACAAGACGAAATTAATTCGTTCCGCAAGTCTCTTCGTCTTGCGGTTTTTTCGTCTTGCGATGCATGGTTTCCCATAGGAATGCATTGAAAATCAATTAATGCGTTCCTAGGGAAACCGCCTTCAGACCAGGTCCGGGGACCTGAAGGCTGGGGGGGGGGGACAAGGGCTTTTCTTCCCACCCCCAGCATTTTAAAAAACCCTGGGACAGCGGAGGACTTCTCCACTGTCCGGGGCGATCTTAAAATGCTGGCGGGCGGCATTTTAAAATCGCCCCGGACAGCGGAGGACTTCTCCGCTGTCCGGGGCGATTTAAAAGCCCCTGGGAAGGCAGGCGGGGGGACAAAGACTTTCGCCCCCTGCCCGCCTTCAGAAGGTGTCCCCGCCCCCCCTCCCCACTTCGGAACAGCTTTCCGAAGTGGGGCGGCTGGGGCAGGTGTCCCCGCCCCCCCTCCCCACTTCGGAACAGCTTTCCGAAGTGGGGCGGCTGGGGCAGGCGTCCCCGCCCCCCCTCCCCACTTCGGAACAGCTTTCCGAAGTGGGGCGGCTGGGGCAGGCGTCCCCGCCCCCCCTCCCCACTTCGGAACAGCTTTCCGAAGTGGGGCGGCTGGGGCAGGCGTCCCCGCCCCCCCTCCCCACTTTGGAACAGCTTTCCGAAGTGGGGCGGCTGGGGCAGGCGTCCCCGCCCCCCCTCCCCACTTCGGAACAGCTTTCCGAAGTGGGGCGGCTGGGGCAGGCGTCCCCGCCCCCCCTCCCCACTTCGGAACAGCTTTCCGAAGTGGGGCGGCTGGGGCAGGCGTCCCCGCCCCCCCTTCGGAACAGCGTTTTAAAATGCTGGGGGTCGGCAGCGCTTCGCTCCCGACCCCCAGCATTTTAAAACCTTCCCGGGACACAGGGAGATTTTAAAATGCTGGGGGTCGGCAGCGCTTCGCTCCCGACCCCCAGCATTTTAAAACCTCCCCGGGACACGGGGAGATTTTAAAATGCTGGGGGTCGGCAGCTAACGCTTCGCTCCCGACCCCCAGCATTTTAAAATCTCCCCGGGACACGGGTAGATTTTAAAATGCTGGGGGTCGGCAGCTAACGCTTCGCTCCCGACCCCCAGCATTTTAAAATCTCCCCGGGACAGAGACTTCTCTGCTGTCCCTTGGAGATTTTTAAATGCTGGGGGTCGGCAGCGAACGCTTCGCTCCCGCCCGCCAGCATTTTAAGATCGCCCGGGGCAGGCGGGGGGGGGGAAGGCAGGCGGGGGGGGGAGCAAAGACTTTTGCCCCCCGCCGGCCTTCAGAAGAGGTCCTCTTCTGAAGGCCGGCTGTGGGCGAAAGTCTTTGCTCCCGACCGCCAGCATTTCCCTATGGGCTTTCGTCTTGCGATGCAAGCCCATAGGGAAATTCATCTTGCGAAGCGCCTCCAAAACAGAAAACCCTTTCGTCTTGCGGGTTTTCCGTCTTGCGAGGCATTCGTCTTGCGGGGTACCACTGTGTGTGTGTGTGTGTGTGTGTGTGTGTATTTAGATCAGTTTTTCTCAAACTTGGAAAACAAGTCCTGCTGTAATTGGACTACAACTCTCATCATCCCTAGCTAGCATGACCAATGGTCAGGGACGATCAGAGTTATATTCCCACAGCAGCTGGGGACTCAAGATTGAGAAACATTGCTTTAGATAAAGGGTTGTGGAAATTGAAGTTTGGTATGCCTTCCTGAATTTTTGGGAAGCTGTACTAGTGAAAATTGCTTGATAACACCCTTGTTATCAAGTTGTTACTACTTAAACATTCCTGTTAAGGCATACAAAAATATAATTGGGCTTACTGTGTGGATGGTCTTAATGGTTTGGGAAACACTTGCTATTTCACCACATGTCTGTACAGGAGTCAGGGTTTGTCTCCTTTGTCTCCTTCTGAACCACCAACGCTATCCTGTCCTTGAAATGGAATGTATCTCTTCCCTAAAAATGGGATTTCCCCCTATGATGCTAAGGTGTATAATGTAACAAGCAATCATTCAAGCTAACAATATTCTTAGGATATCTGTGGCCTAAATTGCTGGCCAGCTTTTGTTAGCTGCACAAAAGTAATATTCTGTAAACCACCCTGAGACTCGCAGGCATAGGGCGGTATATAAATTCAGTAAATTGTCATCGTCATCATCTACACTGCCACACTTAACTTCAAATATTTGAGCAAAGTCCTCTGTTCTTTGGCTATCTGCTACAAATATGGCTATGACAAATCACCTCTTTCCTTGTAGACTTGTCTTTCATACAGTCCAGAGTACAGCTGTTTGACATTCACAGTGGGGTGAGCTGTGTAGTCCCTACTGCTACTTAAATATATTTGGAGTTTTGCATTGCTCCATTTCAAAGGCTCAGTGCAAGTAAGTATGATGGGATTTAGTATGGAGCATCTTGCAGGCTTGCATGAGAAAACAAAATGAAGGGTTGTATCCATTCAAGAGTAGATGCATTAAAATGAATGAACATGACTAACTTGCTTCTATTGATTTTGGTGCGATTACTCTCGCCAAAGTTTGTTGAGTAAAACTTAGATATCACTCTAATATTTTTGTAAATAAGTGAACTTAGCAAGAAAAATAAATAGAAAGCTATAGCAGCAGGATTGTACACGTTTTTTCATGCAAATAACTATACTGTCATGCAAATATTACTTTAACCCCATCCTTCTTCCAAATAGCTCAAGGTGGCAAACATAGTTGCCACTCCCATGGCAATCCTGTGTAGTAGGTTAGGCTGAGAGGGACTTACCCAAAGTTACCTAGTAAGCTTGTGACTCAGCTGGAATTTGATTTTTGTACTACCTGGTCCAAGCTCTAATCCGTACATCACACTAGTTATAGGTGTTCTGCAGCAACTCTTAACCATATCCTAAATGAAAAGTTATGTTAGCAATTCTAGACTCCAAAGAACAAAACTGTTAAAATAGAGCCAGTTCCAAGACTTTCAACTTGAAATATGTCTGTGAAATGTGTGCCAAGCATAATGAGGGCGGCATTGCCCAATTTAGATGTTGAAACAATGCAAAGAGGTCATGTTTGGCTTCTGTAATTAGGCATAGAAACTCTCAGTCATGACTTAGCCTGGTTTCTGCTTCCCTGGTGCCAGGCTGGACATTATAGGAGCAAGTCCATGTTTTGCTTTGTTTTAAACATCACATATAAAATGGGGATATGATTTGTAGAGCAAAAAAGGTTCATGGGTGAGGAGTATAGAATGCTTTTCTCCGCACCCTTAGCTCAGTTCCTTGCCGTCTTCATCCTGAGCATTGTTTTTCCTAGCCAGGCTCTGGTACTAGAAGTGAGCTTAACTGTAGAAAGATCATTTGTGGGATCAGATGGCAGAAAGTGAGCTATGTGCAGAAGAAGCATTGAGCATCTCCTTTAGGTACCTATGTCATTACTACATAAATTTGTATTTACATTGAATACAGTGGTACCTCTGGTTGCGAACCAGATCTGTTCCAGAGCCCCGTTCACAACCTGAAAGGAACGCAACCCATGTCTGTGCATGCACGGGTCACGATTCGCTGCTTCTGCGCATGCGTCTGATGTCATTTTGCGCATCTGCGCATGCATGAGCGGCGAAACCCGAAGTAACCCTTTCCGGTACTTCTGGGTCACCGCGAGATGGAACCTGAAAACACACAACTTGAAGCAAACATAACATGAGGTATGACTGTATCTAGTTTGGCCCTTATCCCCTTGACAAGTATTATCTAGCTTTCTGGGGTTTGTTTGTTTAATTGTTACACTAAGGTAAGATATTGGGCATAAATATTGGGTGTAATCTGTCACAGTGTATTAATTAAACAGGTAGCAAAGTTGATGTAATATGCTTTATTGGAGTTTCTAGCTATTTGTTACATGAGGTCACCTTAGTTCCTACAAAGGCCCCTAAAGAACAATGATTTAGCTGACGTAGAATGTAGGCATGGTTTGAAAAGGACAAGGAATTCCTTACTCTGGTTCCAAGATTCTTCTCTGGGTCATGACTCAGATGCTGGAGCATCTTTTGAATGTGTTTTTTCAGCTCTGCCTTTCCCTGTTTATAATGCTGCCCCCCTCAATTGTTAGCCAGGTCAAGCAACCTCATATTTGAGGTTATAGTCAGCACTCTATGCAGAATTGTCTGCCTGTATGCAATAGACTGTCCAGTCACACGCTTCCCTGATTGGCTCAAGATTGCTGGTTTGAATAATGAACATGCTAGTGTTAGAAACAGTGATTGGCTGAGCACTGCTGCAGTGAGAATGCAGGCTGGATGCTCAGGGCTTCTGTTCCTTTGATGTGTATTGGATGAGCTGGAAGCACAGGTTAAATCGCTACAGCTGTCTAGAGTGAAAGGATCTGTTATCCAAGCTTTCTAAGAGCAGTGTCTTTGCATTCTTTTGTTCAGGCTTTCTGTAATGTCTAGCATCTTTGCTTCATGCTAGGAGACTTGTGCTTTTCTCTTTCATTGTCTATTAGAGTAAACTGCTTGTGACGCCAGACACGACAGCAGTACAGCAATTTTGAAGGCAGGAAGCGGCTACAGCCCTTCTGGCGTTGCTGTATTTGAAGCACTGCCGCGATGCGGTTCCCTTAAGAGGATACTTGGTAGTGCATTCACTTTTTTAAATCGCTGTCTGCAGTGACTTCTTTACCAGGGCTCTAGTTGAAAGATAAGTGATGCTGCAGTCCCTCTGGCAGGTTTTTTCTTGCCTTTTTTCGAGGGCTGCATGTCAAGGCCCTGCTGAAGGAAAGGAGAATGAGGCAAAGGAATCTCCAGCTCCCCGCCCTGGGGACCAGGGACCAAAGATGCTGGGGAAACCGCTCAACAAAGAGACCAATCCCACTGAAAGGAGACCAACTATTCTATTGGTAGTTGGACCCGCAGAGCATTTCACACAGGTATTGTTGCTTTTATTCACCACCATCCTTCCCTGTGGGAATTACTTTCACTAGCCTAGACAGGTGTGTGTGAATGCGATGTGGCTGTAAAAGATAAAGGATGTGGGATGCTAAGACTTGTTTGCGCGGTTGGAGGAAAAGAGAAATAGTGAATACCAGTAGTTTGCCTCTTGAAATGTTTGTTTATGGAAGCGGCTTGATGGCAAAGCTATTATTAGGGACAAAGGTTGCATTAGCGCTGAAAGATTATATTACATAGGTGAATAATCTATATTATGGAGTGGCAGAAGTTATTTTGATAGAAACTGGGATGTTAAATTTGGTGCATAATTTTTTTTACTGTGCTTGTTTGTTTAAAAGTATTTCTAAACTGCTTAATATTTAAAATCTCCAGGCAGTGTTCAAACACATTTATGGTTGTGTTTTACAAAATAAATGGGCTTTGACGCTTCTGGCTTTGTTGTATCTTTAGAGGCACTCATTACAATAATTGTGGAAAAAATTACGAAGCTTTGAGAGGGCATGATACTGGCACTTTAGTTGAATTGTGTTTGGCTACAAAAACCTGATATTGTATTCAAGTTAAGAGTTGACTTCATTGTAGACTTTCAAATGTTCATCTCTTTGTACTGCAGAATGTTATTTGGAGAGAGAGAGTGTGTGAGTGATAATGTGAACCTTTTATTTCTTGATATGGGAAACCTGCCTTTCAAGGGTGAGGGGTGCTAAACGTCTTACACAAAAGCTGGAGGACCACAGATAACTTTCCTCTATAGTCTATGCAATTTTAAAATTGTCACTTGCAGGGGGATAGAACTGAAGCAATCATATATTTTTTTTTAAAAACACCTTTAAAATAAATGTGAAATGATCTAACCCCACAGCCAGTACTTTATTGCTTAGATTTGTTAGTTTACAAATCTTTATCTTTATTTATATATTAGCAGACTTGTGGTTTTGAAAACTGGTTCAGGATCCAGCAAGGGCAGAAACTGGCAGTGTTGCTGGTCTTTAAACTTGGATGCTCCCTTGAAAAAATGCAAATTGAAAAAAAAAAGTAAATTCTTTACATCCAGAGTTTATCATTCTGAAAGCTATTCCTGGCATCTTTTCCATTGAAATTATCTTTCCTGCAGGGTAGAACCTTCATTAATTTTTCAAGCAAACAAGCCACTGTTCCAGATTATTCTTTCTCGAACTATCATTAAGCACACTAGATCTTTGTTATGGGCTAGGGAAACATTTTTTTGTGAGTGGCACAAATGCTCTTGGTTACTATTGGACCTTCTTGAAGGTCGTTCTTTGACAATGTCAGGCTTGGAAAGTCACATTTTTGGCTGGAAAACAAAGTGCCTGCTTCCATATGAAATTCTGGAGGCTTTAGAAAGCAGGAGGATATTGCAAGCAGAGCCTCTTCTATTGCAACACTCAGATTTCAGAATGCCCTCCTTAGCCAGCTCCATCAGCCTTCCTTCTTAAGTTTTAGGCACCAAGTAATAAAACCAGTTTGCACAAACTTTAGTATTTGCACTCTCTTCCCGCAACCCACTGTACATTACTGTTACATTTTTTGTATAGTTTTAGTGTAGTAACTTTATTATTATTAGCCACATTGGACATTAGATTTTATGAAAAGGCATAACATAAGTAAAAAACATACACATAGTGTGTCAGAGAACATATGTGACAATTAACATGCTTTCTTTTATACTACTTTCTAGATAAAATGAAATGAATGCTGCTAGTGTAATGTTAGACTGGGGAAAAAGTCCCGTCTGTTGCTCTTGTTCCCCTGGATACGTTAGATGTTCCTTAGCTATGTTGGCGTCTCAGCTTGCAGTTAGAGAGGAACTGTGCACTCTCTACAAGAAAACTTAACTAGGGAGGAGGGGTTTGAGAAAGGAGTCAAGCAAAGAAGCCATCGGTTAAAGGCTTCAAAGATTCTGGGACTACAGTGGTACCTCTGGTTACAAACACTTTGGGTTATAGACTCCGGTAACCCGGAAGTAGCACCTCAGGTTAAGAACTTTGCCTCAGGATGAGAACAGAAATTGCACACTGGCAGCAGCAGGAGGCCCCATTAGCTAAAGTGGTACCTCAGATTAAGAACGGACCTCCGGGACGAATTAAGTTCATAACCAGAGGTACCACTGTATATGCTTGGCTTCCATTGCTTTTTCAGAGACAACATAAAAATACTACCCTCAAATAAGAAATATAGAAACATTTATTTGCTATAAAACTCTACATGGTTCACATCACCAAGTTTGTTTAACATTTTGGGACCTTGATACCTGAAGGCGTACCTCTTCACACATTGTATCTTCCCTTGCTTTGAAATCATTACAGTGGTACCTCGGGTTAAGTACTTAATTCGTTCTGGAGGTCCGTTCTTAACCTATAACTGTTCTTAACCTGAAGCACCACTTTAGCTAATGGGGCCTCCCGCTGCCACTTCATCCTGAAGCAAAGTTCTTAACCCGAGGTACTATTTCTGGGTTAGCGGAGTCTGTAACCTGAAGCGTCTGTAACCTGAAGCGTATGTAACTCAAGGTACCACTCTACTTGAGACTTCCTCAATACGATGATGGCAGGTGCCAGGCACATTTTGCACCTGGTTATCATCCACTTGCAAGCAAGTGAAGATGCCTGCGTACCAGGATGGTGCCTGACATCTCCACCATCTGCTTGCCTGAGGACAGTGTTTGAAACTCAGATACATAAGTTAGGGTCCTTAAACCACGGTTACATTGGATCTTGTTTTTACACACTAATACTGCATCCTGCAGAATTCTACCAGTTATATTTTATCTGCATGATCAGAATGAATTTCAGGAACCAAAATGCTTTTTCTGTGCAGCCTGAGCAGGAGCAGTAAAAAACATTACAGTTAATTATTGTAGCTTGTCTTCACTTACCCCATCGTACTGCCCTGCTCACAACTGTGAAGAATATTCTCACGTTATGAATGGTCTGTGTCACCATTAAGAAAAAGAGGTAGGAATAGGCCAATATATATGTGGAATGTCCCTGGATCAAGTGACTTTTCTTTTCTCATCTGAACTACCCAGAGTTTTAATTGACAACCAATCACAGTCAATGCATGATTTGAAAACAAGACTTTAGAGCTGTCTTGTCCAAAAATGGCAACTAGACATTCCATGTAGTTGACTGTAACCTTGGTTTAAGGAGCCATTTGGCACTTAGCTTATATATCTGATTTTCTAACATTGCTTCTAAATGCCATTGCCAAATTATGTAGGGGAAGGTGTTTATGAGTGAAAGGGCCTTTTTAGCTCGGGCCCTTTCGTTATTAGTACAGTGTTGTGATTTAGTATTTTAGCTGTGTGGTTTTTAAAATTGCTTCCTCTTATAGCTTAGTGCTGCAGTATTTTACTTACCTGCTTTGTTTTAGTTTTGACTAAATTACAGTTGTGTTTCTGTAGCATTATAATTGGTGTTTTATATAATTGTGATTTGTCACTGTTACCTTGTACACCACCCAAAAAACTATTGTTATTAGTGGGTTGTAAGCAGAATGAAATAATAGATATCTTACATTAGGGGTGGGGAAAACTGTACATAAAATTATAGAGTTGAAGAGTTGGAAGGGACCCCAAGGGTCATCTAGTCCAACCCCTGCAATGCAGGAATCTCAGATGAAGCATCCATGGCAGATGGCCATCCAACCTCTGCTTAGAAACCTCCAAGGAAGGAGAGTCCACCCCCCCCCGAGGGAGTCTGATCCACTGCCGAATAGCTCTTACTGTCATAAAAATCCTAGGCAGTATTACCTTGATTCCTCCTCCTTTTATAGCCCTGTTCATGTGTTACTTGCAGGTAGGACTTGGCCCCACTCCCACCACTGTCTGATAACAGCTTTTGTGCTTGCTCAGTCAGTGACATTGCTCTTGCTGTCTTGTGGTGGAGATTTTAGTCACAAACCTTGTGATAGGAAATCTCCACTTGGTCGCAAGGGGGCGATCCTGAGTCGCAAGAAGCGACTAGTGCCTGGCTAATTTCTAACACTGAACCCACGGAGTCCCTGGCATCATTCACATAACAAAAACCACCATAGAGATATCAAACTTTTCAAAAGTAGGAGATCCATGGCTTGACTTTGAAAAAAAAGGAGCTCCACAGTGCTTAACTAATTGGGTACCACTGTTTTAGAGCATGCTTTCCCAACCTGAGGTCCTCTACGCTGACTGGGGATGATGGTAGTGTAGTTGTTATATATATAGAGAGAGGGGGGGGCATTTGGCTGGGGAAGGATTATTTGATGACCTAAGTACAAATAAACATTATGTAGTTAAATAAGGCCAGTTTCAAAGTCCAGCAAGGGATGGCTTTGTTTATCCTTACTGTTGGGCAAGTTTTGTGACAAAGATGACCTGTGGAATGGACTGTTCTTTCCTACGGGTGAAATTGTGATGAGCGCATGATACATTGGCACAAAACCATCATTGCCAAATCCCCAACAGTGTGCTGGCAGTTTAAAAAAAGGTCAGTTTTGGAGTCGAGTTGTTCCTTTCTCATGAAAAAAATTCTCTTTGTCAACCAATTTGAAGCTTTGATTTATGCAACTGTTTTTTGACTGAGGTGTCAAATAATGTATTTCTTTATGTACTGTTTGTTCCTACAGTCCCTGATGTGGCAACTGCACCCTGTAACAGTGGTCGGGGGTGGGAGAGGTCTGCTTGACCCGGCATTGACTCTAGACAAGAGGCACAAGTGGCTTCGGCCAAAATGATTAAGGGGTTGGATCAGTTCCCTTGTAGAAACGTGGGAAGCTGTCTTATACTGTTAAACCATTGGTCGATCTACGTCAGTATTGTCTACACAGATTGGCAGCAGCTCTCCAACGTTTTGGACAGATGACATTCGCAGCTTTATCTGGAGATTTCAGAGATTTAACCTAGGGCCCATCTGTATGCAAAGCAGATGCTCTACTACTGAGTTAGAGCCCAGCATATGAAGCTGACTTACTCTGAGCCCAGGCCCTTGGTTTTTGTTGCTCAGTATTGTGTGCACTGACAAGCATCTGCTCTCCAGGATTTCTTTCCCAGCCCTACCTAGAGAAGCCAAGGATTGGTCTTGGGACCTAATGCATACCGAGCATGTTCTTTCTACCACTGGGCTTTCACCTATGTAGAAAGGTTACAATATTTGGGGCTTTTTTAGTTTAGAAAGAAGATGAGTAAGGACAACGAGAGAAGTGTATAGAATTCTGCATGCACATGGTTCGAAATTAGCCAGGTGCATTTTGCAACTGGCGTGGGTCCAATTGCAACCACATAAAAGATCTCTGGTTGCCAGGTAGGCAACCGACCTCTCCCATCTGGCTGCACCCCTCCAGCTTTTTTAAGTGGGTAAGCAGAAGAGCTTTTTTATTGCATTTATATCCCACCCTTTTCTCCAAAGAGTACATGATTCACCCCAGTCCTAAGTTAATCCCTAAAACAACCCTGTGAAGTAGGTTAAGAGGCTATAACTGGCCCATGGTCACCCTGTGAGCTTCATGACGGAGTGAAGGCTGAACCCTGATATCCTAGGTCCTAGTCCAGGGGTCTGCAACCTTTAAGACAAAAAGAGCCACTTGGACCCGTTTCCGAAGGAAAAAAAACTGGGAGCCGCAAAACTTGTCATTATAAAAATAACTTTTTTGTCACTTTTTTATTATTTCTTTGTTTGACCCCTCAGAATTACTCCTCCTCAAAGAAATAAACGTTAAATTAACAAGTTACCTTTTTGTGTGTGTGTTCTTCACTCCCCTTCAAAACAGTGACCAGCGTACATGCCCCCTTTAAATGCAGTGACCAGCGTACATACCCCTTACAATGTAGCGGGCGGGCGGGAAGGTGACGTCGGGACGGTGCGTGACTAACGCACGCACCGTCCCCATGCGACGTCACAGCCAGTACAGCACCCACCACAGTGGGGAGTGTCGGGGCGCACAATGCGCCTCCTCCCCTCGCTAGTATCCGCCCCGGAGCCGCGGCAGAGGTATAAAAGAGCCACATGCAGCTCCGGAGGCGCGGGTTGCAGACCCCTGTCCTAGTCTGATACTCTTTCACTACTACACCACACAGGCTTCCTACAGTACTTCTGCTATGGGGCAGCTACATGAATTATGTAGGTATGTAAATATGGGGAAAGCAAAATGTCACACTGAATCCTTACTTTACCTCAGTACAAAGTTTCTGACTGTGAGCCTGATAATCACACAAAGATGCATCTGAAATGGCCACCCAAACATTTTCTGGGGTCTGTTTTGTGAGCATAATCCTAAATTGGCAGCTTTACTCGCTGTAGGATTTCAGTCTCTGTGGCATAGCAAGTAGGAATGGCCAGGGCGCTCTGAATGTTGCTGTGCTCAGCCAGTCCCGCCCAACATGACCAGTGGAGGCCACCATATTTGCCGGCATGGAATTGCAACGTTCCATTCCAGGGATACCAAATGTTGATGGTCAGAATCAGGCTATTTTGGAGAAGGAAGGTTTTGTAAAATGAAACAGGGATATAATTTAGTGGGACTGAGTCAAGAGTGGTACCGGCACCTGATGTGAGAAGAGCAGCTTGCGATAACTGCGTGTGTCAATCCTGGTGCTGGTTGAGTGTTCATATGAGGGAACATCGCCATGGGGGTGACGGTACAAAATTAAAGCATTTATAAATACAAAAACTCAAATTAGTGGAAAATGTTTATAAAATGAACAGCACACCAGTCATACCCAAAGGGTAATTGGAACTGCCATAATTGCAGATTTCTAAAAACCATTTAGAGTTAAATGGAACTTGAGTGTGCATGGCCTTAAAAAGCTGCAAAAATCCCTTGTTATATTTGAATGGATAATATTGTGTAATATTCCACCATTTCTCCAGGCAGCTCAGGGTGGTGCACTGGGTCTCTTGGGTCCAGTCAGAACAATCCTGCCATGTAGGTTGTCGAAAGAGTTACTGTCTCAAAGTCAAGGTCACCCAGTGAGTTTCATAGCTGGGTAGGCAGAAGAATCCAAGGACTTTACAGCCCCAAGTCGAAACTGTCTATTGCGCAAGATGTCTGAACCTTTTCAGATTTGGCACTCATTTTTTAATTTTTTACCATCTATTTGTGTGAAGCCAGTGCTGGTGTGACTTGCTGTAGGTTGGGCTGTGACCTAGTTGGGGAGTTTTAACCCATCACTGCATAGTTTGATCTGTCACATTATTGGTACAGCCCATTAGTGCTACAGGGACAGTGAAACTCCCTTATGACTTTTTCCACATTCCAATTATGGTTACCAGTTTCCAGGTAGAGGTAGACTACTTTGTAAAAAAAAAATGTACGAAACTGTCATAAGCAACTTGCATGTGCTTCAGTTTGAACTAAAAAGTGACGTCTCTGGTCCCTGGGGGGCTGGGCTCATACCCAAGCTTTAGATTTCTAGCTATCACAACTAAAATATTTGTCTTGAGTTTAGCTCTGTTCACCTAGTTGGCAGACGTAACACCAGAAAGTGGCAGTGCTTTGAGTTCACTTGGGTGAGAGCACTTGGACGTTGGTTGGCAGAAGTGAGGTGAAGTTTGGGTTGCTTTCCCTCCCTCTTGCGCAGCTTGCTGCTGATCTCTAAGAGGATCTGGAATTTTGAGACAAGATCCTGTTTGCTATGGAGAATAGACGTCAGAGGTGGAGGGGGGAGAGAAGGTTAATCCATGTTAGGTAACAGACATGAAAGGGCACAACTGGTGGAGTGATAAAACGGCTCTAAACGGACAAATTAGTTGGAAATGCTTTTCCTATTTTTCATCTATAATTAAACTGCTTGCTAGTTGAACATACAAGTTGTGGAGACATAATTAAACTTTATTTTGTCAGGATTTATTAGAGTGTAGTTTTCCCACAATGTAATATTCCACCTTTATGGTATAATTTGCATTCATGAGATAATTCTGCCAGACACATGACAACTTTTGTTTAATTCTGCCTCTGAGGCTCTGTTCAGTTTAGTAGTACAGTTTTGTTACAGTACTACTTCCTGCTTTCAGCCTTAAAAATGGGTTTAAGCAGAGGTTTGATGTCCATCTGTCATGGACGCTTTAGTTGAGATTCCTTCATTGCAAGGGGGTGGATTAGATGACCCCGAAGATCCCTTCTTTTTTTCTTCTTTTTTTTTTTTGACCCCGAGGATCCCTTCTAACTAAACTTTATGTAACAAAAGTAGGATCCATTTTCCCCAAAGAAAAGGTCTTGGTTACAGCTTGTATGTTTGGAGAGAGATAAGCCATCTACCTGACTTTGGACATAAAGGTAAAGGGACCCCTGACCATTAGGTCCAGTCATGACTGACTCTGGGGTTGTGGCGCTCATCTCGCTTTATTGGCCAAGGGAGCCGGCGTACAGCTTCCGGGTCACGTGGCCAGCATGACTAAGCCGCTTCTGGCAAACCAGAGCAGCGCACGGAAACGCCGTTTACCTTCCCGCCAAAGCAGTACCTATTTATCTACTTGCACTTTGACGTGCTTTCGAACTGCTAGGTTGGCAGGAGCAGGGACCGAGCAACGGGAGCTCACCCCGTCGTGGGGATTCGAACCCTGACCTTAATCAGCAAGTCCTAGGGTCTGTGGTTTAACCCACAGCGCCACCCACATCCCTGACTTTGGACATAGGGCTAAGCCAAATCACGGCTTGGGAGGGGGAGCAAAACAGGCACAGTTTCAGTCCTGTGCACAAGCACACTGCGCATGCATCTTTAAACCACAGTTCAGCTTAACTGTGCTTCAAAGTGACATGTAAACCAGGACACTTAACTCAAACTGCTTGTCTATCAAGCTCAGTTTTATGTACATGCTGACATGCAGCAGCTTTCAAAGATCTCGGCCAGAAGAGTTTATTCCAGCCCTGGCACCTGAGTTGGCCTTTAACTAGAGATGCCAAGGGTTGGGCTTGGCACTTCTGCACGCAGCACATGGGCTATACTGCTCAGCTACTGTCCCATCCCACAGTCTTGTAAGGCAGCTCAAGGATCAGAGTCCAGCAATTGTAATTCCATAGCTAGCAGCTGGTTCCTGTCTGTGAATGCTATCTCCAGAATCCTCCTTGCTTCCCCCACAGTTCAAAGTGAATGGCTGCAAAATGGGAAATTAACCATGTTCAGTACTATTTTTCTAGAAAAAGAGGAACTCACCTCTTTCTGCCTCATTCTTTTAGAATGGCAATAGCACCCACTGATTTCCTGCTGAAAAAAAGTCCTGGCCATGTCAGTGAATTGAGCCTGACGCTAGAACTATGGTATGCAAACGTTTGTGTGTAATGTTAATTTGTGGGTGTAACATCCTAATTTCTCTGTGGTATTCACAACAGTGTGAGTAACAAATTACACCTCTTTTGCCTGATCCCCCCTCCCATTGAATATTAAATCAGAATATTGTTTATAAAATGAGTTAATTTTTTGGGTAGAACACTGGCCACTGCAAGGTACCCAATGCTGTCTGCAGTATACTTCAGTGCAAACATGTACAGCAGTTGAATGAGTTGCTCATTCTCACCTAGTGGTTCTTTTCCCTTCCTCTTTAGAAAGCTGAAACACACAAGCCACTTGTTTCATACAGCCATCACAGAAGGTGGCATAGCATATCCTGTTGAGCTTACCTTTCATACCTTACCACAGCAGAGAGGAGCTGGGGCTGGTACACAAGCTGGGTGCTGGGTTGTTTTTTGGTTGTTTTCAGGGAAGCTTTTAATGTGTGACATTTTAATGTATTTTTAATCTTTGTTGGAATTAGCCCAGAGTGGTGGCATCTGCTTATGAGGAACTCCTTCCCACAGGAAACCCGTCAGGCTTCATCTTTAGTGGGGTTCAGGTGGCATTTGAAATGCCTGATGGCTTTGTTGTATTTTTGTTGCTGCTGCATTAATGACCTGGTAGTGTCCCAAAGTGTTTTGTGTTTTATCTTAAATCAGGATCAGAGTTGCTTCAGTGTGGAATCATCGGTTCTCTTCTCTTCTTCCTCCCTCCCTTTAAAACATTGTCCCCTATTAGCCCTTCCCATACAAATTGATGTACAGATAACAGTTTGGGTGTCCTGAGTGTCTTTTGCATAGGGCTTTCACTCTTTTTCATACCAGTAAAGTAGAACTGTCACATAGCCCTGTCTAGAGCTGCTCTGAAGCCTAGAAGAGGCTGCAGAGGGTTAATCTAGCCTGCCGGGGAAAGTGACGTTAGGGGAAAGCAGGGATTGAGCAATCTGGAGCTGCCTCACACGCACTTGTCAGGAATCCAGGCTGGCTGGGAAGGGCTTGAGAGACACAAGCTTCCCTTTTAAGCAGAAGGGCAGGGCTCGGGCAGCCAATCACAGCACAGCAAGGACAGCTCATAGGCATGTGTCATGAGTCTTGCCGGCATTTCCTCTCAAGCACGAGAAACGAGAAAGGAACGGAATTGGGTGGTTTACAAGAGAGCCTGAGCACAGCTGGGGGAAATGCTTTGCCTGTGCCTCTATGTGCCGACTTTCGGCGAGTCCCAGGCAGAGTTTGAGTACTTTGAGTCGAAGGGGCTTCCTGAGAATCTGAAGCCCATCTTCAGACTGAGCCTTTTGATTCCTTCCCAGGAGTTCTCCACCTATCGTCAATGGAAGCAGGTATGAAAGAATGCATGTGAGCTGAATTGTTCTAATCTGTTCAGTATGACCTCCTCTATGCCTTCAAGGAGTTGAGGGTGGCACACATAGTTGCCTTCCACTCCTTTTATCTGGATAACAGGCTGTCTAGGTAAAATTGGTTGGGACTGGGTCAATGGCTCAAGTTTAGTCTGTGAACTTCAAGGATCAAGTGGGTATCTCCCTAGTTTAAGTCCAGTTCTGGTTCTGGAGGCAGGTTCTAGCTTGGGATAGTTATTAGCTGCTGCTCTATAGCAGCTTTCAGTGTAAAGAGGGTTGGTGAGTCATCTTCCCTGCCCTTCCTCCACAAGTTCTCATTTTCCTTGCAATGTAAATACAGTGTGGAAGATGTAATGGGTTTCCAAGGCCCACCTGGTGCATTTCCAACATTCAGCCCTTGTGCTGCCTTCTGCTTCATACTACCTATTTTCCACAAAGCCTTTGGGTGTGTGTTCTAATGCCAGTTCATGTTAGACCCAAACTTCAGTTGGCTGTGTATAATCTGAAGTGGGGGAAACCCTCCCTTTTAGTATCATGTATATCAATATGAGCAACTTGACCCAGCATCCTTCTCTAGAACACCCTGTGACAGCAATTTTGGCCAGGTCCTTGATTCTTCTGAAGGATGGAACTGGCTGTGCCTATTGTTACTACAACTGAGCCTACATGCAAATAAAGAGGGTGGAGAGGGATGTACCAGGGACATTTAAGGTGAAGAGGAGGCATATCCAGGGCTGGGTGGCATTGTTGGTGGCAGGAAGAAGGCAGCATCAGTTAATCTCTTCATTTCCCACCTATCTTTTCTAACACAGGAAGTTCAGCTCAGATAGCCTATGTTCTGTTCAGAGTATGCCCATTGAAATTAATGGACATGGCTAACTTAAATTCATTCATTTCAATTGGTCTACTTTGACTAGAAATTAGTGGGATGCAACCCAGGGTTCATGTGAAAGTTCAGGAGACCGTAAGTTTTTAAAAGCAAGCCTGCACAACTTGTGATCCAATACAGCCCAGCAGTGTCTGAATGAAGTATCTGAACAAGAGTTTGGCATACAGTGGTGCCCCGCAAGACGAATGCCTCGCAAGACGGAAAACCCGCTAGACAAAAGGGTTTTCCGTTTTGGAGGTGCTTCGCAAAACGAATTTCCTATGGGCTTGCTTCGCAAGACGAAAATGTCTTGCGAGTTCCTGTGGGTTTTTTTCCCTTTCCTCCCCTCTTTTTCTAAGCCGCTAAGCCGCTTATCAGCTGATCCGATAAGCTGATAAGCCGCTAAAAGCGCTAATAGCGCTAATCCTCCAATCCGTCAATGGGCTTGCTTCGCAAGACAAAAAAACCGCTAGACGAAGAGAATCACAGAACGGATTCTTTTCGTCTTGCGAGGCACCACTGTAAATGGAGCTGTTAAGCACCTGTCAGGCAACAATGCACATCTGCTGGGCTGTTTTGAATTTGGTGGATCATGTGTTGTGCTGGTCTGGCTTAAAACATAAGTACATAAGGGGTGTCATACTTGTTTCCATATGGAAGATGGGAAGCTCACACAGAGTCAGAGCAGTGGTTCACCTAGCTCAGTGTTACTGATGCTGTTGTCAGTGGAGGAGGCAGGGTATCTTTCCCAGCTCTAGCTAGAGGTGCCTGGGCAGCATATTGGATAGAGTGTTTGATTAGGACCTGGGAGAAACCCCACCTAATCACAAAGCTCGCTGGGTGACCCTCGGCCAGCCCAACCCGCCTTGAAGGGTTTGGGGTTTTTTGGTAACATCTTTACTGAAAATTCAAAAGGCACATAACTATATGTGCATCAAACATGGTGAGGTGCAAACAAAAGGCGAAAAAGAAAAAGAGAAATAGAACCTGTGCAGAAGGGAAAACAAGGGGGGGGAGTGGGGGAAAACCCAAAACTGTATATTCAAATTCAGTGGTATTTGGAATCCATTCTTACAAATAGGTTAAGATCTGATGAAGAACAGTAACAACCTTGTAAAATATACCTCGCAGGGTTACTGGGAGGATAAAATGGGGAGGGGGAGAACCATGTACTCCACCCTGAGCTCCTTGGAGGGAAGGGATATAAATGCAATAAATAAAAAAAATGAAATTGAACCTGGGGCCTTCTGTGTGAAAACCAGATGTGTTACCACTGAGCTGCAGCCCTTTCCCTCTGGCAATGTTACCCGTCATGGCAACATGCAGTAGTTGCTGCTATAAAGATAGTAAGTAATAGAAGGGTTCATGTGCACATGCAGAGAGGATTTTGTGGGTGATAAGTCGCTTACTTGATTATGAATCTTCCTTGTTTATCACTGCAGTCCCAACAGCGTTCTGGTATGTTAGCCAGTTAGCTGGTTTTCATGAGGAATATGGGTTCGTTCAGAGCTCTCTTCTCTCCCCTCCCCACCCCAGTTATTTCCTTCATTCTCTTTCTAGTGTTTGAAAGCCAGCATCTTGCACCTCCCCAAACTGAAAGAAACATATTATCAGATGCGCTTCAGATTTTTGTTAATGAGTTAATCACTCGTTAATTTGCTTGTGAGCAAAGGCAAGCTCTTATCACTTATTCAACAGCCATGCTTGAAGGAGAGTGTATGATGGTATCAGGGCAATAAGATTGGCCATGTAACATCCAATATGACCCTTCCTTTCACATTGTTCTGTTGGACCTTCACACTAGCAGTGTGTCACAATGTCATGGCTATCAATGCACTGATGAATGCACACTAGGCTAGAATCCAACAGCCTTGCAGTTTGTAGCATCATGCATTCAAATGTGGTTACCAGAAGTCTTTTGCTGACATGGAGACACTGGATGGGGTTGAGGACAATGATTGAGGGGATACATGGAAGCAGACTGATTTTTTAAATGTAAATATCAGAACTGTAGGAACACCACACTGTTTAGTACAGTAACCTCAAAACCTGCATCAATTGGGGCCTTAGCAGTCTTGCTTTCTCAGTGCAAGAAGATTAATGTGCAGACCCAGTGCACATGTAGGAAAGAATTTCAGCACTGACCGTGATGTGAGCCCAGAGTTACAATTTTAGAAATCGTTTGCATCACAGAGATGCGAGTTCAGTGGGGGCAGATTACTTGGCAGAAGCGGTTGGGAGTGCTCATTGGCAGACATTTCCCCCTTTTGCCTTGTATCCGCTGCAGTATCCTTTACAGAAAGGGGAGGTGCGTTTTTGGCTTCTCCAGGACCAGCTTACAGGGACCGCAGGGCTTCCTTGCCTCTCCCAAAGGGTCATGTGGTATTGGGAAACCCTGAATTGGCTCGTTAGCAGTTATCTGATGACATGCCAGAGATTGCCTTCTATCTTTAGCTTACAAATTATGACCCCTTCTATCTCTCTTCTTTTACAACTGTCACATGTCTGTCTGCAGATCAGATCCACCTTGGAAGTCTCAAAGGTCACCGCAGATGGTGACCGGCTGTCCTTATTAAGTTTAGGTTAGGAGGGGTATTAAATTATATGAAGGCCTAAGTTTAGTAATATGGGGGACAGGGAAGGGGAGGAAGGAGCATTTCAAATTATGTCTAGTGTAATTCTCAGGGGAGTCGTTTCTTATACAATATGAAACGTTTATTACTTTAATACGGAACATATTTATCAGCAGCCTAATTATTAAAAATGCAGTATGCTAACCCATTCCACTATTTTATCTAATTTTTCATGGTCTTGCAAGTGGAGCTAGGTATTGACAGGTTCTGTTTCTTGGCACTCTAGCCTAGTAGACTGGTATTTAATGCAGGCACCAGCGACTCATAGCCTTGTGCTGTGTGGAGATCAGCAGGCAGCCCAGTTGAGCCATTGGGAGGAGCCAGCTGGTCTTTGCTGGGTGCTTTTCGGCATATAATTATCTCACTTAACAAATTTCCTGCTCTCTATGCAAAACAGGTGATAGCAAAGCCATTGACCCAGCCATTTAGTTGCTGTGTCTGGTTTGCTTACCTGCCTATCTGGGCAAGGCTCAAGGTGCTGTTTCCTGCTAAGAGGAATGTTAAGGATAAAGTTTCCTTATTTATTAACAACATGACTTTGCCATCTCTTAATCTCTTCTGTAAATATACACTTTGCTTCTAAAATCTAGTTTCCCCCAGTATCTTGCACAAGTGCATAACTGCAGGGTGACCAAATCAGTTCATGCTTGCCTCAGAGCTGCTTTTTGACATCTCTCTTCAGCTCATGTATTTGAATTTGGTGGTCAGTCATTGTTTCTAGTAGCTGGTGTGGTTTAGCTTCCTTGCTTCACTGTTCAGAGGCAAAGTACGATGACATCTCTGTACCCAGCACCTAGCAAGGAGCTTTTACAGAAGAACTAGAGCTCTCTCTCTCTCTCTCTCTCTCTCTCTCTCTCTCTCTCTCTCTCTTCTCACGTCTCTCAAGCCCATGACATTGATCCTGCATCTTAAGACAAGGTGTAGCCTAGCAGTGTTTGGGGAAAACACACATACTGTCTCTCAAAAAACCAGCACAACTGGTATCAAACATATTTGGTTAAATTTAATAGCTCCTGGCAGTGGGGAGTGGACTGCTGTGCTCCAGTTCTGCTTTTAGGGTTTCCAAAGGCATGTAGTTGGCCACTCTGAGAACAGGATGCTATATGTGCCATTGGCCTGGTGCAGTAGGGCTCTGGATTCTTAGTTTTTACAGTATGTGTGAGGCTGTTCAAAAACAGGTGTGCTATGTATTCTCCCAGCTCCTGTTCACTAGCTACAGCTATATAAAAAAAGCTACAAAATGAAGTCCAAGCAGAGATCATTTTGTGCAGGGGTTCCATTCCCAGCCCCCGTCTGCGTCGATTGGGCATGTATAAGTGCACCCTGCCCTGATGTCCCTTGTTCTGCCCTCTTCTGTGTCCAAAAGGATCCACAGGTCTGCAATTGTGTGTCCATTGGGCGTGCCTAAAATGGTCACCTCCTGTAATGTTATTTTTGTGTGTCTTTTCATACAGAAAATTGTTAAAGCTGGAGATAAGGACCTAGATGGGCAGCTGGACTTTGAGGAGTTCGTTCACTATCTCCAAGACCATGAAAAGAAACTGAGACTGGTTTTCAAGAGCTTAGACAAAAAGAATGATGGTATGCACATTTTGGTTTATTTATTGGGAGCGAAGGGATTCTGTTGCAGATTGTCTGGCAGCTTTGTTTTGTTCATAAAGCTTAGAGCTTACTTGTCATCTTTACAGGCTGCATTGACGCCCAGGAGATCGTGCAGTCCCTTCGGGACCTGGGAGTCAAGATATCTGAACAGCAGGCTGAGAGAATTCTCAAGAGGTAAGTGTTGCAGGTGGCTCTAGTGTTTTCACTCTGGCGACCATGGGGTAAGGTGTTAGCCTTGTCTCCCTTCTCTTCCTTTATATCTCTCCCCTTATAAAACCTCTGAAGCAACTCTGCAGCGTTTCGTCCATAGCAAAGCACGCTAGAGCAGCAAATGGTGCTAGAATAGCAATCACAGGTGAAGATCCACTGACATCTTTTGCTGGAACAGTAGGGACAGATGGAGGCCAGAATGCATAAGAGCATGTGACATCAAAAGTAAGCAGAATGCTGATTCATGAGAGAGCAGCGTTCCCTCTTGGAAAGGCTTCTTCATCCTTGCCAGGAATTGATTTACGGTGCTAACATTCCGTCCTGTAAGATAGACAAGTAGCATGTAGGCCAAGCGGGAACTTGCTTAATAGCTGCTCAGCAAGAGGTATGAATGATTTTGCCAGCATTCTGGAATTGCTGTCCTTGCAGTATATAATGCTTTTCTGCAGGTTAGATAATCTTAAATTAAGGTATAAATCGAGGTATATGTTCCAGTGCTCGCTGCTTTAATACGTGCATGCAACATAACATACTGAAATGCTTTCAGCTGCATGCATGTTGCACTAACTTTTAACATTTGTCCCTTTCTTGCTCTTTGCTCCCCTTCTGCTTCCCTGTCTGTCAGAATAAGAACGGGACACTTCTGGGGTCCTGTCACCTAGTAAGTACCAAAGTGTATATTCTTGTCTGGCTCCTTTTCCTTTTTGTACTAGTTTTTCTCCCCACCCGCAATGAAGTTGGTAATGTGTAGCAGATTTTTAGTGAGCCTGGTGGTGATGGAGGGTGAGTCCACAGGCAGACACCAGTATATCTTATAAAAACATAAAAATTTCAGTATCAATATCAACAAATTACACAGCTAATCAATATTAAGCACTCCTAAAACAGCAGAAAAATATGCAGAATAAGGGATAACTATTAAAAGCACAGCACATATTTTTGTTTCCAGAAGGTAACTGCAAGCAAGCCAATAGGGCTAAGGTTGAATTGATGCTTAAGAGTATGTTAAAACCAGCACTTCTATGTCTCATGCTTGGGAATCCTTTCTCGATTAGTAAGACTGATTTAATTGGTAAGGACGGAAAAACACTCAAGTTCAAAACTTCTTCCTCCTGCTGCCCCAAGGTAGAATCTACTGACTCATTTGCCTTCCACAGATGAAGCCACACTGTACAGACCATAACCAGGCAGCAAGGACACAAATTGCAGATGACTTAGAGGAGTGCACAGACAGTTATACATGCCACTCACTAGTTAATCTGACTCGTTTTATGACCACACATATTAACTAATCTAGACTCTTCCTATGGAATATCTTATGTCCATCCTGCACAGTCTTACATATTTAATTTTGGAGGACCCAGTGAAAGGAAGAGGATGTGGGGAGAGGCAATGGAGAAGCCATCTTAGCCTCACATAGAACACAATTTGTTCCTCATGAGCTGTCCTGTGATCCCAGGAAAGATTTTTGCCCTCATGACTGTTTGAAAATTACTCTTCCAAGTATTTTACGCTATCTGATACATAAACCTCTTAAAATTGTGCTTGCATGTTCTTTAGTCCTCTTCTGCAAATATTTATGTTTTGTGTGGTTGGTGTGGAGCTAAAGAGTTGATACGCCATACCTCCTCCTCTTGGCTCATTTTACCTTCCCAATTGATTCTTGCAGCATGGATAAAAATGGAACAATGACAATAGATTGGAATGAATGGCGTGACTATCACCTGTTGCACCCTGTGGAGAACATTCCTGAGATTATCCTGTACTGGAAGCACTCAACGGTAAGAAATTAAGATCCTTCATGCACAACATATGTGAAACTCATGGTTGCATTTGTGAGGGTCCCGCTCCATGCTCTTGACTCCTATCAGCAGTCTCCATCAAAAGCTAGCTGCCTTCTCGCTCCAGTTGCTTTCTGTTTTTATGTGCCTTCTGGCCTTGTTCTTAAAATTTCTGGCACAGGTGAAAGTGAATGTTCTCAGGGAGTGGGAAGGCAGGTAAGCTGCTTGACTTGTACCCAAGGTATGCAAACAACTGGGTCCTGCTAGTTTGCAACCTGCCAGCTCTGGAAAGTGATACGATGCTCTTTGATTAAATTTGGCTTTTAGTGCTGCATAATGAGATCAAACTAGGCTGTGAACTCCAGAAGAACTCTAGATCTTTCCCCCTGTTCTGTTCCTCTTGGCCAGTCATTTTGAACACCAGCAGATTGCAAGGCTGGCAGGTGGCCCATTTTTGGAACTACAACTATGGTATATTTTCTGAAATACCCTCTAATGAATTTTATTAGCTGCAACCACATGCAGGGGAGAACAAAGCTGCTTGCAGATACAGATAAAGCAGGTGCAGGTGTTGAAATAGTAAACTAGTGCTAATTGCTTCCATGCTTAAATTGTTTACTCTAGGTGCATGATGAACAGATCTCTGAGGAAGCCCTCATGCACACCTAGTACAGCTGAAGAAAAAAAGGTTTTACTCATGCCATGCTTTATTGCTTTTTCAGATTTTTGATGTAGGAGAGAACCTGACAGTACCAGATGAGTTCACAGTGGAAGAGAGGCAGACTGGAATGTGGTGGCGACACCTAGTTGCAGGTGGAGGGGCAGGGGCAGTGTCAAGAACATGCACTGCTCCCTTGGACCGCTTGAAAGTTCTCATGCAGGTAAGGGCGGAAGCTCGGCAGAAGGGTCTTTGTTGTCCTGGCTCCATCAACTTTTCCTCTTAGTTCAAGGATATAGATAGAATACAGTCTTGCAAGACTTTTCCTCCAGAAACTAGAGAGCTGTAACATATGGTGATGTCTGCTTGTATGTCATTCTGACACGCAGAGGGAAGCCACTCTCCGCAGTTTCTGTGAGCCCTGCTTTTCTACATGTGACCTGCACTTCTGGTTCCCTCCAGAATTTATACTTGTAGTTTTTTTTGGAAGTTGGGCAGGTCAGGTCAACAACATCACAGTCCTTGGACTGCGCAGCCTTGGCAGAACACGCAATCCCTTAAAACTAGTCCTGACAGCTCTAGCTGGAAATGAGGTAACCTGTGACTTGCTGGCAGCTCTTCCTGTTCTGGGCTCAAAGGACAGAGAAACACAGCTGTCATTGGAAGTACCTTGTGAAATGGGGAATTTGGACTTTGCATAGGAGTCACCGGACTGACCCATGCCTCCCTTTCGTCATCAGTTCCATTTCCCACTGCTTCCCTTTTCACTTCTTGCTGTTCCATGAGCTACTAATTTTGATAATATTGGACTATAGATAACTGATGTTGAATGAAAGTGTCCCTTTTCCTGCTACACTTGTGAGGCAAGCTAGTTTAAAACTTGTATGTAGATAAGAAAAGCTTTTTTGCCCAAGCAGGAAAACTGAAAATGGGCCTGGATCCAACCAGAAATGTCTTTCTCTTTTTCAGGTCCATGCTTCTCGCAGTAACAACATGAGCATCGTTGGAGGCTTTGCCCAGATGATCAGAGAGGGTGGCACGAGGTCACTTTGGCGAGGGAATGGCATCAATGTTTTGAAAATTGCTCCAGAGTCTGCTATCAAGTTCATGGCCTATGAACAGGTAAAATCATCAGGCGAACCCAAGGCACAGCGAATGAGATGGTGCTGCTGCTGTTCAGCTAACATCCCAATGTTGAGGCTAACAAGGGAATAAGAAGCAGGTGTGAATTGTGCAGACTGCTGTATCAAATGACATAATTCTTTTATATCTATAGATCAAGCGATTCATTGGCACTGACCAGGAGGTGCTGAGGATTCATGAGAGGCTGGTAGCAGGTTCATTGGCAGGAGCCATTGCACAGAGCAGCATCTACCCAATGGAGGTGAGTTCCTGAATTTAGCCTTTGGCAGCTGATGTTCTCCTTTTCTTTTGCATACAACAGACTGCTTTCAAATGTTTTAGACGCAACTCTTCCCACAGTGGGGACTTCATTGGTGGCATGCCCATCAGAGATACTAAGACTTCACTAGCAATGTGGTCTATTGCAGTGTTCTTCAGCCATGGTTCCTCAGATGATGTTGGGACTTCAACATTGGCAAAACTGGCTGGGAATGATGGGAGCTGTAATTAAACAATGCCTGAGGACCCGAGGTTTAAGAACACATAATTTACTAGTTATCTTTCTTTGACTTGGTTCAGGAAAAGTTTGTATTTGCCTGCCTGTTCTATACAGGCTTTCCTGATGCATCTGTTCTTCTCGTGGGCTAGGTTCTGAAGACACGGATGGCCCTGCGCAAAACAGGGCAGTACTCAGGGATGCTGCACTGTGCCAAGAACATCCTCACCAAAGAAGGAATGGGTGCTTTCTACAAAGGCTACATCCCCAATATGCTGGGGATCATTCCCTATGCAGGAATTGACCTGGCTGTATATGAGGTAAGAGGCTTGGCAGCTGCTTTGTGGGAGAGGAAGTTGCAGATATCCTAAAGCAGCCTTTCTCAACCTGTGGGTCCCCAGATGTTGTTGAACTACAACTCCCATCACCCCTAGCTAGCAAGGCCAGAGTTCAGGGATGATGGGAGTTGTAGTCCAACATCTGGGGACCCACAGGTTGAGAACTGCTGTCCTAAAGGAATGTGCTAAGGAAGGCTAGAGTCCTGACACCAATCTGCTAAGTTCCAGTGAAATTTCCCACCTGTGCTCTAGTCTAGGGTTTGCAGCATGGATATTCAAAGTTGTAGTATTGGTCTCTCCCTACTCCACCTCAAATCCCATACTATTGATTCGTAAGGGTCCTACTGATGCTTGCTTTGTGAACAATTTATTTTTTCCTCCTAGACATTGAAAAACAGCTGGCTGCAACGTTATGCTGTGAACAGTGCCGATCCAGGGGTGTTCGTTCTGTTGGCCTGTGGTACCATCTCTAGCACCTGTGGACAACTGGCCAGTTACCCTCTTGCCCTAGTACGCACACGAATGCAAGCTCAGGGTAAGAGCATTTGAGAGGCCCTTGGGTGTAACCTATGATGCAGAAAGTCTTGCTGCTCAGCACCTGGTTTTTAGAAATATATACAATCTCTGAACCTGAAGGTTCTACTTAGCCACAATAACTAAGTAAACAATAGACATTATCCTCCATGTTTTTGTCTAAGTCTCTTGAAAGGCACCTGAGAATTTTAAATGTTCAACACATCTTTGAACAGTGAATCCCATAAATAAATTCTGTAGAAGTATTTAATTTTATTTGCCCTGAATCTAATCCCAATTTAACTTTGTGATCCTATGTTTCTAGTGTATGTGTGTCTGGTGGTGGGGAATTTTTTTGTCTTCCTGCTCCCCACCCCCAACTCAACAGTAGGTAAAGCTTTATAGGTTTATAATGTTGTTAGCATATCTAAGTGCAAACACCTCTTGTTTCTTTGCGCTGGGCTGATCTTGGCATCTGTCTCAGGCTGGCACATGGCCAAGTAGTTACAGAGACATAATCGCAGGCTGTTAAACGCCACACAGCAAGTTAAATGTGTGTCTGGTATGCAGTGCCCCTCAGGAATAGAGCTGTGACTAGTAGAGGTTTTCCCATTCACTTTTATTGAAAGAAAGCTTTGGTACATTAGTCCCTCAAGGCACTGCAGACAATGCACAAGATAAGACTCTCTTCTCCACAACACAGTACAAGCTTTGCTAATCCCCTCTTTTACTACCCTGACTGCCAAGCTGTGCTCTAGCTTTAGGAAAGTTGAACAGAACCTGTGCTTTTCCCTTTCCCAGCCCCAAATACCGTATTTTTCGCCCTATAGGACGCACCGTCCCATAAGACGCACCTAGTTTTTTGGGGGGGAAATAAAGGGAAAAAATTATTTTCCCCCCAGGCGCGGGGCTGGGGCAGCCCGAGCTTCCCCCGACCCCAGCCCCCAAACAGGCAGCTCTCTGCAAGCCGTGGGAGCCCAGCGGTGGTTCCCACTGCTTGAGGAGAGATCCGCGAAGCCTGGACGCGCTGAGATCAGCGCGCGCAGGCTTTGGGATGCTGGCAACTCTCCCCAAGCAGCGGGAACGTTCCCGCTGCTTGAGGAGAGATCCGCGAAGCCTGGACGCGCTGAGGTCAGCGCGCGCAGGCTTCGGGATGCTGGCAACTCTCCCCAAGCAGCGGGAACGTTCCCGCTGCTTGGGGAGAGATCCGCGAAGCCTGGAGAGCGAGAGGGGTCGGTGCGCACCTACCGCTCTCGCTCTCCAGGCTTCAGCGAAAGCCTGCATTCGCCCCATAAGACGCACCCACATTTCCCCTTCATTTTTGGAGGGGAAAAAGTGCGTCTTATAGGGCGAAAAATACGGTACTAGAGGGGCTGGATGAGGATCATTCTTCCAGGTGTTCTCTCCACCTTACCAGATGAATGAATGAATCTTTATTTGCGTCAGCCATATCAATAAAACAACAATATGATATAAAAGAATAGAAATAAAAAAGTCAAGTATATAAAATACATTTTAGGGTTTTGAATCAATAGATAGTGGCTCTTATTCTGATTGCCCCAGCTAAAAACCTTGCAACCTTTGCTGTCACCTGCTCATCTTGCCCTTGTTTGCCCTTCTGTTGCTTACATTTCCCACTTTTTCTGGACCTAGGAGATTTTGGGGGGCGGGTAATGTCTCTTAGAATTATCCTTCCTCCTGCGGGGCACTCAACCACCATTCTGCCTTTTGAGTGTGTGGGAACTTATTGCACGTTCTTGCTCCCCTCCTTCCAGGAAGGGGTCAGCATGGGAGGTAGGGAGGCAGGACGAGCTTGCTGGTGTGAGGACATAAGCAGGGGGATATCAAGTGGTACTTGCCTGTCCCCCTCCCTGTCACTACCCTCTGATTCTTTCTCTCTCTCCCTCAGCCATGACCCCCACAACCCTCTGGGCCCTTCCCTGAGATTTTTCTGCCCCCACCCTGGACTCTGCCAGCCCCTGACATGCTGAATTGTGCAGTCCACAGTCCATGTGATCAGGCTCTTGATGACTGTCCAACGGCTTCTCTTTCAGCTTCAGTCGAAGGAGCGCCACAGGTAACAATGAGGAGTCTCTTCAAGCATATCCTGAAGACAGAGGGAGCCTTTGGTCTCTACAGGGGCTTGGCTCCCAACTTCATGAAGGTGATCCCAGCAGTGAGCATTAGCTACGTGGTCTATGAGAACCTGAAGATGACTCTGGGCGTGCAGTCGCGGTGACCAGGTGGTGCCTGGACCCTTGAACTTTTTCAACAAAATCTTGGGGCTCTGACCCCCAGGGTGTGCCACCATTTCATTCTGTGAATGTGTTGACTGACACTAAGCTGATCAAACTAAGCTGTGAAAATCCCAGATGGTGTGTGTTGGGGAATGATGAGGTATTGGGCCTTTCTACTGTGTTGCTATCAAAAGCTCTACGTGTGTTTTAAACAATCGTTTGGCAGTTCTTCCCATGTTCAAGGGACCAACTGGGAATTGAAGGAAAGTTTCTTGAGCTGTCAGTGGTGGCCTGGCTTTTAGCCCTCTTTAGAGTCTTTTGCGCAAGCTCACAGCTGGAGAATGTATCATCTTCCAACTTGCTTGAAAGAGCTTTTTTCTGTTGAGTTGTAAACTCTTCTTAGCCATGGTTTTGATTCTGCAAACGACCTGCCTTGGGTAGGAATGGCTGCTGGGCCAAATGCTGTTTACATGTTTTCTTTTGGATAGGAGCAATTCATTTTTCTACTTCAAAATTCTGACGCTGCAGTGTAAATTAAAACCAAGGCTTCAGGGTGCAAAGCCAGTCCCTGCTGAGTCTGAGTGTTACTTTCAGGTTAGCCAGACAGAGTTTAAAATATTTTATTTTTATTATAGTTTCTGTGTTCCTGTAAAACTGCTGGCAATATGCACTTTATAACAAAAGCAGCAGCTGCAGTCTAGAGTCTGCATGTCTGTGTTTGCATGCTGGAGTAGCTGAGAGGACCTGGCACATGCAGTTCTGCACATTTTGAATGGCCTGACCAAGTAACTGGGGAGCTGTGTTGCCACTGGTCCAGTCTCTGCATCTGAGCTCACTGCAGCATGGCAGGGGCTGTGGAGAGGCCACTTTTGCTTCCCAGTTAGCGTTTTGCATGGTGCTTCAAATACAGTTCTGCCAAGTGCGGTAGGTAGCAAATTATCCTTGAAACTTCAAGCCTTGCATTGCTTCATTCATCCATAGAACTTTATAGGTTGATGCTAGAGTTTGAATTAGGTTAGGGTGGGCTGGTGGACTTGAACTTTGGACAAGGAAGAAATTTTGCTGTGGGGAACACACCAGGTTAACTGACAAAGGTGAAAATGGTAGCCTTCATTATGTTATTAGAAGGGAGTGGGGAGCTGCTTGCTTCCACCCACCCACTTCTACCAGGTGCTTATCATAGGGAGAAGGGAAGGTGGTGGCTGCCATATCTCTGACTTCACTGTTTCAAGGGTTCATTGAGTTTGTCCACTAAGACTTATTGCAGCCCAGGGGATCCTTGACTTGGGGACCAGCATCACATTCCATTTTTGTCGTTGTTTTGCTGCTTTCAAAGCATATTTATTTTGTATTTATTTAAAGACAAAAGACGAAACTGTCACACTATTTTTGTAGACATGTTTAAATATAGTTACTTTGTCCTTGGTATTCTGTATTTTTGTACAGGTCTCATATTTATGTTCTTAAAAACGTTTTGCACATTTTCAGCATCGTCTAATAAAAGAATCATTGCAAATTGGACCCCCTCAGAGGTCCTTAGTGCTCCATTTCCTTTTCGTGTTGCCTGTCCTGCATCTGGGTTGACTGAGAGCCTCAGTCAAGAAAAAATCCTTTTGTGGGGAAAAGCCTTAGGAGAGTGGTGGGTGGTGGGGAATGAAAGGCCCTTCTTTGGGGGTCTGCCTTACTGTGGCATCGCCTCATCATTAGTGACTTTATTTTTATGGGTGTTGGACGAACCACAAACTAGATGGTTGGTTTTTTTTTTAAAAAAATGGTTAATAATGAAAAGGGCTGATTGGACTTGGGAGAGAGAAAAATAAATCTCAGGGAGAGAAAAATCACAAAATGCCCATTTTTCTGATGTGCGGAAGGAAGTTGATGCCTGGAGCTGAGCTGTTGCTGTTTTCTGTGATGGCAGATCTGCCTGCCTACTGCTCCTCCTCCTCCAGGGTCAGGAAAGTGCACTGTGAAGAAGCAGTTATCCCTGAAGGCTGCAGCGGCTCAGAGGCCCCTGCTGCTGCTCTGTACACAGAAAGCCTTGTGCAGCAGAGAGCAGCTTCCTCTCCCCCAGTTCTCTTTGGGCCTTAAGTTGGGTCTGTCCGCTGCTGCTTTGGGGGAAACTGCCTGTCTGCCTTGAGTTCATATCTCAGTCGTGTGTTTTCCCCACCCCTCTTGTGAGTCACTCCACTCTTGGGAGACCTCCCCCTTACCTTTGGTGGCCTGAGGAGATTTCAGCACATACAAATCAATGCAATATGAACTGTCTTTGTAGCTGTAACCTTAATATATGAAGGGCAAAACTAACAAAACAAGAAGCCTGTGATGGTAGGGGACAGGCAAGGACCGCCTCTCGCCATATGAACCAACCCGTACGCTGCAATCATTATCTGAGGCCCTACTTTGTGTGTCTCTTCCATGAAAGGTCCAGGGGGTGGCAACATAAGAACGGGCCTTTTCTGTGTTGGCTCCCCACTTGTGGAATGCTCTCCCTAGGGAGCCTCGTCTGGCGCCTTCATTATATATCTTTAGAAAGCAGGCAAAAACGTTCCTGAATAACCAGGCCTTTGGCTGACGAACATTTTATGGCCTTTTAAATGTGTTTGTGGGAGGGGGGGTATTTGTTTTTGTTTTATTAAGTCTTTTGTGTTTTCTTTTTATGTTGTGAACCGCTCTGTGATCTTTGGATGAAGGGCGGTATACAAATTTAATAATTATTAATAACAATAACAATAATAAAGGTTTATCAAAGATGCTGGTGGCTTCCTTGTTTTGTGTTGAGTTGGGAGTCTGTGGGTTCAAGGTGTGTGCGCATGCGTCCTTCACCCAAACAAATACATAAAGCAAGTTTGCATTTACCCACACTTGATTACAATAAAAGCTTCAGTCATTGAAAAGTTGCTCGTTGTGACTTGAATGCCCTTCAGTTGTCTTCTGTGACTTTCTAAAGTGTCAACCCTGGCTTGAGGCCCATATTTCTGGCATAGAGCTGCACTTCTTAAGGGAGGAAGTTGACTACAAAAATCATTTGGGCAAGGAAATGGACACATCACACTGCTCCTGTTCACTGGGTACAGTTGAATGAGGTTTGGGATTTGATTGTCATGCGTAGCCTAATTAGTTGCATATGGGAGAGAAAAATCTAAACTCATCTTGTTTCCCCTTTTACCAAAACAGACCTACAGGGAACTAAGCAGGAAGGGGTTGGTTGGCGCCATCCTAGCTGTTACCTGGTCTGCTCAGTCAGCCAGCAAGAGTGTGTGTCCTGATTGCCTGTGGTGGTCTGAGATGTTTCTCCAGAGGACAGTGTCATTTGTTGGGACAACCCCACCAGCAGTGGGAGAGGAAAAAGGTTTTAACATGACCCTCTTTCTTCCACTATTTCCTATTTCATCATCAATCTTTATTATGGTCCAGAGACCCAACAAATCGTTACAAAGCAATGCACAATTCAGACAGCCTACCTCCAGGTAAACAAGCATTTTGTTCAGACTGCTAATGTTCTTGTGTTTGTCCTGTCTTCCAATAGGAACCTGACATAATGAGCATCTGATTTTCCCAGGAAAGGTACCAACAAGGGTAATATCAGTTCAGCCCTGGCTTGCTCATATTTCGCACAGTGCAGCAAAATATATTTTATAGAATTGATGTCTTGAGCACACAAGCAAAGTCTGTCCTGGTATTTCCTATTTGCTTAACTACTGGATGTGGTGGAGATGCACCTTGCATTGTGTTTCTTGCAAACCACTGCTTGGGGCAGTGAAGAGAAACAGACATTGTAAATTATAATCTGGTGCAAAAGGGGATTAGAGAAGCTGGTGGGCACCCTAGTAGATCTCTCTGGGCCTGGAGGCCTGCGGGTACCACATTATTGAGGCATGGATAACTGGCCAGATCCTCTCTCCCACTTGGCTACTTGGCTCCCTGGTATACTCTAGAACTTGGGGCAAGGAAACAGGCTGGAAGATTGCTTGAACACAAGTGAAGGAAAGTTCTGGTCAAGTGCAATCAAACACTGGTGTGGGCAGCTCTTCAAGCCTACCTCATTACGTCATCTGACAGAGCTCTTTGGGTAGTGCAGACAGCCCCTTACAGTCTGGTCCAAAGGAGGTGGTGGAACCAACAGTAGCTCACTATGATTTGTTTGCAAAGCATTTTGAGGTTGAGAATGCTCGCACCCACAGAGATCGTGACGTGTCCCCAACCAGAGATAGCAACCCTCCCCAATGCCCCATACATCACTTCTCCAATTCCAGTACAGTCATACCTCGGGTTACAGATGCTTTGGATTGTGCACCGCTCCGAACCTGGAAGTACTGGAACGGGTTACTTCTGGGTTTTGGTGCTTGCACATGCGCAGAAGTGCCAAATTGCGACCTGCGCAGATGCGCGGTTCGCAAACACTGCAGGTTGCGAACGTTCTTCCTGCACAGATCATGTTCGCAACCCAAGCATCCACTGTATCAACAAATGTGGCCAGCTACAAATCCACTTAACAGTTACCTCATGCAACCCACATTTTACCAGTTTTCTCACAAGAATATCATATGCCACATCCACAGTATTGCCCTGACCCACCAAGTTTGGGACTCCATAAAAAAAGAGAAATTATTCATCTGGCATGACTTGCTTTTGAGAAACCCATGATGGGTCTTAGTAATCACAGCATCCTTTTCTAAGGGCTCACAGGTTTTAGGACCTTTTCTGGTATCTGTCAAACCAGTCAGTAGTTACCTGGGTCTTCTCTCCTCCCCTCCCTTTTTTTGAAGATGCGGACATTTGCAAAACTACAATAACATAGGGGGAGTGTTTGGGTAATGGCAACCACAAGCCGAAGAACGTGAGAACTCGGGCCAAAGTCCAGCATCCTGTTCTCACAGTGGCCAACCAGATGCCCGAAGCAGGACCTGAGCGCAACAGCTCTAGGAAACAGTAAACTAGAAGCTTTGTCCCGCTGCACTCATAGACCAGCTATATTGCTGCACACCCACCCACCCACCCACCCCCACACACATACCCCGGTCGCTTTCCTGTCTAGCCATGACACTAACCAATTAGCCCCCAAATAGCAAGTCTCCAAGGTTGAGCACCAAAGTTATTGTAGGGCTGGAGCACCATCTGCTGTTCAACCCAGCATTTTGCTGATTTCCAAAAGAGCCTCTGCTGTTATACTGGCTGCAGCAAAATGACAGACAGCTTAAAAGTTGAGACTGCTTCCAGGTCTGAAGTGAAAGCATATAGAATGGACAGCTCCTTGCCCACAAGGAGCTTATAACCTAAAACATTTAGGGAGTGATAAAGTCTTTTATGTTCTATACGAGCCACATTTCATTTTGGGCAGCCTTCTAAAGACCACTATCCATGGTGGGCAGGACCAGAAGTAAAAATGGGAAGAAACATAGATTTTACCTTTGCACAGTAGGCTAGTTCCTACCTGCACTCACATACAGCTCTCATCATCTGGATGAACAAGAGGCATATTCTAGCCAGGCAAATGCCCCCAGGGTGTGAGGTGGTCCAGTGAGCAGATAGGTGAACATTTGGAGGGCCAGTCAGAAAGGCCTGGAGGGCCACATTTGGTCCCATGAGGCACTGTTCTAATTTCTGGACCAGCCTTCACCAACTCAGTTCTCTCCAGATGACTACAGCCCTAGCCCACACATTATAGCCCAAACAGCTGGAGGGTGCCAGATTGGTAAAGGCTAGTCTGGGTGGCAAGAGGTGAACTTTGGGGTAACTAAACATGGCTGGAGGAGACTCTTGAGAGTCCCATGGACTGCAAGAAGAGCAAACCTATCCATTCTTAAGGAAATCAGCCCTGAGTGCTCACTGGAAGGACAGATCCTGAAGCTGAGGCTCCAATACTTTGGCCACCTCCTGAGAAGAGAAGACTCCCTGGAAAAGACCCTGATGTTGGGGAAGATGGAGGGCACAAGGAGAAGGGGACGACAGAGGATGAGATGGTTGGACAGTGTTCTCGAAGCTACCAGCATGAGTTTGACCAAACTACGGGAGGCAGTGGAAGACAGGAGGGCCTGGCGTGCTCTGGTCCAGGGGGTCATGAAGAGTGGACATGACTAAACGACTAAACAACAACAAAAACAAACATGGCCAGTGGCCACCACAAATGACAGCTAAACTTGGTTCCCATTCAAAAGTGGCTGTACCACCTACCTTAAAAAGGTAAAGGGACCCCTGACCATTAGGTCCAGTCATGGCCGACTCTGGGGTTGCGGCGCTCATCTCGCTTTACTGGCCGAGGGAGCTGGCGTTTGTCTGCAAACAGCTTCCGGGTCATGTGGCCAGCATGACTAAGCCGCTTCTGGAGAACCAGAGCAGCGCATGGAAACGCCATTTACCTTCCTGCCAGAGCGGTACCTATTTATCTACTTGCACTTTGACATGCTTTTGAACTGCTAGGTGGGCAGGAGCTGGGACTCAACAATGGGAGCTCACCCCATCATGGGGATTCGAACTGCTGACCTTCTGATTGGCAAGTCCTAGGCTCTGTGGTTTAACCCACAGCGCCACCCGCGTCCCCACCACCTACCTTACCAGAGGGCATAATCTGAACCAATGGGATCCAAGAAGAAAGGGGCTTCTGACTTACCATTGGGAAGAAATTCTGTTTACCACCCCTGCCAAAAACAGAGGCCAAGGAGAAATTGTGAGAGCAAAAACTATGGCCTTATACTGTCTGCCTCAAAAAAAATCAACAATGCCACAATCCCAGAGTACTGAGTGCCCTTCAGTCTTTAGTTCCTCTATGTTGTTGGACTACAATCCCCATCTTGCCCAACTAGTTTAGTCAATGGTCAGGGATGATGGCAATTGTAGTTCTACGACATTGGCTGGCCCAATGTTGGAGCACTGTCCTAGTGGGCTTTTTTGTTACTCAGACAGCATATGCACACATTGCACAGGAGAGGGAGCCCTTTACATAGACTTGTTCAGCTGTACTGATCCACTAGTCTTCCTCTGAATATACTGTACTGGAGGAGTGAGTGAGACAAGCAACAGAAAAGGGTTATGAGCCTCAAACCCAGCTTCTTGATGCCAATGTGGGAAGGAGGATAGTGGACTAAATGAATTTCCACTTGATTTAGTCTGGTTGCTCTTATAGTTAAAGGACCCCCCCCCCACAGTTTTAGATAGAATATTGTTTATTCCTGAATTGTTGATCTCCCCCCTAACTTGTGATCATGCCTCTTTGCTTCAAGAACCCAAGCAAGCCCCGATTTCCTGAAGCAGCAATATTTTGCATACTACACAACTGTCAGAAACACAAAGCGTTTTCTCTCCACTCTTCAATCAATAAAAGGCTTCCAGTGTGACTTACGAAGCTAAGACAGATCATTATCCATAATAAAACCATAAATGTTTAAAGGTCAACTCTCCCTTTTCCACTCACCTCACCATTGTACAAAGTCAAGTAGAAACCTGAACATGGTTTCATGTTCATGTCAAGCCCTGTTCTGATTATACTTCCATGGTCTGGAAAGTGCATCAAAGGGAATGAGAAAATAGCAGTTATTTAGGACCCAGGGATTCCTAACTCCTGGTGATGAAATAAGTAGTCCACCACAGCTCTAACTTAACTTGTTCACTAAAAATGCTGGAACATAGGAGCATCCCGGCTGGAAGTTGGACGTTGACAAGAAGCCAGGGTCCCTCAGTCCCAACAGATGGAGGTGGCTGAGCCTGGGTACCTGATAAAGTGCAGGTCTTGCTCAGTGTGACATTTGGTGCTGCCTTCAACCTGGGCAGGCTGGCCCTGCCTTCACTGGCCCTGTTTGCACCCAAAGTGTTTTTGCCTGGCTGGAATGTGTCCTTGGACTCTGATGGTGCCTCTTGTTTGCCATGGCAGAGGATACAGAAGGATGTCCAAGTGCGTGTAGAAAGTTGCCCACCTGTACAAAAACAAAATTGGCATTAGTTGCTCAACTACTTTTGCCTCTTGCCCCACTCACCATTTGCACATGGCCTTTGAAGAAGAAGAGCTTAGATTTGATATCCCGCTTTATCTCTACTCTAAGGAGTCTCAAAGCAGCTAACCGTCTCCTTTCCCTTCCTCCCCCCACACACTTCTGAAGAAGTGTGCATGCACACGAAAGCTCATACCAAGAACTAACTTAGTTGGTCTTTAAGGTGCTACTGGAAGGAATTTTTTTATTCCCCCACAACAAACACTCTGTGAGGCGAGTGGGGCTGAGAGACTTCAGAGAAGTGTGACTGGCCCAAGGTCACCCAGCAGCTGCTTGTGGAAGAGCGGGGAAGCGAACCTGGTTCACCAGATTACAAGTCCACTGCTCTTAACCACCACGCCACACTAGCTTCTGAGAAGTTACTCAGAAGAAAATGTAGCCCTCAGGCTGAGAAAGGTTCCCCTACATGTGGACAACTTAAGCAATGGACCATAGCTGAGTAGTAGAGCACATACTTTGCTTCCAGAAGGTCCCGTTCAATCCCGGACATCTCCAGGTAGAAAGAATACCTGGTAGCAGGTGATGGGAGAAACCTATTTCTGTCTGAGATCTTGAGCAGCTGTCAGTCACAGTAACTGGGCTTGCTGGACAAATATTTGGTTAGATGGTTGGGCAGATTCTGATGGTCCTTAACTGAAGTAGAAAGGTTGTGGCCTCCCAAATAATAGTGGAGCTCCTAGCTTGAGTTTCATGGTTATTTTACCAGAGGAAAGCTTCCAGTATAAATACAGAGGCAATTATGAAAATAACATTCAAAGGTGCATTATAGGAGGGAAAAAAGGCTTGCAAAGATGTGTATATTTGTCAAGACTTCATATAAAAACTCGCACTAAAATGCTGATGAATTTTTACAATGACACCCCCCCCATGAAATGTTACATGCATGTCAATAACTAAATTTAAGTTTGGAAGAAATGAAAAACTGAGAGAACCAGTCCCCACCCCCAAAATAAAGATTTGTCCTGGACTGCCCACTGTTAGTCCTGTTTAGTATACCTTTTCCATTCCTTTGTTTTGTTATTACTTTTAGACTTTAATGTCTTTTTAAATTGTGCCATTTTTATAAGGAGCACCCTGAGAGCACAAAGTTGCCTGTGTAAATAGCATCATTACAGAAGATTGCCGTGATTCTCTGCCAATTCTTGAGCGTTAGAGATTAGCCAGGGTTTTCTTTTCCAAGCCTGTTAAATCCAATCAGTTAAAAATCTGGGCAGGAAGCCAAGTGATGGGGCATTATTTCTGTTTTTGCACTGCAGTGAAGGTGATTATTTGGCCTGTTTCTGTTACACGTCAATAGTCAAATGGGATTTTCTCTCTAGAGCACCCTTCTGTCCAAGTACATAGAAGGTCGCAGCTTCAGTCCTTTTCATCTCTAGATAGGGATGGGGATGTGCCCTGTCTGAAACCCTGAAGAAGCGCTGCCAGTCAGGATGGACAATACTGACCGAGTTAGACCAAGGATCTGACTCAGTGCAAGGCAGCTTCCAAGGATCCTAAGATCTCAAAATCTGGTTGAAACCGGATTAGCATCAAGCACCAGTTTGTTCTGTTTCGTGCTGACACCCCTCCACTGGCAAGCACTCTGTAAGATGCTGCCTTGCAGGGTTGGTAAACATGTATAGCCTGTTACTCAGAAGCACAACCCTGGCCTCTATGCGCTTGTCAGACTCCACTGAGGTCTTTCTGTTGCCCTCTCGAGTCTCTTGGTGGGACTATCGTGCTTTGGCCAAAATTTCAGTGCCTACTGCCTCAGTTTGATATACACTGAAGCTCTTTCATAAGAAGTTCACCTGAGGGAAATCTATGCTCTTCAGAGCCAAATATTTGCACACAAGCTCCTCCATACTCCGCAAGGCTTGTAACCCGTGAAACAGGCCATCTTCTGTGATTCTGGTAAGCACAGATTTACGATGAGTTTGGCGGCTGCCTGAAAATGTGGATCCCAAGGTTTTTGTTTTCAAAATAAGAATCAAGTTCCTAGTCCTTGGCATTGCGGCACTGCATCTGGCACCATGAAGCCAGCAGCTGTAAACTGCTACTCAACCATCTAGGGGCGCAGGTGGCGCTGTGGTCTAAACCATTGAACCTCTTGGGTTTGCCGATCAGAAGGTTGGCAGTCCGAATCCACGTGACGGAGTGAGCTCCCGTTGCTCTGTCCCAGCTTCGGCCAACCTAGCAGTTCAGAAGCATGCCAGTGGAAGTAGATAAATAGGTACTGCTCCAGCAGGAAGGTAAACGGCATTTCTTTGTGCACTGGCTTGCTTCATGGTGTCCCGTTGCACCAGAAGCGGTTTAGTCCTGCTGGCCACATGACCCGGAAAGCTGTCTGTGGACAAACGCCGGCTCCCCCGGCCTGAAAGCGAGATGAGCGCCGCAACCCCATAGTCACCTTTGACCGGATGTAACCATCCAGGGGTCCTTTACCTTTACCTGTACTCTACCACCACTTGAAATTCAAATGAGCAAAATATGGCCAGCTGTTGTACAAATGCATTCATCCTTCCCATTTACATCTGGGGGTGCCCCCTGTCTGTCAGCTTCCTCCTCCTTGGAGTAGGGGTGTTGCCCCTTGTAAAACTCAGCAGGGAGGAGGACGAGAAGGGTAACGACACAAAACTAGGATTAGTTGGATATGTCTGTCACTTGCTCTGGCTCCACCTAGGGCTGGTCTCCTTGCCTCCTGGCTTACCAGTCCCCATGGGGACTAGCTACCACTGTGTGAAAGAGAATAAGTTATAGGCAGCTGCTGCAAACCCTGTTCATGCATTCCTTGTGTGTAAGGCATCTCTCTGTTGATGGTGGAGCAGTCACACGTTTTGTGCCAGCTGAGGCTAACGGGTGTCTCAAACATTTGGAGGGCACCAGTTTGGTGAAGGCTGCTTAAGGACATAGGACTTGCCCTCTGGATTAAGGACCAAAAGCTGCTTAGTCCCAACATGCTTTGCAAAAACCCCAGCAACCATTGGGGGTGAGGTGGTCAGCCAGGATTTGGCTAGTGGTTTACCACTAGATGAAAGCCTGACCTCTTGATAAGTGATTATTATGGGAAGATTTGCTCTGGGTTTCCCCACCCCCACCTTTCATCTAGTTTTTGTTTATAATCCCCAAATTATTCCTCCAGGGACCCATCAGCATCTTCAGATGAATGTCAATCTGGGTTCTTTGCAAGCTTTAAACCCCCCCCCTACCGATATACCCCAGACATTACTGGTGCCATGATGAAGACATTTCTATTTGCAAATAAAATAATCTAGTGACCTAATTTCCTTCCTAAGGATCATGATATTTATGCACTATGACGTACATCCCACCAGCACTAGAAAAGAAAAAAAGGAACCTCAGGGGTCTGAATTGCTACTATTTTGAAAGATCCAGAGTTTCTTTTGAGGAGCTATTAATCATCTTGCATATGGTTTTAAAGCCACCCGTGTATTCAGATTCAAACATAAACAAACAGGTGGTTTCATGAACCAATTATATGAGGCCCAGCTGAGTTGTCAGCAAGAAGGCTGATCCATCATGCTCGCCTGCATGAGGTCCACATGGCAAGAATTTAGACAATGACTTCAAGTTCCATGAATGTCAGAGCTTTTTCCTGGCACCCAATGAGCACAGCGTATAGCAAGGAAGGGGGATCCACGGACTTCCAGAGATTCTGTGGCACTCCAACTCCCATGGGTCCCAGCCAGCACAGCCAGTTGTCAGGGATGATGGGAGTTTTAGTCCGATTACATCTGGGGTGTCACAACTTCCCCATCCATGTTGTGGATGGCAGAGGACATCCTGCACACAGATTCTTCCACCACTGCCAGCAGTTTCCAGAAGTAACATGTAAGTTTATTAGAATGCTGCGCATGCCATTTTTTAATGAGATCTGTATTTTTTCAATTACATCAAAGCTTCTATTCCTAATGAGAACAAGAGGCAACATCTTCTTCTGGACAAATGAGGCACTTGGGGGGGGCGCCAGGGGGATGCTTGATTTGCCACATGGCATTCGCTTGCAAGTGTGGCATGTGACAGCCATGTTCCTGGCCTCAGAGTCCAAAAATACACAGGGCTCAAATAGTGATTCCCCCCCCCATCCTCCTCACAGCCCATTCTTGCAGAAGGGGGCCAGACAAAACTGCCACCTGAGCCCTATTTACAGTGGTACCTCGGGTTAAGAACTTAATTTGTTCCAGAGGTCCGTTCTTAACCTGAAACTGTTCTTAACCTGGGGTACCACTTTAGCTAATGGGGCCTCCCGCTGCTGCCGCACTGCCGGAGCACGATTTCTGTTCTCATCCTGAGGTAAAGTTCTTAACCCGAGGTACTATTTCTGGGTTAGCGGAGTCTGTAACCTGAAGCGTCCATAACCTGAAGCGTCTGTAACCTGAGGTACCACTGTATATGGCAGACACTCCATAACTTGGGGGCCACCATAGAAAAGGCTGTTCCTTTCATAGCCACCAACCAAATCATCTTTACAGGAAGGCTTACAAGCAAGACATCTGAAGAAGGTCTCAGAGCCTGGGCCTATTTGTATGGATGTACACAGGGAAAGCTAGTCACTAGAAGGTGCAGCGGAGTCCCTATGATTATTCTTTCTGCACCCTAAACTCCAAAGCTAGAGCACAGCAGTCATGCGCCCCATAGAATCGTACTCATAATTTTCCTATCGTTCAGAGACTTTTCTGTCCATTTTGTTCGGTAACAGCAGAACTGGATGCCAGAATTGTACACCAGACGTGCCTTATGTTCTGGACAGAGGACAGATACAAAGAGCTTTTATGTGTGTGTCACAATTGCTGATGTAGGTGCATTTCTTCCCATCAGTGAGGGGCACTGTGTGGTTCTCTCTCTCTCTTCTCACTCTTTTTCAGACTTTGTACACATTTTATGTTATAAAGTGTGCACGCTTGTACTTAGGTGTATGGTTGACAGCTAAGAACACAAATATTTTTAAAGGTAATTATACAATTTCTTTGAGAGAAATAAAGAAAAATTTAGAGATTTGGGGAAGGATGAAATTATCACTATGAGGAAGGATATCAGTAACAAAAATGATTTTTTTATTGATAAAAATCGCCAAGCATGTTATACCCATGATCAGCAGCACAGGACACTTCAAAGAATGGCAAAAAGATATTTCTAGATTTATCTGGCAGGGGGAGAAACCAAGAATAAAATATAAATTACTAACAGATTCTCCTTGCCAGGCTTAAAATTATATTATGAGGTGTCCTGTCTCTGTTGGCTGCAGGAATGTATAACATTGGAAAATGTAGATATTTTAGATTTGGAAGGGCATGATAATAGATTTGGTTGGCATGCATATTTATGGTATGAAAAAGCAAAAGTACATAAAGGTTTTCTGAACCATTTAGTAAGAAGATCATTTTTTTTCCCTGTTGTGGGAGAATTATAATAAATAAAAATATAAAAATATAATAAATAGAACAGAAAACACCACGGTGGCTCTCTCCATTAGAAGCGATATTCTTGAAAAAATAAAATATTTAATATTTAAAAATTAAATATGAGAAGCAATTGGGTGACATATAGAGAACTGTTAACTGAAGTAGAACATCAGTTGAAATTGAAGGATTTTGAAGAAAGAAGGGATTTATTAACTGATCTGTTACAATTTCATCAATTAAACAATATTTTCAAGATAGACAAAAAGAGAGGTTTTAGTTATGAGACCTCAAGATTTGAAAAATATTTGTTAGAAAATAATATAAAATTATTGTCGAAAATGTATAAATTGCTTTTGAAATGGCATACAAAGGATGAACAGGTTAAATCTGGGAGAGGGATTTGGGACACAATATCCAACTTTCAGATTGCGAAAGGTTATGGAAAACTGATTTGAAATTCTCGGCGTGTTGTATGCTGAAAGAAAACTATATGAAAATGATGTACTGATGGTATTTGATTCCCAGTAAGTTAGCAAAAAATGTATAAGTCAGGTACAAATATCTGTTGGAAATGAAAAGAAAAAGAAGGCACCTTTTATCATATGTGGTGGTCTTGCAAGGTAATAAAAGCATTCTGGGAAATGATATATAATGAGATGAAAAAAAATGTTCAAATTAACTTTTGTAAAAAAATAAACCAGAGACCAGAGCCTTTTTTTTATTAGGAATTATAGGTGCTGATATTCAAAGGGAGTAGAAAAGACTTTTTATGTAGGTGACGACAGTCGCACAGATACTATTAGCCCAGCAAAACTGACCGGAAAGCTCAGGAACGAAGAAGACCAAAACTTTAACAAAGAATGGGGGGGGGGGAAATATAATTTATCTTGTAGACCACTATAAGCAGATGTAAACGTTAGCAGGACTGCCATGACACTTGTAATGTAGAAAATACTGTGGAGACAATAGAGGTCTATAAAATATAGATTATTGGGAAAGATGCAGCAGAAAGGGTTTAATAATAGGGCGAATGGAGGGGAGGTGGGAAATCCAGAGATTCGGAGGAATCTGTAAATGTGTATATATATGGTTGTATTGTTATAGTTTTATGCTTGTAAAATCAAATAATTATTTCAAAGAGAGAGAGAGTGCAAGCTAGAAGCACGTGAGCTACCGATTCAATACTGCCATCTCCACCTAGAAATAACTGCTTTTCCAGTGGAATTTTTTTTGAAATTGACCCTCAAGTACAGCTGAAGGCAGTATATTTAATCTTGCGTACAGTAAGCGAAAGCACGTCTGTATTTTGGAATTGTTAAATTTTGGAAATACTGTGCCAACGTGTCAAAATGACTAGGTGGGGAAAAAATCATACCATGGACAAAATTTCCTTTTCATAGCCAAATTATTCTGTCGCTCAATATCATATAGATGCTGTCTAATTAAATTATTTGCTTTACCGAAGCCCAGTGTTAATAACTGTTGTGGTGATAGACCAAAAGTAAAGCTTTCGGTTGACAATTTTGGTCTAAGCGCTCTCATGACATTCTTGTGATACTAAGGGTAGTAGACCAGTGGGTTTTTAATTTAGCCGGAGCCACTAATTAAATGTCCTACACCAAATCTGTAATTCAACAGTGGGGAGATTAGCCTTGCAAGCGCAATGAAGCATTTGGAACACAGGATGGAACAGAAAAAAATTGCCTCAGGAACTTAGATTGAACAGCTTCTGTAGATCCAAGGTGAGTCCAAATCTGTCCAAATCTGAGCCCTATATAATAACTGCTTCATCACTTGCATGTGGCCCCTGAAAGGTTGCTCACAAGAGAATATGGCCCTCAGGCTGAAAAATGTTCCCTACCCCAGCTTTGCTGCCATTGTGTCCCTCTAAGCAGCCGCCTTCCAACACCTGCTTTCTGTGCTGTCTTGGCAAAGGAGGCTCATGAGGCTGTGTGTTTGCTGAGATAATGTCTACATTGGGCCAGAGTGCAGGGCTAGATGGACGCTTGGTCTGACTTAGCAAGTTCTTATTTTAGAAACCCAGCACCAGGCTGCCTCTCTTGAACCTCCCTCCAAGGTCAACAGTGCTTGTGAGCTGGCATTGATGAGGCACAATTTCTTTTGCCCAAGCAAACCTGAAATGTTGCTCGAAGCGGAGCAACCAGGTTAACCCAAGCGTGTTTCTTTATTTCCTATAAAGGAGTTTTCACCACCCTTGTCCCAAACAATCACTTTGCTGTGTCTTTGCTTGTTGGGAGATAGATCACATTGTACTCTGGCCACTTGCTTGCAAAGGGTGTCCAGTGAGAAGTCATCAGCATGCAACAACCTGAACAGACAAAGGCAAAATGAGGGCCCACTCCAGAGATATATCCTTGAAGAATCACAGAATCATAGAATGTAGAGTTACATTCCAACCGCCTCCAATCTCAACTAAAGCACCAAATGGCAGATATAGCCATCCAACCTCTGCTTAAAAACCGACAAGGAAGCAGAGTCTACCACCTTTCAAGGGAGTCCATTCCATTGGCATCAGCTCTTACTGTAAGAAAGTAATTATCCCTGCGGGACTTGACATCTTTCCGCAGGGCCTGCAAGACAGAGCTGTTCCACTCTAGCCCAATGGTTGCCATTAATCTTATTTGAACTGATTTTATAATGAAATGATTTTAGAATGTTGTATCATTTTACTGTTGTTAGCCGCTCTGAGCTTGGCTTTGGCTGGGGAGGGCGGGATATAAATAAATAAATAAATAAATACCGTATTTCTGATGTTTACCCGGAATCTCCTTTCATAACTTGAGTCCATGGGTTTGGGTCCTGCCTTCTGGAGCAGGAGAAATCAAGCTTACTCCATCATCCATGTGACAGTCCTTCACTTGACTATTGCTATCCTATCTCTTCTCAGTCTCCTCTTTTCCACACTAAGCATACCCAGTTCCCTCAATTGTCTCTCGTAAGGCTTGGTTTCCAGACCCTTGATCATCTTGATTGCCCTCCTCTGCACGCGTTCTAGCTTGTCAATATCCTTCTTAAATTGTGGTGCCCAGAACTGGACACAGCACAGTGGTACCTCTGGTTGCGAACGGGATCCGTTCCGGAGCCCCGTTTGCAACCTGAGCAGAACACAACCCGCATCTGCGCATGCATGTGACGTCATTTTCAGCGTCTGCGGATGCGCGAGCAGCAAAACCTGGAAGTAACCCTTTCCGGTACTTCCGGGTCGTCGCAGGACGCAACCTGAAAACGCTCAACCTGAAGCAAACGCAACACGAGGTATGACTGTGTCCCAGGTGTGGTCTGACCAAGGCAGAATAGAGTGGGACTATTACTTCCCTTGATCTGGACACTTGACTTCTGTTGATGTAGCCTAGATCTGTGCCCATGAAAGTATTGGGGCAGTTAAATGTGATTCTGCTTTCACTGCTTTTTGAGCTTTTGTAAGTTTCAGGGCAGACATAGCTGCTTCATATCTAGTCAGTGCACATCCCACAGCTTCCTGCTAAAATCTTGTAACTTTTTATACCACAAACAGCCTGGAAAAGGCATATTTTTGTTCTACTTTAGTTGTGCTGCAGTGCAGGAGTGCACTTCCAGGTGGCAATAATGCAGTGACACGGGGGAAGCAGAATTATGTGTGGGCTGCTCAGTACAGTGGTACCTCGGGGGGTTAAGTACTCAATTCGTTCTGGAGGTCCGTACTTAACCTGAAACTGTTCTTAACCTGAAGCACCACTTTAGCTAATGGGGCCTCCTGCTGCCGCCGTGCCACCGGAGCATGATTTCTGTTCTCATCCTGAAGCAAAGTTCTTAACCTGAAGCACTATTTCTGGGTTAGCGGAGTCTGTAACCTGAAGCGTATGTACCCTGAGGTACCACTGTACAACTCCAACAGTAATGCACCATTATGGCATGTTGCAGAATACACCTGCACAAAATCACCACCACCCGTCTGGAGGGGGCCTTTATTTTGCAGAGGGTAATGTGGGAGAAGCCACTATGAAGCAAACACTGTGTATGTTTGTGTGTGTGTTTGTTTGTCAATTATCGGGGGCCAATGGTGTGTTTTCTCTCCCCTTTGGACTTCCCAGGTTTAGGAATTAATTGTGAGCCTCCTAGGTCTCTCCAGCCCTTGAAACGCTCCCCAGGCCTTGCGCACACCCTTCAACAGTCCTGCTTTGCCCCATCCTCAAGGGCTTTTGCCTGGCTGGAATGTGTCCTTGAGCTCTGAAAACGCTTCTTGCTTGGCTCAATGGGCAACAGAGAGGGCTGCATGTGTATGGAAACCAGCCTGCTATATTACCATTTTCATTTACTGCTCCACCTACTTTTGCCTCTGACATTGCCCACCACTGGTATGCGGCCTCTGTAAGGTTGCTCAGAAGAGAATGTGGCCCTTGGACTGAGAAAGGTTCCCCACCCCCACTTACCTAGTGTGTGTATGGGGGAAGTACGATTCAAACATTGAAATATTGCGTGTGCGTGTCTGTGTCTCCCTGCCCTCCTGCCCCAATTGAGGCCCAGATCTCAATAGATGCATATAAAAGGCCAGCTGTTTTGTGTGTGTGAGCACAAGTATGTGTAGGGTTGAGATAAGTCTTCCCCTTATCAACAATACTGTCCTGTTTCAGAGAGAGGAAAGTTTTCTGTATACACAAGTCAGGGATGTGAGTCAATCAAAACAGCCAGGGTTGGAGGGCCCTGAAAGGGCATTTTTGTGTGGTGGGGAAAAAACCCAACCCATTTGGAGCACCGCCCTCTCCCCCTTCTGTTTTGGGTGTGAACATTTCAACCTAACCACCCACTGATGCTATGTGGCAGCAGGAATCAATCCTCCTTTGAGTGAAGCTTGTCCACAAAACATGGATGTAAGAGGCCTCACAGAATCACACCAGTCTGCTAGATCTCACGGGCAAATGGCACCAAGCTGATGCCACCTCGTTTCCTCTGGGCCTCCTGAAAAGGCCACTCTGTTTGGGTGGCCAGGTGCCCTACTTCACAGAAGGCAGCCCTCTACATGAAGGGCTGTCAGACGACAGGGCTGCCCTGCCAACCTGATGTTCCGGCTGGAGCCAAACAGGAGTTGTGGTCTAAAGATGGGAGTTGGGAACTTTCCCAGCCCAAGCACTACATTCTCTTCTGTGCAACCTTCTGGGGGCCACTCACTGGTGGGTGGGGTCAGAGGCTAAAGTAGGCAGAGCAATGCACATATATTTTTACCTGTGTACAGAGGGGTAGTTTCTACAAACACTTGGGTGCTGTATCCTCCACCCAGCAAGTGGAAGGCATTGTCAGATCAAGGAACACATTCCAAAGCACAAAGCAGGTCTAGTGAGGGGCGTGGCCTGGGAACAGTTGTTGTGAGGGCCAGATAGGCCTGGAGGGCCACATTCAGCCACTAGGCCTGACGTTTGCCCCACACCCAGCACTCTGTTTACACATGGGAGAAGAATTTGGGCAAGCTGGGCAACGGTTTCCAAACAGATGGCCTGTGATGGCCTGGGACTCGGGCTCAGAGGAGTGTCAGTCTGCACTGGATCCTTTGCCTCAGGCATCATCTGAACCCAGTCTGGGGCCTGATCCTGAAGAGTCCCAGTCTGCACAGGTTCCCCTACAACAGGCACCAGCTGGGCCGAGTCAGGGGCCTGAGCCTGCCCTGGCTCCAGATGTGGGGATTCCCCCGTTGCCTCCAGCTGGGCCATCACTTACAGCTGCTCCACTAACAGTTGGGTCAGGGGAGGCTGAGGAGGCCTCTGGGTCTAGTAACCCACCAACATCTCCCAAGCTGCGGAGACTAAGGTCTGAGAGAAGGAGAGACCTGAGTACTCGCAGGAGGAGTGCTCGCCTTCAGGCGAGACAGGGAGGTGAGTCGCCAGGAGATCAGGACCGGCCGCTACCCCGACAAAGATAAAAGACCCCACTCCAGGTTGCGGGAGCAACATTGCTATATGCTAGATCCTGCCTGAAATCCTGTACCTGTCCTTGCCTGGTTTCCTGCCTCGTGTCCTGCCTTGGCCCTGTCAAACTGACTCCCAGCAGAACCTTCGGATTCTGAACCGGTCCTGGACTGCGTTTCACGGGTTACCCCTGGGCCCAGCACACAGACCCTCAGAAAATCACCCAGTGCTCCTCATCACAGAAGCTGAACAACGGAGAACAAGCTAGGATGAGCTGGCAAAGAACCAGTGTGACATAGTGGGCAGAAGTGGGTCAGACTATGGCTAAAGGGATGCCCAGGTGCAATTCCTCAGCAGCCACAGAACTTCTTGGGTGACCTTGGTCTTGCCACCACTTTCAACCCAGCCCACCTCAAGCGGTTGTTGCTAGTGCAGCAACACATCCTACTTCACCCCCGGAGGCAAACTTCATTGTCTCTGCCAACAACAACATACGTCTTACTTCACAGAGGACAGTCCTCTATTTGAAGAACTGTTCTGTCCAAGTCCAGTTTAAAGATGACAAACCACAAAGTGGGGAGCAGGAGGAGAAGGTAACAGTAAAGGTAAGAGTTTTTAAGGAGTCCATTGCTAGCCAGCACCTGGATAGCAGATTAAGGACACCTAGTCGTGGGCTTTCCCACTGTGGAAAGTTGTATTGTCTTTCTATTTAAATTGCAGCAATCATTTCTACACACAAGTATCAGTATATGCAAAGTAGTGTCCTCTTGGGTGGGGAGGCAACACACAAACTGCTCCCCTAAATGAGAGCAACCTTTCAAGGTCACACACAGATTCTGTAGCAGACCCCCCCCCCCGGGGCAGGACTAGGTTCAATGAGTGGGAACTGCAGGGATTTCAATTAAATATTAGGAGGTGTATCATACCCTCAGGAGCCCAGTTACAGAAGATACAAGCCTCTCCCAAAGTACAGTGGTGCCCCGCAAGACGAATGCCTCGCAAGACGGAAAACTCACTAGATGAAAGAGTTATCTGTTTTGGAGGTGCTTCGCAAAACGAATTTCCTATGGGCTTGCTTCGCAAGACGACAATGTCTTGCGAGTTCCTGCTGGTTCCCCCCCTTTTTCTAAGCCGCTAAGCCGCTTATCAGCTGATCCGATCAGCAGATAAGCTGCTAAAAGCCGCTAAAAGCCGCTAAAAGCGCTAATAGCGCTAATCCCTTAATCCATCAATGGGCTTGCTTCGCAAGACGAAAAAACCGCTAGACGAAGAGAATCACAGAACGGATTCTTTTCGTCTTGCGAGGCACCACTGTACTCACCAATGAGAGCAAGAAAGCAGATGCAGCCTAGACAAGACAAACCGCAGTCAAGCACGAAGAGCCACTCCAGGTCCAAATGTGATGCAAGGACAAAGTCAGGCAACAGTCCAAGGTCCATATGGCAGAGTGTTCAGACAAGGCACAATACCAGTTCCCAGGAAAACTAGGAACCAGAAACCTGTATTGTTCCCGGAAACTAGAAGGTCCAAGAGATAGGCTTGGGCCTTCTAAACTGCACACTAACCGCTGCTGCTAATAGTGAAGGAGTAGGAGGGATAGATTAATCTTACCCACAATAAATCAGCACAGTATATCTTTGGTCTAGACCAGAATTGTTATTGAGGAGTTGGGGAGCCACTCATCCTTAGGACTGAATTTGGGGGAGTGGCGGTGGGGGGAGGGGGAGCTGCCTGCCTGCTTCTGAAAGTCTTCAACCTCTGGGGAGTCTTCTCCTCTGAGGATACCACATCTGGTATCAGGTCAGGAAATGTCCTAACAGCAATGGCTCTTTGCTCTCTTTCAGTGAAGGCATTTAAGCAGAGGCACAGACAGTTATAGTTGTGTCCTGCATTGCAGATGCTGCATTGAACACATGTATGTATATATATATATGTATGTATGTGTGTCCCTGTGTGTGTGTGTGTCCCAACTCTTTGATTCTGTAGTTCCCTGATACAATGCAATGTTAAAACAAAAACAAAAAGCCAAGCTTCAGATGGTTTGACCTTTCTGGATGAGGATCTGTTAGTCATGCGTTCCATCTCCCTGTCTTCCTGCGTCCCTTTCCCTCATCCATGAATAGAGGACTTCATCTATCCAAAGGCAGAAAGACAACACCACCTCTCACATGTACCTTCACCAAAAGGCCCTCAGTAACATATTTTTTCCCCTCCCTCCCTCTCTCTTTTTGTCGTTGTTGCTGTTTTGGGTGGTGGTGGAGGGAGTAAACATATGAATTTTCAAACGTTTTTCTGTGTGGAAAATCTGTTTGGATTTGAACAGGAAGCTGTGGAGAAAAGGCGTGTAGGTTGAAATATTAATGAAGGGTTTTTCTTTCTGTTATAAAGGCCTCCATTGAAAGGATTTCAAAGGAAGCGGGGGGAGGGGGGAAATATATGACTCTTATGGGACGCAGAGTTTTTATCTGCCAAGCCCAAGGGCCTGGTATGAATTTTAAATATATATATTTAAAGGGTTGGTCCAAGAGGCAGAAGCTGATGTGGCAGAGAAAGTTTAGAATAAAACTCTTATGAAACGGGGAAACAAGGTGAATTTAGGCTTTATTTATTTATTTATTTAAACAGAGCAAGTTCAGAGGTGTTCATTTCTGTTGTAGTTTTGCACTAGAGGTGGAGACCTACTTAAGATGTTTGTTGTTGTTGTTTAGTCGTTTAGTTATGTCCGACTCTTCGTGACCCCATGGACCAAAGCATGCCAGGCACTCCTGTCTTCCACTGCCTCCTGCAGTTTGGTCAAACTCATGTTCATCTCTTCGAGAACACTGTCCAACCATCTGGTCCTTTGTCATCCACTTCTCCTTGTGCCCTCCATCTTTCCCAACATCAGGGTCTTTTCCAGGGAGTCTTCTCTTCTTGTGAGGTGGCCAAAGTATTGGGGCCTCAGCTTCGGGATCTGTCCTTCCAGTGAGCACTCAGGGCCGATTTCCTTCAGAATGGAGAGGTTTGATCTTCTTGCAGTCCATGGGACTCTCAAGAGTCTCCTCCAGCACCATAATTCAAGATGTTGCTTGACTCCAACTCCTATCAACCCCAGCATACATGACTGCTGGTGAGAGATGATGGGAGTTGAGGTTCAGCAACCTCTCGCAAGCCACAAGTACCCCATCCATGATATTAGGAAAAGGCAGGGCAGGTAGAGTAAATAAGTGATGGAGAAACCATAGCCCATGTGTGGGCAACCTTTGACTCTCTCCAGATGTTGATGGACTACTACTCCCATCATCCCCTGCCATTGGCCATGCTTGCTGGGGCTAATGAGAGTTGTGCTGATAGCTCTGGTCACATAGTGATAGTGGCTGTCATGGGTGTGTGTTGTTGGCATCTGTCTTTCTCAGAAGACAATGGAGGAGATGCTGCAGTGAATGTGTGTATATCACATAGCATAAAAGGATTGCTGAACCTGGAAAAGGGAGAGAGAGAGAGAGAGAGAGAGAGAGGACCACAAAATGGTGCAGTGATCTCCCCAATCATCGCCCCCACCACATCGGGAGGGGAGTCACCTACGACAACCACTGTTGTCCCCTCTCAGAGAGAGAAGCTCTGTTGAAAACAGAGCGGGTGAGTGTCCAATCCTGCCATCCACTAAAATATGGGCACATGCCTAATGCAGGACATTCTGAGCAAGTGCAAACAATAACTGAGGAAACAGAGGAAATGTCTCTCACGTATAGCAGGTTTTTTGAAGGAATATTTACTGAGACCTTCTGTGGGTACCACAGAAGTACTGGTGGGCATACTGGTGTTCATGGACGCCATGTTGAGAACCGCTGGTGTAGATATTTCAAGTTCTGGTGCCAAAGCCTCCCAAGAAAGGCGGAGCTTTTAAGCAGGCTCTTAGGACCATTTTATACCATAGTGAGTTTTCTACTAATAGTCTGAGGTCATCTGCAGGAATGGGGAACTTGTGACCCTCTAAAAATTATTGGATTACAATGTGTATCATCCCTGCTCAGTGACCTTCCTGGCTGGCTGGGTCTGGTGCTCAGAAAAATCTGGAAGTCCACAGGTTCCCTACCCCTGGCTAACTGCAATGTCTGAATTGACAAATCATGGCTTGTGATTGAGACAACACCCACTTCACTCATAATACAACCTTCTCCATATGATCAGAGGAAGCATGCCTTCCACTTGCCCCAAATCCCTTGTGGGAACTGAGGCTCATCTCAAATCAAGGTGGGGTTGGGACAGGGGAGTCCAGGCAGATGGAACCTCTGGACAACATTAGAAAGCAGTGGCTCAATGACGCATCCTCTGTGGGACCCCCACCCCATTTTTCTGTGACCTATTGAGAGTGGGTGGGTGGGGGGAGGCTCAAATGGACAAGTTGACCTGGAAGGAAAGGCTTGGAACAGGGAGGTGTCAGCGAGGCTCAGATCCCAACTGATCCATGTATGCACTCCTTTGTCCACCTCCTTTCTGCTTGGGTGACCGGGCTGTGATCGCAGCTAAGGCTGCAGCACCTCCAGGTTGTCCTCTCCCCTGCCAGCCTCTCCTTTCCACCCCATCTCCCTTGCCAGGAAGGAACCACCTGGGATTCGTCTCCAGGGCTACTCACACGGAGTGAGATGTTCCCAGGGTGGCCCAATGGAGATCAGTGAAAGCAGAGCAGCTGCAGGGAACAGAGCCAAATACCCTACCCATGACAAGAGGTTAGCCTGCTACCCCAAGAATTAGAAGCTTTGGTTAAATTCTAACAGTTGCTGGTATTAAGTTGTGGGTGAACATATCAGACGACACAGCGATTCCCCAAACAGCTCTTGTTTATTCATGATTCAGCAGAGGAAACACAGCCCAGAATAACTAAGGAGATAGTACAAGAATACTTGGCTAGTTTAGATGTATTCAAGTCTCCAGGGCCAGATGAACTGCATCCAAGAGTATTAAAAGAACTGGCAGATGTGATCTCAGAACCACTGGCAGTCATCTTTGAGAATTTCTGGAGAACAGGCGAAGTCCCAGCAGACTGGAGGAGGGCAAATGTTGTCCCTATTTTCAAAAAGGGGAAAAGAGAGGACCCAAATAATTATCGCCCAGTCAGTCTGACATCAATACCAGGGAAGATTCTGGAGCAGATCATTAAGCAAACAGTCTGTGAGCACCTAGAAAGGAATGCTCTGATCACCAATAGTCAGCATGGATTTCTGAAAAATAAGTCATGTCAGACTAACTTGATCTCGTTTTTTGACAGAATTACAAGCCTGGTAGATGAAGGGAATGCAGTGGATGTAGCCTACCTTGATTTCAGCAAGGCATTTGACAAGGTGCCCCATGATATTCTTGTAAAGAAGCTGGTAAAATGCGGTCTTGACTATGCTACCACTCAGTGGATTTGTAACTGGCTGACTGACCGAACCCAAAGGGTGCTCATCAATGGTTCCTCTTCATCCTGGAGAAGAGTGACTAGTGGGGTGCCACAGGGTTCTGTCTTGGGCCCGGTCCTATTCAACATCTTTATCAACGACTTGCATGATGGACTCAAGGGCATCCTGATCAAATTTGCAGATGACACCAAACTGGGAGGGGTGGCTAACACCCCAGAGGACAGGATCACACTTCAAAACGACCTTGACAGATTAGAGAACTGGGCAAAAACAAACAAGATGAATTTTAACAGGGAGAAATGTAAAGTATTGTACTTGGGCAAAACAAATGAGAAGCACAAATACAAGATGGGTGACACCTGGCTTGAGAGCAGTTCATGTGAAAAGGATCTAGGAGTCTTGGTTGACCACAAACTTGACATGAGCCAACAGTGTGACGCGGCAGCTAAAAAAGCCAATGCAATTCTGGGCTGCATCAATAGTAGTATAGCATCTAGATCAAGGGAAGTAATAGTGCCACTGTATTCTGCTCTGGTCAGACCTCACCTGGAGTACTGTGTCCAGTTCTGGGCACCACAGTTCAAGAAGGACACTGACAAACTGGAACGTGTCCAGAGGAGGGCAACCAAAATGGTCAAAGGCCTGGAAACGATGCCTTATGAGGAACGACTAAGGGAGCTGGGCATGTTTAGCCTGGAGAAGAGAAAGTTAAGGGGTGATATGATAGCCGTGTTCAAATATATAAAAGGATGTCACATAGAGGAGGGAGAAAGGTTGTTTTCTGCTGCTCCAGAGAAGCGGACACAGAGCAATGGATCCAAACTACAAGAAAGAAGATTCCACCTAAACATTAGGAAGAACTTCCTGACAGTAAGAGCCGCTTGACAGTGGAATTTGCTGCCAAGGAGTGTGGTGGAGTCTCCTACTTTGGAGGTCTTTAAGCAGAGGCTTGACAACCATATGTCAGGAGTGCTCTGATGGTGTTTCCTGCTTGGCAGGGGGTTGGACTCGATGGCCCTTGTGGTCTCTTCCAACTCTATGATTCTATGATTCTAGGTCAGAACAGAACTGAACTGAAGGGTTCAGCCAGACTGCTTATATAGCACTCCAGTACAGCGTAACTGTAACAACTTTATGTAACTATCCAATCACTGAATGTCACTTTCGATCCCTTATTTGCATATGTGGACTGAGTGAAAACTATCTACAGTATCTCCCTGCTGGCCCAGGGTGAGAACTTCAGTACATAACAGCTGGATCCAGGGATTAGAGGGGTCTGGCTGCTTGGAGATGCCGGGTTGAAATGGGCACCTTCTGCATTCAAAGCAGACACTCTTGCCTCAGAACGACAGCTCTAGAGCTGCAGTTCTCAAGTCCTCTTGGGGGCAGCCATGACAGCAAACCAGTTTCAGTTCAAACAGAAGAGTGTTTGCCTTTAGACAACTCCCACTAGGAATCTTGAGTCAGGAGGTGGCTGCAGCCTCCACACAGTGTTTTCTTTTCACTATATCCTTGTTCGTCAGGTAGGGGCAAAGATCTGACACCAAACTGCTGTTTGCTGAAGAAAAACAGCAAGAAGGGAAGCTCAATCTCAGTACTTCCTTTTTTCATGCCTGACCAAGACTTGTGAGAAACGCAGGCTAAAAATACCCAGTAAGCAAACTATTAAGGAGGCAGCTTGTTCAGATTTTCTTCTTCTTTCCTTTTAAGAGGAAATTTAAAGAGTTGACTTTGGGAACTGCTAAGGTATTTTGTCACTCTCTTGCTTTTGCAGACCAAAGAAAAGTATATGAAAATGGCCACCCTTGTCAAGCAAGGCCCCCCCCTTTTTTTGCTGACCCACCCAATGGAGGCAACTGCCTTGGCTCACTTAACAAATGCTTCTTAAAATGATGGGCAGTTTTTGACACCTTCCTGGAGTTATTCATCCTGGCTCCCCACTTTTTTTAAACGGAAAGGCCACCAAAGAGCCTGGCAAATACGTTCAGTGCTAGATTAATCAGAGGTAGAGGTCAGATGAGGACAAAGAGGCCGTGATGCTGTCACAGGTACAGTGACAAAAGTGGCTTGTCTTTCTGGGGGCATAGATTTCCAGACAGAACAGGAAAGAGGTTTGGTCCCAGACCTCTGCCAAAAACCATTTTTTATTTAAATCTTTAGACCATTCATTAGGTGAGTGAGGTTGAGATGATTGAGTTGTACTCAAGTACTGGTTCTACTCAGAGTAGATCCACTGAAATTAATGGGCATGGCTTACTTAGATGGGTCTACTTTGAGAAGCATTTAGTTAGAAAGAATTTCCTGAAGGGGCACCTGTCAGCTAAGGCAAGAGGAAAGCTGAGACAGGGGTTATCCAGCGTTGATACTCTGTCCAGTGTGGTGCAGTGGTTAAGAGTGGTAGACTCGTAATCTGGTGAACCGGGTTCGCTTCCCCGCTCCTCCACCTGCAGCTGCTGGGTGACCTTGGGCCAGTCACACTTCTCTGAAGTCTCTCAGCCCCACTCACCTCACAGAGTGTTTGTTGTGGGGGAGGAAGGGAAAGGAGATTGTTAGCTGCTTTGAGACTCCTTAGGGTAGTGATAAAGTGGGGTATCAAATCCAAACTCTTCTTCATCATAGTGGTGCCCAGTGGGTCCAGTAGGGCAGGTGGCAGGGAGACCAACAGCAGCTCATGCCAATGACAGGCAGTCAATCATTCTGGTTTTGCCCCCAGCCTCCTTCCTGCTGAGTTAACTATAAGAGCAACACTGAGACTATGAAGCGGACGCTGACAGGCAGGAATATTTGAAATATATATGAATTATTGTTAATGTTTTCATTGCTAGATTGCTTTGGGATATTTTATAGGATGTGATTCATATATGGAAATGAATAGTGGAGCTTTGAATTCAGTGTTTTTGAAGACACCACACGACTCTAGAACACTTGTTTATTGTTTATTTATTACATATCTGTACTGCCCTTCACAGTGTGGTTTACAATATAGAAACACAAAAATGTATAGCTTAGGGTCATGGACTGCCTGGATGCTGAGGAGTGAGGGGAGGCACCGGCTGGGGAACCCGCAAGGGAAGAAGGCTTGGAGCCCAGGGATTGGTGGTGGGATGACGCTGAGTGTTCGGAGGGAAAAGAGAAGAAGAAGAAGAGGAGGAGGAGGAGGAGGAGGAGGAGGAGTTTGGATTTGATATCCCGCTTTATCACTACCCGAAGGAGTCTCAAAGCGGCTAACAATCTCCTTTCCCTTCTTCCCTCACAACAAACACTCTGTGAGGTGAGTGGGGCTGAGAGACTTCAGAGAAGTGTGACAGGCCCAAGGTCACCCAGCAGCTGCATGTGGAGGAGCAGGGAATCGAACCTGGTTCACCAGATTACGAGTCCACCGCTCTTAATCGCTACACCACGCTGGCTCTCGCAGACTCACAGAGAGAGCAGACTGGGAGGAGGAGGAAGTGTCAGGAGCTGAAGAGGTTGCAGACTTTAGTGAGCAGAAAGAGGTTGTGGCAGAGGGCAGTCCGGAATCAGAGGCAGAAGCAGAGAGCGGTCAAGAGGCAGAGTGGAGGCAGGCTGCTGAAGAAGCCAGGGGTCTCTCCCACTTACTGCAACCAGCTCCTCTTCCCCCTGGTCTCCCAGAAAACAGAGAAATGAAGAGGGTGGAACAAGGGGAACAAGGCAAAGGACCTGGGGAAAGACTAGTCTTAGGGAGCAGCAGGGAGGCAGGGACCTTCAGACCTCACAACTGCCTCACCGGGGCAAGACTTACTGGGAATAATAATAATATAATAATTTATTACTTATACCCCGCCCATCTGGCTGGGTTTCCCCAGCCACTCTGGGCGGCTTCCAACAAAGTATTAAAATACAGTGGTCTGCTAAGCATTAAAAGCTTCCCTAAACAGGGCTGCCTTCAGATGTCTTCTAAAAGTCTGGTAATTGTTTTTCTCTTTGACATCTGGTGGGAGGGCGTTCCACAGGGCGGGTGACACTACTAAGAAGGCCCTCTGCCTGGTTCCCTGTAACTTGGCTTCTTGCAGCGAGGGAACCGCCAGAAGGCCCTCGGCGCTGGACCTCAGTGTCTGGGCAGGACGATGGGGGTGGAGATGCTCCTTCAGGTACACTGGACCAAGGCTGTTTAGGGCTTTAAAGGTCAGCACCAACACTTTGAATTGTGCTCGGAAATGTACTGGGAGCCAATATAGATCTTTCAAGACCGGGGTTATCCCGGCAGCCGCTCCCAGTCACCAGTCTAGCTGCTGCATTCTGGATTAGTTGTAGTTTCCAGGTCACCTTCAAAGATAGCCCCACATAGAGTGCATTGCAGTAGTCCAAGCGGGAGATAACCAGAGCATGCACCACTCTGGCAAGACAGTCTGCAGGCAGGTAGGGTCTCAGGCTGCATACCAAATGGAGCTGATAAACAGCTGCCCTGGACACAGAATTGACCTGCGCCTCCCTGGACAGCTGTGAGTCCAAAATGACTCCCAGGCTACGCACCTGGTCCTTCAGGGGCACAGTTACCCCATTCAGGACCAGGGAGTCCTCCACACCCGCTTGCTCCCTGTCCCCCAAGAACAGTACTTCTGTCTTGTCAGGATTCAACCTCAATTAAGGTTGCTGTGATCGCTAGTCCTGAGCTGCTTTGGTTCCTTTGAATAAAGAGTTAACTACACTTACACCGGGTGTTTTATTGCTGACCTGTCCCTGACTGTAGCTCCTGACACATAGTCACAAACGAAAACAATACCCCCCACCAGTTCAATTAGCCAAAGGCCTGGAGAGGAGGAATGTTACATATCTTTAGGGGCCTGGCGAGCTTCCCTGGGGAGACCATTCCACAAATGGGAAACCACAGCAGAAAAGACCAGTTCTTACGCTGCCACTCTCCAGGCCTCTCACGGAGGAGGGTCTCAGATGATGTTAACAAGGTCTGGGTCGTTTCGCATGGGGAGAGGTGATCCTTGATGTATTGCAGCCCTGAGCCATTTAGGGTCCCGACGTGGCAATCAGGGGAGGCTCTTTCTCCCCCCCCCATTATTTTAGAAGACACACACAGAGAGAATACTTCCAGGGGGTCCCAGGGCCAAGCTGGTCATGAAGAACAGATACATCGCTGTAGATTCCCTTAAGAAATAGTTTGCAGTTCAGACTGTGTCGTTAATGTGTTTCCCACCTTCCTTCACAGGCAGGGGTGCCAATTTGAATAAAATACTGTGGGGGCCCAGGTAAGCCCCACCCTGCATAATCAATCACATGACGCAGTGCATTTGAATAGGAATGCCCATCAAAAAGGAGAAATTCACACTAAAATGCTGGTTATTTTTATGAGGAGATCTTAAATTACTGCAAAACGTGGAGTCAAACTGGGAGACTGAAAGAACCAAAATTGATATTCATGCATCCCGTACCACACCAACACTTCAACGCCAGTTATGAGAGAAATGGATGGTTGGAATTCCCATCTTTCCCTTAGAACATCTCATTCTTCTCTCGTGTTTTGGCTATTTCGCTCAGGGGCTGGGAATCTCAGTCTCAGAGACCAAAGTTGGCCCCATTCTGGCCCTTGGGAGTCTCTCCAGGCCATATCCCTCACCTGCTCCACACCTGCCCTGTGGAATTTTCCTTGCTGCAGTGTGTCCTTGAATAATGCCTCCTGGTTGCCTGGATTAGGGATGTGGGAGAAATGTATGTATAATTATTATAGTAGGGGGGGGGAAGTGCTTGTAGAAATATGTGCATTAGTTAAAACTGCATTAAAAATATGTTTCTTAAGAGAAAGGTACACTGAAACAACTGAAGAATTTTCGTAAGAACTTTTAAAAAAGAAAATTCACGAATTTCTGCAGAAATGTGAACTAAATTTGGAAAAATCAGAAACGGAGAGAACCAAAATAGACAGAACTCAGACTGGATAAAGAGGTGTGTGGGTGTATGTAGAAACTAGATTATGAAAGATAAAATTGTTCTGCCGACTTCACCTCTAAACCCACCCACCACTGTAATGTGCTCCCCAAAGATTGTCAGATTGGAATGCAGCCCTCAGTCTGTAAAAGGTTCCCCATTCCAGAAGTAGCTGTAACTAAACCACTCTGAAGAACAGCAAAGCCCCAGGCATGCAGCCACACAGAAGCCACATTTCCTTGACGGGTGAACCAAACCCTCGTGGCACATTCCCCAGCCATGCAGCACCACATCACCGAAAGGCAGTTCATAGGCCTCACTTGGTGTCCTTTGCACTGTTACAGCCTGCCCCCACCTGGCTTATCCCAATGATGGTTTCGGAGGGACTGATGTCCTCTGTTTATATGGCCCTTAATTTTCTGTTGTTAAAGCAAAACACATTCCTTCAAATTTATGAGTATAATTTAGAGAGCTCAGCAGAACAGTGATAGGGGTGGCTCATCATTCATATATATATATATATATATATATGCAGGTTTTGGTGTCTTCGGGTGTCTTCCCGTGTAAGAGTCGGGGAGACGGGAAGACACCCGAAGACACCAAAACCTGCATTCCTGTACCCGTGAAAATCTACGAAAGCATATATATATATATATATATATATATATATATATGCTTTCGTAGATTTTCACGGGTACAGGAATGCAGGTTTTGGTGTCTTCGGGTGTCTTCCCGTGTAAGAGTCGGTCTTACACTTCGCTCGCGCCTCTCGATCGGCGGTCGACTTGGCTCGCCTGCCGCGGGCGCTCTGATAGGGCGGTGGCGAGAACCCGTGAGAAGGTAGTGAGCCCCAGGGGAAAAGCGGACAGAACGGACATCACTGGAATGAGGATGGTAACTCTGCACCATTCGCCCTCCACGAATATCATACAGCATGCAGCTGGAATCCTCCTGGCCTGTAGCTAGAAGACGACCACTAGGATCTACAGCTACTGATGCCACAGCACTGCCTGCAAGGAGAAATCCCATAAATGAAATCAGTACCATTTCTCTAGATAAGAACTCGCTATTTTCCAAGCAGCAACTCTACTAGCCAACCATGGCAAGGATTTTTTCTTGGCTTCATCATCAGCAACCTTACCAGTTCCATGAAAAGTTGTTCCAACAACGCGAACACAACTAGGTACTCTGAGATCCCAGAATCGTACGGTCTTGTCTTGGGAGCCAGACGCTATCATCCATCCACTCCATGTATAAAGTGCTAAAATGTGACCTGCATTAACAAGAAGCCGAAAGCACCAGCCTGAAGATGACGAGTGAGACCTCGTCGAAACGTCGCACAGACACCCCGACTCTTACACGGGAAGACACCCGAAGACACCAAAACCTGCATATATATATATATATATATATATATATATATATATATATATATAGACACCAAAACCTGCATTCCTGTACCCGTGAAAATCTACGAAAGCAAATATCTCACCTCTACGGGGAGGAAACCTTCCAGCTGACGAAGACACCAAAACCTGCATATATATATATATATATATATATATATATATATATATATATTCCAGGAAGAATATAGGTTTGGGTATGGAGACTTAAATAACTAAATAAAAGCAGAGCTTTCAAAGTGCTCCAAAGTGCCCATTTATTATAAGAGTGTCAGTTGTGCTTCCAACAGCTGCTTTCCCCCTGCCTCCTGAACTATAGCCAAAAACCTGCTGCATTGGAGGAAGAAATTGTTTTAGAAGAGTATGTTGCTGGCATACAAATGTGCTCAAACAAAGCTACTTCTTTGAAAACCAGATGTTGGCCTCGTTCAGACCGAGGCGGTTAAGCTGAATCTTTGGGCTGTACCACTTTGGACTGCAAGTGGGGAGATGTCAGTGCTTGGTGAGGGCAGCCATCTGGGGCAGGCTAGGAGCCACCAGAGATTTTTTCCAAGTCTTCAGCTCTCCACATTTCAACGTCAGTGTTGTTGGTTTTTTAAAAAAAGCCCTCATGAACATTTTAGTATTTTAGTATTTATTTCTCCTAAAATTTACATTTCCATATGCAATTTTACAAAATACACACAATTTTCATTTGCAATTTTCATATGCAATTTTACAATTTTATAAAATACACACAATTTCACAAACCAGTTTCACCTAATGTAATATACTCCCCCCTGTTATCTTCACTGATGTATGCATATTTATGCGCACTTTGCTTTACTTTATTTTTTCGCACACATTACTTGACTGGAGAACTGCATTGCATTAGAATGTATAGCTGAAGACCAGTCACGAAAGGGAGACACAAGAAGAGAAGCAAATAACATTGCAAATAAGATGCAAGAGTTAGAATTTGTTTTTATGTTGAATTATTGGGATGAGATTTGAAAACTTTTCATAAGGTAAGCCAAGTTCTACAGAATGAGGATGTGAACTTAAAGACATGTGCAGACCTGTATGGATCATTAACTGATCAACTCTGCACCTAATGAGATGAATCTGAAATATATAAAGTAGCTACCAGGGCTGTCTTAAGCATATCTGGCGCCGTGGTGCAAAGATCCCCCTGCCCCCCCCCCTGTTTCCCAGAGTTATCAACCTTTTTTAAGGGGGATCCCAAAGATGCTGATCTATTTTTAGGAAAGGCTGCACCCACCCTCGTGCTGCTGCCCCTGGGCATCGGGGTCTCGTCCAGGCAGGGACAGGCGAAGCGAACTGGGCTGTCCGTGTCACCGCAGCAGAGAAGTGCACTCACTCAGCTGCAATCTCACCGTCCTTGCTTGGGGAAGAAGGGGGGGGAGGAGAGAACGTGACTGGGAGGGGATAGGGCAGGGGAAGGAAACGTGGTTCGTGTGAAGAGTGGTGAGGGCAGCAGGAGGGGGCAGGCTCCGTGCAAGGCGGTGGAGAAGCAGGGGAAGGAGGGAGGGGCGCTGGGGGCAGCAGTTACAATGTGTAGCCCATAGCTGTCAACCTACAGATTTGAAAATAAGGGACCAGCAGCCTTGGAAATAAGGAATCAGCAGCCAAAATAAGGGATTTTCAGAGCACAGGTATGTTCAGCTTCTGAGCCCCTCTGAGCCAAAGGCAGAAAGCCCAGCCAGCAGCCAAATGAAGCCTCAAGCAGTGGTTCCCACAGCGCAGCAACCAGCAAAGGGGATGCAGCAAGGAAAACCACTGTTACCTCTCTGCTGGGAAGTGCTGAGCAAAGGCGAGTCCCCAGGCAACACGGGCGATTTGATCGGCACAAGGCATGCAAGCTCCACCCCCCCAGTCATTCTTAGACTCCTTATTGGGTGAGCAACACAGCCAAGCAACACAGTTGGAGCCTCCCTCCTCCCTGGCTGGCAGGGAGGGAGGGAGAGGAGCTGCTTCTTTTGAAACCCAGGAAATTTAAGGGACATCATCAATAAGGGACAGCAGCGGGACACGGCGCTGGGATAAGGGACTTTCCCGCCAAATAAGGGATGGTTGACAGCTATGGTGTAGCCTCAAGCGCAGGAATCTTTTGAGGTAGAGTGGATTGGAGAGCAGTGGTAGAGTCATGTTTATTATGCGCAGAGCTTGGGATGCAAGCACACACCACGCAACCAAAGAGGCGGTGTGTTGCGGAGCCAGCGGAGAGAGCTCTGGACTGCAGGAAAGCATCCAGAGCCTTCCCACCTCCAACGGGCGCTGGAGGTGCGCAGGCACCAAGCCCCCGCTCCGCTTACCTCCCTGCTCTCCCCTCCCCGTCCACCTGGCGCCCTCCACAGCATGGCGCCCTGGCTCGCTGTGCCACTACGTCCAATGGTAAAGAGATCCCTGGTAGCTACAAAGGTTATGCAACCAACTGTTGAATACAAGGCAGCTCAAACTCACAAATGTATCAGAAAGAAAGTACTCAGTGATGGAGATACACCACAAGCACACCTGAATGCCAGAGATACGTAAATTTTGTATCACCATCTTTTACACAGTTGTTGGCAAACTTGAAACTGAGGTGAGAGGAGATATACAAAGAAATAGAAGAGGGATTTTCTTTTCTGATGTGCCGCATAATGTCACTTCATCATCTACTGAAATTGAAAGCTATTCTCAGTGTTGTCAAAAGCTGATTGATGCTAACCCAGAGGACCTGAGCACTAATTTCTCTTCTGAGCCTCAGCAGCTTCACTCATGTGCATCATAAATTCAGTGCAAGAAAAAATGTAAAAGCAACTCAGTCATGCTAAACTTTATGAAATAATTGTAGAAGACAATACTGAGTATGCCTTTCCAAATGTAGACATTTGCTTTCACATATCTTTACATTAATGGTTACAAATTGCTCAGCTGAGTCTTCATTTTCTCAGTTGTATATTTAAAAAATCTCAGCAAAACAACTATTTAGCAAAGCAGTCTGGATACCTTATCTCCACTAAGTATAGAAGCACAGTTGTTATGTAATACAGTGGTGCCTCGGGTTATGAACTTAATTCGTTCCAGAGGTCTGTTCTTAATCTGAAACTGTTCTTAACTTGAGGTACCACTTTAGCTAATGGGGCCTCCCACTGCTGCCACACTGCCGCCACGCAATTTCCGTTCTCATCCTGGGGCAAAGTTCTCAACCTGAGGTACCACGGTATTAGTTTTGAGGATCTGATCAAAGACTTTGCAATTAGAAAAAAGAGGGAAAAAATCAAATATAAATGAAGTAGAAGTATAGAAAAATAAACATTATTTTCCATCTTACCGTAGGTTTTTTTTGGGAAAACAAAATTTTATTTTATGGTTTATTATTGTTTATATTTTGAATAATATATATGTGGGGGCAGCAAAATCTTTTAAGTGCTGAGGTCCCGTAAAGGTCTTAATCTGGCCTTGAGAATGCTCACCGGTATCTGGGATAGCTCAGTTGGTAGAACATGAGATTAGAATAGCAAGGTTGTTGGTTTGAGCCGCATGTTAGGCAAAAGATTCCTGCATTGCTGGAGCTTAGGCTAGCTGACCACCAAGGGCACTTCGACCTCTACAGTTCTATGATTCTGATTCATTATTCTGAACATGAGGAATTAGTTCCCAAACCTCACTATACACATCACAGATTCAGATATCTGAACGGCCGGAATTTGTCCACCTCCTTACTTCTTTGTGTTTTTCTGGTTGGTGGAAACAGTTTTTGTGCAGAAATCATAGTAGTAGTAGTAGTAGTAGTAGTAGCAGCAGCAGCAGCAATAATAATAATAATAATAATAATAATAATAATAATAATAATAATAATAATTTATTATTTCTACCCCGCACATCTGGCTGGGTTTCCTCAGCCACTCTGGGGACTGATGATACATTATCACCAGTCATTAAAAACTTCCCTAAACAGGGCTGCCTTCAGATGTCTTCTAAATATCAGATAAACCACGCAGGGAAGAAGAGACAGAAAGAGAGCAATCAGACTGATCAATGAGCAAGGTTGGACCAAACGGTTTTTCCTTTGTCTCTCTTTTGCTGGTGGGATGCAGCCATTTCAGGAAGAAACCGTGGCAGGAGGGGAGGAGAGAGAAATTGTCAGCTTGTTATGCAACTGTGTGCCTAATGAACAATTTCCTGGAAACATATTGTGTTCAGAAACCTCTGCACATAGAACACTAGTGCAACTGGGAAGGGGGCTCTAACCACTGCCCTTTTTAAAAAATAGAAGAAGAGGAGATTGTACTCAATGGTGACTCCTGTACCTGCCTTGCCACAACCACCATGAGTGCTGCCAGCAAGGCGACCAGGGCGCACACAGCCAGCGGCAGAGCACAGCGCATGATAGTGGAAGATTCTGGAGCACCACCATAAGTCAGTGTTCTGGAGTAGATAGACCGAAAGGTCTGTCTTCCTACATGGTAGCCTCATAGGAGTTCAGGAATGATTTGCTGGAAACATGTTTCTTTCAACCTACTACCTATGAAGAGTGTGTGAGGTTTCATATCCGCTCTTGATCAGCTTTCCCCCTTGAGTCTTTCAGAAGCGCATCACAGATGGAAAGCACAGGAACTGAGCTCCTTCAGTTCTTAGAATCATAGAATCATAGAGTTGGAAGAGACCACAAGGGCCATCGAGTCCAACCCCCTGCCCCCTTCCTGTCCCCCCACTGCATTCATCCTTTTGTGTGCACAAAACATTTCATGGTAGTTAGACAATGGGTCCTATCCAGTGTTAGTCCTACTCAGAGCAGAGCCATTGTGTTTGATGGACATGACTAAGGTAGATTAATTTCAATAGGTCTGCTCTGAGAAAAACCTAGTTCTGGCCTTTATTGAGCATTTGTTCCAGCTTATAAGGCAATGAGCATCCCTTCTGATTTGCTTGCTGCATGTTTACGTGCCTTTCCATCAGTCACTCTCCCACCCTTTTCAGTGTGTTTCCCCACCGCTTTTCAAACTCTAAAAAGTCCCAATTCTTTTTTAGAGTGGATTTGTTGCGCTAAGGGTGACAGAGCACTTTAATCCACCTTAATTGCACAAACCCAAAGTTCCAGTAAGCGCTTGAGTCCCTTCTGCAAAATACTGACCATCTGGAGTCACCCTTAGCTTTTAAAAACAGTGAGATTTGGAATCCAGAGCCATTTGGGAATACAGGCCGAAAGCCTCCCTTCTAATGAAATTCTGTTTGAGACTGTTAAGATCCCACTCACCCTAGTGGCAGGAGGCCAAGTCAAACTTCTGGGTCCAGGCTGGTTCATTCTCACTGCAGCATATTTAAAGAGCCTTTCTTTCTTTTTCTTCCTCCCCCTCCTGCGCCTTTTCCTCTTAGGCTCTCTTTTAGTTTAATGTGCTAATTTGGCACATAAGAGCCAATGCCCATGATATCCTGTTCCTTAGGAAAAGACGCCAGGATAGCACACTGTAGACTTACTGTTCCAGCCTTGGTCCGGCTTGCTTTAATTAAAAAGCTCACTTGTTGAGCCCTCCAATTAATTGGGTGAAGCTACAGCTATTGAAAGCGAGTGGAGGGACCTTCTATGATAGAGGAAATGCTGGGGTGAGGGGAGTGGGGAGAGGAAGGCTAAAAGATGAAAGATAATACATACGGTACTCCTGGTGCAGTATCAATGCTGGGGCTCGTAGGTGCTTGCCTGTTTAAAAATTTGACCTGTGTGTGTTTGCTTATGAATCAGAAACTTGTGAGTCAACATTTTACTGGTGCATAAGAAGTTGCCTTATACCAAGTCAGACCATCCATCCATCCTGCTCAGTGTTTACAGTGAATGGCAGTGGTTCTCCAGGGATCCAGGCGGGGGCCTTTCTCAGCCCTGCCTGGAGATGCCAGAGGTTGAACCAGGAACCTTTTGTGTGCAAAGTCTACCACTAAGCTATGGCTCGTGGGAGCTATAGGAACCCAGGAAATTGCCTTAAACTGAGTGTGGCAGTCGGTCCATCCAGCAGTGCCAGCCCACCCATGAGGCAAGGTGAGGTGACTGCCGTGGGCAGCAGGATCCATAGGGGTAGCAGATGACCTAGCCTCCAAGGAATGCATTGCCCACTGCCCCCACATGCTCCTTGGAGGACGGATCTGACTCCTCATCCATGCCAGCAACTCCCCCATGCCAGCTCCACAGCAGTCTCTCAATGAATAGGAGGCGCTGAAGGTCTCTTCCTACCCCTAGGGAGGAAATTGTGGGGCTGCCCTCTCAGGTCTCCTGGGCTATGCACTTACCTGGTAAAATATACTCAGAGTCCTGTAGTGATTTCATGTTCTTTATAGCAGCTTGTAAAACAGTGATTGAGTGCCCCCCCCCAACCTCAGGCTTTTATATACATTATTTACACAATACGTCCTGGCTGATTCTGCTTTCCTCCTGGAGCCTGATTGGTCTTTTCCTGCAGGCCAATCAGTTGTTGCATTCTAGGATCCTACCAGCCTAATAGGCTGATTAACTTCCTCCTGGAGCCTGATTGGTCTTTTCCTGCAAGTTGTTGCATTCTAGGATCCTACTTGCCTATTTTTCTAGGATCCAAGCTTAGTACATAACACCTGGCATGATTCAGAGTGGGTCCCTTCCCCCACTGCAGCAGGCATTGATTCCCACCTCAACAGTCAGTAGAGCATGAGACTCTTTATCTCAGGGCTGTGGGTTCAAGCCTCATGTTGGGGAAAAGATTCCAGCACTGCAGGGTGTTGGACTAGATGACCCTCTGGTCCCTTCCAACTCTACAATTCTATGATTCCATGATTGGGTAAGATTGATTTGATTCCTCCCCATGTTCCTGATGTTGATATTCACCCCCCCTTTTGTGCCTAATGTAGATTTTGACTCACCCCTCCTGTCCTGGTGGGGGACGCCATTTTGTGGTTCGCCTCAGGTGCCAAAATGTGTGTGACAGACCTTACCATCTAGCTTAGTATTGTCTGTATGGGTTGGCAGTACCATTCAAGGGTTTCAGACCAGAGTCTCTCGCAGTGCTGCCTGGAGACTCTGGGGACTGGTCAACACCAGAAGCAGATGCAATGCCATTGAACCACAGCCTTTGCCCAATACAAAATAATTCGGAACAGGTACAGTATATGAAAGGATGATCCAGACTAATTGGAATCTCTTTTTTTTATATTGTTGTATGTTGTATGATTTTTCAGCTCATCGATCCTTTATTTCTCTCCCCCGTCCCCGTTTTTCCACTTTCTGTCTTTTCCATTTTTCTCTGTTATGTTTTCTTTTTTAGTTAACAATTATAGTAAATAGCTGGAATACTACGGTATTGTTTCTATATCATATAGACTGAGGATGTTTAAAGTGTTATGCATTGTTAAATTGTTTATTGTGTTAAAAGTGCAGCAGGCTAGGAGTTAAGGATTGCCATGTTTCAGTTCCCCAAATCTGGGCGGCACCAGCATCATGCTAATTATGCTGATTTTGCACTCTCCAGTTTTTTTTGTTCAGTTTTTAAAAAGAGCTACTCATCTGCATTCAAATCCATGGAGCACAAGTCTTAAATTCCCCCTGGAAAGAGAGGGGAATCTGGAGTGGGAACTGTTATGTACTGAAGTTCTCACCCCGGGCCAGCAGGGGGATACTGTACATAGTTCAGGTCCACATATGCAAATAAGGGATCGAAAGTGATGTTCAGTGATTGGACAGTTACAGAAAATGGTTACTGTTGCGTTCTAGTGGAGCTCTATATAAGCAGGCTGGCTGAACCCTTCATTTCAGTTCTGTTCTGGCCTGTAAATAAACAAGAGCTGTTTGAAGAATCGCTGTGTCGTCTGATATGTTCACCCACAACTTAACAGGAACTGAAAATACAACGCTTCTGGATGACAGCCTGGAAATTCAAACCAGTCACCGCCCTGCCTCTAACTTGCAATAGCAGACTGTCTACCAGTTTTTATCTCAGCCACAGTGCACTTTCAACTAGCAATATAGTGGTACCTTTAGTTGCATTCTTCTCTTGTTACAGACTTTCAGCTTACAAATGCGGCAAACCCAGAAATGTTTACTTCCGGGTTCGCTACGCATGCATGCGCAGAAGCGATCTGCGTGCTTTGCGCATTCACAGAATCAATCTGCGAGCATGCACAGCTCAATCACGCTGTGCACATGCGTGTAAGAGGTGCTCTAGTTGCAGACATTTTGGGGTGCGAATGGCACCCCAAAATGGATTAAGTCCGCAACTAGAGGTACCACTGTACAGTGGTACCTCGGGTAAGAACTTAATTCATTCCGGAGGTCCGGAAATAGTACCTCAGGTTACGAACTAGTGAAAAACCTCAGGTTACGAACTTTGCTTCAGGATGAGAACAGAAATCGCTCGGCGGTGGCGCAGCAGCAGCGGGAGCCCCATTAGCTAAAATGGTGCTTCAGGTTAAGAACAGTTTCAGGTTAAGAACGGACCTCCAGAACGAATTAAGTTCTTAACCCGAGGTACCACTGTATAAAAGATATGCTAAAATCTATACATTGCTCAAATGGGAGTGTCTTCAAAAGCTGGTGGAATGCCAATATTGATTGGGGCCACTCATATTTTAGCAGGGAGGACATTCCACAACACTAGTGAAAAACCCGCCTCCACATCACCACAAGCAGTTATATCCCTTCCCAATCACTGCAATCTTTGGGGGAAGTTCTGTTAGTGTGTGTCCCCCCCCCCCCCCCGGCTTGGAAGCAGAGCTCATATTTACCAGCAGCCATGCATTCAGTGTTGTGGATTTGACACAGTGGAACCCCATTTTGGCTGAGATCAGAGGGGACACCTCTTTGTCTCCTCCAGGTATTGGATGACCTTTCCATTCCACCAGGCATTTTTTAAAAAAAGTAAATTGTTGTTGTTGTTGTCTTAGTTGTGTTCGACTCTCCGTGACCCCATGAACCAGAGCATGCCTTGGAAACTCTCACTTTCTTCTCAAAGCTTCTCCTTTTTTTTACGTCCACAGAGTTTTCTTGGCAAAATACTGGAGTAGTTTGCCAGTTCCTTCTCCAGGTGGATCACATTTAGTCTAAACTCTCCACTCTGACCTGTCCATCTTGGGTAGCCCTGCACAGCATAGCTCATAGCTGCTCTGAGTTATTCAAGCCCATTCACCACGACAAGGCAGTGATCCGTGAAGAGAAAAGTAAATTGTACTCTGCCTATTTATGTATGTTTCTGCTTTGAACAATGTATTATTTTTATTGAAGGGTTGTTTTAATGATTGTTGTGTAGATCACTTTGTAGCTACCTATGGTAAAGAGTCACCTCTAAATACTGGAAATAAATAAATAAGCAAACCCAAAGGTTGCAGAAGGACTAAAAATCTTGATGGTGGTGATGGAAGGGACCTCAAGTAGACGAAAAACCTAGAAGCATCTCCATGAGGACTGGGCACGCTCGGTGGCCATGGGATGCTAACTGGCTGCAAAGTTCAGTTTGTTTCAGTTTCTCATTTTTTCAATTGTATGTTCAGTTATCCACATTTCCACATGAGTTTGCGATTTTATTTTTTCAAGTCCTCATGTAAATTTGTTTGAATTTTAGTTCTCCTTTCTCCTTACGCACATTTGTATGCAAGTTTTCCTACCATACACAAAGCTTTGCAAAACAATTTCCTTTGATATGTATCTCCATAAGTTGTTTTCACTAAAGTATGCATATTTATGCAAACTTCAGTTTACTCTATGCATATTTTTTTTTTACACACTACATTACAATGCAAAATTCAGTGCAAATTTCAAAGGATTCAGTGTTTCAGTCTGTGTATCATTTTGGTATGAGGAAATTTCATGGGTCTGTCTTTAAATGCAAGCTGAATCAAATTTATTTCCCCATTCCTAATAAGAGTTGGAGGGGGATAATAGAAACTGGGGGACCGGGGAGAATGGAATGGGAGTGGCGGTGGGAAAATCACTCCACGCTGCAGCATTTCGTTTCAGAGCCTGCTTGTCTATTATATTGCAAGTTTAGCAGAGCTGAAGCATGCAGGGGTTTCTGTACATCTGGCTTTTGTGGTGACCTGAGTTGGCAAATGTTGGCTCTTGAGAGCTGAACTAGGTTTTGTGTTTTCATGAAAGCATCTTTCATCCTGTGTTTGGGCCTGGCATGGGCCACTGGTTGGCACCAGAGGCTTGGAAGCCAAAAATGATCTGAGGATAGGTTAGCTCACCTGAGGTCACTTTTAGCACATGTAATTTGTCTGTCTTGTGCCAAGAAAGCCCATCATAAGGTTGTTTATGGATTCCACTTGGGGAAATAAAATTAAGGGGGGGGGGGAAGGCTGGGAGGATGCTAATTTTCATTTGCCTCCCCGTCCTCACAGTTTGTATGCTTTCAGAAATGGTCTTCTCCCTTCTCTCTTAATTGCTATTTACATTTATTCATTCCCCCTACCAAAGACGTCTTTGAGCGATTTAGAGTTCTTAAAATACACATAGCACAACATGCTTTAAAACCAGTTACAGTGGTACCTCGCAAGACGAAAAACGCGCAAGACGAAAGAGTTTTCCATTTTTTGAGTCGTTCCGCAAGACGAATTTCCCTATGGGCTTGCTTTGCAAGATGAAACGTCTTGCGAGTTCTTGCTAGTTTGTTTCCTTTTTCTTAAAGCCGCTAAGCCGTTAATAGCTGCTAAGCCGCTAAGCCAATAGCCGCTAAGCTGCTAATAGCCGTGCTTCGCAAGACGAAAAAACCGCAAGACGAAGAGACTCGCGGAACGGATTAATTTTGTCTTGTGAGGCACCACTGTACATAAAAACTGACAATAAAACAGACCCCCTTCAAAGCACATCACCTTGAGACATTCTAGTATGAATTAAGTAAATTTGTGATAGTAACAAAACAGAGATAAAGAGGTAGTCATAATGATGAAAAGAGAAGACGAGCAATTTCCCTATAAATGAATGTTAAATAGTTTGGAGGAAATTAGCTTTAAAGAAAAAAATCAGGGGAGGTGATGAAATTATTACCATTCTGGCGATATTGTGTGTGTATCCTTGTTGGCATCCATCTGTCTCAAGAGACAATGGAGGAGTGTGCCTTTGAGGGTGAAGTCAAACTGTTGGAAGTTTGCAGCGCCTGCTGTGGCTGTAGACACTGATGTGGGAGAGACATGTTTTTGCAGATAAAGTCGCTCAGATTCAGGAAGAGGTAGACTCCACCGTGGGAGCAGGGCCGGGGCGGGAGAGTGCTAGAGTCCTGTCTAGTCAAGTTGTGTGGGATCAATTCCCATCTGTTACCTCTGATGATGTGGACAGGCTGCTTGGATGAGTGAAACCAACCACCTGTCTCCTTGATCCTTGCCCATCCTGGCTTATAAAAGGGCTGGGTGATGGGCTTCATGAGGTGGTGAATGCTTCTCTCTGTGAGGGAGCCTTCCCAGACCCACGGAAAGAGGCAATTATCAAACCGCTTCTTAAAAAACCATCTTTAGATGTGGCCAATATAGCCAACTATCGCCCAGTCTCAAATCTTCCATTCTTGGGCAAGTTGATTGAGCAAGTGGTTGCTGAACAACTCCAGGCACGCCTGGAAGAAGCGGACCATTTGGATCCCTTCCAGTCGGGATTCAGGCCTCATCATGGGACTGAAGCTGCCTTAGTCGCACTGGTTGATGATCTCCGGTGGGCTAGGGACAACGGTGAGAGCTGATTTCTAGTTCTGCTGGATCTCTCAGCGGCTTTTGATACCATAACATCCTTCTGGACGGTCTAGATGGGCTGGGAGCTGGGGGCACTGTTATATAGTGGTTCCACTCCTTACTCCTGGGCCGTGTTCAGAAAGTGGTAGTGGGGTTTGAATGTTCAGACCCCTGGGCTCTCACTTGTGGGGTGCCTCAGGGTTCTGTCCTCTCCCCCATGCTTTTCAATATCTACATGCAGCCACTGGGAGAGATAATCAGGGGGTTTGGGCTGGGTGTTCATCAGTATGCAGATGATACCCAGCTCTACCACTCTTTCAAATCAGAACCAGTGATCTGAAGGCGGTGAAGATCCTGTGTAAGTGTCTGGAGGCAGTTGGAGGATGGATGGCAGCTAACATTGAGGTTGAATCCTGACAAGATAGAAGTACTGTTTATGAGGGACAGGAGGCGGGCAGGTGTGGAGGACTCCCTGGTCCTGAATGGGGTAACTGTGCCCCTGAAGGACCAGGTGCACAGCCTGGGAGTCATTTTGGACTCACAGCTGTCCATGGAGATGCAGGTCAATTCTGTGTTCAGCTCCATCTGGTATGCAGACTGAGACCCTATCTGCCCATGGACTGTCTTGCCAGAGTGGTGCAGGCTCTAGTTATCTCTTGCTTGGACTACTGCAATGAGCTTTAGGTGGGGCAACCTTTGAAGGTGACCCAGAAACTACAACTAATCCAGAACGCAGCAGCTAGACTGGTGACTGGGAGCGGCTGCTGAGACCACATAACACCGGTCTTGAAAGACCTACATTGGCTCCCAGTACGTTTCTGAGCACAGTGCAAAGTGTTGGTCCTGACCTTTAAAGCCCTAAACGGCCTTGGTCCAGTATATCTGAAGGAGCATCTCCACCCCCATCATTCTGCCCGGACACTGAGGTCCAGCTCCGAGGACCTTCTGGCGGTTCCCTCGCTGCGAGAAGCCAAGATACAGGGAACCAGGCAGAGGGCCTTCTTAGTAGTGTCACCCGCCCTGTGGAACGCCCTCCCATCAGATGTCAAAGAGAAAAACAACTACCAGACCTTTAGAAGACATCTGAAGGCAGCCCTGTTTAGGGAAGCTTTTAATGTTTAACAGACTATTGTGTTTTAATATTTTGTTGGAAGAAAATCGATGCACATGAGCTTTTCTCTGATCTGTTGATGCTGATAGTGTGTTGTTTTGTATACATTTCAATACTTATTCAATTTTTGAAAGCTGACTTAGTTCTGTGAATTTTTGAATAATTATTTATATAATTGATACCCTGTGTTTCCACTCCAAGGTCTTCAGGATAGCTTGGAATTCAAAAGTAGATTGATGCCAAATAAAATCCACAAAAATTCAAGTGAATGGTCTAAAATTAGGCGCAGGACAATAACAAATTCAATGGCAGCAAAACAAGCAGCCAAGAAACAGCCAAGCAAGAGCTGCTTTATACCAAATCAGAGTGTTGCCCCATCTGGTTCAGTATTGTGGACACTCTGAAAGCAGCATCTCTCCAGGGTTTTGGACAAGCATTTCCCCCAGCCCTTCCTGGTGTAGGGAAGTGAGAGAATGCCAGTGAGAATGGAAAAGGAAGTGGACATTGCTGCAGTTTGTGTGTTCATCTGTGATCAGGAGTGGCAAGCGTCAACCGCATTGCAGGGGGCTGGACTCCAAGGTGACCCTTGGAGTGCCTTTTAACTCTACAATTCTGTGATTCTATGAATGCGATCAACATTCATTTACATTGCCATTGCTTTTCTGATGCCTGCAAATGTAATGGAAGACTTATTTTTTTACATTGCTTTGATGTTTCCTTTGCATTGAAATGCATGTAAGGAGCGTAAGTTATGTAAATAGTTATGTACGCTATGAACTATAATGCAGTATTTGGCAGAAACAAATGGCAGCAAAATGGAAACAGCACTGATTGTGATGAATACAGAACAGGGCAGAAATTGCTGCCTTCTCACATGTCTAACCTGGAGACCAAACCTCGATTTAACTATGACTAAACCAATGATTGGCTCCAAACCACTGATTGAACTGAACCTGGAACCTTCTGAGTGCAAAGCAGATCCTCTACCACCGAGCTATGACCCTCGTGGAGGCAAAGGAAACTATCTTCCATTGCACCAGACCACTGGCCCATCTAACAGAATTTTATACATTGACTGCAATGGTTCTCCAGGATTTCAGGCGGCAGGGTGTGTGTGTGTGTGTGGGGGAGGAATGGTCTTTCCCAGTTATAGTTGGAGATACTGTGGATTGAACCAGGAATCTTCTGCATGCAAATAAGGTGCTCTACTGCTGATGTGATACACCAAAAGCTCAAGAGAATAAGAATGGTTTTAACTTGATGCTTAATGAGCATAAGGATAGGTGCTAGCTAAGTATCTTCAAGCAGGGTGTACCATCGAGGTTTCATAGGGGAGGTCCTATCTCTGATGGCCACCCTGAGCAGATCCTCAGGTGAAAATCTGAGGTATCTAGATACATAGTTGGAAGGAACCTCAGATGTCATCTAGTGCAACTCCCTGCCAGGAAGTTTCCTGCAGGAAATCGTCTTCTTCAGCACCCCAGATAAGTTGCCACCCACCCTTTGTATCAAGTAAAGCAAAGTCTGCTGCCTTTCAGTGCTATCTGTTCCACTGCTGCCAAACAGCTCATCCCACCAGTATGTTCTTCCTGATCTTTGCCTTGTTCAGCAGTCAGAGTGGGCAAAGGCAATCAGCAGTCAGATGGAGACCCAAGAGAATGTAGACTTTAAGCCGCATGTTAAAACACACCTATGGGGTCTATGGGAAGTGGGTGGCACTGTGGTCTAAACCACAGAGCCTAGGGCTTGCCAATCAGAAGGTTGGCGGTTCGAATCCCTGTGACAGGGTGAGCTCCCGTTGCTCGGTCCCTGCTCCTGCCCACCTAGCAGTTTGAAAGCACATCAAAGTGCAAGTAAATAAATAGGTACCACTCCGGCGGGAAGGTAAACGGTGTTTCCGTGCGCTGCTCTGGTTCGCCAGAAGCGGCTTAGTCGTGCTGACCACATGACCCAGAAGTTGTACGCCGGCTCCCTCGGCCAATAAAGTGAGATGAACACCGCAACCCCAGAGTTGTCCGTGACTGGATCTAATGGTCAGGGGTAGCTTTACCTTTACAGGGTCTACTTTGTTTTAACCAGAGGTTCCATCAGCTGGACTCGGGAAGGTCTTAGTGATTAACTGTGGAACTGGTGCTTGCAATACACTGTGATAGCCAGCAATTTGGATGGCTTTAAAAGGGGGCTAAACGAATCCATGGAATCCAATGAGGCTATCAATGGCTACATCATGATGACTGTATTGCCATAGAATACAACAAGAAATGTTGTATGAATGTCAGAATCTAGCTAGCATTTGTAGTATGAATGAAAAACTCAAGCTGCAGAACTGTACCGGACAAGGAATACCAGGGCTCCCTTATGCAATCCAGCCAGACCAGGCTACAGTAGTTAAGAGCAAAGCCATTAACAGACAAATGTGGTGACTGCTGGTCATTAGCACATCAAAGGAAAGGTCTCAGGTCTGTGGAAGGCAGGGGTTGCCAAGGTGATGGAGCAGGCTGTGCTCACAGGGGAAAAATATGCCTCTAAAAAACTAGGCCTGTGATAGGAGATGGATGGGGAGAAGTTGCTTGGATGAGGTGTATGCTGAGAAGAAGACACAGAAATAGACACAACAATCTTGGCTGTCTGGTTGAAGGCTGGCTGGGAGAGATGTCTTGGATTCCAGGTAGGGCTGCACTGCTGTGGGGAACAAGCCCCTCTTGAGATGACTAGGCTGTAAGACCCCAACTCCCTCCACCTAAATTCAGGTGTAACGAAATCATATTTTTAAAAACTACAACAGCCACTGCAGCATCTTGATTCTCAATGGAACACAGCCCCTGGGTGAGCACCAGGAACCCCCTCCCCAAGAATCTTGCCATAGCTCGGCAGAGTTTGGGGATGGCGTCCAACCTTTGTAACAGTATTCTACCCACCTGGATTATAGGTGATGTGCCTTTGAATGCCAGCTGCTGGGGATCACAAGTGGAAGAAGAGGAGTTTGGATTTGATATCCCACTTTATCACTACCTGAAGGAGTCTCAAAGCGGCTAACATTCTCCTCTCCCTTCCTCCCCCACAACAAACACTCTGTGAGGTGAGTGAGGCTGAGAGACTTCAGAGAAGTGTGACTGGCCCAAGGTCACCCAGCAGCTGCATGTGGAGGAGCAGGGAAGCGAACCCGGTTCACCAGATTACAAGCCCACTGCTTTTAACCACTACAACACACTGGCTAGTTTCCTGCTTGTGAGTCCACAGTGGCTGGCCACTGAGAAAATAGGACACTGGATACTGGGGAGAAACAGTATAATCTAGTCTGAAGACAGACTGAGGTTGGTGGGGCATTGGGTTATTCACTGTAATAGAGCAGCCTTCCCCAGGTACAGGAACACGATAGAGTTTGCTCATATTGCTCAAGCAAGGCTTAGCTGGAACGGAGAGCACTCTTGTTCTCCTTCATGTGCAGGAGAATCCCATGCCCAGCTCACAGAGAAGGTGCAACCTGCAATTCAATGTTTCATGCAGATCTAGCAGCTCCTGACAGTTGCACCATTTCAGGCTGCTTGGGGAGAATCGTATGACTGAATGTTCCTCCACCCACCCACCTGGCCACCTAGAAAACCCCTCCACCTAGAAAACCAGCATGTCAGGAAGGGAGGCTCTAACCCCAACATCTTGCTTACATGCCAGCTTTCTGTGAGAATAAATCTTTTCTTTTGCATTGTGGAGCATTCAGTTATGTTGACTGCCACATGCCATCTGAAGAGGTATAGCCCACTTACAGGTGCACTACATTAGCTGAGGGCTATGACAGAGAGAGAGAGAGAGAGAGAGAGAGAGAGAGAGAGAGAGAGAGAAATACTGTAACTCATCCTACTATTTTTCTCCCAGGTGAATTTGGTTTCTCTCCCCCCCCCCCCGCACTGACCCAGAGAACAAAAAAGAATTTGGGTTTTGCTGGCAGTGACAGCCAGTGTTTTGACAACAAAGCATCTCTCACTCTCTTACTCTGACTTCTGTCCTAGAAATAGCATACTGTGATTAATCTATTCCTGGCTTTGTTCTCATCACAACAAGGGGACTTTGTCTATGGAGCTGTTTGTTTCCTGCCTTGGAAGAGGTTCCTGCAGCCTGCAAAACAAAAGTCACACAAATAGCTCTGATTGTGGAAACAGAGAGAGAAAGAGAAAAGGAGAAAGAGAGAGAGAGACAGAACCTTGCCCAGACTGGATGCAAATGGCGGTCAGCTCTGACAAGGGTTGCTAACATCTCTTGCCTGTCCTGGAGCACTCATGCTAAGCTGCATTACCGGTTGGTCATGGGCTTGCTTCATTTAGCCAAAGAAGAAGGATCTGGTGCAACATAGAGATCACAAGCTTCTGCCATTCCTTGGCCCTCCCCTGACTGCCTCTGTTTACATGATAAAATAGGATTAATCCCAGCTGATTGCACATGGTGCTGTTGGCCACATAGCTCCCTTGGCTATGCTTGGCCGGCAAAGATCATCAGCAAGGCAGTAGATGAAAGGCAGGCCAATCTTCCCCAGCCCAATGCCTTCCAGATGTTGTTGGACTTTACCTCCCTTCAACCCTGACAATTGGTTGTGATGGTGGGGGCTGATGGGGGTCCAGCAACATCTGGAGGGCCACAGGTGTCCTGCAATCCCTGGCATGCTTTTGGAAGTCAAGCAATGGAGTGACAATCTATGGTTTACTAAATAGAAGTAGACCTCCCCACATCAGAAGCTTCGTTCAATCCCTGGTATCTCCAGGCAACACCAGGCAAGGCTGGAGGCAGCCCTGTATAGGGAAGTTTTTAATGTTTAATGTTTATTATGTGTTTGTATATTCTGGAAGCTGCCCAGAATGGTTGGGGTGGGGTACAAATAATAAAGTTGTTGTAGTTAATATTAGAAATGCTATTGGGTGACAGGGAAAAGGCGGAACTACTCAACACCTACTTTGCCTCTGTCTTTACCCAAAAGTTCCAGTTACAGATAGGTAGCCGTGTTGGTCTGCCATAGTCAAAATAAAAAAATCCTTCCAGTAGCACCTTAAAGACCAACTAAGTTAGTTCTTGGTATGAGCTTTCGTGTGCATGCACACTTCTTCAGATACACTTCAGATATCTGAAGAAGTGTGCATGCACACGAAAGCTCATACCAAGAACTAACTTAGTTGGTCTTTAAGGTGCTACTGGAAGGAATTTTTTTTATTTTTACCCAAAAGGAAAGTGATGCCCAACCTGGTGATAACAGAATAAATGACGTAAGGAGGGAGCTGCAGCCCAAGATAGGAAAAGAGGTAGTAAGGGAACACCTAGCTACTTTAAATGCATTCCAGTCTCCAGGGCCTGATGAGCTGCATTCAAGGGAACTAAAGGAGCTTGCGGATGTAATTTCAGAGCCCTTGTTTATGATCTTTGAGAAATCTTAGAGAACAGGTGAGGTCCCTACAGACTGGAGGCAGGCAAATGTTGTCCCCATCTTCAAAAAAGGGGGGAAAGGAAGACTCAAGTACCTACCGACCAGTGAGCTTGACTTCAATACCAGGGAAGGTCCTAGAACCAATAATTCAACAGTTGGTCTGTGAGCACTTAGAAAAGGATGCTGTGATTACAAAGACCCAACATGGGTTTCTCATAAATAAGTCACATCAAATGAACCTCATTTCTTTTTTTGGATGGAATTGCAAGTTTGGTGGATCAGAGAAATGCTGCAGACATAGTGTATCTTGAGTTCAGTAAGGCTTTTGACCAAGTCCCCCTTGATATTCTTGCTGGGTCATGGGATTATTTGGAGTATTGAAGGGAAAATTATAGAACCAGTGGAAAAATACAGACTAAACTTCCTTTCCAAACCAGGGCCTCACTTGGGACAGAGGTGTTAACATGACAAAAGGTGTTGATGACCCATCTAAGAGAAATCTTGGGCCTGGGCAGACAGAAGGTTGCCGTGCTAATTGGGTGGGAAGTGACAGGGAAAGAGGGTCTTTCGCAAGGTGTGCTGGGAAAAAGGGAGGAGAGAACAGACAGAGATCCATCTTGGACAGGCTGGCTGAAGACATGTATTGCACGCCAGTGCTGCACTGCTGTAGGGAACAAGACCCTCTCGAAAGGACCATGCTGTAACATCTGGACCCCCCCCCCCAATGCAGACTGAAGTGTAAACAGGCAAATAAACCATATTTCTTAAACCTACGACACTCTCAGTCATGTTTTCAATTCTCCAAAGAAGCACAAACCCTGGGTGAGTGCATGGAACCTCCTGGAATCTTACTACTGACTTTTGTAAAATATGAAGGCCCATGTCTAGTCCTGTTGGCATCCTGCTCTCGCAGTGGCCAACCAGATGCCTGCAAACAGGACCTGAGCACAACAGCAATTTTCTCCCCACTTGCAATTCCCAGAAGCTGGTATCCACAGGCACACTGCCTCCAACACCAGAGAGATTATGGCTATAGTGACTGGTACCGGGCGGCGCTGTGGGTTAAACTACAGAGCCAAAGGACTTGCTGATCAGAAGGTCGGCGGTTTGAATCCCTGCGACGGGCTGAGCTCCCATTGCTCGGTCCCTGCTCCTGCCAACCTAGCAGTTCGAAAGCACGTCAAAGTGCAAGTAGATAAATAGGTACGGCTCCGGCGGGAAGGTAAACGGCATTTCCGTGCACTGCTCTGGTTTGCAGGAAGCGGCTTAGTCATGCTGTCCACATGACCCGGAAGCTGTACGCCGGCTCCCTCGGCCAATAAAGCGAGATGAGCACCGCAACCGCAGAGTCAGCCACGACTGGACCTAATGGTAAGGGGTCCCTTTACCTTTTTACCCATTTAGAGCATTCTCTACTAATTTGTCTAATCCCTTTTTTGAAAAGCCATCCAAGCTGGCAGCCATCACTGCATCTTCTAGGAGTGAGTTCCAAAACTGAACTATGTGATGTATGAATAAGTATTTCACATGGGAAGCCGCTCCATTCTGGTTGCCCTTTTTGGTACCTGTTCCAACTCTACAATATCCTTCATGAACCAGGGAAAACCAGAACTGTACGCAGCATTCCCAGTGTGGTCTTCAGCAGAGAACTGTGTAACAAGATGGTGGTACTGGCAGTTTTATTTTCAATTACTTTCCTAATGATCCCTAAAATGGAATTTGCCTTTTTTTCACAGCCGTCGCCACTGGGTCAACATCAATCCATCCATTACAACCCCCAAGGTTTCATTCCTGGTCTGTCACCACCAGCTCAAATTAGGATTGTTTGCCCAATGGGCATCACTTGATGCTGTTACACAGAACTGCATTTGCCATTTTACTGTTCACCAAGTTCAGAGAGATCCTTTTAGAGCTTCTTGCAACTCTTTTTGGTTTAACCATCCTGAATAATTTGGTGCCGTTAGCAAATGTGGCTACCCCACTGCTCACCCCTAACTGCAGATTATTTATGAACGAGTTAAAAAGCACAGGCTCCAATACCAGTCCTTGTGGGACTCCACTTTCTATAATCCCTCCATTGCCAGAGTGCCTGGTGCCCAAGTGAGGCCAACAAAAGATAGAGAGAACTATTGAAAGGCAGAGGCAATTAATTCTAGTTTTGTCCCCGTCTTCCTCCCTCTTGAGTTCTACAAGGGACAACACTGAGATCAAAGAGGAGGAAGGGCCACCCCCGCCCCTCCGGACTGGTTACAAGGCAGGCTGGTGGGGTGTATTTTGGTAGGGCAGGGCTTGCTTTGCCCAAATGGAATGTTCTCCCCTATTCCACTGGGGAACAGGTCAATTTATTCCAATTCAGTGACCCACACATCAAAAATATGTTTTAGGCAAGTGTCTGCTGAAAGTGTAAGCAATGCCTGTAAGCGTACCATAATGCCAGGGTGGGACGATTTTGGGGAGAGAAAGCAAACACCAGATTGAGTGGAGGGAGATCTTCATTTTGATCAACAGGTTGAGGTAGTAAACAAAGGGGGGGGGAATTTACCCAGAAAGCATATTCTTTTTGCTTCTTCCCACCTTCCAAATCAACTTAGAAGATGCTTAGTACAAAAGCGCCTGGACCTACTTGTCTGCAATTTGGCGGGGTTCCTACTGAGAGTTTCATTGCAGTAAAACACTATGGCATGCTCCATAGCAATGAGAGTTTCATTGCAGTAAAATACTATGGCATGCTCTAGTAGCATCCTGCATTGCAGATCCTACATGAAACATTGGGTTGGACTAGATGCGCTCCAGGAATCCTTCCAACCCTAAAATTCTATGATCCTACTGTCTGATTGAACTACATTTGACTGAGATCATGGAGGCTCTGTGCAAGTAGGTGGGGCTGTTCAGGTAAAAACCCATGTCAATAAAAGCAGCATTTAAAAACCAGGCCTGAGAAGAGATGGCCACTTGTGTCCTCAATGTGCAGTCTGGGCGGAGCTTCCTGCCCTGGTATTTTAATGAGCGGCTCCCAGTTCTGGTTTGTTTAATGTTGGCTTTTCTGCTACCTTTACTTTGCATGGTTATTTCTGGCAAAGGGGAGACTAAACCTTCAGTGGGCGTTCGGCATGTCAATAGCTATAATTAGGTTTCCATGTGGTTCCACATCAGCTTAGACGATCTGTAATTTTCTAGAGGGTGGTCTTTGTTGGGTTGAAAAAACAGTGCAAACACAAAGCGACGCATAAAGGTGAGCTCAAAGAAAGTTGATTGATGCGCCAGTAACAGGCTGGAGGGAACTTGGTGCTTGCGGGCATCAGCGCCTGTCATGCTTTGCTGAAAATGCCTGCAGCACTTTCTCTGCCACCACCTCTCCACAACTTTCCATTATTAAAAAAGTCAGGATAAAGAGGGGTGAGAGAGCAGTGTGGACAAACTATTTATTATTTCACCTATTTGCCTTCTACAGAAGTAGAGCGTGTGGGATGGGCAAGGTGATGTTTGCATTCCACATGGTGGAGATTTTTAAATACACACAGCAACCCACCCACTTCTAAATCCCCAGAAATTTACAGAAAAACAGTGGATTTTTAAAAGTGCAGCTAGGAATTTGCAGACAGCTCTGGGAAGCTTAATCTGAGACCTGTTTTACTTCTCTTCACCCCATAAATTGGTCATAAAGAAGCAAGTGTCATTAAGCATGTGCAGAGTTTGTTTCCCTTGCCATCCAGTAACTGCTAAGTGAGGCATGTGATTAACCCTTCATTGACTGCCAATGTTTGCATCATTCACACACAACTCAAAGCTGTGAGAAATTTGGATCCTGCCCCCCCTCCCCGTGGCATAGCAAGGTCAGATGGTACCCGGTGCAGATAACTTCTTGTCAACCCCCCCCCCAATTGAAATTATTAAAAGAAGAAAAAATAAGATACTTATAGTTGCAAGTGTTATTTTTTGGTTTATTTACTTAACATTGTGAGCATAAGCACTTAAAACCTTTTTTTCATGATGGAAATTTCTTACGAATGATTTTTTTTTTTTACTTAATTTCACTATTTTCCAGCATACAGTTGCACCAGTGCAGATATGCCCCCACTCTTAAAGAGCTTACCTAGAATACAAGAAGAGCCAGTGGTGGAGGAAGGGGGCTATGGGTCGCCCCGAGTGTCATCACTGAGGGGGGGGGTAACAAAATGACAAAAATATGAGTGGGGGTTTTTTTGAAATAAAATGGGCTCACAAAACTTTTTAGTTCAGTCAACAAATGTAACAAAACGTGGGTGGCACTGAGGGCCACACCATGGGTCCAGCACTTACCACGGGGTCTGCAGCGTGCCTGAGCCACACGTCTCTCTTGGGAGTGACATGGTGGTTTGGGGGCCTGCAGGCTCCACGCTGCCTAAAATGGCAGTGTGGGACTTGCATCTGCCCTCCGCCTCTCCCTCCGCCGCCCTACAGCTGAGGGGGAGGCAGCAGAGAAGCTCTACGAGAGCCAGTGTGGTGTAGTGGTTAAGAGCGGTAGACTCGTAATCTGGTGAACCAGGTTCGCGTCTCCGCTCCTCCACATGCAGCTGCTGGGTGACCTTGGGCTAGTCACACTATTCTGAAGTCTCTCAGCCTCACTCACCTCACAGAGTGTTTGTTGTGGGGGAGGAAGGGAAAGGAGAATGTTAGCTGCTTTGAGACTCCTGAAGGGGAGTGAAAGGCGGGATATCAAATCCAAACTACTACTCCTCCTCTTCTTCTTCTTCTTCTTCTTCTTCTTCTTCTTCTTCTTCTTCTTCTACGCAGCGTGACTCGCCTCCATTTGTGGCTCGCCCCAACCCCGGCTGCAGGATGCGCGCGCCACACCCGGCCCCCAAGTGGCTAGCTACACCGCTGAGAAGAGCTCTGCTGAATCCCATCTAGTATCCAAACAAACCCCTGTGTTGCGAAGAGAACGTCAACAACGTCTAGGCAACACGATGATCATATGCATACGTAATAGACAATCTTTATAGAATTCCTTCAAATCATAAAAAGTTCAAAATGAAATCTTTAGTCTCAAAGTCTCTGAAAACCTTTAAATGAAGCGAGGTACCAAACTTTGTATGATGGAAGACAAGCTGTGAAGCTTTGTGTATTCAACAATGATGTCCAACACTGAACAGTAATTCTGGATATTGACTACTGTTTCGTAGAATTCTTCATCAACGTGGTGAGTGGATATATACATATATGGTACCTCGCCTCATCTTCAGTCTTGTGCTATGGAGACCCCCTAGCCTGCCTTGAAGGATGTGGGGATGGTCTCCCTTTGGAAATGGGGCGGCAGGAAGAAGGATGCGAAATGAAGATGCAGCCCAGCTGCAGGCAGAACAGCAGGTGCCTCCAAGTTCTGACAGTGGAGCATCACCTCCCAGGAGGGGTCAGGGCCAGGGGGGGGGTTGCCATGGTGACAAGGACCCACCCTCCTTTGTGACATCTCTTGCTTCTCCCTTAAAAGCCACAGACTTACAGGCGGCCATTGTGGGTTAGTAGTGAGGCGAGTTGAGTAGTAGAGAGAGGTGGTGTTGGTGGTTGGAGACGATAAGCGAGGTGTTCATTTGATTGTTATTGTTATTTTTATTTGATTTATTACTTTTATTTGATTCATTTGCCTGTTGTCTTTGTCCATGGAGTTTTCTTGGCAGGGATACTGGAGTGGCTTGCCGGTTCCTCCTCCAGGCGAGTTCTTAAAGAAATGTGAGTGCCTGATCACCTCATCTGTCTCCTGAGAAATCTCTATGTGGGACAAGAAGCTACAGTTAGAACTGGATATGGATCAACTGATTGGTTCAAAATTGGGAAAGGAGTACGACAAGGCTGTATATTGTCTCCCTGCTTATTTAACTTATATGCAGAATTCATCATGCGAAAGTCTGGGCTGGATGAATCCCTAGCCGGAATTAAGATTGCCGGAAGAAATACCAACAACCTCAGATATGCAGATGACACAACCTTGATGGCAGAAAGTGAGGAGGAATTAAAGAACCTTTTATTGAGGGTGAAAGAGGAGAGTGCAAAATATGGTCTGAAGCTCAACATCAAAAAAATGAAGATCATGGCCACTGGTCCCACCACCTCCTGGCAAATAGAAGGAGAGGAAATGGAGGCAGTGAGAGATTTTACTTTCTTGGGCTCCATGATCACTGCAGATGGTGACAGCAGTCATGAAATCAAAAGACGCCTGCTCCTTGGGAGAAAGACAATGACAAACCTAGACAGCATCCATAAAAAGTAGAGACATCACCTTGCCAACAAAGGTCCGTATAGTAAAAGCTATGGTTTTCCCAGTAGTGCTGTATGGAAGTGAAAGCTGGACCATAAAGAAGGCTGATCGCCGAATAATTGATGCTTTTGAATTATGGTGTTGGAGGAGACTCTTGAGAGTCCCATGGACTGCAAGAAGATCAAACCGATCCATTCTTCAGGAAATCAGCCCTGAGTGCTCACTGGAAGGACAGGTTGTGAAGCTGAGGCTCCAATACTTTGGCCACCTCATGGGAAGAGAAGACTCCCTGGAAAAGCCCCTGATGTTGGGAAAGATGGAGGGCACAAGGAGAAGGGGACAACAGAGGACGAGATGGTTGGATAGTGTTCTCGAAGCTACCAGCATGAGTTTGACCAAACTGCGGGAGGCAGTGGAAGACAGGAGTGCCTGGCATGCTCTGGTCCATGGGGTCACGAAGGGTCGGACATGACTAAACGACTAAACAACAACAAATTTATTCATTTGATTTTATTTATTTTGATTTTATTATTTTACTTTTTTATTTTACCACTTTTATTTTACTTTTTACTTTTATTTTTTGTTCTTTATTTTCATATTTTTTGATTTTACATTTTTATTTTGTGCACATCTGTGAACATTTTGTACAGTGGTACCTCAGGTTACACACGCTTCAGGTTACATACGCTTCAGGTTACAGACTCCGCTAACCCAGAAATATTACCTCGGGTCAAGAACTTTGCTTCAGGATGAGAACAGAAATTGTGCTCCTGCGGTGCGGCAGCAGTGGGAGGCCCCATTAGCTAAAGTGGTGCTTCAGGTTAAGAACAGTTTCAGGTTAAGAACGGACCTCCGGAACGAATTAAGTACTAAACCCGAGATACCACTGTATATATTTTGTATATATTTATTTTGTGCATAGAGGAGTAGTTAGGGGTAAGTGTTGGGTTAGGGTGGGGGTTAGGCTTAGGGCTGAGGTTGGGGTGGGCATTTTAGATAGTTAGATAGTTTAGAGGGGAGGGTGGAAACTTTTCGGTAACAAAATGTGCAGACTATAAGTAGCATTCCTTTTCTGTCTCTTGGTCTCCTGGGGGTGGGGTGTGAGTCCTGGGGTCCCCTGCACAGCCTTAGTTCTTTAGTGCAAGAAGGACACTGACAAACTGGAACGTGTCCAGAGGAGGGCAACCAAAATGGTCAAAGGCCTGGAAACGATGCCTTATGAGGAACGGCTAAGGGAGCTGGGCATGTTTAGCCTGGAGAAGAGGAGGTTAAGGGGTGATATGATAGCCATGTTCAAATATATAAAAGGATGTCACATAGAGGAGGGAGAAAGGTTGTTTTCTGCTGCTCCGGAGAAGCGGACACGGAGCAATGGATCCAAACTACAAGAAAGAAGATTCCACCTAAACATTAGGAAGAACTTCCTGACAGTAAGAGCTGTTCGACAGTGGAATTTGCTGCCAAGGAGTGTGGTGGAGTCTCCTCCTTTGGAGGTCTTTAAGCAGAGGCTTGACAACCATATGTCAGGAGTGCTCTGATGGTGTTTCCTGCTTGGCAGGGGGTTGGACTCGGTGGCCCTTGTGGTCTCTTCCAACTCTATGGTTCTATGATTCTATGAAATCGACCCGGCCAGTCTTCTCCAGAGAGCTCAGCTCCTCCACACTCTTTCCCTGCCTTCCCCTCTTCTCTCCCCTCTCATCATTTACATTTACTAGGACATTCCTAGCCCACTTTCCTCCCAGGAGCTCAAGGTGGCCTTCATGGTTCTCCCTGCCACCAGTTGTTATCTTCACAGCAGCAGTAGGTTAGGCTGGCGCAAGGTCCACCAGGGAGCTGCATGGCTGAGTGGGGATTCGAATTTATTGTATGCATTGTATCTTTATTGTATATTTCATATTCACATGTATTAATGTGGCCCACACTTTGGGGGGCTTTGGGTGGTGTATAAATAAAAAAAACTATGCCATATCATGCCATGTATGTTGCTGTGTGCATAGGATATGTTGCTGTGCATGTTAGCATGGGGTGCTGCTGTGACAGCTTCTGCACACGTTTGTGTTCATGTGTGTCAGAGAGATGGAAAGGGAAGGAGGAGCTACCAAGACTTCAGCTGATCAGCCGTCTCTCTGGTTTGACTGGTGCCCCCTCAGCCCCCACCTCCTGAGTCCTGGGAATTGCAGTTTGTTAAGGATGCTTGGAATTGTAGCTCTGTGAGGGGGAAACTTCAGTTCTCAGCAGTTGCGTAGCGTGGGTTGTCAGCACCCGGGGCAAGGCAAGTAATTTGCGCCCCCTAACCCGTGGATTTGTGCCCTCTAACCCGTGGATTTGCACCCCCTAACCCTAACCCCCAGATGTTGCGCCCGGTGCAGCCGGCCCCCCCTGCACCCCCCACGCTACGCCACTGGTTCTCAGGATCCTTTGGGGGAAGAAATGTACTTTAATTGCACTTTGTGTTTTAAAATAAGGTTACCAGACGTCCCCGTTTCCCGGGGACAGTCCCCAGATTTACAAATCAGTCCCTTGACAAAATCCTATCATTCCTACTGAAGTTGAAAAGTGTCCCCGGATTCGTTGAACCTTATTTTAAATATATGATGTGGCTCTGACATAAAAGTTGTAGGGCAGCATAATATGAGACTAGACTGAATGTTTTCTGCTTACAGTGTAAAAGTTAAGCCAGGCACCTGAAGTTTTACAATTCCCATGCTTTTTATTGCATGCATAAATATATGCCATAACTCTTCGCTTAAACATAAGGTTTCAATGTTCCTAGAATAACTGATTCCTAATAGTGAATGTTATCTAAACTTCAGTCTCTTTTTTTATGTATAATGATTTATAGTCTACCGTCAAGTCTGAGAAGTGGAAATAAAGGATGAAAAGCCATGTCTGTCTGCTGATTCCGAATCAGATAGTAATAAATCACAGTAACATGTCAGAGGGGTTCTGTGACCTTGAAAACATGGGTTGTGACACCATATTCACTTGTCTCTGTGCTGTATGTTATGAGATACGAGGTCATAAAACTGGCACTGTATTTGTAGTTCCAGTTTACTCTGCCAAAGGTTATCCCTTCAACAGGGATTTTAACAGAAACCCAACATACAACGTACTTGCTGCAACTGGCTGTGTAACTACAAGCCTTACCGGTCTGAAAAGAATTCCCACAACTAAAACTGTACCTTCCCTTTTTGTTCTATGGAGATGCCTGCATATTACAGGAAATAATAATAATAATAATAATAATAATAATAATAATAATAATAATAATAATAATTATTTATACCCCGGCCAGAGCCGGGCTCAGGGCGGCTGACACCAATAAAATCACAGTAAAAACATAATGGGGGGGGGGGAAACCAATTTAAAATACAGGTTAAAATGCAATTTAAAATGCAGCCTCATTTTAAAAGTAGCCAATAGATCAAGACCATAAGGGGAGGGAAACATAAGGGTCAGACTGAGTCCAAACCAAAGGCCAGGCGGAACAGCTCTGTCTTGCAGGCCCTGCGGAAAGATGTCAAGTCCCGCAGGGCCCTGGTCTCTTGTGACAGAGCGTTCCACCACGTTGGGGCCAGTACTGAAAAGGCCCTGGCCCTAGTTGAGACCAATCTAACCTCCTTGCGGCTTGGGACCTCCAAAGTGTTGTTATTTGTGGACCTTAAGGTGCTCTGCGGGGCATATCAGGAGAGGCGGTCCCATAGGTATGAGGGTCCTAGGCCATCATTAGAATGCCATCATCTGTCCCATCCCCCCAAGTCTCAGGCTGGTAGAAGCCCCGAATTTGTGCTGGGTTTTGTGATGTCCAGCTATTTGATGCAGAGCCTCCTGCTGAAAAACCTGGGGGTTTTTTGAATAAAATATTTTGCATATTGTCATGTGCATTGCAATAGGAGGGGGCCCTGATCTGAAGAATGTTGGAATATGGCTCCCAGATCCCTCGGCTGTGCCTCCGTGGGAAGTGCCCCACAGCTCTCGGCAGAAACACTTGTGCTTTGGGTACCTCTGAGAAATCCTTTTTATTGTGCCCTGGGATGGAAGGATCTTTCAATCTTGGTGCTCTCAGGTTCTCATTTTTACAATCTTAAAAGCACTTCTCAGCATTTTGCACACCTTTTTAAGAATAGCAAAAATCCTCACGGAAATTCATCAGCATTTTGGTGCAAATTTCTCCAAATAAACACTTTTGCATGCGGTTTTGGATGGCATGCACACATTTGCAAGCCATTTCTCCGTAATACAATGCATTCTCATATTTTCACAAATGTGCTTTTTTGTGCACACTCAAATGACAAATTCCATGTGAATTTTGAAGGATAGCTGCGTTTTGGTTTTCACACTTTTTTGGAAACTGTAGATTCGATAGTTTCATGATGACATATACAATCCTTCTTTCTTGACTGTTTGAGCCTGTCAAAGGTTTGGGCGTTTGGTTTCCAGTTGGTGCATTTTCTGTTATGCTACAACTTGGGAGGAAACATCACAAAAAACTAATAAAGTGGGGGTGTTGGGCAGGGGGTGCGACAGAATCCTTCAGTGAAGATGGGAGCAGGGAAACACAACTGAGGCTGAGGTGATACATATATTGGCTTGAAATCAGGTAGCTTTTTCCCTTCCCTGCCCCCTCTTTTTGCTTGACATCTAGCACAGGGTTTGTCAATGCCACCCCAAACCCCAGTTCTCCCCTAAGAAGCCTCTGAGCCTTTCTCACTGCTCACTTTGCAATGAGGTGATGAGGGAGGTTACTTCTTCCTCCCTTGAAAAGTAGATATTTATTTGTTTGTTTGTTTTATTGCATTTATATTCTTATATGTTCTAGTCCAGTAACCTAACTGCTACACCACACTGACTGAAGGAAGAAGTTGGAAGAGGGACAATCTTTTCCACTTCCTCTTTCAGCTTATTAAGGCCTAGGTTAATTGTTTGGAATCTGATCTTATACAAATCCCTTGGTAGTGTGTGTGTGTGTGTGTGTGTGTGTGTGTGTGTGTAAGAGAGAGAGAGAGAGAGAGAGAGAACGAACCTGAGGTTGAATCCTGACAAGACAGAAGTACTGTTTTGGGGACAGGGGGCGGATGGGTGTGGGGGACTCCCTGGTCCTGAATGGGGCTACTGTGCCCCTGAAGGACCAGGTGCGCAGCCTGGGAGTCATTTTGAATTCACAGCTGTCCATAGAGGCACGGGTCAATTCTGTGTCCAGGGCAGCTGTTTACCAGCTCCATCTGGTACGCAGGTTGAGACCCTACCTGTCTGCAGACTGTCTTGCCAGAGTGGTGCATGCTTTAGTTATCTCCCACTTGGACTACTGCCATGCGCTCTATGTGGGGCTACCTTTGATGGTGACCTGGAAAGTACAACTAATCCAGAATGCGGCAGCTAGACTGGTGACTGGGAGTGGCTGCTGGGACCACATAACACCAGTCCTGAGAGATCTGCATTGGCTCCCAGTACATTTCCAGGCACAATTCAAAGTGTTGGTGCTGAGCTTTAAAGCCCTAAACGGCCTTGGTCCAGTGTACCTGAAGGAGTGTCTCCACCCCCATCGTTCACTGAGGTCCAGCTCCGAGGGCCGTCTGGTGGTTCCCTCAATGCGAGAAGTGAGGTTACAGGGAACCAGACAGAGGGTCTTCTTGGTAGTGGCGCCTGCCCTGTGGAACACCCTCCCATCAGATGTGAAGGAAATAAGCAGCTATAAATCTGGAATAGGTGGAGAGAAATGACCAGGGGGGCAGTAGCCATGGCACTTGCTCAAGTATCCATGTGTGTCCATGAATCTAAAAAGGTTGGCAACCCCTCCAGAGTTATCTATGACTATCACAAAATCTTGATCCCTGTTTTGTGAAATTTCGGTTGGCCTAATAGTCAGGTGGTCCTTTATGCAAAAAAGAGGACAAAACAGGAGATAGATTTGCAAAATAATAATAATAATAATAATAATAATACATAATACATGCTAATTCATATGTATAAATGCAAATGCATAAATAACAATTGTCACTGAAGTAGAAATACAGTGGTACCTTGGGTTACATATGCTTCAGGTTACATACGCTTCAGGTTACAGACTCCACTAACCCAGAAATATTACCTCGAGTTAAGAACTTTGCTTCAGGATGAGAACAGAATTCGTGTGGTGGCAACAGGAGGCCCCATTAGCTAAAGTGGTACCTCAGGTTAAGAACAGTTTCAGGTTAAGAACAGACCTCCAGAACGAATTAAGTACGTAAGCAGAGGTACCACTGTACATCTCAGCTACAGCTGTGTAAACACATGTTAACTTTAAATCCCATCAAAAACCCTTAATTCCCTTAAAGAATTCTGGGCACTGCAGTTTGTTAAGGGCTGCTGGGAATTGTAGCTCAGTGAAGGGTAAGCTACAGTGCCCAGAATTTTTGGAGAGAAAGAATGTACTGCGACTGTGTGTGTATCCACCCCTACTGGGGAAGATTGTGTGATTGTGTGACCATCTGCGAGCCTGCGCAGTCTGCTGCCCAGTTGCTCAATGTGGGTGGGCAATTTCAAGGCCCCTCTCTGCTCTTCCTTCTTAGGGGACTATATCTCCAAAATGAACCTTGACTGGGCAGACTCCCAAACAGAGGACTGTTCTCTGGCCATCCTTCAAATAGAAGAGGATACTTGGCTACTCTGCCTAATGAAACAGGGTTGGGGAATTTGTTGTCCTCCTGATGTTGGCTCCTGGTGGAGCCAACAGTTCACCGTCTCTGCCTATTATTATGGAATTGCTATTCTAAAAATTCCAATGAGCAGTGACCACACATCCTTTAGCTCAAGCAAGCAAACAAACAATATGGAAGTAAAATTATATGTCTCTGCAAATAACAATATGGATGAAACAACAGAAGGGGACAAAACAACATTTCCAGTTGCATTTCAAACCTCAGCTGACAGAACTCTACCCGTTCACCAGCACTTTTGTCTATAGCAAATACATCATCCCATTTCCCCCTGCTTGGGTGACTCTTTGAAATGTCCACACAGTCTTGTGGCAAAGGCTAACAGATTTGTTTTGGCATGATCACTTGCGGATCTATTTTCAAAATGAGAGCAAGATCATCAAGTGATATTAAGGAGAATCTTAGTTGTGATCCAGAATCACCATTTGAACAGAGCGCAGGAGCAGACTCATTTAATTTGACACCAGTAGTAGGTCCAAGCAAAACTCCCATAAAGAAGGTTTGTTGACAATATGTGGATAGCTATTGTGAGTCTTGGTTTCACATGTTCATATTATAAAGTAGTTGTTTCTTTCCAATGAATTTCTTATCAATAAAAAATTCAGTGTGGCACGAGGATATTTTAATTCTGAAAGTGCGGCCCAGGGAAAATAGTCTGAGAACCACCACTTGCCATCATGTATATTCCAGTCTTGCCATGACTGCTTCTTTCTGTTCAACCAGCCCAGTGAAACCTTTTTGTCTCACCAAAGACTAATAAACGCTTGTTCATTCAGGGCAGCTCTGGCTGTGAGCTCACTTCTCTGCCACTACCGTCATGCTATCTGAGTATGTTTAAAGGTATACATTATATATAGATAATTTAATGCCTGTTTCAGTTCTCAATCAATTATTTTTTTATTTCAACTGTACTCCAGGAAGGAAAGGTTTGCTATGCTGTTGGGAATCTAAATATTGACAATACTTTTCCATCAAAGGGCAGAAAGACAAATCCAGTCTCTTATTCCTAATCTAAACACTAATAAAACATGCAGCCCCCACCCCGATTTCCTTTATGTCATTTACCCCAGTTCAAAAAGGCTTGCAATAACACTCCTCACTTCCCTGAGCCAGTGTGGGAGACCAGGGTTCAAATCTTCACTCAGTCATGAAACTTGTTATGTACTGAGTTGAATAGGATTCAGAATGCAGCAGTCTGATTGGTCCTAGAACAATAGGATTCAGAATGCAGCAGTCTGATTGGTCCTAGAACAATAGGATTCAGAATGCAGCAGTCTGATTGGTCCTAGAACAATGCAGCAGCATGATTGGTCTGCAGGAGCCACCCAATCCAGCTCCAGATGGAAGTGAATCCACAACCTGATTGGCCTACAGGAGAATCCCAGAATTAGCCAATCACGTGCAGCCCATTCTGTAAATAATGTATATAAAGCAGATACTTTGGGGGAACTTTCATTCCTCCTCACCACTTTGAGCTGAATAAAGAGCATGAAATCCACTCTCAACTCCGAGTATATTTCAAAACTCACTGGCCGACCTGGGGCCAGTCACTGCTTCTAGGCCCACACTACCTCACAGACTTGCTGTTGAGGTTAAATTAGGAGGTGGGGGATTCGTGTGAGTGCACAAGACCAAAAAAGGGACACACCAGGATCCAATAAGCAGCTGGCATGTCGTCTGTAATTTTGGGATGTCTTGCTTAAATTGGGATGGTTGAGGGATAGAGAGGCAAGACTCGAGTTCAAGGACACGACTCAGGCAGCCACAGAGAAGGGGGGGGGCTGCATTCAGTTGCCAGAGCAGAGATTCCTTACCCTGCTGTAATGAAATGCTGGCTTTATTTACAAATAATCAAGCAGAGCATCCTGGAAGGATATAAAGAGAGATACAAAGATTATTCTCAAGTATACTTTTTTTCAAAACTGAAACAGTAATCTAAGTAAAATAAAAACAGTCCCAGGGAAGAAGAGAGGAAAAAGGAAAAAGAGAGATAAAGCGAGATAGCTAGAATTTAAACAAATATAGAGAAAATAAAGTTAAGAAACTAAGGAACCTCTGCTTCTTTGTCTTTCATCTGTATACAAACATAATTCGACTCATCCACTCCAATATAACCCACAGCAGGACTACTTTCTATAAACAAACATTGTCTTCAAACCCAATGTCTTCAAAACTTCAAACCCAATGTCATTATTTCTTTTTCTTTTTTTACAGAACATCTACAATCCCCTTGACTCTACTCTAATAGTTCTTGGTAGATTCAGGTAGGTAGCCGTGTTGGTCTGATGCAGTTGAAAAAAAATTAAAAAATTGTGCAGTAGCACCTTAGAGACCAACTAAGTTTGTACATGCACACTTCTTCAGATACACTGAAACAGAAGTCACCAGACCCTTATATATAGTGGGAGGGTGGGATGGCGTTTTTCTGAGAAGGGTAATAGGAGATGGGTGATTGGCTCAATGGGTATGATAAACCTGTTGACGACTGTTAACGACTGCAATTAGTCCCATAGGAAAAAGCAAGGGATAGTATGCAGATAACCAAAAATAGCTTTAGCACAGAGGTCAGCAAACTTTTTCAGCAGGGGGCCGGTCCACTGTCCCTCAGACCTTGTGGGGAGCCGGACTATATTTTAGGGAGAAAGCTGAACGAGTTCCTATGCCCCACAAATAACCCAGAGATGCATTTTAAATAAAAGGACACATTCTACTCATGTGAAAACATGCTGATTCCCAGACCGTCCGCGGGCCGGATTTAGAAGGCGATTGGACTGGATCTGGCCCCCGGTTCTTAGTTTGCCTACCCATGCTTAGCATATGAGATCCTGGGATTTGAGATCCTGCTTTGAAATCACTGGACCCAACAACATCAAACGTACCATCTCAGGCCTATTTAATTGCTCATCTTCTAACATTGTGTATGCCATCAAATTCCAGCAGTTCCCTTTAGCTCTCTATATTGGACAAACAGGCCATGTCATAAATGGGCCAGACATAAATCTGACATCAGGAATCACAAGACAGAGAAGCCAGTAGGAGAACACTTCATTCTTCCAGGACATTCAATACAGGATCTCAAAGCAGCTGTCTTATTACAAAATATGTTGAAGTCCATAACCTACATTTATATCTATTCCAGACTCAATATAGTATACCAAAATGATTTTTAAAGTCTGCATCCACTTTGACTGTGTCATACCACAGATATCCATGCCATCCAAACCTTAAATCATGACCTTCCAAAATTCTCTTATTTCTCAAGGCCACCCATTCCTTCATCCACACTAAGCAACAGACTGCAAAGTACAATTTCAAATCAGGGAGTCCCAATCCTCCCCTTTCCTTTGCATCTTGTAGTACTTTTATTTTAAATTATGGGGTTTTTTTTACCTTGCCATAAAACTTAGATCTTTTAAGATATTAGTCACAATATGTATTGTTTGAAATATAAACATCATTCTGAGCAAGAGATTCATCTTTATCACGGAGATTTTACCTAACGATGACAATTTTAACTTTCCCCATCTTGATAGGACGCCCATGTTTTAACATAATTATTTTGAAATAATATATATATTATTCATGCTTGTCATAGTAATATCCAAGTATTTAACTCCCCCCCCCCCCCCGATTTGAAACCCTCTTTTCTGCATCAAAGCCTTCTGGACTTCTCTTGTCATATTTTTTGTTAATATATTCTTTGTGAATATTTTCATTTTCTGATAGTTAATCTTAAAACCTGCTAATGTACCAAACTTCTTTAATTTGTCCATAAAGTTCCTACTCCCTGCAATTATTTTACTTAGGTCAAAGACTCAGTTTGGCACACACACCTGCACACATTTGCGTGCACACACACACCTAGGGTTGCCATATTTCAAAAAGTAAAACTCAGGACATCACCAAACTTGTTGAGCTTTCTTTTTCTTTTTGACTTGCCTAAGATTCAGGATGTATGGCAGCCCTAACACAGGCTGGGAGCCTCAGTAGTGCTTGGCTAGTTCCTCTGTAGCTATGACACTCCCAAAGACACTGCCATCATCTCTTAGCTTGTACGTTTCTTTTATTTCTTCATTCTTTCTTTTATTTATTTATTCCCATAATTCTCTCATCTTGTCTAATATCTGTAAGCAACCCTTCTAAGATCAGAATGGAGTTAACAAGTTTGGTGGATCAGAGGAATGCTGCAGACATAGTGTATCTTGATTTCAGTAAGGCTTTAGACATAGTCCCTGTGATAGGAATTTTATGGTCTTAGATAAATGGTGATGCTCATAAGCGTACCAACCAAGCATGTACATAGATCAGCACAGGAAGACCGACCTGGAACCATTTTGATTCCTAAACTGAGCAAATGTTTTCTCTGCAAGGTCAAAGTGGGAAACCTCCCCATTGTCCCTTTCCTCACAAATCCTGTCTTAAGGGCACATTTAAGATATGAATAGGGTGTGAGCCTGTGACCTGGCCCAGGAACTAAGTATTTATCATTACCAAAGAGTGGCCAGGCTACCCAGGAAATCCAATCAAGTAACCTGCCAGACAGGAGATAAACAAGGACAAGAGATAAACAACATTTAAATTTCTGTTTAGACTGCCTTTTCTGTGATGTAGGTATGATGTATCTGGGGGTGGTCTTGATCTACAGGGGGGCAATTTCAAAAGTCTTTATAAGGCCTTGCACGCCATTTTTCTGGGTCCTCCTCCTCTCCTGCGTGTGAGGGGAGCACCCTGTTGCAACAGATCAATAAAGATCAAGCTTACTAGCTGCTTTGCTTCTCAATATTCTCTGGTTGACCTCTGTTATTCTCTCCTACCAATAGGGAACCCATGTAAGGACTCTATATGGACTCTTGGATACCCCATAAGGGAAAAGGGCATTTTTTGTTTACAACAGTATGTTTAGCCTGGAAAATGGGATACTCATAGGATATATGATAGCAAGCTTGTTTTCTTCTGCTCTGGAAGGTAGGACTTGAATCAATGGCTTCAAGTTACAAGAAAGGAGATTCCGACTAAACATACTGAAAACCTTTCTAACAGTAAGAGTTGTGGAACTGTCTCCCTCAGGAGGTTGTGGACTCTCCTTCCTTGAAGGTTTTAAAGCAGAGTTTGAATGGCTATCTGTCATGGATGCTTTAGCTGAGATTCCTGCATTGCAGGGGGTCGGAGTCAGCTGAAGTTCTGAGCACTCTTCAAAGGCATTGTCATGTAGAGGGCTTTACAGTAATCCAACTAAGCTGTAACCATAGTGGGTGTTTTAGTGACCAAATCAGAAATCTCACGGAGGAGCAGCCTTTGTAAACACAGAGGAAGTTGCCTTACACCAGCTCAGATCATTGGCCCATCTAGCTTAGCATCATCTGCTGTCTGGTGGAGCATCTTCTTGCCACGCAAAGGATCCCTGGTTCAGTCCCTTTTGTCTCTACCACGTAGGTCTGGGAATATCCTTGGCCTGAAATCCAGGACACTGCATCACTGCAGGCAGTTTTGAGCTAAATGGGCCAAAGACCTGACTTGATATAAAGCAGCTTATTGTGTTCCTTTGTGCACTAACTGGCAGCATGTTTCTGGGGTTTTAGACATGGGACATTTTCAGCCTTACCTGGATATGCTAGGCATTGAACCTGGGACCATCTGCATGCAAAACAGGCACTCTGCCACTGAGCTATGAACCCCCTCCTCAAATAATAACCAAAGAAACAGAAAGGGAAGGAAGGAAAAAATGCAACGTGCAGCACTTTGGACTTAGCTCAGTAGCTAATGGGCAGCCAGTGAAATTATTTCAGCAGTAGCGCAACATGATGACAGCAGTTTGCCTTGGTGATCAGGGGAGTCACTACAGTTTGCACTAGCGCAGCTTCTGGGCCAACCTCAAGGGCAGCTCCACAAGGGGCTTGCAGTAGTACCCCATGGACAACAACAGAAGAAGAAGGAGAGTTTGGATTTGATATACCGCTTTATCACTGCCCAGAAGGAGTCTCAAAGCGGCTAACATTCTCCTTTCCCTTCCTCCCCCACAACAAACACTCTGTGAGGTGAGTGGGGCTGAGAGACTTCAGAGAAGTGTGACTAGCCCAGGGTCACCCAGCAGCTGCATGTGGAGGAGCGGAGACGCGAACCCGGTTCACCAGATTATGAGTCTACTGTTCTTAACCACTACACCACAGCTGTCCTACCAGGTGAAGCTGGAAAAAGGTACCCCTAGCCACTGGGTGTCTAGTGCCAGAGGTGGATCCAGGTGGACCCCCAGACTATGAACCTGCTCCAGCCAAATCAGGCGACTGACCAGCTTTTTATTATATATTGTTTATTATGGAAATGAACTATCAAAGAAAAGGGTAGGTGCATTATCATGAGCTGCTCTAGATTCTCTAAGCAAACAGCACTGCTGTGAGGGAAGCACCCTTAGCAGGAATCCTAAAGCACCTCTGCTTTTACCCTGCACGGTGGCTTCTGGCAAATGTGGTCAAGGAACAATGGTCATGAGTGTTCTGGGAAAGAATGTAAAACATCTGACTTCAAACGGTGGCAGGAGTTTAAACATGTCACCGCTGGCAAAGCACAAAATGGCCTGTATAATTTGTCAAAAGCCTGTTGAAAGCTTCGGGGCTGGTGGGGAGGGGGGAGAGGGGAGGGAAAAGCTAGCCGCTCTCTGATCTTTAGCCTCCTACCCCAAATTTCTTGCCACTCTATAATATGGATTGTATGGCTGGGAAGAGATGTCAACTCTGTGAAACGTGGGACCATTCCAGTTTCAAAGGGGGCACCGAGCAGGAACTAGACGTTGACTTTTTTTATTGAATTATCTATAAAAAATAAGTCTGTTGCCTTTCATGCCTGCAAAGGCATCTCTGGCAATTTGACAGCTCAGGTACTGGGGGTAGGGGAAGAGAAATAACACCCCTCCCTTTAAGAAAAGAAAGAATAGCCCTTCATTATACTGAAGTCGCTCCAACCCTTTGATCATTGTTTTGGTTTGCCTATTTCTCCAGCTCTCCAATAAACATTTTCAAAAGCAGTGTGCATGGATTATTTATGTTTACTTATCCCCAATGCATTTTATAGATGCTATGAAGACAAGGCAGCTTGACCAACCTGGGCTGGGTTGAAGGTCATGAAAGGCTCCTTTTACCAGAGCATCTCGCCACCTTCTGTGGTCTAAATGGATCACCCTATGACGACTCTACCCATGAAAAAGAGGACTTGTCCTGGAAAAAGAGGGCATATGGCAAGCCTACACTAGCTTCATCTACTGTTGGTCTCTTTGCTTTCTACCCTACTAGTCCTAATGAGCAACAGCGACCAGTCATAGCATAATATCCATTTAACTGTGATCAGCAATGACCGCAACCCTATGCATAGTTAGTCTTGGAGCTGGTTTCTTTGAACTCAGTGGTGTTGATGTTTGACAGCAGAGGTTCAGTTTATTAAACACATTGAGCTTTGGCAAAAGACCTTCAGCTAGCTGAAATGCAAACTTTTAAGAGTTGAGATTTTAATTAGAAATGCTAACAAAATGTTACCATTTATATTGCTAACCACTCTGAAGAAGCCCCCCTCCCCCCCCCCGCGTGCACAAAGAAAAAAGAAGTATCTCATCTCTAATTCACAATGTCCTTAATTCTCTCACTTCCTTTCCCAACCTGCAGACCTCTGGATGTTTTGAGCTACATTCCCCATCTTCCTTGAAGATCCCATCCCAACGGGCCATGCTAGCTGAGAATGAGGGCAGTTTTAGACCACAGTGTCTGGAGGACACCAGATTGGGAAAGGTTGTATTATGCTAATCTGTTGCAAACAAATTTGAAAGCCTCATTCTCAATTCATTCACTTGCCAGAGGAAGGTTTTTGGTGTCCATCTGTTTCAAGAGACAATGGAAGAGCGTGCCATTGGGACTAAAGTCAAACCATTGGAGAGTTAGTCTCTGCTGTGGCTGTAGAGACCAATACGGGAGAAACATGTTTTTATTGCAGGTGAGGCAGATGAAGTCGTCTGGTTGTGTGCAGATGCACCATGGCATTTCTTCTTTCTGTGCTCCTCCCAGCAGACATTTCTCCTCTGGTCACTGCTGCAGATGCACAACCTGACTGTCTGTCCACAGGCACTGCGATCATCTGCAAGCGATTTCCATATGGCAGGGTTGATGTTTCCAGCCTTCATGTCATGTTTGCAGACGTCATTGTAACACAGAGTTGGTCTCCCAGTGGGTCTGGGGCCTGAAGCCAGCTCCCTATGGATCAGGTCCTTGGGGATCCTGCCATCTTCCATTCTGTGGACATGGCCAAGCCAGCATAGCATTGCTGAGACAGGAGTGTGAAAATGCTGGGAATGTGGTCTTGGGAGAGCACATCTTTGTTTGGAATTCTGTCCTGCCATGTGATGCCTAAAATCTTCCTAACGCAGTGCATATGGAAGCCAGAGAAAAGACAGCCTGCTAGTTACCTTGGCGCTCTGGCAGGTGGTATCACCCGCTTCCCCGAAATCCACCACTATTCATGTCCAATCCAGGCCAGGGTTAGCTCGAGTTTGTGTTTGCCTTGAAACAGAGACACTTGCACATGAACAGTGAACAGAAGAAACCTTCCAGTCCCTGCTGCCACAATTCCTTTTATTGTCATTATAGTAGTCATGGGAGATTTCAGCTTCCCCAATATCTGTTGGAACTCAAATTCTGCCACGAATGAAAGGTCCAACAAATCCCTCTGTTGCCTCACTGATAATTTCATTTCCCAGAAGGTGGAAGAAGCAACAATGGGATCATCAATCTTGGAGCTGGTCTTCACCAACAGGGAGGAACTGATTGATGAAGTGGAAGTACTCAGATACTTGGGGGGAAGTGATCATAATCTCCTGGGTTTCGTGCTACAGAGGCAAGTGAAAGCTGAGTGTAGATAGACATGCACCCTGGACTTTAAGAAGGTCAGTTTCAAAAAGCTTAAGGAGCTACTGGGTGAGATCCCATAGTCAGAAATACTCAAAGTCATGCCAGACGAACCTCATTTCTTTTTTTGATGGGGTTATAAGCTTGGTGGATCAGAGTATATTTTGACTTCAGTAAGGCTTTAGACAAAGTTCCCAATTATATTCTTGTGAGGAAGCTGGTAAAATGTGGATTGTACAAGGTAACTGTTAGGTGGATTTGTAGCTGGTTGACTGACTGAACCCAAAATGACCTGAACAGATTGGAGAACTGGGTGTAAGCTAACAAATGAGTTTCAGTAGGGACAAATGTAAGGTTCTGCACAGGCAGGAAGAACCAGATGCACCAATATAAGACAGGGGACACCTGGCTTACTAGCAGTACATGTGAAAAGTATCTAGGGATCTTAGTAGACCACAAGTTTAACATGAGACAACAGTGCAATGCAGCAGCAAAAAAAGCTAATGGTATTCTAGACTGCGTCAGCAGAAGTATATGGTGTTCATATCAAAGGAAGTTATAGTACCACTCTGTTCTGCCTTGGTCAGACCACACCTGGAATACTGTGTCCAATTCTGGGTGCCACAATTTAAGAAGAATGTTGACAAGCTGGAACGTGTGCAGAGGAGGGCAACCAAGATGATCAAGGGTCTGGAAGCCAAGCCTTGTGAGGAGCAGTCGAAGGAGCTGGGTATGTTTAGCCTTGAAAAGAGGGGACTAGGATAGCCATCTTCAAATATCTAAAGGGCTGTTACATGAAGATGGAGCAAGTTTGTTTACTTGCTCTGGAGGGTAGAACTAGGACCAATGGCTTCAAGTTACAATAAAGGAGATTCCAACTAAACATCAGGAAGAACTTGCTGTTCAGTAGTGGAACGGTCTCCAGGAGGTTGAGCTCTCTAATTCCTTGGAGGTTTTTAAGCAGGGGCTGGATGACCATCTGTCATGGATGCTCTAGCTGAAATTCCTGTGTTGCATCGTTCTAGCATCATTGCTAGCTCACTTCCAGGAGAGCTAGACCCAGAACAGATAAGTTCCCACTTAGTAAGATGTATCTAGCTTCCCAAATGCAAGAGGCCAAGCAGTGGCGTAGCGTGGGGGGTGCCAGGGGTGCCGGCCGCACCGGGCGCAACATCTGGGGGGGCGCGAGTCCAGAGGGAAGGGACAAGTTCCTTCCTTGGCCGGGCTCCCCGCCGCCACTGCCAGCCTTGCACCCTAGCGCGCGCTTGCCCCCCGCCGCCGCTGCGGCTGCGCTCCACTCACTGCTCGCAGGAGGAGCAGCCACTGCAGCAGTGCCGACGCTGCCACCGACGCCTGGCCGGGCACAGGCAGCCTCCTCACCCCGCCGCCGCCGCCATCCCCTCGGCCCAGCCACAGGCGGCGGCTGCTTCTGCCGACTGGGAGGGAGGAGAGCTCCGAGGGGCCTCGCCGCGCCCTGCGCTCCCCAAAACCCTCCGAGAGGAAGCCGGCGGGCGGGCGAGGGTCTCCCGGCAGAAGGGGGCGCCGCTGGCTCCGGCTCTCAGCGCAAGTCTCAGCCGCGGGGGGGGGAGAGGACGGAGCACGGTTGGAAGCCCCCGGACCGGCCGGGAGGAAGAGAGGCGCTCGCCAAGCCCGGATCTGGAGCTCCACCTACAGTCCAAGGAGAGGAGGGGGCGGGGAGGCGCCCGAGGGGAGGGGGCTTCGGCTGCCTCGGCCCGCGGGGGCTCTGCAAATAATAAATTTAATAAATTCCTGCTGAGCCTTTGGGGGGGGTCCTTGGCTCCTTCGCTCGCCCCCAGCCCCAGTGGCGCAGCGTGGGGGGTGCACGGGGGCCGGGCGCAACATCTGGGGGGGGCGCTCGCACTCGAGTGCTAAAATCCACGGGTTAGGGGGCGCAAATTACTTGCCTTGCCCCGGGTGCTGACAACCCACGCTACGCCACTGAGGCCAAGTATCACACTTGATCAGTGGTGAGGAACCCTTTTTCAGCATGAGGGTTGCATTCACCTTCCAATATAAGCTCTGTGTGACAAAGCTTCTGTGCATGTAAACTGTCACTCACAAATTTCATGTGGCTCAGTACCATCTCTTTCAGTCCTGCACAAACTTGAGAGCAGGGCCAGCTGACTACATTTTGCCACTTGAAGCAGAAAACGGCGCTTCCCAGCTCTTCCTCCTCTGCTGCCTGAGGCAACAAATTTGACAAGTAAGTAATGGACGACGGCTAACAGATTGAGGTTGAATCCTGACAAGACAGAAGTACTGTTTTTGGGGGACAGGAGACGGGCGGGTGTGTAGGACTCCCTGGTCCTGAATGGGGTAACTGTGCCCCTGAAGGACCAGGTGCGCAGCCTGGGAGTCATTCTGGACTCACAGCTGTCCATGGAGACGCAGGTTAATTCTGTATCCAGGGCAGCTGATTACCAGCTCCATCTGGTACTCAGGCTGAGACCCTACCTGCTTGCGGACTGTCTCGCCAGAGTGGTGCATGCTTTAGTTATCTCCCGCTTGGACTACTGCAATGCGATCTACGTGGGGTTACCTTTGAAGGTGACCTGGAAACTAGAACTAATCCAGAATGCAGCAGCTTGACTGGTGACTGGGAGCGGCCTCCGAGACCACATAACACTGGTCTTGAAAGACCTACATTGGCTCCCAGTATGTTTCTGAGCACAATTAAAAGTGTTGGTGCTGACCTTTAAAGCTCTAAACGGCCTTGGCCCAGTAGACCTGAAGAAGCATCTCCACCCTCATAGTTCTGCTCAGTCACTGAGATCCAACGCCAAGGGCCTTCTGGCGGTTCCCTCACTGTGAGAAGCCAAGTTACAGGGAACCAGGCAGAGGGCCTTCTCGGTGGTGGCACCCGCCCTGAGGAACGCCCTCCCACCAGATGTCAAAGAGAACAACAACTGCCAGACTTTTAGAAGACATCTGAAGGCAGCCCTGTTTAGGGAAGCTTTTAATGTTTGATGTATTACGGTATTTTAATATTTTTGTTGGAAGCCGCCCAGAGTGGCTGGGGAAGCCCAGCCAGATGGGCGGGGTATAAACAAATTATTATTATTTAAATGAATTGGAGGTAGACCACTGAAGGAAATGGGGAATAAAAAAGGAGGCCACTGCCCTGCTCTTCCCAGGCGGAGCATGTGCGACAAGTGCAGGGGGCAGCAAGTGGCACACTCCCCCCCTCCCCTGAATTTGCCACCCTGCCCAGCTGTCCCCAGCCTGCCACCTGAGGTGGCTGCCTCACCCAGCTTCAAGGTGGGGGCCAAGCTAGGCCTGTTTGTGGAAGATTTCCATTTAACTGGGGATGCTCCTGAGCTGAGAGAGTTTCTGCAGGGGAAGCCAGAAAGGCTGCAGCGTCAGAGAGGTTAGATGTGGTTTGAAGTTGTGCAGAAAAGTGGGGAGGTGGGTGGTGGGGAGGGGGGTGCAACCCTCCTCCTTGAAAATTTGCTTCAAGCTGTAGAATTCCAGAACCCTTCCCAAGAAAGCTGGGGGGGGGGGTCTGGTATCTCCAGGAAGCCGGGCTCCAGCACCAGAGGAAAGACACAATGAGGTCTGTGTGCCACTTCTAGAAGAGCAATAAAAATGACCAGGAATGCTGAACAATTTCTGCGCAAGGCAAGGCTGGAAGGAGCAAGGCCCTTTGACTTACAAAAGAGGCACTCCAACTGGGTGGAGTTTCAGTGCAAGAATATAAAAAGCATGAGCTGATTTTGGCATTTTTTTAATGACGAAAAACCCTGCCTGCCGTGTTAGCCTCTTGCAGCCTGAAAGAACAGAGCTTTTTGGGGTGGGGTGGGGGTGGGAATCTGGTTTGCTTACCTTAATACTTCCCCCCACCCTACTAATCAAAGGAAGAAAAATATGTAGCTGCTTACAGTCCTCTTCATAAGACACGGCTGGGGGGCTGGGTGTGGACACATTACATCCCACCCCCCACTTCCATGGGCAGTGTTCGACAGGTGGAGAAGGCATCCACCTGTTAATCACCTGACATCACCATGATGTCAGATGACCCATTTTCACACCTTAGCTTTGCAAGTCCCGGCAATCAATTTCAATTCTTCCTCTTTGAGGAAGCAGTATCTTTACTTGCCCTGCACCTGCATCAGGTGACTTCAGTCACAATGGAGACCTGGCAGGTGTGATTAGGGCCCTGGACTGTAGGCTCCCCAGCACTATTATAAGGTTTAGAGGCTGCCACAGAGGAGGCCCTCTCCTGGGTGACAGAAGAGGGGCCTTATGTGGAAATTAAGTCCTAAGAATATTGTTAGGGATGGAGCCTTAGGCCTCAGGTATTTGGGGGCTGAGTCATATAGGACTTTAAAGACCAATGTGAGCACCTTGAATTGGGCCCAGACATAAACTGGCAACCTATGCCAGTGACAGCTTGTAAAATCTTGGGGTGGGCCCTTTGCAGCTTTTACCTTTGGGGCATGCCTGGGACTCATCCAGATTGCACTCCCAAGAGGGCTGAAATAGATATTCCTATTAATAGAAGTTCCTATCAATAGAATAGACTGGTGCCAAGAGGAGGTCCCCTCAATCACCATCTGCTTTGGAGAGGACATTTTTTCTTCAAGATCATGGCAGGAATGGGGAAGGTTGCACTTCCTCTCTCTGCCTGCTGTGATCCTGATCTAGATAAAGTGCCCTGCTCTTGGTTTAATTAAAAACAACAACAACTCTGACAACATTTTGATTGGCACATTTAAAGTATACTTAGGGATGCGGGTGGTGCTGTGGTCTAAACCACAAAGCCCAGGGCTTGCCGATTGGAAGGTCAGCAGTTCGAATCCCCACGACGGGGTGAGCTCCCGTTGTTCGGTCCCTGCTCCTGCCAGCCTAGCAGTTCGAAAGGACATCAAAGTGCAAGTAGATAAATAGGTACCACTCCGACGGGAAGGTAAACGGTGTTTCCGTGCGCTGCTCTGGTTCGCCAGAAGCGGCTTAGTCATGAACCGGAAGCTGTCTGCAGACAAATGCCGGTTCCCTTGGCCTATAAGAGCAAGATGAGCGCACAACCCCAGAGTCGTCGCAACTGGACCTAACAGTCAGGGGTACCTTTACCTTTAGGCACCTGTAATAATTGAAATAAATGCTTCTTGCTTCCCTACTGATTTTCCTGCCTTTGTTGGCCTCCATTTCATCTACTGCAGGTGTATAGAACATCTGTGGCCTTCCAGATCTTTTGGACTACAATTCCCATCATCCCCAGCCAGCATGCCTCTGAGTTGCAGTTGCTGAGAATCACAGGTGGGAAGAATGCTGTTGCACTCAGGTCCTGTTTGCAGGCTTCCCATTGGGGTATTGGGTTGGCCATTGTGAGGACAGGATGCTGAATCAGATGGGTCTTCCAGCAGGGCTCTGTTTATCCCAGAGGTAGTCAACCTTTTTATACCCACCGCCCACTAACGCATCTTTCTTGATGGTAAAATGTCCTTACCGCCCACCAGTGCTCGATGGAAGGAGGATTCAGCTTGTGCTGTAGAACCCCCTATCGCCCACCTAGAATCCTGAAACGCCGACTAGTGGGTGGTAGGGACTAGGATGACAACCCCAGGTTTATCCCAATATTCTTATTCATCCTCCATCTCTCTCTCCACCCGTTTACATGAAGTATTGACAACCTCCCCACCAGCTTGATTCATGGAGGATGATGGCTACTGGCTCTGATGGCTCTGTTCTCACTCTACCTAAGAGTCATCAGTTTCTAGGAATCACAAGTGGGGGAGAGTGTTGCTGCGCTCAGGTCCTCTTTCAGTTACAGATAGGTGGCCGTGTTGGTCTGCCATAGTCAAAATAAAAAAATTCCTTCCAGTAGCACCTTAAAGACCAACTAAGTTAGTTCTTGGTATGAGCTTTCGTGTGCATGCACACTTCTTCAGATACACCCTCTTTGTCCTCTTTGTGGGTCTTTGCAGAGGTAACTGGCTGGTCACTGTGAGAACAGGATGCTCAGCTAGACGGGCCTTTTGCCTGATCCCTGACTTCCCTCCTCTTCTTTTTCGGTATGTGTGTGTCATGACAAGGCGAGGTGGGAAGAGTGAGCTTCTGCCTCTTCTGTGCACTTGTGTTGTAATTTTTCAGAGCATCTGTGGACCCTGCCCTCTGGAGGCAGGACCGGTTGCTCATTAGCTGAATTGCCTGCTGAAACTGGATACCTGGCTCCCTCCAGCCAAAAAAGCAGAGTTCCTGGAGCTATTTAAACAGGACAAGGGACACCTTCTCTCAGAGGCATCCTTCCCTCACATCCCACACCCCTTCTCCAGCACGTCTCCACACCACGCCAAACATCTCACTCCCTAATCTGTCTTCTCCATGGACTGACCTATTCAAGCATCACTTGAATCCTTAGGACAGGGAAGAAGCAGCCACCTGCAGGAACAAAAACCAGAGGAGACTCTCTTGAGATGCACTAGGGGCACTTGAACTCACAGCAGGGATTGGCATCTCTCAAGGCTTGAACATTCACAGTGGTTCCTTAGTTCAGGAATCAAATTGCTATGTGAAAAAAAGGAAAGCAGCTGCCTACAAGAGATCAATTTAAAAACGCCTGTTGAGACCAATGACTGGAAGTGCTGTTCACCTGGATATAGAGTAAGTGTCCATTATCACTATGGGGGCAACTTTGCACACCTGTGCAGCTCTACTCAGCAGTGAGTTGTGCTGAATTGAACAGGGTACATCTCTCAGGTAAGAGGGTATAAGATTGCAGCCTAATTGGGGTGGCGGGTAGGAACGTTGATCAAATGGGAAAAAATAGGTCAAGGCTTAAGACTTCTGACTGTTTCTGAATAATTACAGTTCTCATTTAGAACCATTCTAGGTTGTTTGTGTGTTTAAACTCTAGCTACTTGAAGAGAAGAAGGAAAATGAGGAAAAAGCATTCCCTTGGGCAATTCCTACTATTTTGCTTGTGTACATTTCTTGAAAGCATCAATGAAATGTTTTTAAATAACGAGTGTGGCCACCTCTGCCTTTTACTGGGAGGGAGACTTTTTAGCAGTCCATCTGGCAAGCTCTGGCTAGCTCTGCAACTGGAAACATGCTGAACCCCATTAAGGATGCACCACCCGCCACTCAGCCTCAGCAACAGAGTTCATGGGGGGGGGGCTGACTCAGGACTTCATCCCAACATTTCTTCCATATGAAGCTGCTGCATATCAATTCAGGCCATTGGTCCATCGTGTGTGTTTTTGTGTAGACAACAGACAAACAGATAGGACTGGTCTGTTGGTGAATTGCAGCCCTTTCCTGTTTTCCTTCGCAAGTGCTAATAGGTGCAGATTGATAAAGTATTTATGGGAGCGCAGGAGGCCTCCCACCACCACTTTGCTTTAAATTACAGTATCTGGAGGAGAGTTCATTCACTTTTCATCACCTGTTCTTCAAGCACTGGTATGTTTCCTCCATAAATGTTCCTTTCCTTTTTCCTTTCCTTGGGGAAGAGAACCTTGCAATGCCCTGCTTCTTCCTGCTCCTTCTCAGTATACTTACTTATTTGGAAGTTAAAGGAGCACTAAGCACTCCAGGCAGCTTCTCGCTCCCATCACTGTATGAATCCATCCACCACCACCCCCTGCCCCCTCCCCCAATTCAGGAAGTAGCTGTGGAAGCCAAAGAAAAGAAGCCTTGTGGCTCTTTCAAGGGCTGTTGCTGCAATCCTGCCTAGCACACCTACCGAAAGCCCTATTGGAAAAAAATGCCCAGCACTGCAGTGATGGCAGCTTAAGCTTGCAAAGATTACAGGATACTTCGTCAGATGCCTTTTTCTTCACAATGCATTTTGGGGGCATCTGCAGCCTATTTCTGCAAAGCATTTACTTAAAGGGTGTGTGTGTGTGTGTGTGTGTGTGTGTGTATGTATGAAAAGTCCAACCCTCTTCCGTAACTCTTGTGCAACTCCTCACATACAATCTGGAGGAAAGTCATTTTGTGTCAGAGGTGCAACTGACTGGAGTGGGAAATCAATTTTTCAAAACAAGTGAAACCCTAGACAACTCTACTCGGATTTAAGTCCCACTGGGTTCAATGAGACTTACTGTGTAATGCGATCCTATACTGTGCATGTTTACTTGGGTTAAATGAATAGCTTTTAGAGGGGGTAGCTGTGTTTGTCTGTAGCAGCAAAGTGTGTTCATATGGTGCTCAAGTAAATGTAGCAGGCTGCAGGCTCTGTTGCCCCGTTTTCCCAAAACCTGTCAAGATTGAAAAGTGCTCCAGAGGTACCATCCCTCCTTTTTTTGCAACATACGTATTTTTGCAAAAAAAATTGAGGCAGAATTTATATCTACAACCATGGAACGATTCTATATGTTATGTACCTATATATACATATATAATTTAAAGCCTTCCTTCGACTTGCAACTTTCCCAAGCGCTCTCCCCCCGTGTCTACACTAGAGGGCAGAAAAGAGCAGCAGCTGAACGGAGCTGCTTTTGGTTTGGTTTGTTTTTTAACTCCAAAAACCCACCCCAAACCTTTTTTTCCCCTCACTGCTCCAAATCTTCCTTTTTCCTCTTTCCAAAGTCCAGAGGCGAGTTCCTTGTGGCGGAAGAACACCGGTATCTCCATCTGCAAAAGCAGAAAGCGTCTCCACTCGTGCGCGCCTGCTCCACCGCCACCAGGCAATAGCTGAGCAGAGCCCCTGTGCCTAGAGGTGGGGAAGGAAAGAAAGAGGGGGGATCGTATCCTCCCCACACAACTGAGATTTCTTTCTTTTTTTTAAGAGGGTGGGTGCGAGGGAGAGAAAGGAGACGCGTGTCGGGATCCCATTCTAAGGCTGCAGCGCCGGCGGCGGCGACACCCGCGTCCGGCGATCATGCGGGCGCTTCGCTTCCCAATGTGCCGTTTCGTCTCTCCTTCCTCCCCTCCTTTTTTCCCAAGGCACCCGCGATCGGAGACTTAAATGGGATTTAAAAGTCCTGCTCCTCCGCCAGCGACCAAGGGACTGCAGCGAAGAGCGCGAGCGCAACGGGAGCGAGGCGAAGGGGGCTCTCTGGGGCTACGGAGCTGAAGAGCCCCGTCCGAGGGAGGGAGGGTGGGAGGAGGGCGGGCAGGCAGGCAGGCGGGGGGTTCGAGGGGAAAAGGATGCGCCCCCAAGGCAGCTTTCTGAGGGATCGCAGCGAAACAATGCACTAAAACGTGATGAAGCTGGAATTAGCACCGCTCTCCAAACTCAAAGCAGCGGCGGCCGCAGCAGCAGCAGCGAGCAGGGGGTGAGTAGAAAGACTGGAGGTGAGAATGGTAGGGGCACGAGTGCTTCTGCTGTGTGTGTGTCGCCCCCCTCCCGCCCCCCTGCAGCAGAATTTGCTCCCCAAACGCAGCGAGGCTGGTTCTTAAACCACCTTAAAAAAAAAGAAAAAGTAATTGGAGGATTGTACCTTGCCCAGTGGTGCAGTTAGATAATTTTATTTATTTGATTTAGTAGAATCTTAGAATTGCAGAGTTGGAAGGGACCCTCCTGGGTCATCTAGTCCAACCCCCCCCGCAATGCAGGAACCTCAGCTAAGGCATGGCCATACAATCTCTGCTTAGAAACCTCCAAGGAAGGAGAGTCCACCACTTTCTGAAGGAAACTGCTCCTCCCATCAAAAAGTTCTTCCTGATGTTTAGTCTCCTTTCTTGAAAGTTGAAGCAATTGGTTTGGGACCTGCCATTCTGAGCAGGAGAAAACAAGCTTGCTCTATCTACCATGTGATAGGCCTTCAAGTATTTAAAGATGATATCATATCTCCTCTTTACCAGGCTAAACATACCCATTTCCATCAACTGTTCCTCATAAGGCTTGGTTTCCAGACCCTTGATCATCTTGGTTGCTCTCCTCTGCACACGTTCCAGCTTGTCAATATCCTTCTTAAACTGTGGTGCCCAGAAGTGGACACAGTACTCCAGGTGTGGTCTGACCAAGGTAGAAGAGAGCATGATTATTACTTCCCTTGATGTGGACACTAAAATACTTCAGTTGATGCAGCCTAAAATAACATTCACCTTTTTTTACTGCTGCAACACACTGTTGAGTCTCATGACTTCATAGGGGAAGAGGTGTAGCACAGTGATAGAGCATCATCCCAGCTTTTCTGGGTCGAGCTGGGGAAAACCCCTCCCTGCCTTTTCATCCAGTCCAGGTAAGGCTGACCTTAACAGACCAATGGTCTGATTTGGTGTTAGGCAGCACCCTATATTGTTCTTCTTTAATTCAGCCCTTTATTCAGAACCATGAGGACTGGAATCTATTCATGTTCATGGGGAGGGATTTATGGGAAGAGCACCTGCTCTGCATTGCCGAGGGTTCCAGGTATGGCCTCTCCAGGTATGGCTGGGAATGTCCCCTGCCCAGAACCGAGGGCAGCTGCTGCCAGCCAGCGTTGGCAACACTGAGCTATACGGACTAATGGTCTGACTCAGTATGAGGCAGCTTCTTATGTTCCTGTGTCACTTCATTTCAATTATGAATTGCTTCCCATTAAACATCACCAAATGATTAAAACACACACGCACTATTATAATATCACACACACACAACACACACACGTATATACCATTATACACATACATACACTTGCATGCACACATATATACAATATGTATAATATATAAATCATACAAATTTCAAATTCATTTCAGGTACAGGCTGGGACTAAAAGGAAACCCCACTTTAAAAAGTAGAGACTGTAGACTGAGCGGCCCCCCCAACCGTCTTTAGATGGTGGAGTGCATTAGATGTGATAAGCCAGCCTTGCTTACGCTTAGGGAACTTGCAGCTTGTTCTTTTCCCCTGAAGACCCCAAAGACCCACTTTTCCCATAAGGCAATCTGAAGCAAGTGAAGGAAAAAATAAAGTAGGCTTGAAGAGCTGTAAGTTCATCAGGTCTAGAGTATAAAGTTTCCTAACTGTAGTTCTGATCAGAGATGTAAGATCTGAGGATGAGGAGATCTCTCTCTCTCTATCTGATCAAGGAGAGTGGCACCATCAGAACAGGCACAGGTCTGGTCTCCTGCCTGGCAGAATGAACAATCCTGAAGTAAACAAACCAATACACATTGCCCTCCAATGGTGGGTTCCCCCCATAATGCCATTTGAAGGAAAGCACATTTCCATCTTAATGGGACAGAGGCAGGTCAGACCATCAAACATCTGAGAGCCTCAAATGACCTAACTGTATCTCTGACCAAGGAACAGGCAGAGAGGTGTGATATCTGGCCATGGGAGGGGTGTGTGTGTGTGGACATGTAAGGGTATGTAGTTTTGGTGTACTTTGCGGGAAATCTGCTTTGGCTAAGGGCAAAAATGAATGAATTTTTTTAAAAAAAACCCAACTGCTCCCAGGCAAGACTGTCAGAAGATTGAAAGGCAAAGGTCTGGAAAAGGTTGGTGGAAGGTGTATGTGTGTGTGTGTGTTATATTGTCTACTCTGGTGGAGGAGGAAAGAGGGAGATATAAGAACCTGGAATGGGCAGGCGGGCAGTGAACTTATTTAAAAGGCCTTTCTTAGCTCCCTGAGATGAGATGAAGGAAGGAAGGAAGGATTCCTGAATTATTAAGATGACTTTTGTCTATGTGAGAATGTGGTACAGGGATTGTGCCCTCTCATCATTGGCAAAAAAAACCCCCAGTAACTAATACTAGTTTTCTGCATCAGAAGGATGTGTTCATGTACCTTCATCTCCCGTCAGGAGGTGGGGGCAGGGACAGGTAGCAAAGCGTTAAACCTCACAGTCACCTAGGCAGCAATCCTAAGCATGGATCCTGGGCCTGTGATGCAGAAGTGCTGTGGAAGGGAAGGATTAGGTGTGCAAGAAGACCTCTTGCTTTCAGAATCTATAACCTCCCTTCCCCAAAATGTGTCATGTTTCCTGGAGACACATGCTTTGCATGCAGAAGGTCCCAGGTTCAGTCTCCCAACATCTTCAGGTGGGACTGGCAGTGTCTGCTGCAGAGCTGCTGCCAGTCAGTGTAGACAGTATTGAGTTGGTTGAACCAATGGTCAAACTTAGTATAACTTCCTGTTGTTCATTAGGAGTATTTATAGCTTAGTGGCAAAGCACATGCTTTGCATGCAGAAGGTCCCACCGTCCCATGTTCAACCTCTGGCGGAGAAAAACTTGGCCTGAGATGCTGGAGAGCTGCTGCCAGTCAGAGTCAGGGGGCAATGCTGGATGCGGTGGAGCAAAACTCAGTGCTGGAGTATTTGCTTTGCAGGTGGAAGGCCCAAAGTTCAGCCTCCAGTTATGAGACCCTCCTCGTTGAGGAGCTATTGGCCACAGTGGTCCAGGCTTCACCAGCACTCTTAAGGTCTTTTGGACTCCAGTTCCCATCACACCTGAGCACTGGCTGTTCTGGACAGGTTTCACGGGAGTTGCAGTCCAACATCTTGATGGCACCAGGTTGAAAAGGGCTGCAGCAAACTATTGCAGGATGGCTCAGCAGAAACTGGAACACAGAACACTGTCTTACACCAAGTCAGACAACGAGTGCATTTAGCTCAGCACTGTCTACAGACCTCAGCAGCTGCCCAGAGTCTTATCAGGCAGGGATTTATCCCCCGATCATAGCTGGAGGTGCCAGGGATTGAACCTGGCACCTTCTATATACAATGTAGGTGCTCTGCCACTCAGATAATACTGAACTGTTGCACTACCCCTAAGCATAAAGCATTCCAGCCCCCTGTTTTGAATTAATTAGGAGCTAAGGAAGCTGCCTTCTACTAAGCAAACCATTGGTCTACTGAGGTCAGTGTCAACTACCCTGACCAACAGCGACTCTTCAGGTTCGGGACTGAACCTGGCATCTTCTGCATGCAAAACAGATGCTCTCTGCTCCTGAGCTGTGGGCCTTCTCTTCTAAGGGAGTGTGCAAGTGAAGTACCTCTTATTGAGACAGAGTGCTGCTAGTTAAAAGAGATCAGGTAGCACTAACTGACAGGAAGCAACTTCTGCCTGAGACCTTGGAGAGCTGCTGCTAGTCAGATTAGATGACAGCCTGGCCTGGTGTAACACAGCTTCCGATATCTGCATGCTCTGGTTACGTCCTCAGCACAAGCTAATTTTTAGATGCATATTTGGCAGATTGTGTGAGTCTGCCTATGACTGACTCTGCAGAAAAGTAGTGGTGGTGGGGAAGAGAGAGAGGGAGAGAGAAACATTTCTGTTTTGCCCAGACTTTGCTTCAGCATGTCTGAAAGCCTCAGAACGGCTCCTCCTTTTTGCCCAGGTATACCTGCCTGCCATCTCTGTTGGGTTTTCTCCCCCAGGAGTTAGGCGTTTGCGTTTTGAAGGGGAAACACCTGCCTAGCTTTAGAGCTGGCTCTGAATCAGAGAGGTGGATGATTGCAGCTTTCAGGGGGGGAAGAGAGAAGTGGAAAGGGACTGAGCTGGAAAAGTAAAGCCTAAGATTTATCAATGGGAGGGAGAAGAGACCAAGCGTGCGCACGAGAGAGAGAGAGCGCAGGTGGATGGTTGGCATTATGGGGAAACTCATACATGTAAAGCTGCCTTATACAGAGCCAGACCCATTGGTTCATCAAACCCAGGGCTGGCTTTCCAGAGTTTCAGGCTGAAGTCATTCCCAGCCATACCTGGAGATGCCAGAAATTGAGCTTGAGATCTTCTGCATGCCCTTTGCCTAACAATAAAAATAAGGTTCCAGAGCTAGAGCATCACCACCTGATATTTATATTTTTGCTTCTTAACAGCAAGACAGTCTTTAAGTGGTTTTCAAGCATTATAATAGATATTGATATAACTAAAAAGAAGCAAGCCTGCAATAGCAAATAAAACAGTAGCTCCCTCCCCCCCCTCCGCCAAGCAAAAACAGAAGGAAACCTATGAGCACATTTAGAAAACATCTTTAAGGGTCAGGCATTGCCACCCCCTTCGCCCTCTCTCTTGCCAAGCCACATGTTGAATGATAGCTGCTGAGGCTTTGTTGGAAGGCCTTCAGAACCCAACACCTGGGTAGGCAATTGCAGCGGTCCCTGATGGCAAATGGGACACAGCCCAACAGACCTCCGTCTCCCCTCAGTAATGCATTGGTCACTCAGACCTGTAACATATTAGCTCTTAAGTGCATGGGCAGCTGGTCATCTATGACCTCCAGAAACATGTTTGTAAGCATGGATGGGAGCATGGAGGTGTGTGTGTTGGGAAGGGGCGGGGAGGATAAACCAGTGATGGGGAACCTCTGACCCATGGACTTATTTGAGCTCAACCTGTCCTGCACCTGGTGTCATATACAAGCCAAAACAGCGGGCAAAAAGGTTTGTAAGCACTAACAACCAGCAAGTCACCCATGTGTCAAACTTGGCAAGGGGTGTGTGTGTGTGTGTGTGTAAAAGATAAGAGCTTAGCCTGCTGGCTGCATCCAGCCGCCCCAGTAGCAAGCATTTCTTATAAGACAAGGAACCTGTGGCCTGCCTGATGTCACTAGTAGCCCCTTCAGCATGGCCAGATGGTCTACGCCTGGAGGGCTGTGCACTCAGCAAACCTAATAAAAGGAAAAATAGAAAGAAGGAAAACCCCATTTTGAAAGTTTGCCCCTCTCAGTTACAGGCCTGATAACTGAAAGCTGGGTTTGCTTTTTCCATGGAAATGGAGAGAGGAGGGGGGGGGGTGTTGCCAGTGTTTTCCTGGAAGCAGGTTCTCTCTCCCCTCCCTCTCACACTTTTCCTGTGATGTTGTGACTCTCCTTCATGTTTCAGGCTCAAATGCCGCTGGCTGCCTACAACCAATGTAAACCAGCCAATGTGCTCCCAGGGGAAGGTTGTGGATCACTGTGTGCCAGTAGTACCCTGGCTAATTTATTGCCTTTTTTGTTACAGGCTCAGCTTGCTAACCTTATTCTCCTTTTCTTTAGCTGGTGACCTGTTGCTGCAAGTTTCTATCTGAAGATATTTTGAAACTGAAGTAACTTTTGTGTTTTCTTCTTTTTAGGGGATTCCCTTTTCTCTGGACCGTTTTCTATTTCACCTGTTTCCTAGGATTCACACAAGGAGGTCCTGAAGGTAAATTTCAATTTTGAGAGTCCTTCCCCACCCACTTTGGTAGCGGGTGGGTAGGTGAAGAGAAGTCTTTTATCGAGCAAACCATTGATTGCTTTTCTGCTTGAAGCACTCAGGGCAAGGTAGAAAACATAAAAGCTGGGGTGGGCACCCTCTGTCCTCTGATCTGCGCCTTGAGAAGTACATAAAGCTGAAAGGGGAAGTGGGAAAGAGCGCCACTCTTCCAACTTCCTCCTTCAGCTCTATGTACTTTTCAAGAGGAAAAAACATGGCCACCTAAACAACCTCATCACCAAGGGTACCATGGCTTTCACAGGCACCATTTTAGCGACCCCTGGTTTAACAAGGAATTCCTACCTGGTTGTGCTTCTGTGTGCCACAGAACACCTGCTACTCCTGTGTAGGGGAATGAGTGTACAGGGAGAGGAGCAGGGCCACCCTTTCAGCCCTCCCCGAGTGCATCTTTCCCCACATCCATATGTTGCAGAAGAACAAAACCGAGCATGTGAGCTGCTGTTCTTGAGTCGGGGGGATAGCCTAATCAGGACACACAACTAGGTGTTCCAGTTGCATGGAGCTCCTACTTGTGAGCCAAAGCTCAGATATTAAGCTTTCTTCACACACAACTGCAGCCAACACGTCACTGTGAGAGAGAAACATATGATGCCCGGGGCAGCAGTTAAAGCAGAACCATGCTTTTCTCTCACATGAATAGGGATAAAGATGTCCAGCAATGTGCAGTGCCTTGATACATGGTAATGGTTGGAGTAGTGGCTTGCGTATTAGGGGGGAAAGAAGATGGAAGAGGACAAAAATTTGAACAAAATTTGTAACTTCTAACAAGTATGGGTTGTATCCAGTGTTGAATCTACTCAGGGTAGACGTGTTGAAATTAACATACATGTCTAATTTAGGTTCATTAATTTCAGTGGCTCTACTTAGTTGGATACAACCCTGTATTCATCAGTAAATTTAGAAATAATTGCCATTTAAATAGATATGCAATGTGTTTTACCCCAGTGGGAGAGGCTATGTCCAGGTGACCCCAGTGCCACCTCAGTCTGCTGCCCAGATGCCACGGTTGCTGGGGAACTTTGTGGCCCTTGCTGCTGCTTCTGATGATTTACCTTTATGTTGGGCTTAGGCTGGTGAGTCCTTCAGAGGATGCCTTCAAATAGAGAGCCATCCTCTAAAGTAGGCTGTGTAGCCACCCTACGTATGGGGTGGGTTAAGTTGGAAATGGCATTGTGTGCTATTATACTAATACTGTGCATGGCTTTCCCCAGATATACACTAGAGGTGAAAGTTACCCACTTTCCCCCTGCCAGATAATTATGTTCGGTAGGTTTGGGATGCTCGGTGGTTAGAAATGGAGAAAGTCTGCTGCATATGTATACAAGCTCACCTTGCACCTGCAAGGTCTTCTTGGACTCTTCCCCTGCGAAAAAGAATCTGATAGTAGTGTGCAGCTGGGACAACTCATCTTTGATTGAACCATAACCTAGTTGACAACACATCAAGTAGTTGAAGGCTGGTGGTGTTAGGATGGTGTCTTGTGTCAATTCAGACCATTGGTCTATCTAGCTCAGTATTGTCTACACTGACTGGCAATGGCTCTCCAGGGTTTCAGACTGGGGCTCCTCCTATTCTACTTGTAGACGCCAGGGATTGAACATGGGAGTTTCTGCATGCAAAGCACATGCTTTGCCACTGAATGATGACCTTCCTGCCTGTTGCTGGTTCTGCATTGTTTACAGGTGGTTGTACTTGAACTGATGATCCTGACTTGCACTTAATGTTCTTATTGGTGCATCCCATATCTATTATCATTATCATTAACACTGCTCAGAAGAGAAGGCTTACTGAATTGAGTGGGCCTTATTCCCGGGTAAGTGGGGTTAGAATGGCAGCATTGGGCTCTAAAGTACTAATGAATGATGGTCTCCAATGGTTGCAAACCTCAAGCATCCCTCTATTCTTGCTCATCCATCACTCCTGAAGTTTGAACTAGAACTCAGGTGTGAGCAAACTTTATGCTTTATTTCATTTGTGCTAGAATCTCAAGATCCATCAAATTAAACCTGATGCAAAAAATGTATACCGATGTTAGAATTAAGCAACTTTAAGCACAGAAATGTGTTTTCAGTGGCAGTTTTGAACAGACCTCATGGTCCTCCACTCCTGGTTCCCCTATTCATTTTGTCAGCATAATTGAAAAAAGGAGTCATTTTGTTGCTGTCGTAGTTAAGCAGTTGGACACTGGAAACTGACCAATCTACTGCAAATCATGCTGTGATCTCCCAGGAGACCCAGACATTCTTTCTTCTGCCTCACTCTGCGAAGTAGATGGTGTCAAGGTCCTTCTCATCTTCCCATTAATGCAGGTCATTGCTTGGCCTCTTTGCTTGTCCCTCAGAACCATTTCCTCCTCTTTCCCTGCCTTCACTGAAGAGGGTTTATAATTCAGCAAACACATTCCATATGCCATATGGAATGGGTTTGCTGAGTTATGGAGGGAAGGAGTAGGAAAAATGCACTCTTTCTGCTACAAGAGAGAATGGGTTTTCTCCCATTCAAAGTGGCTGCAGGCTGAATATGAGGTTAGTGGGTCTTCTTGTTTCTGCTGCTGCCACATGTTCCACTTCCAAAATGTTAGGAGGTGTCAAAATTCAGCCCCAGCCCAGATTTCAAACCCCAGGTCTCCTCAAGGGGAGCTAGACTTGCCAATCAGTGGTGGCTCTTTGCCATTGGGACTAGCATGGAGGAAGGCGAGGAAGGCCCAAAAGTAGGTGGAGCCAATGACAAGCAGAGCCAACTAATTCTAGTTTTGCTCCCATACTCCTCCCTGCTCAGTTCTCCAAGGCTAAGAGAGAGGAAGCTGAAATGCAGGGCTACCTCTTGGACTGGTTGTAGGTAAGAAGTCTGGCAAGTGGGGTCTCGCTGAGGGCAGACCGGTTGGTTGGGCAGTGTACCAGTTGCCCAAAGGAACCATTCTTCACTGCCTCCAGCAGGTCTCCACATTGAATCTGAGTTTCCCTGCTCCAGGACTGGCATTCCCCTCCCCACAACCCAACAACCAGCTGCCTCGGTTCCTGCCCGGCTTTCAGACCTGCCCGTCTTGTGTCGCTCAAGGGCACAGGAGCAGAGGAAACAGTGAGCCACACAGGAGCATCAGAGCTGCATGCGAGGCTATTCAGGAGGAAAAGGAAATGCATGGAAGTACCTGCCCAGATCCGGGCCTGTGAGCCAGGAAGGGGTGGGACCTTCCAGTTCCTTTGTAAAATTCCCGGCTGAGCTGCTTCGTTGCTGAAGCAACAGCTTCCTTTCAAGCTGCTGTCCCTCCGCTGTAAGGTAAAGGGACCCCTGACCATTAGGTCCAGTTGTGGCCGACTCTGAGGTTGTGTCGCTCATCTCGCTTTATTGGCCGAGGGAGCCGGCGTACAGCTTCCGGGTCATGTGGCCAGCATGACTGAGCCGCTTCTGGCGAACAAGAGCAGTGCACGGAAACGGCGTTTACCTTCCTGCCGAAGCGGTACCTATTTATCTACTTGCACTTTGACGTGCTCTAGAACTGCTAGGTTGGCAGGAGCTGGGACCGAGCAACGGGAGCTCACCCCATCGTGGGGATTCAAACCACCGACCTTCCGATCGGCAAGTCCTAGGCTCTGTGCTTTAACCCACAGCACCACCCGCGTCCCATGTAAGAGGCAGTAACTGCCTCTAAATGCCAGATGCTGGGAATCACAAGTGGGGAGAGCTGCTGTTGCACTCAGGTCTGCTTGCGGGGTTCCCTTAATGGGCATCTTGTTGGCCACTGTGATTGCAGGATGCCAGACTATTTATTTATTATTAATTTGAGTTATTACCCACCCTTCACCCTAAGACCCCAGAACAGATTACAACAATAAAACATGCAATTCTAAAACAAATAAGCAATTGCAATTATTACATAAGAAAAATCAGTTCCATATATAAAACAGATGCAGACTGGGGTGGTGATCTCAGCATATGTGGGTGGTTGGAAGAGAAAGGCGGAATGGCCTTTGGCTTGATCCTGCAGGGCTCTGCTTATCTTCGTAGGGAGAGGATATGGACACAGTTATCTGTGCCTCAATAACGGCCAGGCTGGATTACTGCAGTGTTGGGGATTCCAGTCTGTGGGCACCAAAGGGCCTACAGAGATCTAGCAGGGCACCCACCAGGACTGCTAATCTCCTTTGACCCGATTACAATTTATAATGGCAGTGTGAGGGTCTCCTCACTCCCCCAAGCGCTGCTCCTGCTGCCAGTGGCTGCTAGCCACAATGGCAGTGCTCTAGTGATACCTCCTGAGGCAGCATGCCTCCAAATCCCAGTTGCTGGGAATCACTAGCGGATACAGCAATATTGCACTGAGGTTCTGCTGGAGAGCTTTCCACTGCGGCGTCTGGTTCGCCCCTGTGAGAACAGGGTGCTGGAGTAGATGGGCTTTGGCCTGATCCACCAGGACTCTTTTTGTGGTCTTAAGTTCCTTACCTGGGGAAACAGAGGTCATATTCACCCTATGCATTTAAAGCACTGGGATACTGTTCTAAACAGCCATGGCTTCCCACCAAATAATTCTGGGAGCTGTAGTTTGCTAAGGGTGCTGAGAATTCTTACAAGACCCCTTGTACAATTACATTTCCCTGAGTCGTTTAATAATCTGTCCCTCTTCATGAGGAACTATGGAAATGGTGAAGGAAATGGTGGTCCTTCTTATAGTACCACGAAACTCTACAGGGTTCTTTGTGATTCTTTGGCCACAACTGTTTTAAAGGGCATCATAGTGCTTTAAATGTGTGGTGTGAATGTGGCCAGACACATAGGGAATCAGCAAAAAATTGCTAGGGTGGGGGCTGGCCCTGGCCTGTAGGCCAGCTGTTGGTCACTATTGCCATATGGCATGGCTCGACCTCAGAGAACATGCTTTACTCTGCTGTGTTCTCTTTGCTTGTTAGTCTCCCCTTTTGCTTTACGATGATGGCACACAGAGCTTTCCACTCGGCTGACAGCCCAGCAATATTATAATGAGTTTCATCTGTTGCTGGCAATTCCCTTGGGGACATTGTGCCGGAGAATAGTTGGCTCTGCTGCCTTCCAGAAGGTCATTTGTCGGCCTAGTTCTTTTTAATAAAATACTATCACACTGCACTGACACTTAACAATCAAACTTCTATATATATATAATGGTACCTCAGGTTAAGAACTTAATTTGTTCTGGAGGTCCGTTCTTAACCTGAAACTGTTCTTAACCTGAGACACTACTTTAGCTAATGGGGCCTCCCGCTGCTGCCACGCGATTTCTGTTCTCATCCTGAAGCAACGTTCTGAACCCGAGGTACTATTTCTGGGTTAGTGGAGTCTGTAACCTGAAGCGTCTGTAACCTGAAGCGTCTGTAACCCGAGGTACCACTGTATATATATTCCTGGGTGGAGAAATAAAGCCTATGAAGATATGTCAGAGGGTGTGGGGTTTAGGCTGGGGACCTGCACAACCTATCCCATCCACTGGGCCAGTCAGGTGTGAGACCGGCAGCTGGGTGGAAGAAAATCAAAACTGATTGGCGGCTGAGGTCACCTAGTGAGTTTCATGGCTGGGTGGTAGGGTGATCACCTATAGGTCATAAAAGAAGGGGACTCATATTTGCATAAAATGTGCATACGTTGATGTACAGATGCAAATGAATAAATTATTTCTATCTTTTAAATAGAAATGCAATAGTGACACATCATGGACAGTCCCTCTTTCTTTCCCTTCTTACAGTCCTTTGTCTTTACACCAGACTTTATTTAACTTAGAGAACTCAGATTTACATAAAATTTGCATATGCTGATTCATCTCCCTTTGTAGGAGAAGGCTGTGACCAAGGCGACCTGTTTGCTTGCTCAGTCTGCTCTTCAAGTGTTGCCCACAATGGATGGGCAGTTTCAAAGCCCTCCTGTTTTCCTTCGTTAGGGTACCTTATTTTGAAACCAGACCACCCTTCAAAGAGAAGATACTTTAGAACTAAAGGCTGCCCCTCCGTAGAGAAGGTCACATGGCCACTGGACTAGAGCAGCGATGCGAACCTGGGTCTCTCTCAGTCACCCTAACCACTGCACTAAACAGCTGTGAAAGGAAGGGATGAATAAAGACTGACTCCTACAAGTTTGTGCAACATACTGTCTTGTACACTGAGTAACACTCAATGACCTGTGGCTGAAGGGCTGATGACAGGCAAGACAAGTCTCTAAGGGCTGTTTCATAAGCTCAAGGTCTGGTTGGATGTGGTCACTTAGCAACAAGCCTGTGCTTGCATGAAATCCATTACAACAGTAATTGATGAGTAGATAGAATAGTACAGTGGTAATTGATACATGGTGGTAGCCCACTAAGAACTCACATAACCCAGACCCTCCAAGTGTCCCTATTTTCCAGGGACGTCCCTGATTTAGAGCATCCATCCTGGTTTCTGATTTGATCCTGGAATGTCCTACTTTTCCTAAGGACGTCCCTATTTTCATTGGAGAAATGTTGGAAGGGTTACCAGACCCCCAAGCTGTCTGAAGTCAATTCTGTATAGGGAAGGTTTTTTGTTTACTGTTTTATTATGTTTTTATATACATATACAGTGGTACCTCGGTTTAAGAACAGTCCGGTTTAAGAATGCTTCTCTGCAAAACCGGAAATAGTGTCCTGATTTGAGAACTTTACCTCGGTCTAAGAACAGAATCTGAACGGTGGAAGAGCACCAGCGGTGGGAGGCCTCATTAGGGAAAGCACGCCTCGGTTTAAGAACAGTTTTGATTTAAGAACGGACTTCCAGAATGTATTAAGTTCGTAAACTGAGGTACCACTGTACTATATACATTACTATTTATACCCCACACATATTACTGGGTTACCCCAGTGTGTGTTTGTGTATATATAATTTCTGTACCACTTTATATTTTTAAGAAAAATATCAAAGTGGTTACAGTATATTAAATCAATTAATCAATAAAACAATCTGAAAAAAGTCAAATACAGTGGTACCTCAGGTTAAGAATGTAATTCGATATGGAGTTCCATTCTTAATCTGAAACTGTTCTTAACCTGAGGTACCACTTTAGCTAATGGGGCCTCCCGCTGCTGCCGTGCCACCGCCACACGATTTCTGTTCTCATCCTGAAGCAAAGTTCTTAACCTGAGGTACTATTTCTGGGTTAGCGGAGTCTGTAACCTGAAGCGTCTGTAACCTGAAGTATCTGTAATCTGAGGTACCACTGTACTGTATAGAGTAAACAGTCAAAGCAACATAATAGAAAACTAAAATAGTACCTTAAAGATTTCAAAATAGAACATTACAAAGGAGGTCAACTACAGAATACATATTTAACATAATAGGCCAAGTGGAAAGGGTTTTGTAGGGAGCGGCCTCCACACCTCACAGCCGCTTAATGTTCTTCCAGCCTCATGAGGAGCCTCTTCAGGACATCCCTATTTTCACTGGAGAAATGGAGGGTAGGAATAACTTATGTGCTGAAAGAGCTGCAACTGGTGGCCTGCTTTCCTCTAGGCACAATTCAGGGTACTCCAGAATGAGGCCACCAGTTGCAGTCCCTTTAACACAGGGGTTATGTGAGTTCTCAGTGTCTCAAATCCTAAAAGTCTTGGGCCTCAAATATCTGAAATACTGCCTCCATCCCTTTAGACCCTCTTGGATGTAAAGATTGTCAGAGAGGGCCCTCTTGGTAGCTCCACCATCTTCAGAATTGTGGGGAATAGTGGCCTGGGAGAGGGCATTCTCTGTGGTAGCCCCTTAGCTGTGAAATTCCCTCCTCACAGAAGTATGTCTGGCACTTTCAATGTGTAGCTTTCGTCATATGCTGGCCTCTGATTACACACACACACACACTGCACCCTTTGCTTATTTATTTGGTCTTTGTCTATTTTTCTTTCCATCCAGAGGACGGGATGTTTGGCGGCAGGGAGATTTTCCATAAAACACAGACACACACTTTTATATAAGCATATATAATCTTAGGACCAACACCATTATTTTAATGGTAAATTTTCATTGATTTTAATACTGTATTTTTTACATTCTTGTAACTAGCCCATGAGACCTTATGGCAAAGAACGGGTAAGAAATCTAAATGATAATGATAATGTAAACAAATAAATAAAATCTGAGGACGGGAGGAACTCCTGAGATGTCCCCCCTTTTAAGGATAACCAAAAGGAGTCACTGTGCTATTGCCACAGCTGCCTTGTTGGTATGCATCGTTGTCCAAACATCTGTTGGTTGGTGAGCTCACCCCCTTTCCCTCTCCTTTAATAGCAAAACCGTCTCCCTTGGATTTGTGCAAAGTTTGAGAGCATTGGAAGACCTTCCTGTGTCATCAGTGCCACCAGTGTGGTGTAGTGGTTAAGAGCGGTAGTCTCATAATCTGGGGAACCGGGTTCGCGTCTCCGCTCCTCCACATGCAGCTGCTGGGTGACCTTGGGCCAGTCACACTTCTCTGAAGTCTCTCAGCCCCACTCACCTCACAGAGTGTTTGTTGTGGGGGAGGAAGGGAAAGGAGATTGTGAGCCGCTTTGAGACTCCTTAAAAGGGAGTGAAAGGCGGGATATCAAATCCAAACTCTTCTTCTTCTTCTTCTTCATCAGCAGGCAACGAGTGTTTTAAGGCTCTTGACAGGTTGCTGAAGCCTTTGAAAGGGTCTTGCTGTTCAGGTCTCTTCTCTCCCCCTGCCTCACCACCAGGTCTGTCTCCAGCTTTAAGGTAGACACCCTTGCAGTGTGGTCCTCTCTTAACAGAAATGGGCCTTGGTGGCCTTATCCAACACTGGTGGGCAGCAGCGCCAGGATCAGAGCTTGGCTGCTGTGCTGGGTCTAAACTGCCACTTTAATTTCTCACGATACTCCTGCCCTAGCACTGCTCTGGGGCAGTGTGAGGGATTTAAGTGGTGGTTGAGAGACACAGGTATCTGGCATGGTCAGGATCTTTGGGGAAGTGTCACCATAGTGGTGGATATTGCCTGGATCCTATCCTGATGCTGGACTTCCATGACTATTTCCTCCACCTGGGAGAACTCAGAATATTTGTTCGTTCAATTTGGACCAGGCCTTCCTCCAAGTAAAACAGGGTAGCCTATACCATCCCCCACAATATTACTTTGCTACAGCCCTGCGAGGTTAATTAGGGCTAGAGTAAGGGGATGTATTGTGGAATCAGTTGCCCTAGTGGAAATGTCAGCCCATATCGTGCCGCCCCTGATATAATTTGGATTATCCATTTCTAGGGAGAATCCAGTCAGGGTTGCTGCTGCTGCTGCTGCTCCTGCTGCTGTTGATGTTGTTTTTAAACAAAAGCCCTGTGTTTGTGATATCTTAGTAACAATATTCAGCCCTTTCTGGAATGCTCAAAGTAACTGGTTCAAATGAGTATCATGGTTTCAGGTGGGATTTCAACTCCAAGTCTTGCTGGATCCTAGGATGACATTCTAACTGTGGTTGCCAACAGTTTGGATCTCTGGGCACATTTACAAATTGAGGAAACTACTGTGGACACCTCACATACAGAGGCGTAGCGTGGGTTCTCAGCACCCGGGGCAAGGCAAGTAATTTGCGCCCCCTAACCCGTGGATTTTAGCACTCGAGTCTCTTCCGCGCCCCCCTAGATGTTGCGCCAGGTGCACCCCCCACGCTACGCCACTGCTCCCACCACAAGTCTTCAGGACAGCCATCCGAAGGCTGGCGGTGGGAGGAGGTCTCTCCGCCCCACCGCCAGCCTTCGGAGGAGGTCCGAGGACAGTGGGGAAGACGCGCTGCGCTTCCCCGCTGTCCCGGAGATTTCCCTATGGACTTTCGCCTCCAAAGGGCCGGCCAAACGCGCCCCCCAATGTTGCGCCCGGTGTGACCGGCACCCCTAGCACCCCCCACGCTACGCCACTGCTCACATATGCCATAACTAAGCAAGCATCACAAACCTTTCTAGGTTGGGGGGAACCTCGGGCCAAGGGACCAAATATGGCTCTTCAGGCATCTCAGTATAGCCCTTGGACTTCACCTCAGGCCACATGGCCTCACTAGCCATACCCTCTTTCCTCAGGCCACACCAAAAGTTCAAAGGTAAAATTTATGTTTGTCCCTCCTCCCGCCTTTGCCTCTGGCCTCACATGTGCCCCCGCAAGATTCCCTATCCTTGACTTGTGCTATTGGCTACAACACAATGATTATTTGACGCCCCATCTTCGCAGGGGGAGGGGACCAGGTATCAAAAGTGTGTGGGCTGTTGTTGTTTTTTGGTAATGTCAGGCAGGTACTTTCCTTAGCCTCCCTCTTTTGCTCCTGGAAGGGTTTATAGCGATATAGCAGTGACTAGGAGCAATATGAGTGGCAAAATTGTGCTTTAAAATATGCAGGAAAGAGAAGAAAAAAAAGGTGTGGAGACTGAAAATAAGAAAGTTTCTTGAAGCTGAGTCTGTTTATCAATTTTTGCAAAACATAAAGCAAAAGAGAGAGAGGAGCAGAACCTGTGGTATTAGCTTTTTTTTATAAAATGCAATCTCCCTCCTCCCTGTCCGATTTATTACTTCCTCACGTAAGAGATGAACATCTGGCGAAATCACTTAAGCAAACATTTTTCAGTCTGCGCTGTATGCTAACGTTGAGAAAAGGAGGACTAAAATATTTAGCTGTTTCCCTCTCTCTTTTGGGGGATAGCCATATTAATATACTGTACTGGAGTTCTCACTCATGTTTCTCCACTCCCAGTGGAGCTAGGGAATGCTGACATGTTTCTAGTCTGGCAGTAGGCCCTGCGACACACATGTAACCATCTCCACCTTATTTATTTATTTAAATATGTATAGGCCGCATTTTCATAAAAAAATATGGCAAATCAGTATACAGTATACAAAATTACAGTAAGAGAAATAAAAAATGTCCGTAAAACCATTACATTGCAAAGGACTGAATAGCACAGTTCTTAGAAGACATCTAAATGGGGGCTGGAACATGATGGAATAAGGGTCACCAACATGATGCTCACAAAAAGTCTCCATAGATATTCCCTCTACTCCTTTTCTGTTTGTTCTGGCTCAGCCACTTCTACACCCCCCCCCCAATAGAAGCCATTTTGTGTTGTTGTTGATTAAATTTGTATACCTCCCATCATCCATAGATGTCAGGGTAATTCACAGCATAAAAATACAAGATAAAAACACAAAATACAAAGTGAAAGCAAGAACAAAACAAAACAATACACACTTCTCCCACCCCTTCCCACTCGCCTCTCCACAGCAACCACTTTGTGACTTGGTGCCCACAGTATTTCCTGAAAATTCCAAATGTGCCCCCCGGCCCAAAAAAGTTGGTGGCCCTTGTATAAACATGACTAATTAAAACAATCCAATCCAACCCAACACAATTAACATACAGCCATCTAAATTAATCTTTTAAAAATAGCCAAAATCAACCACTAGAAGCCCATTTGATTTTTTAAAAATAAGTGTTTTAGTTTCCATTTAAAAGGCAGCAACAAGGTGAGTTTTCTAGAGCTGGGTGAGTTTTCTAGAGCTGTGGAGCCACCACAAAGAAGTGTGTGTGACTGACTCAGAGCTAGGGTAAAGTTACAGTGGACAGGGCCCCTTTAGTCAATGTCAAAGCTCAGGCAGGTGTGTGTGTGTGTGTGTGTGTGTGTGTGTGTGTGTGTTCTCCTTAGAGCAGGCATGGCCAAACTCGGCCCTCCAGATGTTTTGGGACTACAACTCCCATCATCCCTAGCTAACAGGACCAGTGGTCAGGGATGATGGGAATTGTAGTCCCAAAACATCAGGAGGGCCAAGTTTGGCCATGCCTGCTTTAGAGTAACCAGATCCAATATTGTTTAGGGTGCGGGTAGGCAACCTTCTCTCTCTTGAGGGCTTCATTCTGTCTTTTGCCAGTGGTGGACAGGACCAAGGACAAAAGCGTGTGAATTTATAATTCATAGATAGATGGATATGGAGTTATATGCCACCACCGCCCTTCTTGCAGAGGGCTTTGGAAATTTAGGCTGAGGGCTATAAGCTGCTTAAAGCTGGTTCAATGCATTGCAGATCAAGGCTAGCGCTTTTGATTTCCAGTAAACAACTGATTCCTTTTTCTCATATGGAAGTGAGGTGAGGAGGATGGAAGTGTGTGGGTGGGGAAAGACTGCTGGCTGTTGATGTAGTTTTGTAGATATAATTTACATTTGAGGGCGGGAGGCAATGGGAAGGTATATAGTGGTACCTCTAGTTACGAACTTAATTTGTTCAGGAGGTCCGTTTGTAACCCGAAACTGTTCTTAACATGAAGTGCGTTTTCGCTAATGGCGCTTCCTGCTGCCGCCGCACCGCCATTGCGTGACTTCCGCTCGCATCCTGGGGCAAAGTTCGCAACCGGGAGCATCTACTTCCGGGTTAGCGGAGCTCGTAACCCAAAGCATTCGTAAGGAGGGCAGTACATAACACGAGGTCCCACTGTATGGGGAAAGACTGTAACTCAGTGGCAGAGAGTTGCTTTGCATGCAGAAGGCCCCAGCATCTCCATGGGGGGGGGGGTGAGAGAGAACCCTGTCTTGGAGAGCCACTGCCAGCCAGTGCAGACATTACTGAGCTAGATGGATCAAAGGTCTTACTTCAGGAGAAGGCATTCTCCTATGTTCCTAGACAACAGTAAGACAGAAGCTAGGGCATTGTTAGTAAAGTAAGGCCTCAACCTATGCGCATTGAACTTCTACGTATTCAGCTTTATGCGCTTAGCAAGCACGCAAGCAAGCAAATGAATGAACAAATAAATAAATAGAAAGGGAGCAAGCGTCCAGAAAAAAAGACTTTGGCTATCTCACCTGCTGATGAACCCAATGTGTTTTGACTGGACAGAATTTTGGCTTTAGGCACGATCCCTGGAACGTAAGCCCTGCATAAGTTGCGGGCTTACCGTCTGCCAAACAGCAGCAACAAAAGCAACAATTCATTTTTTTTTTTTATAATATTTTTTATTAGTTTTACAAAAGTTTTTATAACAGACAAACACAAAAAAGAAAACAAACAAACAAACAAGTATAATTTCATAATGTCATTTCATAAACTTCTTTCCTCGGACTTCCCCATACCTCCCCTTTCTGCATCCTCATGTCCAAATTTTATAGCAACTTATAAATGTTTTTTCCAACTCTAATTCATCATAGTCCTTTCTTATTCTAATCTTATATTACTGCAACCCTTTCTCTCTATAGAATCTCGACATTCTAAACTTCATCAAGTTTATAGTAGTCCTTAAGATAAATCTTGAATTTCTTCCAATCTTCTTCCGCAGTCTCCTTTCCCTGGTCTCGAATTCTGCTCGTCATTTCCGCCAATGTCATATAGTCAATCACTTTGATCTGCCATTCTTCCACGGTGGGTAGATCTTGTGTCTTCCAATACTTTGCGATCAGTATTCTTGCTGCTGTTGTTGCGTACATAAAGAAAGTTCTATCCTTTTTTTGCACCAATTGGCCGACAATGCCCAAGAGAAAGGCCTCTGGTTTCTTAAGAAAGGTATATTTAAATACCTTTTTCATTTCATTATATATCATCTCCCAGAAGACCTTAATCTTCGGGCATGTCCACCAAAGATGATAAAAAGTACCTTCAGTTTCCTTACATTTCCAGCATTTATTGTCAGGCAAATGGTAAATTTTTGCTAGCTTAACTGGGGTCATGTACCACCTGTATACCATTTTCATCACATTTTCCTTTAAGGCACTACATGCCGTAAATTTAATTCCGGTGTTCCACAACCTTTCCCAGTCAGCAGACATAATATTATGACCAATGTCCTGTGCCCACTTAATCATAGCTGATTTAACTATTTCATCTTGTGTGTTCCATTTCAACAGCAAGTTATACATTCTTGACAAATTCTTAGTATTGGGTTCTAGCAGTTCTGTCTCGAGTTTTGATTTTTCCACCTGGAAGCCAATTTTCCTGTCTTGTTTAAAAACCTCCGTTATTTGATAATAGTGGAGCCAATCTTGTACTTTGGGTTTTAGTTTTTCATGGCTCTTTAATTTCAGTTTCTCTCCATCCTGTTCTAAAATCTCACAATACTTTGGCCATCCGACCTCCATATTAACTTTCTTATGGGCCTTCGCCTCTAAGGGTGACAACCATCTAGGGGTTTTGTTTTCCAACAGGTCTTTATATCTCATCCAAACATTGAACAACACTTTCCTTACAATGTGATTTTTAAAAGCACTATGCACTTTGATTTTGTCATACCATAAATATGCATGCCAACCGAATGCGTTATTGAAACCTTCTAAGTCCAAGATATCTGTATTCTCGAGGAGCATCCACTCTTTCAGCCAGCAGAATGCTGCTGCCTCATAGTACAATTTTAAGTCCGGCAGGGCAAATCCCCCTCTTTCTCTTGCATCTGTTAATATTTTATATTTTATTCTGGGCTTTTTGCCCTGCCAGACAAATTTCGCAATATCTTTCTGCCACCTCTTGAAACAGTCCATCTTGTCAATAATCTGCAAAGTTTGAAACAAAAATAACATTCTAGGCAATACATTCATCTTAATTACTGCAATTCGGCCTAACATTGATAATCTCAAATTTGACCATATTTCTAAGTCTTTTTTAATTTCTAACCAACATTTTTCATAATTGTCCTTATATAAATTCAAATTTTTAGATGTTAAATTAACCCCTAGGTATTTCACCTTCTTAACCACCATCAAACCCGTCTCTTCTTGAAACTTATTCTTCTCCATATCTGTCAGGTTTTTCCCTAAGACTTTAGTTTTTTGTTTATTCAATTTAAATCCAGCTACCTGGCCAAATTGTTGAATTATCTCCAACACCTTTTTCGTGCTAGTGTATGGCTCTTGTAAAGTCAGAACTAAGTCATCTGCGAAAGCCCTTAACTTGTAATGTTTTGCTCCAACCTGTACACCTTTAACTTGCTGGTCCTCTCTAATCATGTTCAGCAACACCTCCAGGACCGAAATAAAAAGCAATGGGGAAATTGGGCACCCCTGTCGTGTTCCTTTTTCTATCTTAAGTTCCTCAGTTATTACATTGTTTACAATCAACTTAGCTTTTTGTTCGGAATATATTGCACCCATACCATTCTCAAAACCTTGTCCTACCCCCATCCCATGAAGGTTCTTTTTCATAAAACTCCAAGAAATGTTGTCAAAGGCTTTCTCCGCATCCACAAATATCAAAACTGCTTTAGTATTTATGTTCACCTCTAACTTTTCCAAAATGTCTATTATATTCCTAACATTGTCTGAGAGGTGTCTCTTTGGGAGAAAGCCTGCTTGGTCTCTATGAATCTTTTCCATCAATACTCTTTTGAATCTTTTTGCTAAAATGTCTGCAAAAATTTTGTAATCCACATTGAGTAACGAGATTGGGCGGTAGTTCTTCAATTGAGTCTTTTCAGTCTCTGTCTTTGGTATGAGTGAAATATATGCTTCTTTCCACGATTCAGGTGCCTTTTTTCCCTCTAAGATCTCATTACAGACATCCTTTAACGGTTGTATCAACCATTCCTTTAACGATTTGTAATATCTGGAAGTCAGTCCATCTGGCCCTGGAGATTTGCCCAATTGCATGTCCTGAATGGCACCCTCAATCTCTTGTTCTGTTATTCTCTGGTTTAGATCCACCTTACTTTGAGGAGAGATTTTTTGTAATCCATGTTTATTAAGGAATTTATCTATGTCTTCTTCATTTTGTAATCCTTGGGAATAAAGTTTTTTGAAATAACTCACAAAACAGTTTCTTATCTCATTTGGTTTAGATATGGTCCTTCCATCCACTTCCAAACTTGAAACTGTATTTAATTTCTGTCTTTTCTTGAGTTGCCATGCCAAGAGTTTGCCACACTTGTCTGCCGACTCAAATGTCTTTTGTCTCATTTGCTTTATTTTCCACTCTATCTCTTGGTTCATCAATTCCATATATTGTGTTTGATACAATTTAATCTCCCTCAAAATCTCCTGGGACTTTGGTTTTGACCTTAATTTTTTCTCTCCTTCTTTTATCTTTTCCAAAATTTTTTCTCTTTTCTCGTTCTGCTTTCTCTTCTTTATTGAGTTTTGTTGAATCAAAAACCCTCGCATCACAGCTTTACTTGCGTCCCAGATCACTCTTCTTTCCACATCGCCCCTTAGATTGATTTCAAAATAGTCCTTTAAGGTTTTTTGGGCCAAAAGCAACAATTCAGACTGGTTATGTCGCTTGATATACAAAAAGGTCTCCAAGTGACTTGCGATGTGTTTCAGAGCATCAGCATAGGTAAAAAATACTTTATAACTGAAGCCCACAAGGCAGCCCCTCCCCAATAACAGCAGCCGAAAGCTTGGACGGCACAACTTCCAGCAAGCAACAACGTAGTCCAACATATAGATAACTGGGGCAGTTGGAGCAGGATCACAGTTATATGCGCCTACTATCAGGCTCCTGCAATAATCCCAGCCACCTCATTGTGGACCAACTGACGTTTCCGAACTGTTGAAGAAAGCAAAGCATTACACATGGGCAGGAACCCTTCCATGGTATATACCAATGCAGCCTTCAGATGTCGTCAGACTCCAACTCTCATCAGTTCCAATCAGCCAGGGATGATGAAAGTTGAAGTCAAGCATGATCTGGAGGGCCACAAGTTTCCCTTGCCTGGTGTAGTGGAACACCATGTTCACAATTACCCCTTTTTTGAGAGAGAGAAAGGTTGGCAGAGTTCTCTTCCAGGACGGTATTCAATTGTCCAGGAGCAAACACACCTTTCAAAAAAAACCACACTGGTGGCAGCTGTCAGTCCTATTCTCTCCAGCATTAAGCAGAGGAGTGACAATTTCCATGCTCCTTCCACTTGGCTCTGGAATATATCTGCAGTCTTCTGTGTTATGAAGTCTGTGTTATTCCTGGAAGCAAAAAGGAAGCTTGCAAACTGCCCCCTCCCCCGCCAACTGGTCCCTTTGTGAGCAGGAAGTATAGGGGAAAAGGGTCTAATTGCCTCTCAGCTGTTTTATAAAATATACTACAAGGTTTTCCCCCCATTGTAGGTATTTGTGCTCTTCTCTTTCTCGTCTGGCCCAAGGAGATGGCAAGATGTCAGCCTAACAGAAGTTGGCGGCTTCTCATTTGTGTTTGCAGATTTTTCTTTCTGGCTCTGGGAATACAGAGGACTTAATGTCATATGTAACTGTGAAGGGGGAGGGGGAGGAGGCCGGATGTCCTGGACTGTTTTGGTAGAGGCCTTAAAAATAGCCTTGGGTTTTTCACTTTCACTTCGTAAGTTTAAATCTCAGCTTGTGTAAAAATGCAGCCAGCTCAGGGACCAGGCAGCTGGAACACGTGACAGCAATATTGTACAACTTGCACTGGCTTCTGGGCATAATTTGTAGTAGTGGTTCCAACCTTTAAAGATCTAAACTTGGGTTGGGGAAGTGGGGATCCCTCTGATGTTGCTAGACCATGACTCCCAACATCCCTGACCATTGGCCATGCAGGCTAATGGGAGTTGGAGTCCAACATCTGGAGGGCGTCTGGGGCCACAGTCCCCCATCCCTTTCTTAAGCAATGTAGAACTGGTGAGTGGGAGAGATCAGGCACCAATCCTTGAGTGATAATCCTAAACACATCTCGGCTTGAAAGTAAATGTAGAATCATAATACTGAATAAGCCCTGGGAAATCCTCAATTGGCTCCTGGAGCTCCTCTGGTCCAAGGGTAGGGAACCTGTGGACCTCCACATGTTGCTGGACTATGACTACCATTATCTTTGACCACAGGCTCTCATGGTTGGTGGGCATTGGAGTCCAATGGCATTTGGAAGGCCACTGGTTTCCCATTCCTGATCTAGATCAACTCTGTGATCAATGGCCATGATGAATAGGGCTGAAGGGAGAAAAAGAACATCTCTGCTGGTATAGAATCACAGAATTATAGAGTTAGAAGGGATCCTGAGGGCCATCTAGTCCAACTGCAATGCAGGAATATGCATTGGAATCAGTATCATTTTTGCTACTTCTGCTATCCAGTATTGTTTTTCAGGCTTGCCTTGATCCTGACCTCTTCATGGTCACATTTTCCTTCTTCCCCAGATGTGGACATTCTTCAGAGACTGGGCTTGGTGGGTCCGAGGCTGCCTGGCTCCTCATCACGCTCTGTTCCTCAGGGATTCATCCCCTTCAAGTCAGGGGTCATCTTCACCCAGCGAGCACGCATCGAGGTGCCCGTCAGCAGGGTTATTCCCGCCAAGCTTGGCACGGACTTGGCTTTAGTGTTGAGTTTGTGCTCCCATCGAGTCAACAGTGCTTTTTTATTCACTGTCAAGAGCAAAAAGAAAAAGCTGCAGCTAGGGGTGCAGTTCATCCCTGGGAAGGTCATAGTCTACGTAGGTCACAAACGCTCTGTTTATTTTGATTATAACATCCATGACGGACAATGGCACAATTTGGCCATCAACATCCAAGGCCAGGTGGTGACCCTGTTTACTTATTGTGGGAAGCAAAGCGTGCATGCAGATTTGCACCATAAAAAGGATGAGGCTTTGGATCCAGAGGGGTCATTCCTCTTAGGGAAGCTCAACCAGCACTCAGTACAGTTTGAAGGTGCCCTTTGCCAGTTTGATATTTATCCTTCTGCCAAGGCAGCTCATAATTACTGTAAGTACCTGAAAAAGCAATGCAGGCATGCAGATACCTACCGGCCAAATCTTCCGCCTCTTGTCCCGCTACTTCCCAATGACCCAAGAGCTTCTGAAATGACTCCCTTGCAAACGGAACTTCTTCTGGGCTTGAAGAATCTGACCACTGTGATTCCTCCATCACCACTCTTCAAGTCCACCCCTCCTCAGAGGAACAAGAAGTTGATGGCAACACCCACCACCACCATTGTGCCATTGAAGCTGCCAAGTCTGCGGCCGACTATCAAAGCCACCAAGACCATTGTGGCATCCTCTCCTGCCTTGCCCAGCACTGAAGCACAGGTACCAGTCCACGTGTTCCACCAGGCCACCACGGAAGGCCATTGGCTCTCCAGAGTTGCTCTCCGGACAACCACCATTGCCCTCAGGGTGCCTCATGCCACTTCCAGTTTTGGTTCAGAGAAATCTCATTTGCCCACCAGGAAGAATGTTTTACCTTCCTTCCCCTACTCAGCCACAAGCCCCACTGCAGGGACAAAAAAGAAGGAGGTGGGCAAAGTGACCAAAAAGATGACCAGCCAAAGCCAAACCATCAGGTCTCCAGCAGCAAACACCACAAAGCCAATGATGGAGAAGACAATGGATCCTCCTGGCAGTCTCCACCCCGTGACCCCGAAGCACAAGCCCAGGAGTGTAACCAAGAGCCCTGCACCAAAGAAAACAACTCTGCTGGCACTGAAGACGCCAGATCTGACCATCACTACTGTCCCAGATGCCAAACCAATTCAAGGAGCTCATTATCCTGTCCTCAGAGCAAATGTGCAGAACGTTAATTTTGCAACCCCGGCTGCCACAGATGGGTATCAGCTGTTTGACCCTATTGGGCCCACTCTCTTTCCGTTTGTTACGGGGCTTCCTGGACTGAAAGGAGACCTTGGTCCTCCGGTAAGTCAAAGATGTTTTGCTTTTTTATGTGATTTGTCTGAGGAAGCACCACAGCTCAGAGGCTGGGCTTGTGCTTTGCATGCAAAAGGACTCCAGGTAGGACTTGGAATGGCTGCTTTCTAAAACCTGGAGAGCTGTTGCTGGCTAGTGTAGTCAGTATGTAACTAGAGGAATCATTGGGTCTGACTTGGCAGAAGGCAGCTCTCTGTATTCTCATTTAAACCAGCTCTTTATTCAGCACCATGAGGGCTAGAACCTTAGTTTATTGCTAGGGGAAGGGCTGTAGCTCAGGGGTAGTGTGTCCACCTTGCTTTTCTTCTGCACAGCCCTGCCTTGTCCATGTGCTCTGTTCTGGGCTTAGCAAAATGAACCATGTTTCTGTAACTGACAAGCCATTATCATTATTATTTTAATAACGACGACAACAGCAGCAACCCTCCCTAAAATAGCTGCAGTTGTGAGGAATTTCACACACCCCAGGTTTTAGTATGGCAGAAATCAATGGCTTTTCCAAGACCTTCCCGGCTGTTCTAGTGCCAAGGTTCTGTCTAGGAGAGGCTGCAGGATCCTTTGGATGGAAGAGGGTCAATGAGACAATCCACCCCCCATAAGAGAGATCCTAGATCTGAAACAGGGATTGAGAGCTTTGTCCGAAAGGCTAAATATTACCCCCCCCCCCAATCTCTTTGTCTGGCCCGTAAGACTCTCCTTGGGCACCTCCCTCATGGGCCTGCTTTGCACCCTGTGAGTGTTTTTGCCTTGCTGGAATGTCTTCTTGAACTCTGATCATGCCCCTTCCTTGTCTGGATGGAGGATAGAGGGCAGTGCATGGAGAAACTGGTATACCGTACAAAGGTGAAATTCACATTTGTTGCTCTGTCCACCTTTGACCTCTGACATGAAGGTTGCTTAGTCAGGAGTGTGGCCCCTGGGCTGAAAAATGTTCCCTGCTCTTGATCGAAAAGCTAGTGTGACGTGGTGGTTAATAGCATGATCCACAGAGGGATTTTGTACAAGCTGGCTGATAAGTTTAGTAGTATTGACAAGAAACTTTGCAGGACTTTTTGTGAGCAGAGCAAGGAGCATTTCTACAACTGTGGGTAGTAAGTGTCCCAAGTGTCTGGGGTGTAGGAGACGCTTGCAAAGGTGCAGAGGTGGACGGGTTCTGGGAGGTCCTCTATTCCAACCTTTGGCATGATGTAAGGAATCCAGAGCTAGTGCATCCCCAAGAGCAGGGGTCAGCAAACTTTTTCAGCAGGGGGCCGGTCCACTGTCCCTCAGACCTTGTGAGGGGCCGGATTATATTTTGAAAAAAAAGAACAAATTCCTATGCCCCACAAATAACCCAGAGATGCATTTTAAATAAAAGCACACATTCTACTCACGTAATAACACACTGATTCCCGGACCATCCGCGGGCTGGATTTAGAAGGCAATTGGGCCAGATCCGGCCCCCCGGGCCTTAGTTTGCCTGCCCATGCCCAAGAGGCTGCGCTTATCCAGCTACAACTTGAAGACCTCCAGTGAGGGGAGAGTCTATCACCCCCTCTAGCTAAATGGTCCTGCTGTCGAACTGCTTTTACTATCAACATGTTTCAACCAACTTTCAACTCAAAACCACAAGATCCAGCTGCCCTATAGAGCAGCAGATGTTTGCCCATATCTATATGATCTTGTGATGGGGAAGAATGTCAGCACTGGAGCTAAGATGGTCTCACACTTGGGTGCAATATTTGTGAGCTGCAAGCAGCCACCTTCCCCTTTGGTTATTTTTCAGGGTTGGGGATGGTCTTTGGACAGGCATGGCGTGTTGGCTTTACTTACTGGCTTTATTTACATGCTTGGCATGCAGAAGGCACCAGGTTCAATCTCTGGCATCTCCCGATAGGACTAGGAATATCACCTACCTAAAACTTTGGAGAATCATTGCCAGTCAGTGTAGTCAGTACTGCACTAGATAGATCTTTTTTATATATAATTTACTAAGACAGAGCCCCTGCCCTCAGGACTACAGGCTTGAAAGGCATAACACAAAAGGAAAAGGGGAGGGGAGGGGAAAACAAGCAAACGCTTCCACCACATTTTTAATTTTTGTAAAAAAAAAAAGTACTTCTACTTAGTGAAGGTCAATTCTGGCCTACTTCAACTTGGAACTGCAGGCAAAACAATTATTATGGGGGTGCTCCCTGGGACTGTGCTAGACGACCAGGACTTGACCATTGGCCTATGAATCACAGATTACTTTTTTTGAAATGAATTGTGGTGATTTCTCCATAAGTTGTGGAAAGTTCAGAGAGAAGGGGGAGCAGTATAGCCCCTGCCAGCAGATGATTGTAAAACAAGCCCAGTAGTGAGGAAAAGGTTATAGCTGTGTTCAAGTGGCCTCCTTGACCTTTGCAGTGACTAATTTTGAGGGACCCCTCCCCCCGTGGTACTTTGTTGGATGTGCCCAGAATAGAGATCAAGATGACATACTGAGAAATGTAACTTCTTAACATTTATGGAGCCAGACAAGCAAGTTTTTAGAACACAGATGCTGATAATAAATAGCTGTGAGGTTGAGTAACTGCTTCAGCATTGTCTTCATTCTCTTGAGCAGGCATTTCTGTGGAGGCCACGCTCCCTACAGCCTAAGTCTCCTTCACCTCATTCTTTTTATGTCCTATCTCAGCTTGCCCACCTCTCTTCTGTTAAGTAAATTGCAGGCCCAGAATTTGCATTCTTTAAACTGCTGGGATTCACTGTTCTCCTGGTTTTTTTGAAAAGGGTGGTTGGCAAAACCAGGGGTGTGTGGCAGAGGAGATCATAGTGATTGAGATGGGCAGCGGCTTAGAAAAGGGTGGCCAAATGTGCAAAAATGAGCATGTCTTTTGCAAACAGAAGGTCCCAGGCTCAGTCCCCAGCATCTCCAGGTAGGGCTGGGAGAAAACCCTGCCTGAAACTCCAGAGAGCCACCAGCAGTCAGTGTTGACAATGGGGAGCAAGGTAGACCCAATGGTCTGACTCAGGATAATGTAAGTTCTTGCGCTCCTGCTGGCTGCAGCCTCTGGACTGTCTTCATGGAGAGTGCATTGCAGCAGCCCCAAAGAAAGGTGAAGCCAAGTTATCCCAATCCAGTAATGGGCACAGCTAGTGAACTAGTCAGAAGTGGGCAGAGACCTTCTTTGCCACTGAAATCACCTTTGCCTCAAGCAACAGCTTGGGACTGAGGAGCACCCTATAAGCTTTTCCATCGTGGGGAACACAACTCCATCCATGACAAGCCCCCTTCCTCATTCCTGGACCTAGAAACTGCTTGTCTACAGAGCCTTCCCCTCTTACCAGGATACAGCCTGAGTTTACATCCAGCCCATTACCACCTCTGAGCAATGGTCCAGCACTTGCACCATGTCCCTTGGTTCAGATATGATGGGAAGACAGAGCTTGGTTTCATCTGCATGTTGGTGGCACCGCCCTTCAAATCTGTGATGGATACCTCCTATTGGTTTTGTTTAGATGTTAAATAAAACAGGAAATAAGATAGAACCCTGCAGGACCGCACATTATAAATGCCATGAGGCCAAGCAGGAGTCCCTCCTCCTGCATGCTACACTGCGGGTAGGATTGAAGCAGCTAAATTTATTTTAAAAATCGGTGTGCAAGGCCAGGAATCTGCTGGATATTTTTATTAGAACCACTATCCTTTCTGCAGCTTGCTGCTCTGCTCAAAATACCCTAGCTTTCAAGGCCTCCTTCCTCTCCATCCTGGACCATCCCTGGGCAACACCATGCTCTTTCTATCTTTGAGGCCTATGAGGCATTCCTTCAAGCCAAACTAACCTCTCACTTCCCTCACAGTCAGTGCACAAATCACCAGCATTCTATGACTCTTAAAATGAATGAATGAATGAATGAATGAATGAATCTTAATTTGCATCAGCCATTGGCCATAGCAATAAAACAACAATACAATATACAAAGAATAGAAATAAAAAGTCAATTATATAAAATACATTTTAGGGTTTTGAATCAATAGTCAAATAGTGGATCTTATTTTGATTGCCCCAGCTAAAAACCTTGCATCCTTTGCTGTCACCTGCTCATCTTGATCTGCCAAGAGAAAGGACACGGTGGCAGTGGTTGGGCAACCTGGAATGAACAATAAAAGAGGAGTGATAATCTCATTCCTCAAGTCTTTATAAAGAGTGCAAGCCAGAAGGGCATGTGCCACCGATTTGGTATTGCCATCTCCACAGGGACATAAGCGTTTTTCGTGTGGAATCTGTTGGAATTGTCCCTTGAGTACAGCCGAGGGCAATACATTCAATCTTGTGAGAGTAAAAGTGTGTCTATATTTTAGAATTGCTAGGTTATGCAGATAGGGTGCCAGAGAGTCGAAATGGGAAGGTAGAAAATAGTCATACCATGGGCAAAATTTCCTTATTGTGGCCAAGTTGTTCTGACGCTCAATATCATTTAGGCGCTGACAAATTAGACAGTTTGCTTTACTGAAACCCAAAGTGAGCAGCTGTTGTGGTGATAAACCACAAGAGTGGAGTTTTTGATAGATCTTGCAGCACTAGGGATATTGGACCGTTGGGTTTAGGCGAAGCCAATAGTTAAGTGTCCTACACCGGATCCGTAATTCTACCAAGGGAAGATTAGCCTCTAGGCGCAATGATGCGTTTGGGACACAGAGTGGTACAGAGAAAATTTGGCTTAAGAACTTTGATTGGACAGCTTCTGTAGCTCCAAGGTGAGTGCCCCATATAATAACTTTGCTAGGGGTTTAGCTTGGAACACTTTCAGGACTGGTGGTATATGTTTAACACTTTTTGTGTGGAAAAAGTGGGTCGGAATTTTGGCGCTTTGGGACGCTTTTTCTTTTGCACATTTCTGGTGTGCTCCACATGAACCTGTAAACTGGAAAATAAGGCCAATGTTTGTGAGAATTCTGTAATATTGCAGCAGCTTAGCCAAGGGCTACAGGGCTACTCAGCAGGTGACAGGCAGATAGTATGTATGTATGTATGTATGTATGTATGTATGTATGTATGTATGTTGTATATATGTGCTGTATCAAGGATCTTTAGGGTGGTTCATTTAGAGTGGATGGATTATTGGTTTCCTTCCTGCTCTGTGGTACCCATACTCAAGTGATTAGAAAAGTAGAATCTATTTTGGACAAGCACATCTCCCAGAGACAGAATAAATCTTAGAATGATTTGTTGGAAACAGTCCAGTGGTACCTCGAGTTACAAACGCTTCAGGTGGCAAACTCCGCTAACCTGGAAGAGTTACCTTGAGTTGAGAACTTTGCCCCAGGATGAGAATGGAAATCGTGTGCCGGTGGCACAGAGGCAGCAAGAGGCCCCATTAGCGAAAGCACGCCTCTAGTTAAGAACAGTTTTGAGTTAAGAACTGACCTCCGGAACGAATTAAGTTCGTAACTAGAGGTACCACTGTAATCTTTTGCCACAGAGGGAAACAATGAAGTGTGTGTGTGTGTGTGTGTGTGTGTGTGTGTGAGAGAGAGAGAGAGAGAGAGAGAGAGAGAGAGAGACATATATTAAAACAGCTTTTCCTGGCACTGCCTTCAGCTTTGAAGTTATCAAGGCAGGTTGCTGCTCTGAGGTCTGGAAACAGAAAAGAAAGAGTACCACTGCGTCTGGCAATTTCCTCTTTCCCCTCTTCCATTCCTTTCCTGTTGCTCTCTTTCGGATGGCGATTAGGGCTTGCAAACTTCCCCCACTTTTGAATTGCACATGCTCTCCTGCCATGAGGCAATTTGGTCACACATGCTCTTTGCTTTGGAGTAAGCTATCCTCAGAATGATGTCTTATTTGAATACAGGGTTGTGAGCCAGTTTCAGTTTGCCGATACCTGACTTCTTGAAGGCTTTTCTCTTAAAAAGTCACTAGCCCTCTGGGCTGTAGGGAACAACTTGAAAGCATCTCCCAAGCCTTACTGCAGGGGTTCCCAAGGTGTGGCTCACCCACCACTAATGGTCTATAACCGTGGTTCCCAACGTGGGGTACACGCCTCACAGGGGGGCAATTTGATTTTTAAGGGGGGCAATTTGAGAATGAGTTATACCAAGTTAATGGCATTTTAGACTTCCTCCATGTGAATAGGAGTTCACTTTTTGAATAAAAAGAATTACAGTATATGTCACAATGGGGGGCAGGAATCAGGATTTTAGAGGTGCTTTGGTGGGGCATGGCCAAAAAAAGGTTGGGAACTACTGGTCTATAAGCTTCATTCATCGCAGTGGCCCATCGCAGTGAATCTGCAGAGCAGTGTAACTGCATGTGTGTGTGTGAGAGCAAGGGTGGGTGGGTGTCTGTGTGAAGAGTGGCAGGCTCAGAGACTGCTCCATTGTTCTTAGAATCTGGTGTCCAATTGAAAAGCGGAGTGGAAGTGATGGAGGCTTTGCCTTCCTCAAAGGAGTGGGGTTGTTGCTCGTGGCAAGATGAGGGTAAGACCCCAAGTAGGGAAAAGAGACTGACAAGGCATTTGAAAGGAGTCAATACATGGGATCAAAGGAAGGAATGCAGTATTTCTTAATTACTTTATTGTATTTAATTTGAGTTCCTTATAACTTTAGACAAACAAAAATCCCCCACTTTAGCATCTAGCTTAGAACACTTTAGTTGCTAAATGTGGCTTCATTCTGCATAGCTTTCACTTCTACAAGTGCCATGCAATATCTGTTCCACATTTGCAGGGAGTCATCCCTTTAGTGTGGCAGCACCTGCACTTTGGAACTCCCCCACCTGTTGACATTAGGCAGGTGCCATCCTTGTCTTGCCGAAAGCTTTTCTGTTTTCTATCCAGACACATGATTTGGTTATTAAAGTAGCTTCAGGTAATTTTTGTTTTTAGATGTTTATAATAGCTTAAAAATATTTTAAATATGTTTTCCATTTAATTTTTAATGTATTTTTATTACTGAAGAATCTGCTGTCATGGGCTCCTGTGGGAAGAAGGATGGAGTATAAATTTAATAAATAAATAAATTAAAATAACAGACAGAAAAATCATTAAGACTCTCAGCAATTTTCATGTAGTGCGCCCAATAAAACTCTTCCATTGTACTTATCCTGATAATATCAAACCCACGTGGTTGAGTGCTAGTTACTTTGAAAGTGAGAGAGGGCCACCCCTAAACAAGGTGGTGGCTTTCACATACTTGGGGGACTCCCTCAGTATAGAAGTTTGAAAATTATTTTTTTAAAAACAGCAGCAACAGCAGCAGTAGCAGCATTAGCAACAACAACACCAAACTACCTAGCAGAAACTTGTGAGCTTATAGCAGTGGATCTCAGACTTTTTTCTCTGGACCACACTTTCAAAATAAAAAGTTGTCCCATACTACACCAAAAAATTTTATTGGTATTAAATGCATTGGGTGGGGGAGAAAACTCATAGCAGTGCTTGATTTATAGCATAGAACACAATTACTTTATAATATGAGCACAGGACATCCAGAAAGTATAAAAGTATGTAGCTAGATAAGAACCGGAATCATTCCCAAAATATAATATTGTCCTTGTATCTTCCCTCCACACTTGCCATCCTCTTCTGCCACACCCTTTGAGAACCACTGACCTATAGAATATTGATGGCAGCATAGCCTGGGGGTGGTGGTTATGGATGTCTAAAGTAGCCAGAATTCGGGCAGATTGTGTGAGTCTTGCCAATTAATTTTTTAGTTGACAGCAGTTGAGAGATGGATTGCTAGGATATGAGTTGAAAGCACCCCCCTGATTCCCCAATGGCCAACCTGATTCCCCAATGGGAAATCTACAAGCAAGAGCTTAGCAGAAGAGCATTCTCCCTGGTTGTGATTCCCTGCAACTGGCATTCAGAGCTGTACTTTCTCTGAAAGTGGTGGGAGAACATAGCCATTTTGTTGTTGGCATGCATCTGTCTCAAGAGACAATGGAGTCCGCCTCCTGGGGTGAAGTCAAACCACAGCAGAACCGAAGTAACCTCTCTGAGTCGCAAACCTGGCCAGTATATATGGAGATCCTGAACAGCCCAGAAGACAAGATCCCCGCCCCCTTGACTTAGCTAATGTGGTCCAAAGGAAAGCAGAGCAATACGTTTGGCACCAGCTTGGCTGTAAGAGTAGCTGGAAGGAAGTGTACAAGGTGCCATCCAACCATCTTGAGCACTGAATTATCTGTTCAAACCCCTGACAGCTTATAGGCAGTATCAGAGAAGAGATAGTTGGGGGGGGGGATACACATTGCAAGTTTCAAAACTACTCCCCTATTCAGGGAGGCTTCAGAACCACATAACCCCCTAACCTCAGCATATCCTGTATACCAGGGGCTGGGGAACCTGTTGTCAGTACGCCTTTCAACCGATGCGCAGTGACTGGGCTCAATAACTGGTTCTGCACCAATTGGGCTAGGCGACTGGAGCACTTTCAGAGACCTTCCAATCCTGGAAAACAGGTCCCAGTGCCCTGGACCCACGACTGTGCATTCTGAGCACCAGACTCATGCAGAGTATAAATAATGCGGAAGCTAGCTGAGAAGCATAACTCGTTTTTATTTCTAATAGCTACTACAAACTAATGAACTATTGGCTTGCATGAGTATTACAGCTCCCACTCAGCCGTCTAGTCACTACATAGATAAGACTGTCTCCACACACAGAGTCAGGCAGTCAGTCAGGAGTGGAAGAGTAAAAGAGCAGTTTCTGCCCCCTCCTTTCTCAAAACATCAGATCAGGAGATTCTTACAATGGGAGGGGTGAAAATATCAACACCTGTGCCCTCCAGATATTGAACCACAACTGCCGTCATCTGGACCCTGACCTGGTTGAGGTCCTGCTGATCGAGATGATGGGAGCTGGAGTCAAATGGGATGGGCATTCAGCCCCTTTGTGGGCACCAGGGAAAGACCTCAGGCACTGCAGGTGCCACATTGCTGACCCAGGATCTATGTTAAAACATTTCTTGCAATTGCTGTTTTGTCATGACCAATTATATATATATTTTAAAGCAAAGTTCCCTGCCTGTTTTATTTAACTTAACTTTGGTAGCTTAGTTGGCCTCTACTGAGACGCTCAGCTTTAAGTGGAGTGCATTAGGATTTTTGATGCTTAGTGTCTTGTTGGGTGTACATCTTAGGAATTTTTCTCTATACTCTTTTTATTATAACTTTATTGCTTTTGTTTTTACTTGCTTGTATTTTATCTCGTGAAGTCACTTTGGGACCTTTTGTGTGTGTCTGTACTATAAAGCGACTAACAAGTGGAAGCATAAAAATAATTCATTTTAATGCAATTTCGGGGAGATTCCCAAACTTTGCCATTCTTGGAAGTAGACCCTTACTCTAAGCATGTTGCATATTACCTTTAGTTTTTTTTTTAAATAAGCTACCGCTGGGAATCTGTTCAAGGTGTGGTGTGTGTGTATAGTAAAAGAAATAAATAAAGATGTAGTCAGCTGCTGCTGAGTACCATGTGGAATTCCAGGCTGACCCTGGTAGAATTAGCATTCTTGTCTCTTGAATTATCTGGTAGTATTGCCTCCCTCCCTCCCTCAATTAGGATGAGGCCTTTGGATCATGCAGTCTAATTACGTAACAACTTCTATATTTGGTTGTTTTGTTTTTATTTTCAATTTTAAAAATACTAATTATATTGTGGCTATTTGTGCAGTTGCATAATCACATTATGAACGGAGCTGCGACTGAACATAATGGCCAGTTGAACTCATACGGTACATTGCTTGGCATGAAGGCAGTTGTTTCTGTTGGGGGTTGTGCATATATACACAAGTGGAAGTGGTGGGTGTTCTGGCCTTGCAGTGAGGAACCTCATCCTAGTTAGCCCTAGTTAGTTAGCGGGGAACATGAAGGGGGGGGAGCATGGGGCCTCACATGGCAGCCCCTGCTCCCCACAACCCCAGCTCTTCCACTGAGTAGAAGGTAACCACCATCTCCACCTCATGACCAAGGGGACAGTGAGTGGAGGGGACTCAGAGGCTTTATGCGTGCCAGGGGGAAATCTCAAAGAGTTCCATGGTGCCCATGGGTGCCACATTGGCAACTGCTGGTGTAAGAGCCCAGTTGTCAGCCAGCCACACAACTGTCACTTCCCTGGGACCTATCCAGGGTGCTGAAGGACCTGTCTTTCACCATTGTTGTTGCTTGATTTGGATTCTTGACCTGCCAAGATGCTGCTACAGCCATCTCTGCCTCTTATCCCTTTCTTTTACCGTCAGCTCAGCTTGTTCCCCCAGACTCTGCAGTGGGACCATCTTTGCTATATGGAAGGTCGAGTTGGCCTCCCCAAAGTGCAGGGCCTTTTTTGAGGGCTGTGCCTTCCAGTAGTAGGCTCATGTGGTTCCCCCTGGCTTTTATGGTGGTGGTGGCTTATACCCATCAGGACTGGTAGGAGGAAGGAAGGCAAGAAGGCCCAACAGTTGGTGCAACCAGACCCAATCATAGACCACTCACTGGGGTGGTTGTAAATAGACAGGCAGCAGAGGGAGACTAGCTAAGGGCATACTGTGGTTTGTAGGGCAGTGCCCCATTCAGCCTGATGGACCAGCCTCCACTGCCTTCAAAACGAAGGCCTTTTTTTGCCATGTTTTCAGAAGTTGAGTTAGCTGGCATCCTTTATTTTGGTTTTTACTTGCTTATCTGTTGGATTTCCTTTCGATGTAGTCCTGGTTTCTTATCACACAATGATGCGATCAGCTAAGACTAGCTTGTTGCAGTTTTAATTTTGTATACCACTTTATAAATTTTCATTGAAAGGTAGCATAGAAGTTTCATAAACTAATTAATCCGTGTCTCTGTTTTTTAAAAAAATGATTATTTTTTTATAAATATTTATTAAAGTTTCAGAAAAAGGAATTGCATTAAAGCAAAAAATACAAGAATAAAAGACAAAAAATAAAAATACAAGAAAAATACAGAATAAGTACACAGATAAAAAAAAAATCAACCTTTCCATATCTTACATTCATATCCTTGTTTCCCTGACCTCCTCATACCTCCCTTTTTTGTATTCCAATTCAATTAATTAATTCAGCAATTTCTTTCCCTCCTTATTATCCTGACCTTTGATCTTAATATATTATAACATTAAATTTTTACCTATTTAAAAATCCTATTTTCCATATTCTTTTATATCATTACAGCTAGAAACCGCTTAACTTCATTCAAACATCATTCTAACATTCATTAATTTTGCAATACTTCTGTAAATAGTCTTTAAATTTCTTCCAATCTTCTTCCACCGACTCTTCTCCCTGGTCTCGGATTCTACCAGTCATTCCCGCCAATTCCATGTAGTCCATCACTTTCATCTGCAACCTGACCAAATTCTTAAAGGGGTATTGTGTGCTGCATATATACAAACTCATTAAAAAAATTCACAGTACCTTTTGCTTTTTGCAGTTTAGTGGTGCAGCTTCAGTTTGGTGCCTTTTCATGATGTACCATAAAACTCCATTCAGTTAAGCATCCAGCTATGCTGGTGAAACCCATTTAAAACTCAGCCCTCTCTCAGCTAGTCAACACCCTCTTCCCCACCCACCCCTTGTGACTGGGAAGAGTAGATTTCTACACAACAAATCTTTAACAATTGCCAAGTTGGACTAGGATGTGTAAATGGTTCCAAAGACCTAGGGGCCACCACAGAGTAGGTAGGTCCTGTTCCATATGCCCAGAGGCTGGCATAGACACATGGGAATGCTATTGGCAATTGAGCAAGCTTTTTGAAGAGTGGAATTTGCTGGGTTTGGAGATGGGCTTGGACTCTTGACTTCAGCTCCCCAGGGAGTTGACACCTGCCCCTCCCTAGCCGACACACATCTCTCTCTCTCTCTGCCTCTTTGCTGTGGGCTTCAGAGTTGCAAAAGCCAGGTCTTTATTTAAGCCCTTCAGAAACGAATCCACAAGTGAATATATACAACATGTGATTGTATGACTATATGAGGCGATGATGACTGTTTTGGAAGCATATGTAGTTTCCGAGCAGAGGATTTTCTGCTGTATATATAGAGAGCTTCTGGATGCATGTGCAGCTGTCTAGCCTGGGTCCTGCTCAGTTTCGAACAAGAAAAAAAAGTGTTGTAAGTAAGGCACATGTGCTGGGAGAAATGGGCACGTATCTAGGTTCCGAACCTTGCATTTTGGCAATTCAAAGTGGCTTTCTGTGTGTTTATTGGGGCAGGGGGTGCGCGTGCATGCACAAAGCTTTGTGTGAAGCTCAGTTTGATCCCTTTTGACCGATACAATCTTCCCTTCTCTCCTTGTGAGGCTGATAAAAAGACAGCAGGGAGGAAAGAAACAGAAGCAAAGTAACCTAAGGCTGCAATCCTAATCCTGCGTAGCTGGGAGTAAGACCCATAGGATGCTGCCTAATATTGAATCAGACTATTGGTTCAACCAGCTCAGTACATTTACTAGCAGCAGCTCTCCAGGGTCTCAGGCAGGAGTCTTCCATCAGTCCTTTCTGGAGATGCTCATGCAAAGCGCCACAAAACAAATCCTAGTCCCATCTTCTTTCAATAGTTATTCCAGTATCCAGACTATGATGCTTTTGTGCTTCGTGTGACCTAAGTTGGGGCAGGAAGGCTCCACAGAGGCTGAATGTGGCCTCCTAGGCCTGACTGTGTGGCCTTTGGGACTCTTCCCCAGGCCACATCCCCTCTGCCCAAGCCACAGCATTCCCCAGCCCTGCTTTTGAGTACTTTTGCCTGCCTGGAATATGCTTTTCAACTGTGATAGCACCTCCTGCTTTCCGGGATAGGGAGGTGTGTGTGTGTGTTAAGACATTTGTGTGACTGGAATGCAGCCTCCTATCCAAAGGTAAAAGGTAATCTTTTCCCCCACCCCCTTTGCCACTGGCTCCTCCCACCACTGCCATGCATACACATGTGCACGCACACACAACATGTTGCCCATCCAGGTTTCTCTGCCCCATTTCCCTGCTTTTCAGCCACCATGAGATGGATGAGGCTGCAGTTTAGGAAGGATCCGAAGAATCCCAGTTTTGGTCCTATGCTGAGTGAGTGCTTTCCTTTCCTGGAAAGAGTGTAAGAGCAGCTGCACAGAGCTGAATTGTGGGATCCTTGGCTGCTGTCCCAGCTATGCCCTCTTGTTAATTTTGGCCCCAGATACACCTGCTGTCTTGCTGGAGTTGCATTTGCATTTGGAGCCGAGGTCTACTTTTGGTAAAAGCTGTGCAGTCTCCAGAGCTCTTGAGAAGTCAGAGCCAGCTTCCAAGCATTCTTGAGCCTTCTGGTCTCTCTCACTCCCCCTTTCTCTCATACAAAGAGGAGGGCAGGGGGGTGGAAAACCCCAAACTCATCATTTATAACAAGCTACTTGAACATAAATCCTTAAGGAGACATCTTGGTTTATTCTGAAATATAGTTGGGTATGCTGGAAAGGCTTAATTGGAAGAATGCAACAGTTTCACTGAAACATCCTTAAAGCCTCAGGTAGGAGTGCTTTTTATATATATATAAAAACTACCCCAGCACCTTTGGACCAGTTTGGGGAAGGGGCATGGCTCATAGGGAGATTGCCTGCTTTGCATAAAGAGGCCCCCAATTTCAGTTCCTGAAATTTCAGTCAACAGAGCCTCCCAGAGCTGTCCTGTTTGAGGTATGTGGTCAAACAATGGGGAAAGGCTGTTGCATCCATGACCTCTGGCTTGTGTGCTTCCCAGAAGTATTTTGCTGGCCACTGCAGGAAGCAGGATGCTGAACTTGTTGGACCCAACTTGGTGTGATGCAGGAGTGAACCTCTTAAGGTTCTTCTGAAAGGCAGTGTGGTGTTGTGCTTAGAGAGTTGGACGAGAGCCAGAAAAACTAGGGTTCAAATCCCTGCTCAGCCAATAAGCTCAATGGGTGACTTCGGGCCAGCTGCTATTTAGCCTGACTTACCTCTCAGGTTTGTTGTGACTATAAAGTAGGGAAGAAAAGAACCACTTTGAGCTCCTTGGAAGAATGGTGGTATTTAAATGTAAGGCTGAATGAACGAATGCATAAGTAAATGTTGACTGCACCCAAGGCTTTTTTTCACTGCAACTCCACCAGGGGTGAGGAACCTCAGATTCTGGCACTGTCCAGACTTCTCTGGCCCTCCTTGAGCTTCTTTTTAGCTGGGTGGAATGTGTCATTGAACTCTGATCATGCCTCTTGCTTCCCTCAGTGGAGGATAGCAAGTTTCACAGAGCAAACCAGGCACTAAATCACACAGTTCAAACCTGGAGTTAACTCTTTCTTAGCAAAACATGATCTTCACAGACTTGGCTGAGTTTCTGGCCTAAAGAGCACAGCAGCTCATGCACTGTAGACTCTATCCATAAAACCAGTTGCAGCGACTGCAAGTCCCCACTTCCCCATATACATCTATGTCTCCTCCTCTCCAGGGCTTCTTGTAAGCAATCAGAGACTGTGCCTGCTTGCAGTCTGCTGCTGCTCCACCCATTTCAGCCCTCTCCTGGTTCTGGGAGATGGGAGGAGGGGAGCTTGTTGCAGCAGGAGGGTGAGATACCAATGGCTCTTCATCAGCTTGACCCATCTTTGCCTCATGACCTCCCTCCTCTCCCCTCCTTACCTGCTTCAGCTTCTGCCTCTGATTCTGGACTGCTCACTGCCACAGCCTCTTCCTTCTTTTGACGCCTATCCTGTTACCTCCACCCAGTCTTCTCCCTCATCTTCCTGTGACCACTCATTGTCTTCCTACCACCAATCCCTGGGTTATGAGCATTTTTCCCTTGGGGGTTCCCCAGCTGGTTCCTCCCACCACCCCTCTTTGTCCAACCAATGGGTGTCAGCAATGCTGTGTGAGGGCGTGTGGAAACAAGCCTACCATACAAAGGCAAAATCCACACATGTTTCTCTTTTTGCTTTTGCCTCTGGTCCCACCTACTGCTGCCATGTGGCCCTCAGGCATAGGAGCCAACTCCTAGGGCAGGGGTCTGCAACCTGTGGCTCCGGAGCCGCATGTGGCTCTTTTACACCTTTGCCGCGGCTCCGGGGCAGATACTAGCAAGGGGAGGAGGCGCATTGTGCGCCCCGACACTCCCCACCGTGGCGGGCGCTGTACTGGCTGTGACGTCGCATGGGGGCGGTGCCTGCATTAGTCATGCACCGTCCTGACGTCACCTTCCCACCCACCCACCCGCTACATTGTAAGGGGCATGTACGCTGGTCACTGTTTTGAAAGGGGGCACGTACGCTGGTCACTGTTTTTAAGGGGAGTGAAGAACACATACACACACAAAAAGTAACTTGTTAATTTAACGTTTATTTCTATGAGGAGGACTAATTCTGAGGGGTCAAACAAAGAAATAATAAAAAAGTGACAAAAAAGTTATTTTTATAATGACGAGTTTTGCGGCTCCCAGTTTTTTTCCTTCAGAAACAGGTCCAAGTGGCTCTTTTTGTCTTAAAGGTTGCAGACCCCTGTCCTAGGGGCTAAGGTCCTTTTGCTCCCCCCCCAAAAAAAAATATTTGAGGGCATTGCCATTCAAACGGTGTGTGTGCACTGAGTCTTGTGATCAATTATGTGCGGCAGTGCAATGCTTACCTGCCCCCCCGTATTTTATGGAAGTTGGCACTCCTGCTCTTAGGAGGTTGCTCAGAAGGGAATGCTGTTCTCTGGCTGGAAAAGTCCCTCCATTCCTGCCTTAAGTGAATGTTTAGTTAGTTGGTTTCAGCACATCAGGTTTACTGCACACAACTTAAAGGAATTCAAAGCAATTTGTGAGGAAAGTGGAATGCAGAGCTGCATAATCCATTGGAACATACAAATATACTAAAAGTGCTACTCGAAAGTCACCCGAATAAGAATACTCACCCCGCACTCAAGAACTAATGCCAGAAATGGCTGCTAAAAGACAGGCCATGAATATACTAAGTGCCTCAGAAAATAATGAAAGTTGAAATGTATTCTCTTTTTTCTTTTCTTTTCAGGGCCTCCCAGGTCTGCCCGGTTTACCAGGACCGCCTGGCAAGCGAGGGCCACGGGTAAGTAAAGCACAGGGGGAAATGTGGGTGAATTTGCAGTGAGCCCCCCAAGTCAAAAGGCTGCCACATTTTCTAGCTGCAGGACACCTTTTGCTGTACAGCAAGGCTGAGGAACTCATGCACTCAGCGCTCACCTGTGGCTCCTAGAAGCTGTCAACATGTGACAGCGGCCACACCCTGGGAAACAGCTTTGACTGCCCAGCTAAACCTGCTGAGGGTAGCCGATGGGTCTCTAACCCATGGTGAATTCCCATGCATGCGAAGACAGGCTCCGGTGGATTGAGTTGATGAGACCAATAGTGGGTCCAACGGTCAAGAGAGCGGATTCTGCATGTGCTGTAGAGGGAAGTGAGGGGCAAATGGGACTCATAAGCCTGGGGAGGTAGCCCATATGGGAGAGGGAGGAAAACTCTGATCCTAAACCTGCACTGCCTTGCAGGATATCTTCGGGAGAAGAAAAGCTAAGGAGTAATCCCCACACAAATCCCATGTGGAGTCCCTAAGATGGTTAAATGGTGCCCCATACACCTCCTTCCAGCAACTCCTGCAGCCCCTTGAACCACAATAGCAAGGCCAAGTGGGGAGCCTTGTCGTCTGGGCAGCCTAGGACCTCCATACACACTGCCAGGCACGTGGCCCATGGGAGGTCTCTTCAGTGCTGCTAATGCAGCCCTTTTACTTCACTCATGGAGGTGCACTTCATTGTCTCTCATGACTGACGGATGATGCCTTGAATGTATGGTGTGAACAAATGTGGGTCCTGTTCTACCTGGAGATTCCATTGGGCATTGAACCTGGAGCCTTTTGCATGTGAGGCGGACGCTGTCATTGACCTAGGGCAGATTAACTGTGAGAGGGAAGACTCAAGCTGTGGGTTGACAGGAAGCCGGCTTTGACTATTTCCCAGAGGGTGTGGAGAGTGAAGCCCGCTCCCTTTTGTCAAGTGTCTCTTTCCTGCACACTGGAAGGCTTTTCTTGAGGGGCCAAAGCGGGTGGGGGTGGAGAGGTAGGGAAGGAAAGAAAGTTTTTAAAGAAACGGTTTGTTTGGCTTCCCTTCAAATATGTAGCTCCTACTTCGGCAAACCAAAGGTCAGGGTGGAATCTATAGGTCAAGAGGAGAAAAGCTGCCATTTGTTTCCCCTCTACCCCGCCTCTGCTTCCCACTCGCTCTATCCATCCCCAAAAATTCACAAACATGAACTGTGCAAACGAGCATCTAGACACTTCTTGACAAAGAATCCAGAATGTGGCAGAGAAGGCAAATTGCACCCACTTAACATTTCTATCTTTTTTCTTTTTCTTTTTTAAAAGAAGACCCCTATTTTTAAAAAGAGGATGGGTGTGTGAAGGGGGTGCTTCTGAGGGGTGGGGGTCGTTTACTTCAGCTACTGGTAGTGCTGCAACCGTTCTCTGGCTGGTGCTTTCTGGGTTTCCCAAAGAAGCAGACTCCCTCCCCCACCTCATGTGAATGGCATTCCATCCAGATTACGAGACCCACTACCTTTGGGAACTCCCCTTCTCCCTCCCCCTGCCCCACTCTTTTTGAGAGAGCACATTGCAGGATTGTTCTCTGGGTTTTGCTGCTGGTCCTCTGGCATAAAATGGCATCCCAAGGAGGAAACTTTCCATGGAATCTCAGAAACCATGAATGGGAGGTATTTTTCTGCCTTGGCTTGTTCTGCTGATGAGGAGGGTCAATGTGTGTGTGTGCGTGCATGCGCATATGTGCGTGATATATACACATACACACTTCAGACCCCTCTGCAACTCACCCCAGCCACATCCCCAACTTCTACTTCTTTACACTCTTGTTGCAGATGTTTTTTTGCCCTTGAACTCCAGACAAATTCTGGAAGGTTTCCTTGATAATGCTTCTTGCTTGGCTAGTTGGATGGAGGATGGGGTGGGTGGGCTGTGTGAGTGTGTTGTGCAGCAGTATAGTTTACATCCGTTGCTCTGGCCACATATCCCTCTGGACCCTGTCTGCTATGAGTTTGTGGCCCCCAGAAGATTGCTGAAAAAGTTTCCACACCCATGATTTCTCTTTGTGTGTGTGTGTATATACAGTGTGTGTTTGTGTAACATTCACCTCAAACTAACTTGCCCCTCCCCACCATTATGTAAATGCATAATGGTGCTTAGAATTTCCAGTCTATTCAGGATATCCAGTCTATTCAGGATGTTTTAAACCAGTGAAGGGTGAACTGGTGTGTATTCCGCAGGGGCAGCCAGTGTGATGCCCTCCAGGAACTGTCGGAAGCCATCAGCTCCAATCCATGTAGTCCCTGGTGGATAGAGTTGCTGTCCTAAGATCCGGAGGGCTGCAACTGCCCCACCTGTGCAGCAGGTGCTGTGTGAAGCTTTGATGTAGGGCCCATAGCTTGGATCCTGTTTGACTCAGGATCTTTGCCATTTAGGTGTCTGTCTGTGCACAAACACTTATTACAGGACCTTTGTGAAGTAATCACTTGAACATCAAAAGCAGCTATGCAAGTACTATTTGAGTCCTTTTTCACAGTCCCCCTTTTCATGTTTGGAATCAACAATTCCCCATGCCCCCAAGCCTCCTTAGCCTTCCACAATTGTGTGAGAAGCAAAAGTTCAGTAGGCAAGTTCCCACACTCACTTTCATTATAGTGTCTGCAGGCGGGGGAAAGTTTCTCCTGCTAGATTTCTGCTTGGTGTGCATCTGCTCAAGGTGCAGGCCTAGTAACAGAGGTGGCGGCCATGGCCTGTGTCAACAGCTGCTGGATCTGTTGCTGCTGCATTTGGCGAACCTCTGAGCTGCAGGTGGCAGCTTCTCAGGGAAGTGCCTTCAGGCATTGACTCTGCCCAAAATAGGATCTCCCCTGGACAGGAAGGGTGTAAGAGCACTTCCTGTGCTGCTTGAGCCTTTCTTGAGCAACAGAGGCTCAGAGCTCTGGTTTGCCCTTGCATCTGGATGTGATCTTTGGTTCTGGCTTTTTGCTCACCCTACAGCTTTTGGTTCCTTGCTCCTGGATCACCTCAGACTGTTCCCTGTGGCCCAGTTCTGTCAGCCTGTGGCTTGAGCTACCCTGTGGGAGCTCTCCCATTTTTAGCTCTCCCAGGCAACTTTATGGGAGTGGGTGGCCCCACGTGCTAATGGTTGGCAGGGCCAGAAACAAAAGTGGGTGGAGCAACAGAGGTTAATTCTATCATCTGTGCAAGCAAGAAGCATTGATCAGAGTTCGAAGAGACGTTCTAGCCATGCCAAAGCACTCAATGAAGGAGCTAAACAGAGCTTGTGAGGCTTGCTTGTTACCTTGGCTCAGAGGTTTTCAATCTTTTTGAGTCCATGGCTCCCTTGACGACTGCATTCTTTCTGCGGTACCCCTGTGGGGCTCAGGAGCCCAGTTATGTCCCCCCTTGTCTGCAGAGCTGGCAGCCCCTGAACCCTTTTCAAACACCCTCCCTTGTGGAGTGTTCCCTCAGCCTCCTCTCCTCTCCCCTTTCCCTGGGAGTCCTCTGAGCAGCTGCCGCTGCCACCCCTGGTCTCTGAGCTGCCCACCCTGCCCCAAAGAGAGGTGCCTCCTCACACTGCCCCACAGGGGCCTGCGAAGCACCCCCTGGCCAGCCCCAGAGGCACCATTCACCTGGGGAGCTTGTAGTCAGGGCTGCTGCAACAAACAGCTGCACCAGCCTTTGGGAGGCAGAGACATGAAAGGGCATCAGAGGAGGGAGGGAAGGAAAGAGGGACAGAGGACAGTGTTGCTCACGGCACCCCTGACCATCCTTCAAGGCACCCCAGGGTGCCATGGCCCGCTGGTTGAAAACCACTGCCTTGGCTTATTAAGCCACAATATGATCTTAATGCTGCCACTGTTTGCAGTGTGTTTGTGGTTACACAAGAGCTTTCATAGAGGTCAGGTCCTGAGCAGGCAGCTCTGCAGCGTTTGATCCTGAGCCAGAAATGGGTCACTTCCAGGAAAGACACAAGGCAGGACTGTGCCCATGGAGGAATGTTGTGGGTGGGGAAAGGGTGCAGGGCAAGTTTTGATGTTGACTTCCTTGTTTTCTCAGGGTCCTCCTGGCCCCCATGGGAATCCTGGCCGGCCTGGCCCACCTGGCGCTAAGGTAAGGGAAGAGACACGCATGCTTGTGGGCCGCTGGGCATCTGTGAGCCATGGAAGATGATCAGATTTGCTGTAGTCCTGGCTACCAGATACCAGAGACTCACAGCAGGAGAAGTTTGTCACCACTTTGCTCAAACTTGTGTGGCCTCAACCGGGCTCCTTTCAGAAAGGCTGAAACCACATTAGGTGGGCTGCTGGTTCTACCCAGCTCTGCAATTGCAGCACCTACGCTAAGGCCAATTATGCAGATAAAAGATCAAGGAAGGTGTTCTAAAAACACCTGGAAGTGTTGCAGAAAAAAATAGAACCCGTTTCCTTTCCTTGCTTTCTTTCTTCATTTCTTCTCTTCGTAGGTCAGTTGATGTCTTCAACACTCTTAATGTTCTAGAGAGGTGGGGGAAGCTTTCCACTAAACTGGCCTGCTGCCTCTGTCTGATTAAGAATTAGGCAGTAGAGATGTGTTGGCGGGTGACAGCTGTTCTGAATTTAAAAGTGCTGTTATACAGTCTGAAAAAGCGAGGTCGTAAAAAAAAGGAGAGGGGGAGCTAAAACCCAGTCCACTACCTTGTAGCCTTTTTGTAATTTATGTTCTTGTTGATGACTTCCAGATCATGTTTCTTTGTGTAGGGTCCCCCCCCCCTTTTTGAAAAAGATTGGTTTTACAAGTCAGAATTGAAAGCTTTCATCTTTGATGCTTCTGGCCCTGCAAACTCCACATGAAATCTCTCAGAAACCCCAGTTTCTCTGAGCAAGTGTTAACCTCCTTGGTATCAGTAAGTCAGTGGGGGCTGGTCTATTAAGACAAAGGGGTCACTACCCCACCACCCTCAGCCAGCCCCCACCTGCCTGCTTTCTTAGGACCCACCCACACTCTCGTTTGTCCCGCGATTTCCAGTGTTTTGTGTCAATCTGTTATTATGGGTCTGATAGCTTTTTGTGTTTTCTGGCTTGCCACTTTCACAAGGAAAACCCACTGCTTACTGCTGAATCAGAACAAATGCCAGTCTGCAGAAAACCTGAAGAAAAAATTGCCCTGAACTAGTCCTAAAATAGCTCCTGAGCAGGATTTCACTTTCCGAGGAGCTGTGTTGGGGGTGTCCTGCTCACACATCCTCCCACCTGGCTCCTTTTGTTTATGCCGTACGATTGATTTATCTGGTTTTCTGATTCTCTGCCACGGATGGGGAGAGCTGAATGTGGAGACAACATGAAAAGTGGGCTGTTGAAGATAGGAAGAATGAACAGGAAAACAAGGGTCTTCAGGGGTCTTTCCCTAAGTACAATCTGAGGCAAAAACCTCAAGCCTGAATACCCAGTCCTGGATCAAATTAAAAACAGGGCACAGAGGTATGAACTTAAGGGAAAGTGTGTCTGGCACTGTCTGTCAGCTTCCTCCTCCTTGATCTCAGTGTTGACTATGCAGAACTTGGCAGGAGACATAACAAACATTAGTTGACTCTGCCTGTCATTGGATAGGGCTCCACCTACTGTTGGCCTCCCTCCCTGCCTTCCACTCAGGGCCAACTCAAGACATTTGGGCACCTGAGGTGAACCACAAAATGGTGCCCTCCCCTCCCTGCCAGGGAAGAAGGGGTGAATGAAGATTGACATCAGGAGCAAGGGGGAAATAAAGATCCACATCAGGATCAGTTGCCCCTCTGGATCCTGTGGCCTGAGGCAATTGCCTCACCTTGCCTGGGGGATGGGCCAGCCCTGCTTCCACCCCACCAGTCCCAGACTTGGCCAGCTGGACCCCTGAACAGGAGCACTCTGCACTGCAACATGTTACTGCAAGTCCCACTTGTTTTGCCTCTGTAATAAACAAAACACAGAGAAGAAGTACGCCCTGATTTAGATAAAGATTTATTGTTGTAGGTTTTTTTTTTTTAAAAAAATAGCAAACATAGTATAAAAGAAAGAGCAGGGGTGAGGAGAAATGAAAAAGGACCCACCCTGTAAACACAAATTCACACACACACACACACAGTTTCTGAATCAGATTGTTTGGAAAAAGCGAAGGGTGTAGATTAATATTTCTCTGTTGGGCGTGGATCAGCAAGTGAGGAGATGTTGCCTGCTCAATTAGCAAGGTGTAGGTTAAAAACAGGACACTTCAGTGCCTAATTGAGAGTGGGTGCTTAATTAGCTCTGACAGCAATTGAGAGGGGTGTGGCTGCTGCGGGTTTGTTCTAAGGATGCAGTTCTCCAGAGCATCTTAGTAGCAGTTGGGCATTTTTTAAAAAATTGTGCCTTCATCCTTACGTGCCTCTTAAGGTTCCTTCCTTTTTTCCTTTTGGGCGGGGTTTGAATTGCACGGTGATTTAGACTTTCTGCAGGGGCTGTGAAGGTGAGGGGCTATAGCCTCCTTTCTGACAGCTGCTGCCAGTCAGTGCTGACTATGCTGATTTTAGATGGATCAGCGCTCTTCTGACTAAGTATTAGGCAGTTTCCAATATTGTTCCTATGTGGCCACCCAACTGTCGCTTGTCAGGTTGTCACTATCTTCAGCTGCTGCCACCATCTTGCCGTTTTTGCGTTTCCGTTTGTTGGTCTTTGGCAACAGTCTCTGGCCTTGTGTCCAGTTAGTGGGGCTTTCTCCTCCCCGTTTTTTTTTTTAAATGTTGTTGTTGTCATTATCAGGCAATCTCTTAATTTGAAAGGAACATCTGTTTGAGGCTAAGATGAGCTTCCTGCCTCATTAGCTGGCTAGGAAGGGGGGAGGCGATGTTTTCTGGATAACCCTCTGGAGCATGGAAGGTGGGGTAGAGGGCTCTCTCCTGTTTCGGAGAGTGAAGTTTATGGCTCTCCAGAGGATGGATGTGCTTGAATGTTTCCTGTAGCTCCAGATTGGTCTGTGTTGCCCGTAATGATATTGGGCAGCTTCATCTGGAAGCATAGCCTTGGCTTCTGGCTTGGAAGTGGGAGCACAAAATGATCTCTCTCTAGCTTCATAGCTCCCCTGTCATAAGGGGCAGGGAAATCAGTCTTGTACTAGGCCAGGAGTGAGCGGATGTGCATTTGTTTTAAGTTTTGTTGGGTTCCTTGTATCCTGCTTTTCAGACAAGGGCAACCAAAACAATCAAGGGGCTAGAGCGACTCCCCTATGAGGGAAGCTTGCGGCATTTGTGACTTTCTAGTTTAGAGAAAAGGGGGAGTAAGAGGTGGTGTGATGGAAGTTTATTATGCATTAGGCATGGAGAAAGTGGATAGAGAAAAGCTTTTCTTCTTCTGTCATGACACTAAAACCTGTGGTCATCCAATGAAACTGAATGTTCAGGGTAGTTAAAAGAAAGCTCTCCTTCATGCAGTGCCTTCTGTATTTTTCGCTCTATAGGACGCACTTTTTCCCCTCCAAAAATTAAGGGGAAATCTGTGTGCGTCCTATGGAGTGAATGCAGGCTCCTTGGCTTCAGCGATAGCAATGTGAAGCCTCCAAAGCTCAGAGGGAGTGCTCGCTCCGTGCTCCTTGGCTTCGCGTGAAGCCTTTGGAGTGCAGCGGGAACTCGCGCTGTGCTCTGAAGGCTTCGGGTTCCTTTTGCTGAAGCCGGGAGAGCAAGACTCTCCCAGCTTCAGCAGAGAGGGAGAGCTGCGCAGTGCCCCTTCAGCGAAGCAGGTGGAGAAATGGAAGGGGCTCTGTTTCTCCTGCTGCTTCGCTGAAGGGGCGCTGAGCAGAGAGGGGGAGAATTTTTTTCCCTTGTTCTCCCCCTCTAAAACAAGGTGCGTCCTATAGAGCGAAAAATACGGTGATTAAACAATGGAACTTGCCTTCGTAAGAGACAGTAATGGCCACCAACTTGAATGGCTTGGATTGATAACCCTCTCCTCCATGAATTTGTCTAATCCTCTTTTAATTAGACAAATTCATGGAGGAGAGGGTTATCAATAGCTACTAGCTACAATGGCTATGCTCTGCCTCCACTAGGACTGGGCGTTATCTGTTTTTCAACATCATGATCTATCTCCAGCTAAACATTGCAATTAGTGTTAGAAACTGAGATATTAAGTTGCAAAATGGCACCTTAAACCTAGGTTCTGGGTGTAACAACAGAATGTCTAGGCACACTTTTTTATAACAAGAATACAAAGCTGAAAATGAATGAGCTGCAGCTACAATATTATGTTCGTTTTTTACACGGTCTAGTCCTTCCCCTGCCCACCCCCTAATCCCCCTAATATTTTTAAGAGGGTCTCTTCTCCAATCTCCAGAGAGTAACTGGAAGTGGGGAAGCAGAAAAAGGTCCTCTTTTCCTTCCACTCTGCAGTTTTAATCTGAAATCTTAGGCGCACTACTGCAGCCAGAGCTCAGAAACTGCTCGCCCTAATGAAATTCCCTGTCGCAAAATGCGCCTAGAACAATGGGAGTTTCGAACACTGATTGCAATATACCAATGCATCACAATTTCTGAAATAAGGATGGTGCTATGTAGCAGCAATGGCTGCCTTTGTGGTTTTTCCTGCATTGTGATTTTTGCATAGCACACACAAAGACACACATCATGATTTGTGATATATAGCTGAGTAAAAAATTATGAGGCCGATATCACAATATGGACTTCAAACTGATTTTGGATTATATATTGCCCAGTCTGAGCCTCCACAGTGGGAAGCAGCAATGCTTTTGAATAACAGTGGATGGGAATTGTGTGGGCAGAGTTACTGTTTTGCTCAAGTCCTTCTTGCAGGCCTCTGGGTGGCCACTGTGAGAACAAGACTGGGCTAGATGGCCCACTGGCCTGATTCAGCAAGCTGTTCTTCATAGAATCAAAGAACTTGAGCTGGAAAGAACCCTAAGGATCATCTAGTCCAACCCCCTGAAATGCAGGAATATGCAGCCGTCCCATATGGGAATTGATCTGCGACTTTGGTGTTATCAGCACCATACTCTAACCAACTGAGCTTCATAGGATCATTACCAGGGATGGACGCATCAGTCAATTTCAGTTTCTCATTTTTCCAATCTTAAGCTCAGTTCTCTACATTTCCATACCACTTGCCTCCTGGTTAAAATGAAATAAAACGCTAAATAGAATTCATCACATAAAATTTTTCAAAATCTACTATTAGCTGCTGAGTTTCTTTGTTAGCAGTTGTCCTGAGTCCTGGAATTGTCCTCGCCTTTAAAAAAGGCTCTAAAGATGATCCTCCCAACTACAGTGGTACCTCGGGTTATATACGCTTCAGGTTACATACGCTTCAGGTTACAGACTCCGCTAACCCGAAAATAGTACCTCGGGTTAAGAACTTTGCTTCAGGATGAGAACAGAAATTGTGCGGTGGCAGTGGGAGGCCTCATTAGCTAAAGTTGTGCTTCAGGTTAAGAACAGTTTCAGGTTAAGAATGGACCTCCAGAACGAATTAAGTACGCAACCAGAGGTACCACTGTATCAGCCAATAGATTGCAATACAGTCATATCTTGGGATAAATACGCTTCAGGTTGAGCGCTTTCGGGTTGTGCTCCGCGGAGACCCGGAAGTAATGGAACGTGTTACTTCCGGGTTTCGCCGCTTGTGCATGCGCAGACGCTCAAAATTACATCACACGCATGTGCGGAAGTGGCGAAACGTGAACTGCGCAGGTGCAGACACACTGTCGTGTCTTACGTTCTTTTCAGGATGCGAACGGGGCTTCGGAACGGATCCTGTTCGCATCCCGAGGTACCACTGTAATTGGCAAACTTTATGTAAAATCAGCTTCGTAATAAACTTACTTTGCTTAGAAGAGGAAGTCATTTCAGCTGCTGAACAAGCAGGATTTAGATAGGATAGATCCACCACAGATGGCTGCTTTTGTTCATTTGATTGGCACATATGCAAAATAAAATTCAAAATCTGGAGATACTCTCTGGTTTGCTTTTGTGAGATGGCTACCTCTAACCCCCGAAGTTTGAGGACATTTCCGTGCCACTCCCTGCTCTTAAATGTAGCTGGCAATTTGCTCCTAGCCTTGAGATGAGGATGCCTCAGAAAGGAACTCCAGCTATGATAGCAGCTGCATGCAAAGTGGAATTATCTGCATGACTTCATTTTACCGCTTGGCAAAGCCGGTCAGTCTTCATTCAGATTTTGGGCAGCAATATCTGTACTGAATCAGCACTGCTCTCTGCAGCCGTTTTCCAAGAATTATTTCCCAACTAACAGATCTCCTCTTGGCCTGGACTGAGGGGTGTGTGTGAATGTTGGGCTATTAAAGCGGGAAGTTGGAACGTTTGTGGGAATTAGAAGGATGATGCAGTTGATATTGCACCGAAACTAGCGGGAATCACTACTCATCCAGCTGGGGTCCCTCCCCCCCACAACTGGGAAAGCACTGGTTGATTTTCTTTTCATTTCATTTTTTAAAAAGAACCCTTTTGTATTTATATAATAGCAATTTTCTTAAGAGAAGCGCCAAAGAATTTGACAACATTTTAGTTCTTCCACGTGGTTAGGAAGCTGAAGATAAAATTTCCACTTTTACAGAGGGGCTGGAGGTGAAATAAAGATGCAAATATACAACTTTGGCTCTAGCAAGCTAAAAAGAAAGTTCGGTCACACAAATGCTCTGCATTTCCAGGCACAGGAAAACCCAAATTGCTGTTTGCGCTGATCTAGTGGTAAAAATAGGGTTTTCCTGGGGAAAGTAGTGGCTGCGGGGGTGGGAGGGGTGGTGCTCCGGCACGGACAGGGAAAGACCTATATCTAGAAAGTGCAGGGCATAAAGGGTAAGTGTGGAGAAGCCCAGACTCAAAACACCAGACCTGTAAGAATTTCCCAGTGTGATTAACTGATGGAAGTGTTAATTATTATTCTGCATATGCTGTGATCTATGGCAACAAATATACAGATATAAAATCTTTGTAATAAGGCCACCTGCTATAACAGAAATGACCAACATATGGAATGCAAGATTGCATATTCTAAAACTGAACAAATCAAAATTATGTCATTGTAAAATATTGAGTAAGGTAAAGGTAAAGGGACCCCTGACCGTTAGGTCCAGTCGGGGTTGCGGCGCTCATCTCACTTTATTAGCTGAGGAAGCCGGCGTACAGCTTCTGGGTCGTGTGGCCAGCATGACTAAGCCGCTTCTGGAGAACCAGAGCAGCACACGGAAACACCGCTTATCTTCCCGACGGAGCGGTACCTATTTATCTACTTGCACTTTGTGCTTTTGAACTGCCAGGTTGGCAGAAGCAGGGACCAAGCAACGGGAGCTCACCCGTCGCGGGGATTCAAAGCACCAACTTTCCGATCGGCAAGCCCTAGGCTCTGTGGTTTAGACCACAGCGCCACCCGTGTCCCAATATATTGAGTACATTTTATGAAAAACCATGCAACACCCTTCATCTGTGCAGCTTTAGCCTTTACTGTATTTTGGTGACTAGGAACGTAGGAATCTGCTTTAAATTGTCTCAGGCCATTGTTCCATCCTAGCATGGTTTTGCCTACCCTGACTGGCAGAGGCCTCTTGCAGGCTTGCCTGGAGATACTGCAGACTGATTCAGGGATGTTTTGCAGGTGCTCTGCCACTGAGCTGCTGCCCTAACACCTAAAAATAAAGTAAGATTCCAGTCCTCATGGTCATGAAAAAAGGGCTGAATTAAATAGCAACATAGGAAGCTGCATTATACTGAGGCCAGTGATACATCTAGCTCTGTATTGTCTACATGTGTAATATTGTTCTTCTGGGAAGACTAGAGAAGGACAGTTTTCTGTCCCCATTTCCCCCCACACTCCCAAGCACCTTGATAAGCACTGGTTGGAAACTTAAGACTGGAGAGAACTGACAAGTGAGCCATTGATCTGTTCCAGGGATGGAGATCAAGGGGCCAAATGTAGCCCTCCAGATATCTCTATCTGGGCTGCAGGACTCTTCCTAGACCAGGGGTCAGCAAATTTTTCAGCAGGGGGCCAGTCCACTATCCCTCAGACCTTATGGGGGGCTGGACTATATCTTTTTTGAGGGGGGAATGAACGAATTCCAATGCCCCACCAATAACCCAGAGATGCATTTTAAATAAAAGCACACATTCTACTCATGTAAAAACACCAGGCCCCACAAATAACCCAGAGATGCATTTGAAATAAAAAGACACATTCTAAACATGTGAAAACACATTGATTCTTGGACCGTCTGTGGGTCGGATTGAGAAGGCGTTGGCCCGGATCCGGCCCCTGCGCCTTAGTTTGCATACCCATGTTCTAGACCCAAATTTTCAGTGGCACTGCTTTTGAGTGATTTTTCCAGGCTGGAATATGTCCTTGAACTCTGATGCTGCACCTTCACTTACAGGGTGGAAGGTGGAGAGAAAAATGTTTGTGTCTTTTATGACTTTTACACCTCTTGCTCCAACCTACTATTGCTGCTGGCTCTGCCCACCACAGGCAGGCAGCCCTGAACAAGTTGCCCATGTGGGAATGAGGCTCCCAGACTGAAGAAGGATCCCTTCTCCATGTATATTCACATGAACAGTGGAATGTGGAAATATTCAGCTCAACTGAAAAGAAGTTGCCATTTCCATAGTTTTCAGAAGGCAAACTGACTTTAAATTCATGGTCTTTTGCCGTGTGGCTTTGTGCCAGGGCTGGATCCATGCTTGGGATCTAGCAGTGAGCCCCCTACCAGAATGAACCTCTTGTTCCTCTCAGCTGCTGCCGCCACCACCACACATTGACTCATTTGTGCATAGTAAAGGTAAAGGACCCCTGACCATTAGGTCCAGTCGTAACCGACTCTGGGGTTGCACCGCTCATCTCGCTTTATTGGCCAAGGGAGCCGGCATACAGCTTCCGAGTCATGTGGCCAGCATAACTAAGGCACTTCTGGCGAACCAGAGCGGCGCACGGAAATGCCGTTTACCTTCCCGCCGGAGCGGTACCTATTTATCTACTTGCACTTTGACATGCTTTTGAACTGCTAGGTTGGCAGGAGCTGGGACTGAGCAACGGGAGCTCACCCCATCGCGGGGATTCGAACCGCTGACCTTCTGATCGGCAAGTCCTAGGCTCTGTGGTTTAACCCACAGTGCCACCCGCGTCCCTCATTTGTGCATTACACCTGCCCAAAGCAGGGATGAGCAAGCAGCTATGCCCAGTTTAAGGAGCATGTCTAAGGCAATCTACAAAGGAAAAGATACATTAGAAAGAGAAAGAGTTCATTCTTCCCTGTTGGAGGCAATGTGTCTCTGAATATGTGTTGTTGGGAACTGCAGGAGAGGAGAGCCACTGTTGTGCTCAAGTTCTGCTTGTGGGCTTCCTAGAGGCAACCATAGCTTGGCCACTGTGAGAACAGGGTGTTTTGCAATATGGGCTCTGTTTATCTTCTTAGCCCCAATAATATTCACGCTGAATTACTGTGATGTTGGGACCCCCGAAGCTCAGGTTATTTTAATCTGTTTTAGTATTTTTAACCTTTTGTATTGTTGTGGGTTTGTGGGGCGGGAGAATTGAGACCCTTCTAACCCCTGGATCCAGCAAGTGTTGAAATACAAGCTCCGCTAGCTTCCTGAAGAGGTGATCAACTGAGCAATGGGCCATTTAGAAAACAATGGAAAGGGACTCAGTGCAATATGGCAAATGGTTGGGGCCCCCTCCCTCAACAGACAAAGCCAGAGTTTGAAGTAGAATTTTGCAGTGATGTAACCAAGAAGCGCTCACTGGAAGGACAGATCCTGAAGCTGAGGCCCCCTCATGAGAAGAGAAGACTCCCTGGAAAAGACCCTGATGTTGGGAAAGATGGAGGGCACAAGGAGAAGGGGACGACGGAGGACGAGATGGTTGGATAGTGTTCTCGAAGCTACCAGCATGAGTTTGACCAAACTGCTGGAGGCAGTGGAAGACAGGAGTGCCTGTCGTGCTCTGGTCCACAGGGCCACAAAGAGTCGGACACGACTAAATGACTAAACAACAACAAACCAAGAAGCAAAGAAGCAAGCTGGAATGACAGAGACGCAGAACAATGGTTGATTTCTGTTTGAGTCCAAGGCTGCAGTTATGGGAGAAACAAGACCCTTTGGGGGCATTGATGCTGTGAGTTCCTCCCCTGTAGGCTCAGGTTGTGTATATGTTTAAATAAACCATATATCATAAAGACACCACAGTCTCTGCTGTGCCTCATTCATGAAGGACACTTGAACCCTGGGGAAGCACCTGGAACTCCTGGAATCTCACACCTCTTAGAGACTGAGGTGGCGTGCAACAGTATGTTTTAAAGTCCAGTTGTATTCCCCCCCTTGATTTTCTTGTTTTATCTTTTCGTTAACTACTTTTTGTTTTATTTTTACAATCAAGCGATGTATGAATTTTATTAAATAAATGTGGCATTGTAGGCAGCCAATCTTTTTTTTTGAAAGGGCTAGGTCCCCCTTTGGGGTTCAGAGGGCCCCCTGCGTGATGTCAGGACATTGTGCAACATCATCATGCATGGGTCCCCTCAACCCTCTGGAGAAGGTGGCGCCTCTGCCCACAGTTATCTACCGGGGCACCTACCTGGCTCTCAAATCTCCTTTGTACCAATAAATTACTTCTAACTGATTTATGAATTTCTCTTCACTCCCTGATGCTTTCAATGGCTTCTAGTCATGATGGCTAAGTCCTGCCTCCGCTGTTGGAGACAGTATGTGTCTGAACACCAGCAGCTGGGAATTGCAAGAGGGGAGAGTGCTTTTGTGCTCAGGTTCTGCTTCCAGGATTGCCAGAGTATCTGGTTGGCCTCTGTAACAACAGGATGCTGGACTAGATGGGTCTTTGGCCTAATCCTGCAGGACTCTTCTTATGCTGAGCTGCAGGGAGACATCTTCCAGGAAGTAGAAGCAGGCTGGAGGCAGGGAAGACCTAAAGAGCGATTGGGAGGAGCTTGAAATAACTGTGCAGAAGGGATCATGCTGCTTGGATGGACAGATAGTGCAGGGACTGTAAAATATGATTTACAGCTACAGATGTTTTCAAATCAAAACTCCAAATAGAGGCATCCAGCCCTTCTGGAGAAATCAAGATGTGGTTTCTGTAACTGTGGCCTCTTCATTTTGTAGACCAGAGCCAAAGAAATGGTGGTCATGCATACTCCCTAGTCATTTCTTTATATGTCTAGTAGAGCCTTTGCTAACCTAGTGCTCTCCAGATGTTTTAGACTACAACTCCCAACAGCCCCAGCCAGTACATGAGAGTTGTAATTCCAAAACATCTGTAGGCCACCAGCTTGGAGGAGGCTGGTCTAGTGCTTGCTTTGAGCTTCTCCTGCTAGGCAGGATCTGCACAATTTCAATGCCTTGTGGATAGGGGTGGATGTATCAGACTGTGTCAGTAAGTCTGCTCTTTCCTGTGTTTCTGCATTAATCTGCATTTTTATTTTTCTTAAAAAAGATACAAAAACTAATATTTTCAAACCAATTTGTACTCATTTGTTGCAAAGGTAAAGGTAAAGGAACCCCTGACCATTAGGTCCAGTCGTGACCGACTCTGGGGTTGCGGCGCTCATCTCACTTTACTGGCCGAGGGAGCCGGCGTACAGCTTCCGGGTCATGTGGCCAGCATGACTAAGCCGCTTCTGGCGAACCAGAGCAGCACACAGAAACACCGTTTACCTTCCCGCCGGAGCAGTACCTATTTATCTACTTGCACTTTGACATGCTTTCAAACTGCTAGGTTGGCAGGAGCAGGGACCGAGCAACGGGCGCTCACCCCGTCACGGGGATTTGAACAGCCAACCTTCTGACTGGCAAGCCCTAGGCTCTGTGGTTTAACCCACAGCACCACCCGCGTCCCCATTTGTTGCAAAGTAGCTATTTAAATCACAGTTGGGTGAAGTTGCCCCATGAGAAATTGTAGTTCTCTTGTTAATTAATGAACTCTATGGTAGAAGGTAGATCAAAACCTCTGTCAGGTTCTGTATTGTCCAACAAGCCCACTAACACGTGGTTGATGAAGGCCTGGGACATGGCTGTGCCCGATCGTAATCCAAATGGCATAACTAAGTACTCAAAGGTCCCATATCTGGTATTAAAAGGCATCTTCCACTCATCACTTTGTCTCACACGTATTAGGTTGTACGCCCCTCTCAGGTCCAGCTTGGTGAAAATTTTCACCAATCTCAACCTCTCCAGCAGGTCACCAATATGGGGCATGGGGTGCCGGCTGGGAACCATGAGGCTATTGGTTTTTCTATGGTCCACTATGAGCCTTTTCTCCAGGGTGTCCTTTTTGTTCACAAAGGCCCCGGTGCCTTAGTAGGTTGAATGAACCCCGTTCCAAATTCTTCTGCAAAAACTGCCTCAAATCAGCTAGTTCCACTTCTGACATGGAATATAGGTGATTGGTGGGTATCTTGGCCCCCGGCACCAGGTTTATTTTGCAATCATAAGATCTGTGGGGTGGTAAAACCTATCCACCTCCTTCTCACAGAACATGTCCCTGTAGGCCTTATACTGTGGGGATATAGAACTCTCCTCTCCTGTGAGTTTCCCCCTTACCCCTGCCCCCTTAGCTCCTGCCTCTATAGGCACTTTGAGCCCCAGGAAGTATGCTTGGCAGTACGCCAAAGCAAACATTAAAGAACACTGCCCCCATGCTATAACTGGCTCATGCTTCATGAGCCACATCATTCCCAAGACCAGTGGGTAAGTGGATAACTTGGTGACATGAAACCTCACCGTCTCCTTGTGGCCAGACCAGTTCCACCCCCACTGGCTGCGTGACATAGGCAACTTCCCCCCCTACCAATGGTTGCCCGTCAATATTTTGTACCTCTAATGGGGCATCTAGTGGCTGTGTGCCTAGCTTCTGCTGTTCTACAAGGTCTGAATCTAAAAAGTCCAGAGAAGCCCTGGAATCTACTCAGCCCTGTATTTGTACCTTGCAGCTGCCTGGGAGTTGTAGCATCACTGGTAGAGCTATCCCTGCAACTGCTGATTCTATCTGAGGCCCTTTTGCTGACTTGCCTCCCAGCCCCTGGCCTCTAAGGGAGCTGGGATCTGCCGTTTCCCGTCGGTGCCTCTTTGGGTTTGGGCCTTCCCTCTACTCTGGCCCCCGACAGGGATCCCCCTGCCTTCCTGCTTGGACACTGTCTTGCCCGGATTGACCACACGCAAAGTATAAACATCACATGATGTTGTCAGTTTCTCTGTCTTTGCTTTCCTGCCCCACAACATGCTTTTAAAATTTTAATGTTTTGCTGTTGTTTTAATGGGGACAGCACACCCTTCCTCCCTTTCTCAGAGTGAGGCATTGTGGACTAGGTAGCTCTTGCATGCTCTCTTAAAATGGATTTGCAAAACTTATTAAAGTAATTTTTAACTGACTTTAAACAATTTCCACCTGCCACAGCAAAGTAGCGGTGATGAAGGCACATTTTGAGGCCACCTTTCTTGGGGGAAGGGCCATAGCTCAGTGAAGAGCTGTTGCAAGTCTGTGTAGCCAGTACTCAGCTAGATGGACCAATTGTCTGATTTGGTATAAGGCAAATTGTGCAAAAGGGGTGGAGCCATGCAAAGGGCCACTACAGAAGACTGAGAAGTCCACTATCTCCAAGTGAAAGGCATTGGCAAAAAATAGTACGACTTCTGGGTTGCTTCACCTGACACCAATCTGTGCTCTTGCCTAGAAGATTGCAGAATCACAGAATCACAGAACTGTAGGGTTAGAAGGGACCCCAAGGCTGATTAGAGCGTGTCCAGATGAGGTGCAGGCCTCCTGGGTGACATCATCATTTTGTCCCTTGGCACGGGAATATTCCCAGGGGAGCTGAAGGAGGCAGTGGTGCATCCACTCTTAAAGAAAACATCATTAGATCCTTTAGATCTAACCAATTCCCACCCAGTTTCGAACCTGTTGTACCTGGGTAAGGTAACTGAGAGACCGGTTGCTGAACAGCTTGGTCGGTTTCTGGATGAAACATCGGCCCTGGATCCATTTCAGTCCGACTTTCGCCCTGGTCACAGGGCCGAGATGGCTCTGGTCACTCTAACAGATGACCTCTATTGGCAGCTGGATCAAGGTGGGTTGGGGCTGCTGATCCTTCTAGATCTGTCAGCAGCCTTCAACAGGGTTGATAATGAATTTCTGGACCACTGCCTTGCCGATGTGGGTATTCAGGGCATAGTCCTACAATGGCTGTGCTCTTTCCTTTCAAATCGGGGCAGAGGGTGGCTCTAGGGGAGGAATTGTCATCGCGCCACTCCTTGGAGTGTCGCAGGGCACAATCCTCTCCCTGATGCTTTTTAACATCTTGATGCGCCCTCTTGCCCAGAGTTTTGGTCTGAGTTGCTATCAGTATCCTGATTACACCCAACTTTGTGTGATGATGGATGGCCATCCTGACTCTGCCCCGACACACTGACCAGGTGCTTGGAAGCTGTGGCTGGATGGTTGCGTGGGAGCCAGTTGAAGTTAAATCCTTTGAAGACAGAGGTCCTTTGGCTGGGTCGGGACGACATGGGGTTGGGGGCGCCAACTCCCATCTCTTTCGGGAGTGCAATTAGTGTCAAGAGTTTGGGTGTAATCTTTGATGCCTCCATTTCCATGGAGACGCAGGTTACAGCTACAACAAAGGCAGTGTTTTTCCATCTCTTCCGTGATAAACAGTTGGTTCCATACCTCTCTCGCCATGATCTTGCCACTGTGATCCATGTGATGGTCACCTCCAGGCTAGATTATTGTAATTCACTCTATGTGGAGTTGCCCTTGAAACTGACCCAGAAACTCCAGTGGGTGCAGAATGCTGCGAGACTCCCTCGCTGCAGGATCACATTCATCCAGTACTATACCAGCTGCACTGGCTCCTGGTGGAGTACAGGATCAGGTTTAAGGTGCTGGTTTAAAGCCCTATATGACCTAGGACCCTCGTACCTATGGGACCGCCTCACCTGGTATGCCCCACGGAGGACCTTATGGTCTACAAATAATAACATCTTGGAGGTCCCGGGCCTCAAGGAGATTTGACTGGCTTTGACCAGAGCCAAGGCCTTTTCGGCCGTGGCCCCGACCTGGTGGAATGCTCTGCCACAAGAGACCAGGGCCCTGCAGGATCTGACATCTTTCTGCAGGGCATACAAGACGGAGTTGTTCTGCCAGCCTTTGGTCGGGGTCCAGTCTGACTCCCCCTCTCTCCTTACAAGAACTTGTATGAAAGTGGCCCACTCGACTTTTCTCACACGCTCATATAAGATCAGTACAAACAGTTAGGCCGGTGAGCATTTAAAGTCCCCAACCCTAATCTGTGGGTTGCCATCTGATTGGACTTCACTGATTCTGATTTGATTTTAGGATGTATTTTAATTGATTGCCTGATTTTATGTTAATATGTTACATATTTGATGTTAGCCGCTCTCAGCCCGGTTTTGGCCGGGGAGGGCAGGATATAAAAAAAAATTATCATCATCATCATCTATCCCAACTCCCTGCAGTGCAGGAATCACAGCTGATCATAGCAGAGGTCACCCCTGTCCTGAATTTACTGTACAGAACAAAGCTTCTAGGAGGGAGAGGCGAAGGGGCAAGGCAATGGGGAGGACAGCATGGTGCAAACATTCTGGCAGGAGTGCTGAATTGGCTCTGCCCGTGCATATGCACTGCAGGTACCCTCTTCGCTGCCTCAGCCCACCCTCTCTCAGCCAAGGTGTAGTTTTCTAAAGTGAGTGGCAACCCCAGTATTTATCCATCTCTGTTTCTCTATTTTTCTCCTACTTCTTCTCCCTTTGATCTGCTTCACTTGCTTAAGTAGAATAAACCAAACTAAACAGCACAACAGATATGGTGATGCTATTTGTCCACGTCTGGTCGTGACCCATCAGTTGAAGAATAGCATTCAAGGAAAAGTGTTTTCTTTGCTACAGTCTTGTTGAGCTGCAGTGCACAAGCAAGAGCCTTGCCAAAGTTGTGCTAAATTTCATTCTGTATTTCAGGGCCAAAAAGGTGATCCTGGACTATCTCCTGGAAAAGCATGGAATGGTCAGAAGGTAAAACTGCATTTATAATTTACTAGGTGTAAGTGCCCAGCAATGCTCTGGTGTTCTAAGAAAACAAAACATACTGAGATTTACAAAATCTCCTCTAGGACTGTTGAGATCCAGCTAAACCTGGATGGAAACAGGTTGACAGAAGGCTGTGCTATAGACCCAGAAAGGAGAAGTTGGTGGCAACATCAAATAATGGCTAGCTAGTATGCCAACATTTATGGACCCCCTGCTTAAACAATTATTTTGGGTTGGGCATGGGGTGGAATTCTCCTGGAAATCTCTTGGCTTGGTTTACAGTTACCTCTGCATGCAGAATTCTTCCTTCTCATCCTACCACCATTACGGTTACATCTGCACCATACATTTATAGTGAAACTTATCCCACTTTAACAGCCATGGCTTATCCACAGTTCCCCAAAGAATCCTAGGAACTGTAGTGTAGAGAAAGCAATTACGGCTCTGTGCAGAGGTGGATTTAGGGGAGGGTGACTGGTTCCCCTGCACTGGGGGCTGAGCCAAGGGGAGTGTTGCAGGGCTTCGCAACTATAACGTGTATGCGCAGAATGGAAGATGTGAGGCAGCGGTGCCCTGTGCAAGGCCCTGCAACACTCCCCTTGGCTCAGCCCCAGAGCAGGGGAAATTTGAAAGATCAGAGTCCACCCCTGCTCTGTGAGGGATCTCCTAGCATTGCCTTACAACCACGAGAACTAGGCACTTAATTTTGTACAAGTTGGATTAGAAAACTTTACATATATGGTGTGGATATGGTCTTCATGTTCACTTTTACAACTATGAGGCCCAGGCACTTACTTTTTAAAAAAACAACAACAACAACTAAGATTTGAAGGGTTTTTGAAGGTCAAACAAACAACAACAGCAATTTATACTTCTGGTTACAGGGTGATGTAGGCTTACCGGGACTGACGGGGCTTCCTGGATCACCTGGTAGGAAGGTAAGATATTTTTATTCTTCATATTGGGCACAATCTGTGGGCATGTTTTGGTATGAAGTTCCTCTCCACAAACATGCCAAAAAGTAGCTGGAGGAAAGTGGCCATTCTGACTTGGTCAGACCACACCTGGAATACTGTGTCCCGTTCTGGGTGCCACAATTTAAGAAGGATATTGACAAGATGGGATGTGTGCAGAGGAGAGCGAACAAGATGATCCAGCATCTGGAAGCCAAGCCTTATGAGGAACGGTTGAAGGAGCTGGCTATGTTTAGCCTGGAAACAAGGAGACTGAAGGGAGGTATGATAGCCATCTTTCAAATATCTTAAGGGCTGTCATGTAGAGGATGAAGCAAGCTTGTTTTCTCCTGCTCCAGAGGGTAGGATCCAAACCAGTGGCTTCAAATTATAAGAAAGGAGATTCCAACTAAACATCAGGAAGAGCGTTCTGACAGCAAGAGCTGTTTGACAGTGGAATGGATTTCCTTAGAGAGATTGGATGGCCACCTGTCAGGGATGCCTTAGCTGCAACTCCTGTTACAGGGGATTGGACTAGATGGCTTTCCAACTCTACAATTCTATGGATTCTGCCTTTATTCTTTGTTAGCATTTTGGGGTGTTTACACCCTTGTAGGAGAGGCTGGATTCTTTGTTCTTGCTGTTGGACAATTTATGCTAATCTTTTAAGGATTCTCCGCCCCCCCCCCATAGGAATAGGAATTCAGAGAATTCAGATCCATTAACTCCATGCTGTCCAACATTTCTCTGATGAAAATAGGGACTTCCCATTCCATAATAATAATATTAATAATAATAATTTTACTATTTTACTGTTTATACCCCCCCCAACTGACTGTGTTGCCCCAGCCACTCTGGGTGGCTTCCAACATATATAAAAGCATAATAAAATATTAAACATTGATTTAAATGGGTCTGTTCTGAGTAAAACATGTAATATCTGCAAGGGCCAAGGCTGCCAACTTGAATAAAATATTGTGGGGGCTCAGGTAAGCGCTGCTTTGCATAATCAGTCACATGATGCGGTGCGCACACACCATTTGAATGGGAAAACCCATAAACTTTGTGGGGACCTGGTCTCCTCAAATATTTTATTGTGGATGCCGAAATCTCCACAGCCCCTAGGAATTGGCTTCTATGGCAAGGGCAAATGTGTATTTGAGAAGTGACAATGGGAGTGTACACACAACACACACACACACACACACAGTTAGTACCCCACCCCAGGGGCGTGGGAAAGGGGGGCAGGGGGGCGGGTCGCCCCAGGTGCCATCATGGAGGGGGGTGACAAATTATCAAGGAACAATTACTGCCCTACTAGAGTGGTTCATAAAAAACTTTTTTAAAAAAAAAAAAAATGCCTGCTCCATAGGTCTTATCTTACTACACTAGGGATTATATAGCTGCATATGAAATTTCATGCATATCAGTTAATATCTTGAACCTCCTTCACGAAAATAGCTGTTTATTTGGCCGTTTTCCCATGTCGTGAAGGCTGAAATTTCCAAAAAGCACATGCCTTTACTAGACTTTTTTCAGGCACCTGCTAAAAGCATTCTTCTTTAGGCAAGCATACCTAGATGCTTAGGAAGTTGAAGTAATTTTAATCTTAATATTTTTGCTTTTGTATGTTTTAAAGTAGGATTGTTAATTTTTTCTTGATTTTACTGCTGTGGTTTTTTGTTGTTTTTGTTTTGGTAGACCACTTTGCAGGTTTTTTTAGATAAATTGTATTAAATAAATAAACAATAAATATAAATAAAATAACACAAGCCAAAACACAGTCCATCCTGTAAATTTAAGTTATCTGTCCATACTGCCTATTTGTTATCATAGGCTCAGAATCCACATTCCTTGGTAAGAAAATATGAAATAACGTAAAACCATTTTTGCGAGGAAAAAATCAAAAAATCAAAAAATCAATGTGTGTGTGGGGGGTGACAATAAATTTTCCGCACCGAGTACCACCTGACCTTCCTCTGCTGCCCCACCCTTTCTCCAAACGCTGTTTGTGGCTGCTATTTGGAGAGCAGAAACAGGCAGGGAGTGGATTAAAGCATGCCCCCCCCCCGCTGCAATTTATCTGTTGCAAATCACTCTCTTCTGTTGGGGTTTGTCGTGCACATGTGTTTTTAAGAGATAACGTTCTCATGAGCAGATTGAACTACTGCTGCCCACTTAGACTGCATACCCTCTACAATTTCTCCAATGAAAATAGGGACATAACAACAACAACAACAACAACAACAACAACAACAGCAACAACTGTTATTATTTATACCCTGCCCACATGACTGGGTTGCCCCAGTCACTCTGGGCAGTTTCCAACATATAAAAAACATAACAAACATTAAACATTAAAAAAAAAAACTTCACTAAACGTTATATAGTTACTTATCTCTGTGGCTCGGGGGGTCGCATAACTCCAGACCCTCCAACACTTCTCTGATGAAAATAGGGACGTCGTACCATATCCTCCAACTTTTCCCTGATGAAAATAGGGATGTCCTGAGGCAAAGTTGGACATTCAGGGAACAAATCACAAACTGGGGCAGCTTCTGTAAATCTGGGACTGTTTCTGGAAAATAGGGACCCTTGGAGGCTCTGAGATTTTTCTTTTGTTTTCATGAACTTCTTAGCTACAAGCAAGAAGCTGTAAACAGCATGGCTAATGAGCAGCAACAAGGTCTCTCTGTAAGAGACAAGAAGGCTTTCTTCTGAAAATGGAATTCTTTCCCAAATTTTATTTACTTGCTACATTTATATCCCTCTCTTTCTCCCAAAGGAATGCAGCTTGGCAAATTCATCACTGATAAAGCAATACAATTTTAAAAATAAAAAAATACTTAAAACATCTAAAAGCATCTAAAAACATGTAAGGCAATTTCAGCCAACAAATGCCTGGGAGAAACAGGAATGCTTTCTAAATCCCTCTTGAATGCCAGTAATGAGGGAGATAGACACAGTTCATCCTGTAAGGTGTTCCGCAAATGGGGCACCACCACAGAGGAGGCTCTGCCATGAACCAATGCTAACCAGGCAGGACCCAGAGGAGAGAATTATGAGGAGAGTTTAAAAAGAAGGCAAAGATTTGGTAAAGGAAATGCAAGCAGACAATAAGGGGTTTGTGTGTGGAACTTCTGTGGTTCCACTGTTATGTCAGGGCCATTGGCACAAGTACAATGAAACACTTGCCCAACTTTAAAAGGCAGAACATAGAATCCTTTTCAGGTAGAAATGCAAGCCAGTGCATAGGTTAAAGAAGAGAGAAAAAGAGAAACAGACTTGGGATGGGGACAAGAGAAGTTTCCTAACAAATGCTTTTGATGGAGGCTGTGCTTTACTGGCCTCCTAAATATATATATATATAGAGAGAGAGAGAGAGAGAGAGAGAGCGCTGTTGAAAAAATATTTGGAAAATAAAAAATAAGGCTGTAGATCCTCTGTTGGCAAAACCCCACTGAAAACACCTTGGGCTGTAGACAAGCTGCTCTGTTTGCCAGCGTGCTTTTAGGAGAACAGCCAATATCCTGGAAGCCAGTTCAAGTGAAACTTTAAAAAGAGAGGGAGGAAGGGAGAGAAGACTAGTGGAGGGATAAAGAAAGACCTAATGGCCCATAGAGAAGTTTGGAGAGAACCGTTATGACTAGCAGCTGAGCTGGCGTCAGGGGTTGGCACTGTAGCTCAGGGGCAAAGCATCTGCTTTGCATGCAGAAAGTCCCTGGTTCAATTCCTGTCATCTCCAGGTAGGGCTGTCAGAAATCCTGGAGAGCAGCGGCTAGTCAGTGCAGCTGATTCTGAGCTAGATGGAGAGGCCAGTGTTCTGACCTGGTACAAAGCAGGCTCCAATGATCCTATGTCTTAAGAGAATCAGCACGTGCTAAGCACGAAGAAGGTCGCAGGTTCAATCCTTGGCATCTCCACACAAGGTTGGGAAAGATTCCCTGCCTGAAACCCTGGAGATCTGCTGCCCCGTAGTGTGGATGTTGCTGTGCTGGTGGCTGATGCAGGGAAGCCAAAATTCTTGTTTACAAAGCTATTGTCCTAGCAACCTTACTGAATGCTTGTGAAACATAAACGCCATCTCCAACTCCTCGAAAGATTCTATCAACGGTGTCTCTGAAAATTTTTTACACATCACTTGGGAAGACAGGCAAATTAATACCAGTGTGCTGGAAGAAGCACCACCAGTGTTGAAGCAATGATTTTTCAACATCAACCTTGTTGGACTGGACATGTGTGGATGCCTGATGATCGTCTTCCAAAGCACGTACTCTATTCCGATCTTAAAAATGGAAAGCGTAATGCTGGTGGTCAACAAAAGAGGTTTAAAGACTGTCTCAAGGCAAATCTAAAAAAATGTAGTATAAACAGTGACAACTGGGAAACACTGGCCTGCAAGCGTTCCAATTGGAGAAGAGCCATTACCAAAGGTGTCATGGGCTTTGAAGACACTTAAACTCAGGACGTAAGGGAGAAACGTGCTAAGAGGAAGGCACAGCTGGCAAATCCACACCGTGATCAACTCCTGCCCAGAAAACAACGTTCCCACTGTGGAAGGATGTGTGGATCCAGAATTGGCCTTCACAGTCACTTAAGGACTCATTGTTAAAACCGTGTTTATGGAAGACAAGCTTACTTGGCTACAAGTGATCACCAAAGAAGAAGAAGATAGTTTAGTTTTCTCACATATTGAAAATGTTACTGTCGGTTAGGCTCAGATTATTTTAACCCACTGTTCTTTTTAAACTTGATTATAATTTTATAGCCTTGCATTATGTTATCGTTTGACTTGTGAACAGCTCTGAGATTCTTTAAATCGGGCTAACCAAAATGGTGCCATTCAGATGTTGCTGGACTACAATACCCATCAGTCCCAGCTAGCTTGGCCAACAGTCACAAGAATTGATGGGAGTTGCAGTCCAAAACATCTGGAAGGCACTACCTTGGCCACCCCTGATCTAAGCCTAGAGTGGTACTCCATATTGCATGTGAAAGATGTAGGAATGCCTCTGTTTAGAATGTAATTGGATGCCAACTCCCATCAGCCCCAGCCAGCGTGACCAATGGTCAGGGATGGTGGGAGCTGGGAGTCCAACAACATCCAAAGGGCTGCAGGTTTTCCTATCCCTCATCTAAGAAGATGAATTCTCTGCTCTCCAGAGTAAATACCTCTACTGAATAGGGGCATTCTTCCATCTCTTGCATACAAGAGGGATTGCTGCTTCTTAGAACAGGGAGTGAGACCTTGTGGCTCCAGCTGACATGAATTGGGTGATGGGAGCTGGCTGTCCACATCACAGAGTCATATTCTTACTGTTGCCACAGAAACATTTTCATTTGCAGTCTGAATATTTGCATTTCCTCAGCTTTCTGAGTCAGAGACACTTTTATTTTTATGTAAGCCACATGCTCTATTTCTGCCATAGTTCACACCAAAAGGGGTGATGTGTCAATCACTGTGATTTCCCAGGGCATTGATTCCAGTGGCAGTTTGGCTGTTCCTACCCTGGTCGCCTTGCTTTTTAAATTTTTACCCACAATGCCTTCTGCCCCCTTTTACAAGGTGTATGTAACTGCTGACCAAACAACTGAGAGACATTTTCCCATGGCAGACCAAATCTTGCTTTCTCTGGGCAGCATTTCCCCCCCCCCCAGATGATGCTAATAGACCATAAATTTGGTGGTTTGCTTAGTTTTTTTCTTTCTTTTCTTAAAAAGGATTTTCAGCTTTGAATCAGTAGATGAACATGACCCTATACCTGTCAGCTGCCCTGGAAAAAAGGGACACCTTGTGTTTTCTTGCAAGAGGACAGAGGCCAAAGTGGCCGACGCAAGCTCTTGTATTTCCGGGCTGTACCTCTTACAGGCATGGCACCCACAGATGTGCATTTTGGGGTGCCACACAATATCACTGGCCCCCCAAAGCACTTCTTTCCAGGCCACACCCCCTCCTGGCTCTGCTGTGGACTGCCCTTGCGTGTTCTGGCCTGGCTGCAATGTGTCTGGGAACTCTGATTATGCCTCTCGCTTGCCTGGATGGAGGACAGAGAGGGGTGTGTGGAGTAAAATTAGTTCACTGTACAAATCTTAGCATTCTGTGCCTCACACACTTTTGCTTCTGGCCCTGCCCACCACTGGCCCCCAGAAGTGAATGTGGCCCTTCATCTGAAAAAGTTTCCCGGCCCCTGCATTTGAATATGGAGCCCCGAAGCTGGCATGTATGGGTAGATTCATCTTAGTTCAGAACAGAGGCAGTTATTGTGGCCAGTTATCTTTGGACGTGGTTTATTTTCATAGGAAGAGGCTGTACAGCAGCTGCATAAGGCATAGAAGAGGCAACAGGAAGGCAGGTCAAGAATCTCTAGGTGGGGAGGATCAAGGAAGGCATGGAGTACTGTGTCCCGTTCTGGGCACCACAATTCAAGAAGGACACTGACAAACTGGAACGTGTCCAGAGGAGGGCAACCAAAATGGTCAAAGGCCTGGAAACGATGCCTTATGAGGAACGGCTAAGGGAGCTGGGCATGTTTGGCCCGGAGAAGAGGAGGTTAAGGGGTGATATGATAGCCATGTTCAAATATATAAAAGGATGTCACATAGAGGAGGGAGAAAGGTTGTTTTCTGCTGCTCCAGGGAAGCGGACACGGAGCAATGGATCCAAACTACAAGAAAGAAGATTCCACCTAAACATTAGGAAGAACTTCCTGACAGTAAGAGCTGTTCGACAGTGGAATTTGCTGCCAAGGAGTGTGGTGGAGTCTCCTACTTTGGAGGTCTTTAAGCAGAGGCTTGACAACCATATGTCAGGAGTGCTCTGATGGTGTTTCCTGCCTGGCAGGGGGTTGGACTCGATGGCCCTTGTGGTCTCTTCCAACTCTATGATTCTATGAAATTCTATGGCTTTCTAGATTGATTTGGGGCACCTCCACGGTGGTCAAATAAGAACATAAGAAGAGCCTGCTGGATGAGACCAGTGGCCCATGTGGTCCAACATCGTGTTCTCAGAGTTTCCCACAGGGAACTGGCAAGCAGGGTTTGAGCAGAAGAGGCTCCTCCCCACCTGTGGCTTCCAGCAAACGACTCACAGTGTGAGTGCTGGATCAGAATAGCCTCAGATTCTCTTCATAAGGGAATCTGATATACTTGAAGGACTACCTTTTGCAGTACCAACCTGCCCACACGCTAAGGTCAGCAAACGAGGCCTTTGTGAAGTGCCCACCTCAGGGAGTAATCAAGTCGGTGGGGGTGAGAAGACATTTTCTGCAGGTCAAATCCATCAAGCCCCATCATCAACACAGACTTGTGGGAGAAGAGACCCACCTGTTTTCACTGGCTTTTTCCTGAGGTTTTCTTTTCTTTTCTTTTTTCCAGGGGGAGATGGTTTTACAGGATTGTTGACATTTCTGGATTGTAAATCTCTACTGGCCTTGGGTGGGTGGTTTAAAAATAAATAAATAAATTTCAGCTTCTTCTTAATACAGTATATGTGGGGAGAGAGAGAGAGAGAGAGAGAGAGAGAGAGATTTGTGATTTGCACAGTGTTTTTCTTCTGTAAGCCACCTTTGAGAGAGTGCTTTGCCCTTAAGTGCAGCCAGAAAGTATTTTAAAATACATTATAAATAGGATTCTCTGGCTGCAAGAGTGTGTGACATGCTTGTACAGTGGAACCTTGTGTTATGTACCGTCCTCCTTGCGAACGCTTCGGGTTATGAGCTCCACTAACCTGGAAGTAGATGCTCCTGGTTGCGAACTTTGCCCCGGGATGCTAGCGGAAGTTGCTTGGTGACAGCAGCGGGAGACACCATTAGCAAAAGCACGCCTCATGTTACGAGCAGTTTCGGCTTAAGAATGGACCTCTGGAACGACTTAAGTTTGTAACCGGAGGTACCACTGTATGTGGTTTTTGCCATCTCTGATCCCTTCTGTGCTGTCAGAACTGCAAAGTACTTTTTTGGACCCTGAACAGCCACTGGATGCTTTGCAGCTCAATGCATTTGGTGGTTGCCTTTCATGCATAGCCTGCAGACGGGAGTCACTATCTGCACCATCCTCCCCTTCACCAACCGTCCCCATTTGCTCTGCAAAGCCTGCCGGACTGCCACTCTGAGGGTTGACGGGCTGGATTAGGGCTGCCGCTGGAGTTGACTTGGGCCCTCATTACAAAAGTGGCAGGAGACTTCCACTTCAGTTGATGACCCCAGTTGTGATTTAAGACCCCGGAATCACCCAGAAACACCTGTAGAGGCAATCAAACTCAGACTCTTGTTTTTCACCTGTCATTTCAGTTCTATTGGAAGAGGCTCATGGTGGGAAAGACCATGGGGAATACCTACCCAACTTGCCTAATGCCTGGTTGTCCCCCACCACTTCCTGAGGAAATAATCCAGTTGAGGCAAAGATGGAGGGGAAGAGCAATGCTGGGAAAGAAAGAGTAGCAAAATTGCAGAAAACATAACCAACAGCCCATCCCTGGTGCGCAGCAAACTACTGCATATGAACCTTGAAATGTGGCAAGGGTTAGTCTCCCCCACTCTCATCACAAGCCGACAACGTGTCTACTTTAGGGGTGGCTAGCTCCAGATGATGTTGGATCACAACTCTCATCACCATTGGCCACACTGGCTGCGGCTGATGGGTTTTGCTGACCAACAGATTTTAAAGGGCTACAGGATACAATCCCTAGTTCTCCTTGCACATATGCATTGATCCATGCATGGTGACTCTTCTAGCATTTTAAAAAGACCTTTCCACAAAACCAATTCACCTGAATTTTTTATTCTTTTGAACAGGGACAGAAAGGATATCCAGGACCACCGGGTCATCCTGGAGACCAGGTGAGTGGCGCTTGTTGTTATTGTTGCCGTTGCTGCTGCTATTGTTGTTGTTGTAATGTTCTGTTTCAAGAGTGACTTAACTAGTTGTGGCAGCTGCCCTTCCTATGGCATGTACTGGATTGGTTCAGAAATAAGTCAAGTGACTCCCCCCCCAAAAAAAAATCAAGAAATAGCTCTGGTTATTTCTGAGCCAATCCCAGCTACTTGTTGAATTGATTGATTGATTTGTTCCAAGGCTGGAAATTTAAAGAGGTTAGAAAGACATACACTCCTTGCCCCAAGGATTTCAGTTGGTGCAGAAAAGAATTTTGGGAGCTTCTAAATTTCAGCTTTCCTTGGAGGCTGATGTTACGGAGCCCCCAAAGCTCCTTCCTTCCTGGGTCTGCGCCTTGCAAACATTATCGATGCCTCCATTTAAAGCCCGTCTTTCCCTAGAATATGCTTCCACCTGAAAGTCACTTGAAACCTGCCCTGGTATCTCTCATCCAGCAACGTGTTGTGAAAGCACCAATTTATTTATCGATTTGTTGTTTGGTTTATTTTTACATCCCAGGTTTTTGACCCTCAGGTTCTGAAAGTGGGTTTGCAGCTTTTCAAAAGGCAACTTTAATAACTCCCTAACCCTGCCTGCACCCAAATCCCAATGCATTGGTCCTAATTATAAGGCATAGTTGTGTTGCAGCCTATCTCTCTCCAGCATCTGATCACTTCCCTATTCTTTTGTCATGGATTTAAAGAGAAACCCATCCACACCATCAATCCTCTTGGTCCCAAAGCACTATTCCCAGATGTAACTGGAGGTCCCAGAGAGTTGGCTGCTATATAGGCATTGCCCCTAAAACATAATTGGATGTCCTCATAAGGTTGGCTCCCGTTGGCATTTGCCTTAAGCAGATTTCTCCCAGGGCTGCAGAACTGTTTTCATGACCCAGAAGCCAAAGCCGAAAGAAGCTACTGTCTGTTCTAACTTTGGTTAAGTTCCATTGGCAGATGTTGTACAGCAGTTACCTAGATCAGAGGCTCCATGCTCTCTTCCTTCCAGGGCTGGAAATCTTTTAATGCGCAATGAGCCAAAGCAGGGAGGAGCCCCCAAATCTCCCTGGCCCATTCGCCTCAAGTTGCTTGGACCTCTTTTTGCATTTTGAGCAGCCCACTCCTTTGAACCAAATGAATGAATCAGTCAAGATTTAATAGTCAGCCAAATATAGATTACAGTCAAGAAAACCGAAATAAGCAAGTGGATTTTAGCAAACAAAGTTATTAAGAAGAGCATAATCAGACACATACAGTGGTGCCTCGCAAGACGAAATTAATTCGTTCCGCAAGTTTTTTCTTCTTGCGAGTTTTTCGTCTTGCGATGCACGGTTTCCCATAGGAATGCATTGAAAATCAATTAATGCGTTCCTAGGGAAACTGACTTCAGACCAGGTCCGGGGACAGTCTGTCCCCCGACCTCTTCTGAAGGCTGGGGGGGGGGGACAAGGGCTTTTCTTCCCACCCCCAGCATTTTAAAAAACCCCGGGACAGCGGAGGGCTTCTCCGCTGTCCGGGGCGATCTTAAAATGCTGGCGGGCGGCATTTTAAAATCGCCCCAGGACAGCGGAGGACTTCTCCGCTGTCCGGGGCGATTTAAAAGCCCCTGGGAAGGCAGGCAGGGGGGACAAAGACTTTTGCCCCCCGCCAGCCTTCAGAAGAGGTCCTGGACCTCTTCTGAAGGCTGGCGGGGGCGTAAGTCTTTGCTCCCCCCCGCCTGCCTTCAAAAGCTGTCCGGCCAAGGCTTCGTGGACCTCTCCGCAAGCAGCGGCAGCGCTGCCACTGCTGGCGGAGAGTTGCCGGCATGCCGAAGCCTGCGTGCGCTGAGATCAGCGCGCCCAGGCTTCGCGGACCTCTCCGCTAGCAGCGGCAGCGGTGCCGCTGTTGGCGGAGAGTTGCTGGCATGCCGAAGCCTGCGCACGCTGAGATCAGCGCGCCCAGGCTTCGCGGACCTCTCCGCCAGCAGCGGCAGCGCTGCCGCTGCTGGCGGAGAGTTGCCGGCATGCCGAAGCTAGTGCGCGCTGAGATCAGCGTGCCCAGGCTTCGCGGACCTCTCCGCCAGCAGCGGCAGCGCTGCCGCTGCTGGCGGAGAGTTGCCGGCATGCCGAAGCCTGCGCGCGCTGAGATCAGCGCGCCCAGGCTTCGTGCACCTCTCCGCCAGCAGCGGCAGCGCTGCCGCTGCTGGCTGAGAGTTGCCGGCATGCCGAAGCCTGCACGCGCTGAGATCAGCGCGCCCAGGCTTCGCGGATCTCTCCTGCCTTCAAAAGCCGTCCGGGATAGCGGGAAGCGCTTCCCTGCTATCCCGGACTGCTTTTAAAATGCTGGCGCTGGGGAGCAAAGCCTTTCGGCCCCCGCCAGCCTTCCTGGACCTCTTCTGAAGGCCAGAGGGGGGGGAAGGCTTTGCTCCCCACCGCTAGCATTTAAAAGAGGTCCCCGGAGATTTCCCTATGGGCTTTCGTCTTGCGAAGCAAGCCCATAGGGAAATTCGTTTTGCGAAGCGCCTCCAAAACGGAAAACCCTTTCGTCTAGCGGGTTTTCCGTCTTGCGAGGCGTTCGTCTTGCGGGGTACCACTGTATAATAAAACACCTGTAATACGTAAGACATGCTTAGATATCAAATGAAGATGTTTGCACTCCAAAGGGATCTCTGGGGATCATTTCAAGTGTTTGTTGGATTCTGCTTTGATTTATGTTGGGGCCCCTCATGCTATCTCAGTGTCATGCGGCTGCCGATCCATGGAGGGCAAAGCATGTGGAGATGCGTTTTCAGTTTCTAAATGTTTTCTAATGTTTTCAAAACCTTTATGTTAGGGATATAGCTGTACATTTACTTTACCTCCCCCCCCGTCGTGCATTAATGTTTCAGCTGGAGTGGACTGAATCGCTTCTTAAAGAAGGAGGCTGTAATTTAATTTTCTCCTACGCCCACCTCACCCCTTTTCTGTTTAGATTAGCGTGATGTTTACAGTAAAATAAATAAATAAATAATGAACCCGATGAATGGCAGAGTCTGTTGAGCTTGATGTGAAAGTATTTTATACACAAATTCATTCAGCATGAAATCTATTGCTGGGAATTCAACATTCAAGCAGTTGGGGCTTTGCTCAGGACCTTCACTTCTTGTATTATTGCATTTATAACCCACGTATCCTCCAAGATGCTCAAGGGGGCATGTGTGACTGGTTAGGCTGAAAGCTGGTGACTGGCCCAAGGTTGCCCAGTGAATTTCATGGCCAATGAAGTTCAACTCAGAGTAGACCCATTGAAATTAATGAACCTAAACTAGTGGTGTCCATTTGATTTAAATGAGTCTACTTTGTGCATGATTAATGGTGAGTACAACCCTAAGTACATATTTGAACTGTGGTCTTGCAGGTCATAGTCCAGCGTTTTAACCATGACACCACACTGACTGTCTCTGCATGTGATGAGTTGCATTTCACCACTGTATTCTGGGAAACCCTTTCACAACTCTGCTGTTTCACATCAACTGCTGTTGACATCTGTGGGATTTTACTTGTGATTCAGTCTTCATCACTTGGGAAAAGCTGCAGCCCAGTGTTGGGGGAATCTGCTTTGCACTCAGAAGGCCCTCTACCTGACACACTGGAGAACTGCTGCCGGTCAGTGTAGACAGCACTGAGCTGGATGGACCAGTGGTCTTTTGGTGTTCCTATATATACTCATGGCAAATTCATTCTCCAAATATGGATGTTTTTGCAACCAGAATGACACCGTCCATGCATGAGAGGTGGTCTTAGCAGGCTCAGAGGAACACCAATGTTTGCTGAAGTGCAAAAAATGTTTAGGAACATCACCCCTCCCATCACACACGTACGGACACACACAAAGGACTGGGTATGCTCAATGGGCACAGAATACTGACTATTGGTAATGGGAAAATCAGGACGAGGTGGAATGACATGTTCTGAAACAGAGCATAGGAACACAGGAAGCTGTCTTATACTGAGTCAGACCATGACTGCATCTAAATCAGTATTGTCACTGATTTAGTAATACTAAATAAGTATTGGCACTGACTGGCAGCAGCTTTCCAGGGAATCAGACCAGGGGCATCCCCAGCCCTCCCTGCATTGAACCTGGGGCCTTGCAAGTGCTCTTCCACCGAGCTACAGCTCTTCTCCAAATGGGGCGGGCCAACTAGAACCCTAAAAGAAGCACCCTATGCTGCAACTTTTTGTTGCATGTCCCACTGCTTTCTTTATAATGCGTCAGATGTTATTTTCTGTTCATTTTGATCTACCTGCATCTTCAAAATGGCGGTGGGAGGGAAGATGCTACTTGTGGTGAGAACATGGAGAGAATGTTGGATTCTGTGAAGCAAATGCTAGTTTAGTTAGTCTAGGAATGGGGAAATTGTGGCCCCCCAGATGCTGTTGGACTACAACTCCCATAATCCTTGACTGTTGGTCATTGTTGGCCGGGGCTGATCGGAGTCCAATAACACCTTGAAGGCCTCAGGTTCTCCCTGGTGTAACCATATGCAAGCTCTGAGCTTCTCCGTGCTTCTTTTGTGGATGGGTTCCATATGTGCTCCTGATGCTCTTTCTGTCAGATGGATCAAAGTTCATGCACTGTGTCTACTGTGAACCTGTTGTGCCTATCAGCATGTCATCCACCATGTTGAGAAAGATGAATTTATTATTATTATTATTATTATTATTATTACTACTACTACTACTACTACTACTACTACTACTACTACTGTTATGCAGGTCATGAAGCCAGATTTAATTCTTCCCATTCCCTGCCCTGCTGCCCTTTCCTCTCTTTTTTTACAGGGTGAACGAGGATCTGACGGGAACCCAGGTGCCAAAGGTTATCCTGGCAGGCAGGTGCAGTAAATCTTACCGTGCTGTGTACAGCATAGGGGTTTGGTGGGCAGGCAGGTAGATGGCTATGGTATCCCACAATTAATAAGGGATTCAGTCCCAGCTATAATGTGTTTGCATGCCAGTATTGTGATTAGGTAATTTTAGACTCTGGACCACTCAGGGGGGGGGGTCCCCCTTTGTAGGTCACGGTGCGAAATGCCTGGTCCTTGAGATGTTGCTGGACTCCAGGTCAGTCAGCCAAGGCAAGCATGCCTAGTGGTCAGGGATGTTGGGAATTGTAGCCTAGCTAAGGCTGGGTGGAGAATTTGATTCAATTGGCATTGAAAGGTAAACTAACATAATTTGCACTTTCTGAAACACTATGCACAAGCTGAAGCACTATTCTGAATTTGCAGTGTGATTCCCCAGCAAAGTAATGTGCACACAAATGCATATACTGGATAAAAAAAATTATGAAAATAGCATGCAAGCATATGTTATTATTTTTTAACATTATCTTGCAAAAAAGTGTGTATGCTGATAGCTCCCATCATCTCTGACCACAGGGATGAAGGTCACAGGTTCTCCTATCCCTGACCCAGAGGCCACAGGAGTTTTTAGTACATGTACGCCGTGCAGTCTTCTGCATGATCTGCTTGTTTCAGTGGAGGAAAGCATATGCATGGCTCTCCTCTCTGTGCAAAGGAACGGGACAGGTCATGTGCACCAATGGCTCAGCATGCGCCAGAGTGCATGCAGCACTCTGGACGGCCCCGCCCACATCTTTTCCACTATGCACACCTGTTGTTGCTGTGTCTAAAATAATAATTGCTGGATGAAATGTGGTGTGAAGGGCAGCTGTGTTGTGTATGTGTGTGTGCTTATGGAAGGGAGATGTTATATAGCTGCACCTTCTCTCTTTGAGGCAATGCAGTTGTTGAAGAAGCTGCAGAAACCAAAGTTCTCTCTTGGAGGCAGCTATAAAAGGAGCATCAAAGGCTTGGCCTGCAGTGAAGCCTAGCTGTATGCCAGCCTATGTTGCTGAAAAGGGTATGCAAGCTTTTAACTGACGTTGGTCATTCTGAATGGGCAGGAGATTGTGGAACTGACTTTCAGATTCATACCTGACACAGTGCAGTCACCATCAATCAACTGTTTTTTTCCCCCTTTGCTATTAATAGAGAAATCCTGGCATGTGTCACAAGACTCTTTGTTGTTTTGGCCCGTTGTACGTTCCTGTAAATAACAATACTAAATATAAATAAGTAAGCAAGCAAGCAATGTTCCACAATGTCCACTTATCCCTGCATGGCTCAACAAACTTTTCAAAAAGTTTATTCAAGGCACAGCAATAGAGGCCATGAGACAGCAGGAATGCTTTCTCCCTGTAAGTTTCCAGCTTTCCCATTTGTTTGATGAAACGTTCTGTCTAAGCCAAAGGTTTGTGTGCTTTTTTCACCAACAGAAGCTTATTCAAAGGGGGGAAGGTGCAGAATAGCCCTGTTTCTTATCCTCTGGGACCAATATAGTACAGCTGCCCACACTAACCTCTTCAGTCTCAGTTATGTTTACTTTCCTTATTCGGTGCTTTCATTACTTCTTCTTTTGGCAAGTTTTGGTTTTGCATCGCAGTGGAAAAGTTGGAAGCTTTGGCTTCTTTTTGGTTCAGGCGTCGGAGGCAAAGTTGTTAACTTTGGCCTGATGGCAGAAGCATACAAACAAACATTTTGACAGTGGGATCTGGGTTTATCTTTCAGAGCTTCCTGAATTGGAGGTGATGGAAGTGGAGGTGGAAGGAGATCGTTCAATTTCATTTAGTCTGGCAACTGGCATAGAGTAAATAACCATGGAAGTTTATTATAGGAATGGGAGAGAAATCTGTTTCACTTTGCATTTTAGTACAAGCTCACCTAATTTATACCCCCTAAGCCCATGAGCAACTGAAACAGAGCTATCCTTTGTAATTCACATGTGTATGAACTTTGTGACACAGCTTGCCACAAAAAAAAAATATAAAAAAATGCATATGATAGGAAATGGTGCACAAAAGTACTTGCAGTAGTGATGGTAACATAAAAAAAATGCATAAAACAAGGGAATGGCTAGCAGAAATGTGCCTGTTGCACAGATGAATATCCACACACTGATGCAAAACTTAAGGGTGGAAGAATAAGAGGAGGAGAGATTGAAATTAATACATTTTTTCCCTATTCCCTAGTCTCAAATAGGAATATTTTATTTCAACAGTGAGAATGGATGAGCTTTACATTTCCAGACAAATAGTCCTTAATCCTTATTCATCTTGCCAGTTTTTTTTTATTTACCCCTTGCAATTATACAGAATTTGAGATTCTCGTAAGTTCCTAGTCCTCGTGAGTTCTGCAAGTCAAACTACATGGTAACATGTAGTGTTCAGCTATGCCTTTGTTTCATCTTTAATTGGTTGCAGGTATGGGTGGATAGATGGGTGGACACTGTTGGGAAGAGGAGGCGTATTCCCTTTCTCTCCAGCTCCAACTGGGACTGAAATCCCCCTTTGAAACACGCCTCTGAAGCTGGGGTCGCCAACATGGTGCTCTCCAGATGTTGCTTGGCTGCAGCTCCTATTAGCCCCAACCAACTAGGCTAGTGGTCAGGGGTAATGGGAGCCACCTCTAGAGGGCATGTTCACACCCACAGCTGCCCTGCAGCCTATCCAATAAAAAGCCATTGAAAAATAGAGGGGGGTTTTGGGAGTCCAAAACATCTGGTGGGCACCAGGTTAGGGAAGGTGGATGTAGCGCAGCAACACACAGGTCTCTGGTTTCACAATTCTAAGCTTCATACCACCCAACACCTTCCCTATGACAGGTCCTTTGTGAAGGCAGCCAGCCTCCTCCATTGCCTTCCCCACAGCAGCTGGTTTCCAGAAGTCTCCTGCTTCTGGACCTACATGCTCACTTTTTCTATCAGAGCTAAGCATTGGCCATGGGCTTAACTTGCCTCTGTTTACCATCAATATCACATTCCTGTAATTAGGAAAACCTCTGCACTCTCACCCCCACCCCCCAAAAAACCTAATTTGACAGAGCAGGGTTGAAAGTTGCTGGCCTGGGATTTAAGCCCGGCTTTCCATTACCTTGTGATAAATGCAGCTGATAGCTTCTTAATATATTAGCACAGAGGTCAACCTGTAGCCTGTACATGTGCGTGAGCAACTTACTACAATCTGATATCAACCAGCCTTTGCTTTTCCCTTCTTGCACTCAGTCCACTCCCCTGTTGCAGCTGAGCTGCTCTGGAATGGAGTAGAATTTACTATGAGTTCTGTTTTAAAATGTGAATGCCTGCAGAGCTATCTCCCTGTAACAATTAGGGCATTTGTTTCCGGAGGCTTATTGTGATAATGATAATTCTTCCCCTCTGAATTCCTTCCTAGCTATCTCTTGGGCTGCCTCCTAAATTGCAAAGAGAAGCCAGTTTCCAGATGTTTGTGTGTGTGTGTTTGTGTATTTTAAAAAAAGTTCTAACGTGTCCACATTTATCTGTCTTTCTTGCTTTGCTTTGCTTTTCCCTTCTTGTGTTTCAGGGTTTACCTGGACCTATAGGAGAACCTGGTCCAAAAGGCAGCCGGGTAAGTGAGAGAGAGCCTTGTTTATACATTTCCACTGACATGGACGAGGAGGGAACCAGTAGGCAGTGGTGACTGGGGCCCACTTGGACCAGTAGGGTGAAAGGCAAATGAGCCAGCAGTAGGTGAAGCCAGAGCCAACAGATTCTGGTGTCCTCCCCCACCCCTGCCACCCCATGGTCCTCCTCCCTGCCCTGCTGAGCTCTGCACTGAGCCTAAGGAAGAGAAGGAAGCTGACAACCAGCACTCTTCTTTGAACTGACTGTAAGTTGGAAGGCAAGCTGGTGAGGAGGGACTGAAGCACACCTGTTTGCCCTAATGGACCAGCCTTCACTCGCTCCTATAACCTCTGGAAACAGTGAAGAACAGCTGCTAAGGAACCCCTGACAGCAAAGTTGCCCACTGCACTTCTAAGACCAGCAGTCCTGGCATGAATGGGAGTAAAGCACACATGTAAACTGGGAGCACAGGTCATTGCCAGGCTATAGGGCTCTGGGTTTTAAATGCCTGGGCCAATGAGACTTGCTCTCCTGGAATGAGGAGCAGCTGGAACTGATCTGCTTGCCCTGGCTCCTGCCTGCCAGCAGCTGCTGCAAAAGGAAGCAGTCCAAGGCTTGCTGCCAGGTTTGTGTGGAGCAGTGGGTCTGTGTCTCAGCAGCAAACGTTACCTTCTCCCTGAACCAGCCTTGCCTGTCCTATTGCCTGGGGACCTATTGCTTCCAAGTGTCCATGAACTGCTGTGAGCCTGCTTGTTGGCTATCAGTATCTTCCCAGTTATTCTGCCCTGGCACATGTTGGGGGCTGAGCCAGGCCCAGCCTCCCTTGCAGCTGTCCTGCCCTTGGCTTACTGTCCTTAGGTTTTGCAGGAATTGCCCATGGTTGAGCAACAGTGGATTCACTGGTGTGTGTGTGTGTGTGTGTGTGTGTGTGTGTGTGTGTGACTGTCCTTAGGTTTTGCAGGAATTGCCCATGGTTGAGCAACAGTGGATTCACTGATGTGTGTGTGTGTGTGTGCAGGAAGGAAGGTCTCAGCAGATGCCTCTCTTCCACTCTTCCTTGCTCTGCCTAATCAACCCTTGCATAGGTTTGCCTGCTGTCTTTGGCAACAACAAATCCTCAAGCAGCATGTAACTGACGTGTGGAAGAAGCTGGGGGGTGTCTGTTGGGTTCGGCCTGTAGCTAAGCTCCAAGATGAGATGCTAGAAATGCTGAGGTTGGGCTCTGTGGTGGAACCCCCCGCCCCCCCGCCCTGTAAGTGGAAAACAAGCACAGCAAGGCATGCCCAGCCCATGATATTCTGCTGCCTGAGGCAGAGGACAAGACGGCATGGCCTCTTCCTTCTCTACTCAATGTACAGAAGCTGGCTGGACTGGTGGGTGGGATAGGAGCTTACATTGCATCTGACTAGTTTAGGGCCCCAGGTCAGACCCTGTGGCAAGCCCTGCTACAGCCAGGGAACTCTCGCTGCTGTCTCTTATCATCTGTCACCTGAGGTGGTTGCCTCACTTTGCCTCCTGCCCTGAAGCAAAGAGGAAAGTACTGCCCACCCTGCTTCCCTACTGAGTTAGTTTACAACTTATAGGGAGGATGTGTCTCCCACCACATAGACAAACATTCAAAAGGATCAAAACAAGCCACCAAAACAATGCAAAATGCATAGATTGGGGGAGAAAACCAATCACAGTTTAAGACAACCTTAAAAAGCGTGCACAAAAATGGCAGAAACCACCCAGCACAAAACTAAGTCACATTATAAATACTGTATTTCAGCCTAATTTAAATCCACCCATTAAAAGCAGCAGGGAAGAAGTGAGATTTCTAGAGGCATTTGAAACTATGAAGGAGAGGAGCTTGTTTAATGTCCAGTGGAACTGATTGCTACAATTGCGGGGCAAGACCCTTTTTCATCAGCCTGATTGTCCTCACAGGCAAGCACCTGAGCAGGGTCTGTGAGGAAGATTGTAAAGCAGAGGAGGGGATCCTCTGGCCCAGGAGAAGACAGGATGTGGCTCTCCAGCTCTGTCTGAACTCTTGGAACTCTTCTCTGCCCACAGCACTTGCCAGCCCTGCACAGGGACAGAGCCAGGATTGGGGGGGGGGGCAGAACCTCAGTTTGCTATGTATTTTTATCAGTTTTTTTTATTTGGGTGTGTGTATGTGTCCCTCCGTGCCCCCTCCCCCAGGTACACCCATGGCCCTGCATCACACCTGCCTTGAGTATCTTTGGTGTAATTGAACCTCTGGCATGTGGCCCTTGGAAGGTTGTCCAGAAGGGAATGTGGCCCTTGGCGCAAAAAGGTTTATCACCCCTGCTTCAAAGTACGGGCTGTTTGGCCTAAGTGAAGGGGGTCCTGCATATTCTCTCTTTTCGCTTTGTTAGGTTTGTAGGATGTTGTAGATGTTGATTAGACAGATTCAGTGGCCTGGTGAAGAGTGGAGAATTGTTTTCAGCTCAACTGCTGCATACCAGTGGTGGGTGGGAGCAGAGGAAAAGGTAGGTGGATCAACAGATGCAATTTTTACCTTTAGTGCAGGCTACATTTCAGGTGTGCAAAAACCAGGTATTTCTACCTGCACTGCACCCCACACAGCTCCATCACCTGTCCGAGCATGCAAAGGACATGAGCAAGTCTCAAAGATGCCATCAAGTCAGCAAAGCACTTGAGCAGACAGCACAGGGCAGGGCCCAGGGAGAGTCCAGAGGGCCACGGAGAAGACTGGAGGGCCACATCTGGCCCCTGGGCCTGAGGCCCGGTACCTTGTTTTAGCTGGATAACGAAATGGAACTTTCATGTTCATAGGCAGTCTACCCCTGACTGCAGTTGCTGCGGTAGCAAACAACCTGGGGAAGTCTTGGTCCCCCGCTTGGGTTAGGTGCACTTTTTGTCTAACCCTGAAGGGCTCTTCTAGTGCCAGAGCTTAGCTTTGTAAGGAGGGAGCCACTCAAGGGGCCACATTTTGACACCTCTGCTTCTAACAGTGAACCAGCATCTTGAACCCACATGCAAAGGCCAACACCTCTGATGCCACAGTAGTGCTTTGTGTCCTCACTTGGGCTGCCTCATCCTGACTGTTCACTTTCGAGAAGCTTCTGCCTCTTTTCCATTCCACCCTCCTCTTCTTCACTTTTATTGGAAAGAAGCAGAGCTCCGGTTAACTGCCTCCTACTCTCCACTGCAATTCCAAATCAACATGATGCTCTGAGCCAATAAATCCATCTCCCTGGTTGTCATGTGCTCTTTTTCCTTGTGAGCAGTAAATGCTACCAGCTGGCTCTCATCACCGGGAAAATTGCAAGCGATAAACAAAGGTTGACCCCATCAGTGGTTTTCATTCTTGTACAAGGGAAGAAGGTGGGGGAATGGGCTGATCAGCTGTTTAATATCCTGTAATGACAGGCTGCTCCAAAACACAGCCTATCCCCCAGCTGTCCTTAAAAAAAAATGTATGATGGAGATAACAAACACATTTCCATCCTCAAAGAGTGAGGGGGCATAGTCATTTTAGTAGTTAGTTTCTGAAACAGAGAGCCAGATGGGCGGGGTATGTATAAATAAATAAATAAATAAATAAAATATTATTATTAGTTGGGTGAATGAGAATGCACTGGAGGTGGCTGGCCAGGGTTAATCTGCAAACTGGGTACGGAGAGAACATTAGGTTCCATTCCTGGTATCTCAGGGTGGGAATGTCCCTTGTGTGATGCCCCGGAGAGTTGCAAGAATCCTTGCAGATGATAAACTGCTAGACAGGCTAGTGGCCTGACCTGGTATAAGGCAGCTTCATATAGAATCATTGAATCATAGAATTGTAGATTGGAAGTGACCACAATTGCCACCTAGTCCAACCCCCCTGCAATGCAGGAATCTTTTGCCCAAAACGGGGCTCGAACCCTTAACCTTGAGATTAAGAGTCTCATGCTCTAATGACTCAGCTACCCCAGCATTTCTCCACATGTTGGTGCTCTGAATCGCATCATCCCAGACCATTTGACATGCTGGCTGTGGCTGATGGGAAACCCAACAACTTCTAGAGGGCCACAGATCTTCCCCATCCCTGCTGTATTCTCCCTTGGTTCCTGAAGGTCTTAGTTATTTCCTCCCTGGTGGGGTTGTGACACAAAATGCCAGCAGCAGAAACTTTTGCACACACACATAGCTAACCTGGATCAAAGCTCCATTTCTCCCAGGTCCACCCTGAGCCAGCCCAGGTAAGGCCCTAGCTGGCTGGCGCCTTCCTTTCTGGAGTCCTCATGGTCCCTGGTGTGAGGGTATGTGCCCTTGGACTACATCGTGGAAGCCAGCACCATGCAGTCCATGGGCATATACACTTGCCCCAAGGTTTATTTCATCACGGCTTCCCTGGACCAGCGCTGGAAGATGCTTTATTTGTTCTCAAGGGACAGGACTTGACCCCAACCCACCGCATCAGAGGAGACAAAATGCTCTTTGTTTTTTCCTTTCCCTCCATAGGGGTACATTGGACTGCCAGGATTATTTGGGCTGCCCGGTGCTGACGGCGAGCGAGTGAGTTTTTGCCTTCTTTGTGCCAAAACTGCTATCTGTCTTGTCTTTCTCATGTTGTCCATGCCGCTGCCTGTCTTGGTGGCTGCCTTGATCTTTTCTCTTCTTTGGCAGATGCACATGTTTTCTGCATGAAGCACAACATGCTTGTGCCCCAGAAGTCAAGGTCCATCGTACCCCAAAACAGCCACAATCTTGTGGCATTTGAAAATCCCATAAATGCCTCTTCCTTTCTCTGGCATTTTATAATACTAATTTAACCTATTTTATTTTATTTCATTCTGTGTTTTATGCTTTTAAAGTATAATAAGTCACTTAAAGGCCTTTTATGTAGCAAGTGCTAATTAATTAATAATGGTCACATTAATTTATATTTTATTATTTTATTATGATTACTATTGCAATTACTCAATTAATTTATTATGGGTGGTATTCAACTAACTTTTATTCAGAGCAAACCAAATAGAATTGATGGATCTAACTTACTCATAGTCATTAATTTCCGTGGGTGTACTCTGAGTAAAAGTTGAATACTACCCTATTGATTTATTATTAAGTGTATTTTTTATGTTTCTAAAGTTTTGTAAGTAGCTTAGAGTCTTTTTACATAGCAAGCCACTTATAAATTGAATAAATAATAATAGATAATAATTATTTATTATATGATTTATTATAATATTATTATAGATCTGATTTATTATCAAACAGTTTTATTAATTTATTTCCCATTTATTATTGAATAAACAACCCTTTCATGTCATTCAGAATCAGCTGACTGAGACTGTTGTCTCTCTCAGCCTGGTATCTTCTACTGTCGGCCTCCCCTAGCATTTCATCCAATGTTTTCTCCGCTATAAAGAAAGTAAGAGCCAATTATAAACTGCTCTGTGATCCCCAAATGAAGAGCAATATAAAAATTTAGTGAATAATAATAATAATAATAATAATAATAATAATAATGGCAACCAAACCAGAGGCAGGAAATGTTACTCCTTGGAACCTTATTTCCTATTGTTCACTGAAATGCACACTGTGTGTGTGTGTGTGTGTGTGTGTGTGTGTGTTGGAGGTGGGGAGATTTTATTTTAATTTACTGATGAGGAATAAATTTAATAATGGTGGCTTCTATTTCCATCCTATAAACACCACAGATCATTGGTGAGAAACATCCAGCACAGTTGGGAACTCCTCACTGTGGCCAAATTCTGCCCAAAGTAAGATGTGCTGCCAGCACTGATCACCTGATCAGCACTGGTGCTAAGTCCCATTGGGATTGGCTGCACTATGGAGTTCCCCATCAGAAACTTCCTAGTGCAGCCAATCCCTTGCTTGTGATGGAGTTTTCTTTGCAGCCCAGTTTGAATACAAACTGGACTGCAAAGGGAATCCCCCCCCAAAGAATCAGTAACACATTTGGGGTGCACTCCTAAGTATTTTTCCCCCTGATTGTTGGTTTGACAGCTTCATAGTGTGTGAGTGGGACAGCGGGGGAAGGAGTTTGCCAGGAGGAATGGTCCATACCTTGCCATGTTTTGCTACCCCACCCTGAATTTTGCCCCCACCCCTAAAATTCAGTGGGGAAGTTCGCCCTCCCTTGCCTCACACCTACCCCATTTGAAAGTGAAGGAGACAGATGCTGTGTGGAACATGGAAATGTTATGGTTACCATGTATAAACATGGTGCGGTGTGTCACTTCTTTTCAAAACGTGGTGAGCCAGTCCAGCCGTGTGTTGGGGCCACCAGATTTCTTCCCTTGCATCACCCCTCCTGGCTTATTTTTCCAAAGAAGGCTCTCCTTTCCCACCCTGGCCCTCTGTGTTCAACCCTTCTTCAAAGGAGCAGAAAGGGTCTGTACCTGGGCTAGTCCACCTTTGAGGCAAGGTAAGGCCATTGCCTCATAGCAGCAGGTTCTGGATAACTAGGGAAGGCAGCCAGTCCAGTTTGTTGCTCCTCCACTGCACACCCACTGTTTGTGAGTGCACTGCTGCTGCCAGGTGTGTAGCAGCAGCAGCAGAGGAGGTGGTGGGCTGGGGAGCAGCATTTTCTGGTTTGCTTCTAGTGGCAAAATGCTCAGGGCCAACCTTCATAGCTGTCAACCGTCCCTTATTTGGCGGGAAAGTCCCTTATCCCAGCGCCGTGTCCCGCTGCTGTCCCTTATTGATGATGTCCCTTAAATTTCCCGGGTTTCAAAGGAAGCAGCTCCTCTCCCTCCCTCCCTGCTGGCCAGGGAGGAGGGAGGCTCCAACTGTATTGCTCACCCAATAAGGAGTCTAAGAACGACTGGGTGGTGGAGCTTGCATGCCTTGTGCTGATCAAATCAGCCGCGTTGCCTGGGGACTCGCCTTTGCTCAGCGCTTCCCAACGGAGAGGTGACGGTGGTTTTCCTTGCTGCATCCCCTTTGCCGGGTTGCTGCGCTGTGGGAACCACCACTTGAGGCTTCGTTTGGCTGCTGGCTGGGCTTTCTGCCTTTGGCTCAGAGGGGCTCAGAAGTTGAATATACCTGTGCCCGGAAAATCCCTTATTTTGGCTGCTGATCCCTTATTTTTGAGGCTGCTGGATCCTTATTTTCTAATCTGTAAGTTGACAGCTATTCAGTATATAGATTTCCTATCTGCCTTTCATCGTGAGGTCCAGGGCAAAATGCAATATTAAAGTTAGTCAAAGCAAATTGCAGTTAAGAGATTTGGACAGACACATACACAGACACAGACACACACACACACGTGCCAGTGGTTCTCAGACTTTTTACTCTGGGCCACTTTCAGAATAAAAATTTGCTTGCACCATACCAAATTCTTTATTGATAAGAAATACATTGGAAAACAAAAAGAAACAACTCCTAGCAGTGCTTGATTTATAGGTAAAGGTAAAGACTTTATTTATAAGACAGACCACAACTGCTTTATGATACGATCCCATGACAGCCAGAAAGTATAAACAAGGCAGCTAGATAAGAACGTGAATCATTCCCAGAATAGAATATTGTTTGCCCTTGAATCTTCCTGCCACACTTGCCATTGTCTCCTGCCACACCCTTTGAGAACTACTGATTTATCAGGTCTCAAAGGCCAGTGTAAAAATGAGTGCCGTCAGCATACAACAAAAACTATATTGTACAAGGGAAATGCCACAATCCAGATGCACCTGTGTGAGGAGGGAATTCCACATCTTAGGGATGCCACAGAGAAGGCCTTCTCCTGGGCCTTCCCCACCTGCAAGTTTCCAAGGGCAGTGGAACTAACAAGAGGGTCCCCACTGCCTGTCTTAACACCTGAGGTGGGGGCGGGGGCTGTAGGGAAGGAGGTGGTTAATGCCTGGCCCAAGGCTCAAGGCCAGACAGGGATTTTGAACCTGGGTCTCGCCCGTCCTAGAATTAATAGCTCTTCCCCTTCAGCACTGTGCCCATATTCCCAAATGAAGCCCTTTTCTTCCTGCACGCCATCCATTTCGTTGGCAAAACCTAGAGGACTCTATTGAGAAGGCAGATTCTGGAAAAGTGTGTGTATGCCGTCTGCATGGATGAGGGGGAATTTGGAGCCGCTGATCTAATGCTTCTGTGTGTCACCAAATAGGAAACATAAACAGAGTTTCTTGAGCAAGTCTTGGCTTCAGCTTTCGTTTGGTTCCAGACCGGTAGCTTAATTATTCCTTCTGCTAAGCTATGCCTCAGTTTCCTTGCCCTGGGTGTGTGTGTGTCTTTCCTCAGCCTAAGTGATGATCCTCTTCCTCCACATTTGCTTGCTTTTGCAGCTGACAGTCAGCGGCTGACCATTTGGCCCATAATAATCCTGCAGTTGTCTCTGTTTTTTTTTAAATTATATTAAAAAAATCCCCTTTCTCTTTTGATTTGGCCTTTGTGTCTCCTTCTGACTTCCACCAGATGTTAATACTTTTTCTCCCCACCCCCTTTGCTTGTTTTCTAGGGAATCCCCGGAGTTCCTGGGAAGAGGGGCAAGATGGGTAGGCCGGTAAAGTTTTTCTTCGTCTACTATGCAGACTTTGTTTTAAACAGTTTAAAAATGGGAGTGGGGCGGTGGAGGTGAGAATCTCAGACAGAATGTGGTTTTTTTTTAGGGAGGGAACAGTTGGTTGTGTGTCATGCTGTTTAATGGGGCTGGGAATGTTGAAGTCTTGTTTGGTTTTATAAAGGACATGTCCATATTTTCCAAATGGGGCTCTGCTGCACCAAACCTCTTTCTGCCCTGAGTCAACCCCCACCTACAACCAGCCCAGGGGGTTATGCATCCTCTCTGTTTCTTCCTCCTTCTTAGCCTGCATTGCTCCTTATAGAGGAGGATGGGAACAAAACTAGGATTAAGCTTCCTTCATGTTTTCAGCCCCATTCCCCAGTCTCAAGAGCAGCAGAAGGTGCTGGAGGCAAAACCAGAGCTCTATATTTAGCAGAAGGAATTGAATTTAGCTTGAATTAAAGTTCTTATTTCAGCAAGATCCATGGCCTGTTTTTCGATCCCCAGCTTTCCGTGGGGTCGATTATATTCTTGGTCCTGTATATTCTTGTTGTTGGGTGAACAAGTTCAGAAAGTTTTGTTTTATTTTCTTTATGTTCTGTGAGTTTGATTTAAAATAGTTTGATGAACTGTTTGATGTCCTAAATCACTTTGAGGCAGGGTTTTTTTTTGGGGGGGAGGGGGTAGAAGGGATGGATAACTGCCCAAGATGATGATTATGATGGAGCTACATAGAAATAATTGGGAGCACAGCTAGAGCATAGTCCTGAATTTTTTTTTTGCAGAATGGCATGTGCCCCATAAAGTGTCTTCCTCTATAAAACCCTTGGATAGTGAACAATGCATCCTTTGCCCCTCTCTGCTTACTTCCTCCCTCCTTGCCCTGTTTTGCAACCCTGCCCTGTTGCACAAAAAGGTGCTTCTTTGTAAGAGCACAACCGCAGGTGTCCACATGCTTAATCATCTATAGCAGAGGTGGGGAACCTCAGACCTGGGGGACAAATGTAACCTCCAAGCACCTCTATGTGTCCCTTGTGATTATCCACAGCCCCACCCCGTCTCCCCAGGCCAAACTCCCCACTGGTCACGCTTTGTACTGTCACTAAGTACTTTTGCCTAGCTGGAATATGTGCTTAAAATGTGGTATTGCCTCTTGCCTATCTGGATGGATTTCTGAGCAGGGTGTGGAAACAAAACTGTGATAAGAGGTGAAGTTAGCATTTGCTGCCCCACCCCCTTTTTTCCTCTGGCTCCCCCCACCACTAGCATGTGGCCCCTGGAAGGTATCCCAGAAGTGAATGGGGCCCTCAGGCTGATAAAGGGTTACCTACCTCTGTTCAATGAAAAAGAAAGGATTCACAGGGGTGGGAGGGGTGGGGTGGGAAAGGAAAATAACAGCATCTGCCAAAGTTAATGACAACTGGTTACATCAGAGGCGAACACAACTGTAAAAGAAAAGAAAAGAAAGATTGGAGAAAATCTCTGACTCAAGAGTAACTAAACAAGGCAACGGTTGTTAGGTAAGGGGGTCTGGTCAGAGTTTTTGAAACAGTTTTACATACAGTGTGCCTGCACACTCAATCTGTTCCAGCTGTTGTTTTGACTTGTGCAATCTTCCATTGAAAAACGCCATCTCCACCCCCCACTTTTTAACAGCATTTGTTTTTATTTTCATAAATGGAGTTGTATTTTCCCTCTGGGGAATGGTGGGATTTCTTTTGCAAATATATATTCACGCTGAAGTCAGGATTTTCATTCTTCTTTTTCTTCTTCTTCTCCTCCTCCATTAATAAAACCACCCACAATTACTATCTAAAGCCATAACATGGAATTAAAGTAATCCGTGACAAATAATTTAAATTGATCTTAAATTTGCTTGACCTTGCATATTTTCAACAGAAAGCCTGCTATGAAAATGCAGTCATGCATTTTGGATTGTGTGTGCTAATTGTCCCTCCTGGATCAAGCTTAGCAGGAAACACCCCCATCCCCCAATGTAGCAGAATATAGCAGAAGCTAGAATCTCTTAGCACTGATTGGTCAGTACCTATGCCAATCATGAATGCCATCTTCCTCCTTCTTGAATTTGTAATTGGACCATAAAACAAACAAACAAAATCCCAGTGGAAAAACAACAACCAAGTGGATAACCGTGCCAGGTGTTTGGTGGGTGGTAGAGAAAGAAGATGGGAGAAGTAATAAAACCAAAAATTTTGAGGAATGGTCATAGCTCAGTGATAGAGCATCTGCTTTCACACAGAAAGATCCTAGGCTCAGTCTTTGGCATCTCCAGTTAGATGGCTCTAAAAAGGATTAAACAAATACACTTAAGGCAAGGCTATCAGCGACTGCCAACCATGATGGCAGGCTATGTTCTTCATTGTTGGAGGCAATATGCCTCTGAATACCAGTTGCCTAGAACTGCAGATGGGGAGAGGTATTACTGTGCTCAGGTTCTGCTTGCAGGTTTCCCATTGGGGCATCTGCTTGGCCAGTGAGGGAACAAGATGCTGGACTAAGTGGGCCTTTGGCCTGATCCAGCAGCCAGGCTCTCCTGTTCCTAAACTGGGCACCAAGTCAAATCTCCTGTTACCTCGCCTCTGTGTTTCATCTGCAGTAGGATACATCACTGTCCTCAGTGCAACTCCTTCTAGGGATGATTTCTTCCATGTCAGCTTATCAGCGTTTTCTCCCTGTGACGGATCTCTTGAAACATCTCTCTCTTTCTCTGGAGCAATGTATACACAAGCAGAGGGAAGGATCTAAAGCCAGATGTTTATACATCCCTGCTCTTGATTGCTGTAAAATCTCAATAGATGGAGCAGCGGGCTCTTTGTTTGCTCTATTGTACAATTGGGCCTCCTGGAATGATGTAAGAATGTAAAAAGATTAAAATAGACGTGCTGGACGTGAGTCAGAGGTTGAAACTTTTCCAGGGCAGTTCAGCTCAGTGGGGACATGAGAGGAACATGATGACTCGGTCTTGGAAACAGGACTTTGATGAGGCTTCCCTCGCTCCCACCCCCCTGTCTCCTCCTCTGCTCTTTCCCAGTGCATCAGAACTGCAGCAGATAGGAGGAATGTGTGGGCAAAGCAATAATTCCTGGGTGAGGGCAGAAGCAGTATGTGAATGAGAATCCTGTTTATCCTGCTCTTCGATGTGCACTGGGAAATCCTGGGTGATTTTTAGCAGTTTTTTCTGAGATGCCTCTGGATTCTTAGAGTGTCATTGTAAAAAACCACCACCATCCCATTGTCATCAACAACTGGAGACAAGTCATTAAAAAAAATCATGTTCAAAAAAGAAGAGGGGAGATGCAACAGCCAACATAGGCAGCGCTCAATCCTTTGGCAGAAGCATTGAAGGCCCCAAGATGACAAGCACATTAGATGACTTCTCCCATACTTCTGTCTCTACCAGCTGTAACTCATAGAATCACAGAATTGTGGGGTTTGAAGAGACCCTGAGGGTCATCTAGCCCAACCCCCTTCAATGCAGGAATCTCAGCTAAAGCATGCCTGAAAGATGGCCACCCAACTTTTGCTTAAAACCTACAATAAAGGAGAGCCCACCGCCTTCTGAGGGAGTCTGTTCCACTTTCAAACTCAGTGGTAGGGAATCTCCCTTGTAGGCAAGAGGTCCCATGTTCAGGCCCTGGTGTCTCCAGGGTAGACCTGGGAACAGCTCCTGCCTATAATCTTGGGGTTCTGTTACCAGTATTGTCAGTGTAGGCAATTTGCGCTAGATGGACCAGTGGCATGACAGAACAAGGAAGATTCCAGTGTTCCTCCTGCCACACTTGTGACCATTATAGGTGTGTGGGATTTATGAGACTTAGGGTTCTCCGTAGGGTGACCATGTATCCTCAATTTAGTCTTCTATTTGAAGATGTACTTTTACTTGAAGGGATGTCTGGTCCAAGCCCAGTTTAAAGACAAACAGCTCCAATAAGTATTAGGGGCTTTTCAGTTTAAAGAAATGGTGAATAAGAAGAAACATGATATATATCTTTAAAATTATGCAATCTGTGGAGAAAGTGTATGGGGAAAGGTTTTCTGGCCTGTCTTTGTCACAATCCACACGGTTTCTGTTCTCTTCTGTTCTACAATATGAAGGAGACATCAAAGCAAATGTAAACACACCCTGCTTCCACCATTAATTGTGTTTCATTTGCAGATTAAAACAATAGCAATGTGGACGGATCCCAATTTTATTCCTTTGACTGATTTCTTTTCCTGACCACATATGAGCACAGGAAGTGCAGCAATTTCTTCATCCTTTTCCATCAGCATTCTCTGACAATCCCTTCTCATGTGTCATTTCCTATATGTGTTGGAAAACCCCTTCCCAACCCTATGCCAGTTCCATAGGGATTTCTCTAAACAACAGGACTGTGCACCAGCAGCCCTTAGCTGGGGGTAATAGGCGCAATCATGAGCTTGCTAAGTTATATCATGCATATAATAATGGAACACACCTGTGGCCATATAAACAAATAATTACAAAGATGAATTGGGAGGAAATGGTCCTGAAATCTTCATGTCTTTAGCTTGGGGGAGACAAAAACTGTAGCAACAAACAGAACCAATCTCCTGTCATTTCTTTTCAACCTCTGAAAAGGTTTGTTTTTTTTGGGGGGGGAGCTTTGTTTATACAGTATTTTTTGCTCTATAACTCATTTTTTCCCTCCTAAAAAGTAAGGGGAAATGTGTGTGCGTCCTATGGAGCGAATGCAGGCTGCGCAGCTATCCCAGAAGCCAGAACAGCAAGAGGGATTGCTGCTTTCACTGCGCAGCGATCCCTCTTGCTGTTCTGGTTTCTGGGATTCAGAATATTTTTTTTCTTGTTTTCCTCCTCCAAAAACTTGGTGCGTCTTGTGGTCTGGTGCGTCATATAGAGCAAAAAATACGGTACTTTAAGCAGTTCAAGCCTCTTCTAGCCTAGCCTAGCTGCAGGGAATCTTTTTTTAGCCCCCAGGGCCACATTCCGTTAGTAGGAATCTTTCTGAGAGCTGCATTTCAGTGGGGAGAGAGGCAAAAGTGGGTGGGGCAATCGATGTGAACCTTAAGTGTGTACACTAGGCTGCATTCAAAAATTATTGCATATGAAATCCAGAGGCTTCTTCTGCACAGCTACCCGGACATCTCCCTATCCAGGCATGCAGGAGGCATTATCATTCAAGAATACATTCCAGCCAGGCAAAGGTCCTTAAGGAAGGATTTCACAGGGTGAGTCCTGAGGAGTTTTGTTGGAGAATTCTGATGGAAATAGGAGCAGGTATTGCTAACCTCTACTTATTTATCCCATGTTCAGGATGGAAATTAATCCATTGAATACAACCAGTATTCACTGTTGTTGTTGCTTTCGGTCAACAAGTGACATGTTGTTGATCATGTTTCCCCCATGTTTGCACTGTGCTTCCTTTGCAGTGAATGCGGTGGAATAATGTAATGGTGATGTAACTGATGCAATTAATTCATTTCCGGTCAAATGAATAAATGCAAAATTAATAGCATTTAAATTGATTAATTACATGTTATGGAGTTTTGACACACTGGACAGCAAGATGGATAAGGTAGTTTTTGGCAGAATATGAACTGCAGTGAGAGAGAAGCAATGCTGCTTGCGGCAAACACAGGGCAGAACGGAAAACGATGGCTTCTTATACCTTCAGTCCTGAGGGCCACATAGAGGGGGCCTGAGAGGTGTCCCACTGCTGCTTCAGCCCTCTAATGGCTCTGATAATGGAAGCTTTTATTTCGGACAAAGTGAAAAAGCATAACTCTTGCAACTTTCACCTTCAGTTCTACGTACTTTTCAATGGAGAAAAAGGCAGCCACCCTTACTACCTCATGAGCAAGGGGGCAATGAGTGTGGTCACGCTTATTAATTTCAATGAGCCTACTCTGAGTATGACTAGCATGGATACAGCCCGTAATATAAAAGGAAAATATATGGGGAGGGGAAGCATGTCCTTCGTTATAAATTGTCCTTTCTGACGGGAAGGTTTTTTTAAAAGTTTATTTTATTCATTTTTACTTTTATATCCCAGCTTTCCTTCAAGAAGTTTGAGGTAGTGTATGTCGTCGTCCCGTCCCCCCCAATTCTCCATTTTAGCCTCACAAGAATCCTGTGAAGCAGGTGAGGCTGAGAAAAGAAAACAAAACTGGCCCAGGTCTTCCACTGAGCTTCATGGTTGAGCTGGTATTCGAATTCTGGTCTCCCAGGCCCTCCTCTGACACTCCAACCATTATATGGGAAGTTTTTAGCGACTTAGGTTTTAATGTCTTTTTAATCTCTGTTGGAAGCCGCCCAGAGTGGTTGGGGAAACCCTGGGCAGGGTACAAATAATAAATTATCATCATCATCATCATCATCATCATCATCATCATATCACCAGTGGCTTTCTACAGGATTACAAAACTCAATGAGCTTTAAAAAGTGAAAGAAATGTGACAGATAATCATATTGTGACAGATAATCATATTGAGGTGGGAGTGGGGGCTGTGTATTGATCCTGAATGTGGCCACTGTTGGTTTCAGCCCAGGCAAAAACTCCTTTGAGCTTCTGCACTACTTCAAAACTCCTATCTAGCTGTGCCCTATTCCACCCTGACTTCCCCATCCACTCTGGCAAGGGGAAAGAGCCCTCTTCTACTCAAAGAGCAGCCTGCCAAGAAGGATGCAGCCAACATAAGCTTTAGGGGCTGGTTGTTTATTTTATTCATTCTCCCTCTATCTCCCCCACACTAAATATCTGCATTAAATGAATCCTGAACTTGATTTCTCTCCCTCCCTCCCACTTTGTTAAAAAATTGTTTGATTTGCAAATTATGCGCCCTTGGGGAGCATCTACTGGGCACCAGCTCACCTGTCTGGAGCCAGCTGGCAGGCGCCGCCTTTCTCAGACAAGACCAGAGGGTTGGGTGGCTCGAGGAGCGGCAGGATCGAGCCAAAAGGAAAATAAAAATCCTAGTTTTGGAGAAGGAGCCAAACGGCTGGAAGGATTGCCAGGACTATTTGAGGCTCCTGCCAGCTAACTCTCCTTTACTCTAGCGGAGAAAAGAGTTTTACAGAACCTGAGTAGCTGGGGCTCTGCCGCATAATTGTTTTAGTGGAAGGCGATAGTTCACTTTGTTGTCATTTGTACGGTGGTTTTGCACTGGACACATGGGATCCATGTCACAAATTGTGATCATCCGCTCTCCCCCTTGCTTTCAGTGCAAGGCAGACAGTATTTTCCATGGTTTATCTATGGCCATTGTTCTAGGAAGCTCAGGAGGAGTCTTCACAGAGGCAGCCAACCTTTGATTATCACATAGTGGAGAAATAATAATAATAATAATAATAATAATAATAATAATAATAATAATATACCCCACCCATCTGGCTGAGTTGCCCTAGCCACTCTGGGCAGCTTCCAACATGTATAAAAATATAATAAAACATCAAACATTAAAAAACCCTAATACAGGGCTGCCTTCAGATGTCTTCTAAAAGTTGTGTAGTGATTTATCTCCTTGATATCTCAAAGGAGGGTGCTCCACAAGGAGGGTGCCACTACTGAGAAGGCCCTCTGCCTGGTTTCCTGCAACTTCACTTATCGCAGTGAGTGAACCACCTTGGTGCTGTTACCTCAGTTTCCGAGCTGAGCGATGGGGGTGGAGCTGCTCCTTCAGATATACAGGATCAAGGCCATTATGGCTTAAAAGGTCAGCACTCAGCAGCCACTCCCAGTCACCAGTCTAGCTGCCGCATTCTGGATTAGTTGTAGTTTCCAAGTCACCCTCAAAGGTAGCCCCACATAGAGCACATTGCAGTAGTCCAAGTGGAAGATAACTAGGGCATGCACCACTCTGGTGAGACAGTGCACGGGCAGGTAGGGTCTCAGCTGGCGTACCAAGTAGCACCGGTAGACAGCTGCCCTGGACACAGAACTGACCTGCACAGCTGTGAGTCCCCATTCAGGACCAGGGAGTCCTCCACCCCCACCCACCCCCTGCCCCCTAGAAACAGTACTTGTCTTGTCAGGATTCAATCCGTTAGGGTTAACCACCATCCATCCTCTAACTGCCTCCAGACCCATAGGACATTCACCACATTCACTGGTTCTGATTTAAAGGAGGTAGTGCTAGGTATCATCCGCATTCGGGTGAACACTCAGCCCCAACACCCCTGATGATCTCTCCCTGCAGCTTCATATAAATGTTTAAAAGCACATGAGAGAGGACAGAGCCCTGAGGCACTTCACAACTGAGTGCTCAGGGGTCCAAACACTCACCCTGCAACACGGGACACGGCCCAGGAGGAAGAGCAGAACCTCTGCATAACTATTGCCCTCAACTCCCAACCCACCTAAATGGTGCAGGAATATACCATAGTTTATGGTATCAAAAGCCACTGAGAGGTCCAGCAGAACCAGGAAACAGCTTTCACCTCTTTCCCTAGCCTGCTGGAAATCATCGACCAGCGCGACCAAAGCAGTTTCAGTCCGAAGATGGGGGCTGAATCCCAATTGGAAGGGATGCAAATGGTCTGCATCCTCCAGATGGAGTTGTTCAGTGACTACCTTGTGCAGGAATGGAATATTTGATACTAGGCAATAACTGGCCATAATGGTCGGGTCCAAATATGTTTGTTAAAAGATGAGTTTAATAACTGCTTTTTTAAGTGGGTCTGGGAAACACAGAGCTCATTGCCCAGCCCTGCCTGGCTTGCTTTTATGAGCTGGGATAGGCAAGGATCAAGGAGACAGGTAGTTTGTTTCATTCGTCTAAGCAGCCTCTCCACATCCTCAGAGGTAACAGGTTGAAACTGATCCCATGGAACCTGACTAGACGGAGCTCTGGCACTTTCCCACCATGGCCATCCTACCATGGTGGAGTCTATCACTTTCCAAATTTTATCTGCCTTTTTTATTTTTTTGAAAAATCATTACAGGAGATCTTGGATTCCTCACCAGGTACCGATGTTGCAGGTAGTTCTGTTAGACTAAAAAACACCCGAAAGAGTCTCCAGGTGCTGTTTTCCACAGATGTAATAGAGGCAGCAAAAAAGCTCCTTTTTGCTGTTGCTATCGCCACTTGGTAGACTCGACATTGAGCTTGTGTTCAGTCCAATTCAGAACAAGATTTTCACCACTGGCACTCTAGCTGTCTCAGCAATTGGTTCATTGCCCTCAGTTCCAGGAAAAACCATGGGGCCATCTGGGCTCCATGCAACTGAAGGGAGTACTTAGACCCAAACAGTTGATAGCCCTGGTTAACTCCACATTCCAGCAGGCCAGAAGCCAATCAACTGAAAGGCCATCAACATGGGAGAAGACATTTCCCCCCCACACACACACACTCTCTGGAAGCCATTTGGATCCATAAAGCAGTGGGGGAGCATTTGAATCAGTCCCACCTCCCTGCAGTTACACTTGAAGAGCTGCAGAGAAGAGTCTAGTTGCACCAGGAAGTGCACCAGGAAGACCATGGCACTTCTTTTGTTCCACTGGAACTTAGTGTCAGATCACCCACATCCATAGAGGTGAACACCAGGTCTAATGCATGTCCGCGACTATGGGTTGGAGCAAACCTTTTCAGGGACAGCCCCATGGAGGCCATACTTTCCATGAAGTCCCTAGTGGCCCATTGTAAGGTCATGTCAGCATGGATGTTAAAATTCCGTAGGACCACCAGACTAGGTGTCTTCAGGAGAACATCCACCACAACCTGAAGCAACTTGGGCAGGGAATCCTTGGTGCAGTGGGGAGGTAGATACACCAACAGGAATATAGTACTGCTCCTATTGCCCAACTTCCACTTAGAAAACTGGGTCTTCCCAATAGGATACCTGGTGCAAGCTAATGATTTCCTAAAAATCACTGTAATCCCCCCCCCGCTCACATGCTCTGGGTTGCTGTGCGTAGGAGAAACCTGCTGGACAAGCAGTGGCAAGAACAGACCCATCTGCCATGTCTAACCAAGTTACACATGCTAGGTCAACTCTTCCATCTATGGTCAAGTCATGGATGGCAGTGGTCTTGTGAATCATTGACCTGGCATTGCACAGCAGCACCTTAAGGTCATGTGGGTCACCCTTGTTGATACCTGTAACCTTCCGGTCAGGACCAGACCTGGAGACAGGTATGGTCTTCAAACAATGACCAAACTTGCCTCCTCGGTAATAACATGGTCATTATGACAAGCAACTGGAGTCATCCTTTCCGTGATGTGCTGTTTTCATGCACAGTGTACTGGATTAATGTCACCTTTAGCATTTTTTTAACTTGGAGAAAGACTGTTGTATCCAGTGTAGCACTAAATTGAAGTCAATTAGCAGTGTACTTGGCTTGCTCCAGCAGAATCATGTTGCGCAAAAAAAGTTCATGAATGGGTTGCCAGTTAATTTTGTTGCACAATAGATAGCACAGTTCATTGTGCCACGAGTGTCCGCTAGTGCAGCTATTGCGTTGGATTCCTCTGTTGCACAACATTAAATCCCATCCGCCTGTTATCTCAAGGGAAAGGTGGATACAACTCAGATTCTTTGAAGAAAATTTAAGATTTAACTTTGAATTGAAGCACAGATAACAGGATGGAAATAGTTCCACTCCATTCTTTTCTGGTCAGGCCACACGTTAAGAGTACGTTTTTCAGTTATGGGTGCCACATTTTAAGAAGGCAGCTGACAAAGTGTAGCACATTCTGAGATGGGCAGCTGGGATAGATGTTGCAGAATCTTGATGAAAACTGAAAAAGAGGCAGAAAATTGCCGCAGTTCACATGTTCATCTGTGGTCACGAGAAACCAAGTTAATGCGATCTGTATTCGTTTACATCATTGTTTTTAAGTCTGTGAATCCAGTTCTAGTCCTGCTCAGAGTAGACCCATTGAAATTAATAGACATAGCTAACTTTGGTCAATTAATTTCAATGGGCCGACTGAGTAGAAGTTAATTGGATATGACACTTTGTCATTCCCTTTACATTGAAATGAGTGATATCTGCAGACCCTGTTCCACTGGAAGCATTGAGAGTTAGCTCATCATCTGTACTTGCAATTCATGCTGTGCCATTTGCCTGCATGGTTTGATTTCAGACCAGGAGGGGAAAGGAAAATATTTCACCTGATGTCAGATGATTGGTAGGTGGGCAGCTCTGTCTACCCATCCAAATGGCCCCTGGCATCTGGACTGCCAGCTATAAACACCCCCCAGCCCCTCAGTCTAGGACCAGGTTTGGACTCACTTGGCTTATTGTGCAAACTGATCTGTGCTGCACCTCTTTATTAAATTTTCTGCAAGATGCAGCAAAGGCCACCAACTTGGATCGTTTAGAGAAATTCATGGAAAATAATGCTTTGTGATACATTCACTGACGGAGGCAGTATACATCTTAGTACCAGTTTTTGTTGGCTCAGGTCCTGCTTACTGGCTTTCCATTGGGACTTCTGGTTTGCCACTGGGAGAACAGAAAGCTAGACTAGGTGAGCCCCTTTGGCTTGATCCAGCAAGGCTGTTTTTATGTCCCCAATTGCAAAACTAGAGCCAAACATTTGGTCACGTTTGATCTGGCACATCCACAACTGAACCTTCAACTCCCACATGCTCTGACTCCTTTGTCTCATGTTGTTCCTCCTCATAATGCAATTGGAAGCTGAACATCTCTGCATATTTCTCTCACCTCCTTAGCCCCTTTCTTCTGTAATCCTTCAAAGGACTTCTGCCCACAGCAGAGTAGATGCTTTTCAGTCTGCAGGATCTGAATTTCCATGACTTCACTTGTTGTGGAAGAAGTTTCCCTTGGCATGCTGCAATATTTAGCTGTAGCGGGCGCTTGTCTCTGGCTACTGGGGAGACAACTGTATCAGTTGGAGTTTTCTAAGAATTGATTACTTACTGACAAATGGGCAAATTAGTGGCTGGCTTCGCATTACTTGCAACTAAATTCTGTGAGAGTGTAGTTGATTCTTGCATAATGGGTTGTAGGCTTGACTGTGTGTTGATTGATGACTTGCTGCTGAAGTTGTCCAACTGGCCTTAGTATTAGTTTCTTTTACACATGATTTTTAGATTTTATTTTTACTTACAACTATGGCATATGCATATTTTATGCTGTCTCTTTTTGTGATCACCCATGGTCAATAGAAAATGAATATCAGCTGTGGTTTTATCAGGAGAGAATCCTAATTGCAGTTATAGTTGTTGTTGTTGTTGTTGTTATTGTTGTTCTTATTTCATATACCACTTACTGCCAAAGTAGACTTCTAATCAGTTATCAGGTATAAGAAGCAGAGACCCAAATATTAAAATATAATCCATGATTATAATATGCAAGAAATATGTCCCGTTAAAACAAGAATGGAGACGGCTCTATGCTCCAAATTTGCCAACTTCAGCTCTGAATAAAATAAATCTGTTCTAACCCTCTGTCTCAGGGATGGGGAATACCAGGCTTAGGGCTAAATGCTGCCCTTCAGGCCTCTCTATTTGGCCCTTGAGATCCCTCCCAGGCCATACCCCTGTTCTTTCCTGCTCGGATCCCTTCCTGGGTGCTTTTGCTTGGTGGGAATGTGTCCTTGATCTGTGAAAAAACGCTTGCTTGGATGGAGGTCTGAGAGAGAGAAGGAGAGAGAGGAAACCCCAGGTTTTTTTGTAGCCATGCCCATTCCTCCACCTACTTAATGCCACTTGTATGTGGCCCCTGGAAGCTTGCCCATGAATTCCCTTAACATTACAGCCTTAAAATGCACCCTGATTGAAAAAGTATGCACAAGGTCTAAATTTCAGTAGTGTGTGTGTGTGTGTGAGAGAGAGAGAGAGAGAGAGAGCGCTAGAACAGGATGTTGTATGGAGTTGTATGTGAAGTGCGGATCTTTTCATTTACACTAATTTAAAGTTCTTCCTTCCTCTTTTAGCAATGAAAATGGTCATTATAGATCCATATTTTCCCTTTTATTTTCACAGATTAGAGATGATGTTTCTTCCCTGATTTTCCCTTTCCCTTTAAAAAGTCAGCTCTCTCTGTGTGTGTTTGTGTGTGTGAATAGGTATTAGTGTGTGCAGATGCCAACAAGCTGCTTGTGATCATCTCTCCCCTCAATGCCTTGGCCAATGCCACCTTGGAGCCCAGTTGGGAAGCTGCATAGTTTTCCTGTTGCTCAGAAGCAAAATACAAAAGAACGGACGTGAGATGTCTTCTCGCTAGTATGGGTCCCACTCAGCAGGAGAAGAGCAAACAATACTGAATTGAAATGTTCGGAATGTTAGTGCCGTTTCTTATAATTTTTACAGGAAGGCCAGCCATAAATAGAGTAAATAAACAAGCAATTATGCCTTGATCTCTAGAGGGCCACTGCCAGTCTGTGTAGAAAATACTGAGCTATGTGGATCCAGTGGTCTCACTTGGTATTCCTGTGCCTGTATGTAGAGGACTCTTTTCTGCAAGCTGGCCCAAGACATTTTGGCACCTGAGGTGAACCACAAAATGGTGCCCCTGCACCAGGGAAGGTGGGGTGAATGAAGATCTACATTGGGAACAAGGGAGAGAATCAAACCAGCCTTATTCGCTCTACGCGGGGCTGCCCTTGAAGCTGACCCAGAAACTCCAGCGGGTGCAGAATGCTGCAGCGAGGATCCTCAGGGGGTCTCTGCCATGGGAGCATATCCACCCAGTGCTTTTCCAGCTGCACTGGCTCCCGGTGGACTACAGGGTCAGATTTAAGGTGCTGCTTTTGACCTTTAAAGCCCTTCACGGCCTAGGACCCTCATACCTTCGGGACCGCCTCTCCCGGTATGCCCCATGGAGAGCCTCAAGGTCCATAAATAGCAACACCCTAGAGGTCCCGGGCCCTAAGGAAGTTAGATTAGCTTCAACCAGAGCCAGGGCCTTGGCTGGGAAGGGTGGGGTATAAATAATAATAATAATAATAATAATAATAATAATAATAATAATTATTATTATTATTATTATTATTATTATTATTATTATTATTATTATTATACAATGGTTGAAGTGGGAATAAAAGGCCATTGTGGCGGTTGGGGGAGGGGAAGGCATTATGCTGGGTGGATGTAGACCCCAGGAGACACCAGAGGGAAGCCTCTGCCATTTTCTCCCTAGGGGTGGGAGGAGACCAGCAGTGCCTCCTATTGCCAAAAGGCCACTGTGAGGGCAGCCTGGGTGGGGGCTGCTGAGGGTTCAATAGACAATGCATTTGTTGGAGGCTGGATCTGTTGCCTCTGGGAATCCTGCTGCCTGAGGTGGTCACCTCACCTTGCCTCATGGCTGGGCTGGTTATAATAAAACTTTTAAACTATGGATCACTATGACTACTCTACCCATGAAAAACAGGATGTGTCCAGGAAAAAGAGGACATATGGCAACCCTATAACATTCTGTGCTAGCTTCTGTCTTCCAGTAGATAAGCTTAAACAATTCTTGATGGCCATGAGTCAGTCTTTTAAAGTAAAGGCATAGAAGCATTTGATTAAGGTTGTTGAGCTGTCAAGAAACCAGGTGCTTAGGATGGCTAGATGTTAACTGTGCTCTGAACTGTCAGATGCAGATGCTTCACTTTCAATCACAGCTGTCAACTTTTCCCTTTTCTTGCGAGGAATCCTATTCGGAATAAGGGAATTTCCCATTAAAAAAGGGAAACGTTGACAGCTATGCTTTCAGTCCAACTACAGAGTGGGGTGGGGAGGTGTTCAAAAGTAATGTTTTAGTCCATTTTTATCAGAAACAGCTGTAGGATCTACTTAAGTTGTTAGCCATAGGCAAAGGTGGTGTTGCCATTTTGGATTTTAATTAATTGATGTCAGAATGTTTACATCGCTCCGCACTTAAGACCAAAGTGGTGTACAAAAATACAATATATATCATAATACACAATCGCAAAACAATGTTAAAAACACGAAGGGCTGTATCCAGTGTTAGTCATACTCAAGAGTAGATGCACCAAAATGGGTGAACTCAACTAGCACAAATCCATTCATTTCAGTGGGTAGCAGGTGCACCATCTAGGAGAGGGCCGCCCCCCCCAAAAAAAAATTGCCAAGGAAGGGTCTGGGCCTCCTCAAAAATCCCCGGCAGTCATGTGCGCACACTGGAGGGTGTGCTGCCATCATGTGCGCACACTGCAAGGCATGTGCATGACATGTCAGCATGCCTTACAGTGTACGCGAGTGACATCAGCATGCCCTGGAGTGTGCCACATGGCGCAAGCATGGCACAGGGTGTGCTGATGTCATGTGTGCAAGCCCCGTGATGTGTGTATGTGGCGTGCTGACATCATGCAGCCCTGGCCCCCTCAATCGCGGGGGCAAGGTGGCGTGCTTGGTGAGTCAGACATTTTTTGGATACAACTCCTAACCAATAAGGAGTAAAAGCTGAAGCGGAAATATGAACTAATTTGGGACAACTTTGGGAGATAAGATTTTCTTTTTTTTTTTTAACATTAATAATTCTGAGGCTTGCTTCACTTTCAAGCTGATGCCACAATGGTGAACTCATGTGCTTCAGTCATGATTAATGACAGTTGCCATACATTAATCCCTTCAATTAACATGTTTCTAATTGTGTTAGGGGAACTCGCTGTTACAGAGCGTTCAGCAAAATAGTTTGTGATGCCAGCTTGCAGGCTTGTCAAATTGAATTTGAAACCATGGCTCCGTGGCTCCTTGCAACTGGAAAAAAGAGGTGGGAGGTTTAATTGGCTTTTTGGAAGGAATTAAGGCCACTGGCGAAGATGGTATCCCATCTGAGCTTTTAATAAACAAATAGGATACAGTGGCCAAGCCCTTTGATGCTATGAATCTCATTACTAAAATCCCAGCTGGTTGGACTGTGAGTATAGATATCACTATTGATAAGAAGAGAGAATGAATTCAGGCCAGCAATTAGATGGCCTATCTGCCTGATAAACATTGCAGATAACATTATATGCCAGGTATCAGATTGATAGATGTGAGGATTGAGCTCTGGCAAATGGTAGCATCTTTGAAGAACAAACGGGATTTAGATCAGGTTTGGTTCTTCTGACAATGGATAATGCATTCAATCTTGCCCATCTGATTAACAAATATGGAAAAAGCAAGGAGAAAATTTTATTGTATACAGCCCGTGCTGCTTCTTGAAGGTTGTATTTGAGTCTATAGAGGGGGGCAGCTTACATCTGCACATAGAATCCTAGAAGTGTAGAGCCCAGTGTAGAGGGTCCAATTAGTGTCATTTAGTGCAGGGACCTTTTGCCCAACATGGGGTTCAAACCCACGACCCGAAGAATGAGTCTCATGCTCTACCAACTGAGCTCTCTCTCTCTCTCTGGCCTACTGTTAAACGTTCTGTTTGGAACACTTTAATTCACTTTTCAACCAGAAAGCACTCCAGAGTGGCTTGCATATGAGTAATTGAAATGAGACAGTCCAGGCCTGCAGGCTTGCAATCTAAAAAGGGGGAAAAGATGGGGAGGGAAAGGGGGGGAAAAAAAGCAACCCCAGGCACTAGTTTGTTTTTTTAACAGTTGCTCTGATAATGACCAGCTGGAATGGAATGGCCCTGCTTCGTATCTCTTTCGCTCTTGCAGGTGCATTTTTGACAGAATATCACTTTGTAGAACAGTTGTGTATTTGTTTATTTACATTAAAGTATATTTAGCTCAAGTACCATGTACCATATTTTGCTTTTAAACTGGTGCAAGGCATCATAGACCAGAGCAAATGAAAACCGGAGGTGGAACCAGAGCCTGTGATAAATTTGTAATTGTGCAATTGAGAGCTTGCAGAGAGATCCTTGGGGTGTTGCAATTCCTGCCCCCCCCTTTAATCTGTGGATTACTTGAGGAGTTTGCAGTCTCCGTTTGGTGAAGGATTCAAGGCCTAGAGTGGTCAAGCAGGCTCTAAATGGCAGCATTCTTTCCTCAAGACCTGGAGATGCAAAATTCTTCTTTGCTATGCAAACATTGGGTGGGGGAAACTTTCTTTCCATCCTAACTTTCCCTGAAGAAAAATTCCCTTGATGAGCCAAAGCAACAGGTTCCTTTGGTGGCCTGAATGAGGTCTCTTTCACTGGGACACAGGAAGCTGCCTTATACTGAGCCAGACTGTATTGCCTACACAGACAGGCAGCAACTCTCTGTGCTTTCAGATTGCAGTATTTCCAAGTTTGAATCTGGGACCTTCTGCATGCCAAAAAGCTTTACCACTTCTCCTAGAAATTAAGTAAGATTCCAGTCGTCTTAGTACTCAACAAAGGACTGAATGAAGCAAGAACAGAGGGAGCTGACTCATACTGAGTTAGACCCTTGCTGCATCTACCTCAGTATTGTTCAGACTGAATAGCAGTGACTCTCCAGGGTTTCAGGCAGGATTCTTTCCAAGTGATAATGGGAGATGTGAGGGATTGAACCTGGGATCTTCTTCAGGCCTAGCAGATGCCCCACCAGGCAGCTACAGCCCTTTCCCTAACCATGGTTGTTCCCAGACAACCCCAAGCGCCCTCTCCCTTGCTCTCTTTTCAAGGCTTTCTGCGTGGGCCTTACCTGCGACATCACCTTTTGGAGCATCTTTGCATATTGAGACTTGCCTCTTGCTTGAGGCCACCTCTGTCATCATGAGACCATGCCTGCACTTTTCAAATTCTCGTAATCCTAATGATTATCTGAACCCAATCAGTGGTTGTGAGACAGCTCTCAGAAGAAGCTTGCTTTGTGCCATGAGCCCCATGGCAATGTCATGGAGGAGAGGGCTGGATCCTGAGGTGCTCTGGGTGTTGGGGCTGGGCAGCCATGGGGCAGGATGAGGGAGATGGATTTGGGACACCAAGAAGTGTCTGAGCCCGGGAGGAGGTCAGTCATCTAGGAATGGGAGGAATGGATCCTGGGGAGGGACCCGTGGGTTAGCAAAGGTACCCCCCCCCCCCTTGTGGCATCCATCATCCCTGGTCAGATGCCCAGTCTGGGACTGTGCTCACCTGACTCGTCAACAGGAAGACACAAGGGTTGTGCCACTTGTTGGGTCAATGTCTTAGCTATATATCTCTGCCTCTTCTGTACCTGCTACACCTTGTGACCTGTGCTTTGCCTGTGAATCGATCTGGTTTACGCATTAATGCCTTATGTGGCTCGGGACCGCAATACCTTAGGAACTGACTCTCCCTATATGAACTGACTCAGATCCTATATTGATCATCTGAGGCCTTTCTTTGTGTGCTCCCTCCATGAGAGGTCAGGACGGTGGCAACATGAAAATGGGGCCTTTTCTGTGGTGGCTCCCTGCTTGTGTAATGGTCTCCCCAGGGAGCTTCGCCTGATGCCTTCACTACATATATTTCAGGGCCAGGCAAAAACATGGTTCTTCAACCAGGCCTTCAGCTGTTAATGATCTATGGTCTTTTTAATGACAGGGCGGGGGGTGTCACCTTATTTCCTTTTTCTTTTTACTATTATCACATTATACATTTTGTGTGTTATGCTGTAAACTGCCCTGTGGTCTTTTGATAAAGGCTGGCATATAAATTAAAAATAAATATAAGAATAATAATTGGGGGCCTTTGGCAGAAACAGAGCAGGGAGTTTGGGTTTGTGGTCCAGCAGTGAGGGCCAGGACACCTTGGGCCCTCAGGATCGTAACAGCTGCTGGCTCGCCACAAATGCCCCCCCCCCCGCTTGGGCAGAGTTCTCAAGTGATTGCTCGCTAACTGTGCCCTATTTCCTGTGGCGTGTTATTACTACTCCACACTGGCCATGTTTACTGCTCTGCATTTCACATTTTTTATCAATGCTTTAATACAGTGGTGCCCCGCAAGACGAATGCCTCGCAAGACGAAAAACTCGCTAGACGAAAGGGTTTTTCGGTTTTGCGTTGCTTTGCTAGATGAATTTCCCTATGGGCATGCTTCGCAAGACGAAAACGTCTTGCGCTTTTTTTAAAAGCCGCTTGAAGAGGCGCTGTTGCGACAGACCGTGCTTTGCAAGGCGAAAAACATCGCAAGACGAAAAGACTCGCGGAACGAATTCTTTTTGTCTTGCGAGGCACCACTGTACTTACGTTCTTAACAGCCTCAAATATCTGGCTTGATAAAAAGGTGTTGGTGGTGGGAATCTCAACTGTTTTTATAGATAAAAGGTGAAGGTAAAGATAATCAGCAGTAAATGGTACACGGGAACTTTTCCTTCTCTTGACAGCTTTTTGGACTTGAGCAAAAAGAGGCAGGATTTAAACGTCTCGTATTTACCACCTGCATATCCATTGCATTGTCCTACTTTGTAACCAAAGGGTTTCCCTCCCTCCCCGTCTTTCTCTTTCTCTTTCTCTCTCTTACTCCCACCCCTTACTGCTCCTCAGGGCTTTCCTGGTGATCTTGGAGAACGAGGACCTCCGGGCATTGATGGCAACCCAGTAAGTTGGCAAAAGTTTCTCTCCTGGTTTTTGTTTTCTTTTGTGGGCCTCATTGGGAGGCAGCCTGTTTGCTGTTTGGGATTGGCCCCTTGGAATCAGCGGCCTCAGGCCTGCCTTTTTGTTTTAAGTTCCCTCTTGAAACAATTCCCATCTTTTATACAACGTGCTAAATACTTCAGTCAAGCATCTAACAAGGGAGAGGTCAATGAGGGTGCCCTCCCTTCCCTGCCTCTCCTCTCTGCGTCTTCCCCTGCAGTCCCACAGAGTGCTTTGCTTGCTGGGGAAAGGATGAACAAAAGCCAAGGGTAACTGGGTGTTTTTGAAGCATCTTTTCTGTCACTCATCTTACAGATCTTATACTTGGATCTCTAGGCAATTTACTCAAAGTAGGCCCATCAAAACGGATGCCCCCAATTTAGCCATGTTCATTAATTTCAGTGGGTCTGCTCTGAGTAAAATGCAGTTGAATGCAACCCCCTGTTCTTTTGAGTGTAGATTGTATCAACTGGTTTTAATACTGTGCTTTGACAATGCCACAACCTCCCCGGGATCTTATCATGAAGGGCAAGTAAGAAATCTTTTAAAAAACCAAAACAATAATTACAATAATATTAATAATAGTTTCCAGTGTTAGTCCTACTCAGAGTAGACCCATCAAAACTGGTGGATATTACTCAGGTACCTTAATTTCAGTGGGTATTCTCGTGAGTATTCCACCGTTCTCGTGGCAGCATTCTACCGTTGTCTGGGATGAAATGATAGAGCTGGGCCGCTCTGTCTTTTGGACTGCTTGGATGGAGGCCTTAGGGAAAGAGCTGTAACTTCCTGGTGAAGTATGTGCTTTGCATGCAGAAGGTCCCATCTTCAGTCCTCAGCAGTTCCAGTTAAAGAAAGGGTTGACCAATATGGTGCCTTCCAGCCAGGACTTGTTGGACTACATGCATCATCCTTGTTGACCATTGGCCATGCAGGCTGGGGCTAAAGGGACCTACATCTATTTATTACCGTATTTTTCCATGTATAAGACACCCCCATGTATAAGACAACCCCTATTTTTTTTAACCCAGAATTAAGAAATTAAGTTGTTTAGCTTTTTTTTGGGGGGGGGGAGGTCACTTCCACCAATCACTTACCCGCCTGCCTGCCACTGCCAATCACTTGCCACAGCCACTGCCGATCACATACCTCGCCGCAGCCACCATTTGTCTGCCTGCTCGCTGCCACCAACAGTCGACCCGCCCACTTACTGCAGCTGCCAATCGCCTGCCCACCTCACCACAGCTACCAATCACCCGCCCAATCGTCGCTGCCAATCTCCTGCTTGCTGCTGCCATTAATCACACATTCCCCCTCTGTATTTACTATCCGTGTATAAGACGACACCCAATTGTTGCCTATTTTTTTTCCAGCAAAAAGCATTGTCTTATACAGAGAAAAATACAGTACATTTATTTATTTATTGCCACTGTAACTAAGTGGTAGAGAATCTACTTTGTCTGCCGAAGGTCCCAGATCAAATCCCTGGCATTTCCAGGCAGGGCTGGGAGATGATGCTGGATTCAACTCCCATCAGCCTTAGGTGGCATGATCAGTGGCCAGGAATGATGGGAGGTTATGTCCAGCATCTTCTGAAGGACTGTAGCTACCCGATTCCCACTCAGTAGAGAGGAGGAGGAGCTTTTTAGGCTAGATTTCTCTCCTGGTGTTTTGGGAAATGTGTGGTTTGAAGAAGGCCCAGCTCTGATCAATAATCGTAGATCTACAGCAGAGATGGGGAACCTTTGGCCTTCCAGATGTTGTTGGACTCAAACTCTGATCATTAGCCCTTGGCTGTGATGAATTCTAGCAGAATTTCATCAACAGCTGCAGGACCACAGATTCAGCATCTCTGGTGCAGTCCATTCTGCAGTGTCTGGTTTTTCTTAGGATATAAAAGAAGACCTACGTCTGTACACCTTCCTTATGTTGAAGATTCAGACCATTTGGTATGGGAAGAGTTTGCATCCCTTACTTTTAGTCTGTGTAAAAGGCAAGTTGCCAGCCTCTTTCCAGATCCAAAACATGAATGTACAGTATTCAATTACAAAAAGCCTCTATTTCTAAAACTTTTGCAGATATAAGGGAAAGCATGCAGGAAGTATTCCATCAAATCTTGTATGCTAATAGTGAACTTTATCAGGAGAGATAAAAGAAAGTACTTTTTTGTGCAGCGCATACTTAAACTATGGAACTCCTTCCTGCAAGAGGCATTGATGGCCACCAACTTGGGTGGCTTTAGAAGAGGACTGGACAAAGTCATGGAGGAGAGGACTATTGATGGCTACTAGTCACAATGGCTATGCTCTGCTGCTACTGTGGAGGCTCAGTGCTTTTGAATACTAATTGGTGGAAACTACAAGACGGGAGCATACTGTTGTGGTTGAATTCTGCTTGCTGGTTTCCCACAGCCATCTGGTTGGCCACTGTGAGAACAGGATGCTGAACTAGGCGGACAATTGACCTAGTCCAGCAGAGCTCTTCTTATGTTCTTAACTCATTTTTGACAGTGGACCCTTATGCAGCTGCAACAGAGCCATTCCCACACAACTGGGAGGTAATCAGCAGCCTTGGGCAAAACTCTACGGTTTGGAGAAGTACTAAAACCCCCCAGCTAGATCAAGAAGTGTTAAGCATGTTCAGTGAGCACAGAATGTTGAGTGTCTTTTGGAGGGGAAATAGGAAACTGGATGGTGGAGAGAGAGAGGAATGGAATGGAGATGACTTCGGCTGCCTGAACTGGAATCTTGGGCCAAGAACCTGCAGTATCACAATGTTTTGTTGCAGGTCCCACTTATTATTGATAGGCTTCTGGTTGGCCAATGTGAGAACAGGATGCTGAACAATAAAAGCTGTTTGTCCAATTCAGCAGACCTCTTCTCGTATTCTCCCTAAGAATTAAAACCGTGGTTCTGGTTCTGGTGTGCAAAGGTAGCATACCTTGAAGCAGCTAGCCTTTAAAAAAAACCCCTGATGGGATTGAATTGTATTGTAGTAACACTGAGTACAGTTAAATAGCTTTCAGCTTTGATATAAGGCTACCTGTACGTCTGGCTGTTTCTGTAATCTCTCAGAAATAACCCTACAACCTGGTTGTTTTTGCAGTGCTTACCTTTGGTCCCCTTAAGGATCGAGGAGAAATGTGATTCAGTTCTCATTTAAATGCAAATCTATGAAATCTACACTTTCCAAAACAAAATGTGAACTAAAACATAGCGGTTCTTTGAAATTTGCGCTTATCCAAATTGTCCAGCCAGTGTTTGCAAAACTGCATATGTTAGGGGAAAGCATGCCTGAAAATGAATGCATTAGAGAAAATGACATATAAAAAACGCATTATATCAGGGGAAATTGTTTGCAAATATGTGTATATCAGGCAAAACTCCATAGAAAAATGTGTATATTAGGATAAATTTGCATGGAAATGCTAGATAATTTTTCATGAGGATTTTTAAAAATGCAAATTGTTGCAGAAATGTGTGAATTTAATATTTGAAAAACACGAAATTCAGAGAACCATCCCTGGTCCCCTCACCATACAATTTCTTGCTCAGCCTATCCCCTTCTATAGAAGCGCGCCAGGAAGGCCCTTTTTCCTTTGATACTTTTCGAAAAATAAAACTGCATTATCACCAGAAAATATGCTTTGGACCAGCAGATTTCTTTCCCTAACCCTTCCCAAATGTTGCTTTTAACTCTCCCTAACCTCAAAATTTTCTGTTTCAATTGATTTTCCTTGGTGCATTTGTGTGTGTGTGTGTGTGTTTTAAGTAGAACAGCTGTCCAGCAGTTCAGTTGTCAGAGCAGAGATAAAATGCATAAAGATTGCTTGCTTTAGACACAGCATATGCCCTTCATTCTGGCTGCTTGTGTGAGAATTAAAGGGTAGGAGTTAAGGACAATTAGAAGGGACCTGTTGGATCAGACCAAGGGCCGACCTGTCTGCTCTAGAATCTTTTCCCACAGTGGCCATCCACCAGCTGCCTCTGGGAAACCCACAAGCAGAACATGAAGGCTTTCAGCACAAGAGCTGAGTGGGCTTTCCTCCTGTATGTGTGTGACTCTCACCCAGAATCTGCCATTGCAACTCAGTTATGTCTTAGGTATTCCTTGTTTTGGAAGTTGGAAGCATTTGCCCACCTAGAGATACTGGCTCTGTTGGTGTCTTCCTGGGTGCACCTAGTTCCTAATTTATTTAATTAATTAAGGTAGTGATGGGGAACCTTTTTCAGCCCATGGCCACATTCTCTTTTGGGCAACTTTCCTGGGCCTTCGTGGCAGTAGTGGGCACAGCCATGAGAAAAAGAAGAAGGTGCAATAAATGTGAATCTCACCATTGTACCATTCACCCCAGGACCTGTCCTTCATCCAGGCAGGCAAGAAACATTATCAGACATGCAAAAACGTTCAAGGAAGGGCCACTTGGGGGGCGTAGGTTCAGGAAGAGGGGGCACGACTGGGTGAACCCCAAGGGCCAAATAGTGAGGCTTGGAGCATTTGTCCCTTGGACTTGAGGTTTCTTACCCCTGATTTAAAGCATTTCTAGTTGAGATTCCTACATTGCAGGGGTTTGGACTAGATAGCTGTCAGGTTCCCTTCCAACTCTACAATTCTATGTTTCTACACTGCCTTCCATCAAACTGGATTTGAGTAAATTTTTGCATGGGTGTGCCAAAGGCAGCCATTGGAACCAGAAGAGTAGTCAGGACCAAAGAGCAGGGCAAATCAGCAGATAGGATAGAGGAGTGAGTGAGAGGTCAGGACCGAAGATTTCCAGGAGTGTGCCAGGGTTCAGGAAATCACCATGTTGCTCCAGTGAGGTTCTAACTGGAAGCAGGAGCCTTTTTATGCACTTCCTTGTCTAGGGAGAATCCAGTGGCCAGTCTGGCTGAGCGCATTCAGTCTAGGGCAGGGGAGGTCCATCAGCCATGGTGTCTGGGGCTGATGGAAGTTGCAGTTCAATAGCATCTGGAGAGACCACTTTTGCCACAGAGGTACCCTCCAGATGCTGTTGGACTCCAGCTCCCATCAGCCCCCGGTCTGGGGCCTGAAGGTACTTTACTGAGAAGCTGCCAATTGTAGTTCAAAGGCTCACCACATGAGGGAGTTGATGTGTGTATTGATCTGTTTTTAGTTTGTTGTTGAGTTTAATTATTTTTGAATGTTTGTTGTTAGCTGTTTTTACCAATAATTTTATTGGGTGGTGCTTTTTTGGTTTTTTTGTTTAGAGCCATATTCCCTCCTGGGCAGGCAGGCCTTCTGGAATCTTGAAAGTCCAGTGACAGGTGCAACCAGAGACCAAAGTGGGCAGAGTCAAGGATGGGGCTCTTATCTTTGCACCGCATGCTACAGTCTGTCCTTATGAAAGTCCAAGGTCTCCACACACACACAAACACACACACAGAGAGAGAGAGAGAGAGAGACACCTCTCTCTAACCTTCATCCATGCAAGCAAAAGGCAGGATCATGGTTCAAGCTAGGTATACAAACACTAAAGGAAGCCACAGAGGAGAGCTGGTAAGAGGTGTGGGGGTTGGTAGTGCGCTGCCCAGGGGAAGGTCCCAAGGGCCAGAGAGCTAGAGAGGGGCTAACAGGGCTGCATTTGGCTCCAACCTAAGGTTCCCCACCCCAGGTCTGGTCCCCACTTCTAGCCTAAAGAGAAAGCCATTTTAACTATTCCTGTTGGAGAGAAACAGGAATTGATGGATGGAAGCACTCCATTGCCTGAGGATCCTTAAATGAGCCATGAGCTTCATTAAAGTGGTCCGTGGCATGTGTGTAGACTTGCAGTTGAAGACAGGAGAAGGCGAACCCACGACACTAAGTGTTCACATTAATTTCTCATTGCATTTCTGTTGCTTCTTTTATTTCTTATATTGTATTACAGTTTGAATTCTCTGTAAATCCTACAGCATCTAGCACAGTGCATTACAAGAGAAATTGTTAAGTGGTCCTCCAAGGCCCTTGGTTAGGTGGTCCATGGTGTGTGTGGGGGGGTGTAATTTGGGAACCAGATCAGGCTGCTCACCATGACCAGGACACTGCACAGAACCAGGGGTTCTTGGCCCTCACACTGCCAGTTAAATTCAGAATGGCAGTGTGAGAGCTGCCACCCTCCCACTATGGATCCAAAGTGTCTTCAGGGGTTCCCTTGCCTTAAGAAAACACCTGGTGAGCACCTCACTCTAATGCGCCCTTATCATCCTCATCTGAGATCTGTTTACTTAAACCAAGTATGGGAACCTTTGGCCTGCCAGGTGTTGCTGAACTACAACCCCAAGCATCTTTGCTTGCTTGGGGCTAATGGGAGTTGTAGTTCGGCAGCATCTGAAGGGCCAAAAGTTCCCAAAAACTTATTTAAGCTGTCATCCTTCCCTATTAATCACTCTGCCTTAGTAGCCTTTCCCTTCCTTCAGTTAGCCCCTTCTCTCCTTGACTTGCCCCTGGGGTGGCCAGCGGCAAAAGTGCTGCCTTTAGCCTCCCTCCCACACTGTGTCATTATGGGATGGCTTGCCCATGGATTAGCTCTGTATTCTTTTATTCTCCTGTTATCCCTTGCCTGTTCTCCCACCCTCCTTCGTTGGACCCCTGCCCCTCAAATATGTCACCCACCATGCCGTTATCCCCTGGCTGGCCAAGACTCTTTCCAGAGTGGGTCAGGGGCCTCTTCTGGCCTGCACGGCTCACCTCCCCAGCTTACTAGTGGGATGACAGCATCAACCATTCCTACCTGATGCAAGGGTGGTGGCAATAGGAAGGACAGACTCCCTTGCACCTTTGACAGTTGTGCTGAAGAGGGAATTTCAGCACAATTTATGCTTCTTGCCCACACGTCAGAGTTCTAGGAGTTTGTCGGCTGTGTTTGACTCATTACAGAATAAGCTGCATTGATTTCCCCACATTCCTGGTTGTGTCAGTGAGAGTTTGTCCACATCACCATTTATCTTGTGATAAACCATAGATTCACTTAATTATACTGGGTGGGTGTGCCATTAGGATTTTAAATTGGTACAGGAACAGAGGAAGCTGTCAGGGATCCTTTAGTTTAGATTCCTGTGTTGCAGGGTACCTTCCAACTCTACAATTCTAAGATTCTAGGATTCCAGATCAGGAGTCTCTCTCCAAAACCTTCCTCGAGATGCCCCTGGGGATTGAACCTGGGACCTTCTGGTTGCACGGCAGATACTCTGCCATAGAGCTATGGCCCTTCCCATGAACTGACAGTCTACCCCCAACCAGAAACCCTTTCAGGTGTTGTTGGACTCCCAACTCCCCTCAGCTCCAGCCAGCATGCAAAATGGACCAGGATTATGGGTGCTGAAGTTCAGAGTATATGGAGGGTGTCGAGCTGTGTTGTAGGAAGGAAACACTAGCTGCCTCTTCGGAATATCTCCAGTCATCTGGCAACATATTGGGCTCATTCTGAAAGAGGGGCAGGGGATCTGTGGCCCTCCAGATGTTGCTGGACTCCCATCACCCCAGACCATTGCTCAGGCTGGCAGAGGGGCTAAGCAGATTTCAGGGGCTCAACGTGAATCTGGCTTGGAGCTCTAGGTCAGTTTTTGAAAGCTCTGCCTGGGATATCCGGAGAATCCAGAGTCCTGCAATGTTAATTCCCCAGCGGAAGAGAATCCTTCCCTTTGGCCTTTTTAGATTTTCTTCCCCACCCCCACTTGGGCAGCTTATGACACTTAGTGCACAGAATGAAAAGGGAAGGCCTTAGCTTGCTTGAAGAGAGGTTTGGTGGGGTCAAGGAAAGTGTCACAGACAGAGCAAATTCCAGCAAAGGACACCCATGGAACAGATTCTGAGTCTGCTGGGAGGAATGTATGCAGAAAACACAGTTGTGGATCCCATGTTTCTGCCCTGCCACCTGCTTACAGAATTTTATACACACTTTGGGCTCTTGACTGTTTCTTCCCGTGCCACTGAATTTGGGTGGCTTGTGCTGTTTACCTCAGATTGGCTTGTGGCAGTCTCTTCCCACACCCCCAACCCCCTTCTGTTCTTCTTTCTCTTTGTGGAAATTTTAGAAATGGGTGCAGCGCGGAGTGCTCATGGTCCCTGTTCCAGCCGACTAACTAGTCATGCCCTCCTCCATGCTATTACATTCCATGCTCCTCCCCCCCCCCCCGTTTTACACACACCATCATTCTCTGGCCACTGAGCATGGGCTGGAGCATCTTCCACATCAGGAAAGGTTATAACATTCAGAGTGTTATACTTTGCTGGGGTGGGGTATAGAGGCATGTAAAATTATGCAGGGTGTGGAGACACTGGATAGGGAGAAGTGGACGTGAATAACAATAACACACCCACCCCAAAATGGCATTTCCCTCGTAATTACTGTTTTGTACTTTTTGCAATTTTTGGGGTTCCCCCAAACCTGCTGATGCCTCTCTTTTGTGCACCAAAGGTGCCATTTTGGCTGCATACAGACTCTCGCTTGAAGCACTGAATTCCCTGGTAGTGCACAGCAGCCTTCGCCACAGCTGGAAATGATGGGATATGTTGCCCATAACATCTGGCACCAGGATGGCAAAGGCTGGTGGGTATGATGATTTCCTTATGATGAAGGAGAGCCCCACAGGATTTTATCCAGCTAAGTCATAGTCAAAGTAGACCAACCTGAAATGAATGAATCTGTCAGCTGTGACCATTCAGTTCACTGTGTCTACTCTGAGTAGAACTAATACTGGATGCAACCCATGCCTGCAGAGAGGCTCTTCTTCATGAATGGCTTTCTGTAGGTTTTTTTATAGACATAGTCCTCCTCATCAGCAGGATTATTTTATTTGCTTGTGGTAAGTGTGGTCCCCAGGCCTCTCTATCTGGCCCTTAGGAGCCTTCCCTAGTCCACACTTCCCTGAGCCAGACCTCTTACTAGCCCTGCTTTGCATCCTCCTTGAGTGCTTTTGCATAGCTGGAATGTGTCTTTGAACTCTGATCATAAGTCCTGAGTGCCTGGACAGAGGGCAGAGAGAGGTGTGTGAGTGTGGGTGTATAAACTAGCCTACTGTACAAAGGTAAAATTCACATCCATTGCTCTATACAGGCTGAATCTAGACACATCAAAGAAGTGTTCCAGTTAAACGCTTTGTAAATTTAAACAGGGAAATCCTGTAGGAAAAAACGGGACTCCACAGCACCATCTGGTGGCACAGTGTTATATTGCATATACAACACTTATAAATCACCTTTTCTTTACCAATCTAGCTGAGGCCCCAGCTTTGCCATAAGCCAGTGGGACCCCCCCCAAGCCCCACCAGACTGCTTACTGTGTATTTCTGAGCACTGAGTGGGGAGAAAGATTGAATTCCTGAACCTCTTCCTTTCTCTGTAGCTCAATTGGTACAGCATGATATTCTTAATCTCAGGGTTGTGAGTTCGAGCCCCATGTTGGGGGAAAGATTCCTGCATTGCAGGGGGTTGGACTAGGTGGCCCTTGTGAGCCCTTCTAACTCTAGGATTCTGAGATTCTATATGTATCTATCGCTATTGCTCCAGCTAAGACACCTCTGTCTGGCGCTCCTGTTGCTATGCGTTGGACCTCAAGCTCTTTTTCTTCAGCAATTTGCCCCCTCTCAGCCTTAGTTCATCCATCTGTAAAATGGGAGCAGTAGTGTCCAGTTCTTAGCCACAGGGCTTGTTTAGCGGTGAGCAAGGCAGGGGTTTGTGCTGGACTCTTGAGGGTTGTTTTTGCAGGTGGGAAAGAGAAAAGTGATGGTGGAAAATTCTTTCTTTCTTTCTTTCCTTGTCCAGCACCCTTCTCTTGCTCCGCCCCCCCCCTTTCCAAAAGCACACAGTGAAATCCTTCTTCTCTCCTGTCCCATTTTTGGGGGAGGTGGGGGGGGAGCGGAGAGGAAAGCCGGTCTTGAACAAGCAGCCTTGTGTCTTCCAAGGAGGTCTCTTTTATTTACAAGCTTGCTGAAGATGGAAGCTCTAGATTGCCCACCGAGGGCGGGGCACCCTTAACCCTTCCCCTGCCGCCCTCACCACACGGAGGCACTTCTTCTTCTACGTTTTAAGTGGGGGGGGTGTGTGGAGGGAAGAATCTCCACTTTTTGCTGACAAAAAGACTGTAACTATGTTGCTCTTTGTTTCCTTTTAGGGAGACGTGGGAGCCCCGGGTCCTCCTGGAGTTCACGGACTCGTTGTAAGTACGGTAAAGACAGGAGAGCTTTTCATCTGGGGCTCTGGGACGCTGCTTCTTCTTTTTAACTCTTTCCAAGGCACCACTAAGAGCCCCGTGGAAATGCACTGTGTTGATTTAATCTGCTGCCCTTGCAGGGCGAGGCGGGGGAGGTCTGTGCAAGCAGGGAGGGAAGTGTTAAAGCTGCAGTGTTGACACAATGGGCGAAAACAGCAGCACTGAGTTACCTTTGCTGGGGTGGGAGAAGGAGGAGGCTACTTAGCAGGTGCTCCTGCATGCAGGAAGCCACTGAGACTGCTGCAAACACACACCGTGCATTTAAGGCACACCCAGCGGCGTAGCGTGAGTTGTCAGCACCCAGGGCAACGCAAGTAATTTGCGCCCCCTAACCCGGGGCAAGACAAGTAACTTGCACCCCCCCAACCCCTAACCTGCAAGTTGCCGCTGGCGCTGCCGCCCAAACGGCACCGCTTGCCCAGAGGAGGAGGGGGGCAGAGAGGCGAGGAAAATGCAACGGCCCAGCAGCTGCAGCAGCACCAGCGGAGGCGGGGCTGTGAGGAGGGGCTGCCTGGTGCGTCCTCCGCGGCGAGCGCTGAGAGCCGCTGCCTGCCGGGCACCTTCAGCCCGGACGCGCGCACAGCTCGTCGGTTCCGCGAGACATGCAGCTCCGCTACAGCCTGTGCCCGAGGCTCTTTGGCAACTCCGGAGGCAGCGAGCAGCCCCCCCCCAGATGTTGCGCCCGGTGCGGCCGGCACCCCTGGCACCCCCCACGCTACGCCACTGGGCACACCAGCTCCACCACCCAAAGAATCCCGTGAGCTGTAGTTTCCCCTCTGAACTACAATTCCAAGCACTCCCAACAAAGTACAGTACCCAGTGTTATTTGGTGATGGCAGAATGTGCTTTAAGTGTGTGTTGTGTGTGCAGCCTGTTCCTCGCAACAGGGCAGTTCATTGGAGGCTGGTTCATTAGGGCAATTAGGGGACTGCACTATCCATCTCAAACGGCCTGTTGGCTCTTGCTTTGCCTATGGCTGGTCTTTGCACTCTACCAGTCCCAGTGGGCGCCAGTTACCACTGGGAAGCAGTGGGGGGGGAGGGACCTGTGGTCCTCTTCCAGATGTTCTTGGACTACAGCTTCCATTAGCCCCAGCTAGCATTGCCCAATGAGTAGTGGGAGTTTGTAATTCAGTAACATCTCTGCACGTGAGGCATGTTCCCCATCAATGCAATACAGCCAGCTCTTCAAAGTGTTAAATCCTCCTTGGGGTGGTCAATATGTGCCTGGGTTGTAGTGCACTCGACTGCAGGTTGTAGGATTGGTGGGAAGTCTCACATGGCTGGTTTTTCCTCCATTCACAACAAATCCCACCATTCAGAAAACTAGCTTGTCAAGGTTCTTACCTAGCTTTCTCTCTTATGTGGTGGTTTTCCACATGCAGGGATTAAAAATATATATGGGGGAGGACTGTATGAAAGATCATTCTGGCATATAATTCCATTATTGGCTTAAAACACAACACTCCAGGCACAGGTATACCATTGTGCACTCTTGGAGGGGGGTGAGAGAAGGTACGACCCACCATTCACTGATCCTCTAACTGGAGATGCTGAGACCAGTGAAAGGTAGCTGGTCTAAAAGTTCGGGGAACTTGTAGTGTAGTGGTAGAGCTCCTGTTTTGCATGCAGAAGGTCCCAAGTTTGATCCCTGGCATTCTCAGTTAAAAAGAGCAGGTAGCGTGTTACTGAGAAAGCTGCTGGCAGTCAGAGTAGAGAAGCTTGAGTTAAGTGGACAAAAAGCCCGGCCTTGTTTAAGGCATTTTTCCTCTCAAAAATAGCAACCCACCTTTTGCTGAGACCTTGGAGAGCTGTTTCTGGTCTGCGTAGACAACACTGGGCTGGATGTGGCAATGGTCTGACTCAGTATATGGTAGCATCACTTGTTTAGGCTATAAGGACTGGGGATCACGCATGAGAGCATGCTGTTGTGTCCTTGTTGTATTTGTGAGCCTTCCATAAGTATGCAGCTTGCTACATGCGTTTGCAAGATTTATCAATAAATGCAATGAAGTTCATTGTCCCCCAGCAATCCGCGTCTCTCTCTGGAGAGGATACTTTATGTTTAATTAAGTCAAATGAAGGTGTCACTGTGTTGTCATAAGTTATAACACACTTTCTCTGGAAGTCTCCTATTACTGAATGCTAATCCTGTCTTATATGTTCCACTGTTGTTGTTAAAACAACTATGTTTTGGAGCCCAAAAACATATGGAGGGCACCCTGTTGGGTACTTCTGGATTAGAGTCTGTCCCACATTGGGGAGTCAGGGCATGGCAAAAAGGTGCCTGCAGAGTAATAATTCAACCTTGTGAGTATTTTTTTCCCCTGCTGCCAGTCTACAACCTTACCGCACAGCCCAACCCTCCTGCCCACAATGTGGCAGTCATTTTTGGCTCATAGATGGCCTGAATGAGTTGTCAAGGGAAGCAGCTCTTGCACTTTATAAATGGTACATTTTCCTGGCTGAGAACTGAAACTACCCTAAGGTGTCTAAAATCTGGTGATTTGGTGGCGTGCTGCTTCTGCAGCTGTCATGATTAGCGGCCATTGACAAGGCTTATCCTCTTCTGCAAATTTGTCTGGGTCCAGGGATGGGAAACCTGTGACCCTCCAGATGTTGCTCACTGAGGATGATGTGAGTCAGAATCTGACAACATCTAGAGAGCCATAGGTTGCCCACCCCTGCAGCAGAGCTATTCAAAACTGTGGCCATTGCCTAACCTCATTCCACAGAAAAAATTCCACGCTGCTCAAGGAACTCCCTTCTTTCGTCTGTCTCATTTCTCCCATCAATCAGTTTAACCAGATGGTCTCTTTTCTGCATCTTTTCCAGTTTTGCAGCGCCTCCCCCTTTTAAGATAAGGCAGCATTCCCCCCCCAAAAAAATAAGTATACTGCATCAGGGAGTGTGGATATTCCCTTCTTAGCAGTTTACACACAATAGCCATGGGAAGGCCTCTCTAAGGTCCCTCTTCTCCCAGCAGCCCCAGTCAGCATAGCCAATGGTCAGGGACCATTGGAGTTGCCTTTGCTTTTATTACTTATTTTATTTTTTACACTTATATACCCCACTTATTTTCCATCCAAGGAACTCAAGGTGGTATATGTGGTTCTCCTCCTCCCCATTTTATCCTCACAACAATCCTGTGAAGAAGGTTAGACTGAGATAAGGTGACTGGCCCAAGATCACCACCCAGTGAGTTGCACAGCTGAGTGCGGATTTTAGACCTGGGTCTTCCATGTCTTAGTCCAGCACTCTGAGCGTTAACACTACACTAGAGACCTTTCTGGTGATGCTCAGCATAACACCCCTCGTGGTTGACTTTGCCCATGCCCTCCTCTTGGTTCTAGATATCCTGAGGTCTTGGTACCCAGTTATCTCTTTTGCATGCTGGCATTGAGTGCTGTTCCTCCACGACCAGAGCAAGGTGTGAGCAGTAACCAGAGCTGGCCGCATCCGTCCAAGCTGAGTGATCCAGGTCTGCTTTATGAAGCGAGCCCTTTCTTGCAAGGACCCTCTATGAAGCTGCAGGGCATGAAAAAGCTATATGTTTTCAGGAAGCCGCAGCTGAAAGCTCACATGGTGCATTCGGCTGTGTGATCTCCCTGTACAGAAATATGCCTTTAGCAGAACCAGCAGCTCCTCTGTTTGTTTATCCAGGGCAGAGAAGAACTCAAGGCACAGAGCTAGCTTGCTCCGTTCTAAGGGTGTGTGTGGAAGCAAGAAGGAGATTGCCTTAACAGGGACCTTGAAACAGTTGAACTCTGGTACCTTTCCTGGGTAATTCACACAATGCTGGGAGGACCCACAGCTCAGTGGCAGATCTAATGTTTTGTACACAGAACATCCCTGGTTCAGTCCCTGTTGTGTCCAGGTATGCCTGGGAATGACCCCCAAACCTGGAGAGCTGCTACCAGTTTGAGTAGATAATACTGAACTAGTTGGGCCAGTGGTCTGACTCAGTATAAGCAGCCCTTCATTCAGAGCCATGAGGACTGTGGCTTTTCTTTGTTAAGTGAAGGGTTGTTCCTCAGTGATAGAACTTCTGCTTTTCATGCAGAATGTCCCAGGTTCAGTTCTTAGCATCCCCAGGCAGGGCTAGGAATGTCCACTGTCTGAAGTCTGCTTTTTCAGGCAGGTTTCCTATTCCACCCTTCCTTATGACCTTGAGCTTTTTCCATATAGAATCATAAAATTGTAGAGTTGGAAGGGACCACAAGCGTCATCTCATCCAACCCCCGGAAAAGCAGGAATCTTTTTGCCCAGTGTGGGGCTCAAACCCACAACCCTGAGATTGAGCTATCCATGGATGAATTCAGAAATACATTCTCAGCATACTCTAGTTTGGTATTGTTTGAACTGCACCTTTTTAAAAAAAAAGTAAGTTTCTAGTCCTTGTGGCTTGACTGTTCCTCTTTGCGGTACACTGCTTAGCAGCAAAAGTTAGACAGCCCTCAGAGGAGGCAGAAGGCTTTGTTGTTCTCCATTCCTAAACCTCACTTTTCTCTCTCTCTCTCTTTCTCACCAGGGCGATATGGGTGCAGTTGGACCTTTAGGTTTTCCAGGACCAAAAGGATTAAAGGTGACTGACTTCCAATAAGCAGAGGCCATAGCTCAGTGGTGCAGAGCACAAGGTCACAGGTTTGATCCCCAGCGTTGCCGCTCAAAGACCATATTGGGTTGTTGGGCTGGTAAAGACCCCACAGAGCCATAAGGAATCAGAGTGGACCAGCCTCTCCCAGTGGAGTGTCCTGCAGATGCTTTCAACTACAACTCCCATCAGCTATGCTTACTGGGGCTGATGGGAGTTGTACTCCAAAGCACCTAGAGGGGGCACCATATTAGCAAAGGCTAGAGCAGAAGATGCTAGATGAGATGGATCCAAGTTCAGTGTTAGAATACTAGCCTGCCATGCAGATGACCCCTGGAATCTCCAATCCAAATGTGACCAGGTAGCAGGAGATGGGGAAATCCTTGAAGAGCAGCTGTTGGTCAGAGTAGACAACAGGTGAGGAAACGGGCACAATGACTTGCCTGCCAAAGGTATAAGGCAGCTTCATATGTTTTTCAAATCGTCTGAGCTAGGCTCCCCTTAGTCATATTCTTCTTTCTTTAGGGTTCCCCTGAACCCAGCACCCACTATTTGTTCTGCATGCAGAAGTGTGTGTTGTGATCTATAAGGTGGAGCACAACTCCAACCCTCCAATTAGAAGACCATGGAATATGCCCCCATCTCCTGAAGCCACAGGCAGGGAAGCATCATTAAAACAATCTTAAATGGCACAACACAAAAAAGGAGGGAAGAGGAAAATGAAAAAAATCAGACACCAGTAATGGAAATTGTGTACTAGTTTTTATAATGACCAACTGGAATGGAAACTGTCCAGGAAATGGACTGTAGCTAACTGTGTTCTGCTTAGAGAAGACCTATTAAAACCAATGTATCTTAAGTTGGCCACACCTATACTTCACTTCACCTAGACACTTCAGTGTGCCTAATCTGAGTAGGACTAACATTGGCTGCAACCCTATATTTTCTCTATGTTTCCCCCTTTATCTGAATTTCCTGAAGCAAATGTGTTCCATGGATGGTTTGGTGAATGGGAATCGTCCTTATATTTCAGGAGAGCCCTGATTCAGCCTCCTCACACTCTGTGGCTCTTAGATTTGGAATGAAGGGCAATGCTTCAGTTCACTTTGGTCTCACCCTCTCTTTTCTCTTTGTTAGGGGCTGATGGGAAATCCTGGAGAGAGTGGACTGAAAGGTGATAAGGTGATCTGAATATTCCCTTATTGCACTGTTGTTTTCTTTCTGCATGCAAGACCCTGTTTTCTTCACACTGTGTGATATATACCTCATTACTTGCAACTCCCTTAGTTTGCCAGTCTTTCTGATCTGTATATCTAAGTTTAGAACATAATGGAAAAACAAAGATTTAACACTCTTAAGATTGGTCCCATCTTGTTTTGTGAAAGGTTCCCAGAATTAAAGGGGATGGATCTATAACAATGTCTTACAATTTAATATGATCTAGGGCTGTTTGGTCATTTTTGGTGGCAAAAATCAGTTCACTTGTCTGGGGAAGAAATATGGGGTTGTGTACAACATTAGCACTACTTAGTGTATACTCGGAGTAGACCCATTGAAATTAATGAATATGATTAATTAGGCCAATTGGTTTCAGTGGGTTTATTCTGCTTATAACCTAGATAGACACAGCCTTTGGGGTTTTATATGCACAGCTAGATATTTGGTGATCAACCAATTTGTTCTCCATCAAGAGACTTTAGGATTATGCATTTTGCCATCATTTTTCTCTGCAATTCTAATTTCACAGTGAAATATACATTGGATAAGATCCAGTGTTAGCCACACCCAAAGTAGACCCATTGAAATTTAAGTCTATTAATTTCAATGGGTCAGCTCTTAAGAATGACTTAGTAGGATCCCACCCATTATTTTTATGTTGTGGTCCATCTTGTAGAATATATATTTATTTTTTGAAACCTTTTTTTGTTGGAGAGCATATCTACTTTCTTTGTTCATGTGTGTGTATATATATATTGCTTTTCATGAAGTTCGTAAAGCAGTTTCCAAAAACCCAGCAACTAAAACTGAACGAAAACTAGATAATCAATAATTTATTTTATTTTTAAATAAATAAATAATAACTTTTGAATGTTTGAAGTAAGAAAGAATAAAATGCAGTAAAATATCCAGTAATGATAAAATGCTGTAAAACCTATGGGATTGGAAAGCATTAAAATTTTAAAAACCCATATATCAGAGCAGCTAATCAGACAGACAAGCTCCTCTGTCTGGCCCTTTGAGTGCTCACTAGGCCACACTGCTCACCCAGCCTTGATCAACTGCAGAAGCCCTTGACTGCTTCTGCTTGACTGAAATGTACTCTTGAACTGCGATTGCTCCTCTTGCTTGCCTGCTTCTGCCTTTTGAAACCTCTGTGTTTCTGCATGACTGGAATGTAGCCAACTGTACAAACGTTGCTCTGTGTATTTTTTTTTTTTTTTTTGCCACCTCTGGCCCTTGGGTTGCAAAAGGGTCCCACACCCACCCCTGAAAGAAGCCCCCATGCCGCTGGGTTTTTCTGCTAGAGGGATCTGAATCATTCAGAACAGAGCTCCAACTTTACTCTGCTCCAGGTGGGGGGGGGAGTATCCCATGTGCAAGAGAGGGTCTGAAGCGCAGGATGCTGGCTCAGCAGCAGCAACAGCATGGCACTCAAAATGTCCTCTGTACTGCCAGGAGCCAGCAACCTTTTCCGAATTATTAACTCAAATCAGATGAGATCAGCATCCCCGGACCTAACTTGTTCCATCTGCTGCTTCTTGCTGACTTGCAGAGTTCTGGGAGAAGGACTTACAGGTTTTGAGGGCATCCCACATCCTGCTTGGCAAAAGCTCTCTCCTTCCACCAGAGTTTTGTAGAATCGATGCAGCCCTTTGTGTGTCTGCATTGTGGCTCTGCTGGTGGAGGGTCTTACACACACATCTCCAAGTTATTTTACTCCAGTTCGTTTCCTTGTGCAGCAGATGTTCCCAAAAGACTGAACCCCATGGTTTGCAGCAGTGACCAGTCCAGATCTTTCTCTAGGGGCAGACAGTCACTTGACGTGCACATTTGTGTATGAAGTAGGGTAGACATATTGAAATTAATGGAACCTAAGTGCATCATGTCCATGAATTTCAAGGGGTCTGCTCCAAGTAGGACTAAGATTGGGTTGTATCCCAATTAGAGTAGACCCACTGATTTTTTTTTTAATGACTAACTTTAATTCCATTCATTTCAGTGGGTCTACTCTTGAGTGTAACTTAGTTGGATACAACCCATAGTTTTAAACTACTCATTTTTGGCAATAAATTAGTCTGCTTCCATCCCAGTAGCGTAGCTAGACAGGGATGGGGCGGGGGCATTTTTCTTTGTTATTATGGTATGTATTTTGTTTTTATATTGTAAACTGCCTTGAAGAGTGGTGTAGAAATTTAATAAACAATAACAATAAAATAAAGTCTGCACAGGAATGGAAGAGGGTGGACTCAGTAGTCTCATCCTCATGTAGTACTAGGAAGAATTGGACCCTCATGGGTCCCTCCCTCCCTCCCCTTCTTCAACACGGGTGACAAGCAACATCTTCCACAGCACCTGGAGGTGGCACACCCAGCTCAGTCCTCCAGTACCTTGCCTCTGCTTCCCACTGCAGCATCTGTTGCCTGAGGCAATTGCCTCACTTTGTCTCATTGTAGGGCTGGCCCTAAGGCCACCACTGGATGCTGTGCTTATCCAGTTGTCCACATGAATGTGTGAACATATCCTTTTAGCAGGCTTAGCTTTGGGAGGCCAGAGTTAACAGGTGAGAACTTTCACTGTGTGTTTTTGTTTAATAGGGCTTCATTGACTATTTTACAAGGGTATTAAATTGTAGGCCATCTCACATGCCAGGGTTAGGATGGCCTAGAAATTCTAATAAAAATAAGAAGTTGTCAGCAGTGCAGCTATTTCCTTCAGTTGTTTATTTTTTTGAGAGTAAATAATTTGCTGTGCATTGCCTAATTCTTTCCAAATGCCTGACAAAAAGGAAGAAGAAGCCTTGCTGCTTTTGGGGAAAATATACTGTATATGTAAGTTTACGTGGAATAAGCACCTCCTATGAGAATATTCTAAGAGTCTGCATCCACAGCAAAATGTGGACTGATAGGCTTAACTACTTGATGATGCAGGCAGGGGTGGCCCTTTTCAAATTGTCCACCCTTCCCACCCCCCACAAATAAGTCAACTAAGATCTGGAAGAGAATTGTTGGTCCAATCGCTGCCTGCTATGCTTTCTACTTGAAAGGGAGAATTTTTGGTATGTGTTGTGTGTATGAACATCCTATGTACACACAGTCCCACTATCCAAACACTCATGCAAAAATTCACTTATCCGATCACGAGGAATTAGTACCCAAACCTTGCTATACACACTGCAGTTTCAGATATCCAAACAACCAGACCTGCGTGTAGTAGTGTACCAAAATAAGCAGCCTTAAGCGAGCCTCACTTTTTGTGCTTTGCTAGTCCATTGGAGCCGTTTTGCCAGATATCGTGGTGGGTTGGAGGGAGAGAGAACAGATAAGAGAGTGGTCTTTCCTTCCTTGTTTGTCTTTTGCAAGGTTTCAGGGGGTTTTCTTGAGTTTTCCTCAGCCCTTTCCTCAGTTCGTGGTCAAAATTCCATGGTCAGGAATGCATTATAAATTTTCTCTTAGGAATCACTGGAAATTGTCTGCTTGTTATGCGAACGCTTGCCTAACAGACCATTTCCTGAGAATTAAGCCCCCATCCCTGGACATTACCGAAATTTTCTGGTTTATATGGCGACCCTACTGTAGTGCAGCCCTCATTACTAGTTGCAGCAGAGAATCTTATCCTTCACAAGGTATAAGGAAGAATGAGGAGGATGTCACCCACCGATTTAGATGGTTTGAAAAAGAGGACCAATTCAGAAGGGGTTTAGACAACTTGTAAGCACTCTTGTGCACCATTAATTGACTGGTGAGTTGTCAAGGAAGAACCTCATGATGAGTTATGTCCTGTCATTGGTGTGGGAAAACTCCAACTTTGCTCAGAAGTCCTGTTTTGCTCTGGGGTTTTTTGCCACCAATCCTGCCTTGAACAAGCCTGGAAAATGACATTTCTGCTGCTCCAGTAAAACCAAGTCCTTTTCCATTAACCTGGGCATGTGTTTTATCCCTGATATGACGTCTGTTGTAACTTTCTTTGGTGGTGTGTGTTCAGGGTGATCAGGGAGTGCCTGGTGTGCCAGGAGACGTTGGATTCCAAGGAGACAAGGTAACTGATTTTAAGTATAAATCTTAATCTTGAGGCATTGCTGCGCCTGATTCCCACCCACCACCTGCCCTTGAGTGAGATTATTGCACTCCAAACCCACTTTCCTTCAAATTAAAACTTCTTGGGTTTTTTTTTTATCAAATTACTAAAATTACCTTCTCTTCAAGTCAAAGCTATTAGACTGCCATGACTCATTTGTGTGCATGCTATTTGTAAAACGGGTATTAATTATTATTTCTGAACTGCTTTATTTATTGTTGTGTTGTTGTGAGCCACTTTGGACACAATTTTATGAAAAAGTAGCATGCATACAAATAAGCAGATTATCTTTGTGATTAATAATAATTACATTAATGTTTCACCTTAATCAATGAGATCCTCTGATGGGACATTTATTTTGGGCGGGGGAGCTTTTAACATGGCAGGTCACGCCCTGCAGAACTCACTGCAAATACATATTTGGCAGGAATTGCCCATATTTTCTTTTAGATGTCTTTTAAAAATGGAATTGTTCAGACAGTCCTTTGGACCAAATATTTTTTTATCAACCAATTTTTATTGATTTGGTACTGATGCTTTTACTAACGCTATTATTGCAGCATTGTGTTTTCACGTTGTTTACCACCTTGTTACATTTTCTATGAAAGTGTGCGCATATAATTTTAATGCCCCTTTTCATTCACTGACTACCGAAGTGGTTACCAATCAAAACTGCAGTAGTAAAAGATTACAATGAATTATTCAACAATCTAAAGAACTGGTAATAGCAGCTGGGGAATCTCATTAGCCTGGTCAGTATGTCTGGTGTGTCTGGAAAGCTATCTGGGGCCTAAGGCAGTTCCAGAAGAATCTGCAGCACTTGTCAGGTATTCAGTTTGAACATGCAAAGAGGGAATGTACAAGTCCCGCCCCCTTGATGACAACATTCATATTGGGCACCCTCCCCAGCCAATGCTTGATCAGCATTGACCTGAAGCAGGGCCAACCCACCCAATGAGGCAAGGTCAGGTGACCACTTCGAGCAGCAGGTACTCGCTGCTGCAGTGAGATCCTTGGAGGCTGATCTGCTGCCTCCTTGGTAGACCCCACCCCACCCCACCATGCCACCTCCATAGCAGCCTCTTGGTGAATAGGAGACACTACCGGTCTCCTCCCACCTCTAGGGAGGAAATGGCAAGGGCTACCCTCTGGGGTCTTTGGGGCTCTGCGCCCACCCAGCATGATTCAGAGCAGGCCCTTTCCTCTGTGACAGCCTCTGATTCCCACTTCAACCATTGGGTAAGATTGATTTGATTCTCTCCCTTGTTCCTGATGTAGATCTTCACTCACCCTTTCTTCCCTGGCTGGGGGTGCAGACACAATTTTGTGGTTCTCCTCAGGTGCCAAAACATATTGCGTTGGCCCCAATTTGTAGTGAGTTGTCATGCTTAGGGCTGGAGCATACTGATTTTGCTGGGCTACAACTCCCATCGTCCCTGACTGTTGCACATTCTTGCCTGGGGCTGTCCTCTAGAAGCTTCTCTTCTGTTTTTCAGGGTAGCCAAGGTTCACCTGGGATGCCAGGTGCCAGAGGAAAGCCAGGACCCGCTGTAAGTAACTGCTCCTGTTTCCATTATGACCCATAAAGGCTTCTGCCAGTAGTCTACTACTCAGAACCAGCGTAATGGCTAGAGCAACCTTGTCCCCAGTTGTTTTAGGATTACAGCTCCCATCATTCCTGACCATTGGCCATGGATGAGGGTGTTGGGGTTTGTAGTGCAACAACATCTAGGGACCCAAGATTGGGGAAGGCTGGATTACTGGGGAGAAGAAAGGTGGTATGTAAATATAAGAAAATAAAAGGTGATTGAAAGTGTCCTCGTGAAAAAAGTATTTTCTTGGTAAGCCAGGTAGAAAGTAGACCTGCTAGTTTTCTAGGTGGAAGGGTATATTGGTTTTATGTTTTATGTAGGAGCATTTCAATAGGTGAGCACCCAGCTTGACTGCCTCAATCTTAAAAAGCCCTCTCTTGAATCATTGTTCCCCTTCTGGTTTTTCGCAGGGGAAGATCGGTGACAAAGGTGCAGTTGGAATTCCAGGATCGCCTGGCCCTGAGGTACGAGTTCAAGATGGCTTCTTCCTTTGGAGACCTATTGCCATTTTTTTAGTTGGTTTCTTCTTAAACCGCATTCTATCCTGAGCTGGTCATCCTTCCTTCCTTAAAATTCATCCACTTCTCTGAATCCCACCCCCTTGCTTATTACATTTTTTAAAAAGGCAAGTAAAATGAATGTAAGAAGAGCCCTGCTGGATCAAGCCAAGGACCCATCCAGTCCAGCTTCCTGTTCTCAGAGTGGCCACCCAGATGCCTGGGGGAATCCAAAATGGATCAACACAGCTGCCTGCGGGCTTGGACCCTTGCTGGGAGCAGGGAAGGCTGTCTCAATGGGGCAAATGGGACTGTGCCCCATCTACCTCACCCCGCACTCAGCCAGCCCACAGCTGCCTACTTCTTACATGCATCCAGTCTAGTGCGGTGGAACTTCCTATCAGCGTCCTCCTTCATAGCCTCTGTGTTACCCTTGTATAACTTAGGTGGGAGGATGATGGTGACAAAGCGAGAATTAGGCAGCCTCTGCCTGTCATTGGCTCTACTTGCTGTTAGTCTCCCTGCTTCCCATTCTACCAGTCCCAATAGGCACCAGCTCCCACATCTTGGGGGGGGGTGTGTGGCTTTGGGAGCTGTCACAGTGAGCTCCTGCCCCACTGTTTAGGGCTAAGTGGGCAAAATGGAATCTGGTATCATCTTCAAAAGACTAGTAGATTTCTTGTGGCATAAGCTTTCGTAGGCCCAGGCCTGCTTTGCCCATTGATGTCTTTTTGTAATCAGCATAATGCTTGCGCCCCGAAACTCCTTTTTGGGTTTGCTGTAACAGACGGGACATGACTTAGGAGTCTAGTGGAGCACCCTCATCACTTGAAGCAGCTGGGTCATATTTTTTGGTTATAGGGACTCATTTGGCTGAATGAGAGGAAAAGAAGGAAAATAAAGAAAGGAGTTCATCCAGAAAAGCTCCCCACCATATTGGTCAGCCCTCAGTTATTAATATGTTTGTATCAGGAATAGTCTTTGGCAGATACTAGAAATTCATTAGAAAGCCAACGGGGTTAAAATAAATGAAGGCTATTTAAGTAACGGGACACGGTCTTGGTGGCTGAACTAGCATCCTATAAACATGTCAGAGAGGAAAGGCAGAACATGGATAGGTTTAAAAGAGAAATGGTTTATATTATGAAATTGTATGCATCAAAACAGTTTGTGCCATAGTCAAAATATGAGTCTTAAAAGCTTGTGGTGAGGTTCTGGATTAGTTTCAATGAATTATATTTTTCGGAATGGCTGTCCTGTGAAGTTTACTACAGTTTCTCTCGTTCATGTATGTGATGAGGCAGTGGTTGAGTATTGTCCAGCATTCTTTATATAAGGAACAGGATGAAACACTAAATATTTAAAGAGTGCCACCTATCTTCCTGAAGAAGGCTAATTTAAGCCCAGGTCCTTTGGTTATTTTTGCAATGTGGTTGCTGGTGCAAAGTTGCTCCCCCTCCCTTGGCTACCTTTTGCACTGCTCCAGTAATATACAGTGGTACCTCAGGTTAAGAACTTAATTTGTTCTGGAGGTCTGTTCTTAACCTGAGGTACCACTTTAGCTAATGGGGCCTCCCCCTGCCGCCGCGCTGCCGCCGCCCAATTTCTTTTCTCACCCTGAAGCAAAGTTCTTAACCCGAAGTACTATTTCTGGGTTAGCGGAGTCTGTAACCTGAAGCATCTGTAAACCAACATACCACTGTACAACTGTCACAGTCAGTGGGGGAGGCTGTAGTTCAATGATAGAGCATCCGCTTCGCAGGCAGACATTCACATCTTTGATCCACGGAATCTCTAGCTAGCACTAGGATGAAATTGTGCAGAGCTGCTGCCAGTCAGGTTAGAAACTGCTGAGATGGAGGAACTCAGTATAAGGCAGAGTCCTGTTGGTAGTATGAATATTTCCCATGTCACAGTTCTGGTGGGAGTGGGGCTGTGGGGCAGGAAGAGCCAATGGGATCTTAGCCACCTTTGTGTTCATAGAATATTTTATGTTACTGGTGCAATGAGGGAGACATTTCCTATGGTAAGTCTCACCCAAAAAATGATACATGGAATGAGGTGTGGCATCTGATCCTATGCATATTCATTTTTGTAGTGAGGAACTTGTAGCCTTCTAGATATTACTGAACTCCTGACTGACATCAGCCCTGACCATTGGCTGGGCTCCAGCAGCCCCTGGAGAGCCTCAGGTTCCCTGCCCTATATTCCTATATTGTAGGTCACTTTGAGTTTTCTTTGCATAAAAAGACCAAATAGGTATAAATAATAAATAACAACAACAATGTCCATGCTTTAAAGTAAACTCCACTGGGTTCAGTGTGTGCATGGGGTTTGAGTTGCACCATTTAATCATCCCTGTTAAAGATGAACTTGGGGCTTCCAATTGAAGGATATTTATTCATTTCATATATTTATATATTGCTTACTACTAAACAGTCCCTAATCAGTTTACAAATGAACAAAAGAATAAATCAGACAATGAAACTGAAAAACCACAAGGCAATATAAAACAATAATATTAAAAAGGCAGAGTTGTAGCAACACAGCATTTACACACACAGTGTTTAAAATTCCACCCTTAGCAATATGAAGCAATTGATTTCTAATTCTGCAGTTGGGATAGACAGGGCATGCTAGGTATGAGGAATCTGTGGCTCCCCAGATGTTTCTGGACTACAGCTCATATCCCCCATGACCACTAGACTTGCTGGCTGAGGCTGCTGGGAGTTGGAGTCCAACAACATCTGGCAGGCCAAAGGTTGATGAGCAATAGGTTCAGGAAGGACAAAAGGAAGTATGTTTTCATACAGGCTTGTATTAATGTACTGAATTCATTACAATGAGTCAGCACCAGCTCCAGGTTTTGCAGGCCCCCAGACAAGATGCCCTCAGAAGGATGACTTCACTGAGTGGGTCTCCTCCTCCTCACCAAGGTTACTGTTACTCATTCAATTGCCTGTTCCCTGTGAGCCCAAGCCATATCATTGCCCAAAACAGGAGTGAGGATCCTGTGGCCCCCTAGATGTTCATAGAATTGTAGGGACCATTAGGGTCATCTACTCCAGCTTCCTGCCAAACTGGGATTTGAACCCATGACCTTGAGATTAAGAGTCTCGTGTTCTACCAACTAAGCTATCTTGGATGTTGTTGGACTCCAACTCCCATCAGCCCCAAGCAGCATGAACATTGGTCAGGGATGATGGGAGTTGTAGTCTGACAACATTTGGAAGGCCAGAGTTTCTCCATCCCTGACCAATAAGAGTGCTGTTGTCACTCTTCATATGCTTTGAGAGGACAGGTCAACAGGCAGTGATACCAAGCAGAAACAGTGTCAGAGGGCTGGACTGATGCCAGCCCCAACACAAGATGTGGTGATCTCCACTGGCTTAGATTGAGGTTAGGGGCTATCAGTGGCTTGTAGCCATGATGGCTGTGCTCTCCGTCCACTGTTGGAGGCAGTATGCCTCATGGTGGAGGTTAGTTCATAAGGCCAAATGGGGCAGTGCCCTCAGCCGAGGGGTGGCCAAGGCCGCCAACTCCTCCTCCTCCACCCTAGTCTCAATGTTCCCTTTGTAGGACTCAACAGGGAGGAGGATGGGGACAAATCCCGAATCAGTAGGCTTGTCTATCATTGGCTCTGGCTGCACCTGCTGTTGGTGCCCCTGCCTTCTGCCCCACCAGTCCCAATGGATACCAACAACCACTGATGCCTTTGAATACCAGTTGCTGGGAATCGCAGGTGAGGGGAATACTTCTGCATTGCTTGCGAGCTTCCCATGAGCATCTGGTTAGCTGCTGTGAGAAAAGGACGCTGAACTAGATGGGCCCTTGGCATGATCCAGAAGAGCACTTCTGATGTCTTTGTGGCATTGTAATTAGTGGAGGACTGAGCTGTCATTAGCCTGGACCAGTTTGTAATTGATGGAGGGCAGATCTATTAACAGTTATGAATCTTCCACATTCAGAGAAGGCAGAATGCCACTGGGTTGCCAGTGGGGTGGGAGGGCACACACTGGCTGTGTGTGAGAGAGAGACAAAGAGAGTTGGACACTGCTTGTTGCCTGTCTGGAAGCATGTTTAAGGCCACTGTGGGAAGCAGGATGTTGAACTACATGGACCTCTGCTCTGATTCTGGTTCTTAGTACATCATCATCAATATCATTTTATTATTTATGCCCTGCCCATCTGACTGGGTTGCCCCAGCCACTCTGGGTGGCTTCCAACACACATAAAAACAATTAAAAATTTCCCTATACAGGGCTGCCTTAAGATTCCTTTCTAAAAATTCTGTAATTCTTTATCTCCTTGACATCTGATGGGAGGGTGTTCCAGGGAGGGCACCACTACCAAAATGGCCCCCTGCCTGGTTCCCTGTAACATCAGTGCTGGATCTCAGTGTCCAGGCTGAACAACGGGGTTGGAGACGCTCCTTCAGGTATACAGGGCCAAAGCCATTTAGGGCTTTAAAGGTCAGCATCAGCTCTTTTAAAGAGACATGTGCATCATTGGCGCATGGTTTCAAATATTGGCTCACACCACCAGCTCCCCCCCCCCCAGTCAATGTTCTGGTATTTTGCTAGGTCTGGAACAGCTCTCCATTGAGTGGTATCACTTGATAATCTTTCTCTTTGTTAATATTGGCTTGGACTGTGGCTTTCTTTGTTTCCTTAGCTGAATGGATTGTGGGCGAAAAATGGGGTTGGTGTTAAACGTCAAGTGCTCCAGCTAATGAGCATGTCGTCACCTCTCCATTTGCAATGCCAAGTCTGCTCCCCCCCCCCCACTCTTCTTGGTCAAGCTTGCAATGCTTTGATTTATTTGTTCAAGAAAACATGACTAGCTGCTGACTCTAAATGCGGAAAGAATTGAATGGGGACTGCCTTTGCTGTGTCGTGCCAAGGAAACATTTGCTGACATAAGCACATCTTTAGCTGAGAGAAAGGGGAAAGTTTTCATGACAAAGAAGGATTGATTTATGCTAAGGAACAAACAACACATTCATAGAATTATCAGGCTGGAAGGGACCCCAAGGGTCATCTAGTTCAGCCCCCTGCAATGCAGGAATATCAACCAAAGCATCCCTGACAGGCGGCCATCCAACCTCTGCTAAAAACTTCCAAGGAAGGAGAGTCTACAGTCTTCCAAAGGAGACTTTCCCACTGTGGAACAGCTCTTAGTGTCAGAAAGTTATTTCTTAATGTTTAGTCGGAATCTCCTTTCTTGTAAGTTGAATCCCTTGGTTCAGGCCCTACCCTCCAGAGCAGGGGAGAACAAGCTTGCTCCATCTTCTATGAGACAGCGCTTGAGATATTTGAAGATGGCTATCCCATCACCTCTCAGTCTTCTCTTCTCCAGGCTCTTATATTCTACAGCATAAGATATTGTTCAGACAATTAGCAGATTTCTGAAGTTAATTGCAAGTGGGGGTGGGGCGCAGGCAAATGGGAAGATTAACAGTTCCCTTATACTGAGTCAGATCCTTGGTTCATCAAGTTCAGCAGTGTCCACACTGACTGGTTCTACCTGGAGATGCTGGGATGGAACCTGGACCTTCTCCATGCAGAGAAGATGCTCTACTGCTGAACCACAGTCCTTCCCCAATTAGCAGGCATGTCCCTCCCCTGACCAAATTGAGACCACAGTTGGGAGCAACTCCCCACAATCCCCGAGTCCCAATCCAAATCAGCCTGCTCTCCAATGCCCGCAAGTTATTATTTATACAGTGCCCCAGATTTTAGGCATGGTATGATAGGCAAAAGAACCAAAAGAACAGACATTATTTTGAATAGTTACTGGGTTCAGACCTACTGTAAGCAGGAAAACCTGCTCCCTGCCTTGCTGGCCTTTTCCCACCTGGCCTGGGAGGATGGGGCCCCAACTGACCCGCTGCAAGAGCTGAGGCTGATGAACAGACTGTTAGAATGGGGTATTGTTTACTGGTTTTTATTGCTACTGATATTATTTTTTTGTATCTCTGTTTTAAGATTTAATGATTTATGTGGAAATTGATTAGCTTGGTTGTGTATTTTTGATGTGTTTTATTTATTGTTTATGTCTACTTTCTTATGTTGCAGTTATGTTTTTCCATGTTGTAAGCAGCCTTGAGCATGGTTTGAATCCTGGAAAGGTGGCATACAAATAAAATAATGTTTGTACATATGTACTGTATAGTAGCTTCATGCAGCCACTTAAGGCACTATGGTTTGAGAGAGAGTGTTTTGGTCACTCCACTGAATAAGCCTTTATATCTAGCTATAAAGCCTTTATATCTAGCTATAAAACTCGACCTAGCTTCAGTGTTCCCTCAGCCTATAGAAGAAGCAAAAAATCAACAATTTGGCAACCACAGAATAAAATCAACATTACACACACAACCCCCCTCCAGTCTAGGCTTAAGTATATAGGTACATAGCAAAACAAGAGTTGACCAGCAAAAAAGTTTTTGGTGCTGGTCTTGCTACACTACAATGAGCCTGGTTTATTTCAGCAGGCAACAGGCTAGCTCTCTCCTCCCAATGCCTGGTGTGTGAAGCTTTAGCTTGGGGACCTTGTTGTTTTAACACCATTTCTGTCTGATGCTCTCTAGGGCTTTCCAGGTGACATTGGCCCACCAGGACAAAATGGCCCCGAAGGCATTAAGGTGAGTGGTGCTGAAATAAACAGACTTTGCATTTTTCTTGGCAAGTGCCAGTGCATATGAAAGAACCAAAGAAAGAATGGCTGGGTAAGGAGAGGAAGAGGAAAAATCCTGGAGATCCCTGCAGATAGTCATGGCCAAAGCTCTGGTTTTTAGGGCTTGTTTGTGTTGAGATGGCTCCAAGAGAGCTGGAACAGATTTCTTTTCTCTCTCTTGGTCTCTCTCCCCTCTCAATCTGCAACAGAATTGATGTTGGATGCCGTCCTGTGGCAACACACACTGGAAGGCAGCTTTCACTCTGTGTTTCGATGAGCCCTTGGAAGCTTGTGTGTTTTTTCTCAGCCTTCCCCACTCCCCCCCTTGTCTGTTGCAGGGAAAACCAGGAGCACGTGGGTTACCTGGTCCCAGGGGACTACCTGGCCAAGAGGTAAGAAAGGAGCAGGAGATGCTGACATGTCTTTGGCCGTGCTGCGTAGTCCAAACCTACTGGAGGGCACTGGCTTGGCCATGGCTTCAGACACCTTTCCTGCTTTAAGCAAACTTCCTTTCTTTCATAGCGTTATACAACTGAACTTGTAGATTATCTAGTCCAGCCCCCTTCCAATTCTGCTCGATGCAAGAAATCTGACAGGTGGCTCTCCCTAGCCAGCTTCTGCTTGAAGAGAGGTAGAGAGAGAGCATCACCACTCTGGCAACTGGGTCCATTGCCAAACTGCCCTCGTGAACGTCTCCTTATGTTCAGTCCAACCCATCCTGTAACCCATTAGGATCAAGTCTGCTCTCTGAGGCTGTAGAGAACAAGCCATGGACCTCCTATAAGTAGCAGCCCTGTATATTTTGCAAGAGAGCGGCCATGTCTCCCCCCATCTCCCCATCTGGGTCCCTCCAGACCACTAATCTGGGGCCAGTGGTGGTATAGAGAGTAGAGGGCCAGACTAGGACATTGGGAGTTAGGGGTTCAGCCAGGAAACTCACTGGGGGACCTTGGGCCAATCAGTGCCTCTCAGCCCAATCGCAGGGTAATTGTGAAGTCAAAACTGGGAATGGGAGAACCATGTATGTCACCTTGAGCTCTTTGAATAAAGGTGGGAGATAAATGCAATAAATAAAATATTTATTGAGCAGTCATCCTGATTCACTTGCATAAAGCTGACTTGGAGGTTAAATTATATTTGGTCTTGATAGAGCATTCTTTCCTGATTTGTGGGGCAGTTATACAACAGTGAGCATTCATTCTGCTTTCACACTGATTTTCTTGTGGGATGTTTATATGCATTTCCATTAACCATTCATTCATCCTGCACTTTTCAATTAATTTTCCCATTTCTTTCCAAACTGCAAAGTCCACTTCGGTTTTTTAAAAGGGTGACAGAGCCCTTTAGTCCACCATAAATGGGCTCTGGCATGTGCAGTATTGGTGGGCTGGAAGTCTCTTCTGTTCCTTCTGCCTTTCCTCACAGGACTTTCTTTCCATGCTGCTGACCATCTTCCTCGCCTTCCTTTGACCTCATTCCAGTTTGATTAATGCAGCTTAAATTTGCATTTGCCTTTCTTGTTTAATTTGCAGCCAAACCACCTTGATGACTCATGGCAATCCTGAGATCCTTTTCTGATGTACTGCTTCCCTCTTCCAGGAAAATACGTTGCAGTAGTTGCACCAGGTGGTGCTTGCATCTTTTAAAAATAATAAAGGGTTGTAAGCCAACTCAGTTCTACTCAGAGTAGAACCACTGAAATTAAGTCCATCATGCTCATTACTTTCAATAGGTCAACTCTTGAGTAGGACTAACACTGGATACAACCCAGAGAGAAGATGCTTTTTCCTTCTAGAACAATTACTTGACTTTGCTCTCCTGCAACTTACTAATGAACCAAATAAAACCCATTTTATGAATTAACTGCCTAAGTGGATAACAGCCCTGTTTTGACCTGTCTCCCATTTTCCTTTTGTGATCCAGGGTGATGAAGGACCAGTGGGACCACCTGGCATCCCAGGGGCAGAGGTAAGAGAGATGAAGAGGGCTGTCGTTGTTGTGGGCAGGTGTGGGGAGTTTTTTACATTTCTATTTTGCTTTGCGAGTGAGACGGCACAACGGCACTTTCTCACCCTGGCGCCGTTGGGCCAGCCCTCAATTATATTTAGTGCAACCACCTCACGGTACACCAATTATGCAAATTTCTATATTTTACCCCAGATTATCTAGTAAGGGACTTGTGTGAGGGAAAACGTATTGATTTAGAGTCTCAGGCAGAAGTTAATCAAATGAACACAAAAAGTTTTATTAAACAAAGGACGTTTATGACACAAAGTGGGCCAGGAAACGAGTTCTTTCAGGTAGAATTTACCGGTAACTTACTTACTTGTAAGTAAATTAAGATGTCTCAGGCTTAAACACAATGTCTCAGGCTTAAACACAATATTGTAGGTACAACTCTTAAACTTCAGTTACTAAACATCAGTTGGTACACTTCAGGTAGATAAATATTCAGGTTTCCCAAAGAAATGGTAAAATGTTCAAATCAGTGTCTGCCACTTAGATAATACAATACTTTCAACACTATACCACTTCCCTCACAGCTTAATCCTTTGGTTCATGAGAGAGTGGCATTTTTCCTCAGTTACCCCCTCTCTTAACAATCCCACACCTGAGATATTATAAATGGTATTACAGACCCAGGGGATCTCCTCTCCCCTTGTCACCGGGTTGGGAGTCTTCAGTACCTAGAAGAATTCTCCCTTCCTGGCTAGACTGACCCCTCAGGGAGCCTGAATTCCCATAGGATCTGTCTCTCCTGGCTCAGACTCAGCCCTCCCGGCATACTCCTGTCTGGACACCTTCCCCAGACCCTCAGCCTGATCTCCCTATCCCAGCTGCGAGGCTCTGTCCTCTCCCTATGGATAGTCTCCTCAGAGTGTATCTCCTTTCCCCTCAGAACCCCTTCACCCTCTCTCCCAACCTGAAACCTGTATCACCTGTGCAAAGCAATCATATCGCTCCCCCGGAACTCTGGCCAATCAAACGCTGTTGCCAGTCAACCATTTGCTGGCGGGGGAAAAAACAAACACTTGGTGACCCGGCCTGCCCACCAAACAAACTTTTCTGTCACAGCTAGTTTCTAACCAGGGCTTAATTTCAACCATTCCTTCCCCCACCCCCTTATCCCCATGGCTTTGAACCCAGAATATATTTTGAATGGTTCAGACTTCAAACATGTTGAATAATAATAAAAAGAGTGCTCTGAGCATGTGCAGAGTGCACTTTGCTCACCACCGCGCTCTGAACAGGTTTGAATCTCTGCTTCCACACCCACCTTTTTTTTTTTTTTAAAGGTAACCGACAGCCCTGTTTTGGTAACCAGAATATGCACTTGGCTTGTCCCCTGCTTGCTTTTAGATACTTGGTCAAGGTCCTGTTATTTCAGTGAAACTATTTCAGTTGGTACTCATTTTTTGTTCATTGTTGCTTTGTTTGTAATGAATATATATGTAATGAATACACGCACGCGCGCGCACACACACACACACACACACACACACACACACCATTTTAATGTATTTCATAACTAATGGTTAGATTGGCTTGAGGGTCAGCACATACAGAAAGGAGGGACTGAATTATTTTAATTAATCCATAAACCTTCATGGGGCAGGGGCTGAATTCCCTTCAGAGTCAGGCCATCTTGTTTTTGCAACCTTCTCCCCGTTCCTGACTGGTCTGACAGGTTACAGAAAGGCTTCTTTAAGGGCATGCTGACTAATTTGGTCGAATTTGGTGACCTGGAATTCTCTCCAACTCAGGCTGAGGCAGCTGTGGAGGTTCTAGCCCACATGATGATGGTTATTTACATTTATTAGTTGCTCCCCCCCTCCCCCCAAAATGTGACCTTGTCATATTCATAAGTCAAATCCATGGGATTCAAAGCACATTTAACGCATGTGGTTTTCCCCAGGGCACTGTATTTTACCCCTCACAAAGCTACAATCCCCATGATTCTTTGGGAGAAGAAGTGTGTGGCCTGGATGTTACCTTACATAGTCCAAACCAACTTACAGATAAAGCAATCATGTTTGTACTGATTCCTGTGCCTCTTGCCTCTGCTCCTGACAGTGTTTTCTGCACTTGTATGTGTGTGTCATTTTTCAGGGTCCACTTGGCAGGAAAGGATTTCCAGGCAAACCAGGCCCTGATGGCTTAAAGGTAAAGATGGCTTTGTTTTAGACACAAGAAGGGAGGCATTTGGGTAAAACGTGGTGTTAAAATCCAGGGAACCCTACTGCTTAAGTTTCAACATGCTGTGCATTTGAAAGTTGCTTCAAATGGCCATTTTTTACTATTCTTTCTTGCTCTGGAAATTCCTACTCATGGTGGTTTCTGTGGCAGAAAGAATGATGGTGCATATTTTTGGAAGCCACAGAGTTTTATTATTAACCATTTTAAAATGTCTTCCCTCCCCACCACCATCCTTTTTCTTTCCATCAATCTGTTTTGGATTTTCTCCATCTCTCTCTCTCCCCCCCTCTCCCCCCCCCTATAGTTCTAGGGCATGCTTCTCTCCCCTTCCGATTCCTTCCAGAGATAAAAAAAATGTAACTCTTGAAACTGAAGAACAACAAGGCATCCCAAGCAGCCTTTCTGTAATCATGGGGCATGGAACCCGAGAGAATGCAGCTGCTGTTGCCATAAGACTCCCCTCCCCTCGCCCCCACTGCCACATCCTGTGTAAATGCTGTGCTAATTGGATGCTTTTCTGCCAGGCAACCATGCCCTTTGCACGATTTTCAGCATATTTGCAGCTTGGTTAAATCTCTGCTACTCTTTAATTATTTTTTTTGTTAGCGCTAGGTGCTAGGTGCTGTACTGAATATAGGAGCAATACTGGGCCTGCCCAGAAGACCTAGGCTCTGCTGAGTCTTATTGCTCCTCTGTGCTTCATGGCTCAGTTCAGAGATCACATCAAGCCATAGTTAAGGGAGCTTAACTGTGGTCTTAGTAAGTTGTCTGCGTTGACAAACCATGGCCTCCAAACTGAGCAACTGTGGCTTAGAGTGCGTTTATAAACCAGCCTCTGTAGGAAGTCTGAAATGGCAAACCAGAGTTACAATCTTTGCTTTACTGTAGCACCCTAATGGGAAACCAGAACAGCAAAGCAGCTTTCTCTGTATGTTTGGAAACTCAAACCATGGTTTGCTGTGGTTTCTGAATTGAGCCTGTGTCACATTATCGTGTTGTGGTGAAAACTCTAGTGTGTGAAGAGAGGAAGGATGTCCTTTATCCATGTTGCACTTACAGTTTGAAATGGATCCCTGGCATTTGTCCACCACAGTTTTGCAAAGACGAGAGTAGAGAACCTCTTTCAGCCCGAGGGGCCACATTCCCTTCTGGGGAACTTTCCAGGGGCCACATGAGAGTGCTGGATGTCACATGAACCAAGGGTGGGCAGAGCACTGGAAGAGATTCTTACCTTTGTATAATAGACTACATTCCAGCCACTCAAGAGTCCAATATATCTTCACCCAACTTCTCCGTCTTCTATCTGGGGAAGCCAGGCATTACCATAGTTCAGTGGCATTCCAGCCAAGCCATATCAATTCAAGAGGGCATGGATCAGGGCTAATGAGGGATATGGCTTGGTAAGGGTCCCCAAAGGTAAAGGACCCCTGGCAGTTAAGTCCAGTCGCCAACAACTTTGGGGTTGCGGCGCTCATCTCGCTTTACTGGCCGAGGGAGCTGACCTTTGTCCACAGACAGTTTTTCCGGGTCATGTGGCCAGGATGGCCAAGCCGCTTCTGGCAAAACCAGAGCAGTGCATGGAAACACCGTTTACCTTCTCGCCGGAGCGGTACCTATTTATCTACTTGCACTTTGATGTGCTTTTGAACTGCTGGGTTGGCAGGAGCAGGGACCGAGCAACGGGAGCTCACCCTGTCGCGGGGATTCAAACTGCCGACCTTCCGAGCCCTAGGCTCAGTGATTTAGACCACAGTGCCACCCAGGTTTTTCACCACTGTGTAAAGGCATGCCTTCTCATTTGTTACCCTGTGCGGACTTTCAGTAAACTGGAAGAATCCTATCTGTGCCAAGAGTAAAATGGCCCTCAGTCAAGACAGGCCCCATTTGCACTGTATGTTTATTATAGCGCTTTACCCCAAGATTCCTGGGAAGTGTAGTTTGCTCAGAGTGCTGAGAGTCATTAGCTCTGTGAGGCACCTCCTAAAGAGCTCTCAGCACCCTTGGCGAACTACAGCTCCCGGGATTTTTTAGGGAAGCCATGACTGTTTTAAAGAGTTGGGATGTTTTAGAGTACATCTCCCTTCAGCCCCAGTCAGCTTTGGAAGTCACCAGGTTGGGAAAGACTGCAGTTGGGAAGCAGAGAGTCTAGTGAATAAAGAATTCTTCTTTGAACTCTACATTCATGAGCAAACCTGTCTGTCACAGTAATAAGCCTGAAAAACACTTTGCAAAATTTTAAGTGTCACATGAATGGCAAGTACCGTATTTTTCGCTCTATAACACGCAGATTTTTTCTCCTAAAAAGGAAGGGGAAATGTCTGTGCGTGTTATGGAGCGAATGTGTGGTCCCTGGAGCCAAAAAATCGGGCAAAAATCAAACCGTGCTTCACGGAGAAGGGAAGCCTTGAAAAGAGGAAGCGGGTGCTTTCCTGCATTCTGCCTCCGGGTCTTACTGCCCACCCTCTTCTGTTTCGTTGCTGTGTTTGCTGAAACGGAACAAAGAGCAGGGAAAGCCCCTCCCCTCCAGGCAAGAAGAGGGGAAAAGCAAACTGTCGCTCCTTCCTCTCTGTGCTCCGCTCCTTCCTCTCTGTGCTCCGGTGCTGCTGAAAACATGCAGGTGGGAGAGAGAGAGAGAGAGAGAGAGAGAGAGCAGAATGTCGTTCTTTCCTCTCTGTGCTCCGGTGCTGCTGAAAACATGCAGGTGGGAGAGAGAGAGAGAGAGAGAGAGAGAGAGCGAGCTGGCTGGCTTGGGTGGGTGCGTGGGGGAAACTTTTGCCTTCCTTTCCTCCCTCCCGTTATACCCCACTCCTGCATTCTTAGCCCTTCTGTGTTTTTCCTTCCCTCCCCACTTAAAATGTGGTTAAAAAGCATGGATCCACATGGATCCTCAGGATTTTTGCACTGGGTCACCCCAAATTCACCATCAGAGCACATAGCATGTCCATGGCTACAGCCTGCCCCCCAAAAATCATGCACCCACTGTTGCCTGGGGCTGCAATGGTGCAAAAATGTGGTTAAAAAGCATGGATCCACATGGATCTTTGCATTGGGTCACCCCCAAATTCACCACCAGAGAACATAGCATGTCCATGGCTACAGCCTGCCCCCCCAAATCACGCACCCACTGTTGTCTGGGGCTGCAATGGTGCAAAAACGTGGTTACAAAGCATGGATCCACATGGATCCTCAGGATCTTTGCATTGCGTCAGCCCAAATTCACCATCAGATCACATGTCTGTGGCCACAGCATGAAGCACAAAAATGATACATCCAATGTTTCATTCAGAATGTTTTTTCCCTTGTTTTCCTCCTCTAAAAACAATGTGCGTGTTATGGTCAGGTGCGTGTTATAGAGCGAAAAATACGGTAGTAATCCTACTCTGGTGCTTCTCTGTTGTCTTGATTCAGGGTGAACCAGGGAATCCAGGGCGACCAGGAAAAGTTGGTGATCAGGTAAATGTCTTGCAGAGCATTTTGCTCATTTCTCCTTGACCCCATGGCATGATAGTGATTTGTTTGTTCACAGTAGCTTTGTTTTTTTTTAAAGATATTTATTAAGGTTTTTTTAAAGATGTTACAATACAAAATGAAAAAGAAGAAAAAAACACAAAATAAAAATGATTAAAAAAAAAACCACTCCATTTTTCTATTACTTATTTTCCTTAGCTTGTTTCCCGGACCTCCTCATACCTCCCTTTTTTGTATTCCAGTTCAATTTGTTGGCTCAGCAAATCCTTAGCCTCTTTGTTTATCCTAATCTTTGGTCTTAAAATAGTAACATTAGATTTTTCCCTATTATCAACCCATTTTTCATATTCCCTTAAAGCATTACAGCTGGAAACCACTTAATTTCTATCCAACATCATTCTAACATTCATTAATTTTACAATATTTCTGTAGATAGTCTTTAAATTTCTTCCAATCTTCTTCCACCGACTCTTCTCCCTGGTCTCGGGTTCTGCCAGTCATTTCTGCCAGTTCCATATAGTCCATCAACTTCATCTGCCATTCTTCCAGAGTGGGTAAATCTTGTGTCTTCCAATACTTTGCTATGAGTATTCTTGCTGCTGTTGTAGCATACATAAAAAAGTTTTATCATTCTTTGGCACCAATTGGCCGACTATGCCCAGGAGGGAGGCCTCTGGTTTCTTCAAGAAGGTATATTTATCATTTCCCAGAAAGCCTTAATCCTTGGGCACGTCCACCAAAGGTGAAAGAATGTACCTTCAGTTTCTTTACATTTCCAACATTTATTATCAGGCAAATGATAGATTTTTGCAAGCTTGACTGGGGTCATGTACCACCTATATATCATTTTCATAATATTCTCTCTTAAGGCATTACATGCTGTAAACTTAATACCTGTGGTCCACAACTGTTCCCAGTCAGCAAACATAATGTTATGTCCAACATCTTGTGCCCATTTAATCATAACAGATTTCACCGTTTCATCCTTGTTCACAATAGCTTTGATGGCTGTAGCTGTGGCTGCCCAGGAAAGCCACCTTTCTGGATCTGAAAATGTTGTCTTATCAGAGCAGCAATTCCCTGAAGTGTACAAGATACAGTTGTAAAAATGTACATGTGCCTGAACAGGAAATTGTTATATGTAGATTTAAAGACTCCAAAACTCACGATGCAATTTGACCCTGTGTGGAGCATGTATGCCCAAAGATACCTAAGATACGATATCTTTATTGTCATTGTCCCATACAGAACAATGAAATTGAAAATCTATATAAGACTTTTAAACTTTAAAAGACTTTAGTAAAGGGTAAAGGGTACCCTTTTAAAAGATTTTAAAAGTGATAAGACCTATCACTTTTAATAAAAAAATAATGAAGATATTGAAGGAAAAACAGCACAAAAGGTACCAGATGATATCTCAATTGGGCTCAGAAAATGGAATTCCTTTTGCTGGTTCTGTGCATCACTAGTTATAATTGCAGAAATTGTGTGTTTAGCCTAACAGAGATTAAACATTAGGATTGTTCTCTATGGGCCTTTGCTGAGTGAAAACTTCAGCTAGTGCCAAAGACAATTGCTGCATTTGGACATCATGCTAAACCATAGCTGAGCATAACGAGAATAAGCTGCAGCACCCCCTTCCTTTTATTTTTTCTTCTTATTTCAGTTCATCACAGTTTAGTATGTCATCTGAATCCTAAACATGGCTAATACTAATTGAAATTTGTCTAGGCGAGCCATTGTCAGAAACTGCTGGCAACAGCCCCATGTAGTGATGTGCATAGCTGCATCCGTGCAGCCAGCAGCTGCCTCATGTGGTAATTCTCTGAACTGAAGGTGGCTGCTTCTCAGCATAGAACCTTCCAGATCTGGACTGTTTCCACCCAGTCAGGGTGGCCACTAAATCCTTCTGGGCAGGAAGGAGAATAAAGGGTTTCCGGTTCCAGCTGAAACTTGCTCGAGCAACAAAATATGCCTGACCTCTGGTGTGTTTTGCATTTCTGGTGCTGATTTTGTTCCTGCCTACCTTCTAGGATGGCTTCTGATCTTGACTTATAGAGCCCTGAGTCATCTTTAGCCCTCAGATCCTTGCTGTTCATTCATCCTGACTCTAGCTTGTATTCAAGTCCTACCTTCCAGGAGTGGGAAGCTCAGGCCCAGGGACTAAATATGGCCCCTCAATCCTCTTTTTCCGGCCCTTGGAACATTCCCCAGGCCACACAACCCAGTACTGACCCTGCTTCACACCCCAAGTGTTTCTGCCTGGCTAGAATGTGTCCTTGAACTCAGGTGATGCCTTTTCTTGTCTGAACAGAAGACAGGGAGCAGTGTGTGTACAAACTACCCAATTGTACAAGCTGCTGCACATTGATGATGATAATGATGATTTATTTATATGCCACCCCTCTAACTGAATTCCTCCAGCCACTCTAGGCGTCTTCCAAAGATAAAGTTTGCATTTATTGCTCCAGCCACTTTTGCCTCTGGCTCTATCCACCACTAGCATTGGGTCCTCAGAAGGTTGCCCTGGAGAGAACTTCATATTTTTACAAATTCCTTTAAGGCTTCCAATCCTGAACTTGGCAGCCTGCAATAACCCCCCACCCCACCCTGTACAGTATTTTGTCCTCAAAATGCATGGTGGGAAACGCCACCAAGAGACAAGTAAATTAAAGCTAACCATTGTGGTTTCCTTCTGTCACTGGGAATGAAAGGGGGAAATTGGATTATTTCCCAGGCGGATTCGGATCAAATCGGTGTGCAGCTGTCTAGCAGGGAATGTAAACATTGATGGATGCCAGCCTGCCCAGATGAAACCGTGTGCCCACGTGGAAATGATCCCTGTTTTAAAACCCGTTGTCAGGATCTTTGCTAGGTTGTGATGCCAGGCACTTACTCAAGAGAGAAAAGTCTAGCTCCCCGTGGGCCTGAGGGGGAACCACAGACATAAAAGCTGTGGAAGCCCACATTTGTGTGCATGTTCGAAACCACCAAACTGACCAACTGCTCTTTAGCCTCACAGCCTCTGACATAGTCATCTCATTCCCATGTGACCACAAGGAGTAGCCTGTGGTGCCTTTGGTGAGACCAGCTGTGGGCTACTCAACTGCTGTGGCCTGTCCTAGAAGCCATATTTTACAGCCATTCTTTGCTCAGTGGCGGAGCCCTGTTTCAACTGTTTTGCAGTTTTTCTTGTTAAAAAAAAAGTAGCCCACCTCTTTCTCTCTCCCCTCTTGTTCTTCTTTGTTGCTTTTCTGGAGGGCCTTTTCAGTTGTGGCTCCCTGTTGATGGGATGCTCTCCCCAGCGAGGTGCCCCACTTGGGTCTCAGTGCTCTGCAGATGGAGTTACATGGCAAGCAATAATAGTTAAGTGCCACCTTCTTCAACCTTTGGTGAAAGGTATGGTGGAAGATGGAACACTGTTTGTGGCTGTTATTCTTTTTCCACCTCTCGCCCCTCTCCCCACAAGACCCTTCCAGACATGCTCTTGAGTAAGAAACGTAGGTCCCTTTTGTACTTAAGAAAACACAGCTGGCCTCTACTGATTGCCACTGGCCTGAGAGTATGAAAGCCAGGCTGTATTATTTTTACTCAATTAGTTTTCTGTCTAGAAATATCACTGTGGAAAATTTCCATTTCCTTACCAATTATGTCATTAGAAAAAGAATGTTGCGCTTGTTCAGTCAAAATGCCTCCCCCCCTTCCCTCTCTTCTCCACCCCCCTCCAGCCCCAAACTCCATTGTAGCCTTTGTGTTGGTGTAGTTTTGGGCCCTGCTGCCGCCTGTATGGCAAGGAGTTCTTACATTCAGCTTAGGAAGATTTACCAGCTACAGCCATTTCTGAACCAGAATTGCTCTGGTTCCCTCCCACCTGGACTACTTTAATACACTCTATGTGGGGCTGCCCTTGAATATGGTCCAGTGGTTGCAGCTTGTTCTGAATGCAGGGAACTACCAGCCCCAGGTGTTAGCTATGCAAAAATTAGCTATGCAAAAAGTCACTTATCTGATCACAAGGAATTAGTACCCAAATCTTGCTATATACACCACAGATTCAGTTAGATAGCTTCTTCTTTTTTTAACTTCCTAATAATAATAATAATAATAATAAATTTTATTTATACCCCACCCTCCCTGGCCAGAGCCGGGCTCAGTAGAATTACAATAAAAACATAATAGAAAACAAAACCAATTTAAAATACAGGTTAAAATGCAATTTAAAATGCAGCCTCATTTTAAAAGTAGCCCATAGAGCAAAACAATAAGGGGAGGGAAACATAAGGGTCAGACTGAGTCCATACCAAAGGCCAGGCGGAACAGCTCTGTCTTGCAGGCCCTGCGGAAAGATGTCAAGTCCCGCAGGGCCCTAGTCTCATGTGACAGAGCATGCCATCAAGTCGGGGCCAGTACTGAAAAGGCCCTGGCCCTAGTTGAGACCAATCTAACCTCATTGTGGCTCAGGACCTCCAAAGTGTTGTTATTTGTGGACCTTAAGGTCCTCCGCGGGGCATACCAGGAGATGCGGTCCTGTAGGTACGTGGGTCCTAGGCCGCATAGGGCTTTAAAGGTCAAAACCAGCACCTTAAACCTGACCCTGTCCTCCACCGGGAGCCAGTGCAGCTGGTAAAGCACTGGATGAATGTGATCCCGCAGCAAGGACCCTGTAAGGAGCCTTGCCGCAGTATTCTGCACCCGCTAGAGTTTCTGGGTCAGCTTCAAAGGCAGCCCTGCATAGTGCAAGTTACAATAATCAAGCCTGGAGGTGACCATCGCATGGGTCACTGTGGCCAGATCAGGGCGAGAAAGGTAAGGGACCAACTGCTTGATACGGCAGAGATGGAAAAATGCCACCTTTGCTGTGGCTGCAACCTGTGCCTTGTCTGCCTTTTGTTGGTTGTCTTCCTCATCTGCCTTTTGTTGGTTCGCTGATGAACAGAGGGAGAAGGGTAAGGGGAGCCGTTGGACAAATTAGAAAGCATTTTTTTCAGGATTTTCTTTGGGTTTGCGGGGTTTTGGGGGTCACAGTTCCATGGTCAGGAACACATTAGAAATTTCTCCATAGGAATCAATGGAAATTGTCAACTCATTGTGCAGATGCTCACTTAAGAAACGATTTCCAGGGAACTCATTGTGTTTGATAAGCAGGAACTGCATGCAGTAGCCTACAAAGCTCTAAGTGGATTGAAACCCAATAACATAAAAGGCCTCTTGGCAGGGGTGGGTCCTGCTGGTGGTTTTGCCATTGGCTTCCCATTTGGCATTGATCCATGGCTGGGTCTCCTTGGTGGTGGCTCCCCATTCTGTTCATTATTAATATTCAGGAGAAACTTTAAAATACACTCTTGTTTATCCAAGCATTTGGTGGCTGAAAAATTATGTTCTATATCCACTTTTTAGACCTACTCAGACTAGAATACTGAAATTGATGGACATGAGTAACTTTAGTTTGTTAATTTCAGTAGGTCTACTCGGAGCAGACCTTAGCTGGATACAGTGCACTGTTCTTAGAAACCTTAAAATTATAAGCTGTAATAGTATGTGATTGTTTTACATGTTTTAATGGGTTATAGATGTTGTTAATTGGTTTAGATTTTAAAGTATATTTTATTTATAATTATTTTGTATTATCACTGGTGTATTTGTTGCCCCAGGCTCCTTAAAGAAGAAGGATGTAGATGAATTAGTTAAATTAATCTTTCCAGTACTTGCCAGTTTAGTGCGTATCCATTTATACATTATACATTTATACATTTATACATTTGCTCCATCCATTAGCCTGTGAAATTATTGTTTTAAAATAATCCCAATTAAAATCTGTATTTAAATACATTTAAGCATCGTTTGAAAGTAAAATATGTAGGCTGCTGCCTCTCACATCGGGCATAACACATAGCCATCATAACTAACTATTTATTTATTTATTTGTAAAGCATTCATATTTAAACACAGTGCATAACATGAAAACGATGAAGAATGCCATTAAAACAAGTACAGTTCAGCATAATAATAATAATAATAATAATAATAATAATTTAATATTTATACCCCACCCATCTGGCTGGGCTTCCCCAGCCACTCTGGGCGGCTTCCAAAAGAATATTAAAATACTATAATAGATCAAACATTAAAGGCTTCCCGAAACAGGGCTGCCTTCAGATGTCTTCTAAAAGCCTGGTAGTTGTTGTTCTCTTTGACATCTGGTGGGAGGGCGTTCCACAGGGCAGGAACCACTACCGAGAAGGCCCTCTGCCTGGTTCCCTGTAACTTGGCTTCTCACAGTGAGGGAACCGCCAGAAGGCCCTCAGTGCTGGACCTCAGTGTCCGGGTAGAACGATGGGGGTGGAGACACTCCTTCTGATATACTGGACCAAGGCCGTTTAGGGCTTTAAAGGTCAGGACCAACACTTTGAATTGTGCTCGGAAACGTACTGGGAGCCAGTGCAGGTCTTTCAAGCACTGAGCTATGTTCCTTTCAAGACCGGTGTTATGTGGTAGCACTGAGCTATGTTCCTTTGCATAAAAGCAGTAAAACAATACTGCAGTGTAAAAGCATATAGAAATAGGAATTAATGAATTAAAAAAGAGATTCCTATACAGTATTTAAGATCAAGGAAAGCCTGGCTAAAACGGTGTGCCCTTCACAGGTATCTGAATGAACAGGTGGTGGTTGCTTCACATAACCATGATTCGTATGCATTACTACCTCTTATAGCAGCGCATTTGCAAATTTAACTGCGAAGAAGTATTTTGTCTGCCTTGAGTATCCCACCCTTCAGTTATGCTGGATGACCCCCTGGGGTCTGCCGATCCACTTTCTCCACAATACACACAACTTTGCACAGTTCTCTCATGTCCCTCCTTGCTCACTCTTTTCAAGAGCTAAATAGCTTTAAACGTTGCAACCTTTTCTGTTATTGCCTGCCCCCTGATCATTTTAGTTTGCCCTTTTCTGCACCTTTCCTGGGTTGCCATATTTCAAAAAGTGAAATAGCCAGTTGATGAGCTTTTTCATCCAAAGTTGTTGAAATCTCAAAAATAAAAGAAATATGAAGTTTTTGAGCTATATTTAGGAAAGTTGACACTGCTTCCGAGTGTCGTATTCCGGCTATGTCCGGAAAATGTTCCAAGTGCAGTTGTACGATTGATTTTTATGAATGCATTATTATGTTGTCAGTTTTATTTTTGAACTCCTTCCTGTTGAATAGCTCAGCAGCTCTAACGTAGGACAAAAATGGGGAACGTCTGTCCCTACAGATGCCGTTAGGCTCCACTTTCTTTGAGCCTAAACAAGCATGACCAGTGGTCAGGGATGTTAAGAATTGTGGTCTACTAAAAGTTGGAGGGTTTCCCAACCTTGATGTAGAAGATCCCATGTTGAAACTCTGTAGCCTCCAGTTTAAAAAATAAAGATTTCTAGAAACAGCAAAGCTGGGAATGACTTCTGCTTGAGACCTTGGAAAATAGACAGCCCGTTGGTCTGATTCATTGTAGGCCTGATCCTTCATTCCTCTTCTAGTGAGTATGATTAGAAAAACCAAGTATTCCATCTATGACCAGTAGAAGAATATGGCTGTTTACATATGTTGATGGGCGCAGGGCAGAATATCTGCTTGGCATAATGTCCTATGTTCAATACCTGGCACTTCCAGTTAGGGCCAGGAAAGACCTATCCCAGAGAACTACTGCCTGTCACCACTAGTGGAGCGTGTTTTCATAGCGCCTGGGGCGCAATGGGTTGTGGAGTGCGGATGGACCCCACCGTACACCAGCCCAGCCCTCACCACCGACACAGCAGACCTGTGCTATTTTGAGAGGCTGGGATCTGATCAGATCCTAGCCTTGCAAAACAGCTCAGGAGGGCAGCATGAGAAGGATGTAGCGCACCCTTTGATCCCAGCCACACTCCCAAGGGGCTGGGATTGAAGACTGGGTGGCTGTTGCGTCCTTCTCACGCCACCCTTCCCAGATCCCAGCCTTGCAAAGTGGCACAGAGCTGGCTCAGGGAGGGCGGTGTGAGCAGTGCCTCCCCCCCCCAATGCATCTGGGGTGGTTGCCCTGGCAGCTCCCCCCCCCCATGCTACTCCCCTAGCAGTTACTCTAGACAGTACTGAGCTTGACGGTCCAGTGGTCCATACTCAGCATAAAGCAACTTTCTCTGTTTCCCTGCCTTTTGCGGGGAAAGGAACATAGCTCAGTGCTGGAACTGTTTCACATGCAGAAGGTCCCATGTTTAGTCCCTAGCATCTCCTGGTAATATCTGTCTGAAATTATTGAGAGCCACTGGCAGACACCATAGCCCAGATATGGAACCTTTGCCCCCTCCAGATGGCGCTGAACTACAGCTCCCATCATTCCTCACCATTGGCCATGCTTGCTAGGACTGATGGGAATTGTAGTTCAGCAACATCTGAAGTGCCAAACTTCTGCTTTAGATAGCATTCAGCTAGAAAGACCAGTAAGACAGCTTCCTGTTTTTGTATAACTCATTTGAACCATAGCTAAGTGATATAATGTATGCTTTGTATGCGGAAGGTCACAGGTTCAGTCCTTGACAACTCTAGGTACCGCTGGAAAAGAAACCTGGCTGAACCCTCGACAGCCACTGCCAGTCAATACTATAGGCTGTACTGAGCTCCATGCACTCGGTAATCAAAGGCGACTTTATGCGTTCAAGGCCCTTCTTCTTGGATTGCTGCTGCAGGAATACCTATTCTATCCCACCCATCAGATTCCTATGTTTTATATTGCAGCACTTAGCTTAGATTAAAGAGAAGAAATATGTAGCAGAGGAAAATCATAAATATAGCACCATCTCTCTCTCTCCATCTCTCTCTCTGGCTTATGGTTGTGGCACTGCCTGTAATTTGTTCCTGGTCTGTTGTGTGTTGTGGCTCCTGCAGGCGCCAAGCTTCAAAGGCCCAACTGTGGTTTTAAAGCGGGACCAGCTGGCTGAGCTGCAGAGGCCACAGTCTGGGAGCAATTGTGTCCCTGCCAGTAGCCAATAAGAGGTTGTGGGCAGTTTTTAAGGGTTGCTGGGCTAATTCATCCCACAAGGAGGACATTATCTCTTTCTCTGTTTATGACTCTGACTCAAGCAAACCAGAAAATCAATTCTGTTGTTTTTCTTCTCTTTCTCTCTCTGTCCCCCTCACTCCACGCCCCGACCCCATGTCACCCTCTTTTTCTTCTCTTCAGGGCCTGATGGGGTTCATTGGTCCAGTAGGGGAGCCTGGAATAGTCGGGGACAAGGTAAGAATGTGTTGCTAAGTGGATTGACTGTATTGTGTTGCAGGGGAACATGAGTGTGGAGAGTCCTGCTTGAGGCTTTCCAGACTAGTTGACTATTGTGAGAACAAGATGCTGGGTTAGGGGGGGCGGCTTTGTCCTGATTCAGCAGAATTCCTTATTTTCACTCAACTTTTCAATATTGGCTTTTGGCTCTCCCTTATTCAATATTATTTTTTTAGGTTGTATCCAGTGTTAGTGCTACTAAGAGTAGAACCATTGAAATTTGTGGCAACGACTAACTTTGGTTCATTAATTTCAGTGAATTTACTACGAGTAGAACTTAGTTGGATACAACCCATGATTATTTTACTTATGCAGGCAACTCTCAATTTACGCAGGGGTTATGTTCCAAGGCACCACAGGTTTAAGTGAAATTGTGTATATTTGAAACAGCATTGAAAAATCCAACAAACCTTGCCCCTTTTTGTGACCTTATGGGGTCACTTCTGGGTTTGGCGCAATGCACACGGTCATGGTCACACACATATCAGACGTGCCTAAAACAGATTCAGGTAGGTAGCCGTGTTGGTCTGATGCAGTTGAAATAAATTAAAAAATTGTCCAGTAGCACCTTGTTGTTGTTTAGTCATTTAGTCATGTCCGACTCTTCATGACCCCATGGACCAGAGCACGCCAGGCACTCCTGTCTTCCACTGCCCCCCCGCACCTTAGAGACCAACTAAGTTTGTTCTGGGTATAAGCTTTCATGTGCATGCACACTTCTTCAGATACACTGAAACAGAAGTCACCAGACCCTTATATATAGTGAGAGGGTGGGATGGGGTTTTTCTCAGAAGGGTAGTAGATGGTTGATTGACTGAATGGGTATGGTGAACCTGTTGATGACTGTTAACGACTGCAATTAGTCCTGCAGGAAAAAGTAAGGGATAGTATACAGATGACCAAAAGTAGCTTTAGCATATGTAATGAGACAAGAATCCAATATCTTTATTCAGACCAGGTCTCTCCATAGTTTTCAGTTTAGTAGTAAGTTTTAATTCAGCAACTTCTCTTTCAGGTCTATTTCTGAAATTCTTTTGTAATAAGACAGCTGCTTTGAGATCCTGTATTGAATGTCCTGGAAGATGGAAGTGTTCTCCTACTGGCTTCTCTGTCTTGTGATTCCTGATGTCAGATTTATGTCCTACTATATATATATATTGGGACGCGGGTGGCGCTGTGGGCTAAAGCCTCAGCGCCTAGGGCTTGCCGATCGAAAGGTCGGCAGTTCGAATCCCCGCGGCGGGGTGCGCTCCCGCTGCTCGGTCCCAGCGCCTGCCAACCTAGCAGTTCGAAAGCACCCCCGGGTGCAAGTAGATAAATAGGTACCGCTTACCAGCGGGAAGGTAAACGGCGTTCTGTGTGCGGCTCTGGCTTGCCAGAGCAGCTTTGTCACGCTGGCCACGTGACCCGGAAGTGTCTCCGGACAGCGCTGGCCCCCGGCCAATAGATGTGAGATGGGCGCACAAACCCCACAGTCTGCCAAGACTGGCCCGTTCGGGCAGGGGTACCTTTACCTTTACCTTATATATATATATTATATATAAGGGTCTGGTGACTTCTGTTTCAGTGTATCTGAAGAAATGTGCATGCACACAAAAATTTATATGTACCCAGAACAAACTTAAAGGTAAAGGGGCCACTGACCATTAGGTCCAGTCGTGGCCGACTCTGGGGTTGCGGCGCTCATCTCGCTTTATTGGCGGAGGGAGCCGGCATACAGCTTCCGGGTCATGTGGCCAGCATGACTAAGCCGCTTCTGGCGAACCAGAGCAGCACACGGAAGCGCCGTTTACCTTCCCGCTGGAGCGGTACCTATTCATCTACTTGCACTTTGATGTGCTTTCAAACTGCTAGGTTGGCAGGAGCAGGGACCAAACAACGGGAGCTCACCCCTTCGCAGGGATTCAAACCGCCAACCTTCTGATCGGCAAGCCCTAGGCTCTGTGGTTTAACCCACAGCGCCACCCACGTCCCTAGAACAAACTTAGTTGGTGCCTAAAACAGTCACAGCCTATACTCCACCTTTCTTCCAAAGCTCTCAAGATGGTCACATGGTTCTCCCCCCCTCCTCATTTTATCCTCACAATAGCCTTGTGATAGCTGAGTAGGAATTTGAACCCTGGGCTCCCAGGTCTTAGTGCAACACCTTAAGCACTGCATCACACGGTATCATTGGCTGCCGAAGTTCCACTTTTATTCCTCACCCACCGTCATTGCTCATTTGCACCACTTGGGGCTTGTAGACAATGCAGGTGAATGAGCAGTCAATGGTGGGAAAGGGGAGTGGCAGCAGCTGGCAGTAGCCTCCAGTCAGCAGTGAGTCTCTCCTGCTGGAACTTCAGCCTCAGTAGGTGCCCAACTTGGCTGACTCCACACACCAGGCCTGCAAGCTTGTCATCTAGAAAATCTCAGTTAAGGGACCTCTGCAGAAAATAAACCTAAGATATGTTGATGCAGTGAGGAAGGCAGTTGCAGCTTCTTAAGATTTCAAGTTATGCCCACATCATATGCAGCTGCAAAATATTCTAATGGTCACTTATGCATTTGCAGCAAGGGAGAAGTTAGTTATGTACAGCGTGGCTGTATAATTCTCCCAGGGACAGGTTTCTCAAAAGGATTCTTCAGAGTGTTTCTGTCTTGAAAAATTGTTGTTTGCTGGCCGATGAGGATAAAAACACTACATACATGATGTTTCCATGTTTGCTTTAGCAGCCCAACAGATCAGATAAAATATTATTGTGCAACATGGAATGCAGCTTGCTGGGGACCATGTGTGCTAAAATGTACCTAAATATTTCATATCTTTGTGGTGAACGATAGTTTTTAGCAAATAAAGTTCGCTGGTGTAAAATTAGGCAACCTAGTCAAACAGAAGTGCTTTTAAGACCTGTTGAAATTAGCGGTGTGCAAAAGTCTTATGTGCATGCATACATTAACACATTCGAATAAACGGGGGTTTGGGGGTGGGTGGAAGCAGAATATGTTTATGCATGCATGACTCTCAGCTATCACCAGATCCATTTAGTGAGAGGAGTTCTGGGCTGTGTGGTGCCTGTTGGTAACATCTGAGCAATGGCACAGATTTGGGCCTCAGCATCTTCCCTACCTCCCCTAGGTATGCAGATGCATGATTCTCCCATCTGCATCTCCCATCCTATAGCCTAACCAGGAGTCTCAAGGCAATTTTAATGAAATGTACACAAACCATGCAAGTTAAATATAAAACACCTTTGCACTCTTCAAGCAGGCTTCATCCTGAAGCTGTAGAATTGTGGAACCTTAGCTCCCTTGTTTATTTATCATGCTTGCATTTTATGGGTGAGACCCGATGTCCGCTTGCACAATGGGGCTTCTCCTTCCCCACCCGCTGCCCATGCTCCTTGTTCTTTAGAGAGCTGAAGAAGGTTTTGGGAGTGCACAGGGGGCTATAGGGGAAGAAGAAGCCCTGGTGCACAAGCAGTTGATGTCACTGGATGCCACCCAATGTATCAGCCAGATTCAAATAAACCACCCAGGGCAGCCCACCCATGAGGCAAGGTGAGGCGACTGCCTCAAGTGGCAGAATGCACAGGGGCAGCAGATCCCAGTGTAGATCTTTACTTAGGGCTGGCCTGATCAAGAGGTAAGGTGAGCTGCCCTCCTTGGGCAACAGGATCCACTGGGGTACAGTAGCAGATCCTGATGTAGATCTTTATCCGCCCCCCTACTCCTGATGTAGATATTCCCTCACCCCTTCTTCTCTGGTGGGGAGGAGGGCATTTTGGGGTATGCTTCAGGTGCTAAGATATCTTGGGCCGACCCTACCCATGCTACTAGCAGAAGCCGGTGCAATAGTTCCTGGTGGCACAACAGGGCTTTCTGTCCCTCACGCCTCCCCAATCAGTGCACAAGGAGAGGAGAGGGGAGATTGTTCCATTGGGGCAAGCAGAAATCCTTGTGCTGGAGGATTTATTTATTTGTTGCATTGGTATCCCACTTCTTCCAAAGAGCTCAGAGTTGTGTGCGTGTTTCTCCCCCTTCTCCTTCAGTCCCCGAAACAGCCCTGCGAGGTAGTTTAGGCTGAGAAGCAGCGACCGGCCAAACATCACCTAGTGAGCTTCATGGCTCTGTGGGAATTTGAACCCTGATCTCCCAGGTCCAACGCTCTAACTGCTGCACTACACTGGCTCTCAGCACTACAATGAATTTCACACTAAGTATTTACTCGACTGTAGTTTTAATCAGAGCAGACCCATTGGAATATGCATTCATTTGAATGGGTCTGCTCTAAGTAGGACTAATGTTGGCTATAACCCATTATGTTTTATGTGCTGCCTTTCTCCCTGAAGAGCTCGGTAGCGTTACGTGGACTCCTCACTACTGCCACTGTTTTGATCCTCACTATAGCTTCTTGTGAGGTACGTTAGGCTGAGATGCAGCAACTGGGTCCAGCCTTATCCAGCCTTCCTTCCAATGGGTTTCCCAAGTGGTCTCTCATTCAGGCATCAGCCAGACCTGGTCACGCTTAGCTTCGTCTATGCTGCTGCATCACATGCCTTCAGGCTTTAGGGTTTACAACACTTTTACAATTCCCTCCACCATTCCTTGGCACATCGTTTGCTAACAGAACTTCTTACTCTTCCTTCTGTGTGCACCTGTCTCCCTTAGGGGGATCGGGGTACAGTAGGACCTCCAGGACCACCGGGCGTCAAGGGATCGATGGTAAGGAGTAAGTCTGCATTCTCTCGCCTCCTTTTCTGCCTGAAGAACCATAATCTGTCTCCTCTCCCGCTGCCGCTTGGAGGGCATGCTTTTCTCCCCCTCCCCCATGCTTGGGGGCATGGAGGGTGGTTGACCCATGCCAAGTTATTATGTCTTCACACTGATTTCCCAGGTAGCCATTGAAGTCTTCACATGTTAGGCCCTTGACCATTTAGGGTCTGTGAAGACCTCAAAGCAACCCAAGATTTACTGCTGCTGATTGTCGTGTGTTTGCACAGGAGACAGGGACATGCCATATTTTCCAGTGTTTAAGATGATGCTTGTTGCTAAATATTCTTAGTTCAAAATTTGGGTTCATATTACAGTGGTATCTCGTTTTGAGTCCGCCCCGTTTAGGGTCCATTTCATCAAACGTCCATGGCAAACCCGGAAGTACTGGAATGGGTTACTTCCAGGTTTGCCACTCGCGCATGCGCAGAAGCACATGCGCAGAGCAGGGCTTTGCTGAGTGTCCCTTTTGTCGAGCATCTGGGGCTCCAGAACGGATCCCGGATGCAAAAGGAGGTACGACAGTATACACTGATGGTGAATGCACAGGATTCACTGTACCTTCCTGGTGCCCTATATCTCCAAAATAAAGCTCAACAACTGTGGGTGATCTCAGGTGTTGGTGGGGCACACTCCACTGCTGCCCGTGTGCAAGCACTCTCCCACCGCCCCAGGCACTGGCAGGGGTTGCTACGCTGGTGCTGGGGTTCTGTCTGATGTTTAAACTATTGAGTTCTTAATTTTGGGGTAAAATAAATAAATAAATAGGGGCTATCTTATACATGGGGGTGTCCTATACATGGAAAAATATGGTGCATTCAGAGCTATGTAAAGCAGCGTGGAGATGGCTGAATTGCATCTGGATATGAATACAGCCGTATTATGCAGAGCTTCATGCGTTCTCTCCTTTGTTATACAGGGGCACCCTGGAATACCTGGTGCAATTGGTGAACCAGGGCTCCCTGGACAGCCTGTAAGTCAAGCCTATTTTCCTTGCTGCTCCCCAATGCCCCTTGTCTTTCATACCCCTACATATTTTATTCAAGGGAGAATAAGTTATCTTCTTCTAGGGATGCTGGATAAATTAGATCCTGCTTGCGTTTTATGGAGAAACCACCTAATCCACACTGCTTGAACCAATACAAAAACTGCTACCCTTTGAAGTTGTCCAGCACTTGTCCAGCTTTTTCTATGCAGTTCTCCAACAAACAAGGTGTTCAAAAATCTATCTATAAGAAGGAAATGTAATGGAAACAACATACAAAAATGTATTAAGTTGGAGAAAATCGCTTGCAAAAAATGGTCACAGTCAAAACTGCAGTCAAAATTCTGTTTATTGGGGAAAATTCACTCTAAAATGCTGATAGATTTTTATGAGGAAATCATGGGTTGCTGTGTAAATTTGGAAAACTGAATTTAAGATAAGAGCAAACTGGAACTAGAAATTGTCAGATTCATACTCCCCTCTCTTCCCATCAGTGCTACATCTGAATATTTGCTTGTGAGTGAGCTCTGTGATTTGTTGTTTGAGTGATCAGGTCAAATTTGTTAAGGAAAAAAAGAAGGCAAAACCCTGAAACTGAACTGTGGGCAGGTGAAGGAATTTTATAGACTAGTAGTAAGCTGAATTTTTTTCTTTAAAGACAAGGAAATAAAGAGAGGAATAAACCATATTACAGATTATTAAATATTGTTTGATTCTAACTTCCATAAGGGCCAGTCAGCATGGGCAGCAGCAGCAGCAGCAGCAGGGAGTATTGGGAGTTGCAGTCTAGCAGTATCTGGTGAGCTGTGAGGGTTCCCCGTGCCTAAACGATCCATTTTGTTGGGTTACGGTGATGTTTTTAATTAATCTGGTTGTTAATTGATTACAGTGGATGCTCGGGTTGCGAATGTGATCCATTTGGGATGCACGTTCGCAACCCGTGTCTGCGCACGCGTGGGTTGCAATTTGGTGCTTCTGCGCATGCACAAAGCGCAATCTAGCGCTTCTGCACATGTGCGATCGTCAAAACCCGAAAGTAACCTGCAACCCGAAAAAGCGCAACCTGAAGCGGCTGTAACCCAAGGTATGACTGCATATGTATTTATTGAGTATTAAACTGTGAGCTACCTGAAGAACATGGTTGATTGAGGAGTATACAAATGCCATAAATAACAGTGCAGTCCTAACCATGTCTACTCAGAAGTAAGTCCTAATGAATCAGTTAACTATTGCTTAACTAGCCATGGCCCAACCCACCTGCACAATGCAAATGTCCACAGCATTTTACCTAAGGGCTACAGAACCTTTTACAGCCTGAAGGCCACATCCTGCCATAGGCAGCTTTCTGTGGGCTGTGTTGCCAGTGGCAGATGGGGCCAGAGAGCAACGTGAGTAGGATCTGAATCAAAAGTGGGTAGCACCAAATGGGGGCCTGTTACATTTGATCAGTAGTTTACGTCCCAGCCATGCAAAACTAAAGGTTCTGCACCCACTAAACACACACACACACAATTGGTCCATCCTACATCCAAGCCAATAGGAGCCTATGTTCAAAGACACAGTTCAGCCAGACAAACAGGTTGTGAAGTAGAGACAGTGAGGTGAGTGGTCTGGGGAGCATCCCATGGGCAAATAGGGAGGTCTTGAGGGCCACATTTGGCTCATGGGCTGGAGTGTCTCCCTCCATCCCCCCACACCTACACTTTATAGCAAATTTCCCATTTCAGATATCCTCATCAAAATTAGGTCTTGCTTTTAAAAAAATAATGGAATGCAAACATTTTGGAGTCCTGACGTGACCCCATGCTGTAAGCAAGTTACCTCCACATTTTTCTTGTTTTACCAGGGTCCTGTTGGAGTTCGTGGATCCCCAGGATCAAGAGGTTCAAAAGGTCGCCGGGTAAGTTGTGGCTAAATTTGTAAAGTTTCCTGTTGATAATTTTTCCTTTAATGTCTCAAAGAAGAAATTGCAGTGGGGCATTGCATGCAGTAAAAATATTACTAAGGATGGCGGGAAATGGTGATATGGGCTTTTGTGTGTGTGCATGTAGCAGTTGGGTGGAATTGCTGATTTGTTTGTTTGTTCATAAAATCATTTGTGCCTTGCCTGCTGGTCCTCAAAAAGGCCCCATGGCAGCTTACAACATTAAAACCATTTCCAGGTATCCCCATTTACAAATCAGTCCCCATACAAAATCCATTGAAGTTGAAAAGTGCCCCTGGATTCATTGGGAAAAAATCTAGTAACCTTATCTTATAGTGTCTTCTTTACAATTTCTTTTTAATGGAGCATCCAGAAGACATCAGCATCCTTTTGCAATCATCTTGTGCCTTTGCTTCCTTTCACTGATTTGCTTTCTGTTAATGGGGGAAATCCAACTTTTATGCAAGATCTGGAGCATCAATGCATCAAATCTTAATTGCTAGTGTGTCTTTATGCTTTGGTTTCAGATGGGTGTGGTTTTTACTTGGCTGGTGATGTTTTTAGAGGCTATCCTCTTAACTTCAACTCCTTCTGGGTGCTCCTCACATGATTGCACCTGTGCCGCTTTGTTTCATTCTATTTATAACTGTCAGACATCTACTACAGATAATTTTCAGGAAAGTGCTTTCTAAGGACCTCCAAACAGGAATGTGGACAAGTTCCCACAGTTTATTATTTTAAGATATATACTGGAAGTCTTCTGGAATCCTTGTATCTCTTTATAACAAGCCGCCATAACAAACACTTCTAATATTCAGTACGAGGAAATACCTGCTAGTAACATTGTATGTATGCCTTTTATGGAACACGTAGGCTGTTTTTGTACATTGCACAATGCAGATTACAGTGTGCATGTATCGGCTGTAGGTCTGTTTACCTTAAACACTCAGGCAGTATTGCAGCCCGGCTGGAGGGGAGGTTGTAGCCTCTTCCTGCCCCCTCCTTGGTTAAGGGTATCCCATTAAAGGGAACCATGGAGAGTTTCTTCAGTTTGACTGCCAGACTGGGGCTAGAGCCATAGAACTCCTTTAGTGGGGACCCCTTGGGGGTACCCCTATTTGATGTAAGTCTTAGTGCCCCCCATGTTGTGGTTTACCCTTAGATACACTCCCAGCAGATGGGCTAGAGTTAATTAAATGGCTTCACCCAATGCCTATGCCAAACTATTCTCATCTGTATCCGATAAAGCTGTGGCCTATTTGAACTCACTGTCTAGTTTGGTTATTTCATACTGTCTAGTATGGTTATTTCATCATATAGGGAGTGACTGTGTCACAGGGCCTTGGCACACAAGTTTCTGTGCTGCAAGGGTAGCTAACTCCTGCATCCCCAGCATGGCCAATGATCAGGGATGACAGGAGTTGCCACCCAACAACATCTGAATTTGTGATTTCTAAGTGTCATCTAGTGACCCTCCTTCTCACAACCATTCTTGCCTGGGTCAGAACAGAGGCAAGGTGAGCCTGCAGGCTGCAACAGTGAAGAGGTACTCGTGTCAGTTAGCCCCTTTCTGGTGTGGGGCATTGGCAGATACCTGGCTGTGCTGACCCTTGATGCCAGCACCAATTTTGTGGGTGCTGTAGGTAAGGGCATGGTTTCTCCTTAGGCACTCAGTAACTCTCTCTGGGAATCTGGATTGGAGGTTGCTGTTCTACATAATATTACTATGCTGGGACCTAAGAGACTTCAGAACTGACAGTTCCAAATTTAATGGAGGATTGTGGGACGATCCAGATTGAAAAGATGCATAGGCCTTGAATTCAGCTGAGCACTGCCTTTTGTCAAATTGCCTGTGGTTCTTGTTGTGAGGGAGAGCAAGCCACAGTGGCTTCAGCCCGCAATGCCAAATATCTGCTAGTTTGGATACCAGCTGGAAGAAAATCCATCTTTAGGTTTCCCATTCATCAGATTTGGCACAAAGACAGGAAGGGGCTGGTTTATGTGTCACAAAGCAGTTGTTCCTTCAAATTGCAGCCCAAGCTGTTAAACCTGCAAGCAAATCTTTAGTTGATATAAATCTATCTGTTTTAAAATTGATTCAAGCTTGTACCCCTGCCATGAGTTAGTGAAGATTAGAATTTACAAACAGCATTATATTACACAGTTCTACATATTCACCTTTAAAATCTGGCGATGTGAACCAAATTATAGTTTTGCTTTTATGTCTGTATTTAAGAGCTTGGTTGGAAGAAATACAAATTTACAATATCTAGCCTGGCTTTGCTGTTGTCCTGGATCTGAAACCAGAGGTGAAGATGTGTGTGTATTCAGGGTCAGAGGGGTGGGGAAAAGTTAGATTCAAATATCTGGAGGCACTCAAGTTACCATGCAAACAAGAGCTAGGAGCTTATTGTTTTCAGAGAAGTTAAAGAGTTGCCTAGAATTACATGCAGGAATTATGTAAAGCTCCCAGAGTAGCTTACAAAAATCAGGAGTAAGACAGTCCCTGCCATCAGGCTTACAGTAAAAAAATACATGACACAAGAGGGAAAAGGGAGGAGGAGGGAAGAGGAGAGAAGCAAGAGTAGGCACCAATTCTTTAAGTTATAGCTCTTACAGCATAGTTCTGTTGACACCGATTCTGGCTGGCTTGGACAGCAACCCTTCTCTGTAAGAACTCCTCACAATCAGATATAAGAGCTGAGCAGCTAAATTTGTTTGGACTAGAAAGGCTGGGCTGTTCCTCCCACACAGTTTCCTTTTATCAAACAGCTGATTTGCTAGTATTTAGAGTCCTGCAGTTTACTTTCGTGCAGTAAATGAAATTTATAGGCCACCTTGTAGACTCAATGGCTCTCAAGGCAGTCTATAAAAGCCTTGATGTCTCTCAAGATGGAACATGAACTAAAGCAACACACAAGTTGTAAAATAAGTTACTGGCACCAGCAAGAGACGGCACGGTGTGTGTGTGTGTGTGTGTGTGTGTGTGTGATTATTAGGGCTGGGTGAATTTGTCATATTCGGTTTTTCTCATTTTTCTAGCCTTAAGTCCATTTTTTTTCTAGATTTCCACATCAATTTATGATTTCTAAGTCCTTGTGAAAGTTCTGGGGATGGGGGCATCTTATTCCTCAACAGAGCTCTTGGTGTAGAGAAGTAGCCAGTAGATTTTCTCCTTGTATTTCTAGAGGTTGTGAAAACCAAACAACACCCATTTTTGCATGAGAGGAGCCAATGACATGCAGAGAGCCATCACTGTTGAGTGGGAATTGATGGAAAATTCTTCCAGAGCAGCCTGCCCTGGGGCAGAACTAATCTCCACTCATTAGTGTGGAAATCTCCAGTGCTTTGTGCCACACAGATGCAGCGAAGCCAAGAGGAAGAACCTCTTAAGCATCCCATTCTGAGCACCAGACTCCCTCCTTCTTGATTTCTCTCTGCCTTGCCACCTCACACCCCAAGCCAAGCCTGTGCTTACAGCAGCCAATTCTCTGCAACTGCAGTATTGTGCTACCTCTGCCAAAAGGCCCCAGATTGTGCAGGGTTCCCTCCACTCGCCTTCCTTTCCAGCTAAGGCTGAGCAAAGCAGGCAACTGGTGAGGTGTGGCGCCAGTGGCAAAGCTTTCCGGCTGCCCTCGCCCCAGAAGCTGTCAGAGCCACTTAATTTTGGAAAGCTGCTCTCCCAACCAACCACCAATTTCTCTAAAAAATAATAATGCTATTTTAATGAGGTGGAAATAAGGCAGTTAAAGACTTTAGAAAGACCAGCGGGACTTTTCACTTTAGCAGAGTGAAAAGCTGGGTCCTGAATGAGTTCAGCTCTTTTCATGCTCTGGGTGGCCAGATCCACTCTGGCCTGGAGCGGATGAAGCACTTCTGGAGGCCCTGCTGTTAAATTAGGGTCACTGCGGATCATTGTGCTCATGAAATCAAGGCTGAACAATGCACTAAGGGCCAAGCTACAGGTGACATTATTCACATGTTTAAACAATTGTGCTTAACCTGGCTTTTACTGTGACCCAAACGCCTGGTCCATCCATCATGCGTAAAGCTTTCCTGTAGGTTAATCTTTCAAATAGGCTTATGGCAGTTATTAGCCGACAAAGAAATGCTACTATTGCCTTCTAGGGAGAGAGTGCTCTGTCACTGTTCCATAAGGGTGTAGGAAGCCGCAGATTTATTCCACAAGAAACAGCTGTCTTGAAGCATGGTATGATCTATCTGGGCTCTTACATTCTTTGATGGAGCATAAGTGGGGAATCCTTTTCTGCCTGAAGGCCATGTTCCTTTCTGGGCAACTTTCTAAGGGCCACATACCAGTGGTGGGGTAGGCAAGAAGTAAGAGTGGGCTGAGCAACTAATTCACATTTTACCTTTGTATAGTAGGCTAGTTTCTACACATACTGGGAAACCCCTTCTTTATGGTCCGTTACTGCATCTCATAATGAAATGGTACTGTGCTGCGGCAATGTTTGGGCTCCAGGTTTGAGGAGGCCCTCTGGGAAAATGTGTTCTGGTCAGACCCTTCATATATTGATGGGCTTCCCATTGGCTTATCTGCCAGTGGCAGCAACAGCTGCACTGTGATTTGCACTGATTTTAAATATCCACAATGCATCACTCCAAGGCACTGGTGGAAATTTAAATGGTATCTTCTGCTTAGTAACCACCATTTAAATTTCCAGTCGGGGATGTTATGCTTAGCGAGAATGACAGTTGACTTCCAGACCCATCTGTTTGGGATTGGGTACATTTGAGAAAACTGTTCTAACAATGAAAAATGAACAGCTTGCAATAATAATAATAATAATAATAATAATAATAATAATAATAATAATAATAATAATTTATTTGTACCCCGCCCATCTGGCTGGGTTTCCCCAGCCACTCTGGGCGGCTTCCACAAAGACAAAGAATACACTAAAATGTCACACATTAAAAACTTCCCTGAACATTTGTACAGATTGGTGTAATACTGGATAATAAAATTTCATTTGATTATTATGAAAGGTTGCATCCCATTTTTTCATAAGTACTGGGTGGTTTCTTGCGATAGTCCAAACAACCCACGTGTTCCGTGAACATTTGCCACATGTAGTATAAGGAAAATGGACTGTGCTTGCCTCTAGCCACTCTGACCTGGAACATCAATTTCTCAGCCAGTGCTATGGACCATACCAGCATGCCAAGAGTCTGTGTTAAGACCAGCCCCAGTTTTCCACCCATGCCACTGGTAACAGAAAAGCTATCATTATTAGGATAACCTTGAGCAGGTGTGATTCTAAGCCCAAGTATTGCCCATGCAGGAGACTCTTCAGTTGTTATGTTGCATATCAAGTTGATTTACTTGAAGGGATGGGGTCAATAGTGAGAATAGTGGGGAGTGGGGGGTCTGGACAGCTACCTAAGGTTTCTAGATGATAGCATTGACCTGGGATTAAAGATGAGTGAAAAATTGGATTCCGTTCACATTTAAATGTGAAACTATCAAATTTTCATTTTCTGAAACAATACGTGGGCTGAAACGCTGCCTTTCTTCAAAATTCTCCGTTCTCCAGTGTTTTCAGTGCTGTTCTCCAGGCAAGTAATGTGTACAAAACTGCATACTAAAGTGTGCCTGTTAGTGAAAACAACATGAAAAAAGGGTGATGACATTACAAAAATGTGCATGACATACACAACTGCATATCATAATGTGGTGAAATTCACAAAATGCTGGTGAATTTTCACAACACCCTCTTTCTTTCTTTCTTTCTTTCTTTCTTTCTTTCTTTCATGGCACTCATGTTTCAGCAAGGATCACATTCTATGACTCTGGTGCCACCAGTGAAAAGGCCCACCTCTGTGCCCCCCACAAGCCAATAGGCTTTAATTAACCTCCCACATGCCCAGTAAAATTGTTACAGGATGAGCAACATGTGTTGCATGCTTAAGCAGCTCTGCCCTAACCAACCTCACCCTAATCATCTCATGTGAACAAGCCTTTAATTTCATCGTCATTCTTTTCCTTTTCCTTTTCGTTTTGGTTTTGTTAAGTTTCTGAGGGGCAGTAATTCCAGATCCTGTCCTCTTCAGCATTCCCTGTGTTTCTGATCCCACATCCAAGGATGTAATTCAAATCAGAATGGAAAGACATTAATGCAGCTTTTTGCCAAATGCATGTGGATTCTGTCAGCGTTTAATTTCAGTTTTGAAGGCAAGACTAATGGTTGATCTGGTTTTGATTGAGAAGAACAATGGAGATTTTTAGGGGTCTCTGCTTAAATGTTTATAGTTATTAGACTGAGAAAACACCGTGTAAACTTCTGGGGGGAGGGGGCAGAAATGACCTTTTAGATAAATATACCTGCTGATAGAAGACTATAATTTTGTTCTGATTTAGTTGAGGCTTTCCCATTCCCTCTTACAAAAAAAGGTTTTTTTTGTTTTTTGTTTGTTTAAAAAAACTAATATAGGAAGTCTATTTTTCTTCGATTCTTCACAAATACCTTTCCCCCCCTTTTGGATGAGTCCCAGATTTTCAGCAAAATGATTTAATCTAAGGATTAATTTTAAACACATGCCAAAGACTGCTCATGCCCTCTACACATGCACCAAATCCTCTCTGGAATTAAGTCCATATGTGTTGGGGTTCAGGATTAGATTCCCTGGTTGGATGCAAATCTGGGCCACTTCATGAATGGGGAACTTGTGGCCCTTCAGATGTTATTCAGCTGAGTGTCTCATGATCATACCTAGGGCTACAGCTGATGGGAGCAAGAGTCCATCAACATCTGGAGTGGCCACAGCTCCCCCACTCCTTGTCCGTGTTGTTAATAGAACTGGTTCTTAGTCTGCCATTTTCTGGGGAGAGAATCCATAGCTTTCATCAGTTTCTCAAAGAAATCAATGACCCAATAAAAGCTGAGAATGGCTGGACTTGAAAATCTTATGCAATTTCAATTTGGCCTTCTCTCTTGTGGCCTTTTAGCAGTCCTTAACAATTTATTTATTTTCTACTCAGCTTTTTATAGACTGTGTTGCTGGTTCTCATTTATATAATTTTAATCAGATGCTAGTTTTATTACATGCTATCTTATTCCATTGTTGTATTATGCTTTGCAAAGTTTTCCTTGCAAGCCTCTTCCTGTGATGGCTAGGGTGGTCATTTGTCCTGCCTTGCAGAGGAAAGTCTTCTGTTTGAAAGCATCTCTGTCTGAAAGACTCTCCTCCAGCCAAGTGTTGTGTAAAGATAAAGGGGTAGTTTCCAACTAAGTTCTGTTCAGAGCAGACCCACTGAATTAATGAATCCAAGTTAGTTATGGCCATTTGTTTTGATGGATTATATCCAACATTAGTCCTACTCAGAGTAGGCCCATTGAAGTTAATATATGTGACCAACTTCTGTCCATTACTTCCAGTCTGCTCTGACTAGGGCTTAGTTGGATACAACTCAATGAGTCTACCCTGAGTAGCACCATCACTGGATATAATCCAGAATCTTTCAGCCATAAAATTCTTGGGTAGGCAAGAATGTTTTCAGCTTCTCCTGAATGTCAGTGATGAACAGAAAGGTCATTCCAGTAATAAGGAATTATCCTTATGAAGACCCTGTCGTGGGTGAATACCAACCTGGCAGTCCCCAGTGGTGTCACTGCCAATAGGACCTTCCCTGCCAATTGTGGGGCCTGAGATAGTTAATACTGGAGAAGGTATTCTTTTAGGTTTTGGGTCCCAGTACCATTTAAGGCTTTGTGTGCTATTTCTAACACATTGAACTGAGCCAAAGTAGCTAATTGATAGCCACTTCTGATGAAAAGCATTACATAAACACACTAAATAAATGGATAAAGCATTAATAATTATGTTGCTGTTACTGTATTCATTTATACACTGCTTAATGCCAAAATAGGCTTCTTAGCAGTTTACAAAGTAAAAATATAATAATTACTGCCTCTTTCAGTTGCTCTGAAACTACCTAGAAGGAAGCAGGGGGATAAGGAAAAACTTCTGAAAGCTAAGATAAACAAGAAGGAAAAGAGCAAGAGGAGAGGAACATGAGGTGGAGGGATGGGGCAGTTTCAGGAGTTGTTGTGGGCCACATGCCACCTACCTGTGACCTGGAGGACCAGAATCTTAGGTATATGTTTACACCAGTCTTATATCTCCCAAAAGATTTTGCCACTGAAACAGTTTGTTAACTATGGACTAGTTCGATCACATAGCAAGGAACACATCATAACCTTTTAAATATATTTCTGGAAGTTGGTGCAATTCTTGGAGGGCCTCCTGGCTGCTGATGGGTCATTTCCTGGCCCAGGGCCGCCATTTCTCTTGTTCATCTGTGACTGCCACTGTCAGCTAACAGAGGTTTCACAGGCTTCAACTAATTGGTGCAATGTTGCCTCTGGGGTATTGCACCTAGGAGGTAGGAACAGGTAGAACTTGTTCACAGTCATATCCTGAATGCAAACAGAAAGATGTTCACAGTGTGAGGTCAGTGGTTGATAAAATGGACAGTGAAGGGATTAGTTCAGTTTACACTTTGAAGAGGACTGCTGTGTTGGGCATGGCGGAGTGCAGCTGCATTAAAGTTACAGCATTTCAGTTGCTGCTATAGTCATTGGCAACATTAGGTGTACCTCATCAGGGTGTTTGGCCTTTGCATCCTGTGGTTTTTCCAGTATTTTGTACTATATAGTACAGTGCAATCACATCTTAGGTGCAATGAATTTCTGCGATTTCAACTTTGTGTGGTTGAAAGCTGTCCAATTAAACCCCCACAAAATAAGCTATCTGATTAAAACACTTGGATGCAAGGGTGAGAGCTTAAAAGCTCCTTTCGCACCAAGTTTTTCCAGCACAGGAAGAGCTTTGAATCTCTCCCCCTTGTTTACTGGGCTCAGGGATGCTCTTGCATTTAATCACCACCACAACAATCCTGTTAGGAGATAAGTTAGGCTGAGAGGCAGTGACTGGTCCAAGGTGAAAGCGTCGTGGCCAAGTGTGGATTTGAACCCCGGTCTCCCAGGACCTAGTTCAATACTCTAACCACTGCGCCTAACTGATGCTAGTTCAGTTAAAATGCCTATTGCCTGCTTGGAGAGGAAAATAGTTGTTGTCATCCATCTGGCTTGAGAGACAATGGAGTGTTCCTCCAAAGGTGAAGTCAAACTGCTGTATTAGCACCACCAAAGGGACCTCCCTGGGGCACAAGCCTGAGCAGTGGGTATGGAGGTCCTCAGCTCACCTCTTGGCCTTGCTGATGTGGTCCAAATGAAAGCAGAGCAATACATCTGGTGCCACCTTGGCTGCAGGAGTTGCCAGAAGGAGGTGTACAAAGCACCTTCCAATCATCTTAGGAACCCCTAAGGTTTACTCCTTAGCCCTTTCTTCTCCCGAAGACATTCCACAAAGCAGTGGAGGTTTAGAATCAGAGTTTTCTTTCTCCTGGATGGACTACCTTCCCAGGCTGATGAGCCCCATCTGCCCCTCAATTCCTTATACAGCACATGCAGAAACCACCTTCTTGACTGCTAGACCACCTCTTGGTTTTCATCTGCTCAATCCGCTGCAGCCTGTCTTTGCATGCAGGGGAAGTCTGTAACTCACCTGGGATTGGAGAGCCATCACTTCGTTTAGCTGGCCACTTGAAGCCATTCCTGGGGTGTGTCTGCTGCCACATGCTAACAGGACAGCTTCTAGGAGCCACAGGTGAGCGCTGAGTGCAGGGCAGGGACCAAAGGAGGGCAAACTACCTTAGAAAAGGAGCATAACTGACCCCCACCAGAGATACTACCCCTCCCCGAACACTCCAAAGGGAAATAGTAAATAAGTAAGTAATATATTGAAAGGGGCAGGAAGAAGGACTTAGGACTATCATGTGTGTGATGATATGCCTTTCGTGCTTTATCAGTGGCATGGTAATGCCAAATGAGACACAGAATTGTTGGGACTTTCCAGCCCTTCCTTACCCTGTGTGTTAGATTGCTGGATTCCCTCTGATAATTGAGAACCAGTTATCTTAAAGGGATGGGGGTAGGCAGCTTCAGATTTTGTGTGACAGGAGGTAGCTGCTGCCCCACCACCTGGAGCCAAGTCATCAGTCCCACCTGCCAGTTAAAACAAACAAATAAGTAAATAAAGTGCAGGATCTCTGCATTTACAACTGCCTCCTGTCCACCAAGCTTTCAGCTGTTTGGGCTCCTGCTGCGATCTTGCCATCACAGATTGGCCAGGAGTTCCTGCCTTGCTTTAAAAAAATAAATAAAACAAAAAAGGACATTGACAGGGTTTTGCTTGCTGTAGCAGTTTGGCTGTCTTCCCCGCTGCACATCTTATGCAGTTACACTACCGCTCTGTGTGACTCTTCCTCTCTCTCATACTGCACTCACTTTGGTCAGTGTTGGCTCTCAGTTTTGTTGGCTCCAAGTCTGCATCACGATTATCACGTTTGGCTCCAGTTTTCTTTCCTCCTTCCCCTCTCCCATTTCCTTGCTGGCCCACCTCTCTCTCCTCTCCTCTCCTCCTTTCCTCCCGGCTGATTTGCATGTTACAGTCAGCTGCTGATCTGTCTACTTAAGAGCTTGCATGAGTGGGCTGCTTGCATGAGCTGTACTGTGTGTGGGAGGAAAAGGAAGCTGAACCAGGGATTTCCATTTCCAAGTGCTCCCAACCCCACTATTCACAGAAGTCTGGTGTTGCACAATCACACCCGTCTTGCATGTGTGTCTTTCATGTGGTGTGTAGTGGTTCAGAGTGTTGTACTAGGACCAGGGAATTTCAGGTTCAAATCCCTGCATAGCCAAGAACCTTACTGGGTAGTATGGGGCCAGTCTCAAACTCTCAGCCTACCCTACCACACAGGGCTGAAAGAAGAACTAATTAAAGGAGTAGTAAGATAAAAATTATAGGGTTGTACCCAACTAAATTCTGTTCAGACTCATTAAAGTTAATGTACCTAAGTTAGTAATATACATCAGTTTCAATGGGTATACTCTTGAGTAGGAGAACATTGGATACCACCCATAATTAAATATTGACCATTATAATATACAGTGGTACCTCGGGTTAAGAACTTAATTCGTTCCGGAGGTCCATTCTTAACCTGAAACTGTTCTTAACCTGAGGTACCACTTTAGCTAATGGGGCCTCCTCCTGCTGCCGCTCCGCCGGAGCATGATTTCTGTTCTCATCCTGAAGCAATGTTCTTGACCTGAGGTACTGTTTTTGGGTTAGTGGAGTCTGTAACCTGAAGCGTCTGTAACTTGAGGTACCACTGTATATATAATAAATTCATGTCGACCGGAGTTTATGAATTCACAAATGTATAGTTTATAAAATTCAGGGAATCCTCATTAAAACTTATGCATGAGTGGCAGTATACCCTGGTGAGGCCATCCTGAATATCTAAGGAAGTCAATCCTGCTGCCTAGGCTAAGTGATCCAGTACCCAACTGGGAATAGGGCTGTGCAGCCAATGCAGGATTAACCCCTGTCCTCCCGCTTCTGCTGGGTGGAAATGGCTTGATGGGCCAAGAGTGGCCTGTGGACTAGAGGTTCCCCACCTCAGGTCTGCCTAGCAGTCCATTGTGGCTCCTGTAACAGGCAACCAAACACTCACACAAAGGTCCCTTCCTTTCCCATCATGTGCTGCCTTATCCGTTTTAATTGCAGGTGCCAGGGATTAAATTTATGAAATTTTCAGGCAAACTATGCATGGCCAATGGTCAGAGATGTCGGAGCTTGTCCTCCAACAGCATCTGGAGGAGTGCCAGGTTGGGGTAGAGGGCCATAATCTGTGTTAAAATGTGATTTTTAAAAAAATAAATAAATCAGGTAATTCTCTCCCAGAGAGGCCTGCCCTTCAGGAGATAGGTGAAGTCCACTCTGATCAGTTCTTGACGTTTTGGGTTGCTACTTGATTCTGCTCCCCCCCCCTTCTTTTCCCTTCTTATTCAAGTGTTTGCAGGTTTCTTTGCTGCCTCTTTCTTTAATTTGTAGTCTTTAAAATGATGTACTAATGTTAAGCTTGCCCTCCTTTTCACGTGGCATTGGTTTTAACCTGGTTGGCCACTGCGGGTGACTCATGGAGGCAGAAGGGCAAGATGTAAAGCATTTTGGGCCCTCTAGAGTGTCAGTATTTTATTGGGTGGGGGGAATTCAACCACATATTGGTACGTTGGCTTTAGTGAAATTAAAGTGGATTCATTGCCATTCAGCAACAAATCCACTTTTTAAAAAAGGAGCAGGTATGTGTGTGTGTGCGCGCGCGCTTGCGCGCTTTGGAAAGTGACAGAGAAATGCACTGAATAGCATGGAATGAATGAATGACTAGCATGAAGACATTTAACCCTCCCACCTAAGCAAAGCAGGATGAATTGCAGGATGTGTGCTGCTTGTAAACAAATCAGAGTGGATGTTCAATTAAGATCTGCCACATAAGTGTTGCAGAAGCAAATCAAGTGACTGCTGAAAAAAATAGATTATCTGGCAGAGCCCCTAAACAAATGTCCTCAGCTCTATTTTGATCATGGGATAAGCCCAAGGTTCCTCACTGTCTTTTTGAAAGATTCTTACAAGAGAATACTTTTAACTTGACTTGGCTACTCTCCTTTAAAATTCTCTATTTGAGGGTTAGAAAGATTTTGCCATTTGTAGCTTGAGAGAGACACCTGCTGTTCATTCCTCGTGTACAACTTTCTTCTTCCTCTCCCCCGTCCCCACTTTTTAAAGTGTTGTATATTTATGTATATTCATGTGTGCCTGTGTGTGTTTTTCCCTAGGGTGCTCGAGGTCCTGATGGACTAGTGGGTGAACCAGGGCCGCAAGGTGCTAAGGTGAGCCCCCCACCAGCTCCAGAGAATGTTAATTGTGGCTAGATTATTTTGGGGCATTGCACTGTGTCCATTGCACTGTGGGAAACTAAGGAGCTGGCATTCCTGACCCTGCACTCTGTGAATGTTTCGTAGCCTTGCAAGGCAGATGCTGAACCAGTTTTAGTTGGATTTGTGTGACCCTTTCAGTTTGTGATGAAGATTAAGACGTGTATGGTCTCAAGCATATGTTGAAGTTCTGCCCACTACTTTTAATGGTTCCTTAGTGGTGAAATAAACATAGTGTACACGTGCTCAAAAACACTCTCTTCTGTTTGTTATTTCTCATTACTGTTTGCCAAAGTGCATAATTACCTGGTTTGGAATATGGATTTTTCTGGCCCTTAATGTTAAGAAGCATTATTAATTGAGCGTCATTTCTCAGAGAAGTTCTTTTCTGGCCCTTGTATTCATGACCCTAGAAATGTTTATTTTTTTCAGTGAAATTCTGGCCACTTTACCGTAGCTCAGGCAGGCAAGCTTTTTCTAATAGTCTTCCAAGAAAGAGTTCAAATACCAATCCAGTTCAGGATAAGACCGAAGGGAGTTCACCAATCACCACTTCAAATATGCCAGAGCATATTCTTATTTTCATGTTATTTATTAATTACAGCCCGCCTTTCCTCCAAGCAGCTCAAGTTACAATATTCACCCCCTCTCCATTTTATTTTCATAATGATCCTGTGAGAGACAGCTATTGGGTCAAGCTCATCCAGGGAGTGGGATTTGAAGCCTCGTCTCCCTTGTCCTAGTCTGACACTCCAGCTGCTGACTCACATATATATGTGTGGAGTTATATTTTGGGCAATGAATGTAAGTTCATCATCATCATCATTACATTTTAATAGCAAGAAGAAAAGCAAAGAAAGAAAAAAAAGCCACAGAGAAAAATGCTCACACCATCAGTTCACTTTAAGGATGCAGTAATCATCTTCCCAGGGACGCGGGTGGCGCTGTGGGTTAAACCACAGAGCCTAGGACTTGCCGATCAGAAGGTCGGCGGTTCGAATCCCTGTGACGGGGTGAGTTCCCATTGCTCGGTCCCAGCTCCGGCCAACCTAGCAGTTCAAAAGCACGTCAAAGTGCAAGTAGATAAAGAGGTACCACTCTGCTGGGAAGGTAAACAGCATTTCCGTGCACTGCTGTGGTTCGCCAGAAGCAGCTTAGTCAAGCTGGCCACATGACTCGGAAGCTGTATGCCGGCTCCCTCAGCCAATAAAGCGGGATGAGCACTGCAACCCCAGAGTCGGCCACGACTGGACCTAATGGTCAGGGGTCCCTTTACCTTTAATCATCTTCACATCCCCCTTAAATTAAGTACATTAGTCAATATAAATAATCCAGATGTCCTAATAGATATCCACTGATGCTTCTGGGAAATACGTTCAAATGTAGCAAGGGTAGTGAGTTCCTCAAAGCATTGCATGCTCATCCTTCCAGGCTTGAAATATAAGCCTCTAAACAAGCACAAGTCCTCACAAATTCTACTTCTGTTGTCCTGCCATTGATAGGAATACAAGTTGTGAATGGGCAAATGTATGATTATAAGTACATGCATACATACATAATTTGATTTGCATGCCTTTCCAGGGACTCAGCTATACAGCTGCAAATAAAGCGTTTTAAGTGTGTTTTAAGTTCAATATACAATGTGACACTAGATGGGGACGGTGAGTCTTATGGAAAATTCAATGTACAGTAGTACCTCTGGTTAAGTACTTAATTCGTTCCGGAGGTCCGTTCTTAAACTGAAACTGTTCTAAACCTGAAGCACCACTTTAGCTAATGGGGCTTCCTGCTGCCGCTGCGCCGCCAGAACACAATTTCTGTTCTTATCCTGAAGCAAAGTTCTTAACCTGGAGCACTATTTCTGGGTTAGCGGAGTCTGTAACCTGAAGCGTATGTAACCTGAAGCGTATGTAACCTGAGGTGCCACTGTATTTTTAAAAATGCTTTTTAAAAAAGCATTTTCAGAATGGTTTTTATATGTGTGTAGATTCCACCCAAGATTCAAACCATGCTCAGTGGCTTGCAAGATGGGAAAAAAATACACAACTTCAACGTAACAAAAGTAGTCATAGACAATAAATAAAACATTCAAAAAATACACAACCAAATCACACTATTTCAACATAAATCACAAGATCTAAAATAAAGATACAAAAAAGCCCCATGCATCAACAATACCCCTTCCACCCCTGCACAAGAGTCTGTTCATCAGCCTCAGCTTCTGCAGCTGGAGTCAGTCAGGGTCCCACACTCCCAGGCCAGATGTGGAAAGGTACGAAAGGCAATGAGCAAGTCTTCCAAGAGTCACAGCCAAGATGGTCTCCTTGCATGGGACTGGTAAAACAACAACAACAACAACAACAACAACAACAACAACAACAATCTATTTATACCCCACCCATCTGGCTGAGTTTCCCCAGCCAATCTGGGTGGCTCCCAATCGAGTGTTAAAAACAATAGAGCATTAAATATTAAAAACTTCCCTAAACAGGGCTGCCCTCAGATGTCTTTTACAAATAGGATAGCTGCTTATCTCCTTCACATCTGAAGGGAGGGCGTTCCACAGGGCGGGCGCCACTACCGAGAAGGCCCTCTGTCTGGTTCCCTGTAACCTCACTTCTCACAATGAGGGCACCGCCAGGAGGCCCTCAGTGCTGGATCTCAGTGCTTAACGATGGGGGTGGAGACGGTCCTTCAGGTATACTGGGCCGAGGCTGTTTATATCTAGAACCCACGGACAAGCAACCTATTGTGATGTAAAGAGTTGGCTGAAAGCTGAGGTTTTAAATTGGGTCAGAACTTTAGAATATTCATGCTAGCTCATCTGCTGAACAGGGGAGTCTCCCAGGCTGGCAGAAGTTTGACTTTGAAGCTTTCAGGGTTTGGCATCCTTTCCAGAGCTAAATCAAGTTAAATATCAGGGTGAAGGGTCAAAAGACAAAAAAAGTGGTGTTTCCCCCAGGATTTTTCCATCCCCTTCCCATTCTGATGTTTAACTCACACCTTTTCTGCACTGTGTTTTTACAGTCTTGACTAGGATGGGGAAGAAATTTGATTCTGTCTGCATTTAAGAGGCAAACGTACCTCATTATCTTTATTTAGACTTCATCTGAATTCAGTATATACCTTACTTATTTGCATAGATATGATCTCCGTGAATTCATGGTGGCTAAAATATTGCCAAAGCAACCAAAGGCAAAGCCTTTTTATTTTGGAGTCAACAGAATGTTCACACATGGCTAAAAATAATCCATCTGTGCAGAAAGTCAGAACAGTTCTTATCATGAGAGAGCTTTCAAAGGGCTCTTGGAAACCAGGACTCTTGATATAATACCCTGAGGGTTTGCAGAGTTTGGCTCTGGCAGCACACAGCAGGGCAGGATTTTTCAAAGCCACATCAGAGCCCTCTTCCACCCCACTGGGAACCATTTGGCCCAATCCTCTGGTGTAGCTAAAGGCTCCTCATTCACACTTCCAGTCGCCCCACCATTTTCTCCTGGGAAAACTTGCTGTTTACCTCTGGATTGAAGCAAACGTCAATCAGGATTTCTCCAGATTGGTATGCTCCAATTTGGCCTTAAAGAGTAGGTTTCCCAGGGGAAAGCAAGAGGGCAAAGGCAAAACCACTTGGGCCCAAGCAGAAAACCACTTGGACCTGTGCTTTCTAAGCAAGGGGCAAGTGGAGGTGTGGATGAGCCTTAAGTCAAAGCATTTTTTCCCTTGCCTACCTATGCTGCCAATTCCTCCCCCTTCTTCAGTTGATTCCCTGTTTTAGGCAGTAAGCCTCGTGGGGGCAAGGACCTCTCCTATCTGTTCTTTTGTAAGGTACCATGCACATAAAGATAAAGGTAAAGGACCCCTGACCATTAGGTCCAGTCGTGGCTGACTCTGGGGTTGTGGTGCTCATCTCGTTTTATTGGCCGAGGGAGCCGGCGTACAGCTTCCGGGTCATGTGGCCAGCATGACTAAGCCACTTCTGGCGAACCAGAACAGCGCATGGAAACGCCATTTACCTTCCCGCCGGAGCAGTACCTATTTATCTACTTGCACTTTGATGTGCTTTTGAACTGCTAGGTTGGCAGGAGCAGGGACCAAGCAACGGGAGCTCACCCCGTCGTGGGGGTGTGAACCGCTGACCTTCTGATCAGCAAGCCCTAGGCTCTGTGGTTTAACCCACAGTGCCATCTGCGTCCCATGCGCATAGATGGCACTATATACCTGTAAGATTTTCTCACTCCAACTGATCACTGTGCTCTTCAGGTGAGGACCTCCTGCAAATGCCATCTTATCAGCTGGTCTGTTCCACAGAATATAGGAATCAGGCATCTATCTTTTAGAGTTCCCTTAAATATTAGATGCTCAGGGACTTTGTGTTGCCTGCTAAAGACCTTCCTCCTCCAACAAGCCTTTTAAGGAGAGATATTTCCCAGTCCACCTCTGTGTTTCCTGCCCTGGGCTCCTTCAGGAGCAAGGATGGGAGAGAATAACAGTAATAATAAAAATAATATTAATAAACTTCCTTTCTTCCTTCTAACAGGGCCTTCCAGGACATTCAGGGAAACAAGGACCAGATGGGCAGCAGGTAAGTCAGTTAAACTTTGAAGTGTCTGAAAGGGAGGTGCACATTAATTCCATTCTGCAAAATTGAATTTGGGCTGTTTTTAACTCAGCTCTAGTTTTAGTAGGACTCCCTGAACTATATTATGTCTAAAAAAGAAAATGAACAATAGCAACAAAACGATTCCCCCATCCCCATGCTCCAGAACCTAACAACAGTTTATGGGCCACAGTGCAATGCAGATCTGAGTCTGTTGAATTTTGTGGTGCATAAATGCATAGGCGCATTTTAGCAGAGTGGCCTTGCCCCAGTAGAACTGCACTCCCCCTGATTGGGCCAGATGCACCATCTTCTCTGTAGGATCATAGAAGAAAATGATCCGGCCAGTTTTCAACATAAACTAGCTGTGCACAGGGCTCTTTAACTGACAACAGTAACATCACAAACCCACTTTTCCCAGTGCTGCTTTCCATAACACAGACTAGGGTTTTACTGTGGGGGTGGAGTGAATAATGTACTGCGAAACACTCTTTTAATTGGACAAACTTGTAAGGAGCTTGAGGGCAGGATGCAAAGAGGAAGACAGCTTGCCAGAACTCTGGATTGGGACTGCGAAGGAGGAAAGCAGCCTTAGATTTGGAGTCAAACACATGTTATTTGGGGCGCTTTCAGACGATTGCTATTTTCAAGTGGGATCGAAACACATACTGGCAAATTCAGGTAACACCACTAAGGCTGGTTGGATGGGTCTTGGGCAACAAGCCCACTCTCCCCCCCCCCCCCCAATATCAGACTTATTGTGGTAAGGAAAGTGATGGGATAATTCCTTTGGAAACTATGAGATAACAATTGCTTGCATTGTAGTTCATTGCATTTTTTGCCTAACCTTCCTGAAAAAAAATATCAGGATGAATGCTCAATAAACAGATCTTTTGGAAGCTACTGTAAAGAGTGAATTGTGGGGTGGGAGCCAAGCTTCCCCCACAAAAGAGTGGGGAAACGCACTGACTACTGTTACCTATCTATGCACACATTACCTATCCTAGGTAAGGTACCCATGCCAGTAACGAGAAACTGATATGTAAATGGTTCTCTCCTTAAGTTTATACATAGGAGAAAGAACAGGCAATTCTTTCCTAAAGGATTCATACTAGTTATTTTATCCCCCCTCCCCCCCAAAAAAAAACCACAACAGGAGGTTAACCACAAGCCTAGTTATATCATAGAGGATCCTTCTCTCAACAGGCTTCTCAGCAAACTGTAGCACAAGATGGACTTAAGACAAAAATGTGTGCAGGCTCTGGGAGGCAGGGGAGTGTGTGAAATACAGGCCCCAGACACAAATTCACCTCTGGAAAAATTAAGATGGCAAGTGGCCCGAGTCTCACCAGCAATGTGCTTAGCACCATTCCCAGGCACTCTCTAAGGCAGCCCTCACTGATCTAGTGCTTTCCAGCTGTTTTGGACTACAACTCCCATCCGTTCCAGCCAACAACACTGGGGGTGATGGGAGTTGTAGTCTGTAACAGCTAGAGGGCATCATATTGGTGAAGATTGTGGTTAGCAAATGGTGTAGTTTTTGCTTTGCTTTGCTTTGCTTTGCTTTTCAAAAATGGTTAAAACGGAGGAAGGACCAGCCTTCAACACAGGAATTCTGGAACCTGTAGTGCTCCATGTATTGCTGGACTGTAACTCCCCTTACCACTGTCCCATGACCTACATTGGTTGGGGCTGGTGGGAGCTGGAGTCTAGCAATATCTGGAGGGCCACAGATTCCCCAAGCCCTTCTCTGAACAGCCACCCCACCTGGATTGTCCCTGAAGTGTAGTAAGCATCCTTTATCTTCCACTATGCTTTTGCTGCCAGCTTACCAAGGCATCTTTTTGTTTGGATTCATACTCATAACTGTAACTGTGTTTTCAGGGAAAGATAGGAGAGACTGGTGAGATGGGATCTCGTGGCTTCCCTGTAAGTTCATGCTGCATCCTGTTTTATAGCAAACTTGTGTTTCTTTACTTAATAATTTTCTCTGTTTATTTTGAGATGCACAACAAGCATCTCAGCAATGTATGGAAAGTAAAGTGTAAGAGCTGAAGTACAAACAACATAATAAGCATTATAAATACTGACTCTGTGACAGTCTCAAAGCTTATGGGCATGGCTTCTCGAGGCATTATCTTAATGCCCAGGCAGATTCATATAAAGGACTAAAACTGCAATACCTGGAGGACCGCCTCTCTCTAGATGAACCAACTGGATGCTAAATAAATAAAAAAAATCCTTCCAGTAGCACCTTAGAGCAGTGTTTCCCAACCACTGTTCCGCGGCACACTAGTGTGCCGCAAGATGTTGCCTGGTGTGCCGCGGGAAAAATTAAAAAATTTGAAAGATTTTTTTTTAAAAGTCAAATTTTCGATTGGGGCGCCGTCACTAGATGACCCCTGGGGTTCCCTCCCTCCCTCCCGCTCTGCGCCTCCCTCCTCCTTCTCTTCCTCCGGGGAGGCCCTTCCTGGCTCTCGGCCAAGGCTTGGCGGCTGCCACTCACTCACTCGCTCGCCCACCCGTCCCTCCATCCCTGCACCCGGCTTCTCCCCCTCCGTCCCCGGCGCGGGGGCTGCCGGGATCCGTAGTCCCCTCACCCTTGGGCTCCGCGCCCGCGCAGGGTGCGCAAACTATGTTTCCCAGCGTGGCCTGGGGGGCCGGGCGTTTTGTTTGAAGCGCTCTTCTCCCGGCCATGGAATGAGCGCAGCGGCGGCAGCCGGGCGGGCAGGGGCTCTTCTGCGCAGACCCCGCGCAGCCTGCCTGCGCCTCCGCGGAGATCGGGCGGCAGGATGGAGCCCGGGGATCCCCGCGGAGGCGGAGCGGCGGAGGCGGAGGCTGCCCCCCAGGTAGGGCTGCGTCGGGGTTTTTTTATTTTTGCAATGCTGCATCCGCGCCGGAGGGGACGCATCGGACCGCGGGGAGACCCCTTGGCGGGCGTGCAAGGCAATGCATGCGTGCATGCGTTGCATGGAGTGCAGTGCAATGCATTGGCAACGCGGCGCCCTGCATGCATGCATGCAACTTCCACCGGCACTCCGGACTTGGCAGGTGAGGGGGGTCCCCAGTGGGCAGCAGAGAGAGCCGGGAGGGCGAAGGGGAGCCGGGGGGGAGCAGCGCTGCTTCCCGAGCCGAGCCCGGGGGGAAACTTCGGCGTCGTTGCGCTGGGTGTTGGAAGCGGAGGCTGGCGGGGGCCCCTCACCTGCAAAACCTGGTCGCCTCTCATTTATTTTGTGCATTGCATTCATCGCCCGCTTTCTCCTCCAAGGAGCTCCCGGGGGCGCGCGTGGTTCTCCCCGTGTTATCCTTGCAACAACAGCCCTGCGAGGTGGGTCAGGCGAGTGGCCCAAGGGAGCACCCAGGGATTGTCCTGGCCAGGTGGGGTGATTTGAACCCTGCTCTCTGCCCGGTCTTCGTCCTCATTTAGCCCCCACATGTGCATGACTGTGCATGACTGAGGTTTTCCCCCCTCGTCTTGGCTATGGTGTGAGTCTGTGCTGTTAATTAATGGGGTTCTGCCTTCGGAGAAGATGAGCCAGCCCTCAAGGAGGTGATTATGTAATTTGCTAGCAATTCATGTCCCTCCCGGCGTGACGCTGCGCGCTGACGTCACGGGGCTGTAATGGTGGTGTGCCTCGAGATTTTTTTCATGAAACAAGTGTGCCTTTGCCCAAAAAAGGTTGGGAAACACTGCCTTAGAGACCAACTAAGTTTGTTATTGGTATGAGCTTTCGTGTATCTGAAGAAGTGTGCATACACACAAAAGCTCATACCAATAACAAACTTAGTTGGTCTCTAAGGTGCTACTGGAAGGATTTTTTTAAATTTTGTTTTAACTATGGCAGACCAACATGGCTACTTACCTGTATCTACAACTGGGTCCTGCAATCATCATCTGAGGCCCATCTTTGTGCTCCTCCTCCACAAGAGGTCTGGAGGGAGGCAACATGAGAATCTGCCTTTTCTGCAGTGGCTCCAATTTGGAGAATGCTGCCCCCTGGGAAGGTCACCTGACACCTTCTCCCTACATCTTTAGGCCCCAGGCAAAAATGTTTCTCTGTATCCAGGCCTCTGGTTGACTAGCATGTCATTGGTTCGTTTTTGTTTTTATTACGTATTTTGTGTTTTCATTTTGTGTTTTTATGTTGTGAACCACCCTGTGATAATACAAGATCACGTTCTATTCCCTTCTGTCATTCCCTCATTTTTGCCCAAAGTCAGTAAGTTTCAACATACCTGCTGTTTCACAAATTAATCTTAACACAACCATTCTTTAGCAGGTGGATGCTTACAATTATATGCCCAGGACCATTGATGCCTTTACACAACGCATAATTAATTATGCAAATTTGTTGCTGCAAGAAGTGGTGGTGGTTGCTGGCTTAGGTAGCTTTAAAAGGGAGTGCTGGTCGTGATTATTGCGTTTGTATTTATTCTTGTTCATTGTAAAATTCACTGCCTCTTGTCCCAGGGTGGGTTACATAAACATATTACATATATATATATATATATTAGCCTGGAGAAGACAAGACTGAGAGGTGGTATGATAGCCATCTTCTAATACCTGAAGGGCTGCCAGATGGAGGATGAGAGCCAGTGGTCATTACAATGGTTAGAGCGCTGGACTAGGACCTGGGGGATCAAGGGTTCAAATTCCCACTCAACCATGAAGCTCACTGGGTGACCTTGGGCCAACCACTGTCTCTCAGCTTAACCTACCTCTCAGCGTTGTTGTGAAGATAAAATGGGGAGGATGAGACATATGTACCCCACCTTGAGCTCCTGGGAGGAAAGGTGGGGTATAAATTGAATAGGATAATAATAATAATAATAATAATAATAATAATAATAATAGCCAGTGTGGTGTAGTGGTTAAGAGCGGTAGTCACGTAATCTGGGTAACCGGGTTCGCGTCTCCGCTCCTCCACATGCAGCTGCTGGGTGACCTTGGGCCAGTCACACTTCTTTGAAGTCTCTCAGCCCCACTCACCTCACAGAGTGTTTGTTGTGGGGGAGGAAGGGAAAGGAGATTGTTAGCCGCTTTGAGACTCCTGAAGGGGAGTGAAAGGCGGGATATCAAATCCAAACTCTTCTTCTTCTTCTTATTATTATTATTTCTATTTATACCCTGCCCTCCCTGGGCAGAGCCGGGCTCAGGGCAGCTAACACGAAAAAAATCACAGTAAAAACATAATGGGGGAAAGAGAGGGGGGGACAACCAATTTAAAATACAGGTTAAAATGCAATTTAAAATGCAGCCTCATTTTAAAGTAGCCAATAAATCAAGACCATAAGGGGAAGGAAACATAAGGGTCAGACCTAGTCTAAACCAAAGGCCAGGCAGAACAGCTCTGTCTTGCAGGCCCTGCAGAAAGATGTCAAGTTCCACAGGGCCCTAGTCCCTTGTGACAGAGCGTTCCACCACGTTGGTGCCAGTGCTGAAAAGGCCCCAGCCCTAGTTGAAACTAATCTAACCTCCTTGGGGCTCAGGACCTCCAAAGTGTTATTATTTGTAGACCTTAAGGTCCTCTGCGGGGCATACCAGGAGAGGCGGTCCCATAGGTATGAGGGTCCTAGGCCGCATAGGGCTTTAAAGGTCAAAACCAGCACCTTAAACCTGACCCTGTCCTCCACCGGGAGCCAGTGCAGCTGGTAAAGCACTGGATGAATGTGATCCCGTGGCAAGGACCCCATAAGGAGCCTTGCTATGGCATTCTGCACCCGCTGGAGTTTCTGGGTCAGCTTCAAGCGCAGCCCCACATAGAGCGAGTTGCAATAATCAAGCTTGGAGCAAGCTTGTTTTTCTGCTTCTGCAGAGGATGGCGCCCAAGCCAATGGATTCCAAATTACAAAAAAAGAAGATTCTGACTAAACATTAGGAATAACTTTCTGACGGAAAGAGCTGTTTGACAGTGGAACAGACTCCCAAGGGTGTGATGGACTTTCCTCTCTTGGAGGTTTTTAAGCAGAGGTTGGAGGGCCATCTGTCAGGGATGCTTTAGATGAGATTCCTGCATTGCAGGGCGTTGGACTAGATGGCCCTTGGCATCCCTTCCAACCCTACAGTCCTATCATGCTATTAAAATACAGAACCTGAAATCACAGTAATAGAAGAATGAAAGCAGCAGCACCTCTGTTTAAATATAGACGCTCTGGGTTCAAAAGCAATGTAACACTTGCTGGTACGCCAGGAGAGGGCTGGTGTGACCTGATTGTGAGCTTCCCAGATGCATCTGGGATGTGTGAAACATAGACCATGGAGAAGGTTTGTTTTCTGTTGCTCCATAAGGTTGGAGCAGAATCAGCGACTGATTACAAGAAAGGTTATTTCAGCTAAACATTAGGAAGAACTTCCTGATGGTACAAGCTGTTTGACAGTGAAACACTTCCTTGGAAGATGATGGATTCTCCTTCATTAGAGATTTCTAAACAGAGGCTGGATCTCCCCACCCCAATCAAGAACATTTCATGTATTAGTAGGAAATAAGGAGTAGGTGACCTTCCGGGATCCCTACCAACCTTAGTAAATCTGTCTAGATAGACCTTTGGCCTGACCTTGCAACCACTAGTGGCGAGGAATATTTGTGGGCCTTACTGTCCTTGGACTCTCATCAACTCCAGCCAGCATGGCCAAAGGTCAGGGATGACATGGTTGCTGTCCAACAGCATCTGGAGGTCCACAGGTTCTCCTGCACTAGGGGATTATGAGTTGATGTTGATGTTGGTTTTGTTTTTTCCTAAATGGAACGATATATGTGCCCTGATAGAATATCTAACAGGTTAAATTAAATGTCTTCATTGGTCATACCATTTCTCTGGAATTGGGTCAGTTGCCATCCCAGAGAGTGAGGCACTAGGTCATTTCTCCTTCCTAGTTCTGAATCACCTTCTTGCTCCTTTTATGAAGTATTTGCAAGGTGCTAATGAGTGACTAAGAGGTGTGAAAATCCGCACTTCAACCTCGAACTCTGAACTTTTTGTTGTCCTGCTTTATTCCAGGGTATCCAAGGACCTTCTGGACCCCAAGGAGCTAAAGGGCCTCCAGGAGACCCGGCAAGTACCCCCCACAGCCCCCTCATCCCAGGCAACGACAAATCTAAACTTTCTTTCTAATGGGAGACAGGCTCCAGCAGGCTGCTTCTGGGGAGAGAGTTCCATAATAGCAGAGCCGCCAACACAATGCTCTCCTCCTGAATAGAGCATCCATGATCAAAGGCAGTCTACCTCTGAATACCAGTTGCTGGGACATGGGGAAGGGAGATGAATGATTCAATAATTCTGTGAAACAGTTGAGAGGACTTTACCTTCAGCTTGTGGGGAACTTAACACTGGAAAAGATGAACCTTTGATCTAATCCAGCAGAGATCTTCTGACTGTTCTTAGACATTAGACAGGCATTCCCAAATCCATAACAAAATGCAGCCCAAAATGCAGTGGTACCTTCGTTCTCAAACTTAGTCCATTCCGGAAGTCCATTCCAGAACCAAAGCTTTCCCAATCCAAGGCACACTTTCCCATAGAAAGTAATGCAAAACGGATTAATCTGTTCCCGACTTTTAAAAACAGCCCCTAAAACGGCAATTTAACATGAATTTTACTATCTAACGAGACTATTGATCCATAAAATGAAAGCAATAATCAATGTACAGTGGTACCTCAGGTTAAGTACTTAATTCATTCCAGAGGTCCGTTCTTAACCTGAAGCTGTTCTTAACCTGAAGCACCACTTTAGCTAATGGGGCCTCCCGCTGCCGCTGCGCCGCTGCTGTGCAATTTCTGTTCTCATCCTGAAGCAAAGTTCTTAACCTGAGGTACTATTTCTGGGTTAGTGGAGTCTGTAACCTGAAGCGTATGTAACCTGAAGCGTATGTAACCCGAGGTACCACTGTACTGTACTATAAAATAAATAAGACAATATTGTAGATGATAAAAATTAAAAAAAAAAAAATCTTACCTGCACTGATGATAGTCATTGTTTGGATGGGGGGCAGTCACACAGTCAATCAATCAATCATAAAACAAAAAACAAGCCACAGACACAAAAATGAAAAAGCCACACAAACGAAAATGCAAAAATAGCAAAAGCTAAAGCACCAAACATCACCTCAGAACACTGCAATCAGAGATGGAAAACTTTCATTATGATGGGGAGGCGGGACTTAAATTTGCTGCTTAAGGGGAAAAACGGGAGGGGGGAAACCTTAATTACTATATGGGGGGGGCTTAAATTTGCAGCTTAAGTGTTAAATGGGAGGGGGAAAGCCTTAATTACTACGCGGGGGACTCAAATTTGCTGCGCAACAGTAAACACAGAAGCTCACAAGCACGTTCAGCTTCTGGGGCAAGGTTGGAAAACCAGAACACCTACTTCGGGGTTTGCAGCGTTCAGGTTCCGAGTTGTTCAGGAACTAAGCTGTTGGAAAACCGAGGTACCACTGTAGACAAATCAGTGTAGGAGAGGTGGCTATTAATCATGGTAGCTAAACAGAACCTCCATATTCAGAGGCAGTCTACCCCTGCAATACTAGTTACTGGAAGGGGGGGTGCATGCCCTGTTTATAAGCATTGCAGGGAGCACTGGCTGGCCATTGTTGGGGGGCAGGGTGCTTATTTACTCTATGTGGCCCTTTATTTTGATCCAGCAGGACGCTTTCCATGCATTCTTAACAATATGCATCTTTATTTCAGGGACCTCAGGGAGCTCAAGGTCCGCCTGGGCCTTTGGGAGAAATTGGACATAAGGTAGAGAATAATCTCCCCCTCTCTCACACCCACCTCTTTAATCTTTGCAGAAGTCTATTCATGTCCTCTCATTCACCAGGGTGTTTGATAATTGCAGGAAGAAACTTGCTGGGTATGGGAGAAGAACTGCATTTCCCATGAATAGACTTTATTGGTATTTATTCCTGGGAAAACACAATGGAGCCATTGGCTGGGAAAAATCTCATTTGGATCCTCCATGGTGATAGTTCTGCCTGCAATATATTTCAGTCAGTAAATAAATAAGTTTATTTTTCTAGCCAAAGGCCATGACTAGTTTGCAGCTATAATATGAATAAAATAATGTAGAACATGCATCTGTGATATTAACCAACATCTGTAAAGTAAGAAAAAGAAGATACAAGAGACACCACCGAGGTTAAATCCAGCTTAATTCAACATTTAAAATCACCAAAATACACCATATTAATTGCCTGACAAGACTTGATATTTTCTCAAGTGAACTCCATTAAACTGATGGTACAATGATGGAGGAGGGAAAAGTGGACTTTCCAATGACAGGACTAAAAATGTACATGGCTGGTAGGAAACAGTGAGTTCAAATAGGTTATCTGTGGGTAATCATTGAGTAATTTATAATTGCATTTTCATTTGCTATACACATGTGTTCTCCATTTGTTGACAATGACCTTTTACTTTTTTCTTCCTCCCCACTCTACCAGGGACCTCCTGGCCTGGCAGGGCAGCGTGGACTTCCAGGTGAAACAGGCATGAAGGTAAATGGGGGCGGCAGGGGAACACACACCTCTATATGTAATGTTCGATCAGAGGGGTAATTGTGGCTTTTATTTCTGTTATGTCTTGGTGTCAAAGAGCGTTCAGGTCAGTAAATCATACAGTTCAAAGTTGGAGTAGACTATTGGAAAAAAACATGATCTGCACAGAAACGTCATACCTGTAGAGCATAGCAGCTCATCTCTGGCAAGTCTTGACCCCAGTAGCAGAGACTGAAGGTCCCTGCCTTCCCACAGTTCCCTCCTCTCCAGGGTTCCCCCAAAGCAATCTGAGACCGCATCTGTGTGAAACTAACCTCTCTTCTGCCCTCTTTATACCTCTCCTGGTTCTGGGAGATGTGGGAGGGGAGCTTGTCACACCTGGAGGAGGAAACACCTGTGCCTCTTCAGCAGCCTGACTCATCTCTGCCTCCAGGCCTCTGCCTCTTCTGATTCTGTCCCTGATTCTGAACTTCTCTGAGCCACAGACTCTATCTCCTCACTAAGCACTGTTACCTCTTCGCTTCTGACACCTCGTCTTTCCAGTCTTCTCCCTCTGAACACTGCTCATTGTCTCACCACCAGTCGCTGTGCTGTGAACTTTCTTCCCTTGGTGGTTCCCCAGCTGGTTCCTGCCACCATTCCTCTGCATCCATGACATCTGGGCTGTTTTTGACAAGATGGATGAAGGCAAAGGTGGGGGTAGGCCAGTTATAGGCAGCAAGGTGGGCATGGCAAAAGTCTGGTTCTCAATCTGAGTTGGTCCAAACTAAGGGCCTCTCCAGACTGGTGTTTTGTTGCAGGTATATTCTACATGTTCTTGACACAGTAAGAGGACATTCGTGGTGGATTTTTTCTGCTTTATTAGTTCTGTGCTGGTTTCCCAGCACTACCACATTCTTGCTTTTGCACCATGGCCCTTCCCCAACACAGAACATTTGTGGTATAAAAGGTTAAGTAAGCCTGTTACTATTGTTGTTGTTTTGTTGCTGCTGTTGTTGTTAATAGTTTAATTGAACAACATAAAAATAAAAGGAACAACAACAACAACAACAACAACAACAAATTATTTGTACCCCGCCCATCTGGCTGGGTTTCCCCAGCCACTCTGGGCAGCTTCCAACAAAATATTAAAATACAGTAATGCATCAAACATTAAAAGCTTTCCTAAACAGGGCTGCCTTCAGATGTCTTCTAAAAGTCTGGCAGTTGTTGTTCTCTTTGACATCTGCTGGGAGGGCGTTCCACAGGGCGGGTGCCACTACCAAGAAGGCCCTCTGCCTGGTTCCCTGTAACTTGGCTTCTCACAGTAAGGGAATCACCAGAAGGCCCTCGGCGCTGGGCCTCAGTGTCCGGGTAGGTGGGGGTGGAGACAGTCCTTCAGATATACTTGATTGATGCTGTTTAGGGCTTTAAAGGTCAGCAGCAACACTTTGAATTGTGCTCGGAAGTGTACTGGGAGCCAATGTAGGTCTTTCAAGACCGGTGTTATGTGGTCTTGGTGGGAAGCTGGTAGAAGCTGGTAGAGCTGGTAGACAGCTGCCCTGGACACAGAATTGACCTGCGTCTCCATGGACAGCTGTGAATCCAAAATGACTCCCAGGCTGTGCACCTGGTCTTTCAGGGGTATGGTTACCCCATTCAGGACCAAGGAGTCCTCCACACCTGCCTACCCCCTGTCACTCAAAAACAGTGCTTCTGTCTTGTCAGATTCAGCCTCAATCTGTTAGCCGCCATCCACCCTCCAACCGCCTCCAGACACTCACACAGGACCTTCACTGCCTTCACTGGTTCTGATTTGAAAGAGAGGTAGAGTTGGGTATACTATATCGTTATAAGAGTTAAGAATTACAATTCCATTTATAGCCTGCCCTCCATGAATTTCTCCAATCCTCTTCTAAAGTCATCTGGGCTGTCCATCACTGATGGGTGTCCATCACTGCTTCCTGGGGGAGGAAGTGCCATAGTTTGATTATGCGCTGGGTGAAGAAGGACTATCTTCTGTCCTTCTGCCACAGGATGCCAAATGAATGGCTTTCACCGTACCACAGATGTTAGCAGTTTAAATTATCTCCCCCCATCCCATCCTGGGCTTTTAAAAGAAGAACAGCCCCCCTTTTTATTTCTTGTCAGCTGATTAAGGTTCTTGCCCTTGTTGCTGAAGAGGTTATATCACATATATGGTGGAGAACTTACTTTGCTTTCAGTGCAGTTCCCTTTATTGCTTGTGTCCCCCCTTCTCACCCCATGGCTATGTTTGCCTTGGCAAACCTTCTAAAGGCAGAGTAGCAGAGCTACTGTGTCTTTGGACCTCTCCCCCTCTTCTCCCTCCAGGGTCTGTCTAAGATTTCAGCTCTGCGGTCTCTGCCTGCCACTTGGCAACCTTCTTAACCTTTCCCTGGAACAAAAGCTCCCATTTATGTTTCTTGATCTGCAGCCTTTCCCATCGGCTGGCCTATCAGGGAGCAAGGTCCTGTTGTGAGCAGGAAAGGGGAAATGGACAGTCGTATCCGCTGGAAGGGACTCTCTGCTCAGTTCGGTTAAAAGAATACTGGCGTGATTGTCACAAGGGTGTGATTATTTGTACTACTGCTTGTCTTTGATTCCTTGGGCTACAACAAAACAAATCCACTTTAAAAAACCTGAACTTTTTGTAGTTTAGAAAATGGTTGAAAGGTATGTGAGGAACAAATGGCTATGGGAAGATGTGTGTTCACTGCAGTTGCGTAAGGCAGTTTCTTTCCAGTTTGGGGTCCAATTGGGGCCAGATCACTCTATGCCCAACCCAGTCTATGTCCCGAATGCAAGCAGGGGCTTTGCACTAATGAGAGGTGCAGGATCCAACCTCTGTTCATCCCTTGTGCAAACAAATCAGAATGAGTGGTCAATACATAGGTTTTCTGCAGGGGCCCTTGGAGAATATCCCTTCACTGAAAAATTGTGTATTTAAAAAGCCTTTGAGGCCAGTGAGCATCATGACTCCACATGTGGCAACAACTTCTGCAACTGCATTATGCATTGTGTGAAGTATTACACCCCCTCTTTCTCCATGTCAGATTAGGACCAAGTACCATAAAGCCCTCTGGGGGACCTTGAGCAAGCCAGTCACTGCCTCTGTGTTAGCCTAACCTGTCTCACAGAGTTGTGAGCATAAAATGGGTCAGGGGGACAGGGGAGAACCATGTACACTACCTTGACCTCCATAGAGGAAAGGCTGGGGTCTAAATGTAGTGAGTAAATGAATAAATACATTGTTTTCTTGCATTTGACTTCGGTTCTTGCATTCTGAGCGATCAAATAACTTCTCCTGGTTTGCTTTCTTCACACTGGTGTTATCAAGTGTCAAGGTTGCATGTGAATTATTCAAGATATTAGCTTTCTCGGAGTCAAATCTTACAGTTTTTGCTCCTCCAGCATCCCTCAGATTCCAGCTTTTGAGTCACCAGGTATACCCAAGCTCTGCCCTCACCCGGGTCACTGGGCTCCACCCCTTGTTTCCTGGACTCTGCTCCCTCAGACTTAAAGCTCTGAAACCCTGAGAACCTTGCAGCGTTGCTTCGTGCAGTTTTCTAATGTAATAATAAGCTGATTTCAAAATTTGCCTCCCCATCCTTCCCTCTTTGCCCCATTAGGGTGATCTTGGACCTCTTGGGATTCCAGGAGAACAAGGCCTCATTGGCCAACGGGTAAGTAGAAGTACCATTTCTATGAAGGGCCTACTTGCAGTTCAAACAAAATATGAACCGTAGTGCTGGGCTGAATTGCCCTCCCATTTTGCAGTTTGGAGACCAGGTTTCCCAAAGCTTCTCCTACACCTGTATCTACCTGTTTGCACTTTGCAATCTGCTTAGGTGATAATATTATTCCCTTGGTGAGCTCAAAACATGTCTTGAGCTGTTACCAGTCCACGTTGACAATTGCTGAGCTAGATGGACTCGGCGTGTTACCTTGAGCAGGGGTCCACTCTTAGCTGCTGGATGCCCAGACAGGGACGTGGTCCAAATGGGCACAGCTGCAGCTATAGAAAGCAGAATTGTGTCTGGAGGAGCCAGAGGAAGGGGTTCATTCATGGACAGGTACATTTGAGGATCAAGTTCTAGCAAAGGCAAAGCAAGATACCAAGAGTCTGTTACTGCCACCTTTTGCTCCAGATTGCTCTATCACAGGGCAATTGTTGAGACCAACAGATGAGGACCCAGTGAGCGAAGGGAGGAAGAGTTAGGAAACTTATTTATCCTGAGTCAAACTATTGGTCTACCTAGCTCAGTATTGTCTTTATTGACTGGTATTGACTTCCATGGGTTTCAGAGGGGACATTCCCAGCCCCTACCTGGAGATGCCAGGGTTTGAACCTGAGACTTTCTGCTTGCAAAGGTTTTTGTTCTACCACTGAGTCACAACCTTTACCAAGATGGAGATTAAAGGCTTATCCATGCTTACTTTTCCTTCATGCTTTCCAGACATGGTCTGCATTTAAAGCTCCGTGCCCAAACACCTCCCCCCCCCCCCCATTTTTCTCTGCTCTGGAGTTTCCCTTGCAAAAACCCACAATTTACAGCACATTGTGGAAAACCCGAATTGAAGTTTTTGAGCACCAAAGAGTGGGTTTTCACAGTGAAAGCTCCAGGGTGTGAAAAAAAGAACACTCAGACATGGACCTGTACCTGGAAAGAGTGAGGCAAAGGCGTGTGTGGGTAAGCCCTAAAATGAGCTGGTGGTCAGGTTTCACTTGGGACTGTGCCTACAATTAGGGAGAGGGAGGTGACTGCTTCAAGCAAAATAAGGTGGTGGATGCTATACAATGTGCCAGACAGGTGCTCGGGGACAGAGTGGTTTGGGCTCTGCACCCCATAAGCTAGCCTGGTGATGATCTGTGATGGTTGTAAGTGCTGACAACTTTCCTATGTTTCTTTCGTAGGGCGATCTGGGCCTTGAAGGTGACAGTGGCCCTCTAGGGCCAGATGGGCTAAAGGTAACAATTTTGTGATTTTTCCTCAAGAAAGGCTCTGCTTGGCTGAATCTTGATTTACCCAAATCTTCTTTCTCTTGCATGAGCCTGAAATCACTCCCGCCTTACACAGTTGAAGCCTCAGGAATGTATATCCTTTCCTTTTTGTTATTTTCCCACTGGACTCCATAACTGTATGAGCTCAAGTACTTCCATTCCTGGAAAACTCTGCCGAAAAAGTCTCCAGCAGCTTATTGTGTCAATCCAGCAATATGATTTGCTGCTCTTCACTGCTGCCATCTCTCATGAACGTCTGAGCCAGACAATCTCTTCTTACAAGATAATCCCTTATTTTAACCTCTTGCTGTGTCTCCTCCCCCCTGCAGGCTTATTGAATGATTCCTTTCCTGCCCTCAGCTAAATGATCTGGCTGCTTTTCGCTGCTCAGACGTTTCTTTGCATGTGGCAGAGTGAAGTGGGGTGGTTAAGAGAACGGATCCACTGGATGCAGCAAATGGATAAAATCATTTGTAAATACTCCCTGCAAATAGAAAATTAGTGTCTCATGGAGACAGAGGGTTGTATCCACCAAACTTATTTCCTGAGTGAAACGATTCCTGCTCATGCTGCAAAGCTTCCTTTCTCTCTCTTATTCCTCCGCACTCCCCCCCCCCACCTCCCCAAATCTGCTCTGGGGTTTCCCCTCAACCTTCTGGAGCAGATTAGGAAGAGTATGTGGGGTACACAGGGGGAAAAAGAGGGAGTGGTAGTTCCAGTGCACATGCGAAAGTAGGTCTGCTTGCTCAGTGAATTTGCTGGATTCGTCCCTTAAATTCATTCCCTTTTTTGTGGGTTTGCTACTTTCAGGGAGCTTATCCATTCTGTCACTTTGGGCTCATCCAGACTTCCTTTTGCACTGCCCTTTCCAGGCACAGATCCACACTTTCCAAGTCTGTTTCTGAACAGGGTTCTTTTTCTGTCTTCCCACCACTCTGTCCCCAAAAAACTAGCCGTTTATCACTAAATCAGAACAAATGGCTGTCAGGTTTTCTGTGGATTGCTGTTTGTCCTGATTCAGCTGTGAACAGTGAGTTTTTCCAGGGGAAACAGTAGGACTAAAAAAACAACCCAACTGTATGGAGACAGACCTAGGGCTCATCCATGTTTTCATGTGCCCCATACTTTCCCCCAGGAAAACCCACAGTGTAGCGCTGAATCAGAGCAAATGTCAATAGGTAATTTGATATAAATTTGCTCTGGGAACCTAGGATGAAAGTTCTGCATGAATGTTGTGAGATGACAGCTTGGCCGCTGCCTCTTTCAAATGGGGCCATTAGATCAATCTTGTAAAGAAGCCCACAAAGGTTACTAGCTAGCCCCCCTCTCCCAATATATTAGCCTGCTAAAAGGCTAGTAGCCTGCATTTCCATACTGGCCACAGAGAATGGGGATGCCACACCCTGAAGCATGAAAAGCAAGCTACTAGCCATTTAGCAGGCTCATAAAAACGATTGACTTCTATCAAACTGGCTGGTGGAAAAGGAATGGATCGTTCCAGCCCTCCATACTCACTTGTGTTTTCATGCTGATTGTGGAGTATTAGGTCTTCATTCCTGAGCAAGTAGCACAAGAAACTAAAAAGCTGGTGATGGAGGAATGTCCTTTTTCTGCCATCCATTTTCTGAATGGGGGATAGAGAAGGGTGTGTGAGCATATCTATAAACTAGCCTACTAAAATTTACATGGATGGCCCCACCCATTTTTGCCTCTGGCCCTCCCCACCACTGGCATGTGGCCCCTGGATGGTTGCCTGGAATGGAATGCAGCCCTTTTTCTGAAAAAGACTCCCTATGCCTGCCATTCAAGTCTGCCAGGATCTGTATCCCTCTCTTGGCTGATGAAGAAAGATGCAGCATTAATGAAATTTCCCTGCTGGTATCTTCATTCACTTCCCCCTCTGCTTTATAAATTTGTAACAGTCAAATGTGAATTGGATATAGAGCTGGCAGACCATGTTCTCAAAGGAGTGCTGGGATCTGGTGCTGTGGTTTATTAGCAATAACAAGTATGTGTAAATAATGAAGTACTTGTAGACTGCATAGAGCAATAATTGCCACTGTAAATCCCTGAGAAGGATGTAAGCCCATTGCACAGATGAAGCACAGAAGAGCCTGCAGCTTGCCTAAAATCTTCCTGGTGTATGTGTGGCTGAGGAGGGATCCAAACTTGGGTTTCTCAGTGCTAAGTCCAGCCCTTCCCTTACCATAACACACTTTTATTAGGGGGCATAAGAGCATGCATCCTGTTTCCAAAAGAATTCAGTCATGTACTCCCAAGAAGAAACCTAGCAGAGCATGAAGACAGGGCAACAGCCTTTGCTTGCTGTTTGGGACGCGTGTGGCGCTGTGGGTTAAACCACAGAGCCTAGGACTTGCTGATCAGAAGGTTGGTGGTTCAAATCCCCGCAACGGGGTGAGCTCCCGTTGCTCTGTCCCTGCTCCTGCCAACCTAGCAGTTTGAAAGCACGTCAAAGTACAAGTAGATAAATAGGTACCACTCCAGCGGGAAGGTAAATGGTGTTTCCATGTTTCTCTGGTTTGCCAGAAGTGGCTTAGTCATGCTGGCCACATGACCTGGAAGCTGTACACCGGGTCCCTCAGCCAATAAAGAGAGATGGGCGCTGCAACCCCAGAGTCGGCCACGACTGGACCTAATGGTCAGGGGTCCCTTTACCTTTTTATTCAGAGGTACACTACCTCTGGACCTGGAGGTTTCATTTTAACTGTTATAGCTAAGGGCCAATAATTTGTTTACTCCCCTTTGAAAGCCAGTGGCCATTATCGTGGCTTGTGAATGCTATAAATCAAACAGTAGTCCTAACTCAAGATCAGCAGTGGCAGGGCTTGATTAAATGGTATATCCCACACTGCATCCATAGCCCTGTTCCTTGCACTGACTGGGCTACAAGTGGGGGGGGGCAAGGGGGGAAAGTCTCTGTGTTGAACTATGCCGGATTTCTGTCGCATTCTTTTTCCTTGCTGGTGAAACTCAGGGCAACCTGTGAGGAAAAACAGAAAAGCAATTTACCCATGTCACTCTTCCAGGGAGACAAAGGAGAACCAGGCCTAGAAGGAGGAACAGGAGACAAAGGGCAGGAAGGCATTAAAGGAAAAGAAGGACCTCCTGGATACCCTGGGCCCACAGGTGTTCGAGTGAGTTTGCAAAATCACTTGCTTTTTCTTTGAATAAATTTACCTTGCTGTTTAGCCATGCTGGCACCTTTCCTTTTGTTCCTTTTCCTTCTTTTTCAGGGTGTGGGTGTTTTTTGTACCCTTTCTATTCTTACAATATGTGTTTTAACGGAGTTTCCATTTTGGTGATTTCACATACCTGCCAAGGTTCCTAAAGCAATTTGATACTCTGCATATTTTCTTATGTACCAACCAGAGCGGGGGATTGTGGGGCACAAAGGTAACCCTTCAGGCTCCCTTCTGCCCCAGACGAGATGCTTGGCGTAATTCTGCTCATCCAAACTCCTCCACCAGATTGCAAAGTTCCCATAACTATGTAAAACTGTCAAATGTGAATCGCTTTTAATTTGCACAGGTTACAAAATGAAACTTTGGAGGAGGGGGCAGAGTTTGTATTGCAGACAGCGGCCATTTCTCATGGAGGTTCCATTGCTGGTCCCTGCATGTGTCGGCAGAGCACATCTCAGTAAACCCCACCCCATCATACCCTGCCCCACCCTCTTTACAACCCCATTACTCCTTCTTCTAGGTCCAAAAGGACCTGTGCATTGGTGATTGTGCATTAGTTGCACACACCAAAAATGGCCGCCACCTGCATATTTGCATCGGTTGCACACACCTGCAGGCTTTTCTTTGACTTATTCAAAGTTGTTATTTATGTGGCATGGTGTACGCCCATAACTCTGACTGTAGCTTTATAGTATCTTAATCTGGTGAGCAGGAAAGGCTCCCAGTCACCCACTACTGATAACAGGAATACGGTTAGCCATCTTGCAGCAGGGGCTGCTCCTGTCTTTTAGACTCTGCAAAAAAAGAAAACCCAAACTTCTCACCCATTTTACAAGAACCAATATGACCCATGAGTTTTAAAAACAACTACACTCATACAAGCAGTATTGAGCTATGCAACACCAGTAAATAGACTAGACCAGTTTCTGTGTCTGCCCTCTGTCAAAGTACACCAAAGTGCATGATGGAACCAATATGTTTTTGCCAGCTTGTAATCACTTCCCTCTGTTATTCTTTATTGCAGTGTTATGGTGCCATCTCAGATTTTAGTACATATTTTTATATAGTCTGATTTTAAAACACACACAGGCTAAACACTAGCTCAGACAAGTTGTGAAATAACTACATTTTCAGTCTTACAAATGTTTGCTAGCTCAACTGCTTCTTGCCACCTGCAGGTCTGCCTCCCCTTTTCTTGATCCATCCCATAACCTTTATCTGCTCCTCCGTTTCTATCTTTGTCAAGTTCTGCACTTTTAATAAAGTACTGTTTGGGGTCAGGGCAACTATCATGTAGCAGAATCCTATTTGTTTGCTTCCTCTGAAGACATCTGAAGGTTGCTTTTTTATGCTAGGAGTGTGAGATTGGCCTCATCTAGTCCAGCATCCCTTTCGCACAGTATCCAACAAGATACCCCAAAGGGAAGGCATGTTTCCACGTCTGACTCAGTATAAGGCACCTTCTTGTGTTACCATGTGGCACAACTACAACTCCCTCTCTTGTCCTGAGCTCGCTTGGTGGCCCCTGAAGTTCTCTTTGACCAAAAGTGCCAAACAAAACATTTGGTCAATCCAAGGAGATGGCAGAGAAGAGATTGCAGGAGTGAGCCCAGCTGAAGCACAGGAGAGAGAAAAGTACAAAGGAAGAGGCAATTGGGATTTGACACATGTGCTGATCATTAGTCCCACTCAGAGTGGAACCATTGGAATTGAGGGACATGACAAACTTAGGTATATTAAATACAATGGGTATCCTCTGAGTAGAATGTAGTTGGCTGCAACTCACAGGCTTTACATCTGTGCTTGGCTGGGGGGGGGGATTTGATTCAAACTGACCTAATTTGCACTTTCCAAAACAAAACAAAACGTGAATCAAAGCACAGCTATCCTTTTAAATTTGCCCTCTGAATTTTTCAAGGCAATGCTCCAGCCACGCAAAGTGCACACAAATTCATATACTAAGTAAAGTGTACATAAAATGCATATACGTATTAGTGCAAATAACACAAATAAATGCATTGCATTATGGAAAATTGCATACAAAAATTAGTGTACATTGGCAGAAATTTGCAGTAAAAGGCTGGTGGATTTTCATGATTTCTTAAAAAAAAAATCACAAACTGGTGTGGATATGTGAGCTGAACTTTTAAGACTGGAAACCAGCAAAATGTGACAAAAACCAAAGTCATCAGATTTGCCCTTCTTTAGTGCTCACCAGGGAGAAGTGTGGGGACTGAGTCCATTCCACACACACTCCTGTTCAAAAGTACTTCCTTCTGCATCCTAACTGCAAGCATATAGCACACTGTCAAAAATGTTGCTGCCCATTCAGTCATCCCCCTGCGGTTAACATGAACCAAAGGTTCCATTATATGCACCTTTCCAGCAGTTGGTGGGTGAGCCAGGAGCTAATTGCAACCCATGCCATCCAGTAGCTGTTGCTCTGTGAAACATCCTCTACCTCTTCTGCGAGGGACCAAGCATTTCGCTTTCCTCCTTCATCGTACAACCGATGAGCCAAAAGCCACAGAAGGAGCTGGGCCAACTGGCAGAAGCCCGGCTGATTGATTTTCAATTGCTGTCTGTGGCCGAGCACTGTGGCTTTTCATAATAGGCTGCCCTTTCTGCAGGGTCTGAATGTTGAAAGAACAGACCTCTTGCAGTTCCAGGAAAGAAATCGCAAAGCTCCTCGGTAGTGAAACAGTGTTCTTAGTAAAAACAAGAAAGCTCCTGTTTTGTTTTTACTGAGTAGGGAGCTCAGGTCTTCCTCTTCAGATTACTTCTGTGTGTTTCAAAAACAGCAGCTTTAAATGACAGGCATTCCACCACTTGTGCTAGTTCTTCTGTTAGCAGCCATGATCTCATCTGACATATTGTACCATACTATCATTGTCACCATCATATATACCTAATTCCTTAAAAATCAGCACTGGCACACCACAGGGATGTGTGCTAAGTCCCTACCTGTATTCATTGTATACATACTGCATACATACCCGTCTACTGCAATTATTAAGTTTGCAGATGACACCACCATAATGGGTTTAATAACAGGTGGAGACGAATCAGCGTATAGAGGGGAGGTCCAAAAAATATCTACATGGTGCCTAGGGAACAACTTGCACCTTAATATCAGGAAGACAAAGGAGATGGTGTTGGACTTTCTGTACATCAGGGAGGGCTGTGTGGAGAGAGTCCCTGCAAATACTCACAGCACGCGGGGCCCGGTCCCTGCAAATACTCACAGCACTCGGGGCCCATTCCCTGCAAATACTCACAGCATGCGGGGCCCAGTCCCTGCAAATACAGCACGCGGGGCCCGGTCCCTGCAAATACTCACAGCACGCAGGGCCCGGTCCCTGCAAATACTCACAGCACACGGGGCCCGGTCCCTGCAAATACTCACAGCATGCAGGGCCCGGTCCCTGCAAATACTCACAACAAGCGAGGCCCGGTCCCTGCAAATACTCACAGCACTCGGGGCCCGGTCCCTGCAAATACTCACAGCACTCGGGGCCCGGTCCCTGCAAATACTCACAGCACTCGGGGCCCGGTCCCTGCAAATACTCACAGCACGCGGGGCCCAGTCCCTGCAAATACTCACAGCACTCGGGGCCCGGTCCCTGCAAATACTCACAGCACGCGGGGCCCGGTCCCTGCAAATACTCACAGCAAGTGGGGCCCAGTCCCTGCAAATACTCACAGCACGCAGGGCCCGGTCCCTGCAAATACTCACAGCACTCGGGGCCCGGTCCCTGCAAATACTCACAGCAAGTGGGGCCCAGTCCCTGCAAATACTCACAGCACGCAGGGCCTGGTCCCTGCAAATACTCACAACAAGCGAGGCCCGGTCCCTGTAAATACTCACAGCACTCGGGGCCCGGTCCCTGCAAATACTCACAGCAAGTGGGGCCCAGTCCCTGCAAATACTCACAGCACTCGGGGCCCGGTCCCTGCAAATACAGCACTCAGGGCCCGGTCCCAAGAGGGAGGAGGACTACCCATTTTTCCTGAACCATGCATAATTAACCACTTTCCTCCTAAGCTATAAAAGCACAAGCTTTCTGACACAGAGGATATGCTCCAAGTCTTCTTGTTTTGGTTGCCCATTTGCCTTCCCCAGCTTTACAATATCCCTTTTCAGATTCAGTGTACTCCTTCCTGCTCTGAAAATCCAAAGGTCAGTCAGTAACTGTCTGTATGGAAGGTTCTTCATGAAGAGGGCTGGCAAGGGCATTCCAGTGGTTTGTTCACTTCACTGGGCAGCCTCACACAGCTGCCACCAGCTTCTGATAATGGAGGCACGTTTTTATAATGGATGTGGCATCAGAAAATAAGGCAATGGGGGCAGAGAGAGAAAGAGGCTCAGCTGGCCCTTCACTGAAACACAAAGTCTTACACCACATTGACTGATTCTCCAGCAAGCTGGAGGGCTGCACAGTCATTAGGGCAAATTTTGAATGATGTTCACTATTTTGGTTCCCATATTGTTTCAGGAAGTGCGAATTAGGTCAGTTTGCTTTTAAACGCAAACAGAATAAATTTTCTGCCTTATCCCTCACCATCAGACACAAATGGCCCTTCCGTGCCTTCAGCTACAGTCTCTTCTCTCCCCCAGCCCCTGCATAAAAATCCTACTGCTTAGTCAGGATGGGGGAAGAGTGCCTATGAAATGTGGTTCTGATAAGTCTGAAACATTGATGTCTTGAAGTGGCTGCCTCTAATAATCCCACTAATTTCCTGAATCCTTTCAGTCTGTTTCTCTGTGTGAATGTTTATTAATGGGAAGATCTCGTATAAAAACCTGCAGAAGAGTAGGAAATGGCAGAGTGCTGGAGTCTCTCTCTCTCTATCCTATGTCATATTTGTTTATGTGAACCAGCTGCAACACAAAGTCATATAGACAAGGTTACAAGGACAGCTCCTGTCTAGGGGTTTTTCCTAGCTGGGGATTTGTATCCTGAATTTTTGCATCCCAGCATATTCCAAAGTATTGTAAAAGCTGGATTCTGCAATATGCAATTAATTATGCAAGATCAGCAAGCCAATAAATATATGTTTGCAATCACCATCTTTTTTTCTTAATATAGAGTATTAAAATAAGAGCCCTACAGGGTCTGCCTGAAGGCCCATCTACAGTGGTACCTCAGGTTAAGAACTTAATTCGTTCTGGAGGTCCGTTCTTAACCGGAAACTGTTCTTAACCTGAGATAGCACTTTAGCTAATGGGGCCTCCCGCTGCTGCCGTGCGATTTCTGTTCTCATCCTGAAGGAAAGTTCTTAACCCGAAGTAAAATTTCTGAGTTAGTGGAGTCTGTAACCTGAAGCGTCTGTAACCTTGAAGCATCTGTAACCCGAGGTACCACTGTAGTCCAACATCCTGTCCTCACAGTGGCCAACCAGGTGTCTCTGAGAGGCCCGCAAGCAGAGCCTGAGTGCAAGAGGGCAGTCTCCTTTTGTGATTCCGAACACCTGGTATTTAGAGGCATATTTCCTCCGATACTTGAGCTATGTATGGCTATGTATACTCCGATACATAGCCATTGTAGCTAGTAGCCATTGATAGTGTGAGCACTGCTTGAGGTAGTGAAGAAAAACTCACAGAGCCATTATAAATTATAATCTGGTGCAAAGGGGATTAGAGAACCTCATGGGCACCCTAGTAGATCTCTGTGGGTCCTTCGGTACCTGTAGGCACCACACTGAGGACTCCAGCACTGCAGTAATCCAGCCTGGGTGCTTTTGGGGCATGGATTACCATTGGCTGGTTGGCATTTGTCTATCTCGGGGGACAATGGAGGAGTGCGCCTTTAGGGGTAAAGTCAAACTGTTGGACGGTTACAATGCCTGCTGTGGCTGTAGAGACTGATACAGGAGAGACATGTTTTATTGCAACTGGGGCAGATGAAGGTGTCAGGTTGTGCTGCTGCAGGTGCAGGGGCTTCTTCTCTCTGTGCTCCTCCCAGTGGTCATTCCTCCTCTGCTCACTCTGGCATTTCTGTACTGCTTTATATTTTTAAGTGGTTTACAATGCATTAAAATATCAAATAAAAAATCTGGAATAAAACATTACTGAAGAAAGTCTAATATAAAGTATACATTCAAAGCAACATAATTAGTAGGAAACTAAAATTTTATCTTAAAGATTTCAAAATAAAACACTACAAAGAAGGTCAACTACAGAATGCACATTTAACACAGCAAAGTTAACAAAAAAAGATCTTAAATGTTTCAAAAGAAAAAATGACTAAAGGAAACCAAATATAAAATGCATATTTAAAACAGCATAATTAACAAGAGAATAAAATATTTTCATAAGCACAGAATATGTCTGCTGCTGTTGTTGCCAATCCTGTCAGTGGTGGTTCATGGTAGGTGGTGGCTATGGAAGCTCAGGCTCAAAGACCTGGTTTTGCACTAAGGGATATCCAGAATGGTCGCTGTCCCCTTTAGCAGCCTCTGCTTTTGTAGCTGGAGTCAGTCAGGCCCTGCCCCCCTCCCCAGGCCAGGTGGAAAGGCCAGCAAGGCAAGGAGCAGGTCTTCCAGGAAAATAAGGAAAATAAGTAAAGCAAGGATGCCACTTATTGTAGTCCCCACTTCTCAGTGGAACAGAAGATGACTATTACGAAGAAAATCATCACTGATTAGCTCTGAACAGGAAGTAATAAAAAGGAGCAGAAGCTGCAAGGAGGAAATTTTTAACTAAATGCACAGTAGCCCTTAAAAGCTACAGCAGTGGTTTGTCTGTTCATGCTGGACAGACTGGTGCTGCAATTGCCTTCTGCTGTAAAAGAAAAAAAGGTTACAGAACTAGCTAGCAATATGGCACTGTAATACACTCTCTTATTTGCTCATAACTGGTTTAACCATTGACTTGTCTGGACTTCAAAGACGATTTGCAATCAATTAAGAATCTCCTTATTTCATACCTGCATCATCCCATCCTTTGACACACATTAAATTAGCAAGAGAGAGAGAGAGAGATGGCAGCAAATAGTTTTATTGACGATACGCTTAAGGAAATTGTGGCACAGCCCAAGTGTCTCAAACCAATGCAAGATAAACAAACTGAGGTGGGTCTTAAAATTACAGCCTTAGATTTTAAAAAAATGATATTAAGTGTGAGATAGCCACTTTCAAAACCGAAATCTCAGATTTAACAGCAACATGCAGTTGAGTGGAGTCCTGTGAAAAGTACTTAACTTTACAAGAAGCCTGGGCAGAAGCCAATTACAAAATTCTGGACAACAGAGTAACATTTCTAAAAAGTTAATCTCTTAGATGCAACCCGCATATAGATGGCATTGGCAATATTCCAACCCAAGACAATCTGGTAGAGGTCATGGAGAATTTCCTCAGAAAATTGCTGCAGCTGAGAGCAAATATTCCATTGGAAATAAATCATGCCCCCAGAATTCCAAATTGCCAAAGGAAAAACTATAGATCCTTCAGATTTGGTTATAATTAAATTTATTCACATTGAGTTAAGAGATAGTATTTTAAAAACAGCACATGAATAGTCAGTGACCACATCATTAATCTGGGAGAAAAATAAAATCTCAATTTTTCCAGACTACATGCATCCAACAATAATTCCCCCATTTGAGCATGCCTTGAATATAAAACTCCACAACTTGAATGAAAAACATTGAGATCAAGATAAATCAATTCAAAATCCTCCTGAAACAATTAAATCAGTCAGGAAAATATGGAATATGGTGGGTAATAAAAACAAATTTGATAATTTCCCCCACAATAAACTGACCCTATGGGGAAATCCAACTATAAAAATTGGGGCGGGCGGTATTGTGGAAAAGTTGGATGGATGTGGGTATATTATCTTTAGATCAATTAATAGATGAGAATGACCTTTTTTAAAAAAATAATAATTTATGTTACGTTAAAAGAAAGGTATCACTTAATGGGAATGTCACAACGATCTAAAGGTCGGCGGTTCGAATCCCCGCGGCGGGGTGCGCTCCCGCTGCTCGGTCCCAGCGCCTGCCCACCTAGCAGTTCGAAAGCACCCCCGGGGGCAAGTAGATAAATAGGTACCGCTTACCAGCGGGAAGGTAAACGGCGTTCCGTGTGCGGCTCTGGCTCGCCAGAGCAGCGTTGTCACGCTGGCCACGTGACCCGGAAGTGTCTGCGGACAGCGCTGGCCCCCGGCCAATAGATGTGAGATGGGCGCACAAACCCCAGAGTCTGTCAAGACTGGCCCGTTCGGGCAGGGGTACCTTTACCTTTACCTTTACAATGGCAATGTTTACAATTACAGTGTATGCTAACATCTTTATTTGGACCAGTAGCTTTTACAGCATCTAAGATGCTGGAGATATTTGAACATCTGATTGAATCCTTAGAGACTAGAAAACCCCAGCTGTTACTTTTTATAGCTATTTAATGTCTGTTAATCAATTGGATGTACACACATTGAGAAATGAATGGAATAAAGATTTAATGAGAAAATATACTAGCCTCTATTTCCAGTGTGTCGCTAGATTATAAACTACGACTCATACAACAAAAAAGTATTGGACTCCATCACAATTGCATAAACATGGTTTATCAAGAACAACATGCTGTTGGAGATGCAATAAGGACAATGCATTGTAGAAACATATGCTTATACAGTGCTCAATGTTAGCAAATTTTTTTGAAAAAAATACTACGATGTATAAAAACTGTTGTGGGAAAAGAGTTACAAATTTCAGAAGATAACATCATCTTAAAACAATATTCCTACTGCAGTGGTACCTTGGGTTACATACGCTTCAGGTTACAGACTCCAGAAATAGTACCTCAGGTTAAGAACTTTGCTTCAGGATGAGAACAGAAATCGTGCAGTGGCGGCAGCGGGAGGCCCCATTAGCTGAAGTGGTACCTCAGGTTAAGAACTGTTTCAGGTTAAGAATGGACCTCCAGAATGAATTAAGTTCTTAACCCGAGGTACCGCTGTACATGGGACTTAACAAATGATCAACATAAATGGATTCTCCAGGACCTTACATCTACTAAAAGATTAATATTGATACATTGGAAAGAAATATGGCTTCCTTTGATCAATGGACAGACACCATAACAACTCTTGCAACCTATGAGCAGATCACCTTTAGATTATCTATGGACAGATTTAATGATATTTGGAAAGTGTTTATCAAAACCGTAGTGACTCGTGAATCGATATATACACACGGCATATAATAAGTCAATCTATGTATGTATACATTGTATATTTTTGTAATTCTAATCACATTTTAATGACACTTCATTAGTGCTGTTGTGATGATTAGTGCTTTTTTCTTCCTCTTCCTCCCCCATTTCACTGTCTGTATTTTCTTCTATATAATTTATTCTAATCTACTGTAAAAATTTCAATATCAATAATGGTTTTTTTTAAAAAAAAACTGTTGCAAACTATGGGAAGACAACATAAAAAAACTGGATTTGGTGATGTCATTGCACTCTACAAAAAATATATGAGTGAACAAAAATGCAGTTTCACAGCAGGGTGACCAGATGCAAAAGTGGACAAGGCTCTTGCACCTTGTGTCAAAAAAGGAATTTCACCTCTCCTTGTGCAGCCTAAGAGCCTAATGGCTGGGAATGGTATAGCCTTGGATACAACTGTAATACAGTAGGTGAAAACATTAGCATTGCATACCAGGCTAGTGCTACTACCAGTAGACTCATTGAAATCCGTTGGACCTGACTGACTTAGGTGCATGAATTTCAGTGGGTTCACTGTGTGTGGGACTTACTTGGATTCAACCCCAAATATCTCACCTTTCTGTCTCCAGACTTTTGAGGCATCTTGCAACCAACCAACCCTTTCATAATCATTTGAAAATGCAAATAACCACCCAAATGAGGTTGTTAAATAGGGAAATCACATTTGAAGGAACAGCAGCAGCGTGGTTGGACACACCTAAGATAAATTAGCGATTTCATAAAAGGAACCTACAAGAAAGGTGTAAAGCAAAAGAAGTGTGAAGAGCTCATTCCGGGAATCACAAGTGGGTAGAGTTGCTGCTGCACTCATGTCCTGTTTGTGGGCATGGCACAGCCATCTGATTGGTCACTATGGGAACACTTGGTATAATCTGGCAGCAGGTGTTTTTTGTCTTCTTAGAAAGAATAGAAGGGAGTTGTGTGCAAAGGGCGCCAGTGTGAAAAAGTCTATCTGCTAATATTCTGGTCTCCTTTGGAAGGTGTTGAATAATGAAGGGGTGGTCTCTCTTTCTCTCCCTTCTCCCCTCAGGGACCAGAAGGAAAACCAGGCCAACAAGGGGAGAAGGGGAAAACCGGACTAAAGGTATGGTTGCCTCTGTTCTTCCTGCTCCCGTTGATGCTCTATGAAACACCCATAGCTCAATGATAGAGCAGAAGGTCCCAGGCTCAATCCCCAGTATCTCCAGGTAGGGCTAGAAAAATCTCCCTGCATGAAACCCTAGACAACCCCTGCTAGTCAGTGTGGACAATACTGAGGTGGATGGACAGATGGTCTGACTCAGCATGACTCAACATCACAGTTCCTGTGATGTTTCTGATCTCCCATTCCTGCTTACATTTTGGCATAGTTCTCGCTGAGATGGCAAACCTCGTCTCCCCCAAAATAGAAAAGAGGCGCAGCTCAGTGGCAGAGCATCTGGTCTGCCTGCAGAAAGGTCCCAGTTTCAGTCACTGTCATTGTCAAGTAGGGCTAAGAATGTCTCCTGCCTCAGACCCTGGACAGCTGCTGCCAGTAAGTGTAGACCATATTGACCTAGATCAAGAATGGGAGACTGCTAGCCCTCCAGCTGATGTTGAACTGCTGTTCATCATCACTGACCATTGCCCATTCTGGCTGGGGCTGCTGAGAGTTGGAGTCCATCAGCATCTGGGTGGTCACAGGCTCACCATTCCTAATCCAGATGATTTAGGATAACTCACTTTCCTATATTCCTAAAACGAGTATGGTAGTAATTCTTGGCCAGCCTTCTTGACATGCTAGGCTCCCCCCTCCCTTTTCTTTGTTTTTGTTTTGTGGAAATATTCTGTGTTTTGTTTGTCTGGCAGAGAACTCAGATTTTTGAGCCCCCTCTGTAGTTCAGAGTGGTACAGCCCAGACCATGAGCATTAGGTCTTTTGTTTCCCGTCATTGACACTTACACTTTCTTTAGGGCAGCAAAGGTCACCAGGGGCAACTTGGAGAGACTGGCCCACCAGGGAAGATGGGTTTGAGGGGGACTCAAGGTCCCAAAGGATCCAGAGGAACCCTGGGAGCGATGGTGAGAACAGTGTTGGCTCATTACATGTAATCCTGTGGCAGTTTTCCCTACCACATCAGGGGGGCAAAAATGGGAGTGTAAGCTTACAGGATGAAAGCAGCATTGTGGAGGTTGGGAATGCATGTGGACGGATGCCAAAGGCCTCTAAGAGCTGTGCAGAAGAGGGAAGTACAGCAAGCGTCGCTTCCATGATGATACACAAAACTCTAGATTTAATGGCACAAAATGCTGGGTGAGTGAGGTTTTGAGGCGATATCAGACTTTGAGATTCATGGTTAATGCTCCCCTTTCAGGGTTTCAGCCTTCTTTTTAGGGTTAGTGGGGAAAGGTGTAAAAGGCTATTTTTCTGCTTGGCTTGACATCTTCTGCTGTTTCCTCCGCCCTTGGTCCACTTGGCTCTCCCATTGGTTTCCTGCCTTTAACCTATGAATCAGGGCCCCGAACCTTCTCCTGAGCTCTTTTTTCTTGGACCTTTCAGACTAAATGTAAGGGGAAAAGTTTAGGATCAGTTTCTAGAGCGCATGCATTGTATGCGAAAGATTCCAGGTTCAGAACCTTCCCCTTTAGGTGGGGCCGAGAAGACCCCATTTTAAAATCTTAGAGCAGGGGTCGCAATGTGGTGGACTCCAGATATTGCTGGACTACAACCATTATCCATGGCCTTTGACCATGCTAGCTGAGCCTGACGGGACTTGTAGTCCAAAAAGGGCACCATGTTGACTACTTTGACAAATTCCAGTGAATCCCAAACATGGGATAAGTCAGCTTCATGTTTTCATCCTAGTGTCATTGTCAATGGCGGCAGAGGGTTACTAAGAAAAGGAAGTAGGACTTCAGCCTGGGATATAATGGGAGAAATATGACATAGTGCTTAGTTTTTTATTTATTATTGTTATTATTATTTCTATACTGCCATTCATCCAAGGATCACAGGGCTGCTTACATTATAAAAAACACAAATCTACATAACATAGTAACAAACAAAACAAGTCTAAAATGCCTCCCCACAGTCTAAAATGCCATATATTGTTTAATCAGCCTAAGGCCTAGTTATAGAATCATAGAATCTTAGAGCTGGAAGGGAATCAAGGGTCATCTAGTCCAACCTTTGCAGTGCAGGAATCTCAGCTAAAGCCAGTGGCGTAGCGTGGGTTGTCAGCACCCGGGGCAAGGCAAGTAATTTGTGTCCCCTAACCCGTGGATTTGCACCCCCTAACCCGTGGATTTGCGCCCCCTAACCCCCAGATGTTGCGCCCGGTGCAGCTGGCCCCCCTGCACCCCCCACGCTACGCCACTGGCTAAAGCATCCATGACAGACAGCCATCCAACCTCTGCTTAAAAACCTCCAAGGAAGGAGAGCTCACCACCTAACAGGAGTCTGTTCCACTGCCGAACAGCTCTTACTGTCAGAAAGTTTTTCCTGATGTTTCGTTAGAATCTCCTTTCTTGTAACTTGAAGCCATTGCCTTGAGTCCTACCTTGAAGAGCAGGAGAAAACAAGCATTCTCCATCTTCCATGCTCCTTCAAGCACTCCTCATAAGACTTAGTTTCCAGGCCTTTGATCATCTTGGTTGCCCTCCTCTGCACATGTTCCAACTTGTCAACATTCTTCTTAAATTGTGGTGCCCAGAATTGGACACAGTACTCCTGGAGTGGTCTGACCAAGGCAGAATAGATTGGTACTATAACTTCCCTTGATCTGTACACAATACTTCTGTTGATGCAGTGTGGAATAGTATTAGCTTTTTTTGCTGCTGCATCACACTGTTGACTCATGTTAAGCTTGTGGTCCACCAAGACACCTAGATCATTTTCACATGTCCTGCTGGTAAGCCAGGTGTCCCCCATATTATATTTGTGCATCTGGTTCTTCCTACCTCAGTGCAGAACCTTACATTTGTCCCTACTGAAATTCATTTTGTTAGCTTGGGCCCAGTTCCCCAATCTGTTAGTGTCATCTGCAAATTGGATGAGTGTCCCCTCAATTCCTTCATCCAAGTTGTTTATAAAGACGCTGAATAACAATGGGCCCAAAGCAGAATCCTGCAGCACCCCACTTGTCACTTATTTCCAGGATGACAAGGAACCATTAATGAGTACTCTTTGGGTTTGATCAGTCAACCAGCTTTGTCTAATCAGGATTGTCATTAACATACTCAAACCGTTTCCCTCCGGTGAGCAGCCTGGCTGCTGAATTCTGCACCAGCTGAAGTTTCCAAACTGTCTTCAGAGGCAGCGTCACATGTAATGCATTATAGTAACTAGTACATGCTTCTGCAAGAGAAGGTGCAGAAAGGCAGTATGGTTCTCATGGCTGGTTGCACAACGGGTCACTGTAGCCTCAGTGGTTCCTGCTGGTAGAACTGAATTTCGTATTGCACAACCATTATTCTCACCCTTACACGGGTGCTACAACCCTTGCACTGGCAGTCAGAGAACACTGAATCCAGGCCATGGTGTTTAAGATGACGAGGCTCAAAAATAGGAAGGCTTTAAAGTCTCTAATGGTATTTTTTTCATATACTGCATTTTGTGCTGCGTTTGCTGGTGATTCTGTTTGCTGCTTTTAGCAGATTTTAGTTTCCTACTGCAGTTACATTGGATGGGTGTGTTTAAATCTTTTTATTGTAACTTATGCCACTGTGTGAGCACTTGCGTACAGTGGTACCTCGGTTTTCGAACGCCGTAAACCCGGAAGCAAATGCTTCGGTTTTCTAACAAGCCTTGGAAGTGGAACATGCCATGCAGCTTCCGTGTTGAGTTTTCCGTATTGAGTTTTCTGTACTGAGGCTTCCGTTTTGAATTTTTGGGTTTTGAATGTTTCGGAACTCAAACGGTCTTCCAGAATAGATTACGTTTGAAAACCAGTGTACCACTGTATATACTTCTGCATGTGTGTGTAATTTTGCATTTGCGTTTGTGTATTTTATTTTATTTTAAAACTGTTGCTTTTAGCTATATTCTGGTAATTTTATTGTCTTCTATTTTATACTGGTTTTTTTTTGCTATTTTTAATTTCCATATGGTTTTTTTTACATAAATGACTTACAAATGTATTTCTTTTGGATTAAGTGCTCCCTTTCTCTCTATATATGGTGCCTATCTCAAGAGGTTCCTAGACCACAAATCTCATTATCCCTGACCATTTGCCATGTTGGGGCTGGGGTTGATGGGAGTTGAAGTCCAAAGCTGGCCCATACTTCCTCTCTGACAAGTCACTTGGAAATATTTGACAGGGGAAAATTTGGGGCAAATGGATAGAACGGGAGATTGGGAGGGTGGGTGAGTCCTCATCACAAAGCAAGTACTGAAAGCCACAGAGACTGATGAAGTCGCCCAACAAAAGAATGTAAAGAGAGAATAAGAGGAAACCAGGGACGGGTGCCCAGGCGTAGAGGAAAAGCTTTGCCTATTGGAAACACCAGACGAGTGTCTGGGCCAGCAGGAAAATCAGGGCAGGAGCAGAGGTTACCTTTCCTTGTTCCCACAGGGTTCTCCAGGTCGGATGGGGGTTCCAGGGCATCCTGGCTTAAAGGGCTATCAGGTAAGCCATTACTCTGGACTGTCTGTGTGTCCTTTTCCCAGCCATACTCCAGAGTGTGAAATTTCACGATGTGAATTATTTCTGCAGCCAGGGGTTGTTTTCAAGATAATCGTTATTGCTGCTGTCATTATCAGGCCTTGTTTTATTTCCTGCACCTGCACCATTAAGGTCTCAGGGTGGGTCACAGCCATGTAGAACACAACATTAAAAACAGTTTAAAATGTATTAATTTGTTTTCATTTATTTGATTCATATACCACCTTTAATCCAAAGATCCCGTGACTGTGTACAACATTAGGAAGATAATTTATGAATAATAATAATAATAATAATAATAATAATAATAATAATAATACACAGCATAATAATAACATAATCATAATAGCATCCCCCCTCCCCCATTTAACAGGCCATAGATTAATTAAAGGCCTGGGTAAAGAGGAAATTTTTCGCCTGGCACCAAAAGCCATGCAATGGTGGTGCCAGATTAGCCTCTCTTAATGTTGGGCTTCCAACCTTTCTCTTTCTTGGTGGGTGTGAGCAGGTGCCCAATTTCTCTGTCACCAGAGCCCCCCAAACCCCACCACCACCTTCCAGGTATCTGCAGGGAGGCTAGAGGAGAGGGAAGGTCAATGCCTGATGTAGACATGCATTTTCATTCTCTTGCAGGGGCACACAGGAGCACCAGGCCCAATCGGGCCACCTGGACCCAAAGGTGAAAAGGTAAATGGTTTTAGGTATGGTTTTTTTGACCAAATCAGTGTTGGTTACCTTGATATATTTATTAGGAAAGGGACAGAGAGAGTATGACCCTGGTGCTCTTATTTGACCATGATATTCTCCTGGACCACCTCTGTGGGATAGGGCCTGGAGGCACTGTGCTGCTTGGTTCTGCTTCTACCAACAGGGTCAGTTTCAGAAAGTAACACTGGGTGACTGTGCTTAACCCCCCTCACAGTTGATGGTAGGGCACCATCTTGTCCCCAATACTATTTAACATCCATGTAAAGGTGTTTGCAGCTGTTATTAGGAATTTGGAGTGTGGTGTCTTTAGATGTTGTCAAACTCCAACTCCCATGAGCCCTAGCCAGCATGGCCAATGGTCAGGGGTGGTGATGGGAGTTGTAGTTCAGCAGCATTTGGGGGAAAGGCACACCCCTGTTTAAGATGTCACAAGCTCTCCATGGGAATAAAATTAGCAAAATCATGAAGATCTGAGAGATTTGCAGAAATCAATCCACTAGCAGGACTAGAAGGAATTTCCAGAGAGACATCACTAGCTCTCCTAAATGGGAGCAGAACCTTTTATTTCACACAAAATCCAAAAAGGTGCCTTTATATGATGAGGACATGAACTGCATTGGGTTTTCATTAAGTCCAAAATTCTGTACACTGTTTGTGATTATGACCTGCAATTTACTAATTCACTACTCGGGACATTCATTCCAAGACGTGAAATGCAATCTGCTGTTATCCTACTCAGCAAGGCTGCATACAGCTCAATCCTTAACCATCTGTTAAACATCTCAAATTGCTATTTTTTATTTTTTTAAGGCACTGCCATCTGTGTGCAATCCATACATTATTAGTTCAGACTGTGGTTGTGATGCTTAGCTCACCTATCTTCCAAGGGCGAGTTTGTAATAGAGTGGTACCTCGGGTTACATACGCTTCAGGTTATATACGCTTCAGGTTACAGACTCCGCTAACACAGAAATAGTACCTCGGGTTAAGAACTTTGCTTCAGGATGAGAATAGAAATCGTGCTCTGGTGGCGCGGCGGCAGCGGGAGGCCCCATTAGCTAAAGTGGTGCTTCAGGTTAAGAACAGTTTCAGGTTAAGAACGGACCTCCAGAATGAATTAAGTACTTAACCCGAGGTACCACTGTACTAATTTGGATGGGGGGGTGTACAGTACATGTACAGATGATATTCTGCCTGCCTTCCTCCTAATATTTATAATTGACAGAATAAAAATTGGGCTGGGCTGAAAGGGGGTTTGCAGGCCCTGCCAAACAGCTGCCTGACAGGGCCTGTAAAGCACAACTCTTTACCAATAACGATGGCACTTGCAAAGCCCCCTGAACAGATCACCTGCACCCATCAATTAGCTGCCCAGTGGTGCCTTTTGGCTCAGCTGCACCTGCACCTCACTATAAGGCAGGTGGATGTGACATGGCTGACGTGTTCCTCCCCCCCCCCCCGGCCAAATGGATAGGCCTAGGCCTAATGGGATGCCTTGGTTCTGCAGCTGCTAAGATTTGCCATCTATAATTTTTGCCATCTTTGAAACATCCTTTCTTACGGAAACATCTCGTGATTTTAGCATTGTGGTTGAAGTCTGGACGTTTGCACTTTACTGGTTGTAAAGGGAGTGGGGGGCTTGTTCTGGAGAAGGCCTTGTCTGGTGCTTGTCTTCGGGTGCTGCATAAATCTTGCACAAAGGGTCTGTTTTCTACTAGCCTGTGCTCCATGTTTCTTCCGAGGATGACATGCTGTTCTTCAGAAATGTCGCCCCGCCAACTAACCACCCCCACCTGCAGCTGTCATGACTCAGCCATTATTCCACTGCTCCCTCTTTTTTTCCTCCTCCCCAACAACCAGGCCAAAGGCTTTTGTTTAGTCAGCTTAATGATAACCAGTTCAAGCTAGTGACTCCGGTTTTTTAATGACTTGCCATTCAGGACTGGGGGCGGCGTCAGGGGGCAGGAAGGGGACAATACCAACTGCCTTTCGGTTTGTCTTTTTGCTCCAGACAGAACTGGTCACCTGAGTTGTTGGCATTTATAGTAATATCTTGCAACACTTCCCAGGAAGGGGAAGAGAGAGAATAGATTTAATTTCAGAATCTCGTCAGAAGTAAATGAGGGGCCTTTCTCAAACCTCCTCCAAGATTCGCTAAATATATGTTGTACATCTGCTGAATAGCCTTATACTGAATTACACCAATAGCATTATACTGAATTACACCATTGGTCTATCTGGTTCGCTATTGTCTCTACACCAAATGACAGTGGCTCTCCAGGATTGGAACCTGGGTGTCTCTGCTAGCCCTGCCTGGAGATGTTGGGTGCTGAAAACGTGGGGCCTTCTGCATGGGGCCTTTCCTATAAAGCAGTGTTTTTCAACCTTTTTTGGGCAAAGGCACACTTGTTTCATGAAAAAAAATCACGAGGCACACCACCACTGTGTGCGGAGAGGGAGATGTCAGAGCTCCGCTGCTCTCTATGGGGAATTGGATGAGAGCGGACCGCCTGTCCGCTCTCATCCGATCCCATCCGATCTGATCCCCACCCAGGATGGATGGAAAATAGGGTGGACACAGTCCAGCGCCCGCCTAGTGGGCGAAAATCTGACTTTAAAAAAAAAAAAATCTTTCGGATTTTTCGATTTTTCCCACGGCACACCAGGCAACATCTCGCGGCACACTAGTGTGCCGCGCAACAGTGGTTGAAAAACACTGCTATAAAGCATGTAGGGAAGCTGTGTGCAATCAGGGGTCCCTTTTGCATGGAGCACCTGTGCTTGTAGGACTGTAAACCCACAGGTACTCCTTTGCATAATGTTAAGGGGGCAGGGCCAGTAGGATTCAAGCGCTCCCTGCTCCCAACACATTTAGCACACATACGGAGAAAATCTCCAGAGGACTGAGGTGGGCAGCTTGTCCGCTCCTGCTGACCTAACCTGTTTTTCGAGTTATACATTTTATTTTTTTATCTTATCCTCAGGATAAGGGGGGGGGGGTCGTGGTTCTCCCCACAATTATTTTCCTTTTTAACTTTTTTATTCATTTTTCATTTTTGTTCATTACATACATCTCAAATTCCCCACAATTATTTTTCCAACAACCCTGCCAGGGTAGGTTAAGCTGGGAAAGAGTGATTGTCTCAAGAGCACTCAGTCAATTTACATAGGTGAGGGAGGATTATTTTGAACCCAGGGGCTTTCTCAGCTGCACTACTCTGGTGCCCCCAAAATCGTATTTCCTAGAGAGGAATGCACCCACAAAAGGTACTGGATGTTCCAAACGGATGTCTTTAGCAGAGGATTGGACAAATAAATGGAGTATGAGACTACCCATGGCTAGATTCAAGGGCTATTGCCTGCCTCCTCTGCCCAAAGGATTAAATGGATATCATCAAAACCAGTGAGCAGCTCAGACACTTTATAAATGACAAGTGTTGTTGTAATTGTTGTGAGCTGCAAGAACAGAGCCTGTGAGTCTGCACATACAGACTGATCCATGCCAATCATTCTGTTGCTTTAGAACTCATAAATTTCCTTCAGTGTTAGAAACTGAGATATTAAAGTTAGGAGCTAAATGGTACATTAAACCAAGGTTCTGGGTGCAACAACCGAACGTCTAGGCACGCTTTTTAATAACAAGAAAGCTGAAAATGAATGAGCTGCAGCTAAAATGTTATGTTCATTTTTCACATGGTCTAGTCCTCCCCCTGCCCACCCCCCTAATATTTTTAAGAGGGTCTCTTCTTCAATCTTCAGAGTAGCTGGAAGTGGGGAGGCAGAAAAAGGTCTTCCTTTCATTCCACTCTGCAGTTTTAATCTGAAATCTTAGGTGCACTACTGCAGCCAGAGCTCAGAAACTGCTTTCACTAATGAAATCGCCTGTCACAAAATGCACCTAGAACAATAGGAGTTTCGAACACTGATCAGAACAAATGGAAAAATGGGTTTGTTGGGGGTGGGTGGGACACTTAGTGAGTTAATATTGCCAAGGGAGTAGAATCTTTAACGGTGCAGCAGAACTGGTGTCCCCAAAAGCAATTATTGACCAAATGAACTTAACAATGTTGGCATGGACTTCCATGGTGCATCATAGTCAATTATCCTTCTCCATTGAGTATAGTACATTTACAACTTCTCAAAGTGGCCTCAGAGAGCTAGGGGTTTTCCAGCTGGAAGATTTTTTAAAATTACAAACAGATACTTCCCACCCTGGGAAGGAAGCCAAGAGTGAGGGAGGCGTCCCCTTGGTCCTGTGTTTTCCATTTGTAGCCATTCTTCTATTTTCAGGGGCGGGGGGGTTGTTTGTTTGTGTTTGTTTATTTGTGTTTTACTCCTTTAACTTTTTTATTTTTAAGTTTTGCTTTAGCCAAATAGGAATCTAGCACAAAGGGTGTTGGGAACTGGGAGGCTCAACCATGAGACACCCAAATAAAACCCTACCATGAATTAAGGCAAATAGATTCCTCCCTCCTCTCCCTCCCCTTCCCCCGTAACACACACACACACACACACACGGGGGGGGGAGGGAGAGAGAGAGAGAGAAAGACTGCCTCCCTCAGTTATGTGACTGGAGTCTATTGTCGCTGTTTGCAAACATATGTACAGTGGTACCTTGGTTTACAAACTTAATCCGTTCGAGAGGTCCATTCTGAAACCAAAACCATTCTTAAACTGAGGTGCGCTTTCCCCAATGAGGCCTCCCGCCGCTGGTGCCTTTCCACCATTTGGCTTCCATTCGTAGACCAAGGTAAAGTTTGCTAACCAGAACACTACTTCCAGTTTTGCGGAGTTTGTATACCAAATAGTTCGTAAACAGGGCTGTTCTTAAACCGAGGTACCACTGTAACTCAAAACAGGTGAGGGCATGCAGTTTCTCTTGTTTCTCTATGCAGTCATGCCAGTTCTGTCCCTCCTGCAGATGTAACCCAGCAGTATTCCCTCCAAGTGTCCATATTTTCCAGGGACATCCCTGATTTAGAGAAGCCGTACCTGTTTCTGATTTGATCCTGGAATATCCCACTTTTCCTTAGGATGTCCCTGTTTTCATTGGAGAAATATTGGCCAATATGGAGTTATATGACCCCCCAAGCTGTCTTCAAGCCATCTTATATAGAGATTTTTTTAAAATGTTTACTTTTTTATTATGTTTCTATATATGTTGGAAGCTATCCAAAGCGGCTGGGGCAACCCAGTAAAATATACGGGGTATAAATAGTAAAATTATCATTATGGAATGAGACATCCCTGTTTTCACTGGAGAAAGTTGGAGGGTATGCTCCCCCCTCCCCCCCACACCTTGTCCCATTACGTGTGCAAGTAAAGATTGCAATGTTTTTTTATTTCAATGCCAATGTAATCTTCAGTTTGTCCCTTCCCACCACACATCAAGGGGGCTGCCAAACCCCACCCGTATATGCACACAAAACATTCCATTCAGCTTTTGTGGCTGAGAGTGGGCTCAGAGACCCTGCTTGCCTACCTGACACCAAAGGTCCTCAGATTGACAGGCGCAAGAGCAGAGAAGCACTGGGCCTCTTGACTCCAACTCCCAATAGTCTCAGCCAGCATTGCCAGTGGCCAGGGATGGGAGGAGTTGTAGTTCAGTTTTGCTTTTGGACTCTCAGCTTCCAGTGTGGTGTAGTGGTTAAGAGCGGTAGTCTCGTAATCTGGGGAACCGGGTTCGCGTCTCCGCTCCTCCACATGCAGCTGCTGGGTGACCTTGGGCCAGTCACACTTCTTGAAGTCTCTCAGCCCCACTCACCTCACAGAGTGTTTGTTGTGGGGGAGGAAGGGAAAGGAGAATGTTAGCCGCTTTGAGACTCCTTAAAGGGAGTGAAAGGCGGGATATCAAATCCAAACTCTTCTTCTTCTTCTTCATTAACCCAAGCTAGCATGGCTAGCGATCAGGCATAATGGGAGTTGTTTTCTTCTCACTATGCAGCTTTAAAATCCTACTTTTGTTTGCTCTTGGTATGTATCTAAACTAGAGAGGGATGGCTCCCTTTTAGAACTATGTCAGAGGCAGTCTCTCTGCTGTCATCAGGCGTGAGCAAGTATTTAAGACGGGGACTTTTTGGTAGTGGTTCCGAGGGTTTGGAATGCCACCGCCCCTGCAAAGATTCATCTTGCACCCTCCTGTTGTCTTCCACACAGAACATTTTTATTCGAACAGACTTTTGCTGTTCTGCTAGCTTGCAATTCTCCTTCCACTGCTGTTTGCAATTTAGCCTCAGCTTTTAGTGGCCATAATATTGTGGTTTTTAATATTTAATATATTATTGGGGTGTTCCCTTTTTTTGTAAGACACTGCTTGTAATTGTTGGTAGAAGAGAGGAATACAGATATTTAATAATAGCTGATTACTATTTGTTCTTACCAAAATTAGAACTTCCTAAGCTGTTCAACAGTTGAACTGCCTGTCTCAAGAAGCTGTAGTCTCTCCCTTACTGGGTGTATTTAAGCAAAGGCTGGATGACTGTCTCCCAGGGATGTTGCAGTTGCAAGATTCCTATACACACTCCCTCTCTCTCTCTTGTGTGTGTGTGTGTGTTGTGTGTGTACACGAGTGTGTTGAACTAGATGATCTCCAGAGTCCTTTCCAGTCCCCAAACTCTCAACTTCTACTCGCATTGTAAACCATGGTCTGTTTTAACACTAGTGCTTATTGCTTGCAGGGTGAACAAGGTGATGATGGGAAGGTGGAGGGGCCTCCTGGACCACCTGGAGACAGGGTAAGGAATCTAGACTGCCCATCTATAATATGAGACACCCCTCAAAGTCAAGCTAAACCCTATGACTTAAGCTGGGTCTACACATCCAACAAACCGAGGTGATAATGAGTGCTGCGATGCCATACATTCTGCACTGGGGGGGGGGTCACACATGTCTCAGTTTGACACATAGAATCATAGAATTCTAGAGTTGGAAGGGACCACGATGGCCATCTAGTCCAGCCCCCTGCAGTGCAGGAATCTTTTGCCCCACATGGGGCTCAAACCCACAACCCTGAGGTTAAGAGACTCATTCTCTACCGACTGAGCTATCCAAGGTCCAGACAATGTAACCCAGCAGTATTCCACATAGTCATGGAAGCTGGAGGGCACAAGGACTGTTGCTCCCTGGATTTTTGTTGTTTATTTTAAAATACAGATATTCCCCCCCCCCCACTATTTCCATCCAATTTTTCTTTATTTGTAATGTTATAAACAAACTGAGCTTGAATCCTGGCAAGATGGAGGCACTGTGGGTTAGTGGTTCCTGTGTTGAAATTGGTCAGTTGCCTACCCTGGATGGGATTGCATGCCCCCTTGAAGGAGCAGGTTTGCAGTTTGGGGGTGCTTCTGCATCCAGCCCTGTCACTGAAGGCTCAGGTAACTCAGTGGCTAGTAGTGCCTTTTACCAACTGCAGCTGGTTTGATAGCTACGGCCATTCCTGGACTGGGAAAGCCTTGACACAGTACTTCAAGACTGGATTACTGCACTGTGCTCTATGTGCGGCTTCCGTCACACTTGGTCCGAAAACTGCAGTTAGTGCAGAATGTTGTAGCACAGTTGCTGACAGGAGTGAGACCCTGTCAGAAGAAGAAGAGTTTGGATTTGATATCCCGCTTTATCACTACCCTAAGGGGTCTCAATATAGGGACGCGGGTGGCGCTGTGGGTTAAAGCCTCAGCGCCTAGGGCTTGCCGATCGAAAGGTCGCGGTTCGAATCCCCGCGGCGGGGTGCGCTCCCGTTGTTCGGTCCCAGCGCCTGCCAACCTAGCAGTTCGAAAGCACCCCCGGGGGCAAGTAGATAAATAGGTACCGCTTACCAGCGGGAAGGTAAACGGCGTTCCGTGTGCGGCTCTGGCTCGCCAGAGCAGCTTTGTCACGCTGGCCACGTGACCCGGAAGTGTCTGCGGACAGCGCTGGCCCCCGGCCTCTAGATGTGAGATGGGCGCACAAACCCCAGAGTCTGTCAAGACTGGCCCGTTCGGGCAGGGGTACCTTTACCTTTACCTTTAAGGGGTCTCAAAGCAGCTAACATTCTCCTTTCCTTTCCTCCCCCACAACAAACACTCTGTGAGGTGAGTGGGGCTGAGAGACTTCAAAGAAGTGTGACTAGCCCAAGGTCACCCAGCAGCTGCAGGTGGAGGAGCGAAGACGCAAACCCAGTTCACCAGATTACAAGTCCACTACTCTTAATCATTACACCACACTGGCTCTCAGGTGTCAGCATATAGCAGTTGTGCTCAGAGGTCTGCACTGATTGGAAATCCTCCACAGAGCCAAGGTCAAGGTGCTACTATTAGCATATAAAGCCCTTAAGCAGTTTACTTGTGAGATCGCCTGACCCCACATATGCCCTCTTCAGTCAATGGAACTGGCACTTTTCCAAGTGCCACATAATACCCGCAACACATCCGTAAGAACTCAAATTGTTTAGTGTGGCTTCACTGACACCTTGGAACTGTTGGGATACTGCCAGGGAGACAAAGTCCATCATGGCCCCAAGCCGTCTGCCGGATGACCTATCGATCTCCCGTAGGCACGCAGTATCATCGATTAGCGACATGAGTTTCTAGAAAATATCTTGCCACATTCTAGATCTCATGCACACTCTATCAGCAGATAATTTACAGCAGAAGTTGCACGCAGGAGAGCATTATTTACAAGCTTTATTCAGCATTGATCAGAACAAAGAAAGACATGACTGCCTGCGTCAGTGTCTCCGACAGAGAGAAAACGAAAGCAATAGGAAACATAAACATCCTGTGAACAGGAAATACGCAGGCTGTGACACAAACATCCTGCTCCCTTTTAAGGTGGAGTGGAAATATCCTAACAGGAACTCCCTGCCTATGGATATGGGCAGGCCCTTTCACTGTGTTCGTTTCGGCATCTGCTGAAGACATTCTTATTTAGACAAGCCTACCCATATGCTTAGAAAGTTTGTAGGAGTTTTTATTTGTTTTAGCATTTTAACTTTTGTATGTTTTAAGGTGTGGTTGTTTTTCTTGATTTTACTGTCTTACCTTTTTGTAAACTGCTTTGAGGGTTTTTTTTACAATCAAGTAGTGTATACATTTTATGAAATAAGTCAATAAACAAACAATGGGTTGCATCCAAGTTAGTTTGACATGGAATAGGCTCATTAGCAGACATTTCTATCAGTTTAGATTGAGTCTTCTCTGAGTAGGACTAATATTAGATAGAAGCCAATAAAAATATATAGAGCCTCCAACCAATGAAATATAAAAACACAGAGTGAAGCAGACAGAAAGAAGTACTGTTTATTTATTCCTACATGTATATATCACTGTTTTTCCTTTAAGGAACCAAAGGGAGAATAAATGGTTCTTTCCACCTCACCCCATTTGATCCTAAAAACAGCCCTGTGGGGCAGGTTAGTCTGAGAGAGAGTGACTGACCCAAAGTCACCCAGTGACCTTCACAGCTGTATGGGAATTTGAACCCTAGTCTCCCAAGCCCTAGTCCAACACTCCAACAACTACACCACACTAAGCTGCTGGCCTCAAGTACAAAGGAAGATGAGCTGGTTCAGACCAGGGCTGTTGGGGGCTGGGACCATGTGCTGGATACAGAGCCTGAGGCTAGTAGTCAGGAGCCCACAAAACCTGCATCAGGCACCTCTCCAAAACCTTCTCCCAGACTCAATTTACTTGAGTTGTCAGGCTCCGCCTATTCCACCCCACCTTATCCAACAACACTAGGAATGTGCCAGACAAGAGGGCACAGAAAGAAAGAGAAGTGATTGAATTCATCCTTAAGGAAAGAGTTGTCAAGCTTCTTAGGTCTGTGGGGACATGCAGATTTTTTAAGCAAGTACCATGGCTTCCACCCCCTCTGATTATCTCTCTCCCCACCACCACTTCACTCATATTGGAGAACACATAAGCATGCACATAAAAACTTTGCTTTTTATGGGGTCTGGGTTAAAGTCAGATCCAGCAGAATTAGAGTTTTGAAAAGCACATAATGCTGAAAGAGGAAGTGGGAGTGTCACCATTCCAGCTTCTTCTCCAGCTCTATATACTTTTCAAGGTAGAAAATTGTAACTACTCTCACCACCTCATGAAGAAGCAGGTGGTGAGTGGGGGACTTTTAGGTGTGACCCCCACATTGGCAACCCCTACCTTAAATATTCACATTCTTCAGGTGAGGGTGATGAAGCTTAGGAAGTGTGACTAGAGGGACTCTTAATGAGGGTTTATTCACCTCCAGCCTTTGTCAGAGCAAGTGGCTCACTCGGAGCTTTCCATGGTGCTGAAACTGCCAGCTTGCATTGCTGCCCCTATGTGGGTACCTGCTACAAACAAATCAGAGCAGTAGCACAAAGGCCTTTTAACCTGCCTTGGGAAGAAGATAAGGGTTAGATCAGGCATAGGCAAACTCGGCCCTCCAGATGTTTTGGGACTACAACTCCGATCATCCTTGACCACTGGTCCTGTTAGCTAGGGATGATGGGAACTGTAGTCCCAAAACATCTGGAGGGCCGAGCTTGCCTATGCCTGGGTTAGGCTGGTGGGCCTTCCCACACCACAGATTCCTATAACCAGAGGCCATCAACAAGAAGATCCTGCTTCTTCCTGGTGACAGCTGTAAGCTGTCTTCTGACATAGGTGGGAGATGAAGCAGGCACTTGGAGGACTGGGGTTGCATTTAACACCTCTCTTGCATTTCATTTCCTAGGGCCCAGTTGGTGATAGAGGAGATCGTGGGAAGCCTGGAGATCCTGGTTATCCTGTGAGTCCTTCTCCAAATGCCTGGTTAGGAAATTAACCATCTTAGGAAAAGCTATCTCCTCTTTGTAAAATTCCATGACACTGAGCTAGGGGATATCCTGCCTTTTATATTGCAGTGTGTGTGTGATGTGATTGACAGACTTGACCCCAGAACTTTAGGGATGTGCAGGTTTAGATTGATCTTGGGGACCCAGGTAGACACAAGTTGTTGTAGGCAACAACAAAGTTGTTTGTAGCCTAAACAAAATGTTCATCCTCAGGTATTACATTTTATATTCATAACTATAAAAAGTTTTTAAAATGAATATATAAAGTTTGTAAGTCGATTTAAACCTGGAAGAGCCAATGTAGTGCCCTCCAAATGATTTGGACTACAACTCTCATCAGCCCAGCCGGCGGGGCCAACAGTCAAGGTTGATGGGAGTCTGGAGTCCGCAACATGTGGAGGATGCCATGTTGATGACATTCCACTCCTGCTATAGTTATAACTGGATTTATATCTTTATTTTTTATAAAAACTCCTATATAACCATTTTAATACTTGACTTTTAATTGTTTAAATCACTCAGTTGCCTGCAGCTTGCTTATTGTTCTGCTATTGTTTGTTTTATTGCTATCTTCCATTTCTGCTTTGCATAAATAAAATTAAAAAGGTCCTAAGAATTTTAGACGTTGGGAAACTAAAATACCTCCAGCTGGTGCCAGAACTACAATGTAGGCTAGGCAAGCCTCGGTAGGCATTTCACAAGACAAGAACCACCGTTTAAAAATGCATTGTATTACATTTTTATTGCATTTAAATCAGGCACCTCCCTGAAGAAAGCTCAAAGAAACCTTCAACACAAATCCTGGTCCTTGCTTTTTTATCCTTGCAAGAAAATTGTGAATGGCCTAAGGTCAGCTCAGTAGGCTCCATGGCTGAGACAGAGATTTGAAACAGAGTATCCTTTACCACAGTTGGACATTGTCCCAGCCTTCCCCCCGTCCCCCAGTAATTTTAAAATCCAAGTTCTCATCAGTCACAGCCAACGTGGCCAGGGAACAGAGGAACATAGGAAACGTCATTATACCAAGTCAGACCACTGGTCCATCTAGCACAGCGTTGCTACTCCACAACTGCTCCAGCTAGCAGGGGCTTTCCAGAGCTTCAGACAGGAGACATTTGCAGCCCTGCCTGGAGTTACCAGGAATTGAGCCTGGGACCTTTGCATGCAGCGCAGGTGCTGTAGCACTGAGTTTACAGCTCTTTGCCATCCCATCAGGGATGATGGGAGCTGTAGTACAAAGCATCTGGAAGGCACCAAGGTGGGGAAATTGCTCCTGACCCTTCTCCTTCTTTCATTTCTGTGTCATGAGCATCATACATGTCCTGCATGGTTAGAATCTACATCTGGGACAGCCAATGTTGTGCCTTCCATATGCTGCCAGACTACTCAGCTCCCAGCAGCTCCAACCAGCTGCAGACAATGTTTGATAACCTGCCACTTTCCTCAAGCATATAAACTTACAGAACTCACCGCACCGCATGCCTTTGAAACCCAGCCTCCTCCTTCTCCCTTAGTCATAAAGGCATTTGCAGCTCTGCCTTATAGCAGGTCTCTCCCCACCCTACCAGGAGGTGCTGAGAACTGAACCCTGGGCCTTATGGATGCAAAGCTGATGTTCTACCCTTGAGCTAAAACCCTTCCTCTTCTCTTTTCCTCTGTTCTCGTGTTCGTCTTTTTAGACTGTGAACCTGTTCCTTTTAATGCAATTACTTGTAAGGTGGTTAGCCCCTGAGACACTTTATAAATGAGAAATGTTGTAATTATTGTTGTGAGCTGCAAGAACAGAGTCTGTGAGTCTGCACATACGGACTGACCCATGCAAATCATTCTGTTTCTTTAGAACTCATAAATTTCCTTCAGTGTTGGAAACTGAGATATGAAAGTTAGGAGCTAAATGGCACATTAAAACTAGGTTCTGGGTGCAACAATGGAATGTCTAGGCATGCATTTTTATAATAAGAATACAAAGCTGAAAATGAATGAGCTGCAGCTAAAATGTTACGTTCATTTTTCACATGGTCTAGTCCTTCCCTGGCCCAACCCCCTAATATTCTTAAGAGGGTCTCTTCTCCAGTCTTCAGAGAGTAGCTGGAAGTGGGGAGGCAGAAAAAGGACCTCCTTTCTTTCCACTCTGCTGTTTGAATCTGAAATCTTAGTCGCAGTACTGCACCCAGAGCTCAGAAACTGCCTGCACTAATGAAATTCCCTGTCGCAAAATGTGCCTAGAATAATAGAAGTTTTGAACACTGATTTCCCTCCATCTTTTGTGTCATTTGTGGAAGAGCCCCTGCCAAGGCCCACAACCCTGCAAGGGTGTGTGTGTGTGTGTGTGTGTGTGTGATGCTACTGCCAACGCCTGGAGCCTTGCTGTTCCTCCTCCTTGTTGTCCCTCCACCTGAGTGTGCAAGGACTGAGCAGAGGGAGGAGATGGAGCAGCATCCCCAACCTGCGTTAGGCTTCCTTTGTGGCAGTTATTTGAATTGGGCACTGAGTTATTGGACAAATGAATGGGCCGCAGCTTTGGTGGCAAGGAAGTGGTGGGCCAACTTAGAGAGTGTTTATTGAGAGCATCTGGCCCAAAACATGGAGGCCCAGCTGGTGTTAATAAACTGGTCAAGCACATTATAGAGTTTTAATACTTATCCACTAGGACACTCCCTCGTTGAATTGGTCCAGAGGTGAGGAACCTCAGGCCTGCTTTGTTTGATGAAGTGTTTAGGATTGCTTAGATTCACCACTCTGCCCCTGGGAAGAAAGAAGGATCTCGATGGCAGCTTAACTTGAATCTTCCCTTTCACTTCCTTTTAGGGTCAAGAGGGTATTGATGGAGAGAGAGGAAAACCTGGACAGCAAGGCTTACCTGTAAGAATCTCCCCTCTGCCCACCTTTTGAAAGTTGTTCTGTGCATGGGCCAGGGTGCGCGTATGTGGAAGAGAGGGAGAGAAAACATGCAGAAATGGGAGATGGAACCAACATGCATGTCCTCAGGTCATTGGGTTGCCCTTCAATGCCACAATCCTATGCATGCTCTTGCTGCATCTGTTGGGGATTACTGCCTAGTTAGCATGTTGAAGTTTGCAACCTAAGTGTCCTAATTGGAATTGGGCTTTGGTTTCCAAACCGTGCGAGAGGAGGTGCAGTACACTTCCAAACATTTGCAAAGAGGTCTTAGGTGCTTGCATGCTTTACTTTAAAGCCCACATTGGAAACTGCCTTAAGCTAAGTGAGGGCATTGATCCATGTATCTCAGCACTTCTTACACTGTGTCTGGTAGCAGCTCTCTGAGTTTTCAGTAAGTCTTCCTTAGAGAGGTCAAGGATTGAACCTGAAACCTTGGTCATGCAAAACTATTCATCTACCACAGAGTCATGGCTCCTCACCTTCCTGGGCAAACACAATCTTACCCACAAGATGTAAAAGCTAATTCCATAATGCTAGAACTGTCCTAGGCACAGTAATCTCTGTTCTTCATGATTCATGAAAGACATCTCTGCCAGAAGGGTATTTTCAAGCAGTTTCCCCACCCTGTCCCTTTTGTTCTCTTAGGGACATCCAGGACCACCAGGTCAACCAGGGCTGAAAGGATCCAAGGGCAATCCGGTAGGTTTGGGAAAACACCTCAACTTAGCCATGCATCCTGGCAGAGTTGCCCCACTTGCAGCAGACATTTGGGGTAGCCAGAGAGTTGTGAGGTTCGTGGGGGTGGGGAGCTGGAAAGGAGAAGGTCTAGGAATGGTTACAAATCTAAGTTCTCCCAAAGATTATGGAGCTGTGATTGGGCTGTGGAGACTCTCTTGATTGGATGGTACTCAATACATTTAAATTGAAGGGGAAATACACACAGAGAGTGACTGAGTGAGAAAGAATCCCTTTACTTGGGAAGTAAGCATGCCAAGGAAAAGAATTCTAGTTTAACCTCCCTTAACATCTATACACAGAGGATTTAGATTCTTTGTTTTCTATATGGAAGAACAGTCACCCACATGGGCTTAATGTGGTACAGTCCAACCATGTCAAATAGAAAATAAGAGCCCACGATACAACAAATTGCAATCATCAAATGAAAGCACCACAAAGCAAGGTAAGGCAGCAATGAAGTCCAAGAGCAGAAAAGCCTCGGTGGCAGTCTGGATTATGTCAGTTAAATCTGGGATTGCAAGACTGGGGATTTGCTAAGGGGGTAAAGCCCCACTGCTCTCTAGCAAATCTGCTGTTCTCACATCACATGGAGCACCTGAGAGGCTCAGAGGTGATGAGGATGAGGATTCTGGCAGACTTCCTTTTCCAAGGTTAAGAAGACCCAACTGATGATGCCTTGCTGAGCCCCTCCAGATATAGATAGATGATAGATAGATAGATAGATAGATAGATAGATAGATAGATAAATAGATAGATATAGATAGATAATGTCCCAGAGCTGGTCCAAAACACTGAAGTGTTGAAATGAAATTATTTTTCTTTTTCTTTAATGATGAGGTGTGGAACTGGACTTCAATGCACAACAGTATGAGATATTCCTGGAGCTTTGGTGATGCTTGGCTCATTTTCCTTTTCCTTTTTTATTTTCAGGGGCAGAAAGGAAAGCAAGGGCTTGGGGGCGCCCCAGGCAGCCGAGGCTTGCCGGTAGGTGATGAATGCACAGTCTGTTTGTTGTTGTTTTTTTGCTACACCTTTCAGTTAAGTGATGCCGCTGAACATACATAGCTCCTTTACTGGGTCAGGCCATTGGTCCATCAAACTCAGGGCTCATCCACACTTCCACTTGTGCCTAGAAAGCAGCAGTCCAGGCAGTTTTCGATTTGCCCTGCTGCTTTTCCTGGGAAAACTTGTTTTTTAGCACTGAATCGGAGCAAATGTCAATCCACAGAAATCTCAACTGATGCTTGCACAGATTCAGCAGTAAGGAGCAGGTTTACTATGGCCTTTAGATGGGGGGGGGGTCTCCCCAGGCCTAACTGGAGATGCTGGGGATTATTGGGTGTGTGATCTTAACTCCCTTGTATTCTGCTCTGGTCAGAGTATTCTGCTCTGGTCAGACCACACCTGGAGTACTGTGTCCAGTTCTGGGCACCACAATTCAAGAAGGACACTGACAAACTGGAACGTGTCCAGAGGAGGGCAACCAAAATGGTCAAAGGCCTGGAAACGATGCCTTATGAGGAACGGCTAAGGGAGCTGGGCATGTTTAGCCTGGAGAAGAGGAGGTTAAGGGGTGATATGATAGCCATGTTCAAATATATAAAAGGATGTCACATAGAGGAGGGAGAAAGGTTGTTTTCTGCTGCTCCGGAGAAGCGGACACGGAGCAATGGATCCAAACTACAAGAAAGAAGATTCCACCTAAACCTTAGGAAGAACTTCCTGACAGTAAGAGCTGTTTGACAGTGGAATTTGCTGCCAAGGAGTGTGGTGGAGTCTCCTACTTTGGAGGTCTTTAAGCAGAGGCTTGACAACCATATGTCAGGAGTGCTCTGATGGTGTTTCCTGCTTGGCAGGGGGTTGGACTCGATGGCCCTTGTGGTCTCTTCCAACTCTAGGATTCTATGATTCCCTACACCATCAAAAATTCCCCGGGGGTGAGGGGGGTGGACTACCTAGACCAGCCTTGCTCAACTGGATGCCCTCCAGGTGTTCCAGATTACAACCTCCCACCAGCCCTAGCCAGGGTGGCTAGTGGCCAGGGATGATGGGAGCTGTAACCCAAAACATTTATGGAGCACCAGGTTGGGGAAGATTGCCATGGATGCGCTGTGCTGCTCAGCTATGCCAGTGCCAGCGCCAGCGCCAGCACCAGGTCGACTGCTCCATCCCCACTGCTGGTTTGCTGTGACCCTATTTCAGCATAGCAGCATAGGCAGCAAGTTTTCATGTCCTCACAATTCAGCCACAAATGCCTTTATATCCGCAGGGTCTTGTGGGATTACCAGGTCCAAGAGGAGTGGTTGGAAGGCAGGGTCAAGAGGGCACCCCTGGCATTGATGGGATCCCTGGCAAAGATGGCAGCTTTGGACAAAAGGTAACCATCTGGAGGGCCAAATGTTCCCACCCTTGATTTATATAATCACGGTCTCTGCGTAATTCTCTTCTGGGTCATTACCTGCAGGTGGTTGATGCCTTGCAGCTGGACCTTCTCCCTCCTGAGTGGATCCTTCCTCCCAAGTAGATCCTACTGAGTAGACCTCTACCCCTAGGCTGTCGGGGAGTAAGCCCCATTGAACTCGGAGGGTCTTGAGACACATAGAAATGTGCTGCAAGATTATCTATACGCTGCCCTTCTGCTGTAGCAACCATGCTCAGGACAACATTCTGCAACTTATTTTTATTTATAAAAATAGTTATATGCCACCAAATCATATCAAATGTCAATAAAATGTACAAGCACAGTGAAACATGAAACACCACAAAGCAATACAAAATAACCATTGAAATGGCTGGCTAATCAAGGAAGCTTAAATAGCTGCATTATTTGTATTGAAAGGTCTTTAGGAGATGCCTGAAAGGAGATGGCCAGGGTGGCTGCTGAATCTCTGGGCTTATCCACACTTCTTACCCATTGCCTCGCCCTTTCCAGGCACAGGGCTGTGCCTTAAAGCAGTGTTTCCCAACCGGTGTTCCGCGGCACACTAGTGTGCCGCGAGACGTTGCCTGCTGTGCCGTGGGAGGGAGTCGGGCGAGTCGGGCGGCAAGAGGCTAGGAAGCAAATGGATTGCGAAGTCTGCCAGGTTCAGATTCGGGTCTTGGCTGTTTCCGGCAAGTGCAGATTCGGGTCTCGGCTGTTTTCGGCAAGTGCAGATTCCGGACTCGGCTGTTTCCGCCGGCCCAACTCGCCGATCCCGCGCCGTACGTAAGAATTCTCAAGGAAAGGCGCAGGCGCATTCCTCGGAGAGAGCGGCCGTTGGCGTCCAAGATGGCGGCTGTGCTGGCTGAGGGGAGCGCGGGCGGCGCCGAGTCCGAGGCAGCGGCTGTTCCGCCCATGGCGGGGCTGGAGATGGTCCAGCAGGGAGCCGAAGCCCGGGTCTACCGGGGCCTCTTCCTAGGCCGGCCAACTGTGGCGAAGCACCGCTTCCCGAAACGTTACCGGCACCCGCTGTTGGAGGAGCGCCTGAGCCGCAGGCGGACGGCGCAGGAGGCCCGCTCGCTGCTTCGCTGCCGGCGGGCAGGTGGGCGCGCCTCGAGACTGGACTGCGCGGGGCAGGGGCGCGGGCTGGGATTCCATCTCCTTTAAATTGCATGGCCGGCCCACCTCTTTGCAAGGAGTGCGGTTGGGAATTGCAAGCAAAGCAGCCACGCAGCTCGATTCCAGTCGTTAGTGACCGAAACTAATTCCCCCCCCCCCCGCTATAGGCAAGGAAGCTGAAGACTGGTTATGGAAGGCGGTGGGCCACAGGTGTTCTGGTTTGCGAACATTTTTCAGAAGCCAAACGTGCTCCATTTTGCGTGCCATGCTTCTGTTTTGCGGTCTGTCTGCTTTTGCTGTTTATTTTGCATTTTTGTCTTTCTGACTTTTTTGTTTTGTTTTTGTGACTGATTGATTGACTGATTGTGTGACTGCAGTACATTGTTTATTGCTTTCATTTTATGGATCAATGGTCTTTATCGATAGTAAAATTCATGTTAAATTGCTGTTTTAGGGGTTGTTTTTAAATGTCTGGAATGGATTAATCCATTTTGCATTACTTTCAGCCAAACAGGCCCAGGTTGCGCACTGAATAAAGTATTTTATAATTTTTCATATTTCTGTTTACTTACTATTTCATAATAAAGTAATTATAAAATACTATCTTTGTGTTTATTTGATTCCTATTAAAGAGAGTTACTTTATATATAGTCAATATAGGCACAGAGTTAATTTTTTAAACATTTTCTAATGGTGGCGTGCCTCGAGATTTTTTTCATGAAACAAGTGTGCCTTTGCCCAAAAAAGGTTGGGAAACACTGCCTTAAAGATCTGTGTCCTCGTGCTCTTTCCCTCACTCCAGAGCTTTCCCCATGAAAACCCACTTCTTAAAGCTGAAGCACAACTTAGGGCAATTTGGGGTTTCCATGTATTGCCGTGTGCTCCAATTCAGCACCTAAGAGTGAGTTTTCCCGGGGAAAGCTCCAGAGTTCAAAAAACCAAGAGTCCTTTAAAAGTGTGGTCTGTGCCTGGAAAGTGCGGAGGAAAATAAGTATGGACAAGGTCTCTGCTGGTGGAAGAGCATTCTAAAGCATGGAACAGTTGTCAGACATCATGTTTCCTCCACTCCCCAAGTCACGTAATTGGCTGTTGGTAACACAAATTATCTTCACTTTGAAACACACACACCCCCATTCATCAGTATGCCAACACTTTCTATTGTTTCATTGGTAACCTAAGAGGGAAAATGTTGTGTGAGTGGAATCAGGCCCACAGGACACCTATTGAGGCTTAAAGGAGTTACTGTACTCCCAACTCTCTACTACATAGATTCGTTTCAGGGTTTCCTGGCATTCTCTACATTTGTCAAAATATAAATGAATATCAGCAAAGTGAGTAAATGCTGAAGCTTCTGGATATTATTAAATGCACATAAGGGAGACAAACGTTATTAGAAAACAGTCCAGTTTATTATGTATCAGAATAACAAGGTGCAGGATAATGCTCAGCCACATGGTATATTAGGAATCCTGCAAAGGTCGATTTCATTAACCTTTCTTCTTGTTTCTTTTTCATCCTTTTTGTCGGAAATGTAAGCACCAAAGAATATTTATTGCTCATTCTGTGTCATTTGATCCTTTCTTCTCTGTAATCCCCCCCCATTTGATAACAATTAAAATGTTTAAAAAGCACAACTCTCTCTCCCCCCCCCACCTTTCTCAAGGGAGAACAGGGTGAAGATGGAGAGGAAGGCACCCCAGGAATGTCGGGGAAAAGAGGGAATCCTGGTGTCCTTGGTCTTCCAGGAGCTCAGGGCCCCCCAGGAATGAAGGTTGGTTTCTCCCCTCCCCCTTTGCTTTTACAATCAGAGGTGGGAAGGCAAAAGGGGCAGCAATTCACAGAGAGCAGTTTCCCCTCCCCACCAAAGAATCAGCTCCCAATCCCTTCCTTAACATCAGAGCTCTCCTTTGCTGTCCTCTTCTCCCACATTATAAGCTCTGAGTTCCATCTTGCTTGGAGTCTGCAGTGCCTGGCTATGCTACCATCCTTCTCCTGAAGGAGAGGGCAGTAGGGGTGGGGGGAGCACTTCTAATTTCCCATTGAAAAATAGCCTTCAGGCAGGGTGACAAGCCCACAGATCCTCCAAATATCCTTACTCCTTTCGGAATCAAGACAATTTGCCAGTCGGGACAGAATTATTTGCTGCAATTTGCATTATGTGGTTCATTCCAGGCCAGTGTCCACAACCCATCCACAGCAAGCACTTTGATATATTCTCCCCAGTTTTACTCTGGTTGGTGTCCCTGGACCAGTTAGAATGTATTCAGGATGCTTTCTGTTGTTGCTGCTGCTGCTGTTGCAGTTCTGTTCCAATGGAGAGGAGTTTAGATCACACACCACTTCAGGTGAAAAGGAACAGGCAGGTTGTGTAGTTTTGTGTTGGTTTAAAGCAGGAGCAGGGAGCCATGATCAGATTTCTGTGGTGTGCTGGAAGGAAAGGACTTCCTTTCTTGAAGTTCAGTACAGAAACGCTCCCCCTCCACCCCCTTAGCCTTGCTATTTCTACTCCATCCCAGCTTCATAGAATGTACACTCTGCTCCATCCACACTGTAGACATTGGCAGAAGCCATGACTCTTCAAAGTGATGGGATGCTGCTTTTAAATGTGTAGTGCAGATGGGGCCTGTGTGTGTGTGTCAAGTGTGAGTCTGCCGGTTGTGGCTTTTGACTCCACTTGCCCCAAACTCCACCTGCTCTTTGCTGCCCAGTCCTCTCCTATTATGCAACTGTTTAGTTGGTTTTGTGCTGTGTTTTTGTTTTAGTGATACCTGTTTCTTGTTTTCATATTTCACACTGTTTAGAGGTTTTTAAATGCTAAGTGGTTCAGGCATGCTTTTAAATTACTTAAATAACCCTCCCTGCCTACGAAAGACCAAAGGCCAGCAGGGTGGGTAGGTGGGACTGGCAAGGACCACTTTACAAGGGACCACTTCACAGGATAATAATCAAAAATGCAGTTCCATGAGTTCACCACACAGGGCAGTTGCACTTGGAGTCTGTTGTTCCCCAGATTTGGCTCTGGCAGTTTCTGACAGCACTGCTGCTCTGATCAAAATCCATACCCTTTGCAGCTGTTCTAAAGTTAAAGTCTTGGGAGAACTGATCACGCAGCTCCTTGCATATCGCACAGTTTAGCCCTCATGCCCAAGCAGTATGAGGAATGTAGAGGCACAGCCAGCAGAGGAGAACTGGGAAATCAAAACTCTTCACACACAAACACACACACACACACACACACACACACACCCCTTGATTGACTGAGTTTACTTATATGCCGCTTTCCCACAACAGGCTGTGCACAAAGCAGCTTACAGCAAACATTTGAAACATCAAAATACAGAGCATTGGAAATACAAATACTGTATACAAAATACAGTAAATTTAAAAATGGCAAAAATGAACCATGTGGCAAACACAGAATAAATTCAGTGTTACTAAGTATAAAATAAGAAATCTAGGCTTAAGTGGATAAATACATAGCTCAACAGAAACACAAACATAATCAAAGCAGAATCCTGTGTGAATACATCGCTCAGTCATGTGCCTATTGTATTTTCAGTTACAAGAAGGAGGAACAATAGCTACTTCACTACAGGAATCTGTAGATGCAAATGATCTTGAGGAAGGAGATCTTCCTGTATCCCTTCTCTTGGCAAAATCAGCAAAGTCCCTCCATCTTCTTTACTTTACCCCCCCCCCCCATTTTTTCTTCTTATTATTTTGTTCGTGATCTTTCCAGAAGTGCTGCTTTGCTAAGGCATTTGATACCAAGATCCCAATGTAGTAACACTGGACTTCTTCCAGTGTCTAGCAATGGAAGCCCCAGCTGCTTTGGGGGATTACTGCATTTCCATAGAGCCCAAAGCTCTTTTGACTCTCGCTTCACAAGCCAAAAGTTAGTTCAATCTTTTTATGCTGCACCTTATAATCATATATATATATCTATGTCAGTGTGCAAACTACGACATTTAAAATCAATGCAAAACAAACCAGCAGTGTAGCATTGGTTGCCAGTGCCTGGGGCAGGCAGGTGCACACACGCTGGGCAGGAGCACTCACACTGGGGGGGGGGTGCCAGCCCAGTCCTCTCCACCTCCACTGCCACTGGAGTGACCCCACCCCCACCAGAGCATAGCAGGGCCACACTGAACCACCTGCCTGCCCACACAGGGGGAAGCCAGCCAGCCAACACAGCCCTTGGCAGGCAGAGAGGAGCACCAGGCCAGGCCACACTGGGGGCAAATGCGTGGGTGTGCTTGGATCATGCCCCCTCAAAAATTGTGCACCCAGGGCCACAGCCCCTTGGCACACACATACCCATGCTATGCCCCTGAAGCAACAAAAACCAACACAGAGAACATTTTTAAAATGCAGCATGTCCGCATAAAAGATGCAGTAACGGTCATTTTCAAGAGAAGGCTTTCAAGAACAGATAAGTTTCAAGCTGGCGCCTGAAGCACATTGCAGAGTGTGCCAGCCTCATCTCAGTGGGAAAAGAGTTCCATAACTGGATGCACTTTTCCTAGTTCGGCTTCACTTCGTGCAACCTGAGCAGACTCCTGCCTCAGCTGGTGCCCAGTCTGGTGTTTGATAGAGAGAGTGAATTTGATACCTGCCTTCTCCAGAACCCACCTGACCCACTGGCATTGAGTTATCTCTTCTCGTTGCATTTTATATTCCTTCCTTGCCCTCCACCCCCCTCGCGTGGTTGCCTAGTGGTTCAGGGAAGAGTCTTCGCTGGCCTACCTGGAGAATTCCTGGAGTTGAACCTAGGACCTTTGTGCATGCACAGGATGTTTTGCTATTACTGGGCTATCTATCAACCTTCACTTTAAAATAAAGTTAAGCTCCCAGCCCTCGTGGTTCTCAATAAAGGGGCAGAATCAAATGGCAACACACAGAACTGTTTTGTACCATGTCAGGCCATCTAACACAGCATTGTCTAGAGAGTCTTTCCCAGCCTTACCTGAAGGTGCCAGGATTGAACCTGGAACCTTCTGGGTGCAAGGCAAGTACTGCACCATCAAGCTACAGCCTTTCCCCAAAGTTACCCAATCTTTCCATGTCCCGAAAGCCAGAGGTTTCAAGATTTGCAGCTCTAACGCAATAAATACACAGTTCCTATTGGTTTGTTCGTTTGTTTGTTCGCTTGCTTGCTTGCTTGCTTATTTTTAAGAGAGGCTGGGGGTGGGATGAATAAGGGATCAATTATCCTTTTGTTAATGTGGTAATTTTCAGTTGGCAGTTGCTGCCCCCTAACGGCTGCAGCTAGAATAACAGGCTGACAGTCAAGTGTGACACAAGAGTGATAAGCCTGTTGGCACGTCATCTCTGTTCTCCTAGTTCTCCTGGCTTACCAGGGAAAGGGCCTATTTTCTGACAAACTGCTTGTCAAAAGTTCAGGGTGTGTGGCAAGATCAGAGACATAATTTTCATTACACCCACCCACACACACACACACAAAGCAAAATAAGTCAACTTAGTTGGCCAATAAGTGCAGGAAAGAATCAAAATCTACATTATAGCCACACCATTAGAAGACCAACCAAAATGTCTTCAGACAGCATGCAGGCTTTCAGGTTCTCAAGAAGTTAACTTCGTAGGTGCTGGATTCAAATGAAGTCAGCCGTGTGTGAGTGCCTGGAATTATTTCTGTAACTGGGAATGGGGCATTCCACCACTCATCCCTCAGGCCGCCTGTTGGGGATTCTTTAGTTGAGATTCTTGCATTGCAGGAGTTTCGGCTAGATGCCCTTTGGGGGTTCCTTCCAACTCAGTGATTCTTTGATTCTAGTGTAGGTGCTTCAAGTCATCAGATTTAGCCGTAGTACTGCCAAGAGCTTAGCCACCTGTGCCATTTTGTGGTATACAGTGAACAGTTTTTGCCATTGCATGATATTGACACTCTCCATTGCTTTTTAGGGAGAACAGGGGTTGCCTGGGCAGGCTGGCCCTTTAGGGAAACGAGGCCACCAAGGTGGGATGGGGCTTCCTGGACCCCCTGGTGAGGCAGGACCAAAGGGGCAGCTGGTAAGTAGATGTGTCATTCTTCTTAAGCACTCTCATTCTTGGGCCAAGGAATTTAAATGACTCACATAGGTCCTACTATCAGAACGCTCCTTATCTGCAAATTCAGTTATCTGAACACAAAGAATTAGGCCCAAACCTCGCTGCACAGATAGCTGATTCAGCTATCCAAACAGCCAGAGTTTGCCACTTCTGTACTTGTTTGCACTGATCAGAAGGTTGGCGGTTTGAATCCCCGCGACGGGGTAAGCGCCCGTTTCTCGGTCCCTTCTCTTGCCAGCCTAGCAGTTCGAAAGCACAAAGTGCAAGTAGATAAATAGGTGCCGCTCCGGCGGGAAGGTAAACGGTGTTTCTGTGCACTTCTTTGGTTCACCACAAGCGGCTTAGTCATGCTGGCCACATGACCAGGAAGCTGTACACTGGCTCCCTCGGCCAGTAAAGCGAGATGAGTGCCGCAACCGCAGAGTCATCCGCAACTGCACCTAACGGTCAGGGGTCCCTTTACCTTTACCTTTATTTTCAGGCAGAAACAAGGCAAAGAGGGAGAGAGTTCAGACTAATCAGGGAGCAGGACAGATTGGACCAATCAGTTTTCCCTTTGTCTCCCTTTTTCTGATTGACTGCAGCCATTTTAGTCACTCCCATGGTGGGAGTGGTGTCTTTTCAGGGAAGGAGGGGTGGGAACAGAACAAATTGGCCCTACCTCTGGTGACCTGAGATTGCTTGCCACCTCCACGTTGGCTCAGAATAAGCTGAACTATTTCACAAAGAGCTGGAGAGGAAAAGGGAGGACATGCCACTTGTGGGTTGAATCCAGCCAAAAGTCCTCTTTGGGTGTTCTGTCTTTGTGTTCACTCTGGGGGCTGGAGGGGGAGGGGGAGACAAATGCACTCATCCACACACACCCTCTAGCTGTTTTCATTGCCTTCCATGAGTTGGAATGGCGACCGAAAGAGAGAGCCTCTAGTCCTCATCATGGCCTCTGTGACTGCACTGTGACTGTAGGAAACTGCCTTATATTGCCCATCTCACCTAGCACATCCTGCACTGACTGGCAGCAGCCTTCCAGGGATTCACACCAGGAGTTTCTCCCAGGCTTGCCTGAAGATGCCAGCAATTGAACACGGGATCCTCTGCATGCAATCAGATGCTGTACCACTGAGCTGTGGCTTCTTCCCCAAGAATTTCAGGGCCTTATTTTCCAGGGTTCTGAAATGCATGGGGGAGCCTTGATGTGCAATGGAGACTCGCCACTTAAGAAGATTGCCATCCAGCTGACAAAGGGACAAACTAGAATGCTTCTCCCTGCAGCCTTCCTTTTATGTGTAAGACAAAGATGTTACATCTGAAAAGGGCTTCAGTCATGCTTACAGAGTGCTAAGCTAGTCATGACGACTCTTTTAAGTTTTGTTTATCTCAGCAGGTCTGCTCTTAAGCATAATCAAGTCTGGCTCCAACCTCATGTGTCTAAGGCTTACTAAGAATTTCAGTTCTGTTACCTGTGATCTGAGTGACAATAGCGGCTGTTTTGTCCCACTACTACAGATGTTAATTAGCACGCTAATGCAAGGATGTTTATGTTTTCATCCGTGCCGTTTTGTGCATTGTGATGTTTTTACATGCATTCAAGTTCCAAAGCCTGTACCTTCTGCTTTTCCTATTTCTCTGACCTCATTGTTTACCCTTTTCCCCCCTCTCTCTTTCCACCACTTGTACCAACACACTGTATACTTCTAGTCCACAAAAACTTGTGTGTTAGTTAAACGTGTTCATTTTTAAGGTGACACAAGACGGCTACCTCCTGAAAATAATTTCCTTTTCAAGATGCTTTAAAAAAGAAATAGTAGTGCTTTGTTCTTCAGGGCTTAAAAAAAAAATTAAAAAATTGTCCAGTAGCACCCTAGAGACCAACTAAGTTTGTCCTGAATGCACACAGAAGTTTATACCCAGAACAAACTTAGTTGGTCTCTAATCTGCTACTGGACAATTTTTTAATTTAGGTATTTCGACTGCGTCAGACCAACACGGCTACCTACCTGAAATTTTAAAAAACAGTTTTGCTACTTTAATTTTCTCTCATTTATGGATCCTTTGGAAAGTCACTCACAACTTCTTAGCTTCGAAACAGGCCTTGCCTTGCCAAAGCATGTCTCAAGAACATGGCAAGAAAAGTTTCCCAAATGCCAAAGGATGTTAGGACTCTGGAACAGTTTTTCAGCAGAAATGGTGGAAACCCTGGGCTTCTGAGTCATTTACAACCAGGCTGAACAAGCCCCTTTGGAATAATCCGTGGAGCGCAGCAGCTGAGGCTGAAGACTTCACAGGCCATAAAAGAGTTTTTCCACCTCGCTATTTCTGTGACTCATTTAGGGTCGTTTGGCCCCCACTTCCCCTCAAACGTTCCAGCAGACTTTCCCATATTCTTGTGCAAAGGTCAGATGTAAAACTGTGTCCTGCGGATAGAGAATGTAGGCTGTGTTTTGCTTGGAAATGTTTGTCTGCTTTGCACTTAATACTGACTTCTGGCAGTGCTCTCTCTGTGTCACAAACCTTCAAAACGCAGGCACACATGTTGCAGAGTCAGACACCAAAGTGGGCAGGCAGGGTTTCCCAGTGGGTGTCGAATTATTTTTAGCACATCATTAGAATTTGGGGGATTTCACCACTATCTTCAGGGCAAACAAAATTTTCTTCCTGGTTTGTGGGTGTCTGCAGTTAGTAGTAGAGGCTGTGGCTTCATTCTTTTCCTTTTTAAAAAACATTTTGCCCCCACCACAGGAAGCAGCAACAGCATTTTCCCTTGGCAGCCTGGCCCCCTCTTTTGTTTCCCCCATAATATCTCATGCAAAGTGTTGTTCTTGTGCTGTGTGTGTGTGTGTGTGTGTGTGTGTGTGTGTAATTGTCACCATGTGTAATTGTCACCAGAAAAGTCAGTCTCCTTTGGTAGCCCTCGTCCCCTGCCCTGCCCTGCCCTGCACACACAATGATCTGGAAGGGTGCTAGGGCATTGTGAGGGAAAGAAAATGGCGGCCCTGGTACAGCTGTTGCTGTCATTACCTGTGGCAGCAATAGAAAATAAATACAGAAAGGGGCTTCCCCCACTGCTAATAGGGGATGAATCTGATGCTGACCCAATGAATCTGACCCAATGAATCTGATCCTGAATTTTGCTTCAATCCAACAAAATTGCACCATTTGTAGGATTTCAACCATTAGTTTCTTCAGATGTCTTTTGAAGATGTACCTTTTTGGCCAGGCTTTCCCAGACCCATAAGATTGGACCCTGGTTCATGTGTGTGAATCCTCTGAAACTCTGTTTTATGTACATGTAGGGTTTATATTGTTTTGTTGGTTTTAGATTGTATTTTTCTTTTAATACATACTGTTTTTATATCAAACATAGTGTACACCACCTGCAAAATATTAAGCAGCTTAGAAATGCATTTAAAGACAATGTAAGATATAAAAAGGGACGCAGGTGGCGCTGTGGGTTAAACCACAGAGCCTAGGACTTACCGATCAGAAGGTTGGCGGTTCGAATCCCCGCATGGTGTAAATGCAGCTATACTGCATACTGCAGGGGAAAGTGTGAATCTAAAAAACAGGAGCATTCTCTGCTGCTGCCTGTGCCAAAGGGTAAATGGAACTTCAAGGTTCAGAAGCAGTATACCAGCACTATACCAGGAAACGCCAGTTGCTGGAGATATTTAGTATGTGCCTTGCTTTGGCTATTGTGGAAAACAGGCTGCTAGACCAGATTGATACCTTGACCTGATCCTGCCAGGTACTGCTTAAAAACCTAACAATTTCTTTAGTCCTGGACCAGGCCATGCAAAATTTGTACTTAAGAAGATGCTTCCCACCTCCTGCTAAATTTGCAAAACAAACAAACAAACAAACAAATCTGGATTTTTAATCTTCCTCCCTCTGTAAGCACAGTTTAGCTCATAGTTGCTCCTCCTTTGCCCTTTAAACTTGAGCTTCCTGAACACTTCCTTTCATCTCTTTTTTATTTTTAAACTTCCAGGGAGACTTCGGTGAATCAGGATTTCCAGGGATTGCTGGGCTGTTTGGGCCAAAGGTGAGATCACTGTGCATATAAATAACATATCACTGAAGCTTACACTTTCACTGAGGGAAGTGTTGCTTTCACCCTGCTTTTAAATGAGCAGTTCCTGAGCAGTTGATTTAACATCTACCTGGCCCAGCCATCTTGGCAGAAGCCAGTTACCCAGGACCTACCATGCCACTAGGAGGAGATGTGCTGATCTGTTGGGAGATGCTTGAACTTCATACAAGAAAAAATCTCTCTGGCATGGCTGGGGCAACATTAAAGATCCTTAGGTAGGCAACCAACAGAGAACAGATGGGTCTTCTCCTGCTTTTGAAAGAATTAGCTGTGATTCCTGCATTGCAGGTGGTTGGATTGGGTGACCCTATGAGTCCCTTCCAACTCTACAATTCTGTGAATTAATGCTGAGTAGCAGAAACTTGTTTTTTCAGATGCTGTATGGGAATTTTTGAGTGCTTCACCTGTAGGGGTGATGTATTTAGCTGCCCCTGTTCATTCCAGAGCTGGCTATACCCCAGCACAGTTCTTGATGTTGATAGTTGTTGATATTTCCTTTCCCCTCACTTTTGCTCCTTTAAAAGCCCAGGGCAGCTAACTCTAAAAATGCAGCATTGAAAGCAAAAAGAGAGCAATAGTACAAAGTTCTCCTTCAATAATCAGCATTTTATATTATACAGATGGGTGTGTGCGCCTTTTATGCTCCAAAGGTTGGCTGGAACGAATAGGTCTTAAAGTGGAATAAACATAGCATGGGAAATAATCTGATGTATGCAGGAAGGAAGTTTCATAGCTGGGGTGTCACTACGGAGAAGGTCCTGTCTCCTGTGATGAAGAACACTTCCCAAAGCCATATTCCCCAAGGGCACTACAGGTCAGGGTCTCTCCTGCAGACCATAACACTTCAAGTGCTAGGGCACTAACCTGTTTTGAGCTTTATGCACATACTGTGAGAACAAAATGTTGAACTGGATGAACAATTGACCAGCAGGCTCTTCTTATGTACTTAAAATATGCAGATTTTATGCAAATTCATGTCTTCTTTTATATTATTTTGGGGAGGGTGCACATCCTGTTTTCAAACAACACATACTTGCCCACCCAAGTTCCTTCTGGAATCCACACCCATCTTTTATACCTACAGGGACCCCCTGGAGATACCGGGTTCAAAGGAATCCAGGGCCCCAAGGGTCCTCAGGGCTTCATGGTAAGTTGCAGAAATCTTACTCCCTTCAACAACCATTGCATCCTCATCTCTTCCTTAGTGGTATCTTCTAAGGAGCAGACAGCAACAGCTGGAATAGAAATTATCAGTGCTGGATTAACTGGCATGTTGCAGAAGCTACAGCATGGAAGCTGTCCAAGTGAGGAGCTCCCTTCTGTAGCTGCTTTCTCTGTGAAACTGTGTGTGTGCGTGCATATGTCTTCCTCTTTGCACATCCTGCTAATGCCATGCAGTTTAGAACAAACAAATGTTCTGTGATGACAGAGGAGGCAGCTCCCCCTGATGGGAGACAAGAGCACCACCTGCAACTACTGGAAGTTCGGTGGAGATTTAAGTCTGAGTTGGCCAGATTTGTCCCACCATGGGATGAAAGCACCAACCCCATTCCAGGTACTTCCATCCAAGCAGGGGCTGCAGATGGAGGAACTAAGGACCTAGTTTTTACCCACAACTTGTTATACACAAGGCACTTTTGGCTGTGAAGGCAAGTTTGTGATCACGTTTGTGGGTGGGACATCCTAGAACCCACCCACAGAGGCTGTGGTGAAGCAGCAGCTGACATTCTTCTCCAAGAGGACAATGGCGGGTAGGGGAAATGCTTTGAGTTGGATCTGGGCCGTGCCATGGATGTCCGTGAATCTAAGCATGACTTAGTGTGGATCCAAACTAATTGACAGTGCAGTCCCATACATGCTACTCAGGAGTAAGCCTCACTGAGTTCCATAGGGGTTTGCTTCCAGGTAGGGGCTGCACATACTTAACTGCAGTGGTTTGAGCCTGATCCTTTCCACTCCCTGCCATTTCCTGAGCCGTTTGACGGTGAAACAGTCTCCCTTGGGAGTTGGCAGACTCTCCTTTCTTGGAGGTTTTTAAGCAGAAGTTGGATGGCTTTCTGTCATGTATGAGTTGAAATTCCTGCATTGCAGGGAGTTGAACTAGATGATCTTCAGTGTGCCTCCCAGCTCTGCAGTTCTATGATGCTATGATTATATGACTGTATTCTCCTATTCCGTAGAGGCTGGCCAATAGGCCAATAGGAATTTCCCCACCAACCTCAGCCTGCCCTCAGGCAGCTTCCACCTGCCTGCCTTCATATTCCTATTCAGTCCAGAGAGTGGCACTGCCTCTCAGGTTCCTCCTCCTTAGTCTCTGTGTTGTCCTACTTGTAGAACTCAGCAGAAAGGACAACAGGGACAAAGCTAGAATGAGTTGGCTCCACCTGTTATTGGCTCTGGTTCTGCCTCCTATTGGCCTCCCTGCTTCCCTCCCCCCCCACAGGTCCTAATGGACCCCAGGCACCTCTGCTCCCCCCCCCCCCACACACACACAGCATGACTACACCAGATAACGTGGACCTGCACATTTTTATATCTGCAACCTTTTCTCTTTGGTCTGTGGCCAAGTTGCTCTGCCACCACTATCCATGACTAAACTGGGCACTCTACAAAACAGTGCCTGTCTCTGGTATATTGCTCCTTCTACTTGGCCTTGTCTTAACCTATCTATTAACATCATCATCATTATTAAATTTCTATACCGCCTTTCATCCGAGGACCACAGGACCATTTACAATATAAGAATACAAAAAGACACGGCATAGTAACAAACAAAACAATAGCCCCACCCCCAAGTTTTAAAGGCCTTACATAGATTGTTTAATAGACAAAGGTCTGGTAGCAGAGGGCTGTTACATAAATCTCTAAGTGCCAGGCGAGCATTCCTGGGGAGCCACTGCAGAGAAGGCCCTGTTCTCATGTTGCCATCCTCTGGACCTCTCATGGAGGAGGCACGTGAAGAAGGGCCTCAGAAGGTTCATATGGAAGGAGGCAGTTCTTGGGGTATTGCAGTCCTGATCCATTTAAGACTTTATTAAGTCAAAATCAGCACTTTGAGTAGGGCCCAGAAACTAATTGGCAGCCAGTGCAGTCAGGCCAGAATTTGTGTTATATGTTTAAACCATCTTGCCCTGGTGTGTGGCTTGGCTGCCGAATTCTACACCAACTGACGTTTCTGAACTTTCTTCAGAGGCAGCCCCATGTATAATGTTTTGCAGTAATCTAAACTAGAGGTGACTAGAGCACAGATGACAGAAGTCAGTCTATCCCTGTCCACGCAGGGGCGCAGCTGAGCCACCAGCTGAAGCTGATGGAAGCACTCTTTAAAATGGAGGTGGGTTATGGTGTGAATGGGAAGCACAGAAAGGGAAAGAAAGGTCTGTTAGGACTTGGTGGTAGGAAGTACTGGTAGTTTAATAAATTTACCAACCTTTCTTGTTCTCTGTAGGGGAAAGAAGGCGTTATTGGCCCACTTGGGATTAGGGGTCCAACAGGAAGCCCTGTAAGTGTCTCTCTCCTGCTCATTCTGACCTGGGTTGTAAATACTGGAGTAAGTGTGGGGGTTCTCTACATCAGTCGCTCCCAACTTTCAGGGAATATGCATTGCTGGGTTCAGTTTTGGTGGCACAACACTACCTTGGTTCGCTTCCTGATTCCCATTGGGCAGCTTAACTCTGGAAATGTTGAGCTCCAAGGGACTCCTTGAGACCCAGGTTTTAACACTGGGGGCTGGCCCATTAGGGTGACTGAGACTGCCCTCCACCAATCCCCCTCATCACTTGTCCTTCTACTTGCAATCTGTCCAGGGGGCAGCATAATCAGTCTCCTCCTCGTCCTCCTTAGCCTCAGTGTTGCCCTTGTACAACTCCGCAGGGAGGAGGGCGGGGCCAAAAGTAGAATGAGTTGATTCTGCCTCACATTGGCTCCAGCTCCACCTGCTCTTGGTCACCCTGCCTTCTGCCCTACTGGACCCATTGGCCACCAGTCACCACTGGATTTAAAGCCCTTCCTGGTCTGCTTATCCTCTGCTTTGCACGGGCCTGCTCCTCCTCCAGATCCAACCCCCTGGGGACTCTGTGCCTTCTCCACTTTCAGGGTGGCTTCCCTGAGAACCTTAAACTGATGGCACATTTGCAAAGCTAAGCAGGGTACAGTATGGTTTCAAATTGGACGGGGGACCGCGTGTTGAGATTTCTGCATTGCAGGGGGTTGGACTAGATCCTTGGGATCCCTTCTAATTCTACGATTCCAAGTGCCACCATTGCCAACACTTTCAACTTGCAGTGAGTTCCTGTCACTCAGGACCAACGCAGATGTGGATACAGGAGATCCATGATTTAGATCTCCCTCACTATTGTTTTTTGGATTGGGATTGTGTCGTTGGGGGAGGGATGGGGATAGACCTTCCTCCCGCCCATGCAATTCTGCATCCCTCAGAGCTGTTATTTGCCGTACCTTGCAGGTGTAATACGGGGGGGGGGGGAGGATTTGCCACCCCTGACACTGTAAGCTTTTGCTACTCAGATGAAATGTGGAGTGTGCCCACATGGCGCAAAATTTGTCTTTGGCCCGCATGCTCAGATTTATTTATTTTTAAGCACCAGTATTCAGAACTGCAAATTTAAATGTATGCTCCTTTGTCTGTAGTAAACAATGTGCAGATTCTCCCTCTGTGCATAAAACCTGCATGTAGAAAATGTCTTAAGGAGTAGAGAAAGCTAAGCTGGAACCGGATGCACTAATTTTCCCTATGCATGGAGCTTGACAAGTGGCACATTCATGTGTGAATCAGCCACAAAGCAGAGGCAAAGCGGCTGAATAGTCAAGCCACACTTGGCAGTCAGGCAACAGTTTACTGGGGAGTATAGCAGCACAATAAATAAAATAAATAATATATCTGAACACATGGATGTTTTGGATTTTAGTATGACATGCACATCTATGTGTTTTGTTCCATGTCCATATAGGGCCCCAAAGGAGACAAAGGCAGTCATGGTGAAATGGTGAGTCCTTTGCTCTATTAGTGCTATGTTCAGAACCAGGTAATTATAAACATTTGATGTGGCAGTTTCCAAGGTGGGGGACAAATGGTGAACCTCTTCCCTCCTACCTGCTGGTCCTCCACAGCAGATTTCAGCCTCCTCCATAAGCTTTTGGCTATAAAAAAATAAGCCAGAAGGGAAATCATGGCTGTGTTGTGATAAATCTGTGAGGAGGAGCCTGAAGCTTTAACTTCCTTATTTTGTTAACCTTGGCTTGTTTCTGGTTGTTGTTTTCTTATTACAAAGTTGTCCAGACATAAATCATAAAACATGACCTGACTAACAACAACAAAAAAGGGATTATTAGGGGGTAAAATACTAAACATATCATTCTACAGTGCATAATAATGAGGCTATTATAGTAAACCAGTAAAATGAATTCTTGAATAAATCAACTTGGGAAACACAGACTAGTAGGCGTGAGCTAATGAATAGTGCCTGCTTATCCACATCATATGACAATGTTTGCTGTAGGTATTTCTCGTCCATGTGTTGTTTCATTTGTTTCATTAAATAAAATCACACCATACAGTGTAAAAAATATTTTGTTTTTTCTCTCCCATTGCCACCTTCAGTTTTTGCAACAGCTTTTCTGTTAAGTCTCTTTGCCAGACTATATTATACTAGTGATCAATATTTATTAATTGCAAGATTCTCTAAGTTCTGGCTATTACCCTTCTAGTTGCAGTTGATAAATATGTTATCAATTCCTTACTTCTTAATTGGTCCATATCTGAAGTATGTAAATGAAGTAAAGCTAAATGCTAGGGTTGCTGGGATTGTCTGAGATATGGAGATAAAACTTCATTCCAAAATTGTTCCGTTTGTGGACATTCCCACTACATATGTTGCTATGTACCAAAATTTGGTATCCTTTGTAACATAACTATGAATTCTTCTGTTGTCTGGACAGGCAAACTGGGATTTGTTTAACCTATCTCTGGTTTGTCTGAAACAAGCCAACTTCAAATGTGGATTGTGAAACTGTCTTATCACAATGTAAAGATTAACTGCAGTTTAGACATAGCACTAAACTATGGTTAAACTAAAACGGAAGCCACACTTAACAATGTGCTAATAGCTACTTCCTTTTGGTTCTTTCATATGAAAAGTTTGCAGTTTGGTGGCCATATAGAAACTTAACTTTACAACATCCCTAACGAAAAGTGAAATAAACTGCAGAGGGTGAGAGGTAAAATTTCAGAGACTGAGGGGTAATAAAGCAGAGTTGCTTGCAGGCAGACTCAGTCAGTCTCTGTTAGTACACCTTAGTGAGCTCCCAGAGATCGGAGGAGTCGGTATGACCAAGTGGCTGGTGTCATTTTAAGCAAACTTAAAGCTCGAAGCCATTAAACCCCAAGTGACTTTACATTTGTGTCTACTTGCTAGAACAGCAGGTGCCATTCCAAAGTCTAGTAACTCGTTTTCCATAGAGAGGTATGGATACTGTGTGTAATGCTAAATGTCAAAAAATTGGGGTGTGTTGACATTTACCAGCAATTCTTAAGATATCTGAAGCAAAAACAAAACACAAAACAGAAAAATACTGACAGTAAATCTTAAGGTCAGACAGGTACTCTGGTGCACAATCAGATTTCAAACATACAACCTTTTCTCACATTCGCCAGTACATCTCAAGCACCACCAAGCACCTTCCATGAATGACCCATATTCACACCCTCTTCCTTTCCTTTTTTGTGTTTCAGGGATTGCAGGGTCCTAAGGTGAGTATGGCAGAGCAATTCTAGCAAGATTGCTGCTTCCATCAAAACTATGCAAGCCTCTTTGAAGTAGAACAAGCAAACATGACATGTATCTACATTGTCTTCCTAGGGTTCCCCAGGACCTCAAGGACCCCCTGGACCTCCGGTATGTGTTTAGAAAATTGTCTATACTTCACTTTGTATTTCCCTATCACTGTGACCCGCTAAGAAGGTCAAACTGTATCTGGGCTGTAAAGACTGCAGGTCCACGTGATTGAAAGCTCCTCCATAACAAAGAGAAATCCCTCCACATTAAAAGGGGGGGGGAATCTGGCATATCACGGACCCCGATTCTAGTCTTGCCTTCTCCCTGACATGCATAGAGAATTTGCATTTGAATAGTGGAGCATTCAGTCACCAGCCTGCACCCGCACTTTCTTGGAACCCAAATACTGTACCCAAAGCCTATATACCTCTCCCTATAGCAGCCTGCCAGTAGCAGAACTTCAGGAGAGAGTCTGTTCTCAATATTCCATCACTAGGAGAAGATAATCACCACCATCATTATTACTAGTATTAGTATTATTTTATTTATATCCAGCCCATCTGGCTAAGTTTCCCTAGCCACCCTGGGTGGCTTTCAGCACAAAGAAATAGTAAAATGTCAAACAATACAAACTTCCTGATACAGGTCTAACTTCAGAGGTCTTCTAAAAGTTGTGCAGTTTTTTATCTCCTTGACATCTGATGGGAGGGTGTTCTACAGGGAGGGCACCACTACCGAGAAGGCCCTCTGTCTGGTTCCCTGTAACTTGACTTCTCACAGTGAGGGAACCGCCAAAAGAACCTTGGAGAATCTCAGTGTTTGGGCTAAACAATGGGGGTGGAGACGCTCCTTCAGGTATACTGGGCCGAGGCTGTTCAGAACTTTAAAGGTCAGTACCGACACTTTGAATTGGGCTCGGAAGCATACTGGGAGCCAGTGAAGATCCTTTATATATGATGTGGTGTAACTCTGTGGTGGCACCCCATCTGTAGAATGCCCTCCTCTCGTAGGCATGGCTGGCACCAAGGTTATTTTGGAACCGGGCTAAAACTTATTGACCCAGTAATTTAAAGTTTTTGTTGAGTTGATTGTTGTTGCATTTACTCTGTTGCTTTAAGATGCCTGAGCGATCCCACCCACCATTGTACCCAATGAGTTTTGACTATAAGCAATTTTGGCTTTAGGCGCAATCCCCGGAAAGCAACCTCCTCATAAATCGTGTGCTTACTGTATAACCTGTGGGGAAAATGGATGCATAAGGAGTTATATGCTTGAAGCTAGAGAAAGAGCAAAGAGGATTGACATTTGGGGTCGGGGGGAATGGATGTCCCTCTACTGTGAACCCCCAATTCTCCCTTCTTGCATATACTTCTCCTGCCACAAAATGACTTAAAGAATTCAAAATTATATGAAACCACAAATAAGGGGTGTAAACAACAGGCATGTTATTGGGTGGTTGGGTGGTTGTGGGTGTAGAAGAAAATTGGATTGATTTGCAAAGCATACCTGAACTTCAAATCTGCAAATTCTTGCTGTAGAAATTGGGGGTGTTTTGGAAGTGGGTGTGTGCATATTGAATTGACCACAGAGAAAACAAAGAAGTAGGTTGACCAGTCCCCATTTTCAGTGCATTAAATTATTTACTAAAAATGGTAATTAAGGGCAATGTCAAAAGGGACATGCTTGGCGCAAATGACACATCATTTTGTCTCTTAACTTTGTAGGGTCCCCCAGTAATGCTGGCTACATTGGTAAGTTCTGAAATTTCATTCTGCTTGTGATTTCGTGTGTTTTGGGACACCACTGAAAGAAATTGTATCGGCTGTTGGAAAACTATACATATGACTAGGTCACCAGATTTTTATTTTGTTTTAAAGTGTTGTCCTGTGTTGCAAACACCACCATCCCTTAGAGATTAGAGATATTTTTCAGCCAAAGGGCCACATTATCATCTGGGCAAACCACTTGAGGGCCACATGCCAGTAGTGGGTGAGGCCAGAGGCAAAAATGGACAGAACAATGAATGTAATTTTTACCTTTGTACAGTAGGTCTTAAATTCAGTTCTCAACATTTCCACAGCGATTTGTAAAAAGAAAATACTCAAAAATCCTCAGGAAAACTTGTCCGAATCTTAGTGCAAATTTCTCCAATAAAGGCATTTTTGCGAGCTGTTTGCCCCTAACACAATGCATTATTGCGTATTTTCACGAATATATTTGCTTTCATGTGTTGTAAACATTGTTTGAGGAACTGCATCAGAACATTTAGAGAAGTGTCAGTGTTGAAGGACAATGTGTTTCGGTTTGTGTACTGGGTCAGGAAATGCAGACTGGGCGGCTACTTATTAAAATGCAAATAAAATCAAATTATTTATCTCCCATCCCTAGCACCAGCTCAGTGCGTGAATGTGTGGGTTGTTATCAAGAGCACAGCATGCTGGAAAGGCGGGTTTGAACTGTGCCTCCCAAGCTTTAATCTCTGCGAAATCCAACAGGCACAGCAATTGGCACTGAAAAACAGCAAGGGTAGCATGAATGGCCTGTACAGTTAGGCCCTTAATCCCAAATCTGAGGCGCCTCGGGAGGCAGAGCTAATTTCTGGTCCATCTTTCGCCTTCAACTCTACCATGTCTTCTTCCTCTGTTTCTCCCCAGCAGCAAGATGGGTTTGGTGCAGCTTTCCAAACAGTGATGAGTTCCAGCACTGTGTTCAAGTCTGAGGTATGTCATAGGAAGCTCATAAATCCTTTCAGAAATACCCGTTCGAATTTCTCCTGCACAGTCGCCATGGAAATGAGCAGGATATAAGGCATGGCTGAGGGCCCACACTGAATAGAACTTAGTTGGATGCAATCTTTACTTGTTTGTCTGTTTGTTTGTATTAGAAAATATATAAACAGCTTGTAAAAAAACAATAGATATCCTAGTGATGTACCAGTCCAACTATACATAAAATAATATAATCTCATTAAGATATAATACAAACTTGCAGGTAGGCTATTCAACAACAATTCTCCTGACCTTATAGAAAATATGGGCTCTCCTGTTAACTGCTATAACTGAAAAACTCTGCCAGTCTGGGGGCTCATGTGAGTGGTTGTTGAGAACATCTGGAAGGCACCTGATTGGCAAAGGCTGATGTAGCCAAAACAGCTCTTTTGGAACTGTTAAAACAATCTACCTGCTTCTTGGCAGACCTGCCACCTGAACCCTCATACATTGCAGCTCCTCTGGTATTAGGAGTTTAAAAGGACCAGGGTTCCTCCACTCCTACCCTGTGTTCACCACACAGTTAACTATTTTTATCCCAGATAATGTTTGTAGCATAACATAATTCCTTACATTCAAATTTTTCCTCACAAAAGTCCATTTTCTTTGCACAGTCCTTCAAATACCTCCCTGTAATAATCTCTTTTTAGGCTAAACCTACTAGCAGCAATCCATCACTTGCTTAGGGGCCTTCCAGACTCAGTGGGGGCTTTTGTGGGTGTGTTCTGCAACATGTAATTTGCCCTGCTGGGTCTTCAACTGGTGGAACAGGATCCGCTAGTGGGTCAAGACCTGGCCCAAGGTGGGTTGCAACAGGAGCACAACCACCATGCAAATATATAGTAAAAAGATTAAGAGATGGGCCCCCAAATGCATGTTTGGCTTAAAAGTGGGTCCTGGATCTGAAAAGGTTGAGGGTACCTAATTTACATAATAACAGAGCATTAGTGGTAGATTCATACCGCTCTGTCCACAAATCATTCCACTTCATCAGGGACACCCTATAGTCCAGCCTTTCTCAACCTGTAGGTCCCCAGATGTTGTTGAACTGCAACTCCTATCACCCCTAGCTAGCAAGGCCAGAGCTCAGGGATGATGCGCGTTGTAGTCCAACAACATCTGGGGACCCACAGGTTGAGAACCGCTGCCCTAAAGCAGCCACCAAACCCGGGAACATCAGTGGAATGAAAAGCCACAGGATTTCAGCAGGAAGCTATGGGACACGCTCAGATTGGAAACAAAGCAAATAATCTGTCCTGGAGTCTTTGATGCAAAAGTATCATGAATCAGTCATCATGAATGCACATCAAAGACGCCTGGAGAGGCCCTTACTTTCCCTTGCGTTCCTTTTCCCCACCCTCCTCTCCAGAGCTATCAACATTCAGACCTTCCAGTGATGGACCAGGGAGGGGAGATCTTTAAGACTCTGCACTACCTCAGCACCCTCATCCAGAGCATCAAGAGACCCCTTGGAACCAAGGAGAACCCTGCGCGCATCTGTAGAGATCTCATGAACTGTGAACAGAAGATGCAGGATGGTAGGTGTTAATCCACATGGCCAGCATCCACCACAGTGCATCACGGGGTGGGTGTGTGAGTGGGAGAGAGAGAGAGAGAGAGAGAGAGAGAGAGAGAGAGAGCACCTGCGCTTTGCATTTTGCATTGAAGGTTTTGTGAATGAAGACCCCATTCCACCCTCATTCTTACATCAGGAAGCAAAGGTGTCGCAGGTAAATGGCTTTCACCTGCTGCATCTCTGGATGGCAGGCCCTTTCATTTGTACTGTTTCCAATGCCTGCTTTAAAGCAAAACAAAGTATTTAGGCATGTAATTACCCATAGGTGTAATTTTATTGCATGCCTTTGTTTTTAAATCTGTTTCTATTCCTAGGTTTTTTGGTTTAAGTGGTGCATATGTCTTCCTAAAAAATAAATAATACTAAGTCCCTTCTCTCCTTCAGGAATGTACTGGATTGACCCAAATCTGGGCTGTTCTTCAGATAGTATTCAAGTCACCTGTAACTTCACCCAAGGGGGACAGACTTGCCTCAGCCCCATCACTGCCTCAAAGGTATGCTTGAGGCATCCGTGGGCCAAAAGTAGGTCTGGATACACTGGTGGATTGCTGTGCGGTTTGCAGCAAATTCATGGGCTCTCTCTGGCTCTTAATTGTGTAGCAACAGGCAATATGCTTTTTTAGATTAGACTTTATTGCTGTTTTCTCTCTAATATTTTATACTATTTCATGTAAGTAGTTTAGAGACACGTTTGATTAAGCAGTATGTAAGTATGTAAGTACTTTTGAAAAGAAATAAATAGGTAATGGTAGATACTAAACTTCTCATAACTATTAGTACTACTGTCAGGGGTTCAGGAGCAGAGGCGAGGGCAAGGGAGGAAACAGAGAGCGAGGGGGAGGAGGCAGAAGAAAGGATGAGTGATGACGACGACCCGAGATCTCCGAGTCTTTCCAGTGAATCAGAAGATTCACAAAAAGGAGCACCAGTGGCCAGGGCAAGGGGGGAGACTAGGGGGACACCCCAGGAAGATAGAGCCAGAGGGGACTCAGAGGAGAGCAGTTGGAAATCGGGACCAGCGTCACCGCCAGAGAGTAGGAAAGAGGAAGAGCGCCAGGGATCAAGCGCTGGCAGCTCGCAACAGGAGGGAGGGCACGAGTCAGGAGTGGCCACACCTTCATCGGGGAGCGAAGTGACGGTTAGACGGAAAGTGGAAGGTTGGGCGCGCGCGCCAAGTTCAAATGCACAGGAAGGTGGCGCAGTAGGCAGCCCGGAAAGGGAGCCAGGTCCTAAAGCCCGGCGCAAGGAGACAGGAGAGTCAGGGGGGTCAGCATCAGAAGAATCCCGGAAGGAGGAGACCCAGGGGGGCAGAGGGACCCAGAGGAGAACTGTCAGGCGGAAAAGGTGGAGCAGGGCTAGGATATTAAGTTGGTGCGCAAGGGGCGGAGACTCAGACGGAGCTTCGCCGATCTAAGCATAAGACGTAGGGTTGCACGCAGCAGCTCGAGAATGGAGACTGTAACTCAATAAAGACTTTTATTTAACGATCGCTGGCTAGCGTGATCCTCTGTGAGCTCGGATCTGGAAGTAACCCTGACAGTAAGCTCCGTCTCTACAAATTGTGGGCATCCACGGCCTCGCGGAGAGGAGAGAAAGCGGGTGCCTACAAGAGAGCTCACGAACGGCAGACAACATGACGGCCGAACAGCAAATAACGGAACTCAGAGAAGCAGTTTCACGACTGACTGCCGAGGCGCTGGCGTCCAGGAAGAGAGAGGAGGAAGCAGCTGCCGCCTACAGGGATCTCCAGGTCAGGTTGGACGTGCTTACGAAGCAAGGGCAACAGACACCCAAACCTGAGGGGATTGGGCTGGGGAGACGCACAGGCGGTCTGGTCTCTCACTTCGATGGGAATTTGCAACAGTACCCCAACTTTAGAGCAGACGTAATGTGTGCACTGCAACTGCTGCACAAAGACTTTAGAGATGAACAAGAGAAAGTGGGGTTCGTCATGTCCCATTTGCATGGAGACGCTAAAGCGTGGCTGCGCAATTTGTGGAGAGATAAGGATCCTGCGCTCCAAAATGCGGACGCCTTTATCAAAGCGATGGATGGCTGTTTTTTATCAAGCATTGACGTGGATATTGCCCGAAAGGAGGTGCATGGACTAAGGCAAGGGAGGGCCAGCGTAAGGCAGTATCATGCCCGCTTTTTCGCTTTGGTCAGTGCCCTGGAATGGGACAGAGATTCGGCTCCTGTCAGAGACCTTTTTTGGGAGGGCTTGCACAACTCGGTTAAAGATGAGATTGCGAGGGGGGAGAGACCCCGGACCACGCAGGAGATCGTTCAGAGGGCGCTGGCGGTGGGGGTGCGGCTGGAAGAACGTCCGTGGAGCAGGGACGAAGGGCGCAGCGGGCGCGAACCAGCCAGAGGCTCCTCCTTCCTTCCCAGAGAAGCAGCGCGTGCGCAATCCACGCCTCCAACAGGAGGAGGGGTGGAACCGATGGAGGTCGGGAGTGCAAGGGCTCAGTCAGCAGCCAGAGCCCTAGCACCGGCAGCAGTGAAAGCGAAGCCTCCTAGAGGGAACAGGAAGTGTTATATCTGCGAGGATCCAGGGCATATGGCGAAAGAGTGTCCCCGGAGGCTCCACAAGCACACTGCAGCCTCAGCAATGGTGACTGCAGCAACGCAGCACGGAGAACCACAGCAGGGAAACGACGATGTCTGGCTGGAGGAAGAGGCACTGGGGCCCAGCCAGACGTGTCAGTGAAGCAGTCCCCAGAGGTTTTACCGCCCATGGACCCCCTCCCGCCCAAGCCAGTAGTGAGGCTCACCGCATCGCTCCAGCTACCCAATGGAATCACCATGGACGTGCCAATCACCGTCGACTCGGGAAGCAATGCAGACTTCATAGGGCAGGACTTTGTCGACCGGCACGCTATACAGTTGCTGCCTGCCACGCTGCCCCTGCAGGTTGTCACGGTGGATGGCAGGGAGCTGCTAGGGGGGCAAGTGGTGAAGCAGACGCCACCTATGGTGCTGCGGCTTGGAAATCACAGGGAAATCATCAGCTTCAACGTCACTCAACTGTCGGACACGCCTATTGTATTGGGCATGAGTTGGCTGGACAAGCACAGCCCGACGCTGGCTTGGTACCAGAGGCAGCTGACCTTCGGCTCTTCCTTTTGTGCTGAACACTGCATCATGCCTCAGCAGGAAGGGGAACAAGAGGAGTCACAGCTGCTGCTAGGCACGCTGCAAGCGATTCCCCACAAGTACGCAGAATTTTTGGAGGTTTTCTGCGAGAAGGAGGCAGACAGGCTACCCCCCCACAGACCATATGACTGCAAAATTGACCTGCTGCCGGGGGCGGCGCTGCCCAAAGGGAAGCTGTATTCCATGTCTGAAGACGAACTGCAGGAACTCAAAGAGTTCATAGATCATAATTTGGAGGGCGGTTTCATCCGAGAGTCCCAGGCAGCGGGGGGCAGTCCTGTATTCTTTGTGAAGAAGCGAGACACGCCCCAAAAAAGACTCGTAGTGGACTACCGCATTTTGAACAGTGTGACCAAGCCATCGGACTTCCCCATGCCCCGAATCGACGACCTCCTCGCAAAAGTACGCAAGGGCAGCGTGTTCACCAAGTTGGACCTGCGAGGGGCGTACAACCTCATTCGCATGCGGGAAGGAGATGAGTGGAAGACAGCCATGTTCACACCCCTGGGCACCTACGAATATAGGGTTATGCCTTTTGGATTGCAAAATGGCTCCCACGTTTTTCAAGCTTTCATGCATCACGTGTTGGCGGGGCTCCTCTACAAAACGTGCGTCTGTTTCTTGGATGACATCCTGATCTTTTCGGAATCGCAGCAGGAGCATGACAGACACGTCAGGGAAGTGCTGAGCAGGCTACAGCAACATAGGCTTTACGCCAAGCTGGAGAAGTGCCAATTCGACGTGACGGAGGTGGATTTCCTGGGCTACAAGTTGTCTGACAAGGGGCTCGCCATGGACAGCGCCAAGGTTCGAGCGGTGTTGGATTGGAAAAGCCCACGCAACCGGAAGGAGGTCCAACGGTTTGTCGGCTTCGCGAACTTCTATCGCAAGTTCATCAAAGGCTTCGCTATGCAGACTGCGGCCATCACGGACACGCTCAGTTCCAAGAAAAAGAAGTTCATCTGGACAGCACAGGCGGAGCAGTCCTTTCAGGCCCTCAAGCGTCTTTTCGCGTCGGAAGAACAGCTACTTCATGTCGACCCCAGCAGGCCGATGAGAGTTGAAACAGACGCCTCGGACAGGGCCGTCGGAGCAGTCCTGCTGCAGAAGGACCCGCAGGGGGTTTGGAGGCCGGGAGCGTTTTACTCCAGGAAGCTCAGCAAGTCCGAACAGAACTACACCATCTGGGACAGGGAGTTGCTGGCTATTCATGCAGCGTTCAAAGCATGGAGGCACTTCCTGATTGGAGCCAAGCACACGGTGCAGGTCTGCACAGACCACAAGAATCTGGAGCACTGGCGCACGGCACAGTTCCTGAACCAGAGGCAGATACGTTGGGCTGAGTTCTTTGCAAACTTCGATTTCCGAATAGAGTATGTCCCGGGGGACACCAACATCATGGCGGACGCGCTCTCCCGTAAGCCACAGTATCTGGAGGACGCCACGCCAGCGGCCGCCATGCACATCTTCGCACCAACAGTGTGGGCGTGCGCTGCGGCGACAGTGGACCTGGAGGCGGTGCGACGAGCGTTGCAGAATGACTCCTTCGCGCAAGCAAAGATGGCAGAGATGCAAAGGGGCACGGCAGCGACCGACGGGTTCCAGCTGAGAGATGGATTGCTCATCCGCAAAGGGGCCATCTACGTGCCGGGAGACGAACTTCGCGCCAAGGTACTGCAGCAGCTGCACGACGCGCCCACTGCCGGGCACTTTGGCAAGGAGAAGACGGTGGAATTAGTCGCCAGGGATTTATGGTGGCCCGGAATGAGAGGGGAGGTCGCGGACTACGTGGCGAGGTGCGACACCTGCCAGAGGGCCAAACCAGTGCACAGACCGCCGGCCGGACTGTTGGAACCGCTGCAAACTCCGGTCGAGCCATGGGAGAGGGTCGCCTTGGACTTCGTCACGGATCTGCCCAGCTCGAGGGGCAAGACGGCCGTGCTGGTGGTGGTGGACTTGTTCTCCAAGATGGCACATTTCATCCCGTGTGCGAAGGTGGCCACGGCGGAACAAACCGCCAAACTGTTCATAGACCACGTGTTCAAGGTTCACGGGCTGCCACGGTCTATTCTGTCCGACCGCGGGCGGCAGTTCATCTCGAATTTCTGGCAGAAGCTGATGGGCTTCCTAAACGTCAAGATCAACCTGGCGTCAGCGAGACACCCGCAGACCAACGGGCAGGCGGAGCGGGTCAATGCCATCATGCAGCAGTACCTGAGATGCTATGCGAATCAACAGCCGGCGACGTGGGTGGATTACCTGCCGCTCGCCGAGTTCGCCTACAACAACACGAAGCACGTGTCCACGGGGGTCACGCCGTTCTTCGCCAACAACGGGAGGCACCCCAGAACCTTCCCGGGACTGGAAAGACTGGTGGAGGGGGAGCCGCAGACAGCAGATGCGTTCGCGTCGGAGTTGCAGGAGGTCCACGATCAGCTGAGGCGGCACCTGGAGCTGGCCAAACACGCATACAAGGTGCAGGCGGACAAACACAGAAGGGTTGGCGAAGAGATCCATGTGGGAGACTGGGTCTGGTTAGCAGCCCACGCAGTGCCGGCCAGGTCGTTGGCCAAGAAGAAATTAGGGCATAAGCAACTGGGGCCCTACCAAGTCGAAGAGCAGGTCAACCCTGTGGCTTTCAGGCTGGCGCTTCCGGAGGGTTCCAGAATGCATCCGGTGTTCCACAGATCGGTGCTCACTCCCTACAAGGCACCGCACAGGTTTCAGGAACCCGAAACGGCGCCGAGTCCGCTCCGAGAGGGAACCAAGCAACGGGGAGTGGCACAGGAGGTGCGCCTCAACGAAGTCACGGAGATTTTGGACTCCAGATGGGGGGAAGAGGGGGTAGAATACCTTCTTGCTAAGGAGGGCACCCCGACCAGTGCCAACAGCTGGGTGCCGGGCTACGCTTTAGATGAACCTCTGCTCAAGGAAGAGTTTCATGCCCTTTTCCCCCATAGGCCAATGCCAGCGGACTTTTTCGACGACTGGCTTTTCACGCCCACGCTTTCAGCCAGCACGTTCCGGGGGTTCGACTCAGATGAGGAACCGACACGAGACACCCGTTCCCCGGAGGGGTCACCCTCGGGATCTGCTTCGGAACCCTCGTATTGGTGGGATGATCGACCAGAGGAGCAGTGGCGCAGGAGGTGGCTGGAGGGTCCAGGACGAGCAACGCCTCCAGAAGGAAGCGAGGGAGAGACGGACATGGACGTCTTCGGGGACGACCAGGGTTTCGAGCACGGCGGCACAGAGATGGAAGCAGAGGTGACCGTCGTCGACGAGAGCAGGGAGGAAGAACCGGAAGACTTCGGATGGAGGCCCGCCACGGGAAGCGAACTGTACCCGACATTCGTTCCCTTGACACTGCAGCACCCAGCTCCCGCACCGGAAGGAGGGGAGGGGGGAAGAGGGGGCTTCGAGGGGGGGATGGATGTCAGGGGTTCAGGAGCAGAGGCGAGGGCAAGGGAGGAAACAGAGAGCGAGGGGGAGGAGGCAGAAGAAAGGATGAGTGATGACGACGACCCGAGATCTCCGAGTCTTTCCAGTGAATCAGAAGATTCACAAAAAGGAGCACCAGTGGCCAGGGCAAGGGGGGAGACTAGGGGGACACCCCAGGAAGATAGAGCCAGAGGGGACTCAGAGGAGAGCAGTTGGAAATCGGGGCCAGCGTCACCGCCAGAGAGTAGGAAAGAGGAAGAGCGCCAGGGATCAAGCGCTGGCAGCTCGCAACAGGAGGGAGGGCACGAGTCAGGAGTGGCCACACCTTCATCGGGGAGCGAAGTGACGGTTAGACGGAAAGTGGAAGGTTGGGCGTGCGCGCCAAGTTCAAATGCACAGGAAGGTGGCGCAGTAGGCAGCCCGGAAAGGGAGCCAGGTCCTAAAGCCCGGCGCAAGGAGACAGGAGAGTCAGGGGGGTCAGCGTCAGAAGAATCCCGGAAGGAGGAGACCCAGGGGGGCAGAGGGACCCAGAGGAGAACTGTCAGGCGGAAAAGGTGGAGCAGGGCTAGGATATTAAGTTGGTGCGCAAGGGGCGGAGACTCAGACGGAGCTTCGCCGATCTAAGCATAAGACGTAGGGTTGCACGCAGCAGCTCGAGAATGGAGACTGTAACTCAATAAAGACTTTTATTTAACGATCGCTGGCTAGCGTGATCCTCTGTGAGCTCGGATCTGGAAGTAACCCTGACAACTACTATTACTATTGTTATTACTATATTATTACGTTGTTGTTGTTGCTGCTGCTGCTACTGCTGCTGCAGCATTATTAATCATTTTTGTCACAAAAGTGTCCCAAAGCAACATAAGAACCAAGTTTAAAAGCCAGAATAAATTAATATGCATTGCAGGGTGGGGCACTCTTTAGATGGCAACGTGAATTACTTAAAAAGATTACAAGCTAGCCCTGCTGTGCTTGGGTACCTTTCTACCCATTGTGATGAGCAGAATCCCTGGACATCTGCCCCCAAGTCCAACCCTGATGGCACCACTAAGAAAATGTAAAGGTAAAGGTAAAGGACCCCTGACAGTTAAGTCCAGTTGCAGACGAATCTGGGGTTGCAGCGCTAGCGCTCATCTCGCTTTACAGGCCGAGGGAGCCAGCGTTTGTCCACAGACAGTTTTTCTGGGTCATGTGGCCAGCATGACTAAGCCGCTTCTGGTGAACCAGAGCAGCGCATGGAAACGCTGTTTACCTTCCCACTGGAGCGGTACCTATTTATCTACTTACACTTTGACGTGCTTTTGAACTGCTAGGTTGGCAGGAGCTGGGACTGAACAAGGAGAACTCACCCCATTGCGGGGATTTGAACCGCTGACCTTCTGATCAGCAAGCCCAAGAGGCTCTGTGGTTTAGACCACAGCGCCACAAGCCATGGAGTTGCATATGAAAGAGGTGCAAGCTCAGAAAGAGATGCAAGTACCAGAATTGAAAAGAAATTGCTGGGCTGCATGTGTGTTAGGAGGCACCCTGCCCCTTGTTTTGAAACAACACCTGCTGTTTCACACTTGGCTCAGGTTGGTAAACTTTGGAGTTCTAATGAAAAACATAGGTAGATCCTGCAGTGTCTGAGGTCCTGTGCCATTACATGCATAGACCAAGTACCCCACCAGAAATGCAATACCAATAGCTAATCCACCAGATATTTAAAGAGGGTGTTGTGGCAGGACTATTGCATGTACAACCACCAGGTTTATATATCAATTACTTTCAGAATGTTATATCTGCTTTTCAAGGCGGATAAAGACATCTGTGTTGACTCAGTCGGGATTCCCAAGCACATATGCACAGATTGCTTGTATGTGCGTGTGATCACAGCTTATTCGTTTGTGCTTTATGCCAGCTGCATGGCCAACTTCTCCCACGAGGCTTTGTGAGGCAGTCATCTCAGGCAGCAGGCTGGAGACAGATCTGGGGGGCCCGGGAGCACACTGCTCACTGCCTCCTGCACTTGCTGCCTGCCGCTGCCTCCACCATGATTGCAGTCATGGGATTTCTGTCTATCACATGACGGTACATATTTTGACTCCACAGAGTGAGAAGTGACGGCGACAGGATGCTTGTGTTCCTGTCCTTTGTTCTTTTCCTCTTTGCTGTCTGATGCTAGAGAGAGAGGGAGGCACGTTGCAGTGCTTCAATGAGCTTGTGTTTATATGTAAATAAAGTAGATTAGCCAAAATGCTGAGTTGCTGAGGTCTGTTACACAAACCGTGAACACACTGCAGATCCCTAAGTGTGCTAATGTCTGTTGGCATTGGTCGCTGTGATGTTCAGGCTGAAGAAAGCTTTTGAAGCTCCTGAACGAACAACGAGGAGGGAGAGAACATGCCAGTCGGGCATATGTCTCTACCCAAGGTCCTACTCGAGTGTAGGACAAGCTCCTGACACCTGACACTGCCTTCTCCTCTCCTGCTACCTTTCCCCCAGGCCGTCTCTGCTCATCTCAGGCAGTGGAGGAGGAGGAGGTGAAAGCATCATTTTCTGTTTTGCTTCGTGGCAAAACATCTTGGGTTGGGCCTGCTTAGCCGTCACCTGCCAGGTGACCACCAGATGTTCTGGACTAGAATTCCTCTCAGCTGCAGCCAACACAGTTCGGAGTTGTAGTCCAAAACACCTTAGAAGGCACCCAACAAGCAGAGGCTGATTTTATGTGCGTTCTTGAGCTTGATGAGAATTCCAGCTCCTTCTTTGTTTCCTGGGGGATCAGGGCACCTTTCGTGCTGTCAGAGGTCTTGGACATGTTGGATGAATGAAACCAAGCTGGAGTCCCAGTCTTCACTGCAACCTCCCATTCTCCCCTTGTTCCAGCTTGACTTTGACATCGGAAGAGTGCAGCTGAATTTCCTGCACCTCCTGAGCACCGAAGTCATCCAGAACATCACCATCCACTGCCTGAACACCTCCGTGTGGCAGGAAGGGCCATCAAAGAAAGCTGTGCATTTCAAGGCCTGGAATGGACAGATCTTTGAAGCTGGAGGGCAGTTCACGCCTGATGTAGTGGTGAACGACTGCAAGGTATGCAAAACCTTTCAAATTGCCAGTGAAGCACCACAAGAGGGCTAGAAAGAGGATCTGTAGCCAGAGGTGGGGAGGTGCTGATTTCGTCTCAACACTTTCCCCAGGAAAAACCACTTTTTACTGCTAAATTGGAACAGCACAAGAATGGGCCTTTTCTCCAGTGGCTCCCCATTTGTGGAATGCTTTCTCCAGGGAGATTCTGCACCTTCATTATTCAACTTTAAGTGCTAGGCAAAAAACGTCCCTCTCCTATACCCTTTTAAATGAGTTGGGGGGCAGGGGGTATTGGTTTGTGCTTTTGTTTTTATTATGCATTTTGTGTTTTCATCTTATATTTTTATGCTGCAAACTGCCCTGAGATCTTCAGATGAAAAGTGGTATACATAAATTTAATAAATAAATAAACAAAATTCAGTTGGATTTTCTGTGGATTGACATTCGTTCTGAATCAGCAGTAATCAGTGGATTTCTCAAAGGAAAGCTGCAGGACAAAGCTGAGACCTATCAGACCCGCTGCTAGAAATCACAGGACAAATGGACCCACCTTTAACACTTTTTTGCTGCTTATTTTTAGGGGACCTTTCCTGTTTTGCAGCTTTACAGTCTGGTGCTGCTTTGTCAGCCAGAGGGCTGGGTAGTTCTGCAAAGCAGCAGTGCCACCTGCTGCCATTTTGCATGAACTGAATGCTTCTCAAATGCGAATCTAAAGTAGGTTTGGGGGAACCTGTGACCCATCAGAGGTTAATTGGAATCCAACTAACTTCCAGAATCCCTAGGGCTTATGGGAGTTGTTGTCCAAGAATATCTGTAGGGTCGCAGGTGCTGCAAAGGCTAAAGTAGCCCCAGGCACGTGGTTTAGAGCTCTCACCCCACTTTATTTTTCATTAAAATATCTGGGTGGTGGGGATTCCAATTTTGATCAGATCAGTGGCATCAGGATTTGGGGAGAGAGTGTTCAACCCTTTCTTCCTATGCTGTTTTCACCGTCTACATAATTTCATTGAAGTACTTATTAGCCTCGGTAGAGGAGGAATACAGGTGGGGGAAGGGAGATTTGGGTGGCACAGGAGAGGAGGGTTAAACCTGCCTTTCCCCAGTGCTGACACTGATCACAATACCATGTCAAGAGAGAACCAATGTGATATAATGGTTGCAGAGCTCTATCAGGACAAGGGAGGATGCAGTTGAAATCCCTGCTCAGCCATAAAGCTTATTGGGCCAGCCACACACTCAGCCTAAACCTATTTCACAGGATTGTTGGGGGAGATAAAATGCAGGGTGGGTGGGTGAGCACAACCATGTACATCTGTGACCTCCTTGGCAAAAGATTGGCATAAAAATGTAGAGATTAGTGTCAGTGTTGTTTGGATTGCATCCAGCGTTAGTCCTACTCATTGAAAGTGATGAACATGATTTACATCAGTTCATTAATGTCAGTTGGTCTGAGTAGAACATTAGGTCCAGTCGTGGCCAACTCTGGGGTTGCGGCGCTCATCTCACTTTGCTGGCTGAGGGAGCCGGTGTACAGCTTCCAGGTCACGTGACCAGCATGACTAAGCCGCTTCTGGCGAACCAAAGCACAGAAACACCATTTACCTTCTCGCTAGAGCGATATCTATTTATCTACTTGCACTTTGACGTGCTTTCGAACTGCTAGGTTGGCAGAAGCAGGGACCGAGAAATGGGAGCTCACCCCGTCACAGATTGGCAAATCCTAGGCTCTGTGGTTTAACCCACAGCGCCACCCACGTCTCTTAGAACATAGTTGGATACACCCTACTATTACTATCCATTTTGGCCTTGGAGAAAGCCACCAAGGCTGCTAATAATCAATAATCTGTTCATTTGTACGCTACTTTCTACTTTTCTGGCTTGCGTGGGAAGGAAGGCACACCTTTCACATGTAGCTGATGGTGTGCTATTGCTTGAAGAGGAGATGCAAGGGACTGTTGCACCTGGCATTGTTGTGAAAAGTTATCCTTTCTCTCTTCTCTCCCTGCCTCCTTCTTTGCATTTAGATTCAAGATGGACACTGGCACAGGACACTCTTTACCTTCCGGACACAAGACCTGCAACAGCTGCCAATTACCAACATCTACAACCTCCCGCCATCCGAGCCAGGGAAGCAGCACCTCCTCGAGGTTGGGCCCATGTGCTTTCTCTAAAAGGCAGCCTCTGTGGCACTTCAAGCTCATTCATTTTGGAGATGCTGTCTCTTTGAGCAGGGCCTGGTGGCCGCCCCTGTACCTCTCTACCAGCCTTGAGAGCTAGGCCTTTAGCGTTTGGACTCTGCCAAGTCATAAGGAACCCTTGGCCCGTCAGACCGCTGCTCTCCAGGATGGGGAGAGGAGGAGAGTGCTGTGGCTTCAGCAAAGACACAACTTAATTAGTGGAGCTTCAGGTGCTGAAGCAGGAGGCCAGTTGACCTAAGCAGTTCCACGCCCAAAGATTCCCGCCCCCCCTCCCTCGCCACACCTTCAGCCAAAGAAACTGTATGCAATATCTCACAGAGAAACCCAGATCATCCCGACAAGCCGCCGTACTACCCAATGTGGCTGTCCAGAGACGTGATGCTAGCAGGCAGGGCTTTTTGAAAGGAGACAGGAAGGAGTCTGGGGGAGACAGCTTTGCAAACTTGTATTTGTCTGCTTGTTGTTCCGGAACAGGAAGCATTCTTACGTGCAATATTAGAGAGAGAGAGAGAGAGAGAAGAAGAAAATGATATATCTAGATATATATTTTATTTAAGGCAAAAATAAAAATAAAAGCAAGCAAGATCCTTCTTCCCTTTGGAAAAGGAAACACCCCTTTTTAAGTGACTTGAGAAGGGAAGGCAGGAAAGAGAAGAGATTGGTGCTAAATAGGAAAAAGAGAAAGAGAGAGGGATGGGTTTGTTAAATTTGATTCTACCTCTCACTGTGAAATACCTGGTGCTCTTTAATTTTTTAAAAAGAAGTGTGTTTTATATATATGACTAAAACTATTTAAGGTTCTAAGAGGTGCTACTACAGTGTCTCCTCACAGGCCCCTCCAGACCCTCAGCATTGGGGCATTCCCTTGGGAATGAAGAGCAGGGGCAACACAGGGCAGGGAAGAGGGGGGGGGGTCTTTGTGATCATCAGCACAACAATGGCAAATAATCTTTTTTAACTTAAAGGTGCATTAAATATTCTACAGGGGTTTTGTATGTTCTTTGAAATCCAGGATTCGTTAACCAGTCATTTGTCATGGATGTGTTTTGAAATAAAAGTGTAACTTTAGAGGGTGGTTTTTCAGAGCAAGAACTGAGCTCTTGAAAAACACATTTCTCTGCTTATAGATATATGTATGAGTGTGTGCCTGTGCGTGTGTGCATACATGAGTGTGTGTGTGTGTGTGTGTGTGTGTGTGTGTGTGTGTTCCTGTACAACTGTTACTCACCAAAGCATTAGGCTGCAAGATAGCCAAGATGAGAGTGAGAGGAAAAATGAGAGTGAAATAGTTTGACTTTATTTCTGTGCTGAATCTGGGTCTGTTGTCCGTTCCAGTCCTTCTGTCTATGGTGAGTCCTAGATTTGAACACCTAAGTCTCTTGTTTAAACAGCGGGAATACAGGTACCTCTTGTTTAGGTCCAAAGACCGTTGTCAGGGGTACTTTGTCGCTTCTCCACCTGCTCAGTCTTGGATGGGTTTTGTTTTGGGGTGTGTTTCTTTTTGTTGTATTTGTTGTTGTCATTGTTGTTGTTGTCATTGTTGTTGTTCTGTTTTGTAGAAACCTAGACTCTATATGTAAATTTGGAGTTTAAAAAAGAAGAGGAGGATTAATATTATGGTAATCGTTTTATTCTATATAAGGAATGTAATATTAATGTAGTTGGGGCCGTACTGTAATGAACATTTTGGTGCCTGTTTTTTTATTTTTATTTTTATTTTCCATGTTTCGTAAAATATATGTGAGTCTTAATCAGTTTGTATTCTCTTTTTTTGTGGGGAGTGGGCAAAACACAACAGGATTCCTTTCCCCTACCATCTCCTTCCTCAGATACTTCCATCCTTTCCTTCTGATTTTTGCTGCCTGAGGACTGCATGCTCTCATATGGGTGGGGCCAGAAGCAAATTTTACCTTTGTACTAGGGTTACCATAATCAGGACACAAAGCTGTTGAGCTTTTATTTTTTGCACAAACCTGTTGAGCAAATGAAGTTTTTGGCTATTTTAAAATGAAATTTGCCAAAAACAAATTTTAGCTTGCAGCTATTTCTACCTGGACACTGTTTCCAACTGCCATATTCTGGCTATGTCTGGGAAATTCTGGCCATATGGCAATCCTATTTGTACAGTAGGCTAGTTTCCTCACACAGCCAAACCCTCTCAGTATCTTCCATCCAGGAAGCACGAGGCATTATTCAGTTACTTTATTTATTTGTTAAATCAATACATGACAAAAAAACAAACAAAACAATAACCCCACAGTTTAAAAGACCATATATTGTTTAATCAGTCAAATGCCTGGTTACAAAGGAACATTTTTGCCTGATATCTAAAGATATGTAATGAAGGCACCAGGCGAAGTTCACTGGGAAGAGCATTTCACATGGAACCATTGCAGAAAAGGCCGCTTCTTGTGTTGCCACCCTCTGAACCTCTCGGAAGAGGCACATGAAGAAGGGCTTCAAAGGATGATCTCAGGGTCTGGGTAGGTTCCTACAGAGAGAGGCAGTCCTTGAGGTAATTGTGGCCCTGAGCCATTTAATGCTTTATAGGTCAAAACCAGGCATCCGGTCTAGGGAATTACACACCAACAGTGCCTCAAGTCTTATCTGAATTGTGTGTCAGTCTGTTGACTCTCATCCAGTCCATTACCAAGAAGGCACGTCGGTTAGTGGGGACTGAGGGATCTTCAGCCCCCCCATTTTCAAGGAGGGGGCCACCCCCACAAAAAAATCCTGTGGTCCCGCTCCACCTCCTCCCTGCCAATGCTACGTGGGGAGAAGAAACCAAGAGCCCAGCTCTTTGCTCCCCATTCCCCACCCGGCATGCGAACACCAGCATTGCGGCAGCAAGGGTGGGACGCCTCTGTGTCACAGTCTGGCGCATGAGCGTTCTCACACTTGGTGGGGGCATGTGGTGTGCCTTTGATTGTTTAGAGTGGAAATACATATTAGGAGTACTAACTAACATGAAATTTGGCCCCAACTTCCTACAAATCCTCAAACAAATATACTCCCAAGCCTCAGCAAAATGCAGAACTAACAATATGGATTCTAACACTATAGCTATCCAAAGAGGCACGAAACAAGGATGCCCACTGTCTCCCTTCTTATTTATCCTGGCTCTGGAACCCCTAGCAATCCGCATCCGAGCAGCCACAGACATCAAGGGAGTAGAAATAAAAGGCAGAACCTATAAATTAGGGCTCTTTGCAGATGACCTAATGGTCACAACACTAGACCCCATAAGCACAGCAACCTCCCTAATCAGAGAACTCAACACATTTGCAATGGTGTCAGGCCTACAGGTAAATTTTACAAAGTCAGAAGCTATGTGCTTCAACACCCCTCCTCACACCCAAAAAGAACTCATGAAGGTCACCAAAATAAAACTCTGCCACACCAAGTTCAGATACCTAGGGGTACAAATAACCAGAAACCTCAATAAATTGTACCTCCACAACTACAAGCCCCTGTGGCGACAAATTAACAAAGACCTAAAGAGATGGAATAACATGAATTTCACTCTCTCAGGCAAAATAGCCATGATCAAAATGATCACACTCCCAAAACTAACCTACCTATTCCAAACCCTCCCAATCTGGGTCCCCTCAACCCAACTCCACAGTTGGCAGAGAAAACTACACTCTTTTATCTTCTCACATAAAAAACCAAGAATAAGCCCCAAATACCTGCACCTCCCCACCTCAGAAGGAGGATGGGAAATCCCCAACATAGAAGCATATTACATTGCCAACCAAATACGCCATATAATCCCATATATACTAGAAGATGAGACAAAACAATGGGTATACCTAGAGAGGGACACAATTGAAAACACCTGCACCACCACATACCCACTCCTCCCAAACAAACTAAAGAAAATTCCCACAACACTTAACAGGTACACACAGACCATGCTCAAAGCATGGAAAACAGAAATAGGCAAATTATCCCCAACTCCATCCCCACTAATCCCCCTGGCGTACCACCCATTATTCCACCACGCAGCACAAAACCTCCAGATAAAAACCTGGCGAACCAAAGGCTTATATCGCCTAATAGACTTTTATAAAAATAACAAACCCTTGTCAACACAAGAAATACAAGACAAACTAGAAGATACCCAAATGCCCTGGTTAACACAACACCAACTACATGCCCTCTTAAACAACCCAACAGTAAAATCAGCAGCAACTAGGCCCCTGACAACCTTTGAAAACCTCCTCCTAACAACAAAGGGAAACGGTAAAGGGACGGTATCCGCAATATACAAAATACTACTACAAAATCCCGCAAATCCCCTAGACGCAATCAAAAAACAATGGGAGAATGACATAGGCTATGAGATTAACCCCACTCAATGGACCAGAATGTGGTCTAAACCCCCCTTTAAATCCATATCAACGAAAAGAAAAGAACTCACACTGAAACTCACCTACAGGTGGTACCTAACACCAAGGAAACTAGCGCTAATACACCCAGGAACCTCACCAAAATGCTGGAGAGGGTGCACCTCCACAGGCACATACCTCCACATGTGGGGGGAGTGTCCCAAAATCCAACTATTCTTGACGACAGCCATACAAGAAATATGTAAAACAACTAAGCAAGTATTAGACTTCACCCCAGAATTGGCCCTACTAAACATCTTCCAAGACAACAATGCCCATTTACACCACAAAGAACTCATAGCCTACCTACTTTCAGCAGCCAGAAACACCATAACCAGACACTGGAGAGACCTGTCAGGAGTAAGAATGGACCAATGGTACCAAATAGTATGGGAAACAGCCCTACTAGAAAAATAAACTAATAAACTGAAACTGACACGGGGACAAACAGAAGAAGACGCCTTCACCCCGGTATGGCTCCCCTTTATCACATACACAGCTCAACAGGACAATGACAATAATCTGCCAACAGCATACAAATCAATATGGCTAACCTGATCCAAAACACCCACCCACCTCACTCACACACGAAAACAAAGATCACCACAGCCAATCACAAACAAACAATCACACCCTAGGTCAACCCCAACCTCTCTCACCACCAAAGGAACACAAGTGAACAACACAAGCACGCTGACACCAAACTCTACATACATTAAGCATAATAGAAACACCGCTACCCGACCCCACCCATCTTCCCCCCTCCACCCCCTTTTTTTCTTTTCTTTTTTTTTTCTTCTCCCCCTAATGCCTCAACAAATGAAACGGATTTGTAAAAATGTTACATGGGGGGGGGGGGAAATACGAGGCATTACACTTACACTTTAAACAAGTTACAGATAGGTAGCCGTGTTGGTCTGCCATAGTCAAAATAAAAAAATTCCTTCTAGTACCACCTTAAAGACCAACTAAGTTAGTTCTTGGTATGAGCTTTCGTGTGCATGCACACTTCTTCAGATACACAGTATCTGAAGGACCTGAAGTATCTGAAGAAGTGTGCATGCACACGAAAGCTCATACCAAGAACTAACTTAGTTGGTCTTTAAGGTGCTACTGGAAGGAATTTTTTTATTTTGACTTTAAACAAGAAAACCCTTAATAAAATATTTTTAAAAAAATCATTGCATATTATTGACAACGTACTCCAAAACATGGAGAGTCCCGGGACACCTTCCAGGTGGGCAAGGCCAGCCAGTGAGGCTGGGGAGAGTTTTCAGGGCCAGATGGAAATGCCTGTATTTGTACTCCCCCACTGAGCCTGAGGCTTTGCCTCTCCCTTTTATCTCAAACCATCTCTCAACCCCAAATGGGCCTTCTTCCTGAAATGATCATAGACTCTTCTCCATCCCATTTCCCTTTTGTCATACTCACTCATCCTTGTCCAACACTCATTTCTTCCCTGTTAGGGGACTCGTACACCTTCATGAGATCAACACTTCCTCTCTCTCTTGAATAAACATTTAAAGCTGGGGCAGCTTTTTGTGTGGTTCTTGAGAAGGTGAGGGAAAGGAACCTAAGGAGGAAAGGCATGGGTCCTTCGTCATCAGCCTGGCCAGCTCAGAACTCATTTAATTCCAGCTCTCAACCCTGGAAATGTGGAGCAAAGTACCATAGGTGGAGACTACACACATCTCTTGAGTGCTTTTCTTTGCCGCTGAGCAGCATAATTAATAGGATTAACCATTTTTTATGGCTTAACCATCCATTAAACCAGGACTGGGGAAGCTGTGGCCTTCCTGATGTCCTTGGACTCCAGCTTCCATCACACCAGCCCAAGTTGCCAGTGAACAGGGATGATGGGAATTGAAGCTCATCAGCATCAGGAGGACCACATGTTCCCTAGCCTAAGGTTACTAAAAAAAATTTTCAATGAATCCGGGGACACTTTTCAACTTCAATGGATTTTGTATGGGGACTGATTTGTAAATCCGGGAACTGTCCCCGGGAAACGGGGATGTCTGGTACCCTTACCCTAGCCCTACATTAACCCAATGTGTACAAAACATAAACGCAAAGTTACTGCCTCAATAGAACCAGTTACTAAACATGACAAGAGCTAACAACTCTAAGCAATGCACAATATCTGGGTTTTGTCACCTGCAATGGATTTATTAGACCTCTCAAGAAAGGTATTCAAAAGGGTCTCTGAAGGATCAGCATGAAGCCACTTCAGAAAGGGATTGATGACATATTCTGCAACCCAGAGTGCAGTGTGGAGCCAGAAGCAAAGCCGGGCAGAGCAATGGGTGCAAATGCTGCCTTTAAGCTGTAAGCTACTGTATTTTTCGCCCCGTAAGACGCACCTGACCATAAGACGCACCTAGTTTTTAGAGGAGGAAAGGGGGAAAGCCCCATGGGGGGGATTAGCTCACAGTTGTTGAGCTTACTTTGCAAAGGGAAAAAATCCTGGATTTATGGGGTTCAACTCACAGTTCTGCGGCTTCTTTAGGAAAGGAAAGGGAGCCGTTTCTACAGTTTCCAAACAGAATAATCTAATCAGCAAGTCACATGTCGCTGGGGAAACAAACAGCCTCCATCTGCAGAACGTTCAACAATGGAGGCTTGGGCAAGGGGCCGGGGCCGAAAAGGGAGCCAGCGATCCACCACACATTCACTCCATAAGACGCACAGACATTTCCCCTTACTTTTTAGGAGGAAAAAAGTACCTCTTATGGAGTGAAAAATACGGTAGCTTCCACATACACCCAGACAACCATCTCTGCCCTTCATCCAGGCAAGCAAGAGGCATGATCAGTGCTCAGGGACACATTCCAGCATAGGTGCTTGGGCCCACACGATAATATGATACAAAGTCCATGAAAAATGTCGGCAGGGGGCAGTGGCGCTGCTTCCAAGAGAGAGAAGCAGTTCAGCTCCGCCCTCTTCGAACCCGCCTGTCTGAGCCCCTCCCCGCGGAAAAGGGTGGCTCGCTGGCTGCGGATAGGAGGCGTTGCCGCCACCGGCCACCACAACACGGTCATTTGATGTCACACACCTGTACCAGGGAATTTACTGGGGGGTTAATGCTATTGTATTTGTTATATTTCTTTGTCTTTAATAAAACAAAACAAAAAAGTGGATAATTTCTCCCAACAGATTCAATTTTGGATGCCATTTTGCCTAATATTAATAATAAATAAATGAATGAATGAATTATACCCCACCCTCCCCGGCCAGAGCCTGGCTCAGGGCAGCTAACACCAATAAAATCACAGTAAAAAAACATAGTAGGGGGAAAAGAAAAAGAAAAAAAGAAAAAACAATTTAAAATACAGGTTAAAATGCAATAAAATATACACAATCTTGAAATCACTTCTCACTAATTTTGTATGTTATTTTATGTAGTTTTTCTTTCCCTTAATGCTATTTAATTCAACTCAAAAGTATAGTAATCGTTATATATACAAAGAACCTGTCCTTCCAAATTATATTATTATAGGGCTCATTTTACATTCCTCTGCATTCACAACAATTTATATCTGAACCAGCCATTAACCCAGACATTTAAAATTCCGGAGTGGTGAAATAACAACTCCATCTTCACTACCTGTACTTCTAAGATTTCTAAATCATGTAACATCTGCAGAAGCAGCCCCTCCAGGAAAGGACGAAGAGCCTGACCACCCACCAGGGGGCAGCGTATCGCTAGAAAATCCAGCCATGTATTTCAGCACACTTTGTCAGACGTCTCACCAAATCTCTTAGTAACTTTCTAGAGGTGCATAAAAATATGGATGGTGTCGGGAAAGCAGGCAGAGAAGCTGAACATGGGAGGAAACGGGGGGACATATATGAAGCTTACTGAATTTAAAGGTGATGCTATAAGACTCAAAAAGAGAGAAGAGGGGGCAGGACTAGTCAGATTGGTTCCAATATCTGCAAGTAAATGAGATTTTTGAGAAAGGATAAAGAGAGGATTGATGGAAGGTGGATCAGAATTTGAAAAAAATATATATTAGGAAATAGCAAAAAAATGAACACCCAAAATATATAAAATCCTACTAGAATGGGAAACGAAAGATGAATTAGTGGAGGCTGCAATGATACATGGGTTGTCAGATATTGGACATAATACTGAATTTTCGGCTTGGGGAAAATTGTGGAATAGGACAATATTTATTTCAGCGTGTTATGCAATCTAAGAGAATCTTCAAAAAATGATATACAGATGGTATCTGATGCGAGGTAAATTGGTTAAAATGTTCAAGAGAGGCTCCAATCTGTGCTGGAAATGTTCAGAGACAGAAGGCTCCTTAATACATATGTGGTGTCACTGTAAGTATGCCAAAAAAAAGTTGGGAGATGGTATATGAAGAATTTTAAAAAATGTTCAAGCACACATTTCCAAAAAAACCAGAAGACTTCTTGCAAGCAATAGTAGGGGAGGAAATTCCAAAGGAAGTAAAAAACTTATTCCTATATGCAACAGTGGCTGCAAGAATAGTCTATGCAAAGAACTGGAAAGAAAAGATTACTCCAACAAAGGAACAGTGGTTGCACAAATTAATAGAATTTGTGGAACTAATGAGTATGATGGCAAAAATAAGAAACCAGGATGAAAATAAAATAAAAAGTGGTGGGATTCCTTTCGATAATATTTAAAAAGAGACGGTAGTACGTCTAACTTTCAAGTGGGAATAAACTTGTGATCAGCAGAGGGGGGAAATAAAATAAATAAATGAATCTTAGGGATGGGAAGGTGGAAAAATAAAGGAGATGTAGTTAATCAAAGAAAATGTCTTAGGAGGTCAGTGAGGGATAGGTTGGGAAGTCTAAGCAGTATTAAGATAAGCTGAAGAATGTGTGTACAGCAAACTGTAAACTGAAAAATGCATTAAAAAGTTTATTTTTAAAAATGGATGGTTTGGGGAAATCAGGCAGAGAGATGTTTCTGTCCTTCTCCCATATACCAGAACCAAGCTGAACACCAGGAGGGTTCAGGAAAGAAAAATGACTTTCTTTAGTTCATAGTTGCTTCTAACTCTGTTTAATGAGCATTCATCCTGATTTCAAAGACACTGATAACATATAGACAGGGAACTGTGGGAATTGTTTATTTGTTAAGAGTCTCCTAGTGACTCTCACACCCTTAGCAAACTATAGTTCCCAACCAGTTTTCTAGCCAATCAGCATTCTGCACAGAAACCTTTTGCTGAGCTTCACTCTTGACATCACTTCCTCTAGCCAATCAGTATTGTGCACGAAGATCTTTTTGCTGAGCTTGACTCCAGGAGAAAAACAGATATTTGTTTGAACAGCAAATTATAAATACACTTCCAGAGCGGTCCCCTCACTCGAATAATCCTGTTTGTGCAGTCTTAATTATATCCTCCTGACCCAGACAAATTACTCTAAAGTATTTCACTGGACTCTTAAGTTATAGTCAATAGTGGAGCTGAGGAGACTCAACTCTTCCTCATTTCCGCTTTATTTGGGTTTCTCTTCTTCTTGTGGTGATAGTAACTGGTTACCACAGAACTCTATATTTAGGTCTCGCTAGCCTCAGCTTCTACAAAACTGTAAAGAGACACAGTGTACCACACTTGATTCTTTCATTCAAAAATATTTTGGAACATTTAGAGATTGCAGCAGCAGCAGAAACTTTCTGCTCTGGTACAGAAGGGTGATCCTGTACTTCGCCTTTGCAGGAAACTACCTTGGTATTATGCCCAGAGATTTGCACGGTGATATTGCAAACATGAAACAGTATGAACAGGCTGCCGGAAACCCAGGTTAGATAATGGTCCAAATGGACACCGTTGGCAGGGTCAAACAGCAATAAGGTGACCTTATGTAGACTACATGGGGCAGAGTACTGCTCATTTTTGTCCTCTGAGCTGCATGCACTGGTAGACAGCTATTTGACAGCAGGATGTGGGTTGGAAGTGTCATTCAGAACACCACTTGGCTGCTCTTTTGTCCCACATTGTTGCACATGTATTTATTTACATCAGCGGTGGAGAACTTTCTTGACCCAAGAGCCACATTCCATCCTGGACAACCTTCTAGAGGCTGCATTCCAGAGGTGGGTGGGGCCAGAGGCAATAGCAGGCAGAGCAACAAACATATCCTCCCCCTTTCTACACCTCCTGCTCTCACACACACCACTCGCTATCTTCCAGACAGGTGAGCAAGAGAGGTGATCAGAGTTCAAGGTCATATCCCAGCATGCTCTTCGGCAAGATCCTTGGGGCGGGTACCTTGGCAGCTGACCACGCCTCGCCGTTTCTCCGGAAGGCTTGCCCTCGCAAGTTGTGGAGGGCACACCTCTCTCCCTTGAAACAGGTCCAGGTTTTGCATATTTAAGCAGCAGGAAATTCACCCAGGCACACCCTGGAATCCTGACCATGGCCCACGCGCCCCGGGGCTGTTTTCCTCAACAGTGACAAAGGCCAACAAAGTTGTGGGAGTCTCTCTGGATGTTTGCTGCTGACCTCATACTTTGACTTAAGAACTCCCGCACGAGATTTCTGAGCTACAGTTTATCAGCAAGTTTGAGTCTATTCCATTTGGCCTCAGTCCAGATTGTGGGTTTCTTGCCACACTACCAGTGTTAAATTAGTGTTACACAGTTCAAGTGGTAAATATTGTCTCTGATGACTTCTGTTGCGAAAGGATCCAAAAGGCAGTATCTTCATTAGGACCAAGCTGATCAAGGCAACAGAATGGTCAAATGTCTGAGTTCAGACTAGATGTTTATGTGTGCAGGGGGAGAAGAGTAAATATGCCGTCATGGGTGATGGTGGGGGGGGGCGCTGTATGTCTACACAGAATTAAATCTTGATACATTCAACGGGACTTATTCCTAGATAGGAATTTGCAAGGTGGAGAAGCAGAGCAGTTACACAGGAACATAAAAACACAGGGAGCTATTCAAAAGAGTTTTACTCAGAACAGAGCTATTGAAAACAATGGACATAACTCAGCCATGTTCATTAATTTCAATGGGACTCCACTGAGTAAAACTTACTCACCCACTGCCTTCTACTGAGAACAGAGCATTGTTTAATGCATCTCACTACTGTCTACACCAGGGGTCAACAACCTTTTTCAGCTGTGGGCCGGTCCACCGTCCCTCAGACCATATGGTGGGCCGGACTATATATTGGGGGGGGGGAATGAACAAAATCCTATGCCCCACAAATAACCCAGAGAAGCATTTTAAATAAAAGGACACATTCTACACATGTAAAAACACGCTGATTCCCGGACCGTCTGTGGGCCGGATTGAGAAGGTGATTGGGCCACATCCAGGCCCCGGGCTTTAGGTTGCCTTCCCCTGGTCTACACTGACAGGCAGTGGCTCTCCAGGGTTTCAGAAGGGGTTTCTCAGCTCTGTTGCCTGCCATCTTCCTCCTCCTTGGAGTAAGGGGTGTACAGTAGAACCCAGTAGGGAGGAGGATGGGGACAAGATTAGTTCTCTCTGATTGTCTTGCTGCATCCTCTGCTGGCCTCCCTGTCTTCTGGCTTACCAGTCCCAATGGCACCAGCCACCACTGCTGGATTGGCAGGGGGGCACCCACATGCCTCTGCCCTGTACTACCTTGCCCTGCCCCATCCAGGCAAATGGGGAGGAGGGTGGGGCACAACTGGACTGTGTTGGCTCCACCTGTCATTGGCCCTTGCTCTGACTGCTGCTGGCCTTACCTGTGGGCATGACTTAGTTTGGAAAAGTTTCCTTCCTCAAGCCTGATGTTTCCCTGGCATTCCTGTAATGCTGGAAACTTCAAAAATTGAATTCCAGAACTAGTGTGTGTGCAACTTCCCACAACTTTCATTTTGTTCTGTTTGGTTCTCATGCTTTTTTTCCCTTCCCCTTTTTAAAAAAAAATCCTTATCTGAAGAGTTCTTCCAGATGGGCCTGCTTATTGAACAATCAACCTGATTTGCTAACACAAAGCTTAAGCAAAGTTTATGCCCTGCTGTTTATTGAACTTTTGCTCTGATTTGTTTGTGGGGAGGTTATATGTCATCCTGCTAATTATTTGTTCACACAACACTTTTTAGTGCATTTCCCTGTAACTTTCCTAACTGCCAAAAGTTGCTGGTTTTCTGTTGTTGTTTTTTTAAAGTGGATTTGTTGCACCAAAGCCCTTTGATCACCTGCAGTACTTGTCAGGGCACACAGCTACTTGTCCACATTGACAAAGATATAATAATGATGGTGCTCTTTATTTCATAGAAATAATTATATAATTGTAGAGATGGAAGGGATCCCCCTGGGTCATCTAGTCCAACCCCCTGCAATACAGGAATCTAAACTGAGGCATCCATGACATATGGCCATCCAGCCTCTGCTTAAAAACCTCCAAGGAAGGAGAGTCCACAACCTCCTGAGGGCAACTGTTCCACTGTCAAACACCTCTTACTATCAGAGGGTTCTTCCTGGTGGTTAGTTAATCCGTCTCTTCCTACAACAACAAGAGCGAAGTCCTAGAGCCATATAAAAATATCCCTGCTGGTTTAGGCCAATCTAGACCAGCATCTCGTCCTCACATCAGAAGGACCTGAGTACAACAGTACAGAACTGTCTCCCACCAGCTGATGTTCATAGGCCTAGTAATACAATTTGTAATCAATGCATCACTTGAAAACAGTAATAGCACCCCAAAAAAGTGTTCAGTCTCAATAGCCAAAGAAGAGCCTTTGAACAAATAAGAATTTAAAGTGAGTCAACATGCTGTGCTTAAACATACTAATTAGCAGTGCCTTTCGGACAGGATTCTCTGCCAGGATGTTGGTGGGAATCGAACTTGAGACCTTCTGCACGCAAAGCAGTTGCTCTGCCACTCAGCTATGGCCCTCCCCAGAGAATGTTTTTTCACCTAGGTGTTGCTTCTCTGCTTCTTCCTCAAGCAACAGACTCTGAAGACTTCTTGGGCAGGCACTGGAGTGCTTATCTTTTGAAGCCTCTGCTCACACTCCCTTGCAGAATTAGAGCTAATAATAACACATTGCTGGCACCACACACCCTGGAATACTTGATAATTGGTCCAAGTAATTACTGCATCTTCCCACTCCCACCCTGTTTCTGATTCAGATACCTTCTCTGCCCAAAAGTGTGTGCATGGACTACCAGTACCCTGCAGGAATTACTTCTTCATCTATTTCTTCTTTTACCAGAGTCCCTATATCAACTACTGGCACATCTTCCCTCTCTCTGGCCAGGCTCTGTTTGCTCTGGTTTTCATCATGCTTGGTAGGAATTTTCTGAACATCTTTGTGAACACTGACAATGTTCACTGGCCGGCCAGCCACCCAGTTAGTAAACATGAACAATCAATATCTTGAGCACATCTCACTTGGGGTAGCTCTGTCAGAAAAGCATGAGACTCTTAGGACTTAGCTACACTCATCAATTACATCCTTATAACTGAGCTATGTGACAACAGATGGTGCTGCACGGCAGTGATCCATTGCCAATGTGATTTTGCATTGAGAGCTTTTATAGTGTTTTGGGCTTTTTAAAAATCAGTGTAGATCCAACTTTACTCTCAGGCTTGTGGGTTTGAGCCCCATGGTGAGTGAAAGATTCCAATTCTACAAGTCCATGAATCTATTACAGTGGTACCTCGGGTTAAGAACTTAATTCGTTCTGGAGGTCCGTTCTTAAGCTGAAACTGTTTCTAACCTGAAGCACCACTTTAGCTAATGGGGCCTCCTGCTGCTGCCGCGCCGCTGGAGCACGATTTCTGTTCTCATCCTGAAGCAAAGTTCTTAACCAGCGGTACTATTTCTGGGTTAGCGGAGTCTGTAACCTGAAGCGTATGTAACCTGAAGCGTCTGTAACCCGAGGTACCACTGTAATCTAATGGGTCATTAGGTAAGCCAAATTAAAATGGGTACCTGCTTGCCCTAGTTGTTCCATATCCTAACTTAAACTACCCCAACGAATTACTATCCATCCAGTGTGTGGATGCAAGGCTCCATCACTCTACCCAGGGAGAGGTGGGAACTGGGACCCTGTGTGGATATGCCCTACTCAAACCCCTCTCTTTCAATGCAGATGCCCCACCTCCAGACGTGGATTTAGGGGAGTGTGACTGGTTCGCCTGCACTGGGTGAGCCAAGAGGGCACCGCAGGAGGTGCCACAACAATGCTGAACACCGGAAGGTGAGATGCAGAGGAGGGGCAATGAATTTAGGCGTTGCACAGGGTGCCGCTGAAATTTTAAAGCCCAAAGTCCTCCACTGCCCAGCCTGGCTGCAGTGACCTGGCAGGACAATAGATACAGTAGTGTCTCCAGGAATGACTCGTGTGGAGGCTATCCTGACACAGCTGTTGTTTCTCTGTGGTGTGGATGTGAGGCCAAGGACAGCCCAGCTTCCCTAGAAGGATTGCTCCCACGAATCCAGTATTCCTGGCATTGCAGGTGTGCAGCCCCATTCTCTATGCCATCCCATCCCTGCCAGGTAAGCAACAGTGTCACCAATATCAGGAGGGTGACTCTGCCTTGCCACAAAGGCCACTATTGTGTGGCTTGGTCAGCGGATCTGCTTCCCATGCCCCCCCCGTTTAGTGACCCCTGTCTTATATTAAATAGGATCTTAACACAACCCTTATGATTGGTTTTTCCTTTCTTTGGCACATTCTGTGAGGAGCCTGCCCTGTGTGTTCCTGAATGAGTCAACGTTCTGCATTTGCTGTCCGTTTGGTAGGAGCACTCTGAATACTTTTGGGCACACTGGCAATGTTCGCTGGCCATCTGGCCAGTAAACTCCTAAATTCTTCTTACATCAGCATCAATGATTTCATGAATGTATTGGCACATACCTAAATCTGCACCAGAGACCCTTGTCGCAGATGCTTACACCTGCTGAACCTCAACATTCATTAAAGAAGACAGAATTACAATTAGAATGGCTATCTTTCCCCTAACAGTGGAACTTTGAGCTTCAAAGGCTTAGAGAAAGCAAGAGGATTGGGAAATGGGTGCCTTCTCCACAATGGGCAGGAATCAGAGCTTGATGGATGCTTGCCTTCACAACATCGGAAGTCTTAGGTTGTCTCCCACCTGCTCAGAGTATTTGGTCAGGCCATGTGCAGGTGCAATCTAATAAAATGGCATTATTAAATATTCTGAGACAGGGCAACAGCTCTCCATACGGGTTTTCTCTGGCTGAGTTCTACCCGAAATAAACACATTGAAATTAATTTCAGTAGGCCTGCTCTGAAGATGCTTTGTGCCAGGACACTTGCCGCCGGTTGGATTCCCGCTTCTCCTCACCCCAGAATCTCTCCTCCCCGCGACCACCCTTTAAAGTGCTTAATGCAACAATGAGCGAGGATGGAGGTGGGTTTGAGGTAAGTAGCTCTGAGGCTTAATCCTTTGTTTGCTGCTGCTGCTGCTGCTGCTGCAGGTTCCCCCTTTACTTGTCACTCTGGACGCACAATGCAGGCAGCTCCGCCACCTCTACATAAGCATGTTGGAGAATATACATAGAGCGAGAGAGGCGCGGAGGGTGGAGAGACGAGAGCTTGCGCACCCGAGCTTTCCCCGATTGGCTGGGCGATGCACAAAGACTCGGAGAGTCGCCATGGTCACGTGGCCCTGATAGCTTCCCATTGGATCCCGCGCACGCCTGTTTCCCCCCCTCCTCTCTCTCTTCCCCCCCCCTCGCCTCTCTCTTTCCACTTTGTGCGGTTGCTGATTTTAAAGGAGGAGGAGGGAGAAGGAGCGGATCCGGCCGCGGGAGAAAAAGCAAAGGGGTGGGGGACAAAAAATATATATATACAAAAAAGGGGAGGGAAGGTAGAAGGAGCTCGGCGTGAGGCTGCTTGACAACGCGGGAAGGAGGAGGCGGAGGAGGTGCGGGGGGGACAATGCCATGGTGCCTCCTCCCGCCCAGCTGCTCTCTGCAAGCCGGTTCTGTGCCACCGCCAGTCCGGGCGTAGGAGCGCAAAGAGACACCCGGCAGCCGCAGGCGCCGCCTCCTGGGAAGCGAGAGTCTCTGCGGGGGGGCTGTTGGTTGTCAATGGCTGGCTGACCCCCCGACCCCCCGATCCCCGTTGTCGGCGCGGGCGAGCGGCTCCTGGCGCGGCTGAATGGGCGCGCGGGTGGATGGCTAGCCGGCCAGGCGGATGGAGGGATGCGGGAGACCCTGCGCGGCAACATCACCATGAGGACCTCGCCGCGCCGCCACCGCGACCTCGGCCGGCTCTCCCGGCTGCTGCTGCTCCTGCCGCTCTGCTTCACGTGCGCGCTGGCCCTTGACTCGGGGCCGCGGAGCGCCACCGCCGGGCCAGCAGCAGCCGCAGGAGGAGGAGGCGGCGGCGGCGGGTCCGGCTCCGACGGAGGGTCCACAGCAGCGGCATCGCCTGCGGGAGAGGTGCGCTCCGGTGCGGGAGCCGAAACGCCGTCTCTGCTCTCACCTTCGCCGGCTCCTACTCCTCTTCCCCGATCCCCTCTTCTGCTTCCCCCGCCGCCTCCTCTTTCTCCCTCGCCCACCACCCCGCAGCAAAACGGGGGCGAGGAGGAGGAGGAAGAAGAAGGGAACGATCTTGGTTCCTGGGCGGCGGCGGCAGAAGCAGGCAACGCAACTGGGATCCAGCCCACCTTGGCGCCCCCCGATGACCCCCCAACCAAGCCTGCCGCTACTGCGGGAGCACAAGGGGGCAGCCGCTCCAGCTCCGAGGGGCCCGGCTCCGAGGCGCCCAGCCCTGGCAACGCCGCCTCGGCAATAGACGCGGCGTCCACGCAGGTTCCCCCGGCTCCTTCTCCAGCCTCGGCGTCCGCGGCTCCCCAAGAACCGACCCTCAGCGTCTGGTCCAGCAGCGTCCCCACCGCCGAGCCCTCGTCGCCTTCCGAGGAGGAAGAGAAAGAAGATCTGGTGGCCCATAGTGGGATAGGTGAGTGGACGGACTGTAGATCGTTTGTGGGTGACACACGCGCATGCTAAAAACAAAAAAACAAAAGCGTTTTGTATGCGGAGAACTTACACTACAGGAGACACGTCGGGATGAATGGACACGACTAACTTAGGCCAATTCATGTCCATGGGTCTGTTCTGAGTAGTACGTCCTTGAACACAGCCAGTGCCATTCATAAGACAGTTTTATCTTAAAGTCCAAGGGTGCAATGTAGATGTGGTTCCCAGGTAACCTTACCTATCCAGCTTCGGCAAAGGCACCTAGCTGATATTGCAGAGTTGGAAACGGTGCAGTAAAAATAGGAAACGAAAATCATTAGGGAGCTCCAGCAGCCCCCTGTTAGGAAGGTTGCAAAGGTTTGGGGTTTGTTTTTAACCTAAGGGTGAGAGGTGGGGTGTAGAAGATTGTTGCTGGTGTGGAGAAAGTGGCTGCAGAGAAAACGTTCTCATAATGCTAGAACCCAACAGGAAGCTGGATGTTGGGAGATTCAGTACAGACAAAAAACAATGACTTATTCTCAACAGTTAAACCATTGAATTGGCTCCCACAAGAAGTAGTGGTGGCCCACAGGCAGCTTCAAAAGAGGGGACAGGGCATGGAGGGATAAAACTATCCTAGGAGCCTCATAAGATGCCTTATATTGAGTCAAGCCATTGGACAGACTAGCTCTGTAATGCCAGTACTGAACGGCAGCAGCTGTCCAGGATTTCAGGCAGGGGACATTCTCAGTTTTAAGAGGAGGTACCAGGGATTGAACCTGAGCAGGTAAAGCAGATGTTGGCTTGCTGAGCTGCAGCTGTTCGCTCAGTGGCTACTCACTGTGGTGGCTGTGTCTTACCTCTAGTCTGAGGCAGGCAGGGGGCCTCTGAATACCAGATAACAGCAGCAGAGGTCTCCTGTTCTCCTGTCCTCTTGGGGAAGCAGGGTGCTGGGTTAGGGAGGCCTTCCGTCTGATCCAACAGGGTTCTGCCTATGTTGTGTTGCCTGTGACTGCTCTGTGGATGCTCATTTAGAGATCGTGCTGTTACTTGTCCTGAGCCTCAAGGCTAGGGCAGGATAGAGGCACCAAAAGGAGGGGAGATGGCTTGATTTGTTTCCAAAGGCCCCAAGACCTTTATTGAAAGATATTCCTATGTGTGGACTAACATTTCAGGAAGAAGGAGGGTCATGCACCCGACTAATGAGTCAAGATTTAACATTTGTGATGCCATCACAGTCGGCACCATATTATTAATGCCTCCAATATTAATACAAGTAGTATTTGTATTAATGCTACTATTATTACTTATTTGTCATTATTACTTCATTTCAACAATTTGGGTTCAATGTATCTTTCTACTAGTAGGCTTGGTTGGGATAGACCACTGTCCTCTGTTATTAATATTTATTAATTGTTGTAGAGACTATTGTTATAGAGACTAGGGAATAAATTGTTGTCACCTCATATTAATATGTACTACAATGTGTTTCTTACTATTGTTTATACCATTGGTTGTCAGGACTTTTTTGGGAGGGGGGTATAATCTCTCTTTCTCCTCCTCCTGCTCCTCCTTGTCCTAAGCTAGGGATAAATGTTGGTCCCCTATTATGGGAGGCAGTTGCTTTCTGGTTTTTTTTGGACTAGTTCCTCAGATAATAGATCATTTTGTGGAATGATTTTTTAAGGATGCTCAAAATGGCAAAGGCGAGCAGCAGTTGTAGCAGTTGAAAGCAAAGAAGGAGAGTAAAATGAGAAGTGTTTAAAAGAGGCATGGAGAGAAATGTCTTCTTTGTGGGTAATAATATATTGATGGTTTTTGCTTGATGTTGGCCTTTGTCCTTGTCTATATTTTGAGGATTTGACCCATTTGCAGCATATTCTAGCTACTTCTAATGCCTGGTGGTCTCCAGATGTTTTGGAGAGCAGTTCCCATCTGCCCCAGCCACCATTGGAGCTCTCTCCCAAAACATCTGTAGGATACCAGGTTAGTATAAAGGTTGCACTAAAGCAGTTCTCCCTGTTCTGTTGCATTCCATGGCCTGGGGTAGGTACAACTCATAAACACAAGTGCAAATATTGTGGGGTGTTTTTAAATGAATTGTTAACTTGAGACATAAGGATGGCTTGAACTTTAAATAAACTAAAACATTTAACAAACCCACTAGATCTCCAGCATCCTAGTCAATCTTAATCAGCTAGATCAACCTCTTAAAAACCGTTTTAGTGACTTAAAAGTTGGCCCTGATTAATCAAAACAGTGTTGGTGTAATAGGTGGTATTCAACATTTTTAAGGGGAGTGGCCATAGCTGAGTGGTAGTGCATCTGCTTTGCATTTGAAAGGTTCCAGGTTCAGTCTCTGACACCTCCAGAAATAACTGGGGGAGACCCTCACCTGAAACCCTGGACTGCTGCCTGTCTGTGTAGACGGTACTGAGCTAGGTGGACCATGGATCTCAGACGGTACTGAGCTAGGTGGACAGTTCCCAATGGGTGATAGTCAACTAAGCTTCACTCAGAGTACGTACACCCACTGACATTAATGAACATGACTAAGTTAGGCCCATTAATTGCAGTGGGTCTGCTCTGGGTAGTGTTCAGCTGTGTTTTACTTTGCAGAAATAGGATGCTTCTTTCTTCCTGCTGCCCAAATTTTGTTTGTGTGCCATACAGTCTGAGACATGTAACCAGGGACAAGTGCATTAGTCATCATGATGGTGACATTTTACACACACACACACACCCCCCCCCGTCGGAGACAGTGTGCCTCTGATACCAGTTTCTGGGAGTCACAAGTAGAGAGAGTTGCTGTTGCACCTATGTCTTGCTTACATGAGTTGGCCTCTGTGTGAACAGAGTAATGGTGGACCCTTGGTCTGATGCAGCAGGGCTCTGTTTATGTTCTTATAAAAATACATTGCCTTCCCTGCAGTAATGGAGCAATCCTAATTTTCCTTGTTGGGGAAGGGCTGAAGCTCAGGGGTAGGTCCCAGGTCCAGCCTTTGTCATTTGCAGGTAGGACTGGGAATGCTTCTCACCTAAAACCCTAGAAAGCTGCTGCCAGAGATTGTAGGCAATCCTGAGCGACGTGGACCAATGCACCTTTTGCAAGGCCAAAATTTGGCACCCTCTGCTTCTCACCTTCTGTTCTGCTCAATTCACTCAGTCCCCAGTGTGGGGGAACCGGTTGCGCTGCCCTAAATCTGCCTCTGGCACAATCCTGAATGTGCCTACTCAGAAGCAAGCGGTGCTGAGTTCATAGGGACTTGATGCTTCCAGGTCAATGGGTGAAGGGTTGCAACCAAAACCTTGTTTTTCCAGGAGTCAGCTCTAGTTCAAATTGCCCAATTCTGTAGCAACATCTTAGAAATGCTTCCTCAGGTGGATTCCAGGACCAGAGAAATGTGTTTGTGTTTTAGGCTGTAAGGACTTGCACAATGGGTTGTATGAAACTGAAGCAGCTGGAGAACTGTATAATTTCTCTCTCTCTGTGTGTGTGTGTTTAAAAAAATGTTCTGCCATTCTCTGATTTTGTTATGATAATGATATTGATAACAGTATCATATCTTTTCATTAGTAATGCTTGACATAATAAAAGACCCTCTGACATGTGCATGGCTGGATGTGGCTTAACTGTACACAAGAAAGGGTCACGTCCATTGTTCCACCCACGTTTTGCCTCTGGCCCTGCTCACTGCTCTGGCCTCTGGAAGTTTGCCCAAGAGGGAATGTGGCCCTCAGGCTGAAAATATCTCCCCATCCCCAAATGAAATGCTTCCAATACCTATTAGTTCATATGGGGCTGAGGGAAGGTCTTGCATCTCCCCTTCCCACTAAACAGAAAGCCTTGGACCTTGACTGTCTCACCCTGTGCAGAAGGTTCTGCAGACCAATGGAGAGGCTATTTGCATGGCACTTTTGACAGCTCCCAAGATACATTCTAGCTGCACAAACTCCCATCACCCCTAGCTAGCAAGGCTAGAGCTCAGGGATGATGGGAGTTGTAGTCCAACAACATCTGGGGACCCACAGGTTGAGAACTGCTGATCTAGAGGATCTGGGAGCTGGGAAACTGCAACTAATCCGGAATGCGGCAGCTAGACTGGTGACTGGGAATGTCCACCAAGACCATAAAGCACCGGTTCTGAAAGACCTACATTGGCTCCCAGTTCAAAGTGTTGGTGTTGACCTTTAAAGCCCTAAACGGCCTCAGCCCTGTATACCTGAAGGAGCGTCGCCACCAATATCGTTCAGCCAGGCACTGAGGTCCAGCGCTGAGGGCCTTCTGGCGGTTCCCTCACTGTGAGAAGTGAGGTTACAGGGAACCAGGCAGAGGGCCTTTTTGGTGGTGGCACCCACCCTGTGGAATGCCCTCCCATCAGATGTCAATGAAATAAACAACTATGACTTTTAGAAGACATCTGAAGGCAGCCCTGTTTAGGGAAGTTTTTAATGTTTGATGTTTTATTCTGTTTTTAATCTGTTGGGAGCCGGATGGGTGGGGTATAAATATTAATAAATTATTATTATTATTATTATTATTATTATTATTATTATTATTATTATTATCACCATTATCACCTGCCTAAGATCATCCTCTGATGCCCTTATTTGTGTGCCTCTTCCACAAGAGATCCAGAGGGCGGCAACACGAGAACGGGGCCTTCTCTGTGGTGGCTCCCCATCTGTGGAATGTCCTCCCCAGGGAAGTTCGCATGGAGCCTTCATTATACACCTTTAGGCGCCAGGCAAAAACGTTCCTTTTTAACCAGGCTTTGGTTGATTTGATTTACATCCTATGCCCTTTTAAAATGTGGTGTTTTTTTTGGGGGGGGGAGGTTATTGGGTTGTTGTTTTTATTTTGATTATGTATTTTGTGGTTTTATATTTTGATTTCATTCTGTGAACTGCCCTGAGACCTCCAGGTATAGGGCAGTATAATAATAATAATAATAATAATAATAATAATAATAATAATAAAACAACTTTGTGAACTTGCTATCACTAGATGTGGGGGCAGACCCTAGCTTAGGTGTCTTTACAATAGGATTAGGCAACTTTACATAAAATGTGTCTATCAAGTGCTGATGGTTCTTAAATAGCAAAGTCAAGCCTCCAGATTTGGACGCAGTCTATCTCCAAGTGCCAGCTGCCGGTGGGGAAGAGCAAGCGAGAGCTTTGCCCTTCCTGTTCTGCTTGTGGGCTTTCTCAGAGACAGCTGGCTGGTGATTGACGGTAATAGGATGATGGAATAGATGGACCAGACTTTGCTGACCACCAGATATTTTGGGTGACAATTCCCATTGGCTGATAGAAGTTGTAGTCCAAAGCATCTGGATGGCATCAGGTTGGTGAAGGCTCAGATAGACCCTTAGTCTGATCCTAGAGACTCTTCCTGTGCCTTGCATGCCATACCCAGTTGCCTTGCCTGTGTTCCATAGCCTCCTAAATGTATGCGTAAAAGAGGGGAAAGGGAATTAGTAACTGGCTGTGGCTAAGCCATTTGCCCTTGGATTCAAGGAATCCAGCAGGTGCTTTGATACTGACTCATGTCCGCAAGCTACTGATTCCCCCTCTTCCCCATACAGGCTCAGCTTATGTTCATGGAGACTGCTGGGCAAATAATTGCAAATCTTGTCTTGAGCAGTTATTGGTTTAAGTGTGGTGGAGAAAGGAAGAGGTATACCGTATTTATTAAATTTGAATCCTATTCTTATGTAGGCCTTGGAAGTGGTCTGCCTTTCCAGGGGCTGACCAGGTGCATACCTGCTTAGTTTCAGCGATGCTACAACAGCACCAGGTGTGCCTGGATTACTACTGCACCCAAGGTTACGTTGCCAAGGAACCTTTGCAGATGGATTCTGAGCCCGTGAGTCAGTTCCAAAAATAGCCTCCACATGTCCTTAGCACCGGCAAGGCTGCAGCAGTGTCAACTGCTCCCAAGTGAAAATTAAAAACCCCACGTGAAGCAATGAGGACACCCTGTTCAATAGTTGAGGCCCTTCTCTGGATTCTGTCTCTAAGTAGGGGCAGAAGTTGGTGACACAAGAAGGGGCCTTATCAGTGGTGGCTCCCTGTTTGTATAATACTCTCCCCAGAGAAGCATGCCTGTCATCTTTGTCTATTGGTGGGTAGTTAGTTATGTTTGCAGCCTCTTGACTTGCTTTTCCTTTCAGTGGCGTGAGCAGGATTTTCCATTTACATATTTATGGGTGATTATTTTTAGATTTTTCTTCAAAATTAGATTTTGACTGTTTCATATGTTACCTATCTTGTCTTATTTTTTAAGTTGCTTTGAGACTCTTCAGTGAAAAAGTGATGAATAAATACAATAGAATGCACACACACATACAAACACAAACACACAAACAACAATATTTATTGCACCTTTCTTCCGGGACAACAGACATGGGCTGCCTCATTCCTTTTTATCCTAGCCTTTGAGGTAGGTTAGCCAGAAAATATAAAAAGAGCCTTCTGGATCAGGCTGAAGGGCCATACAGTGGTACCTCGGGTTACAGACGCTTCAGGTTACAGACGCTTCAGGTTACAGACTCCACTAACCCAGAAATAGTACCTCAGGTTAAGAATTTTACCTCAGGATGAGAACAGAAATCGCACAGTGGTGGCAGCAGGAGGCCCCATTAGCTAAAGTGGTGCTTCAGGTTAAGAACAGTTTCAGGTTAAGAACGGACCTCCAGAACGAATCAAGTTCTTAACCCGAGGTACCACTGTATAGTTCAGCATCCCATTCTTACCATGACTGACTAAATTCCTCTGGGAAGCCTGCAAGCTGGGCATGAGCAAAGCAGCACTATTCCCACCTGCAGTTTCTGGCAACTAGTATTCAGAGGCATCCTGCCCCCAACCTTGGAGGCAGAGAGAGATTGACTGGCCTGTGGTTATCCAGTGAGTGCCTGGTTGTCCCTGTGACGAAAACCAGAGCAGCGCACAGAAACGTGTTTACCTTCCTGCCACAGTGGTACCTATTTATCTACTTGCACTGGTATGCTCTTGAACTGCTACATTGGCAGAAACCGGGACAGAGCAACGGGAGCTCACTGCATCATGCAGATTCGAATTGCCAACCTTCTGATCAGCAAGCCCAAGAAGCTCAGTGGTTTAGACCACAGCGCGACCCACTCCCCTATATATATATATCCCGCACACATACTGTATAATATTTGAAGGTATATATTCTCCACCTGCTCTGAGCAAAGCAATAACGTTTAAGGCTTGTTCACATGTTACACTGTACACAGGTACAAGTTGTACAAGTGTTTGCATAGTCTGTACATAATAGTTGAGTTGTGCAACAATTTCCCATTCTCACTGAACATTACGGGAGAAGTATTTCAGTATGCCGCTTAACGATTCATGTATACAGATAGTATACTTGTTGAATGTAATATGGGAACAGCTACACACATACACACTTTGTCTTATATAACACACACCTGTGCATTCACACTTGATATTATGGTTCAATAAGCCACTTGACTGACCTTGCAGTTCCCAGAAAACATACATAGAGAATGAAAAAAACAACAAAATGCACATATATGTACACCTTGCAGTGAGCTGCACTTATGTCGGTATTTTTCACCACCTGATTTCCATTGCAAAAGCATTTTGAAACATATTTAAGGAAATAACTTTGTAATGTGTCAGGAAGCTCCCTGCTACACTTTAAAATTGTCTCTGCTGCCACCAGTGAGGATGTCTCAGCAGCAGCAGAAGCATTTTCTTTCATTGATCTTGGTTGTTCCTGAGATTTATAACCTGCCTTTCATCAAAACAGCGACTGAAACCCACAAAGGGTTTCAGATAGCATTAAGAGCATGAGAAAACACATCACCTGTTACTTAAATGATAGCAAAAAAAGAGAGAGGCTAGGTGAAGGCATCAGGGAGGAGCATTCCATAAGCTGGCAAAGAGCAGGAATCTACCAAAACGTTCACCAGTAGTTAGGTAAAAAGTGTATCTTTTGCTCTGGCCAGAACACAGAAGCAAGAAGTCTCCTCCATCCTTAGGAACATAGGAAGCTGCCCTATACCATCCACCCATCCATCCATCTAGCGGTCAATCTGTGGGATTTCATACTGGCAACATTCCCAGCTGCATCTGGAGATGCTGGGGACTGAGCTGTAGAGTTTGAAGGGGACCCCCAGGGCCACCGAGTACAAACCCTTGCAATGCAGGAATCTCAACAAAAGCATCCATGACAAATGGCCAGTCTGCCTCTCAGGTGCTCTACCATGGAGCCATTGTGCCTGGAGAAATGCAAAGACTCTCTGAGTTTCAGAAGCACAGGGAAATGGCAGGGACACTCTCTGACAGCCTTTTCCAACTTGTTTCCAACTTGGACTCCCAGTTGCCCCAGGCACAGGCCCAGACCGGGGCGGGGGTGGGGCATATGGGCCACTTGGCCCGGGCCTCCGATTCCAAAGGGGGCCTCGGTCAACATATTCACAATCGCAGGGGATGCACTGGGGTGAACGCAAGGATTCAAGAATTCGCAGAAAATAGAGCTAGGAAAGCATTTTTAAATGTAAATACATAAAATAATCCTTTTCCCTATGTATTTTTTTAAAGCACTATTGTATATCTTTATTTTCCATTTTGTCTTTATATGCAGATATGGTTCAAGCCTTGAAATAAAATTATTTGTCAGCATAACTTTTGTGAAAATTATTAATATACTTACTTATTTATAAGACTTCAGTTATCCCCAGGGTAAAAAAAAGGGGGGGCACATTATCTACCTGGCCCGGGCCTCTGCCTGGCTCTGCCAGGCCCTGCCCAGGCAACATGACCAATGGTCAGGAATTAAATTAAAACCACAGGATGTGGAAGCTCCTTCTATGATCCTCATCAGTACTTCTTGCTTCTTCCTATGAGGCATCTCCAGGGGGTGGACGCCAGGGTGTAGCTAGGATTTTTGCAGGGCCGGGGGGGGGGGGGCAGAACGAACATGATTGGTCAGTTAGTTAAGTATTTCTATTGTTTTACTTGATGGCAGGGGGGGCAGCTGCCCCCTGCCACCCCCCCCCCGCTATGCCCCTGGGTGGAAGCTCCCACCCCTGTCTTCAGCTGGGGAGGAGGGCACGGGTTTCTTTCTCACATTGTTGCGGGGCTATGAGTTCAGTTCAGACCACAAGTCCGCATTAAATACTGATTCGATTGTATTTTTATTGCTTCCTTTTATTTCTCTTTTCACATTTTATTCTCTTACCGTTTGCATTTTGTGAGATGTTGCATGGTAATATGGCAGAACACAATAAAGGAAGCTGTAGAAAAACAATTATAAACCATACAGCTTCTTTTAGCACAACACATTGTGATTGCTGCAACAAGTAGAAAAAGCATGAAGTAATCCACCAAGTTCATCAAGTTGGGGGGTGGGGGTGGGGTGGAGTGGAGTGGAGTGGACACCATTTGGGAACCACGGTGAAGTGGTACCGTTCCAGCAGGTCTTTGTCTTATGACAGATCAGGTCTCTGTGTTTGTGCCAACAGTAGCCAGACAGATTATTCACCCAATGCAGAGGTTGGGGGAAGAGGCATATTCCACCCGTGCACTGGCCCACAAGACTCAAGGGAGGGAGGAACTGAAATCGAAATGTCACAGTCACATAAGCAGGAGCTGTTGACAGAGGCTAACACAGGAATCAGCCCCTGTGGCGATGCTTGATCAAGGCAAAACAGGGAAACTGGATCTCTTAGCCTCCTTGTAACATATTGCTACCGTCTCTGAGCTTCAAAGTGTTGGTGCTGACCTTTAAAGCCCTAAACTGCCTCTGTCCTGTATACCTGAAGGAGCGTCTCCACCCCCATCATCCAGCCCAGACACTGAGGTCCAGTGCTGAGGGCCTTCTGGCGGTTCCCTTGCTGCGAGAAGTGAGGTTACAGGGAACCAGACAGGGGGCCTTCTCGGTAGTGGCACCCGCTCTGTGGAACGCCCTCCCACCAGATGTCAAGGCAATAAACAACTATTTTACTTTTAAAAGACAAATGAAGGCGGCCCTGTTTAGGGAAGTTTTTAATGTCTGATGCTGTACAGTGGTACCTCGGGTTAAGTACTTAATTCGTTCTGGAGGTCCATTCTTAACCTGAAACTGTTCTTAACCTGAAGCACCACTTTAGCTAACGGGGCCTCCCACTGCCGCTGCGCCACTGGAGCATTATTTCTATTCTCATCCTGAAGCGAAGTTCTTAACCCAAGGTACTATTTCTGGGTTAGCGCAGTCTGTAACCTGAAGCGTATGTAACCTGAAGCGTCTGTAACCCGAGGTACCACTGTATTGTTTTTAGTATTCAGTTGGAAGCTGCCCAGAGTGGCTGGGGAAACCCAGCCAGATGAGCGGGGTATAAATAATAAATTATTATTGTATTATTATTACCGTATTTTTGCTCTATAAGGCGCACTTTCCCCCTCCTGAAAAGTAAGGGGAAATATGTGTGCGTCTTATGGAGCAAATGCAGGCGGGAGGTTCTGCTCAGCGCTCCCTTTAAAGAGCAGCCCTCCTCGAGGAAAAGCCCCCAAGAGCCGCACACACACTCTGCGCACTCTTTAAAGGGAGCGCGGTTCTTGGGGGAGCCTTAGCCGCATGCAGCCTCTCCTGGGCAGGGGATGAAGACTCTCCTTGCCCGGGAGAGGCTGCGCGCGGCTAAAGAAGAAGCCAGGACAGTGAGCGGGATGCACCCCGCTGTCTGTTCTAGCTTCTGGCTTAGCCCCGCGCAGCCTCTGCAGGGGAGTGGGGAGCCTTCATCCCGCTCCCCTGTGGAGGCTTCGTGCAGCTCTGTCTCTTCCCCCATCTCCCAGAAAAGCCCCCAAGAGCCGCGCTCCCATTAAAGAGCGCATGGCTCTTGCGGGAGGAAAGCCAGTAGGCTTGCTTTTGCTGAAGCCAGGAGGGCAAGAGGGGTCAGTGCACACCGATCCTGCTTGCTCTCCTGGCTTCAGGGGTAGCCCCGCAAGGCCTCCTGAGCGAAGATGGAGGAACGCTCCCTCTTAGCTCAGGGTACTTTGCGTTCCTTTCTTATTTCTTGTTTTCCTCCCCTAAAAACTAGGTGCGTCTAATCGTCTGGTGCGTCTAATAGAGCGAAAAATACGGTATTATTTTTACAAATGGCTCAAGCATGCCACTGATTTTCTCTTTACCACCCCTGCTTTCCTCCTTCCTCTTGTGTTTTGGCCTGGCTGGGATGTGTCCTTGAACTCAGTTACTCTTTGTCGGGGGGCAGGGGGATGTGGGATTGTGCACTGCGCAAAAGTCAAATGTGGGGGCCTTGCCTATGGCCCTGACGATCACCGGAAGGATTGGGGCCCTTGGCTGAGGAAAGGTTTCCCATCCTTTATGCAAACCCAAACAAGGTTGACATGATCCTGATAGTCTCCTTTGAAGCTGCATGCAGTTTATATGCAAGAGATTGCCTCTTTGAAACCTTAGAAATGTTTCCCTTTCCACGACGCCACTGACTGTCTCCTTGGCCTTGGCCAATGTACTTTTCTTCCTGTTTCATTTGCCACATCACCTCACCCTCACAACTCCCACCTGATTAAGAGGATTCCCTGTCAAAGCTTGTGAAGCTCTTTGAAGTTTAGAAATGCAAATTATAATGATTAATGCTGGTTGATTTCTCTTAGCTCTGCTGCCTCCCCAAGGCACCAGTGATGACTTGAGGATGAGAGGAGATCACTTCTTAAATGGTCCAGGTGGTCAGTTTCTGAAATTTTAGCCCAGCCCCAAGAGGAGTGGAGGCAACTGCACCACTGCTGAGATTAGGGGTGATTTTGCAGTTCTCTGAATTTCTCTCAAGATTTTTGAATTTCAAATTATTTTACTTTGTTTCAAATTATTTTATTTTATTATGCGATATGTCTAAAATTCTCCATTCTTCCATTAAATACACAGAGACACACAGCGCTCTTTGCCGGCTTTGCCAACCCCACCTACCCCTCTTGCCAACTTCCCACCTTTCCACCTCACCCAAAACCCACACAGCTCCTTCTGGCCTGGGCAACCCCTCCCCCCCAAGCTCCTGACATCCCTCCAGACATCCTCCTGCCATTCCTTCCACACACAGCCACCCTTGGCAGCATCTTCCACCCCCACCCCCCAGACACCCCACTTCTTTCTACCCTTCCACAATTACAGCTCCTTCCATTTGCTGCAGGCAAATTTAATAGGGCAGGTGCTTTGCCTAGCGAACTGCTGACCTAGTGGGCAAAGGGTCTCCCTGCCCACCCATTAAACTTCACTGCCAGCACATTTAATGGAGGAGGACAGGCACTTTGGACATCCTTCCCCCCACCCATCTGCCATGGATGCTTTCTGGGTTGGACTAGATGACCCCTAGGGTCCCTTCACACACACACACACACACACACTTCATACAAAGTGCTGTGCATGCAGCTTAATCTGCAAGGATTGTTGGGGTCCAGCCACATTGTTAGGAAGGGTGAGTTCTTGCACATCAGATTAAAGGGCAGTAAATTGGTGGCTTGTTTGTTTGTTTTTACCACCACAGTGAGTCAGGTTGCTAGTTCTCACCAGCCTCAGGCACTAGGCTTGGTGTCTAAGAGATCAGCAGGTGGTGGGGTAGAAGACTTGCCTTGCAAGCCAACCAGCCTCTGCCGGAAGCCCCAGAGAGCCGCTGCTATCAGTGTAGACGGTCTTGGGTTGGATGGACCAATGGTCTGGCTCAGTCTCAGGCACCTTCCTCTGGGTCACACAGAGAACCCAGGTGAATCTAACTTCTGCTCTGAAGATGAGACCGTGTCCTTCACCACAAGGGCAGCAGGATAGCTTAGCACAGGGGTCCCCAAACTAAGGCCTGTGGGCCAGATAAGGCCCGAGGGACTCGTTTATCCGGCCCGCAGCGACCCGTGTCGCCCGCTCTTATCGGCACTGCGCTGCGTGGCTGCCCACTTCCAGGTCGGAGGAGCACCGGAAATAGCTTGTGCTCATGCGCAAGCGTTGTGCACATGCACAAGAGTTATTTCCGGTGCACAACTGGGTCGGAGGAGGCCTGTGCACATGCGCACAAGCTATTTCCGGTGCTCCTTCGACCTGGAAGTGCGCCAGAAATAGTGTATGCGCACGCGTATGGGCACGTGCTCCACTGCCCTTAGGCCTGCCGTGCAATCAGCGCTGGAGACACCGGCCTGAGGCGTGGTAAGTTTGCTGACCCCTGCCTTAGCGGGTGATGAGCAGCTAGCAGGGCAGATACAGCTCTGTCCTCTGACATTTTGCTGTTGCTCTAACACTCCCTTGTGGCTGTCCCCCGCCCCCCTGAAGCTGCTGCCTGAGGCTTCATTCTTCCTCATGGTAAGGCCTGTTCTGTCCCAAACCTGACAGTCAAGGATTTTGACCCCTGACACGCTTAGTCCTTCTCTCACTTGCCTTCTGGGCAGACCTGGAGGGTTTTTTCTACATGGAGTCATCTGCCTTCAATGAATGCCAACCGTCCTGTTTTCTCTTGTGAAAGCTGCCTGGTGTGAAATGCAACCAGTTTGGCTTTGATATAAAAGGTGTGGGCTCTGGTTGTCTCTGCACAGGGGGTGGTCAGAATCACAGGCCTCTCGCCAAGAGTCCCAAGTTCCAGTGTTCAAAATTATCCAGGCACCAGGCACATTTTACACCTGGTGCAGGTACGATTACAACCACGTGGAGGTCTCTGGGTCCCAGGCTGGTGACTGGGGAAAGCAGAATGTTACTTAGGACTCAGTTATATAGCTGCAAATAAAACGTTTTAAGTGTGTTGTAAAGTGCAATATACAAATTTGACAGTAGATGGTGATGGTGAGCTATGGCAAATTCAACATTTTTTTCCAGAATTTTTTTAAAAAAGGATTTTCACAGCATTTTTTATATGTATGTAGATTCCACCCTAGAGAAGGATCTGAAATATTTTCCTTGAAGCTTGAATTATTTTTCTGGATTGTTTTATTGAATGTTTTAATGTAAACCACCTTGAGATTTGGTCTGTAAAATATAAAGTGGTATAGCAATGGAAATATGAATGATAATCCCACAGGGGGCGGGGACATCACCTAGACATTCCATGGTGATGACTGCTGCCTAGGTTTAAGGAGCCATTTAACGATTGTGTTATATACCTGAGTTTCTAACGCTGCCACACTCATCATATACGGCTGCTTCGTGGTTGGAGAGAGAAATGGTGAGCGCCCTTTTTGAATAGCAGAGGTGGGGAATGTTTTTCTGGGAGACCTTCCAGGGGCAGCATGCAAGTGGTGGGCTGGCCAGAGGTGAAAGAGCAACAAGAGCAAATTTTGCTTTTGTATAGTTGGCTAGCACCCGCTCTGAGACCCCACAGCTAATTCTCCCCTGGCCTCCTCGCTGGCCCAAGGGGGATCAATTCAGCCAGGTAGCCCTGGGGATTATCTAATTGATTTTTGATTTTTGAATTTTATTGTTATTCATGTTTTTATGCTGTATTTTATGTTGCTTTTATAATTAAGTCTTTTAAATTTTGTTGTTAGCCGCCCTGAGCCTGGTTTTTGAACTAGGAAGGGTGGGGTATAAATAAAAAATTATTATTATTATTATTATTAGTTTACACACACACACACACACACACACACACACACACACACACCATCCTAGGACAAACACTGTTCAAGGCAGACACAAACACTCAGGGAGGGTATTAAGTGAAGGTGGGAGAGTCCTGAGGGCTAGATAGACTTGGTGCCCACTCCCCCTACTTTTTGCCCCTGGGCTTCAGACTTCCCAACCCTGATTTATAACCTGTTGTTTGGAGAAAATGGAGCTGGCTTTTTTTCAAAAAAATCATTTGTTTTGATTTGTTTAAAGTGTTTATATACGGTGTTACAAGGCAGCTTGCAGCAAATCACAATCTAAAACACACACACTTATAAAATCCAGTATTTTGCAGGTGAAGTATTTATTTATAAGATAATTAATCTCTCCCACCTTTCCAGGGCTGCTGACATCATATCTATTAATTTAATTAGGGCATGTATAAGGAGAACCAGTTTTATCCTCACAGCAACAGATAAAAATGTGAGAAACTGAGAGAGCTGCTGCCAGTCAGAGTGTACAGTATTGAACAAGGTGGACTAATGTTTACAAACATGCATACATACACTGAGGTAAAATATTCATTAAAATGTATATATTTGTGAAAATAACATATAGAAATGCATTGTTCTATGATAAATTTCTCCCCACTCCCTCGCACTAAGTCCAAAGCATATTTGGATGGTGGGAATCTGCCAAGTAGCCAAGACTTCATACTGCTGACCACGTTATGCAGAATGACAACCCTCCTGCAAACAACTGTAGCAGGGGATGCTCAGATATTAATACCAGCTTGGGGGGGGAATGCATCTTTCCTAGAAAACACATAATTAATCTTAAAAACCATTGTAAACTGCTAAAATCATTAGTTGGGTTGGAATAACACTTGTAGTTTAATGCTGAACTTTGGATATAATGGAGATGTAAAAGATTTGGATGCAGGAGGAAACGGTTGGTTGTTGGATAATTGATTGTAAAACTTTAAACTGAAAAAATAAATATTTTTTTAAAGACCTCCAGCAGCTGTTAAAATGCAAAAAAATAAAAAAAAAATTACCTCTTTCCTGGGAAAGGGAAATTCTTTTCATGGTTTAAAATATCTGTGCCTGATGCTTCAGAAACTTCAGATAGCAGTTTCTTTTCCTTATGATAAAGCAGAAAAGTCCTCTTGGGCCCGAGAGAGAGAGAGAGAGAGAGAGGGAATGTAGCAGAAGCAACATCAAGATACGTAAAAACAATTTACATAAGTGGAACACAGCCTCATCTGTGGGGATAGTATATCTAGGGCATGGGTAGGCAAACTAAAGCCTGGGGGCTGGATCTGGCCCAATCACCTTCTCAATCCGGCCCACGGACAGTCCGGGAATCAGCGTGTTTTTACATGAGTAGAATGTGTCCTTTTATTTAAAACATATCTCTGAGCTATTTGTGGGGCATAGGAATTTGTTCATTCCCCCCCCCCATATAATCTGGTCCCCCACTAGGTCTGAGGGACAGTGGACCAGCCCCCTGCTGAAAAAAATTGCTGACTCCTAAATTCTAAGGCATAAAATAATGCCCAGTTAAGACTCCTAAAACACATTTGTGCCTTTGGTAGCCAAAGGAACTGTAATATTTGGCATTCACTAGGGACAGATCCTGTTTTCAAGCAGGGATATTGACAGAAATAACGGGGGGGGGGGGGACCCAACCTGCATAAGCGACCACATCCTCCTTTGTGGGGATAAAAAATTGGGCATAAAGCAAGGTCCCAGTAGAACTGCCAATGTATATTTATTCTCCTGGTGGTGAGAGGAACTTCAGCTTGTGGTATTTACCAGGGTCAGTTAAATCTTTTGTAGGTTAATTACTGCTTGGGATATTATTATTATTATTGAGGTGGATTAAAATATTTAGTTAAATTGCGCAAGGAACCGTTCCACTGCCATCCCGTTGTTGTTTAGTCGTTTAGTCGTGTCCGACTCTTCGTGACCCCAGGGACCAAAGCATGCCAGGCACTCCTGTCTTCCACTGCCTCCTGCAGTTTGGTCAGACTCAGGTTGGTAGCTTCAAGAACACTGTCCAACCATCTCGTCCTCTGTCGTCCCCTTCTCCTTGTGCCCTCGCATCTTTCCCAGCATCAGGGTATTTTCCAGGGAGTCTTCTCTTCTCATGAGGTGGCCAAAGTATTGGAGCCTCAGCTTCACGATCTGTCCTTCCAGTGAGCACTCAGGGCTGATTTCCTTAAGAATGGATAGGTTTGATCTTCTTGCAGTCCATGGGACTCTCAAGAGTCTCCTCCAGCACCATAATTCAAAAGCATCAATTCTTCGGGGATCAGCCTTCTTTATGGTCCAGCTTTCACTTCCATACATCACTACTGGGAAAACCATGGCTTTAACTATACGGACCTTTGTTGGTAAGGTGATGTCTCTGCTTTTCCCATTACTGCTTTCCAAACAGTAAATGTTGATGAATGTCATTTGAATTTCAGCAGCTAGTCCCTAAGAAGTACAAGATCCACGGTGAGATTAGAAACATTCTGCTGTGCCGAATGGGCTTCCTTTTCTCCCAGACTCTTGGAAGCTCTGGTCTGTGGGAACACAGATGTAGGTCTGTGCATGTGTGCATGTCCTGATCCACCCAGATTATGAGACATGGAGTCTAGCAGAGTTACAGCTCTGTGCCCGGAGCCACCATTTTGCACCTGGTTCTGGTTGGTGGATCTCAGGGTTCCAGTGAAAAACAAATAAGATCCTTTTGCCTGCACCTGGACGTACAGGTGTCCAACATCTGCCAGATTATCCACTTTATAACCATCCTGACCAGACATAGGGTCAAGGCAGGTCAGTGGTTGCAGAACCATGGATAGCTCCACGCAGGCAACTTGCTTCAGCAAAGGGTTAGGATGGTGAACTGAGATCCTGTTCATCTCTTCCACAGTCTCCTGAATGTTCTGGTTCCTAAAGGGCCAGCCCCATTGCCTGGAATATGGTTGCTTCTTTGCCCTTTTGAGAGCTCTGCCTGGCATGCTTACTGTGCTGTTGGGTGGGACTCAATTCCTCGGATGAGCCAAGCTCAAGTGTAGACATCTGTGATGGTCCTGACTGAGGATTCTGGCCACCAGTCTCAGGTCTTGTGGGTTTTGAACCACCAGCATCAGGGGGGTGGAGCTGGATTCAGGGGGTGCTTGTCAAAGTGCCTTCTGGAGAACCCCTGTTACAGGGGTGAGGAGCCTTGCTCAGTCTAGGGGCCACATTCCCTTCTGGGCTACCTCCTGTGGGTTACATGCTAGGGGTAAAAGTAGGTGGAGTAATGAATGTAAACTGTACCTTGTACAGTAGACTAGTTTCTACACACAGCCCTCTCTATCTTCTATCCAAGCAAGCAAGAAAGCAAGCAGGAGGCACTATCAATTTTCAAGACATATTCCAGCCTGGCAAAATGTGTGCTCTGGAGAGAATTCTGAGGGTCAGACAGAGAGGCCCTGAGGTTCCCTATGCCTGTCCAGCTCTTCTATTTATGATCCACCAGATCAGCCAGACCAGGCCTTGCCAGGGTGCTGAGGTCCTGCCACCTGCCCAAAGTGGCCATGGACAGAAGCCCCATTCCCCATCCCAGTTTTGGAACTGAATTCTCACCCCTCTTTTCTTACATTTCCATTTTCCTGACTGTGGCTGGGGTCGAATGAGATTTGCCCAGAGGGCAGAAATACACACACAGAGGACACAATTTCTGGCCCCCCCACCCATTAAAAACAGTCTCCAAATTAGGGGTAGGAAAACACTTTCAGCTGTGGGGTGGTCTGTCTGCCACTGGTGGGCAGGGCTAGAGATGAAAGTGTGTGGAACGTTGGCAGAAGTGTGCAAGGCAACAGAGGGCACATTTGTAAAGTAGCCATACTTCTCTCATGCACCGCCTTCCAGGCACACAAGAGACATTATCACAGTCAAGGCACATATCCCAGCCAGGCAAACCCACTCAAGGAGGGTCCTGCATAGAGCAGTGAGGGCACGACCTGGGAAGAGTCCTGAGGGCTAGGTAGAGAGGAATGGAGGGCTGCATTTGAACCTAGGGGTTGAAATTCCCCATTCCTTGTTGTCAGCTTCCAAATCTTAGGGGGACTTTATAGCCAGCCTCCAGTCCAGTGCAAGGAATTGGGATTGTGTGCCCATGTGTGTGTGTGTGTGGGGGGCTGGTTAGGAGAGAAAAGAAATGAATCACCCACGTCAAGTTTAACAGCATAGAAATCTCTATGGCATTCAGCAGAAAAGGAATGTAGCCCTGAAACAATCAACCAGATTTGGAAAGATCGAAACAGCCCTGGGTGCATTCATGCGCTGTCAGTGTGTTTGCATGGGACATTGTTTGCAGACAGCAACATGCAATGTTAGCAGAAAGTCTGATCAGCCAGCCTTCCCCCACCCCCAAATCAGGCAGAATGTGACTGTTTTGCTTTTGGGTGCTGTCCAATCCAATATTGCCCCGGTCCCTTAGGATCATTCCGCATGTTACCAAATTCCCATTTGCAAGGTAGGTTTAACCAACAGATATGACAGGCCTACTTACTTATTCATCTTATTGTTACATGCAAGATGATTCTCTGCCTCAGGATTCAGGAATGGCTTTTAGCACAGTGACAGAGTTCATGCTTTGCATGCAGAAGGTTCTAGGTCCATTCCTTGGCATCTCCAGGTAATTCTAGAAAAGCACTCTGGCTGAAACCCTGGAGAGCCTTTGGCCCAAGGGTGGTTTAACAGTCAGTTCTTCCTCCCAGGGAATTCTGGGGATTGTAGCTTTGTGAGCACTTTCAGCACCTTAACCCAACCCTGGTTCCCAGGAGGGGTTTTTTGGGGGTGGGAGCCATGATATGATACTGCTTTAAATTTATGTTGCAGATGCTGCCAACATTAGGTTCCACCTTCCTGACCATTGGCCAGGCTGACTATTGCTGATGGGAGTTGGAATCCATCAACATCTGGAGGGCCGAAGGTTCCCTTGCCCCTGTCTTAATATGCGTAGTAAAAGTTTGTCGATACAGTGGTGCCCCGCAAGACGAATGCCTCGCAAGATGGAAAACTCGCTAGACGAAAGAGTTTTCCGTTTTGGAGGTGATTCGCAAAACGAATTTCCTATGGGCTTGCTTTGCAAGATGACAATGTCTTGCGAGTTCCTGCGGGGTTTTTTTCCTCCCCCCTTTTTCTAAGCCGCTAAGCCGCTTATCAGCTGATCCGATCAGCAGATAAGCCACTAAAAGCCGCTAATAGCGCTAATCCGCTAATCCGTCAATGGGCTTGCTTCGCAAGACGAAAAAACCGCTAGACGAAGAGAATCACAGAACGGATTCTTTTCGTCTTGCGAGGCACCACTGTATAACAACAGTTAATAAAAAGCAGATTGAAAGAAGTATGTCTTAAGCGGGTTGAGCAAACAACCAGGGATAGGACTTGTGGCAATAACAAGGAACTGCCAAATTTCAGTGGGTTGCTAACAGTACATTGGGATAGGAATGGCAAAAACTGTCTTTCCTGAATTGCTTCAGTTTTAAACCAGCAATCTTCTTTTGCCTCTGCTAACCAAAAAAGTTAGGAGTGGGTTGGGGTTAATTAGGCTGAGACCCAGAGCTAAGGATGTGTCAATGGCCTCAGACTCAGTCCTCTTCCCGTATGGAGTTTGTGGTCATTGGCCTGTTTTACAGGGCTGTTCAGAAGGGTTACTGAGGTAATATCTGTTTAAAGCAGCTTTTGCACATGTTGGGGAAGCAGGGAAGATATTTCAGAATCTGATGCTTTTGCTGGTTAAAAGAAATTTCCCATTCTTTTTTAACTTCCAGTATGTCAACACTGACTTAAACGGTTCTCATCTGCTTGGAAACTTACTAATCTATCTACTTCTTCTATTCTCTCTAAACTAGGGTGAGAACTTGATGGAGGTTCTAGGTGACAATGCTTTTTGAGCATGTTTTGTTTACATGGGAATTAGACAGCACTGGCTATTTTGTGGGAATTCATCCTGATTTGTTTTTGGAGAGGTTAGATGACGTTCTGTCAAAGCAAGTGTTATCATGAACTTCCAGTGCACCCCCCCCCATCACTTTCCTTATGGCAAAAAGTACAGGCCAGTGTGGTGTAGTAATTGGAGCGCTGGATGGGCACCTGGGAGAATAGTGTTCAAATCCCTGCCCCCCTGCTCAGCCATGAAGCTCACTGAGTGGCCTTGGGCCAGTCGCTGTTTCTTGGCTTAGCCTACCTCAAAGGTTGTTGTGAGGATAAAGCAGGGTGTGTGGTGTCTATGCCACCCTGAGCTGCTTAGAGGAAAGGTGAGATATTATAAATGCAATTAAATGAATAAAAACAAAGACCTCCCAACCCACTGCAATGGTGCACGCCAAATTTGCCAATACGTCCCTGAACAACACGTGAAAAGAGAAACGACATGAAAGTGTTCTTAGTCCAGGGAATGGCCAGGAATATTGAAAATCTGCCATTCCACCAACAGTTGCAGACTTCGGTAAATCAAAAAAGCAGTTAGCAGTGGTGCTTGCTCCCAGGATTGTGAGTGGCAGCCTCTGCTAAAGGTTCTGAGACTTGTGAGCATGTGCAGTGGCTTAGGGGCAGAATTTCCAGCCCCAGCTTCTCATAGCTCTCTCCCTTTCTTCCCCAAAATATTGCGATCCCGGCTATTCTGCAAACCACCCTCCTTCTCCCCGCTCTGCTCTCTGCTGCTGGACAGAGCTGCACTAAGCAGTGTTGGCCATTGTCTGAGTCAGCCTTGCTGCTAATATTGGATGTTCCAAATGTGGAGAGGGGGTAGATTTCCCCTGTTGTCCTGTTACGCACTCCGAAGTTCTGTGTGGCTGTGAGAAACAGGTGGTCCCTGACCCACTTCCTCACCTCTGGCTGAGTGTGGTGCAATGGACTGAACTAAGACCCGAGAGATACCAGGGTTTACATCTCCAATTAGCCACGAAGGTTTCTGGGTGACTTTAGACCAGTCACAGCCTCTCAGCTTAGCCTACCTCACAAAATTGTTGTGAGGATAAAATGGAGTGGGGGCAGGGGGGAAGCCATATTGAGCTCCTTGGGGGAATAATAATAATAATAATTTATTTATACCCCGCCCATCTGGCTTGGCTTCCCCAGCCATTCTGGGCGGCTTCCAAAAGAATATTAAAATACTATAATACATCAAACATTAAAAGCTTCCCAAAACAGGGCTTCCTTCAGATGTCTTCTAAAAGCCTGGTAGTTGTTGTTCTCTTTGACATCTGGTGGGAGGGTGTTCCACAGGGAAGGCGCCACTACCGAGAAGGCCCTCTGCCTGGCTCCCTGTAACTTGGCTTCTCGCAGTGAGGGAACCGCCAGAAGGCCCTCGGAGCTGGACCTCAGTGTCCGGGCAGAATGATGGGGATGGAGACGCTCCTTCAGGTATACTGGACCGAGGCCGTTTAGGGCTTTAAAGGTCAGCACCAACACTTTGAATTGTGCTCGGAAACGTACTGGGAGCCAATGTAGGTTTTTCAAGACCGGTGTTATATGGTCTCTGCGGCTGCTCCCAGTCACCAATCTAGCTGCCGCGTTCTGGATTAGTTGTAGTTTCCAGGTCACCTTCAAAGGTAGCCCCACGTAGAGTGCATGGCAGTAGTCCAAGCGGGAGATAACCAGAGCATGCACCACTCTGGCAAGACAGTCCGCAGGCAGATAGGGTCTCAGCCTGTGTATCAGATGGAGCTGGTAAACAGCTGCCCTGGACACAGATTTGACCTGTGCCTCCATGGACAGCTGTGAGTCCAAAATGACTCCCATAGGGGATAGTGGAATATAAATCTAATAATAAATGTATACAATTGGATTGCTATCAGCACTGGCCACAGATTCTGCTGCCTTGAGTCAGTATATTTTCCAGCCTCTATGTCAGAATATGCCCTAGAAAAATTTTCCTTCCACTTCTGTTGGCACCTAGACATCCCTTTCAGCCATTTCAAACAAAACACCTTTAGCACTGCAGTCAGTGTCCTCAAGGCATTTTCCACCCTGCTGGCCTCACAAGAAGATTATCCATGTATCAGGAAAGGAGGTATAAATGTAATAATCAAAAATAAATTCCAGGATGTCACCCTCACCAGAGGGCAATGGAATACAGTGGTACCTCGGGTTACATACGCTTCAGGTTACATACGCTTCAGGTTACAGACTCCGCTAACCCAGAAATAGTACCTCGGGTTAAGAATTTTGCTTCAGGATGAGAACAGAAATCGTGCTCTGGCGGCAGCAGGAGGCCCCATTAGCTAAAGTGGTGCCTCGGGTTAAGAACAGTTTCAGGTTAAGAACGGACCTCCAGAACGAATTAAGTACTTAACTCGAGGTGCCACTGTACTAGCCAAGGCAAGGGTGGTGACCAGAATTATGCGACATATTTTATCATATATGCTAATAGTTAAGTTTCCCACATGTGGATCCTTATGTGGACAAAATGGCACCTGCCACACACACACCACAGGGGAGATATCTGATGTACAAACAACTTTTTCTTAAAGCACTAAGCATAGGGGACCCCTCTCTCAAACAGCCAGTGAAGGTTGGGCATGCTTGGCAGAATGCTGACTGGTGGGGGTTTTTTTGGCAGGTTGTGATGGAGGAGGGAAAATAAAGCTACAAGTGGAATAGAGTATCCTGGAAAAGAGTTTGGCTGGCTGGCTGGAACCATGACCAGGAGTACTCTGCACAGTTTGTTGCAGCTCCCATTTGTATGTTCAGATGTCCTTTTTTCACTGCAGAAGGCTCCTCCATTACAGCCACAGGAAGATTTTGGGTGCCCTGGTGGTATTTGAAATATGCCCTTGAAAACATTCCCTCCTCCTCCTCTTCTTGCATTATCAGTCAGCTATGGGTCAATCAGTCAGTCTTCCTTCACCAACTCCTTTCCCCTGTTTTAACACTGTTGCATCCAGTCCATGCATATTTTTATTGACACCTGTGCTTTGACTACTGCCTGCCTGATATTAATTAATAACATCACTGAGACTCTGTGTTTTCGTACTGTATTATTTATGGAAGCGGCACCATGTAATGCTGCACAGCTGATTAATGCCACATGCATTTTTAATATACTCTTCTTTTTTTTAAGTTGTGTGATCTCTGCTAAGTGTGTGTGCTGTGTGTTTTGTCATCATTGATGTTCCTGGTTTGTTCCACAACTTAAACCTTTAGTTCAACAGCTCCCTTTAATCAGTTCTTCCCTCCCTTCTCTGAGCAAACTTTAATCCATTTTTCAGTATTCAGGCCTCTCTCATTGTTTTTGTCACTTTCGACAGTCACCCTCTGCTTCTCCAGACAACCTGTTTGTTAAGGATTCTTCCTGATATAGTGATTCATTTATTTTTGCATAATTTTTGTGGGAATGTTAGTTGATGCCAGATATTTTATGGAGTATTCAATCTGATTTCTTTGTGGCGAGGTGAGACGGTGTTATGCTGAGCATGAGCTGTGCCAAACTTTCCAGTACATTTCCCCCATCGATTTCTTTATTGTGAAAAGGCCAAGGGGTTATTTTGGTTCAAGGAAAAATAATAGGTGTAAAGGGAGAATCCCCTGGATGCCAGCAGGTTTGGGGGCAAGTACTCTTTGGCGAGAGTACTCTTTCTGCAGAGATTTAAAATCACAAAACAAGCAGCAAAGCGTGGGAATATAAGAGCCACGTGGTCTAAGCTTGGAGCAACCAGCCCACACCTCACACGTTGAGCTATTCAGGTAGACTGGAAGAGAACAAAAAAGCTTGATTATCTATGTTATGCAGGGGGCAGGGGGGAAGAGGTCTCCTCACTGCACAAGAGCGCCAAGTCAACTTTCATTGCATGACCTAAATTTGCCAGTATGTGACCAGATCTCACCAGACACTAGCAACAGCAGGGGTAGTCAACATGGTGCTCTCTGGGTGTTGTGATCTGGAATTCCTGTTGTATGCTGGCTGGGGTTGACTGAAGTTGTAGTCTAAAACACCTGCAGGGCACCACACCGGCTACCCCACATTTGGAACTCCCTCCCTAGAGAAGTCAGACTGTCTCTCTCCTTGCTGTCTTTCCGCTGGCAGGTGAAGACCTTATTGTTCCAACAGGTTTTTGGAAACGGAATACTTTCAAGGTTTTCATTGTAATTATTTGTATCCTGTTTTAGGTATGTAGGTAAATAGGTAGGTAGATAATTAGATAGATGATAGATGGATAGATGATAGATAGATAGATGATAGATAGATAGATAGATAGATAGATAGATAGATAGATAGATAGATGATAGATAGATAGATGATAGATAGATAGATAGATAGATGATAGATAGATAGATAGATAGATGATGATGATAGATAGATAGATAGATAGATAGATAGATAGATAGATAGATAGATGATAGATGATAGATAGATGATAGATAGATAGATAGATGATAGATAGATAGATAGATAGATAGATAGATAGATAGATAGATAGATGGATGGATAGATAGATAGATAGATGATAGATGATAGATGATAGATGATAGATAGATAGATGATAGATAGATAGATAGATAGCAGATCAATGGCTAGATCAGATCTCATTTCAATATACTGAAGGCAGTGCTCTTAAAGTCAATAGCTGATGAGGTTTAAAGGGTAACAGCCTGGGTTTCCTAGGGGTTCCCCCCTTTCTTTCTGAGTTTATCTGATTTGGGGGAGCATGACAGAACCACATTTTTAAAAAAATTATTTGAGAAAATAAATTTGCTTCATACTTTAATTCACTGTCTCATTGGTTTGCCTATCTCCATAGTAAGCACCCAACAGATTAAAACTGGTTTTGGCTTTGCAGAAAGGTAGTAAATTAACAAGGAGTTTTATGCTGAAGAGTAAGACTTAAAACTTTCGTATGCAACTTTGCCTCTCTCTACAGAGTATATTTAAAAACTGTCACTTGTGGATTCATGTGAGCTATTTAGATCGCCCGGTGTGACTTCTCACGCACATCCAAGCCTTTTAAAGGTTTACAGCCTGGGTGAAATTAACTTGTTTCATAAACAATAACTAAAGACCATTATGTTTTCTCTAGCAACACACATTACAGAACTGTTCTTCGAAAAGCTCTGCTATGGATTTGTTCTAAAAGCTTCATCCAGTGTAGCTGAATGTGGGAAGATTTCAGGACAGACGAAAGAGAGAATTCACAGCACATACTTAAGCTGGGGGATTTTGCTCCCGCAGGAATGGCCCCTGGACCCTGGCTGGGATGGCTTTGAAAGAGGGCTGGAAAATTCGTGGAGGCTAAGGCTGCCAGTGGCTGCTGGATGCAGCAGCTACATTCTAACTTCAGCACTGGAGACAGTTATGCTTCTGAATACCAGTTGCTGGGAATCACAAATGGGAAGAGCACTGTTGTACAGTGGTACCTCAGGTTAAGAACTTAATTCGTTCTGGAGGGCCATTCTTAACCTGAAACTGTTCTTAACCTGAAGCACCACTTTAGCTAATGGGGCCTCCCGCTGCCGCCACACAATTTCTGTTCTCACCCTGAAGCAAAGTTCTTAATCTGAGGTACTATTTCTGGGTTAGCAGAGTCTGTAACCTAAAGCGTGGTACCTTGGGTTACAGACACTTCAATTTACACACGCTTCAGGTTACATACTCCACTAAGCCAGAAATAGTGCTTCAGGTTAAGAACTTTGCTTCACGATAAGAACAGAAATCGTGCTCCGGTGATGCGGCGGCAGCAGGAAGCCCCATTAGCTAAAGTGATGCTTCAGGTTAAGAACAGTTTCAAGTTAAGAACGGACCTCTGGAACGAATAAAGTACTTAACCCGAGGTACTGCTGTACTTGAGTCTTGCTTGCAAGCTTCCCGTAGAAATCTGCTTGGCCACCATGAGAATAGGAGTTTGGACCAGATGGCCTCCTTTGGCCTAATCTAGCAGGATCCTCCTGGTATTCTTCTTATGTGACGTTGGGTACTTTGGCTTCTTTCCCCTATCATGTTGCATTGTAATCATCCTCAATTGTTCCTTATTGTCCTCCATTTTGAATATCATTTTCTGGGTCTCCATAATGCACAATCAGGGGCCCTGAGTGTGTCTCCCACTCATATGCACCTTTGTTGTGTAGCTCTTCCTACCAATTTTTTATGTGAGAGAAGTATATATTTCTTTTATTTCCAGCAGAACCCTATATTCGCTGACTCAGAAGTAAGTCCTATTGAGCTCAGTGGGGCTTATTTCCAGGTTAACGTGCATAGGACTGCTGCCATAGAATGCCTTTAATTGTTTTCTAGGAGTATCCCAGCATAAATAAGAACAAAGCAAGGTGTATTATATACCGTAATAAGGAGAGAGAGATGGTTGCATTTATGCTGTACCTTTAAAGCAGGCCTATGTCATTTAACCGCCATGGCTTCCTCCAAAGAATCCTGAGGACTGTAGTTTGTTAAGGATGCCGACCTCAAAAAACTACACCATTAACAAATTACAGTTCCCAGGATTCTCCATGACAGTTAAAATGGCTTCCCATGTTCTCTTAGAATGACAATGGTGCCTACCTGAGAGGTACCGGAACTGAGTACCAGCTGGACAAAGCCCTGAATATCAGTCTTTTGGCCCTTTGCATGAAAAATGTATGTTCTGCCACTGGGCTGTGGGAATTCCCCCATCAGCAATGCATTCAGGGCTGCAGCCCTGGGTCTTTTGTTGCAAGCTCTTGCTCTCCTGTATTTTCCATCTAGTGAGTACACTGCAAAATCTGGTGCTGGATTTTTCACCACCTTAATTGCCCAGAGGCACTTATATACCTATCGATCAGCATATGTCAGTCTTGTGCAAATTGGTGTCATGGGCCTGTGCCCTGGAGTCTAAGCACCTATGATGTTAGGGGTGGAGAACATCAGACTTGGGGCGAGTCCCACGGGTTGGGGGGCAACCTGCTTCCCTCTAGCTCTGAAAAATCTCCCGAGGCCACGCCTGAAGTCTGCATCCCTGTCAGAGGGCTTTTGCCTGGCTTGAATGTGTCCCTTGAACTCTGTTCATGCCTCTTTCTTGCCTGGAGGAAGGACAGGGAAGGGCGTGTTCCTACTATACAAAAGGCAATGCTTACATTTCGTGATTTGCTCACTTACACCTCCGGCCCCGCCCACCCATGGCACGTGGCCCTTGGAACATTGCCCAGGAGGGAATGTGGCCCTGAAAAATATTCCCTTTTCAACCAAAACAAACCATCTCTCTTATGACATGGAACATCTATCCAACTTCTCTTGGACTTCTAGTTTGCCCACTGTACATAATTGTTGTTGACACCCATTTGGTGAAATGCCACCCGCCCCACCCGACTGTACAAAAGCCATGCCCCAGAGTATTTTCCTGGGACCCTCCCTAATGGTGATAAAAAAACCAGGGCTATCAACACATCACTGCAGCCATGGAAAAAACCCCAAGGAAGAGTTTGACAGAGCTCCTGTGGGCAGGGGCGGGGGCAGAGGAGGAGAGTTGCTATGAATAGGAGAAGAGACTCCAGGGAAGAAACAGGAGATATTAGAAAAAAGAGGGGAAGAAAACCAGAACTGCCAAGAGCCAACAGGTCTGTTCTTGTTGATTAATTTGGGAAGCTTTGTTTACAAAAGCACTGGAACAAGAATCAGATCTCTTTCCTTTAGCCCACAGTCAAAAGATTAAATCACATGGCTTTTTCTTTTATACAAAAACAGCAGCAGCAACACATTGGCAAGGTAGCTAACAGGGTGCCTTGTGGGTGTTGTTTCACTCCAATTCCCATCAACCCCAGCTGGGGTGGCTAAAGCTGAGGGATGATGGGAGTTGTAGTATAGCATCAGAACAAACAAGCAGCAGCAGTTGAGATCCCTGCATTGCATGGGATTGGACTAGATGCCCTTTGGGGTCTCTTCTAACTCTGTGATTCTACCTGGAGAACATCACACTAGCTACCTCTAAGCATTTTGGGAATAAATCTAGGGGCCAAACGAGATGTTGGCGGTTGTGGTGCTGGAAGGTAACAAAAGAAGGTTTTGCAATTACTTACCATCTTCACCTGGCCTCATAGGAACATAAAGAAATTGCATTGTATTGAGCCAGACTATGAGTTTATCCAATTCAGGATTGTCTACACTGGCTGGCAACAGCTCACCAGGATGTCAGGCAACCAACCCAACTGGGAGATTTGAGAGGCTGAATCTGGAACCTTCTGCATACAAAGCAGATGTTCCACCACTGAATTGCTGCCTCCTGTGTTGTGCAACACACAATGGTTCATTTCCTAAACTGGGAGGGGGAATGGGACAATGAGACATGGTCAGGGGAGGGGGAACTAAGGTGAAGTTGGAGGGAGACATCCTATGAGTCGATTACTTGTTCTGCTGTTTTGCAGCCCACTAAAAGAATCCTCCTAATATCTAGCAAGTGCTGAGCATGTACTTAGAAATAAAATAAAAAGAGTTGGTGTATATACTGTGCTTCATTTATAAAATGGGAAGAATCTGGCTGAGAGCAACGCTTCAAAAGCCTTCATTTGGTCCCGGATTTGTAGCATATACCTCCGAGTGAAAAGCTGTAGGAGGGTGGGGAGAACACTCTGCACAGATTTTGGCTGCGCTCAGTATTGGCACTCATGCCTTGACACTGGAAATTGAAGGAAATATACGCAGCCCAACATTAGGAAATTGTCTGGCTTGTTGGAGTTCAGGTAGCAACTGGCTCCACTTTCTAAGCCAACATTTTGCACCTTGCTCTGCTTGCTGGACTTCATGATTCCAGTGAAGAAAAAAACCAAAGTAGATCCCCAGGTCTGGAGTGGAATAGAGTATAGGGACATAGGAAGCTTCCTTATGCTGAGTTAGACACCTGAGTCCACATAGTATTGTCCACACTGTCAGTGGCTCTCCAGGCAGTGGTTTCTCCCAGCTGCACCTGAAAACACCAGGAGATTGAACCTGGAAGCTTCTACACTCAAAGTAAGGGCTCTGCTGTTGAGCTATGACTATTTGCTTTCATCTGTACATCTACTTGCTATGTGTAACTCTGTCCATATGCCACTGGTTTCCTTTCTCCTTGTTACAAGCCGTGCTATTTTTCTAGAAAAAGAGGTGCTGGAACTCACCATGAACACCTCCTTCGTTCTCTTAGAATGGCAATGGTACCCACCTGAGAGGTGTCGGAACTGAATTATGGTGAGTTCCAGCTGAAAAAAGACCCTGGTTACAAGTGTGGACTTTCAGCTGCTCCTATGAATCCATTTCCTTAATCTGTACTCTGTTACTACATCCCGCTTTTCTTCTCTTTCTGAAGAGGGTAGGGAAAGGAACAACACTTGGAGAAGGGACCTAGCAAGGACTAAGATGACTCTTAGTCTAGCAAGCGGGAGGAGGAAAGATGTGAATGGAATATCCCATTCCATGCATTATGTGGCCAAATGTGTGGTGTCTGCATCTGAACTTTTCCACAGTGCCTTCAAGAGGACCTCAGTTCTCACTCTGCTGACCTGAAGTGGTAGCACAATGATAATAACCCCTCTCATAAATACTTTAAAACATGTGCTGCAGGCAGTGAACAGGATGGACAAGGTAACCCAGCCTACTCCTTGGAGTCTTTGTGACAGCAGAGAGTTTGTAGCTGGAACATGACGAAATGAAGTAAAATCCTAGTACCGTATTTTTCGTCCTATAAGGTGCACTGGCCCATAGGACGCACCTCATTTTTTGGGGGGGAAATGAATTTTAAAAAATGATTTCCCCCCCCCCCAGCCCTGGCTGCCGCCCCAAGCCTTGCGCTCACCTGCCCGAAGCAGGGGAAGCCCTCCGGAGGGCTCCCCGTGCTTCGGGCGACAGGCTGCCGCCCCAAGCCTCGCGCACCCGGTGGGACCTCCTGCCGGGCGCGCAAGGCTTGCAGACACTCGCCCGAAGCAGGGGGAGCCTTCCGGAGGGCTCCCTGTGCTTCGGGCGACAGGCTGCCGCCCCAAGCCTCGCGCACCCGCTGGGACCTCCTGCCGGGCACGCAAGGCTTGCAGACACTCGCGGGGGCTGCAGGCTGCTGCCCGCAAGCCTTGTGAGCTCGCGGGTACTCCCACCGGGCTTACAAGGCTTGCGGATAGCTTCCTGAAGCCTGGAGAGCGAGAGGGGTCAGTGCGCACTGATGCCTCTCGCTCTCCAGGCTTCAGTGAAAGCCTGCATTCGCCCCATAGGACGCACCCACATTTCCCCTTCATTTTTGGAGGGGAAAAAGTGCGTCCTATGGGGCGAAAAATACGGTAACTTGAAAAATGGACCTGCCTCCTGACCTTGTAGAATAGGGGAACCTGCAACCTTCCAGAAAGTTGATGGACTCCAACTCCCATTATTCCTGACTATTGGATGGGGCTGATGGAATTGGAGATCGACAAATCTGGTGGACCACAGGTACCCCGGCCCTTCCTTAAACTGTGGTTAATTTTAGCTGTGTGTTTAAACAAGCCAGCTTCATAACCTAAAGGGTTGAAGTTGGCTTGTTAAAACAAAACAAAACAAAACAAAACAACAACAACCCAAAGTTTACCCACTGTTCAGATGACACATCAAACTGTGGTTAAGCAAAAACAGCAGGAAAAACTTCTGATCTCCTCATGACTATGCTAGCGGGGGTAGGACTGTTCAAGCTGAGGCTTCCTGAGCTTCATTCTTCTCATGTTTAAATGATGTATAGAGCATTAGTCAATATGGTTCCCCCCAGGTGTTGCTGGACTCCACTCCCATCAACACAAGTCATTGCCCATGTTGGTTGGGGCTGATGGGAGTTGAGAGTCCAGCAGTTCCTGGAAGGTCACAAGTTCCACATCCCTTGTTAGAGGGTTAAGTTAAAAACTGGTGTAAGTCTGTCAGCCTGAGAAGGTTCATGGTCTCCATTAAGGTTGCCACATCTTGCTTTTAAATGTAGTGTCCCCTAGCAAAGCCCTTATCTCTATTTCCCCTTTTTCTTATCCAGCAGAGCAGTACCATACCAGCATATGCTTCAAATCTCCATAATTACTGGGCAGTTAATTTTTCTGAGGCTCGCTGCCTCTGTCCCAGGTTTTTTTTTTTTTTTTTTTTTTTTGCCTTTCAGGATGCCTCCTTGAAATTCCACTAGGGTCAGAGTTCTTGGGGAGGTGGACATAGCTCAGTGGTAGAGCAAATATTTTTCATGCAGAGGGTTGCAGGTCCCGCACTTCATATCTCTTGTAGGGTGGAGGAGGAAACCCTGGGCAGTTTGTATAGAGCCAGGTAGGGAAGCTCAGGCTCAGCGGCTACATGCAGCCACAGGGACCTCATATCTGGCCCTTGGGAATCTTCTCACAACCAACATTCCTCCACAGTCATATCTGCTCTTCCCAGCAGATACCCTGCTTCACACCCTCCTTGAGTGTTTTTGCCTAGCTGGGAAGTGTCCTTGGATTCTGATCATGCCTTCTGTTTGTCTGGATGGAGGATGAAGAGCGGTGTGTGAGTGTATGCAGAGAGGGTATTGTACCAAGGTAGCATTCACATTCATTGCCCCACCCACTTTTGTCTCTGACCTCACCCACCCCTGGCATGCAGCCATTGAAAGATTGCCTAGGAATAAATGCAGTCCTTGGGCTGAAATCTTCCTCACCTGTAAGAGGTGAGCCAGCAGTAAAATCACACTGTGCAAGTCTTTATTAGCAAAAACCAGATCTGCACAGGAGTGTCAGGCATAATGAGCAAAGGTCTTGCCCTCATGAAGCAGTTGTGGAGACTGGAGGTCTCTCCTCTCCAGGGTTTTCCCCAAGTACTCTGAGACTGCATCTGTGTGAAGCTAACTTCTCTGCCCTCTTCATGCCTCTCCTGGTTCTGGGAGACCAGGGTGGAGGAGGGCTTGTCACAACTGGAGGAGGAGATACCCATGCCTCTTCACCGGCCAGACTCATCTCTGCCTCTTGGCCTCTCTCCTCTCCTGCTTCAGCTTCTGCCTCTGATTCTGCACTGCTCTCTGCTACACACTCTCCCTTCTCACTAAAGCCTGTTACCTCTTCTGCTTCTGACACCTCCTCCAGTCTTTCTCGGACCACTCACTGTCTTCCCACCACCAGCCCCCGGACTCTGAGCCTTCTTCTCTTGGCAGTTCTCCAGCTGGTTCCTCCCACCATTCCTCTGTGTCCAACCAGTCTATGTCATCACCCCTAATGTAGACAATACCAGGTTAGATTGACAAACAAACAAACAGACTTGCTGGCATATGGCAGTTCCCCATATGACGAGAAGAAACACCATAGCTCTCTGGCAGAGCATGAGCTTTCTGGTCACATGATCCCAGGCTCAATTCCCAGAGCTGCCAGTCATTGTAGACAGCACTAAGCCAAGTTTCCTGTGGTCTCCAGGGTTCAGCCTCCCTCTCCCAGTCCTGAGCAGTTGACTATCTGGAGGGGGAAGGGACATTTTTTTTGTAGTGCATGCATATTAAATATTGGAATGCCATGTAGAGCACTTCAATCAGTTGATATCAAAAAAGGATAGAGTTGGGTATTCTGGAGGAAATAAGCAAGTAATGGGTGGGGCCAGAGGCAAAAGTGGGTGAAAAACAGGTGTGAATCTTACCTTGGTGCCGTAGGCTACATTCCAGCCATGCAAAAACAAAAGTTTTCTCCCTGCACACCCATACACCTTATCATTCAAGCAAGCAAAAACCATTGTTGGTGTTCAAGGACACATTCCACGTAGGCAAGAATTCTCATGAGAAGTGCATAGCAGGGCTGGTGAGAGTCTCAAGAGCCAGAGAGAGGGCCTGGGTCTCTCCCCCACCCCACATCCTTGTTCCACCACTCATTTCATTCCAGGAGGGCTGTGACAGTTAGCAGGGTCTGCATCTGTTGCATACAGGAGCAGCAGCAGGATTTTCTGGACCCAGTGCACACTTGGGCTCTTCGGTCCACTCGCAAAAGAGGGCACAAGCCTTTGCAAAATCTGCACATGCTTTGTGCATTATGCAAAACCATGCCCTCTTGCTGAAGGGTTGGAAGTAGAGTTTGGAAATGGTTGGGGGGATTCTCTCCATACCATGTCCCCTCCTAAACCACACATCCTTCTCCACAGGACACCCCTCTCACTGGCACAGTTTTTTATTGCCCTTGTATGGTTTTCCTGGCTGCAATCTGCCCTTGAATTCTGAAAAGGACTCCTGCTCTCCTGGATGTATGGTAGGGAGGGTTGTGCAAGTGCATGTGGAACTAGTTTGCCGTGGAAAGGTAAAATTTGTATTGGTTGTTCTTCCAGCTTTTGCCTCTGACCTTGCTCACCACTGGCCCCCACCAGAAGGTTACTCAGGAGGCAGCATGGCCCTTGGGGTGAAAAATGTTCCCCATCACCTCCCTGGTCGATGTTACTAACATTTCAAACCAAAACAAAGCTGCTGTGCTGGATGCAAATAGATATTCCCCCTCACATCTGCTTCACCCCCTAGTTTACACAAAAGCACCAATTCACAGTACCCACAGGGCTTGACTCTGTAGCATCACTTAAGGCAGGGCTTGCCAATGTGGTGCTCCTCAGGTTGGAGGACTTCAAACCCCATCACCCTTACTATTGGCCTTGCTGGCTGAGGTTGATGGGAGATGGAGTCTGACAGCCACCGAAGGACATCACGTTGGCTGCCCCTGACTTAGAGGACCAGTCCTGTGCAGCTTTTCCAGTGCAGCCCTGAATCACTCAGCTGCTCCCACCTGCCTTCCAACAGCAACACAAACTGGAAAACCTGAACCAGTCTAGAAGGCACCTTCTGCATCCATCAGTAGCAGCTGCTGTCACAGCACTGGCAACCAGATCTGGTAGGGTGGCAAGTGAGAGCATATGGGCTCCTTCAGAGGCAGCCCCACATCACCCTAGCAGATGCTGATAATGCTAATGAGCAAGACCCATCCTTCGCAAGATGGGAGCATGGGAAGCTGCCTTATACTGAGTCCATGCAGCTCAGTATTGTCCACACTGACCAGCAGAGTAGAGTGTGTTGAATATTTCAGTTTACAAATTCCCAAAATGGGGGGTGCTAAAACATTGTAACATGAATTTGAAGGATATTTTGGTTAAATTAATATAATTTAGTTTTGCTTGGTAAGTAAGATGTGTGTAAAATTGCACAGATATCAATAAAAATGATTGCCAAGTACTTGTGGTATTATTATTATTATTTAGCATTACCTGACATTTTCAGAAGGTAAAATTAAAATTCTTTGTTTTCAGAAAGCAGTTGATGTGCTTTTTCATCAAACGTAGGTTTATCAAGTTAAATGTTGTCCAATCACAAAAAAATAAAAATAGATTGGAATTCCTCAAACCCAGAAGAAATTTGCAAAAATTAAGCCCCACCCCCTAAAAGGACACGCCCTACTGGCAAAGGCTCTTCAGGGTTTCAGACAGGACATCCCTAGCCTCACCTGGAGATGCCATTGGGGGTGGACCCTGGAGCCTTCTGTTTGCAAAGCAGGTGCCAAAAGTAGCTGGAGGCTGGCACCAGGCAGCTAATCCAGAAGCATGTAAACAAAGGCAGTCTGCACTGGGCAGAAACACCGTATCTTCAAGGTCAGCCTGGACACCAAAAGTGCTGGCTAAATGCTGGGTTATTCCCAAGCCAGTTCTGGCTCACAGTCTCTGTCAGTAAACCCAAGGCTGGCTGCAGATACACACTGGGGGGTGGGAGAGTGAGTTAAGTAAGTTCTTTGTGTGATGTCTCTCTCCCACCCCCGCTTGCAAACATCTCAAAATCTCCGACTTCTTGGAAGTTTACTACTACTTGAAGGCCTTTTGACATTTTTTAAAAATTATCTTTTGTGTCTGCCCGATTGTTTGACTCTCCCCCTCACCTCCCAGCTGTTCTTTTTTTCAAGAGGCTTGTTTGTGCCAAGAGAAAATAAATTCCAAAAATGAACTTAGGGATAAATAAAGAGGCAGCCAAACTATTCTAAAGAGATCAGGCTAGTGGCTGTTGTTCCTCAAGAGAAGATGTCGTCTGTAAGTCAGGGGGTATCATCTTCCCCATGGACCTGTCAATTTAAGTCTCACTTCTGTGGCCCCTGTCATGTTCTCCCTCGTTCTAAAGTTTGGGGTCATGACTGATACCTGTACAGTGGTACCTCAGGTTAATAACTTAATTCGTTCTAAAGATCCGTTCTTAACCTTAGCTAATGGGGCCTCCTGCTGCCACCGAGCCGCTGGGGCGCAATTTCTGTTCTCATCCTGAGGTAAAGTTCTTAACCCAAGGTACTATTTCTGGGTTAGCAGAGTCTGTAACCTGAAGCATCTGTAACCCGAGGTACCCCTGTACTGGTATAGGTCTGTAATTATGTGGGTTTTTTTTTTTTTGTTTGTTTGTTTAAGGAAGAGGCCTTTTTAATGAGATCCAGGTGTCTGGATCAGGGAGCTGCTTTTTAAAATTACAGTGGTACCTCGGGTTACATATGCTTCAGGTTACAAACTCCGCTAACCCAGAAATAGTACCTCGGGTTAAGAACTTTGCTTCAGGATGAGAACAGAAATCGTGCTCAGGCTGTGCGGCAGCAGCAGGAGGCCCCATTAGCTAAAGTGGTGCTTCAGGTTAAGAACAGTTTCAGGTTAAGAACGGACCTCCAGAATGAATTAAGTACTTAACCCGAGGTACCACTGTACTGCAATACCCCCCAGCATATTGTCACCCACTGTGCAGCACTGTGAGAGATTAAAATGCAGGCATCACCCAGATACCTGGTGCTAATGCCCTGCATGTGTGGGCTTTCATAGGAAGATGCTTTACACTGAGTCAGACCATTCATCTGTCTATCTCAGTATAGTAACTGTGACAGTATAGTAACAGTATAGTAACTGGCAGCAGCTCTCTGTGGTTTCCATGACCTACCTGGTGATGCCAGAAATTGAATCCGGGGCTTTCTGCATGCAAAGCTAATTCTCTACCTCTGAGCTACGGCTCATGTGTTTTACCAGAGCTGGGTCAGAGGCATCATCTTGGAGGCATATGGGAAACTTATGTCAACCTTTGGTGTGGCCAAATAGGGTCTTGCAATAGATGACCCTCGTGGTCCTTTCCAACTCTGCAATTCTATCATTTATTTATTCATTCATTTAACATTTTGCTTATTCAGTTACAGCAGATTCAATAAACCAACCACTGTCAGGTTGGAAACAACAGCATACCATAACGATTATTAAGCAATATAATTCAGCATCATCAATCTCAGGACAGATGTTTTTAACTTTTCTCAGGTTCTTCTGCCTTGCCCAGCACCTGTTGTGGAGGTCGCAGCCAGGAAGATCTGGTTTTTGGTTTTCCCCTTCCTCTCAAGTTAGGCTCCCAAATATGCACTCTTCCAGCAACTCTGAGCTTCTGTTGTCTCCTGTGGCCTAGGGGATGCAGTGGGTGGGGGAAGAATCAGGAATCAAGGCAGGGCTTGTGATGGGATCCTTGGGAGGCCTGGGTGACCCTCATCCCTGAAGAGGGGCTCTTCCGACTGCTTTTCATCTACTGCAGGTTCCTCCAGAGCTTTTATGGGAGGAGAGATCTCTGCCAAGGTTCTTCCTCCAAAGAAGCGTCTCCAGAGATTGGGTCAGGTGGGATCTTGATGCCCCAATGGTGCCTGTCCAGCCAATGTTTTCCCAAAACTGAAGGACCCTGAACAGGGCTGTATCTATGGAGGCAGATGTAGATATCTGAATGATGGCCTCCTTCCCTACATACCTTCTTGGCTGTTAAGGATGGGACTTGAGGGTGTGTAGTTCCATTGCTCTCAGAAGTTCAGGAGTGGTAGTGGCCCAGGAAAAAACCTTATCTGTGGGAGTCCCTAAGTTGTGGAATTTCCTCCCCAAAGTGGTATATCTGGCACCTTCATCATACAGCTTTTGCTTACACTGGTCTTTGACACTATAGATTGATTGACTGATTGATTGATTGATTGATTGATCATTCAATAGATAGAACATAGATAGAACATGGAGACAACCCTCCCTGTTCTTCTTTTGGTGAATTGTTTTAACTGATTTTAACATTGTATATATAACCTACCCTAGGGCCTTATGGAGAAGGGCAGGTAAGAACAACAAATATTACTAGTTAGTAACAATAATCAAGGACGCGGGTGGCGCTGTGGGCTAAAGCCTCAGTGCCTAGGGCTTGCCGATCGAAAGGTCGGCGGTTCGAATCCCCGCGGCGGGGTGCGCTCCCGCTGCTCGGTCCCAGCGCCTGCCAACCTAGCAGTTCGAAAGCACCCCCGGGGGCAAGTAGATAAATAGGTACCGCTTACCAGCGGGAAGGTAAACGGCGTTCCGTGTGCGGCTCTGGCTTGCCAGAGCAGCGTTGTCACGCTGGCCACGTGACCCGGAAGTGTCTTCGGACAGCGCTGGCCCCCGGCCAATAGATGTGAGATGGGCGCACAAACCCCAGAGTCTGTCAAGACTGGCCCGTTCGGGCAGGGGTACCTTTACCTTTACCTAACAATAATCATGTCTTGTGAAGGAAGTTGAGGATTTCTTATTAATTTTGGAGGCTTCTTATTAAGCCTCTATTTTCCTCTTTCTTTTGTTTTTAAAGCTGAACTGAAACAAACCAAGCTGCATAATTGATGCAAGCTGCCAAAATTCTGCTTCCGCTTCTGCACAATTTGGGTTAGTGGTGCAGAAAATGATTGGTTTCTGGAATAAAAAATAAAAAAGTACTAGATCCTTACCATCCTAGATATGTAGGATCCTGGCCATTTAGGGCTTTATTTTAGCGTGCACACGCGCGCACACACGCACACACACACACACACACACACACACACAGAGAGCATTACTTAAATTGCACCCCAATGCTTTAAAGAGGCAGCTGCTGCAATTTCCATCCCCCCCCCCCCCGCTTTGCTTTTTCTACAAGCTTTGCAGATCCAGGAGGCGGAGGGGAGATGCCTGGTCTCCAGAGTCCCTCTCTGCCCTCTTCCCAAGTGCTTGGTTTACTGCGTAAAATAGTCCTGGCATTTTTTTGGCACAGGTTCCTGCTCAAGCAGTGACACAGCAAAAAGAAAGAAAAGGGGATGAACGCATTGCAGCAGCTGGCGCTGCTTCTGTCACTGGGCCAGTGGCTGACGTTGAAAGAGCAATGCCAAGTGCATAATTACACAGTGGATGCCCAATAAATCTCCATGCCAGCTCCCTGCACGTGTGAGTTGATTGGTGTGAGCTTCCGTCAACGGATGGAGAATCAAAGGAGCTTCTTCGGCATCACATGGCTGGGCAGTATGAAACTGGCATGGCTGGTTTTTCTGGCACTTGGCTCTGTTTCCAAATTTTTCTTGGGTAAACATATTGGAAATAGTGTGATCTGCATGGGATTCATTGTTAGGTGAGCAATGCTGTAGAGGGGGACCCCAGGCAAGCAGAAGGGCTTTTCGATGGGCCAATCAGCTAAGAGCACTCAGGAAATACCACTCCTGCCTTACCTGAGGCTGGATGCAGTGGCGTAGCGTGGGTTGTCAGCACCCGGGGCAAGGCAAGTAATTTGCGCCCCCTAACCCGGGGATTTGCGCCCCTTAACCCGTGGATTTGCTACCCCTAACCCTAACCCCCAGATGTTGCACCCGGTGCAGCTGGCCCCACCTGCACCCCCCACTCTACGCCACTGGCTGGATGCCTTTTCCATCTCCCTTATGATACAGCTTTACTCCCTCAGTTTTCAAAGGACTTTCGGAAGGAGGGCGTGGGAAAATCTCAGCAAGATTCGTGGTCTGGGTTTTCTGTGTGTGTCTTAGATGGAGGGAAGGGGTAAAATGTAACCAGGCTTTTGTTCTCCTCCCCAGCTTAGTTCTTAGGGAGAACAGACCCTCCAAGTGTCCCTATTTTCCAGGATTCCCTGATTTAGAGAAACCATCCCAGTTTCTGATTTGATCCTGGAATGTCTCACTGTTCCTTAGGCTGTCCCTATTTTCATTGGAGAAATGCTGGTGGCTATGGAGTTATCCAGCCCCCAAGCAGTCTGAAGGCAGTCGTGTATAGGGAAGTTCTTTTTAAAAATGTTTAATGTTTAATTATGTTTTTATGTATGTTGGAAGCTGCCCTGAGTGACTGGGGCAACGCAGCCAGATGGGTGGAGTATAAACAGTAAAATACTCATTATGAAATGGGATGTCCCTATTTTCATCGGACAAATGTTGGAGGGTAATGGGGAGAATGGCTCATTCATACTTCGTCGAGCCTCCCTTTTCCGTTCTGATTTCTGTTCTGCCTCCTTCCTTCCAGCCACTTTGTCTCCATGTTCCCCACTCATTGGTTTCCATACTTCCTGAAACCTCTTCCCTGACTGCCTCCCCTACAAATGGGGGTTCCATGACCTTCAGTTGCAGCTGGGGCCCATTGGGACTGTAGGGCAGACAGCTGGAAGGCCAAGAACAGGCCAAACTTGCACCCAGAGCCAGAGCCAACGACAGGTAGAATCAACTCTAGTTTTGTCCTTATCCTCCTCCCTACTAAGTTATATAAAGGCAGTACAGTGGTACCTTGTGTTAAGTACTTAATTCGTTCTGGAGGTCCATTCTTAACCTGAAACTGCTCTTAACTCGAGGTACCACTTTAGCTAATGGGGCCTCCCGCTGCCGCCGCACGATTTCTGTTCTCATCCTGAAGCAAAGTTCTTAACCCGAGGTACTATTTCTGGGTTAGCGGAGTCTGTAACCTGAAGTGTCTGTTACCTGAAGCGTCTGTATCCAATGCTTTGGATTGAATCTAATCCTATGCTACTAAACCCACTGAGGTTACTGGGTATGACTCTCTCTTTTTAAAATGCAGTAAAATGGCTACATACAAATTCAATAAAACACAGAATACAGCACAAAACAACACATAGTGCCACAGCAGCAATTCTAATACATTCTGGCTGGTTTTTGGAGTTGCTTTGGGCATGACTTTTTTAGGTTCATTAATTTCTGTGGGTGTACTCTGAGTAGAACTTAGTTGCCTACAACCCTGTAAAGACAGATTTAATAACATACCATCAGTTATGTTGTTCAAATGCCTTTGCCTAGCTGTGAAATGGTGACAATGCTGGCATCTTACAGGCCCCTCTAGGGAGAGCATTTCATGCCTTCATTTCAATTCAAGGCAAGCTAGATTTATTTTGGTTGCTCAAAATTCTTTTTATTTGTGTGCACCACACTTGAGGTTTAGAAAGAAAAGGAACACCCAGTTTAGCAATATGTTGGAACCGAAGGGGTCTCAGTTTTGCTGGAACCAGTTTAGATGACTCATGTTCCTTGTCTTCTCTGTCCTCCTTTTGCTTTGGAAAGTCTTCTTGTTGAGTAACAAAGCAAGGGGACTGGTGGGACTGGGAGTGAAAGCCCTCTCGAACAAGTATTATAGTGGCAGCAGATCAGATAAAAGCTTTCCTTTTCATTTCTCCACACAAGATGATCTCACAAGAGTGCCAGCGGGCTGCTTTAAAAGAGAAAAGAAAAGCTAAAACTGGACTGTTTTCTTTTTCTTTTTTAACCTAGTTTAAAAAAACTCCCTGGGCTAGAAACTTCTGTGAATCTTTTCTACATAGAATTGTAAAGTTGGAGGTAAGAACAAGGGTCATCTAGTCCTTCCCCATGCAATGAAGGAATCTAGAATCTAGAAAAAGGGCCAAGACTGAAGTCTGATGAAGGGAACTGGCTGTGGTCAGAAGAACGTCAAGCTATTCCAGTGCTAGTCCTACTTAGGACCCATTGAAATAGATCACTCTGACTAATTTTGGCCTAGTCATTTCAACAGGTCATCTCTGAGTCTGTCTCAGTTGGATACAACCCTTTACTTCATTATTACATTTATATCCAGCTGTTCCTCCATAGCTGTGCACTAACCAACCACTTTATGCAGGTTTGCATGGGCAGATGTCTTGCCTTGTCTAAGCTCTTGGCTTGTGAGGGGCAGTATGTCATGCCAGACATACTGCAAGGTCAATCGCAGTCCACTCAGCTAAAAGCAACCTGAGTTCTTTGTCCCTGCTCATCCCGACAAGTAGATCACTTTTATAGAAGACCTGGTACTTCTTTATTGGCTGGGATGGCTCAAGTCATAGGGTCAGATGACGGTTTGGAGGCACAGAGTGAACCTAGAAGGCATCCTTGAGCCACAAGGCCTAAATTTACATGTTTTGCTGAGACATCAAACAAGTGGTGGTGCAGAAAACACAGTGCTGAAGAATGGCTGCTGGCGGGTGTGTGTGTGTGTGTATGTGTGTGTCTGGTTTGAGACTCCCTCCACATACCCTATGCACTTTAGAACCAGCGGTGGTGTAGTAGTTAGCGTGTTGGACTAGGACCTAGGAGACCAGGGTTCAAATTCTCACTTAGCCACGAAACTCATTGGGTGACCTTGGGCTCGTCACTGTCTTCTCTCAGCCTAACCCATCTCTCCTGGTTTTTGTGAGAATAAAATGAGGAGATGGAGAACTCTCTTTACCACCCTGAGTTACTTGGAGGAAAGGTGGGAGGATATAAATGCAATAAATAAATAAAGTAAAAATAGTATTTACCACATGGCATCAGCGTTCTGACCGTAGCACTTGTGTTCTTTAGGGCATCGTTGCCCTAAAACAATGATGTGTGGCAGAAAGCAGGTGAATGTGCCCATTTCCCAGCCCCTCTGAAAAGAGATGTTACAGGGCATTCATCCGCAGGGAGATGTATGAACTCCAGGTGCAAGAGAAAGCTTTTGCATCTCAAGCCTGTAGGGATTCCACTGTCATCCAATAGCAGAAGTTCCTTCAGACTATGGCAGATGGGAGAGAAGGGGAGCAGAGCCACTTCCTTGGCTTGGCTGAGGCACCTGCTCTGTGAACTCCTTTCCATTCCATCTGACTGTTAGGAAAACTCTGCAACTAAGGACTGTTGCCTGACAGTTGTATGTGCACAGTTCTACTCAGAGCAGACCCACTGAAATTAATGACCCTATGTTAGGAATTTCCATTAATTTCAATGGGTCTGCTCTGAATAGGACTAGAATTGCAAACAACCTCCCTCTCCTCCATCCCAGTATTTTTTCCCCTTTTGTGTTATGTCTTTTGGATTCTAAGCATGAGATCAGATACGATCTTATTATTGATATTTGTAAGCTGCTCTGGAAACCTGGTTTTTGCCGGTGGCGAGGCTGAGAAGTGAGCTAAAAATGTTTTAAATAAAGTATATACAGTATGTATATTTAGAAGTATGTTATAGCTTGCTTCAGAACAGCTCTATTTGCATTCTGCAGTGCTTTGCTGCATTTGGTTGAGTACAAAAACAGCTGAGATCCTGCTGAATTCTGCCTGCTCTGTTGGCTAGGGACTGTTCCTCTAATTATTTTGCTCAACATGCTTACTTATCGGATTGCCTTATCCCCTTATCGTGTTTGCTGGACTCTCCATTTTCAGTGCTGCTTTTGCATTAATTATATCTGCAACAGAACAACGGGACTTAAAAGCCCACAGTTAATTTATTTAAATGACATCCAGTAGATTAACCTCCTAGGTTTTCGTCTGCAACTTTAAGACTCTGCCTTGGGTAGAGTCAGACTGTCTATCCACACAGCTCAGTGTCATCATGTGCTCTGACTGGCAGCAGCACTCCAGGATGCCAACTGGATGTCCTTCTTATCCTGCTTTCTTTCCAGCGGCAGAGGTCAGGACTTGAACTTGGGACCTTTTGTACGCGTTCTGTCAGCCACAACCCTGCTGGCGAAGGTTCCTTTTGAATGTGCCCTTTCAAGAGGGAGTTTGGTAGCTCTGAGATTCCGCATGCATTGGCTGTGCAGAAGACAACCAGTTATGTTTGGGGGAGAGCCATAGCTCAGTGCGAGAGCATCTGCCTTCCATACAGAAGGTCCCAAGTTCAATCCCTGGCATCTCCAGGTGGGCCTAGGAATCCATGGAGAGCCACCAACCGCTTGTGCAGATAATACTGAACTAGGTGGACCTGACTCTGTATAAAGGCAACTTCCTATGTTTCTAGAGCTCCTGTGAGCACTTCCATTCATGCAGAAGGTTACAGGTTCAATTTCTGAAATCTCTGAATAGGATCAGGTATTACCATATTTTCCCATGTATAAGACGCCCCCATGTATAAGACGCCCCCTATTTTGGGGGACTCCAAATTAAGAAAACACCTCTCAGAACTATCCATGTATAAGACAAGCCCCAATTTTAAACCACTTTTTTTGGTTAAAAAAAACCCCCTAGTCTTATACATGGAAAAATACGGTAATCCCTGCCTGGAACCCTGGACAACCAATCAGTGTAGACAGTTGTTGGCATCTATCTGTCTTGAGACAATGGAGTGCACCTCCAGGGATGAAGTCTAACCACTGTGTTAGCAGTATGGAAGTGACCTCTCTGGGGTGCAAGCCTGGCAATGTGCATGGAGGTCCTGGACTGCCCAGATGACCAGACCTCCCTCTCGGCCTTGCTGCTGGGGTGCAAAGGAAAGCAGAGCAAGACGTTTGACCCCAGCTTGACTGTAGGAGTTGCCAGAAGGAGGCGTTCAATGCTCCATCCAACCATTTTCGGAACTCTACTCAAGACTTGTGTAGGGTTTACTCCTTAGCCTTTTCACCTCTCAAATACCATACTTTTCGCACCATAACACTCAGTCCCCCCCCCTAAAAGGTAAAGGGAAATGTGTCTGCGTGTTATGGAGCGAATGCAGGCAGGAGGAGCCACTCTTGCTGGCTGTTCGGCAGCCTCTCTTCCTCCGCTTGGCTTGCTGAGAAGCCGGCAACAGCTGAGCAACAGCTGAGTGTCGGGAGACAGCCTCTCTTCCTCCTGTCTGCCTGCTCTATGGCTTTTTGGAGAGGTGGGTGCTCGGAAGCCGGCAAGAGCTGCACGTGTAAAAGCCAAGGTGGGGAAAGGGAGACAGCCTCTCTTCCTCCTGTCTGTCTGCTCTATGGCTTTTTGGAGAGGTGGGCGCTTGGAAGCTGGCAAGAGCTGCACGTGTAAAAGCCAAGGTGGGGAAAGGGAGACAGCCTCTCTTTCTCAGTGTCTGCCTGCTCGATGGCTCTCCCTTACACAAATGTAAGCGGCTCTTACTCTGCTTTCTTTACAATGAGCTGGAAGGAGGGACAAAGAGGGCATTCCCCTTCCATCCCTCCCCCAGCACCTCACAGGTAAATTCAAACAAAGCAGCTTACAAGGCTCATGTCCCTGAGTCTCCTCCTCCTCTTTTTGCTCCTCTTCGAGGCAAGGCAGCTGCACAAATGTGAGTTCCCCCTCTCTCTTCCTTCCCTCCCTCCCTCCCTATTCCAACTTCAAAAAATATTGGGGGGACAGCCAGGTAAGCCCCATTCACATACCACAATGGGGGGTAGGGGATGACTCCCTCAAATAGTTAATGGGGGGGTGAAGGCACCTAGGCCTATAGGAGTTGGCTGCTTTGCCTAGGACAAGTGTGAGCTCCCCCCCTCCTCTTCCTTCATCACTGTATTGGAGATACCATACATTACTGACAGTTCCTTTATTCATGTGGTTACAGAGCATGGATCCACATGGATCCTCAGGATTTTTGCACTGGGTCACCCCAAATTCACCATCAGATCACATAGCATGTCCATGGCTACAGCTTGTACCAAATAAATCATGCACCCACTGTTGCCTGGGGCCGCAGTGGTGCAAAAATGTGGTTACAAAGCATGGATCCACATAGATCCTCAGGATTTTTGCATTGGGCTACCCCAAACTCACCGTCAGATCACATGTCTGTGGCCACAGCATGAACCACAAAAATCATACATCCACTGTTTCGTTTAGATTTTTCCCCCCTTGTTTTCCTCCTCTAAAAACTATGTGCGTGTTATGGTTGGGAGCGTGTTATAGAGCGAAAAATACGGTATATCCTGCAAAGCAGTGGAGGTTTAGGATCAGAGTTTCCCTCCTTCTCCCAGATGTGTTACCTTCCCAGGTTGACAAACCCCACCTGCCCCTCACGTCCCTCTAAAGCACATGCAGAAACCGCCTTCTTGACCGTTGGACTCAAAATTAGTCTTGTCTGCTCAATCTGCCAGAGCCTGTCTTTGCATTCAGAGGAAGCCCCTAACTCAAAGAAGGTTTGAGACCCATCGACTATCCTCACCTGGTTTGGCTGGCCAGTTGAAACTGTTTCCTGGGGTGTGGTCACTGTTGCATGGTGACAGCTTCTAGAAGCCACAGGTCAGAGCTGAGTGCAGGGTGAGGACCAAAGGTGGACAAACTACCCCAGAAGGAGCATGATGTGTTCTCCACCAGAGGTATTACCCTTCCCTAACAGCACACGTAGACAGTCCTGAGCTAATTTAACTTGGTATAAGGCAGTGTTCCATGTTGACTCTTCAGCCCCAAACAATTGCCGTGTTCCTCAGGCATTGTTGGGCAAATCCATTTTTGACAGAGTGACATGAGGCGTCTCCTGATGCATGTCCACCTTCAACAGCTTGGATAATCTTTTTGCAGAGTCAGCAGGTGAAAAGTGCCTTGAGGCTGACTGTTTTCTCCTTCCTTCAACACCTGGTCCTGAGTCAGCCTGAAACTGCCACCTGGGTGCTCACAGAAGTGGGAGCAAAGTTTTGCGATGGCATATGAGCTGGGTCTGTGTCTGCGTGGGTCATACAGAGGCTGAAAAAAATATTGTTATTGTGCTACGCAACTCGAGACCTCTGGTAATCTGATTGCATTGATAGCGATGCAATTTTATCCATATATTTATTATTAGATCTATATCCCACCATTTTTCCAACGAGTTCAGGGTGATGTACAGTATATGGCTTTCCTCACCTGTGAGGTAGGTTAGGCTGAAAGACCGGGATTGGTCTAAAAGCCACCCAGCAGCCTTCATGGCTGAATGGAGGTTTAAACCCTGGTCTCTCCCAGGTCTTATTCCAGCAATTTAACTACTGCACCCCACATGCTTGCTATATATGACCCTACTCTGATAGAACTGGGAGCCCACCTGCACTACACATTTAAATCAGCATCATACCACTTTAAAAAGTCATAAGGTAAAGGTACCCCTGACCATTATGTCCAGTCGTGGACGACTGTGGGGTTGCACGCTCTTCTCGCTCTATAGGCCAAGGGAGCCGGTCTTTGTCTGCAGACAGCTTCTGGGTCATATGGCCAGCGTGACTAAGCCGCTTCTGGTGAACCAGAGCAGCGCACGGAAACGCCATTTACCTTCCCACCAGATTTATCTACTTGCACTTTGACGTGCTTTTGAACTGCTAGGTGGGCAGGAGCTGGGACTGAACAACGGGAGCTCACCCTGTTGTGGGTATTTGAACTGCCAATCTTCTGATCGGCAAGCCCTAGGGAGACCACAGCACCACCTGTGTCCCTTAAAAAAAAAGGTCATAGCTTCCCCCCAAAGTATTCTGGGAACTATAATTTATTAAGGGTGCTGAGAGTCATCAGGAGGCCCCCTATTACCTTCACAGATCTACAGTTCCTAGAGAGGTTGAACAATCAATCCTTCTTTCCGTTGTTGTCCTGTATGGGCCCTCAGTCACCCGTGGGCAATATGGGGATAATAAGACCGGAGTGACTGGCGTGCTCTGGTCCATGGAGTCACGAAGAGTCGGACACGACTAAACGACTAAACAACAACAAAGGAAACCTGTACAGGTTTAGTTAGTGTTGCCATATGTCCAGAAATTTCTGGACATACCTGGAAAACTGCAGTTGGAAGTCTGGGCGAAAATTGTCACAATGTCTGGGTTGGTAGTGTCATTTTCGCCAACTTTCCTTTGTTGTTGTTTAGTCGTTTAGTCATGTCCGACTCTTCGTGACCCCATGGACCAGAGCACGCCAAGCACTCCTGTCTCCCACTGCCTCCCGCAGTTTGGTCAAACTCATGCTGGTAGCTTCGAGAACGCTGTCCAACCATCTCGTCCTCTGTCGTCCCCTTCTCCTTGCACCCTCCATCTTTCCCAACATCAGGGTCTTTTCCAGGGAGTCTTCTCTTCTCATGAGGTGGCCAAAGTACTGGAGCCTCAGCTTCAGGATCTGTCCTTCCAGTGAGCACTCAGGGCTGATTTCCTTAAGAATGGATACGTCTGATCTTCTTGCAGTCCATGGGACTCTCAAGAGTCTCCTCCAGCACCAGAATTCAAAAGCATTAATTCTTTGGCCTTCTAGCTTTAAAATGTCATTTTTTGTGATTTTGCCAAAAAAGCTCAAAAACTTTTGTGTCTGGATTTTCACTTTTTGAAATATGGAAACCCTGGAAGATAATACTTGTCAAGCACTTTGAGCACTTGAAAATGTGGCCTGGGAATCTATGGTCCCAAACCCCTCCCCCCACGCCCATAAAACTCACTAGGTGACCTTCAGTTAGTCTCTCAGCCTGCTTTATGTTACAGGGCTGTTGTGAGGATAAACCGGCGAAGGGGAGAACCTTGATCTCTTTGGAGGAAAAGTGGAATATAAACAGTGATTTTTTTTCTTTAAAAAAGAAACAAACAACATGTTTAGGCGTACTCTCATTTTCCTACTTGTATTGAAATACTGCCCCCTCAATGAGGCCAAAGTTAGATTCACAAAATGTTTAGGGGTATGCGTACCCCTGCGTACCCCCAGAAAAAAAGGACTGGATATAAATATCATAAGTCAAGCAAATTAAAGTAAAATAAATCTGTTGACTGCAGTATGAAATGTTGCCTTTTGCAAAGTGTGGGTGGGGCTACAGCCGAAAAGGGGTAGTTCACCCACTTTTTAAACTTGCACCTCCTCTCTCTGTTTCCTGCCTCCATCCCTAGATCATCCCTCCATCATTTCCATCTACAGTGGTACCTCTGGTTAAGAACTTAATTCGTTCTGAAGATCCGTTCTTAACCTGAAACTGTTCTTAACCTGAGGTACCACTTTAGCTAATGGGGCCTCCCGCTGCCGCCGCCCAATTTCTGTTCTCCTCCTGAAGCAAAGTTCTTAACCGGAAGTACTATTTCTGGGTTAGCGGAGGCTGTAACCTGAAGTGTCTATAACCTGAAGCGTCTGTAACCCGAGGTACCACTGTACCTGAAAGCAGACTGAGGGCAACATAAAATTCAGCAACTAATTCACTAAGGGTTTGCTGCAGGTTCACCACTTTTTGCCTTTAGAGATGAGGATTATTATATGTCTATTTTTAATTTAATTATCTATCTATCTATCTATCTATCTATCTATCTATCTATCTATCTATCTATCATCTATCAAAGAGGAATCAGCCTCAGTGTGACACTCGGAAGGTTTGCCTTTTCATGCTGCACTCTAGATTAAACTAGGCAGCTGCTCAATATGTTTTGTACAAATCTGCTTGCTTTGCATAGGCAGCCGGAAATTTGCATGCTTTTATGCTGAACTTGCAGCTCGTGCTGAATTTTTAGATTATTATTTTATTTCTGTATTCCCACCACCCACTTTAAAAAAAAAACAGAAAAAAGAAGAAAAAAAGGAGCAGCTTATAGATTTGTGGTGCAGTACTGTACATGGAGATCAGAAGATGGAGATGGAGAGAACACCAGATGATTAAGCTTATGGTTACACATGATAGGATCTGTGAGAATTTAACCCTCTGCCCACCCCCACCGTTGGTAGTTCAGCTTTTCCAAACTCGGTTGTTACAAACCAATACTCAGCCTTGTGGGAAGTAAATGGTTGCTTAAATTAGGCCACGGTGGAGAGCCTATTTCAACCTTGAGAACCACATCAGTGGAGCTCAGACCTGTGTATTTTCTATTTACCAAAGATAAAGAGCATAAAGGAATACTGCCATAGCAGACTGAAAGCAGCAGAAGAATGGAAATTATCAGTGAACTTGTTTTTCCAAGACATTACTAAAAAAAAATATACATTTCCCCCCGTAAACCTCTTTTGCATTTTTTACTTATTTAGGTTAGATAAATAAGTAAAAAATGCATCTTCCTCCCAATGAACCCGTGCTGGTGGAAATATCCATACTAATACAATTAAAACTTCTATAAACAGACAGTGAGGTAGGGAAGGTTCCCACAGGAATCTGATTGGTACTGTTAGAGCACTACCGACAATCTCTTCCCCAGCCTCCTGGTGTACTCACTTCCCCCAAATCCGCTCCACTTCCCAGTGGGGAGGAGTTGCAGTGGACCACGTGGCCACCCACTCCCCACCGGGGGTGGGGGACTCTGTCCCCCATTGCCTGGGGGATCCCGGCCACATCAGAGTCGTGGCCGTTTAAACAGAGGAGCGAGCCAGAGGACTTCCTCTTTGGCTGTTTGACCTTGTGTGGGGGAGGGGAGGTGTGGCCATCACCTGCCCCTCCATGCTTAAGGGTATTCTGTTAAAGGAACCCGGGGGTGTTGATCTAGTCTGAAGCCCGGCTGGGGGGCTAAGGCCTTGACATGACCCCGACGGGAACACCAGGGGGAGCTTGAGTTGGTTCGCATCGACAGGGCTCCCCCTACCGGTGACTTACCCTTCCTGGGACTTCCTGCACAATGGGCAGGAGTCAGATATAGTCAGGTCCAATCAATGCCTAAGCCAATACCGCTCACATTCTTTAATTTCAATAAAGTTGTGGCCAAAATTTGCCCAATAACATAAACCTAATATCCGTGTCCTTGTGTGAGTTATTTCCAATGAGGGGGTGGCTGCAGGATCTCAACATGCAATCGTTCTGCTTGCTCTTTTCTGTACAGTGGTGCCTCGCAAGACGAAATTAATTCGTTCCGCAAGTTTTTTCTTCTTGCGAGTTTTTCGTCTTGCGAAGCACGGTTTCCCATAGGAATGCATTGAAAATCAATCAATGCGTTCCTATGGAGACCATCCGGGGACAGAGGGGAAGCGCCGCGTGCCTTCCCCTCTGTCCCCGGACCTGTTTTAAAGCGATCTTCTCCCCGCCGCCCCTTGCTTCAAAAGAGGTCCGGGGTGCGGGGGCAAGCTTCGTTTTGCGAAGCAAGCCCATAGGGAAATTGCGAAGCAACTCGAAAACGAAAAAACCTTTCGTCTTGCGAGTTTTTCGTCTCGCGAGGCGTTCGTCTTGCGGGGCACCACTGTACTTTCCCCAGCTTGGAAATGTATTTTTGCATACATTGGCCTGGGGGCAAGAGAGGTTGCCACTTTGCCCAAAGTAGGCAGGTTTAGGTCTGTTCAAGGCCTTGCAGGGGTGCCAACTTGAATTAAATGGGGGGACGGGACAGGTAAGACCCACCCCACATAATCACATGACATAGTGCATACACCCCATTTGAATAGCAATGTACATCAACTTGGGAGGGGGGGCTGACCCCCTCAAATATTTTATTGGGGGAGCCAAATACCCCTCAGCCCCTACAGCAGTGATGGCAAACTTGGTCCTCTAGCTGTTTTGGGACTACAACTCCCATCATCCCTAGCTAGCAGGACCAGTGGTCAGGGATGATGGGAATTGTAGTCCCAAAACAGCTGGAGAGCCAAGTTTGGCCATCACTGCCCTAGGAGTTGGCTCTCTTGTGGCCTTGGGTGGGTGAAGACCCATGTGCACAATGTCTTCAGTTTTTTGACAGAAGAGAGGCGGGTTATAAATAAAAATAGCATCCATAGATTCTATACACATTTCCCTGAGCTCCTTGGGGCTTAACCGGATGTAGTTGTGCCTAGGAGAAAGCCACTGAAGGAGATAAGAGCTGATGATGATCTCATTGACTTTGTGAATTTAGGGAATGGTTTGTTTCTGTCTTCAGTTTCTTAAGATGCCTTGTCAGCAGTTGGAAGGTTTTCCCTGTGATCATCATTTATTGAGGAGCTTATGCACTGCTGGCAAGACAAGTCGATGACATGTAATGTTTAAAGCGGGGAGCTGGGGGGGGGGAAAGCAGCTTGCTTTCGTGAGTTGCTGCTAGATTGCTGGGAAGAATGTCCTGGAAGGATCTGAAAGAGCTAAAAGACACTGCCCAGTTACGTAAAGCTTTTTACCATCATCATTGTTTGTTGTTTAAATGTATTATCTGGTAGAGAATGAAAAGCATAATGGATTATCAAAAAGAGGTACAAAAATCATAACAGTTCAAAATGAAAAGAGGGGTCAGATTTTTCCTTTTAAAAAGCATATTGATTACAGTGGTACCACGGGTTACAGACGCTTCAGGTTACAGACTCTGCTAACCCAGAAATATTACCTCGGGTTAAGAACTTTGCTTCGGGATGAAGTGGCAGTGGTGCTTCAGGTTAAGAACAGTTTCAGGTTAAGAGTGGACCTCCGGAACGAATTAAGTTCTTAACCCTGTAGCCTTGAAGTACCACTGTAATATTATATGGAAAGTCTTACCTTCAAATGAAAAAGGCTATTTGTTTCCTCCAATGCACTGTTACTGCTAAACACAATGAAAGTATAGTGCTGCTACTAAAAATTCACACACACACATATACATATATAGGTAAAAGTACCCCCGACCATTAGGTCCGGTCGCGGACGACTCTGGGGTTGCGAACTCATCTCGCTCTATAGGCCGAGGGAGCCAGCGTTTGTCCACAGACAGCTTCCAGGTCATGTGGCCAGCATGACTAAGCCGCTTCTGGCAAACCAGAGCAGCACACGGAAACACTGTTTACCTTCCCGCCAGAGCAGTACCTATTGATCTACTTGCACTTTGACGTGCTTTTGAACTGCTAGGTTGGCAGGAGCTGGGACTGAACAATGGGCGCTCACCCCATCGCGGGAATTTGAACCTCTGACCTTCTGATTGGCAAGCCCTAGGCTCTGTGGTTTAGACCACAGCGCCAACCCTGTCCCTACACACACACACACACACACACACACACACACACACGAAAAAGATAAATCATCTTAAAAGGAATAAAATACAGTGGTGTCTTGGGTTACATACGCTTCAAGTTACATACGTTTCAGGTTACAGACTCTGCTAACCCAGAAATAGTGCTTCAGGTTAAGAACTTTGCTTCAGGATGAGAACAGAAATCGTGCTCCGGCGGTGGTGCGGCAGCAGGAGGCCCCATTGGCTAAAGTGGTGCTTCAGGTTAAGAACAGTTTCAGGTTAAGTACGGACCTCCGGAATGAATTAAGTTCTTAACCCGAGGTACCACTGTATGTCATTTATACGTTTACACATGAAATATAAATATGGCATTTTAGCCAATGCTAGTTCTGCTCAGACAAGATCCATTGAAATTAATGGGCATTACTAAAACCCATCAATTTAAGTGGATCTGTTCTAGAACTTAGATGGATATACAATGCCATTGTGTACAAAAAAATCAGTTGTGGTTTAAGAAGTGCTCCTGTTATTTTTCCCCAGCAGTGTCCAGATTCCATGAGTGGATGGGCGGGGGGCGGGGTGGGACTTGTTCATATACTTTGATGTCTCTTTCACAATATGTTAGCTTTGTCAAGAATGCTTTATCCCATACACTTTCATATGCGAGTATTACATGCAGTAAATCTTCCCTCGCCTTCTAATGAAGGAAGGATTTGTTTCCTACAATGTTTTTCCAATATTGATGCAAACAGATATTAAGAAATTACCAATTAATGCTTGTTTAACTCTGTAGTTTTAATATGCCTCCAAAGTAATATGAGCAAATCTAATGGCAGAACACAGGCATTATGATTTTATGACTGTAATGGCTTTCGGGTGAAATTCTTTACATCTCTGCGTGTCCACTGGATTCGTCATAGATCTGCGTCGCACCAGCACTTTGCAATGGAAACTCCACGGATGAGCAACAAGATTGAACACACTGCCCCTCTGCCTTGGGCCATCCCCTTATCTGCTCCGAAGGGTTGTGGGGTGGCAGGGACTTATGGAGCCCCCAGAACAGATTTAGTGGTTTGTTTTTTTTGCAGGGTGGAGGAGTAGAGGAAAAAAACTTGTGCAAATAGACCATTTTTGCCCACACAATGTGCTACTCAGAGCTACAATGAACACAGCCCTGTCACTTTATAAATACAGTATACAGTGGTACCTCGGTTAAGAACTTAATTCATTCTGGAACTCCGTTCTTAACCTGAAACTGTTCTTAACCTGGGGTACCACTTTGGCTAATGGGGCCTCCCACTGCCGCTGCGCGATTTCTGTTCTCATCCTGAAGCAAAGTTCTTAACCTGAGACTCTATTTCTGGGTTAGCCGAGTCTGTAACCTGAAGCGTATGTTACCCAAGGTACCACTGTACTTCTTTTTCAGTCAGGGCGCAGTTAGAGCACAAGAAGGGAATTGGATCCTGCTAGTGGGCTGGATCCTTCTCCCCCTACTGCTGTGGGCCGACTTTTGACTGCTGGGAAGGGGCTGTAATATTCCTTATGGGGAACTCCTTAGTGCAGCCCATTATGGCAGGCCCAGTGTCAAGCAGCTGATCGGTACTGCCAGTGAGCCCTGCTTGCAAAAGGGAGCAGCCAGGAGCTGACTTCAAGCTATCAATGGTTTCTTTGTCTCTCTCCACACCACCCCATTGCTGTGTGTGTCTGCAGCCACCAACTAGCAAATCTTTTCCTCATCTTAAAAAAAGCAATGTAGTTCATTCAACAGCTGGAAGCTTCCAGGCGGTATATGAATCAATAAGGCCGGGCAGGGGGCCCCAAACTGGTCATGTTGCTTTTCAATGAGGTGTTATATACAAGGTGCTAAACTGGAGCAAGGCGTTATTTCAGGCACTAGTCGTCTCTGAATGGTGGGGTTTAAAAATCATGGAAGAGAAGTGAGAGGAGGAAGAAGAAAATAGCATTTTCTTGGAAGTTTTTAAGAAGAGATAGGTTAGCTATCTGTCACGGATGACCCCTGGGGTCCCTTCTAACCCTGCAATTCTATGGTTCTGTGACTCACAAGCAGTTATTAACCAAAGACTGAATGGGCATCTGTCATGGATGCTTGAGTTAAGATTCCTGCGTTTGAGCTGGTTAGACTAGATGGAGCCCCTTCCAATTCTCCCATTCTATGATTCTATCTGGGCCGGCCAACCGGGAGGCTTCAGACAGACAGCCAATCACAGCAGCAGATTCCACACCTCTCTTTGCTCTAGTTGCTCAGTACACAGTCCCATGGGATGCTGTGTTGCTGAAAGCCAGAGGCCCCACGATAAGATTATTCCTGCAGTGCAGGTGGGTTGGACTAGATGACCCTCAGAGTCCCTTCCAACCATACAGCTGATTCTATGCCCTTGGTAGGTGGTGGGCTCTCCTTCCTTTGAGATTTCTCAGCAGAGCTTGGTTGGCCATCTGACATGGATGCTTTTGCTGCAATTCTTGCATTGCAGGGAGTTGGACTAGATGACCCTCATAGTCCCTTCCAATTTCCTCTTTCATAACACAGTAAATTCTTAGAAAGAGGATTAGACAAATTCACGGAGGAGGCATCCATCTATAGCTGCTTATAATAATCACTAGATAGAACCTCTAGGTTCAGAAGTAGTATAGTGGTACCTTGGATTACAGATGCTTCAGGTTACAGACTCCGCTAACCCAGAAATAGTACCTCGGGTTAAGAACTTTGCTTCAGGATGAGAACAGAAATTGCGTGGTGGCGGCACAGCGGCAGCGGGAAGCCCCATTAGCTAAGGACTTCCGGTCGGCGCCAGCGCTAATGGCGGTCCTCTTTCCGAGCTCCGGAGGAGGACTGCTCTGCGAGTTCGGGTCTGACCCGCTACGGCAAGCGGGGGACCCCTAAAATCACAGGCGCGGAAGCCTGTGAAGAAGGAGATTCGGTGGGCACCAGAAGCGCCCCTCTTTACCGCAGAAAGAGCCTTTTTAAAGGCTCCGGAACGACCTCGGGGGAGCGCGGTGCTGAGAATCGCTACCCAGCCCGCAGGGTGAAGCCGCGTCGCCACTAGCGGAGGGCGCCGATTCCTTCCTGTAAATTTTGGACTGAAAAAACCCGTGAGTAAGATTGAATATCTACCTGAAATTAAATCCTATATTTGAAATTTGGCTGAAAACGGGGAAAGGGAAAATTAAGGAAGTCTGCCTTCCCCCGACTGCATGAGCAACAATACAGTGGCATAGCGTGGGTTGCCAGTGCCCAGGGCTGTGTGGAGGTGGGACGGAGGGAAACCGGTGGAGTACGCATGCACGTTCAGCTGCTTAGCAGCAGTCACCCAGGAGATTGCAGCCGCAGAGATAAGAAAAGAAGAGTTGTTCTGTTGTTTGGTGAGGTCATTTCCTGGTTCGCATGGAGAAGCCGTTTTCGACAGAGCCCAGCTATAGAAGCATGCAGCTAACTCAGTTGCATCGCAGATAACTCACTTCTGCCCCCCTAACATAAAGCCTGCCCTGCCCCCCCCAAATAAATCCTGGCTATGACCGGGTGTTGGGATTTTTCACCCCTAACAATCTTGTGTCTGGGGCAACCGCCCCTGTGCCTTCTGAAGGAGGAAGTTGGACAAATGAAACTCTTTCAGTTCTGGGTTTTCAAGGCTCCAATTAATCAGATCCTTCGGAAAGTAAAGTTTCCACGAGTTGTGCTTTCGGGTGTGTGTTTGTGTGATCTGGAGGTTGAGGAAGAGAAGGGACCATAAATGATGGTGCCTTTGGCAGTCGCTTAAAAATCCAAATGTGTCCACATGCCTAAAACGCTTGGCAACCCTTGTTGCCTTTTGCAGCATAAGCAAACTACTGTATTGAAATCAGGTGTGCTTACTTCAGTTTCTATGGGTTAATCCTGCAAAACAAACATTGAGCTTTAGCAAAAGATCTTCAGCCAGTTGAATAGCAACCTTTTTTTTTTTTTAACAAAAACGTATATCTAAAATCTCCCAGGGAGATTATACATAAAATGGTATAAAATATCTGTTAAAAATAGCAACAGGAACAAACTTTAAATATGGTAAACATATTAAAATGATCAAAACACAAGTAAAATTAATAGATATTTTTGGGGAAATAATAATGATATAATTATATGTCTTGGTAGGCTTGCCTAAACAAAAATAGTCTTAGCAGGCATTAAAAGCAGTTCAAAAAGGATACCTGTCTAATAGGTTTGGAATGGCAGCTAGTAGGTGGCACCACAATGAAAGACCCTAAACTTTAAGTTAGAAATGTAAATAATATTTTCATTTCAACTGCTAGTGCAGGAACCCCATCAAAGAGAAGGGAAGAAGTATCTAGTCGCTGCACAATTACCGTATTTTTCGCTCTATAAGACGCACCAGACCACAAGACGCACCTAGTTTTTGGAGGAGGAAGACAAGAAAAAATATATTCTGAATCTCAGAAGCCAGAACAGCAAGAGGGATCGCTGTGCAGTGAAAGCAGCAATCCCTCTTGCTGTTCTGGCTTCTGAGATAGCTGCGCAGCCTGCATTCGCTCCATAAGATGCACACACGTTTCCCCTTACTTTTTAGGAAGGAAAAAGTGAGTCTTACAGAGCAAAAAATATGGTATTTTTTTGCTTTTTCTGGCTTCTGTGCCAGGATAGCCAACATGGTGCCCCTCCAGATGTTAGAATTGTAGAGTTGGAAAGGACTGCACAGGTCATCTAGCCCAACCCCCTTCAATGCAGGAATCTTTGCTCAATGTGGGACTCAAACCCAAAGTCCTGAGATTAAGTGTCTCATGCTGTACCGACTGAGCTATTCACAGTTGTTGGAGTATAGCTTGCATTGTCCCTGACCACTGGACTTGCTCACTGGGGCTGATGGGAGTGGAAGGACAGCTGACAGTAAGAGCTGTTTGACAGTGGAACGGTCTCCCTTGGGAGGTTGTAGACTCTCCTTCCTTGGAGGTTTTTGAGCAGAGGTTGGAGGACCATCTGTCAGGGATGCTTTAGCTGAGAGTCCTGCACTGCAGGGGGCTGGACTGGATGACCATCGGGGTCCCTTCCAATACTACAATTCTGTGATTTCTGTTGTTACAGAAATTACCGGGGGGGGGGCACATATTTAAAGTTGTTAAATGTTAGAAATATAATGCCTGAATGTATCCTTTCAACTTGACAGCTCAGGGAAGTTACCTAGCTTTAAAAATCAGATAAAATCAACTCCTTTGCCAGTTTCCTCCATTCCGATGCTATTTTGCCCTTGAAAAGGGACTCCAGGAAGTGGCCAGAGGTGACAATTGCTGAGCTGACTTTTGGCCAAGGAAAGCCTAATCCCATCACCAGACTTGCCTAGGGGTCCAGACATGCAAAGGAAGTTCTACAGTGGTACCTCGGGTTACAGACACTTCAGGTTACATACGCTTCAGGTTACAGACTCCGCTAACCCAGAAATAGTACCTCGGGTTAAGAACTTTGCTTCAGGATGAGAACAGAAATCGTGCTCCGGCGGCGCGGCGGCAGCAGGAGGCCCCATTAGCTAAAGTGGTGCTTCAGATTAAGAACAGTTTCAGGTTAAGAATGGACCTCCGGACTGAATTAAGTACTTAACCTGAGGTACCACTGTATTGTATTTTGGGTGGTGGGATTTCAGAGGTGTTTGCCTATGCTAATGTTATACCTGAGTCTTGCCCCCACATGTTTTGCCAATGCTAATCTTGGACCAAGGACTCGTCTGGACATGTTTGCCAAGGTTGAACCAGTGTAACCCCTGTCTACCCCTCCCCTTTGGTGACACGTCAGTGATGTAAACATGATGTATCAATGATGCTATGCGAACTGTATTCTGAGATGTGGTGGGAAGTTTTAAAAGTCAGTGTCGCCCCATGCTCTGGGTTCTCTCGCTGCTGTTGAACCTGTTGCGCAACAATAAAGGATCTAAGTCTACTGACTGCTGTTTTGCTCCAAATTTCTTGGCTGGAATTTCCTTCTTTTACTGACTGCTGACTGCATGGACCTGCAGGGGACTGGTACCCCGATGAGCTGAACTGTTGACTACTCACCCCAGAATTTTCCTTAACACTGTGATAACCTGGGTGGGGGGTGGGGCAGCCTTCCCTGGCTTTATACTTTATGTCACAAAAGAACATGAAATACTTGTTATCACCCCAATATGTCAGAGCAACGAGGTTTTATCAATTACAAAGGAGCTCTTTGATTGCTCCTGCAGTGAAAATAGTCCCGGGGTTGTGTTTCCTCTATTACATCTCTGGTCTTCCAAGTATGGTGGCTTTTTAAAAGGGCGGTGGGGGGGGCAGTATTTTTCCAGTTTTTATGATTAAAGTTATACATCATGAGAGGCCCATGAGCCACTTAATGGTTTCTACCAAGCCCATGACAAAGGAACAGCTGCAAAATCAATATTTTCTGCATGTCTTGGATGTGTGTATTACTTTTCCTTTAAAAAAAAACCAATTATTTAGCTGCCATGGTTATGGAAAGAAAAATTAAAAAACAGCTAGGGGTTTGGAACATCAAAAAATAAGTTTGAAACCAAAGTGGCAAAATTAAATAATACAGTGGAGGTGAGGGGGCAGGAGACATCCAAGCCTCTATCTGCACACCATGCATATTTTTGCTAATCTTCCAGAGCAAGCCTATGGACCAAAGACTTTGAGTGCCCCTCTCTCCTACCACTGATGCTCACTGCCCCATTGATCAGTGGGTGGTGAGGGTGATGGTCTCCCCACCCCAGCACCCCTGATAATGAAGGAGGAACTTAAGGAGTGTGGTTCTGTTTTCTACTTCCTTTTTCAGCTCAAGGTGCTTTTCACGGGCCTACAGGATATGACACAGGTTTAATAAAACCTTTGAAAACAAACAAACAAACAGAAATACCTGCAGGCCAAAAAAAAAAAAAAAGGTTGCTGAACTCTGTCCCAGGAGATATAGTTAATTTACTCTATGGGCGGCCTGCACAACCAATAAATGATTAATGTGAACCTGTTTCCGTGTGTGGGTGTGAGCGAGATCTCCATTTTAATTCCTTTTTCTTTCCTTTTCTCAATCCCTTTTGCAGACTTCATCATCTGTAACTGCAGTTCTGTTGGGAGCACTGGCCCGAGCGACTGCAACACCACGACAGGGCAGTGCGAATGCCGGACTGGACACGTGGGTCTGCACTGCGAAGGGTGTGGGGAAGGCTATTACCCAGACCCCACAAGTGGGCAGTGCCTTTGGTGCGGCTGTTATTCCGAGGGCTCCGAATCCCTGTCCTGCGACAAGTAAGGAATGGGGTGACGCGAGCGTCACCCACCACCAGCTTTGTACTTTCCCTTTTGACCGTGTGTTGGTGTTCAAGAGAGGGCTTGCTTCCTTGCTGTGCAGCTATGCTTATTCCCCCGCCCTAGAATTACAGCATTGGAAAATATCCCTGGGGGTCATCTAGTCCAACCCCTACAATGCAGGAACCACAGCTAAAGAGTTCCTTTGTAGGGAGGGGAAATCTTACTTATTAATAATTTATTTGTAGGTACAGTGGTGCCCCGCAAGACGAATGCCTCGCAAGACGAAAAACCTGCTAGACGAAAGGGTTTTCCGTTTTTCAATGCGCTTCGCAAGACGAATTTCCCTATGGGTTTGCTTCGCAAGACGAAAACGTCTTGCGAGTCTTGCGATTTTTTTTGCTCCCCCCCTTTTCTAAGCCGCTAAGCCGCTAAGCCGCTAAGCCTTTAATAGCCGCTAAGCCGCTAATAGCGCTAAGCCGCTAAGCTGCTAATAGGGTTGCTTCGCAAGACAAAAAAACCGCTAGACGAAGAGACTCGCGGAACGGATTATTTTCGTCTTCCAAGGCACCACTGTATTCTGTTGATATTTTTTTTAATGTAAGCATATGACTTACAAAAACAACAATAAAGCCCTCATGATAATATCAAAACTCAGTAGACAATAAGTAGAGTATATACAGTCGTACCTTGGTTCTCGAACGGAATCTGTTCTGGAAGTCGGTTCGACTTCCGAAAACATTTGAAAACCAAGGCATGGCTTCCGATTGGCTGCAGCAGCTTCCTGCAGCCAATCGAAAGCCGCATCAGACGTTCGAGTTCCAAATAACATTTGCAAACCGGACCACTCACTTCCTGGTTTGCAGTGTTCAGGAGCCAAAACTTTTGAGTCGCAAGGCATTTGACAACCAAGATGCGACTGTATATCTTTTAACCTGCATAGGAAAGCCACTGTTGGGAGAGAAAATCTTACTTAACAAAGTTGGTAAGGACAATATTACCTTCAGGATTTTTATTTTATTTATTTTTAATGCAGAAGTTGTAAAGATTTGAGGTGGAACCAATAAAAAGTGACAAAGAAAATGGATTTGTACCATACAAGGTGATTTGTTGTACCTTACAAAAAAATTGTCACTCTGGACTCCTTTTGAAAAGACACATTGGCCTGAACACGGATTACGATCAATCTGTTGAGCTAAAACAGGCATAGGCAAACTCGGTCCTCCAGATTTTTTGGGACTACAACTCCCATCATCCCTAGCTAACAAGACCAGTGGTCAGGAATGATGGGAGTTGTAATCCCAAAACATCTGGAGGGCCGAGTTTGCCTATGCCTGTTGTAACTCTTCGTTGATATGGCTGTGATCAAAATCTGGGGACAGGAGCTGCACTCTGAGCATCAGCAGGATCCATGTATTGCCACTCTCTTCCTGGTCATGCATCCTTGACCAAAAGAGTCTTATCACTCGCACCGCCCTGATAAGCTAATTATTAACAGAGTCCGTGTGGTAGAGAATGCGGTTTGTGAGAGGGAAACTCAATCCTTTCCCCGAGGATTGGGTTGAGGCGTGAAATGAACATTGACCTGACAAGCTGCTGTGATGTATGGCCACTGCTGCTGCTACAATCAAACGCCGGCTTGGACCAACTAATTATGGGGAGAGTGAGAGGCTGCATGTCTGTTTATAGCGGAATCTCCTTTGTATTGTACACTGTCCAGGTTTCATTTCAACATCTTTTGACACCTCTTGCCTATATCCTCTTTTTATGGTTAGGAGATGTTTGTTTTGGGGGGGGTGTGTGTGCGTGGGTTTGTGGGTTTTTTGGAGTTAGACAAGCCACATTTTCTACTAATTCTTTCAGAATAAGATAATTAGATAAGCATTCTCTCCCCTCGAGGGTGTGTCTGGCACCTTCATTGTATAGCTTTCGTTGTATGCTGGGGGTACCCTTCTTTACTCTGGCCTTTTCACACCTGACGCATATGTATTCATGCATGTATGTCTTCTATTCTACATCCCATTAGTCTAAGTTATTATTATGATGCAAAGGTTTGGGGAAAGGTTTCAGATTCCATTGTTATTCCCCATTCTTCTGACTGTAAGCAGTTTCAACTGATTTTGATACTGGATTTTTATGTGGTATTTTTGTAATTCCCCCACCCCACCCATTATGGTGAGAGGCTGGTAAGAAATCTATTTGTTGATCATGCAGCCTGTGTGACTTTCATTTATTTTGAACTGCAGTGTAGTTGTAAATCTTGACGTGCAGGAGATAATGTCATGCCCTATAACCACATTTCCAAGAAGAGACCACAGGAAGAAGTGGCTGATCCATTATTATCTTTCCCCCCAAAGTGCAGCAGAATGAGGTCATATAATATCCAGTTTATTAGGATTAGCAAACTGCAGTCGTGTGCCAAACTTCCTGGTGGGGTTCACCTCCAACTGCATAGGCCAGGGGTAGGCAACCCAAGGGCCTTGGGCCAGATGCGGCCCAATTGCCTTCTCGGTCCGGCCCGCGGACAGTCCGGGAATCAGCATGTTTTTACATGAGTAGAATGTGTGCTTTAATCTAAAATGCATCTCTGGGTTATTTGTGGGGCATAGGAATTTGTTCATATTTCCCCCCAAAATATAGTCCGGCCTACCACATGGTCTGAGGGATTGTGGACTGGCTCACGGCTGAAAAAGGTTGCTGACCCCTGGCATAGGCTCATCTTGGAAACCACACTGAGTTTTACAAAACCTGAAATATCCAGCTTTTAATTAGAAGCACAAACTATCTTGCCAGTAAGTGTCGTTTGTTCTGCTGGCATGAAATAGGAAGCCCATCAAAGGAAAGAGGTATCTAGATGCTGCTTGATTATTTTTCTAATTCTCTGACTTTATGCAAATTTGTCATAAAGAAACTTGAAAGCCTCATTATCACCTTATACACGTCCAAGAGCAAGGAGAGTCCAGCTGTTACCTGGTTCTCCAGTACATCATATTCATTGCTCCTGGAACTGCATTTGTCTTTGTTCTCGCTCCACTATATCACCGCTTTAGAGACTTATACCCTTGCCCTTCTTATGCTCATGTGCTACTCAAAGTGGCTTAGATTAGAATAATTAAAATACAGCGTTGCTGTACTAAAACAACAATCAAAACTCCTCCTGGTGGTGGAGCATTAAAACTGTTAGTAAAGCTAAGTAGGGTCCGATATGATTTTAGAATTGGATGGTGGATTTAGTTTTGAGATTTCTGCATTAGATGACACTCGGGATCCATTCCAACTCTATAAATTCTTTGATTCTATGAAAGCAAACAATGACGGGAAGGTGGGTGGGATTCTTTCCTGACCTTGCAGCTATACATATTCTGAAAGTCTTTACAGTGGTACCTCGGGTTAAGTACTTAATTCGTTCCGGAGTCCGTTCTTAACCTGAAACTGTTCTTAACCTGAAGCACCACTTTAGCTAATGGGGCCTCCCGCTGCTGCCACCAAAGCACAATTTCTGTTCTCATCCTGAAGCAAAGTTCTTAACCCAAGGTACTATTTCTGGGTTAGCGGAGTCTGTAACCTGAAGCATCCGTAACCTGAAGCGTATGTAACCCGAGGTACCACTGTATTACAGTTGGGAAGAATGAGGGCATGTATCAAGTGTGGGAAACTGTTTTCAGCCCGAGGGGCACATCCTTTCTGTGCAACTTTCTGAGGGCCACATGCCAGTGATCAAAGGTGAACATGTACATTTTGCCTTTGGTGTAGTAGAGCCAGTATGGTGTAGTGGTTAAGAGCGGTAGTCTCGTAATCTGGGGAACCAGGTTCGCGTCTCCGCTCCTCCACATGCAGCTGCTGGGTGACCTTGGGCCAGTCACACTTCTGTGAAGTCTCTCAGCCTCACTCACCTCACAGGGTGTTTGTTGTGGGGGAGGAAGGGAAAGGAGAATGTGAGCCGCTTTGAGACTCCTGAAGGGGAGTGAAAGGCGGGATATCAAATCCAAACTCCTCCTCCTCCTCCTCTTCTTCTTCTCCTTCTTCTTCTTCAGAGTTGTATCCTGAGGAGAGTTCGAAGGGCCACACTAAGGGGCCTAGGGGGTCTGGATTTGGCCCTCAGGCCCAAAGTATTTACCCTGCCCCCAGATTTAAAGCTTGATTACAGTTGATGGAGATGGCATATGCAAACACATCAGGAAGAACCTTCTGGCAGTAAGAGCTGTTTGACAGTAGAACAGTCTCCCTCTGGGGGTTGTGGGGTTGTGGACTCTCCTTCCTTGGAGGTTTTTAAGCACAGGTTGGAGTACCATCTGCCAGGGATGCTTTGCTGAGATTCCTGAATTGCTGGGGGTTGGACTGGATAACCCTGGGGGTCCCTTCCAACCCTACAATTCTGTGATTCTATACCTGCTTGAAACTTGGTTTCCGTTGGGAAGGAAGATGAGAGGTGTAAGCTGGTAAGGAGAAGCGTTCATAAGGTCACCTTCCTTCAGCCCCCGGCCTCAAGTGCTTTGCCCGCTTCGTGTCAGTCTGCCAGAAAAGCCCTTCCTCCGTCTGTTGTCCGATGCTGTGAGCAGAACCAGGCACAGCGCTTGCGGTAATTAACTTTATTGCTCAGTAACCAAGGAGTCGGCACACGGCGCATCCATCAGATAAGCACGTCAGTTGCAGAAGCTAAAGTTCCTGTCCCTTCCTTCCTCTTGTTTATACCTCCCTCCTCGCTGTGACTCCGCTTTCCTTAATTGTTCCAGCCTTTTCTCGACTCTTGGTTCCTGTGCTGAGAGTGAGGGAGGGGAAGGAGCCAAATCAGGACTGTACAGTGGTACCTCGGGTTACATACGCTTCAGGTTACAAACGCTTCAGGTTACAGACTCTGCTAACCAAGAAATAGTACCTCGGGTTAAGAACTTTGCTTCAGGATGAGAACAGAAATTGTGCTGCTGTGGCGCGGTGACAGCAGGAGGCCCCATTAGCTAAAGTGGTGCTTCAGGTTAAGAACAGTTTCAGGTTAAGAACGGACCTCCAGAACGAATTAAGTTCTTAACCCGAGGTACCACTGTATTGCAGAGCAGGAGACAGAGCCCCTGCTCTTTCTGTGGCTACCTTAAGCCTCTCCCCTTCACCCTCACTCTCTGCTGATGATTCCTCCCTGTCCCATCAAAGGCCCCACAGTTGCCCCCTGGACCACGGGCTGCTCCCACTCTTCCTCATCCAGCCAGTCCCTGACACTTCACTCCAAGGATTCTGGTTTCCTCAGCAAACAGGGCCTCACCCACTCCCCAAGTAAATGGCGTCTTTGCACAGCGCAATTAAATTTGCTCAGCTGCAAGAAAGGCAGTTGTGGAAAATGAATGGTTTTCTATTTGCTTCTGTTTGTGCGCAGGTGCCCTTGAGACCAAGACCCAGGCAGGAAGGGGGTGGGGGAGAGTCCAGCTCCATCGACCCTCCAGCCTGCCTCTTCCATGGGAAGGGACAGATTGCACCCTGAGTTGTTGTTGCTTTTTTAAAAAAGAGATTGGTTTGTGCGGCTGGACTAAAAACAAAAATGAATGAAATTTTAATTTGTGTGTGTATAAAGCTTCTCGTTCTTCTTTTTAGAATAGCATTGATGCGCAGTTATGGTTCCTCCTCCCTATCCCCTTGGTCAAATAAATAATTTCCCTCTCTGACCCCTATGTCTCTACATGCACATATAGGTCACCTTCTATGCCAGCCGCAAACTCCTTTGCCGTGCATGGATCCTTGCACAGATGGAACAGATCCATCCACTTGCATGGAATTTGTCACTGTGTTCCATTTCCATGAGGGTAGCCCCTGCTGTCAGGGAGAATGAGGGTCTTACAAGCAGGAGTGAAGCACCACCTGAGCGCATGACTGCAAAGAACGAAATGATACTTCTTGATTCAGAAATGTTATCCAACTTTAATTGACAGAGCCAAGGGGAACAGCAGCAACAAAAGCTAAGCAGGGTCCAGTATAGTTTCAAATTGGATAGGGGATCATTCATTGAAGGGGATTAGAATACCCTCGGGATCCCTCCATCTCTAAATAATAATAATAATAATAATAATAATAATAATAATAATAATAATAATAATTTATTATTTGTACCCCACCCATCTGCCTGGGTTTCCCCAGCCACTCTGGGCGGCTTCCAACAAAGATTAAAAATACATCAAAATGTCACACATTAAAAACTTCCCTGAACAGGGCTGCCTTCAGATGTCTTCTAAATGTCAGGTAGTTGTTTATCTCTTTGACATCTGATGGGTGACATCTGATCAGTGCCACTACTGAGAAGGCCATACAGTTCTATGGTTCTATTAATCAACCTAGTAATACTCAGGGCCAGAATGAACTAAATAGTAGTGTCAGCAGAAGCTAGGGCAAAAAATCCTGCTAGCACAATGGGGCTTTTTCCACCTCTCCCCCCACCACTACAGACACTCCAAATCAGCTCTAAGGGTGAGGAGCCTAGGAGAACCTCTAAACCAGTGTTCCCCAACCTTGGGCCTCCAGCTGTTTTGGGACTACAACTCCCATCATCCATCGCTAGCAAGACCAGTGGTCAAGGATGATGGGAATTGTAGTCCAAAAACAGCTGGAGGCCCAAGGTTGGGGAACACTGCTCTAAACAGCCCTGGGGTGGGGAATAGAGAGGGGATCCTTCCAACTGGCAAGTGGAAAGGCTTGCACTAATAGAATGAGTGCAATATTGAATTTCACCCGTAGGACTGTCTCCAGTTAAGGTCCACTCAGAGTAGGCCTGCTGAAGTTAAAAGACCTAAGTCTGCAGTGCCTGTTATTTCCAGTGAGTCTACTCTGAGTAGGTCTAGCAGTGGATACAACCCACATATTTTGAAATTACTCTGCTTTTCCTGAAGGCCTACTGTTGTGCAGGCTATGCAAAGCTTTTCTCCTCTTCTGATCTGGCTTGATGATGGCAAAATAAAATAAAATATGAATGTCTTTGTTTCTTCCCTGTCCACTGAAAATCCGCATGGTGGAATTCAGATAGACAACGAGCTGGCCCAGAATGGCAGGACGCGATGGTGTGGGCATCATAATCTTGAGCAGACACGCTTGGTGCTTTGACATTTCACAAAATGCCTTTTCAGAGTTCTTGAGGATTTAGGCTCCTCCGATAGATTTCAGGCAGACGGATTCCATTCAGTGGCATAAAGCGGGGGATGTTGTGTGTACAATGCCCCAGTGTTTTCTGGGAATAAAGCTGCCCTTTTTCCTGCCCTTCCCCTCCCCAGCCCACCCCCAACACCACAAAGGGGGCTTTGCTGAGATTGCATAATGTTGGGGGTGGCAGGAGCAAGGACTTGGGGAGGGGGAGAACTTCCTCAGAACACAGAAGGTGTTATTAAATTCAGATGGTTTCAAATAGCCAAGACAGGGCCAGGGAGGAGCAATGGGAAACTGAAACCCTCCCCCCTCCCTTGCTAATAGGCATTTCTGCCCTCTTGATTTTCCCATCTCACATCCAGATTAATTGACCTGAAAATCAACAACATACAGGTTGCGATGTTTCCATTAAAGCTCAGTTTAAAGGTTGGTGAATATAGATGGTTCCCTGTGGAACCCTCTTGTACAGTCCCCTTTCTGTGGACTTGCTGAACTGTTCTGTAAGACTGGGGAGGCAGATTACGTTTCAGTCATTAAATCTCATTGAATGGGTTTTTTGAGATCCTTCTAAGAGAAGAGATGGAGGGGGGAAAAGACATCCTTCCTTCCTCCCTCGCTTCCTCCCTTGGTATACTCAAGCAATAGGTGTGCATTTCTTAACATCACACCCGGTCCGTTTCCCCATCTTGCAGGTTCCATGACTGATTTACTGAGTGTCCCCTATTCTTGCCACTGAAGTGTCTGTGAAGCAGAAAGAAAACAGTTGGCTTCCCCCGTCACCTGGCTCCTTGAACCTGAGAGAAGCCTCCTTTGGTCATTACTCACAGGCATACACACCAGCTCTCTCTTTACTACGGCCAGCCCCTATTTTGTGAAATTTGTCTTCTGTAAGGCCACATTCAGCATTCCAGTATACCTGAAGGAGCGTCTCCACCTCCATTGTTTTGCCCGGACACCGAGGTCCAGCACTGAGGACCTTCTGGCGGTTCCCTCGCTGCGAGAAGCAAAGCTACAGGGAACCAGGCAGAGGGCCTTCTCGGTAGTGGCACCCGCCCTGTGGAACACCCTCCCACCAGATGTCAAAGAGAAAAATAACTACCAAACTTTTAGAAGACATCTGAAGGCAGCCCTGTTTAGGGAAGCTGTTAACGTTTAATAGGTTATTGTAGTTTAGTGTTTTGTTGGAAGCCGCCCAGAGTGGCTGGGGAAACCCAGCCAGATGGGCGGGGTATAAATAATAAATTATTATTATTATTATCATCATTATCATCATCATCATCATCATCATCATCATGGGAGACACAGTGATGGGTGAGTGAGACACACTCTCCCATCTGGATTGCATGGAGGCTCGAAACGCACTCAACCTGCCTCATTCCAGATCAGACCAATTGTCCTTGCAGCCCTGTATTGACAACTCTTCCCGGGCATAGCTCTTCAGGTTCTCAGTGATAGGGATGTTGGAGAATTCTGACAAAAACTTCAAAGGAAGCAGAACTTGCTGCAGTTCGTGCACTTGTCAGTGGTCAGAAAGGGAAATCAGTCAAATAAATAAGATTGACACACAACTTTGTGGGTTTTTTAAGTCCACAAAATATACACTATTAATGTTTTTGAAAAACATTGGTTTGATGTTTCCCTTAAATTGGAATGAATGTAAGTTACGTAAGTCAGAGCTTTCCAAACTGTGTGTTGCGTCACGTTCGTGTGTCAGGGGCAGTGTGTTGGTGTGTTGCGCAAATGCTCCCTGCATTCTTAAAAGGGGTTAGTTTAACCTCAGGTTTGCTACTAAAATGGAATTACTGTGTCATGAAATAATGCATGTCTAAAAAGTGTGTCACCAACTTGAAAAGTTTGGAAAGCTCTGATGTAAGTTGTGTGAATTGTTATGTAAGAGCTTTACAAAAAAAAAATGTGCGGTTTAGAAATGATTTCAAATTTTAAAAATCAATCAACTGATTGAGCAAGGTGAATAATGTAGTATTTGGTGGAAACTGAAGTGCAGCAGAATGGAAACAGCGCTGATTGTAATGGTCATACGCTGGAAGGGAAATAGCTGCCTTCTTGCATTCCTAGCAAGTGATTTGTTATGCACAGGGATGTTATGCACAGGCAGTGAGACTGTGCTTTGTAGGTAAGGTAGTATTGGAATCTTCATGCAATCTGAAATAAAGTAGCCATATTTTTATTTATTTTACCGGTAAAGAAATTTCAGTCTAGCTCCTCTGCACCACTCAGCACAGCTTTGAGCAATTTTAAAACCACAATATTGTATAAGGTAATATAGACATTAAAATGGCAATGGTAAAAAATGCAACAATAGATGCACATTAAAATGACAGATATATGTGGGTAAAAATGCAACAATAAAATATGCAGTCATAAAAATACAGAAAAAGTACAGGAAAAAGTACAGAAAAAAGCAGTAAGAAACAATAAGAAAAAAGCAAGAGTTCATGAAAATGCAAGAAGAAAAAGAAAAGGAATTAAAAATAAATAAGAAAAAAGTTTGGTTTGGAAAGTGAATTCAGTTTGTTGTCTTAAGGGGGGGGGGGGAATGCCCCGACTTCTCCTTCTCCTCCTCTTCGACACCATAATCAGCTTCTTAACAGCAGGGTCTGTGTGTGTGTGGTTTGGGCACATTTAAATTGTTTACCTTTTCTTGGAAAAGCCTTCTAGAACCTTTCCAATATGAGAGCTATGAAAGAGGATGTTTTCATGAAGCTTTACTGACCAGAGGCAAAACCTCTTGCCTTGCTTGAAAGCTTTAATTATTGCACACACCCGGCCCATCTGTATCGAGTTGAACATCCTGCCAGAGGGGCATTAAATCCAGCACTCGATCCCCCTTTAAAAAGTTTAATAACTTCCTTTTCTGCCTTGCATCAGCCAAGAGGCATAAAATCGGGGGGTGGGGGTGGGGGTTGTGCAAAGACCCTGGGCTGGCCTGAGAGTGGGAAAAGAGATTTAAATATGCAGACTTCTGGAACTCAGTGGGAATGTAAACATAGATGACTATTTAAGTTGCAATCTTATGCTCACCTGGAAATCAGTCCCACTGACCTCAATAAGATTTATTTTTGAGTATAATTATTATTTATTAGAAATTTTATATGCCAGCCTTCTTCCAAAGATCACAGGGCGATTTACAGCATAAAAATATAAAATGTAAAATACAGTGGTACCTCGGGTTAAGTAATTCGTTCCGGAGGTCCATTCTTAACCTGAAACCGTTCTTAACCTGAGGTACCACTTTAGCTAATGGGGCCTCCTGCTGCTGCCACGCCACCGGAGCACAATTTCTGTTCTTATCCTGAAGCACTATTTTTGGGTTAGCGGAGTCTGTAACCTGAAGCGTATGTAACCTGAAGTGTATGTAACCTGAGGTACCACTGTACATATAATAATAGCAACAGCAACTACCAATAACCCCCCTCCCACAAACACATTTTAAAGGCCATAGATTCTTCAATCAGCCAAAGGCCTGATGGAAGGGGAACATTTTCACCTGGCGCTAAAGGTGTATAATAAAGACACCTGAGAAACCTTCCTGGGAGAGCTTTCCACAAGTGGGGAGCCACTGCAGAAAAGGCCCATTCTCATGTTGCTGCCCTCTGGTCCCCTCACAAAGGGGGCAAAATAAGAAGGGGCCTCAGCTGTTGCTCACAGGGTCTGGGCCGATTTATATGGGGGGAGGCAGTCCTTGAGGTATTGCAATCCTGACGCATTCTAGGCTTTATAGGCCCAAACCAGCACTTTGAATCGGGCTCATAAACTAATTGGCAACCAATGTGGTCGGTCCAGGATTGATGTAATATGCTCAAACCATATTGTCCCGGTGAACAACCTGGTCACCGAATGGTTGTGTGTAAGAGCTTCAGTGATATTGGGCTGCATTTATGTAGCTTATTTCTTAACTACACTCAAAAAGTGTTGTACCCAAAACCTGAACTTTATGCAAAGGGGAGCCATAAGGGCACCTCCAGGCATCCTTTATTATAATATCAGGGCAATTATATGGGATCCCACTTTCAGTACCTCTTACACTTTCAAATGTTTCAGTGTAGACATACTGCTTCATTTCCAATAAGTACATGCCGCTTAAATTCTTGCTTAAATTCTGTAACTTTACACCACAAATGTTCCAGGGTGGCTCCCCCTCCCCCCTTTTGTTGCAGTATAGCAGAAGACAGGGCCTTCTGGGTGACTGCACCCCAACTTTGAGGCTCTTTCTCTTCAGAAGTGCCGACAAATTCCCTTGTTTTCCCAGGCTTTTGGAATACTTTTTTTAGCCTAGCCTGTTCTGTTTATAGTTTAGTTTTTATTTTACATCACGTCTGCTTTTAATCTCTCTATCTCTCTCTAGATTATTGTTGGGAGCTGCTCAGAGACCTTTGATGAAAAGCGTTTTAAAAATATTATGGGGAAAAAAATAATACAATTGAAAACAACCCATGGTTTGTTTGGAGAGGGAGACAAACAATGAGCCCTCATTTGGCTGTAGTACTAAGGCAAACCATGGCTTAACTCCTGTTAGAACAGCATTAGCAAGAGAAAAAGCAGGGGAGTTGCTGTGATTATCTCACTGTACACTAGCTTGTCTGCTCATTCATTCACTCATTCTAAGCTATAGTTTGGCTTAGTGCTTTGTGCCAACCAGGCCAATATTTGCAAACACACACACACACACACACACACTGTTGGGGGAAACTTAGATCTGCTTAACAAGAGCAACAACAACAGCCTGCCTCCACTCTGTTCTAAATCTGGCGGCTGAAGCTTGAAAGAAATCCAGGGCTAGATCTTGTGTGTGGCTGGGGTTCTGTGACCTCAGTTCGGGTTCTGCACCTCATGTAAAAACCCCTCCTCTGTTGCAGTGCAAATGCACAGTTGTGCTTTTATGTGCAACTTATTGCAGTCAATGGCACATGGGATGGAGTAGTTGACTGGCTCTCCCTAGTGGCCTGCCGTTTTGCATCCAACTTCACCCAGCTGTTGCTAGTTAGGCAGCCACTTGTTGGAGGAACTCTAGCACTGGCTTTCCTCCAGCAAGCAGGGGGCTGGATTAGATCTCTAACCCATGAGGCTAGCTTTCCCCAAAACTACATCCGTCTGCCCCACACCTGACATCTTATGTGATGTCAGGTGTGGGTAAGGTGAGGATGCTGCTAGCAAACGAACAGTTGGCAGCTGAAGTTGTCACCTGATGTCATAACAGCACTTGCCCAACAGTCAAAAATTATCTGTGGAGGGTGTGCCAGTTCTTCCTATGGCCCTTGGGCTGAAAAGAGCTCTGTGCCCATTGATTAGCTGACCTCAAGGAGACTGTCAGCTGTATGGTTCTTTGACCTGGTTGTTGTTGGAGTTAGGGTTTCTAGCAAAAAAAAAAAGGACAAGTAGATCCCACTATCTAGAAGCCTTTGTTATCTCTGTGCTGAATTGGCTCTCCTCCCATGCTACCTTCATTCACTGAAATAGCCTTGTACCGAAAAGGTTCCCATCATTCCTCCTTCCCTGACTCACATCGCCTCTGTTCTTGTTTGTTTTTAAACAGCTCTGGAAGATGCCGCTGCAAAGCTGGTTCAGATGGCCCCAAATGCACCCAGTGCCAGGAAGGCTACTCCCTGTTCAACGGGACCACCTGCGAACCTTGTCGGTGTAACAACCATTCTGCGAGTTGCGATCGGTTGACAGGTGAAAAGCAAGGGGAGGAGGGGACTCGGGCTTTTGGTGGCCCTGGGTAAGGTTGGTAGGGTTTTGTTGAGGCTGATAAAGAATAACAAGACAGCATCACAATCCTGTTGTGTATCCTCCAGTATTTCAGAGAGGAAGGGAGGAGCACTCTTGTCTACTTGTAATACCCACATTTTCAGCACAGAAGGGCTGTAGCTAAGGGGTAGAGCAGCTGCTTTCCCTGCAGATTATAGGTGCAGAAATATATGTGCCAGTATAAACCAATGCTCCCACCATGCCCATCACTGCTTGCCCTCCCTCTTACTCCCTTCCTCCCCACCCCTTGCCTCCTCCTCCACTTCCTGAGGCTGCAGGCATGGCCTTTCAGAGGTGTTTGGGCATGACCTTTTTACGATTGGCAAAGCACCTTCCAGGTCGTGTCAAAGCACCTCTGGGAGGTTGTGCCTGCAGCCTCGGGCAGCAGTGACAGGGAAGTAAGTGGCAATGGTGCAGGGGTGAGGGAGCAAGCAGGTGGGCAGGCAAGTGACGGTGATGAGATGGTGTAGAGGAAAAAGAGGTGGTGTACCTCCTTTAAAAGGGACGCGGGTGGTGCTGTGGGTTAAACCACAGAGCCTAGGGCTTGCCGATCAGAAGGTCGGCGGTTCGAATCCCTGTGATGGGGTGAGCTCCTGTTGCTTGGTCCCTGCTCCTGCCAACCTAGCAGTTCGAAAGCATGTCAAAGTGCAAGTAGATAAATAGGTACCGCTCTGGCGGGAAGGCAAACAGTATTTCTGTGCGCTGCTCTGGTTCGCCAGAAGCGGCTTAGTCATGCAGGCCACATGACCCGGAAGCTGTACGTCGGCTCCCTCGGCCAATAAAGCGAGATGAGCGTCGCAACCCCAGAGTCGGCCACGACTGGACCTAATGGTCAGGGGTCCCTTTACCTTTACCTCCTTGAAAAAAGCACTGGGAATGTCCTCCATCTGAAACCCTGCAGAGCTACTGCCACTCAGTTTAGACCTATGGTTTTTAACCTTTTTTTTGGGGGGGGGGGTAATGGACCCCCTTGAGAATCTGATGAAAGTTATGGATCCCCTTCCCAGAAAAATGTACATAAATATATGGGCACACAATTCTGCATACAATTTGCGCCCGGTTCATGGACCCCCTGAAACCCACCCATGGACTCCTGGTATAGATAGCTTGACCTAGATGCACCAATGGTCAATATGAAGTAGTTTCCTTTGTTCCTGTGCTCACTCCAAGGATCTCTGGTGATATTCTCCCAGCCTATGAGAACCAGTGTGGTGTTGTGGTTAGAGTGTTGGAGTGATGACCTGGGATGCCACGGTTCAATTTCACATTAAGCCATGAAACTCACCGGGTGGTGAACTTGGGCTGGACACCATCTCTCAGTCTCACCTGCATCACAGGGTTGTTGTGAGGATAAATTGGAAACAGACAGTAAATAAGCTAAACGTCTTGAAAGTTTAGGCATGCCAATAATGGTGTTTCAAAGACTGTTTCTCCCTCAAAAGCAAAACTAAACCTCAAACGCTATGTAGTGATCTGACCATTATGGGATTAAAGAACCTCTTATTAGGCACCTGAGCAGGACTACACCCTTAGACTCTCAATGCATTTCTGTTTCTGTCTAGGATAGTTGAGTACTAAACAGTCTGTTTTCTTAGTCTGCAATAAAGTGAGCCTGAGTTCTAGCTAAAGCCTGCTTATATCAATGCAAACAGGTAAAGGAAATATATTTTTTAAAATGCCTTTTCAAAAAATATAAAATCTTAAAAGCAGCAACACTCATGGCTGAACATCAAAACAATTTCACCCAACACTATGTTTTGGGATAGACTGCCTTACATAGCTGTCAACGTTTCCCTTTTTTAAAGGGAAATTCCCTTATTCCGAATAGGATTCTTCACAAGAAAAGGGGAAAGTTGACAGCTATGCTGCTGTATGGCACCATCTGATTTCTTTTGTATGTATGCTCAGTGCTAATATAAATCAAGAACTTTAGAGATGTGGGTTGTCTGCCCTCTTGTGGCAGCTGTTGAGACACCATAGAGGCCCTTTTCGTTATTAGAAATAAGTGACAGTCAAAGGCTCAAAGCGGACATGTCTGCCTTCCTGCATGCTAGTCTGAAACCCCACACCGATGCAAAGCTTCCCTGTGTTGACAAGGATTTTTGGGGAGGAAAGCAGAACTTGGGTGCCAGTGGGAGGAACATCCTTACACAACAGAAACCCCATAAGGAAACCCCATAAGGGTATTATGGTCTGAAATACAATAGTAGATGGGACATAGTAAAGCACAATTTTCAGTGGAGAACGGCCGTAGCTCAGTGGCAGAACATCTGCTTTGCCTGCAGAAGGTCCATGGTTCAATCCCTGGCATTTCCAAGCAAAGCCAGGAAATAAAACTGTCTTGAGACCCTGGAGAGCCATGTGCAGATAGTATCGATCTGGGATGGGGAACCCCAGGCCCAGGGGCCGTATGTGGTCTTCCAGGCCTCTCTGGACTCCCCCAGTCCACACCCCTCCCACCAGGTCACACTGCTCACTGGCCCTGCTTTGCCTCCTTGAGGGCTCTGGTCTGCCTCTGATGTTCTGCCTTGAATTCTGACTACGCCTCTTGCTTATCAGGGTGGAGAGGGCTGTGTGAGTGTGCATGTGGAAGCTACCCTACGGTACAAAGGCAATATTTACATGCGTCTTTCCACTTACTACTGGCCTGCTCTCCACCCCGAAGGCTGCCCAGAAGGGAATGCGCATTTCATTACCTGACCTGGAGATTGAACCTGGTACCTTTTGCTTGCAAGCCATGAGTTCCACCATTGAGCTGCGACTCTGGTTCAATACAAGGTATCTCCAGCATCTGCTCCAATAGTGATTTTAATTCTCTGGGTACTGCCAACAGTAAATAGAGCCAGAGCCAATGGAGACAGCGCTACATTTGTCTTCTTTCCTGGTGAGTTGTACAGGAGGCAACACTGAAACCAAGGAGGAGATAAAGCTCCTGGGCAGGGATACCCCCTGAGCTGTTAGTGGGACAGTTCCCTATCGGTCCTAATGGACCAGCCTCCATTGCTTTCAGCCGTCAAGATAGTTGACGGCCACTCTCAAGTCTCTCTGTTTATTTTCCTTTTCAGTGGGCTAAGCATACCCAGCTCTCAACTGTTCCTCATTAAACTTGGGGTTGCATCCAAGCCAGTTCTACTTGAAGTAGAGCCACTGAAATTAATGGAGCTACACAAGCGGTGTCCATGAATTGCAATGTATTTATGCTCAGTAGGACTAATATTGGCTACAACCCCTCGTTTCCAGACCCCTTGCCATCCTGGTCACCTTGCTCTAGACCAGGCTTCCTCGGCCCTCCAGATGTTTTTAAGACTACAATTCCCATCATCCCTGACCACTGATCCTGCTAGCTAGGGATCATGGGAGTTGTAGGCCAAAAACATCTGGAGGGCCGAGGTTGAGGAAGCCTGCTCTAGGCGCAATCCAGATTCTGTGGTCCACACAGCCCAAAGCTAGGGCTGGGTGGCGGGGTCATAGAACTGGCTACCTGCCTTTCTTCAAGATACCTTTTGTACTCTTCTATCTGCTGGACCTTGAATCTTCCCCCACTAAAAGCCCCAACACAACTCCACCAAAAGCCTCACATGGTCTTGGCAACAGTGCTGGTGAGCAACTGGCTAAATCCTCATTATTGGGTCCACTGTTTCTTATGTACCCAAAATGTCACCATCTGTGTACAAGAGGGGGAAGCAGCAGTAGGTTTAGGGGAAACCTATGGTTTGGAGCAGCACAAAATCCTGGATGGGGGGAACCTACATGGGAGAACATCCCTCCCCAAAATCCCAGCCCAATGAAAGCTGAGAATTCTGTCTTTTCAGGGGTGTGGAATGGAATACGGTATCCAGAACAGGAGTGTGCCTTGCTGCAACATTTTGTTGCAGGTCCTACTTGTATTTTTGTGGTCATTTTGAGTTCCCGCCCACTGCTTCGGACAGCTGTTGTCTTTGTCTTTATTTCTGCATTTATCTTGTTTTCTAGGCACTTGCTTGGACTGTCAAGGGAACACAGAAGGTGCTTCATGCGAGAAATGCAAGGGGCAGTACTACCGAAGTGGTTCACGACACCATGAGTGTCTTCTTTGTCCTTGCTCCCCTGTAGTGTCCTCTGGCAGCTGTCATATAAGTAAGATGGTTTTCTAAAATTGTGGGATTTCACTATGGTGCATCAACATAAGAACACCAGATGAGCCCTGCTGGATCAGGCCAGTGGACCAACTAGTCCAAAATCCTGTCTCCACAGTGGTGAACCAGATGTCTGAACCTTGAAAGAATGACAGCTTGTGTTTCCCAGCAACAGGTATATATGCTACCAGTGTGTAGCGTGGGTGGCAAGCGCCTGGGGCCACACAGAAGGGGGCTGGGAGGGAAGGAAACAGATGGCATACGCATACGCATTCAACTGCCTAGCAGCTCCTGACACACCTAGGAGATTGCAGCTGCAGAGGTAAGAAAGGAAGAGCCATTCCGTTTTCTGGAAAGGTCACTTCCTGGATTGCATGGGGAAGCACACAGTTCTTTTGAGGCAGTATCAGGTGTTGAAATTTTGCACTCCATAACAACTTTGCACCCGGGGAAACTGCCCTTGTGCCCCCCTGCTATGCCACTGCATTCTTCTACCAGCAGTGGAGGCAGAACATAGCCATTGTGGCTAATAGCCATTGGCAGCATGGAACTGTTAATTCACAGGTGGAGTGCTCTTGAGACTGGAGGCTCTGTGGAACTACCCAGGGAGAAAGTGTCAGCCCTGCATGCATTTTGTCAAGGCACTTTCGAAAGCCAGTTCTTCCAGCCCCCTTCAGAACTATCTGTTGTTCAGAGGCAATGGTGATACCCAGGAGAATTCTGCTAGGGTTCACTAACATGCCATAGCAAGCTAGGCTGTAGGTGAACGCATCTCACCTTGCTAGGCGTAGATGCGACCTGTGCAGTTAAAACAGTTATGGGATTGCAGAGCTGCAATGGTCACATGGGGCATGCTAGAGGTAGACGTATCATTCCCACATTTACAAACACCTTTCCACCAAGGATCTCAAGGTGGCATGCATGCATCTCTTTCCATCCTACTGCCATTTTGTCTTCACAACAGCCCTGTAAGGTATGTTAGGCTGAGGGACAGTAACTGGTCCAAGGTGAGCACACAGGGCCAAGTGGGGATTTGAAGTCCCTGGTCCTAGTCCAGTCCCTGGCCATTTGACTTCTTCTAACTTCTGCATAATGCGAAGAAGATCAGCTGTGGATTGAAAGCTGGCTTAAACAATCCTTCAAGAGCAGGGTGAGAAAACAGGAAATGGAAGCAGGTGACAGCTACAGTGTGGCTGCAACTTGGTGCTTACCAAAGGGATCAATTCCTCATGCTGGAGAAGAGAAGCAAGCTTTGGAGGTTTGTATGATGAGCTGCTGTGGCAGACATCTAAGTAAGAAAGGCTGAGGATGGCTTACTATGTCTGCAGTTCCACTTTTGGTTGCACTGTTTCCTGAACAGCTGCCTCGACGGGTACCTGTGGCTTCCTCCTCTGAGTACAGTAGCTGGCTCAGCTGCTCAGGGAGTAAAGATCTGGAGCCAAGCTTCAGAGTCCCCGAGTTCCAAAGCTTTCACACTACCAGTTGCTGGGAATCACAAGAGCTGCACTCAAGTTCTGGTTGTTGGCTTCCCATGTATGTTTGGTCACTGAAAACAGGATATTGGATTAGTTCCAAAGTGTTGACATTGCCACACTAAATGGCCGAGTTCTTGCAGATACGGTTATGTTAGGAGGCCCACTGAAATAAAAGTGGACCCCTCCTCAAAACCAAGGTAAAAATAATCCTCAACCACCACCACCACAAAAACTGAATTGGTGGGTTGAATGCATAAGAAGACAAAAGAGGACTAGGATTGTGTTCTTAGGGTGGCCATGTGGCAAGTTCCATTAGTGGAAGTAACTAGTGTTCTTTCCCTTGTAGAGCCCGGTCACCGCACGCCAACCTGTGACCAATGCCGCCCTGGCTACAGCGGTGCTCATTGCAACCAGTGTGACATTGGCTACTACAGCTCTGACAGCCTCTGTATCAAATGCCAGTGCAATGGGAATGTCGACCCAGCGCGGTCACCCAGAGTCTGCAGGCTGGACACAGGGGAATGCCTTGGCTGCCTTTACCACACGGCAGGATTTCACTGTGAAAAGTGCCAGGAAGGTTACGCCAAACGTTCGGAAGGCGCGAATTGCACCAGGAAAGGTAAAACTTGTTTTTTTTCACTTGACGTTAGCTTAAAGACCCTCTCCTATTCTCAGAGCTTTAGGCTGCAACTAGCGGTGGAGGAAGAAGTCAGTTCTGTGTGTGCAGCAATTAGAAACTCCTTAATTTGCACTTCTTGAACCAATACATGAACCAAAGCAACTAACTTTCAAAATTCGCACTTATCTGAATGTTGTATTGCAGTTCTCCAAACAGTATGTGTAAAGATGCACATTTTAGGGAGAAATGCACCTAAAATACGTATGTAGGAGTGAAAGTAATATACAGAAATGCATTATGTTAGGGAAGATGGCTTGAAAAAAATGTGTGTAGCATTCAAAAATATATAAAATATGAGTTTCTTAGGAGAGATTCACATTAAAATGCTGACAAATATTCATGATGGTAAAGTTATTTTTAAAAGGTAAAGTTCCCTTACCTTTTAAAAATATTAGATAGATAGATAGATAGATAGATAGATAGATAGATAGATAGATAGCCTGGGAGTGCTGGAATGGATATATACCCAATACAACTCCCACCATTCCTAGCTAACAAGTGGTCAGGGATGATGGGAGTTGTAGTCCCAAAACATCTGGAGTGCTGAGTTTGCCTATGCCTGGTCTATGATCTTTGAGGAAACTTGGAGAACAGGTGAGGTCCCTACAGACTGGAGGCAGGCAAATGTCCCCATCTTCAGAAAGGGGGAAAAGGAAGACTCAGGTAACTACCAACCAGTGAGCTTGACTTCAGTACCAGGGAAGGTCCTGGAACAGATAATTCAACAGTCGGTCTGTGAGCACTTAGAAAAGGATGCTGTGATTATGAAGACCCATCATGGGTTTCACAAAAATAAGTCATGCCAGATGAACCTCCCATCTTTTTCTCTTTTTTTGCTGGAATTACAAACTTGATGGATCAGAGGAATGCTGTGGACACAGTGTATCTTGATTTCAGTAAGGCTTTTGACAAAGTCCCCCATGATATTCCCATGAGGAAGCTGGTAAAATGTGGGTTGGACGAGGTAACTGTTAGGTGTATTTGTAGCTGGTTGACTGAACCCACTCATTAATGGTTCCTCGTCATCCTGGGAAAAAGTAACAGAAGAGATTCCGCAGGGTTCTGTCCTGGGCCCATTGTTGTTCAACGTCTTTATAAATGACTTGGATGAAGGAATTGAGGGGATGCTCATCAAATTTGCAGATGACACCAAACTGGGAGGCGTAGCTAATGCCACAGAAGACAGAATCAGAATTCAAAATCACCGTAACAGATTGGAGAACTGGGCGCAAGCTAACAAAATGAATTTCAATAGGGACAAATGTAAGGTTCTGCACTTAGGCAGGAAGAACCAGATGTACAAATATAGGATGTGGGGCACCTGGCTTACTAGCAGTACATGTGAAAGGATCTAGGGGTCTTTGTGGAACACAAGCTTAACGTAAGTCAACAGTGTGATGCCCCAGCAAAAAAGAGCTAATGCTATTCTAGGCTGCATCAACAGAAGTCTAGTGTCCAGATCAAGGGAAGTAATAGTCCCACTCTATTCTGCCTTGGTCAGACCACACCTTGAATACTGTGTCCCGTTCTGGGTGCCACAATTTAAGAAAGATATTGACAAACTGGAACGTGTGCAGAGGAGGGCAACCAAGATGATCAAGGGTCTGGAAACCAAGGCTTATGAGGAACAGTTGATGGAAATGGGTATGTTTAGCCTGGTAAAGAGAAGATATGATACCATCTTTAAATACTTGAAGGCCTATCACATGGTAGATAGAGCAAGCTTGTTTTCTCCTGCTCAGAATGGCAGGTCTGAAACCAATTGTTTCAACTTTCAAGAAAGGAGACTAAACACCAGGAAGAACTTTTTGAAGGGAGGAGCAGTTTCCTTCAGAAAGTCGTGGGCTCTCCTTCCTTGGAGGTTTCTAAGCAGAGGTTGGATGGCCATCTGTCATGGATGCTTTAGCTGAGGTTCCTGCTTTGCAGGGGGTTGGACTAGATGACCTTTGGGGTACCTTTCAACTCTATGATTCTATGTTCTTACATTTAGCCACTGCCCGGGTTGGGGCGTAGGGTGGCAGCACTGTGACTGGGCCCACAATAAACTAACTAACTAACTTTGTGGTGAGTTCACCTACCTTTCCCTCAGAAAAAATACAGTGATGATATTCTTACAAACAAACAATCAAACACATCAGAAATGTGAACTGAATTTAAGAGCTAAAATTTAAACTGGTGTGGGTGCCCTTGGAAATCCATGCCTTATGTATATTAGAATGCTATTTTGAAGTTTGTAGGTTTCATAGAATCATAGAGTTGGAAGAGACCACAAGGGCCATCGAGTCCAACCCCCTGCCAAGCAGGAAACACCATCAGAGCACTCCTGACATATGGTTGTCAAGCCTCTGCTTAAAGACCTCCAAAGAAGGAGACTCCACCACACTCCTTGGCAGCAAATTCCACTGTCGAACAGCTCTTACTGTCAGGAAGTTCTTCCTAATGTTTAGGTGGAATCTTCTTTCTTGTAGCTTGGATCCATTGCTCCGTGTCCGCTTCTCTGGAGCAGCAGAAAACAACCTTTCTCCCTCCTCTATGTGACATCCTTTTATATATTTGAACATGGCTATCATATCACCCCTTAACCTCCTCTTCTCCAGGCTAAACATGCCCAGCTCCCTTAACCGTTCCTCATAAGGCATCGTTTCCAGGCCTTTGACCATTTTGGTTGTCCTCCTCTGGACACGTTCCAGTTTGTCAGTGTCCTTCTTGAATTGTGGTGCCCAAAACTGGACACAGTACTCCAGGTGAGGTCTGACCAGAGCAGAATACAGTGGCACTATTACTACCCTTGATCTAGATGCTATACTCCTATTGATGCAGCCCAGAATTGCATTGGCTTCCATTGTCACTTGATCTCTTGAGGTTTATTTCATTTCAGAATCTATTTCATTAGCAAAACATGAAAGTGATGTACCAAAAAATTATGACAAATCCCAGAAACTTGAGAACACACACTTTTAAAAAGAGTTATTATTAAATGTCAACTTGTATGCTGCTTTTCAAAACCAGTATTCTTCCCAAAGTAGCTCTAAATATTGAAAGGTTATAAATTGGGTGGCAGGTGTGGGAGGGAGATATTTTACTAGAATTTGTGATAGTGAAATAAGGTTTGATAAGGTTTGATAAGTTTTATTAAATTAAAAGATGGGAAACCATCCTGTATTCGTTTTATCCTTTCTGAATTGGTAAGTATTTATTAATTACTAGAAAATGGGCCGGGAAATGCTGTTGACCTGCTGTGATGTGGGTTAATGGATGTGTTTGATGCTTAATAATAAGAATAAGAATACACTCACTTTTGCCATATTTGCCTTTTAAAAAAAATTCTCTAGAATATGTTCCTGGTCCCGAAGGCAGAGGGTTGACTCCTCCAACTATAAACATCAGTGTATCGACATCATACTCAGCCACCAACAGCACGTTACCCCAGCCTCCGATGGTACAGACAGTTTCCCCCATCAGTTCCTCTGACAATAGTACTTCTACTTTAGCTGATGTATCATGGACCCAGTTCAATATCATCATCCTTACTGTCATTATTATCCTCGTGGTTCTGCTGATGGGATTTGTGGGTGCTGTCTACACATACCGCGAATATCAGAACAGGAAGCTGAATGCCCCCTTTTGGACCATTGAGCTCAAGGAGGACAACATCAGTTTCAGCAGCTACCATGACAGCATCCCCAATGCTGATGTCTCAGGCCTGTTGGAGGACGATGGCAACGAGGTGGCACCCAATGGCCAGCTGGCGTTGGCTACTCCCATGCATAACTACAAGGCTTGAGAGTTTACTTCGAAATCTTGCAAGTGGAGCAAACCAGTGCAGTGCCTGTTGGGAAGGACACCAGTCAATGACACCAGCGTTCTGGGCAAGAGGACTAAATAACTTTCCCAGCGTTGGCCATGTCCAGGCTTTGGGGTCCACACACACACACACACACACACACACACACACACAGTGTTGGACACTGGAGATAATAAAGGAGTTTCAGGTAAATTTACAGATTGTATTCAATTCATTGTTTCCCATCAAAATCCATCCTTGCCACTATGGATATAAACTTGTATTTTAAAAAAATGGAGTTGCTTTGAAATATATTTTTGTATGAAATGATGAAGGCATATACCAAGACGTCATCTCATCGCCAATCAAAAGCTATGTTGAAACACTGGACGCCTGATTTTAAAACTCTTGTTTTGAAATGTAGCCATTGTCATATAAATTATGGGAAATGGCTTTTATGGTTTGGAGAGCCGGGGGGCTGGGGGTGGATTCCCAGACCTTTTTTTTGTGCTCTTAAAAGAGTTTTGCTTTTTCTTCTTCTTCTTTTTAAAAAAAGAAAAGTCACTGGTGAAAAGATGCGCTGATAGAAACCAAGAACTCTGAAAGTTGGCATTTATGCTTTGACCTTAGAAGTACGAAAAAGAAATGAGTGAGGGTGTTGTACTTTTTCTGCAACCTTCCTTCAAATGTGATGATGATGCTATTTAAAATGCAAGAATCTGTTTATTTTCTTAGCTTTGTTGAACTCTGATTCTCCCAAGGGATGCTTAGTGAGGACGTTGCACAAGCATTGTTCCCCGAGTCTCCAATCTGGTGTGGAAACAGCCTGTATACAGAATGTAACAAAGCTTCCTCTGCAATGTATTTGTAAACTATTTGTACAAAAATGACATATTTTATCACTTAGATTTTATCTGTACAGCCCCTCACAGCATTGTAAAAAACAAAAACAAACAAACACAGAACTCAAAGCAACAACAAGTAAGCAAGTATTGTATTAAAGTGCTGTAAATTTCAATGGCAATATTGTTGGAGCTGGGCCTCCGGCAAAGGTTTGTTGCTAACTTTTTCCTCTTCTGATAATATGACTAACTTTCTGATCTTAAATTGATCGTTCCTCCCTCTTTTTTTTTTTTTTTGTTTTAACGTCTACAGCAGGGGTGAGGAGGAACCTCTGGCCTCGGCACCAAATGTGACCCTCCAGGCCTCTTTGTCTGACCTTCAAGGCTCTCCTCAGGCAGGGCCGCCCTGCCCATGAGTCAGACTGAGGCAGCTGCCTTGGGTGGTAGAATCCTGTGGGGCAGGTGGGCAACCCCAGTAAGCAAGGCTTTGGTGGGGGAAGGGGCCGGTTCCTTCCCATTTTGTCTCAGGCAGTATAACAGAACAGGCTGCCTCTGTCCCCAGGCCATGGCCTTACCTCATACACTGCTTGAGTGTTTTTGGTTGGCTGGAATGTGTATTTTGAAGAATGATAAAGCCTTTTGGCTTGTCTGGACAAAGAGGAATAGGTATGTGTAGAGAGCAGCCCAGCGTACAAAAGGGGGAAATAGTATTTGTTTCCCCATCCACTCCCTTGGCTGATGCGAAAGGACCCCCTCCAGAAAATCTGAAGGCTCACCAGGCCCCAGGTCCTCCTGTTACTTCCCCGCTTGCTCTGGCTTGCCTGGTCTCCTGTTCCCAACCCTCTTCTTCCTCCTTTGCTAGCTGTTGTCTCACAGGCAGTGGCGTAGCGTGGGTTGTCAGCACCCGGGGCAAGGCAAGTAATTTGCGCCCCCTAACCCGTGGATTTGCGCCCCCTAACCCTAACCCCCAGATGTTGCGCCCGGTGTGGCCGGCCCCCCCTGCACCCCCACGCTACGCCACTGCTCACAGGTGGCACAGAACCCCCCCATTAATGCCCCCCCATTTGATCATGCTCCCTCTCTTGTCTCTTCTGCCCGCATATCTCCCCACTCCTCAGTCTTCTGCCAGTCCCTGGAACCCTCTTTCATTCAGAGTTCTCTACCTCTTCATCCACAGCACAAGAACCAATCAAACTGTTTAAAATTACACCTCTTTGCTTTGGTATAGCTTTCCAGTCAGCACCATTTTTACAAGTATGTTTATATTGTTCATCTTTTTGCTGACATTACCAAAAACTGTTTTAGTGCAAATGTGTGTGCGTGGGGGAAGGATTGAACTTTTGAAATAGGTTCCCCAAAAGGCATGCTAAGGTATTTTGTCCTTCTTTTGCCCACACAACTGTGACACACCCACTTGTGTTGATGGAGGATAGCGGGACATACATTCAAAAATGGGTTGCACCTGTTGAAGTGTGGAAAGTCAGTTTCGGTTCTGTGTGGGCTTTACAGATTCTGCATTGCAGACACTCTCTGGAATCTCATTGGGCTGTCAATGACAACCTGTCTGGGGCTCCTGGTTTTGTACAAGAGCAGGATCACGCTCTCAGAGTGCTTCCCACTCTCCATTGGTGGGGAAATGACATGTTATGTACTGAGTTGAATAGGATCCAAAAGGCAGCAGTCTGATTGGTCCTAGAACAATAGGGTTCAGAATGCAGCAGTCTGATTGGTCCACAGGAGCCACCCAATCCAGCTCCAGGTGGAAGTGAATCCGCAACCTGATTGGCCTACAGGTGATTCCCAGAATTAGCTAATCCTGTGGGGCCCATTGTGTAAATAATGTATATAAAGCAGACATTCTGGGGGAACTTCCATTTTTCTCCTCACCACTATGAGCTGAATAAAGAGCATGAAATCCACTCTCAACTCTGAGTATATTTCACTGGCAATGTGGATGGGATCCCGCTGAGCTGACTGCCACACACAGCTCCACAACACCGCCACGTCAGACTGCAGCATTCTGAATCCTATTGTTCTAGGACCAATCAGACTGCTGCCTTTTGGATCCTATTCAACTCAGTACATAACATGACATATAGCTCTCTCCTCTATCCAATGATCCTTCTAATTTGATGTCAACTTTTTGCCACATTGAAATTCTCAGCACCAAGTGGGAACATGGATGATCAAGGCTGGCTGTTCTAGTAGGCACAGTGAGGCAGCACGTGCAAGGTGGGAAGCAGCAGTGAAGTGCTAAAGGGCAGAAGCCAGGCTTCTCCTCTCAGGTGCAATGGCAGATACTGCCCTGTCATTGGTGTTGAAATCAGTGTTGAGACCTGTGGGTATAGGGCGATATACAAATTTAATTCATAATAATAATATTAATAAATAAATATAAAATCAGATTCAGCTCCAGTACAGTTGGCTTCTCTAGGTGGAACAGGGAGGGAGGTGCTTTCTTACCATTTGCCTCAGGCAGCACAATGTCTTGGGTCAGCTGGGTCGGCTCTGCTATTAGGTGGAGGGAGCCAGCCACCTCAGGTACAGTGCTGGATTTAAGGTGGTACGGGCAGTTCCCCTGCCCAGGGTGCCAAGCCGAGAGGGTGTGAAATTGAGAAGATCTATGATTAAGAAGATCCAATTGGGGGTGCCAAATTTTGGTGTCACACGGTGCCATATTACAAAAGATTACCAAAGCGTGCCCCTGTCAGGTGGCGGATACTGAGGACTGGGGAGAATTGTATGCGCCACGTGGACAGTCCCTCCTAAGGCAGCCTGTGCAGCTGAGGACAGAGTGCTTGAATCCACTTTAATTCCACAAATCTAAATTTTCCAGCAGGCACTTCAATCCTTCCTGCAATAACAATATTGAGGCGGCCATTGAATGTGCATGCTTGCTTCCTGCGAGTGGGGTTGGTGGGTGGGCGCATGCAGGAAGCTGAATCAGTCCTCAAAAGAACAAGTGTGGGAGTTTGCAGGAGAGAACACTATGTATTTAAGTGTTCCACTGGAAAAAGTGTGTGTCAATTTTTATCACCTTCTCTACTTGAAACCAACTGTTATCTCTCAAATGTTCCACCCTATATCAACCTTCCATATTTGTTTTGTTTTTAAAGCTGCCTTTCCTTTCCTTTCCTTTCCTTTCCTTTCCTTTCCTTTCCTTTCCTTTCCTTTCCTTTCCTTTCCTTTCCTTGATGGCTTTGCAAAGTCTTATCTGCTCCTTTCAACCCTTCCCAGTCTCCCAGAGCTAGCGTGGATCCCAACAAGGAACTGACCATATTGCAAGTGTAAATGGGTTTAGCTGTCCTGATTTCACTGCAAAGGATTCTGGAGGGAAAATAATAAGGTACCACCCTTCCAATTTACACTAGTGGCACTCTTACATTAAATAGTGTAATAAAAAATTATTTTCTGCATATGTCTGTGGGAAACTTCACTTCATATGCACTGTAAACTCTCATTAAAGGTAAAGGTAAAGGTACCCCTGCCCGAACGGGCCAGTCTTGACAGACTCTGGGGTTTGTGCGCCCATCTCACTCAGGAGGCCGGGGGCCAGCGCTGTCCGCAGACACTTCCGGGTCACGTGGCCAGCGTGACAAAGCTGCATCTGGCGAGCCAGCGCAGCACACGGAACGCCGTTTACCTTCCCACTGGTAAGCGGTACCTATTTATCTACTTGCACCCGGGGGTGCTTTCGAACTGCTAGGTTGGCAGGCGCTGGGACCGAGCAGCGGGAGCGCACCCCGCCGCGGGGATTCGAACCGCCGACCTTTCGATCGGCAAGCTCTAGGCGCTGAGGCTTTTACCCACAGCGCCACCCGCGCCCCATAAACTCTCATTAGCCTCCCCCAACCTGGTGCTTCCAGGTGTTTCATAGTACAACTCCCATTAGTCCCAGCCAGCATGGCCAATGCTCACAGTCAGTGGGAACTGGAGTCCAAAGACATCTAGAAGGCTCTAAGTTGAGGAAAGCTGGCCTGCATCATAAGGAGGGTGTTCTTGTTTCTTAGCTAGTCCTAACAAGGATATGGTGCTACTATGGATTCTGACCTCTTTAGGCAGGGATGTAGAACCTGTGGCACTCCAGATACTGCTGAATTACAATTCATGATTGATAGCTCAGTCATTAGACCATGAGACCCATCATCTCAGGGTCATGGGTTTGAGCCCTATGTTGGGCAAAAGATTCCTGTACTGCAGGGGGATGGACTAGAGCCTTGCCCCTTCCTGCTCTACAATTTTATGAACTCACAGCCCTAACTTTGGTCATACTGGCTGGGGCAGGTGGGAGTTGGAATCCAGCAACATCTGGAGAATCTCAGGCTCCCCCCATTTCTTGCATAGAAAAAAACATTTGAAAGTCCAGAAGGTCAAATATCTTCTACTGCAGCCTACATATAAGGAGACCTTCAACTTCTAGCAGGCAAAAGGTCCCAGATTCAATCTTTGGCATTGCTGCGTAGCGCTAAGAGGGACTTCGGTCCAAGAATCTGAACACCAGTTGCCAATTGGTGGAAACTAGGGACATGGAACCTGGTACCCTCCAGCGGTTGCTGGACTACAGCTCCCATCATACCTGTCCATTGGTGATACTGGCTAGGGCTGGTGGGAGTTGGAGTCCAACCACATCCAGAGGGCCACAGGTTTCCACATCCCTGTCTTAACGGACCAGCATTAGGGAGGAATCTTCCAAAGAATCCCTGGTTTCAGCTCTTAAAACATATGGCAGATGAGTGCATGTTTTGAGCATTTGGCCGCATTTCATAGATGTGAAACCCAGCTCATCTTAAGTGAGTTCCACACACAAATGTCTACCATGGCGAGAGTATGCCAACCTATCAAACCTGTGACGTGTAATAATGGAACCACCGAACAGTGGGTGGTGTTTCAGCATTGTGAAAATTTTAGAAGCAACAGTTTGAGAGTATATATCGGGGATGGGGAACCTGTGGCTCTCCAGATGGATTACAGCTCCCATTGTCCTACACTATTTGCCATGTTGGCTGGGGCTCATGAGTGCGGGAGTAAACTACTTATGGGAGGTTCCCCATCCATAGAAGGCCTATTGCTGTACTCTGGATACATTTTGGCATTTCTAAAGGAGAATTCAGTGCACTCTGCCCAGGCTGCCAGAGTTCCTTAGGAGAATCCATTAGAAGTTAAACCATTTTTTGTGGGGGCATTGTAGTATAGTATGTATGTACCCCTATGTGATGCTACTCAGATTCAAGGAAGTGATACTGTTGCCTGGTGTGAATGGAGAAGACTGAAGGAACTGTAAGTTACCCATGGTGGCCAAAGGCTTACGGTCCTTTCATCTTGCTCTGGTTATGATCTTCAACTAATGACTTTGAGCCATGTCAATCTATGCCATAGCTGGTTTGGGTGAAGGCAAATGTAATCTCAATGGTCTACCCAGTGACAAGATTTGCCTCTTCTGCATATGCTGCTCCATAACTACACTTGGATGCACTTGTGTCCAAACAGAAACAGCAGGCCAGTGTTTGTTCTTTTTTAAAAAATAGAATCTAATGAACTACCATAGCTAGAAATAACTGCATGAAATTTAACTGTAGAGAGGCAGCATGAATTGTGTAGTGAAATAGGCACTGCATTAGATCAGGCCAAAAAATATGCTAAATTTATGAAACAGGTATGATGATCTCAGAAGCATGGTTGGCCAAGACCTTTTTGCCCTGAAATTTTATTCCAACTCATTGGTCACATCCATACCATACATTTAAAGTGCATTCAGAGCATATGGCTTTCCCCCAAAGAATCATGGGAACTGTAGTTTGTTGAGGGTGCTGGGAATTGTAGCTTAGTGAAGTTCTTGGTTCCCAAGATTCTTTTTGGGAAGCCATATGCTTTAAATGTACGCCAAACAAAAGAGATATAATAAGCCACAGCAATAATTTAACACAGAGAACCTAAGACAAAAATATCCTGAAATAAAATTTCTGTACTGCAGCAACCTAAACTTTAAAAGCATTCAAAACATCTGAAAACTCAACTGCTTATATCTCCAAATCATATAACAAGGTTTGGGCTACTGAATTGAATATAAGTTGAACTCACTGTCCCCAAGGACAATCCACCAGCCATAATTTATGCCCCTGATTTCTGAGCATATGTTGAGCTTTATTTGATAAATGGCTGGGGGGGTGGGGTGCGCGCGATGGGAGGGATAAAATGTATGATCAGAATATATGTTGGAATTTATACTGAAAAGTGTTATTTAAAATGAATTAAAATAAAATGTATATAATTTGTATCTATTCCAGTTTGGCTTTTGCCTTTGTTTTGTTTTTTAAATAAAACCTGTGAATGGGTCATATACAGCTTCTGCAGACATTTTAAATCAGGGGTGGTGAATCTCAGGTTCAGGGGGATAATGTGTCCCTCCAGACCTCTAGCTGACCATTGGGGCTCTCCCTAGACTACAATTCCTCCCCGGCCACACCTTTCACCAGCCCTGCTTCAGACCCTCCTTGAGAATTTTTGCCTGGTTGGATTGTATCCTTAATCTCTGATGATGCCTCTTGCTTGCCTTGGTGGAGAGAGAAGGGTGTGTGAGTGTGTGTAGAAACTGGCCACGTAAAACTTAAACTCATTGCTCTGTCCACTTTGTCTCTGTCCATGCCCACTGCTGACATGTGGCTCCCAGAAGGTTGCCCAGAAGGGATTGCTACCCTGGAACTGGAAAGGGTACTCACCGGAGCCGTCTTTCCCATAGGGCTTAGTGGTGCATTGTGCCAGGGCGCTGGCCTCTCAGGGGTGCCCCAGCAAGTGGGGGAGCTGCGCAGCTTTGCCGGCAGCCTCCCCTTTCCCCACACGTTTGCCAGCTGCGCCCCACCAACCATAAGGCTGGCGGGCGTGGAGCTTGCCTCCCAAGCCTCCGTGGGAAGAGAGCGATCTCCACAGAGGCTTAGGATGGAAGCTGTGCCCCGCCAACTATATGGCTGGCAGGCTTGCAGCTTCTTTCCCAAGCCTCTGCAAGGATTGCTCTCCTGCATGGCTGGCAGTGCACAGATTCACACCCCCCCCCACTATCTGTGGTAATTTGGGGGTGCTGAGCAGATATTTGCACCCCAGTGCTGCATCTGCTAAAGACGGCCCTGGTACTCACATCCCTGCTCTAGAGGGATGGGAGGAAGTGACGCCCCTGAAGTTGATGGAAGATGTGTGTATATATGCACATGCAAGAGAGAAACACTAGTGTGAACATACAGAAAAGCAGAGATGCCAAGACTTTCTAGCTGCTGTTAGCTGAAACATTTTTTGTGGGGTGGAGGCAGAGCTACAGAATGTCTTCACAAGTTCTTCTTGGATCTGCTGCTGCTGCTGAAAAGCTACCCTTTTGCCCCCACTGTGTTCTGTACATTTGTGAATAAAGCAAATTACTACTACTAGCCATGATGAATATGCTGCCCCTCCACTGTCAGAGGTAGTATCTCTTTGAATCCCAGTTCCTGGGAATCACAAATTGGGAGAGTGCTATTGCATTCACGTCCTGCTTATGTGCTCCCTGGAGACATCTGGTTGGCTGTTGTGAGAACAGGATGCTGGCTAGATGTCGTTGACCTGACCTAGCAGAGCACTGCTTATGCTCTTATGTACAAAGCCACTGTGTTCCCCATCCAAAGGTATTCAAACCCTATTTGTCCTGCCCGTGCATTGGCTCTCCACTCCAAACTGAGGAGTGCAGAACAATAGAAAAAGTGGCCCACTCTGCTCCTGCCTTCTACTTCAATCCCACTCCACAAAAATAATGGTGCCTGGATAATTCAGGATTGTCTTCCCTCTGTTAGCTAGCTTCCAGACACCATATGCTTATTTAGTCAGAGTCCCATCCAAAGCATGAGAGACTAGAACTAATCCTAATCCTAGAAGCAGGCCTCTGTAGCTCAAACTTGAACATCTTCAGAGTTCACATTTTATCCCTTCAACAGATGCTGGTCTAATGACCAGACAACTTTATTATTATTATTTAAACTGCAAAAACTCACAACATTGATACTGATTCTTTGTAGTACTGGAACCTTGCCAATAACAATTTGCTGGTCAAATGGTTTAAGAATGGTTTAATCTCCTGAAATGTGCGGCTAATTGAAATAAGGCTGAAACAATGCTGATCTTATTAGTGGCAGGGAAGTATTTAACTGCTTCAAAACGATACTGTTTCACCACCTCTATCATAGCCCTGTGATGCTGTGGTAAAATATATAGAATCACAGTTGGAGGGGTCCAGATTTCTGCTAAAGTGGGGGGTGAGGGCAAGCCTCAGGTGTTAGATGTGTGTGTATGTGTTGGGGGGTGTGGTCCTTAATTGTGATAATGCCCCTTGTGTACTGGAGAAGCAAAGATCACCAGTGTCGAAGCAATGACTCTTCAACATCAACTTCATTGGACTGGTCATGTTGTTCAGATGCCTGATTATCATCTTTCGAAGCAACTACTCTATTCCGAACTTAAAAATGGAAAACGTAATGCTGGTGGTCAACAAAAGAAGTTTAAAGAATCAAGAGGGCTTCAGGATTGCTCTCCTGTACTATTTCAGACATGTGGTTTATGTATGTGTGTTTATCTTCTGCATTTATGAACATTTATCTATATTTGAGACCTTGGAATTCTTATAACCCATTGAAAGTAGCAGCTGGAGGTGTAGAAGAGAGACTTCTTAATGCTAAACAAAACTAGAGATGTTTGAAGAAACTAGTGAAATTGAATGTCAGTACATGTACATGTACAGTAGAGACGCGGGTGGTGCTGTGGGTAAAACCTCAGTGCCTAGGACGTGCCTATCACATGGTCGGCGCTTCGAATCCCCGCGGCGGGGTGAGCTCCCGTCATTCGGTCCCAGCTCCTGCCCACCTAGCAGTTCGAAAGCACTCTTAAGTGCAAGTAGATAAATAGATACCGCTTTATAGCGGGAAGGTAAACGGCGTTTCCGTGTGCTGCGCTGGTGCTGGCTCGCCAGAGCAGCTTCATCACGCTGGCCACATGACCCGGAAGTGTCTCCGGACAGCGCTGGCCCCCGGCCTCTTAAGTGAGATGGGCGCACAACCCTAGAGTCGGACACGACTGGCCCGTATGGGCAGGGGTACCTTTACCTTTACCTTTACCTGTGTATGTAAAACACTGCTGCTTCGCATGAAATGTTGCAAATCATTAAATAGTGAAACAAGACCTGTCAGGAGTGAACACGGACCACTGGTACCAAATCATATGGGAAACAACCTTACTAGAAAAGCTAACCAGCAGACTGAAACCGACATGGGGACAAAAAGACAAGGACACCTTCACCCTGGTATGGCTCCCCTTTATTACATGCACAGCCCAACAAGATAACAAGAACCCATCAACTGCTTACAAATCTGTAAGGATAACTTGACCCAACAATCCACCCCCCCCCATGGAGACAAATCTCACTGTAGCTAATCAGCAATGCCCTGCCCCCTCCCACTGCCAAGAGAAAATAAAAACCAATAGAAAGGGAACCTATCCAAGCGATGCTTGGATTAAGTAAAAGAATGTACGTTTATTGTTGTTAGCAGCTCTGAGCCCGGCTTCGGCTGGGGAGGGTGGGATATAAATATTTATTTATTTATTTATTTTTACCACCCTCCCCCCCTTCTGCCCCAACCTTATACTGTATAATGCCTCACGTAACTTATTTGTAGAAAAGACTCTACGACCTGAAAATAGACAATGCATGTCCTTTTGTAACCCCAAAAAACTTTAATAATAATATTAATTACAACATATTAGCAAGTTAGGAAATAACACTTCTGCCTTTGCATAGTAAAAGAGAACTACATAACCGAGTTAATGGTTTGTATGGTGACATCTTGTTTTAAGATTGGTGGGGTATAAATAATAATAAAATAATAATAATTGAGAAAGGTTACTTGGAGACTTGAGCATTGTGATCAGTGTTTTTTATTACTGAGAAACAAAGAACTGGTAGTATTGTGTAGTGGTCAGGATGTTGGACATCAGGAGGAACTTTCTGAGGTTAAGAGCTGTTCGAAAGTGGAACGGACTCCCACAAGAGGTGGTGGGCTCTCCTTCCTTGAAGGCTAACTGTCATGGATGCATAGCTGTCAACGTTTCCCTTTTCTTCAGGGAAATTCCCTTATTCCGAATAGGATTCCTCGCAAGAAAAGGGAAAAGTTGACAGCTATGCATGGATGCTTTAGATAAGATTACTGCCTTGCAGGGGGTTGGACTAGATGACCATCGGAATCCCTCCCAACTCTACAATTCTAATTAAATGTATTTTGAATGTATTGCTTCGGCAGGAGAGAAAATAATATTTCCCGCTTTTATTTCCTCTCCTGCTGCTTCTCAGGACCACATTGCCTCATCCACCCCTCCCCCCACATGCCACGCCTCTTCCTGGAGAAAAAAAAATGCCCGTATCGTGTCGTCGCTTCCTGCCGGCATGCGCCGCGTACCCGGAATAAATATGACGGCTCAGCTTCCGCCCCGCCGAAAAAAATCCCGCTTTTGCATTCACCCGCCTATCGGCTGCGACGTGCCACATAATTCCCTTAACAAAGATGGCGCTCAAAACGCCCTCTCTCAATGGAAGTAGGCAGGGAAAGATGGCGGCAGGCCATAGGGTTAACTGCGCAGCTTTTGCCAGGGCGTCTCTCGCGGCTTCATCAAGATGGCGCGGGGCGCCGCTGAGGCCGTTTGAATTCCGAGCCAGCCGCCAAACTCGGACAATAACAGCCCGGGTCGCCGCCGGGGAAGTCGCAGCAGCCGCTCGCCTGCTCGCCCCTCCTCACCTCTCTCTCCCGTGTTTCCAGCTATGGACTCGCTGCCGGGGGAAGACCCCACCTTGCCCTTTGAGTTCAGCGGCAGGTACCTTCGCGAGGGAGGCGGAGACCGTTAGAACCGTTAGATGGAGGGAGGGGGGTGGAGGAGGAGGACGAGGGCGAGTTGGAGTTTAATTCTGACCCTTTACTACCCGTGGCGTGTTTGCACGGGCGTGAAAAGAGATGTGTGTGTGTGTGTGTGTGAGAGAGAGAGAGAGAGAGAGAGAGACAGAGAGATTTAATTACCCCCCCCCCCGGTGTGGGAGGAAAAAAATATTCCTTAGAGGTGGGGGCTTGACCGAAGAGAAGGCATTCAAGGCCAGTACCACTCTCTTCCCCTCTCGGTCCCTTCCTCTCCCACACTGTTGTTCCTTTTACAGATAGGTAGCCGTGTTGGTCTGCCATAGTCGAAATAAAAAAAATTCCTTCCAGTAGCACCTTAGAGACCAACTAAGTTTGTTATTGGTATGCGCTTTCGTGTGCATGCACACTTCTTCAGATAAAAGAAGAAGTGTGCATGCACACGAAAGCTCATACCAAGAACTAATTTAGTTGGTCTTTAAGGTGCTACTGGAAGGAATTTTTTTATTTTGACTGTTGTTCCTTGTTACAGTACAGTGGAGCCTCCATCCTCAGAGGCAGTGTATCTGCGCATCGCCTTGGGGGAGGGCATCTGAAAGGGCATCAAATGATTGGCTATTGCTGCAGGGGAAGGCAGCGGGAGAAGTGTGTGTTGGCAAGGAATGTGTATGTGTTTTAATCAGGGTGGATAAAAAGGATTTTTTAAAATTAAAATCGGATTTTTAAAAATTAAAATCGGATTTTTAAAAATTAAAATCGGATTTTTAAAAATTAAAATCGGATTTTTAAAAATTAAAATCGGATTTTTAAAATAAAATGCTTTTGGAGGAAAAATCTTTCTAAAGATAGTTTTCTGTTTAAGTTACGTTATAGTCCAAAGGCTGTTCATCAGGAAATAAGGATTTAAGTTTTTCATGTGTGCTAAAACTCAGTCTAAGGTATTTTTTAAATAAATGTTTAACCACATGAGTTAACAAACATGGATACATATGCTATAATGTTATTGTTTTAGTTAAATTGTTTAAATTGTTATTAAGGAAATGTTTGTTTTTCTCCTTCCAATATAGTACAGCAGAAAAGTTGTCCAAATATAAAGAGTTAACTTAGTAAACCTCACAATAATTCCATAATTATCTGTCTCATGTATTTCTAATGGCATAACCAAATCAGTAATTTTTGATATAACTGTAAAAACTACTCTGAAAATTTATTATTTCAGAAAAGAAACCTTCATCTGGTTGTAAATATTAAGATTATACCAGCACGAATGAGTCTTTCTGTAAAAAAATGATTTAAATCAAGTCTTCTTGACTAGTGTTTTAAATCGTGTTTTAAATCGAATTGATTTAAATCAAATCCGCCCTGGTTTTAATGACCCCCCCCCACTTTAGTGAGATGAAAACGATTGTTTTCCAAGTGGGGAGGGAGCTTGACAGGAGGCATTAAGGGCCACTGCCCCTGTCCCCCACTCATCGGTGTTACCTGTGGCTGGCGACCCTTAATGCCTTTTGTTAAGACCCCTCTTGGAAAACTATCTTTTTCTCCCACTGGGTTTTTTTAAAATCACATACCCACACACCAGTGGTTTGTTGTTGAATCCATTATCTCCACTATTGTATTTTTGCTACTGGAAAAGCGGGTGTGTGCTACCAAAGATGGTTTGGTGGGTGGAGGGGGATATGTAACCCTCTTTTCCACTAGTGGGAGCAGGTCTGTGGGGGTGTGACTCTTTGTATGGCTTTTGAAGGAGACTAGGCAAATTTTTGCACCCACAATGTTGGTATTGTCCAGAAGAGTTCAGTGGAGCCTCCAGCCTCAGAGGCAAATTGCCATTAAGGCTGTCAGCCACCTCCTGACTCAGGTGTAGAAACAGATTGCTAACAAGCAAGCATGATGAGCATTGCAGCCTGGGTCCAGCACGCAACAACATGGTCAAATTACTAATTCTTTCACCTCTTTGCACCAAGGCTTCGTCCTAAACAGTTTTTTAAAACAAGTAAAAGCTCTCTCTCTCTCTCTCTCTCTCTCTCTCTCTCTCTGTGTGTGTGTGTGTGTGTGTGTGTGTGTGGTTCTCCAAGGATTTTCCCACAGGTTACCTATTTTCTCTGCTGTTGATGCCAGTCTGCAGAAAGGGGGAACTGGGTCTGAAGGGAGCTTGATTTTGAAACGTTTAATAAGTGACTAATGCTTCTCTCCAGGCTTGAAAAAGCTTAAGATCCAAAAATTTATTTGTTTTTATTGAGAGAGAGATGGCAACTCTAGCTACTTTGGGTTTAATCTTATGAATGTAACGAGAGCCGTATCCAATTGGACCAAAGGCCTACCCAGCATCAAGTTTCCAACCTTGGTTATAGTAGATGCCTCCAGAAAGGCCAGAGGTAGGGGAGTCCTTGTCCGTTGTTTCTCAAGCAATTACTGTAGTGCACTAAGAACATAAGAGGAGCTCTGTGTCCCATGTGATGCAATAGCCATGTGGTCCAGATACTTCACATTGGAAACATATCTAGACAAAAGGAACTGACTGGGCACATTGGACCTCTCCAACTCACATGCTTCTTGAAGCACTTTGCACTCTATGATGTGCCATGACTGTTGCTTCCTTTGGTGCACAGTATTCTTAAGCAGGTTGCCAATAATATCATTTGGAACTGGAAAAGTACTCTCACAAAAACTTGGTGCTGTACTCCAAAATAAGTTGTGAACAGTGTTCAAACTAACTGGGTGCCAGCTGCTTTTTTTGTGACTCAAAAGCACCTTCTTGCAATCAAGTTGAGATTTCCTGTCTCAAGTCTTGCTTTGCAGAAGCTGTGGTGTGAGTTTTCTGAATTTTTTTCCTATGCACATTAGACAAAGAAAACTTTGTATTTACACTGGGGAAATTTCTGGTGCCCTAGAGAGTGTTCTAATTTAGCATGCTTATTTTGCTTGTACTTAAGTAAAGAAAGATGAACATTTTCAAACTGCCAAGCTTCCCAAATATTATATTTGCATTTGGTATGTTCCTATTACACTATTACAAGTGAACTTTGAGAACAAAATTTTCTGTGAAAAAATAAAACACTGGGGAAATATTCTGCCCCACATTTCCTGTTTTATGTATGATTTTGAGTGATCCCAACTAAATTTGGGAAATGTACATGTGAGAGATATTGCATTGATGAATCTGACTTCTAAAAGCTTTCCACAAGTGAATTCTCCTGCTTCTTCCTAGTGTGAATATGGCCAAACTTCTTGATGTATCGGGAGATGAAGTCCGAATTCGTCTGGGAGGTGATGGAGGTAAAGCTATAGGAATGCCACTTACCTTCTCTTTTTTTAATTCATTGATTAGGTCTGTGTGTACAGAAAGCAAAACTTGGGATGGGAAAGAAATTTCAAATGTAGACTTCGGTGCATTTCAGTTCCTTCTATGCAATTGCTGAGGTTCCCAGACATTTTTGGCCTACTGTCCCCTTTTTAGGGGATGCGGGTGGCACTGTGGGTTAAACCACAGAGCCTAGGACTTGCCGATCAGAAGGTCGGCAGTTCAAATCCCCGTGACAGGGTGAGCTTCCATTTCTCGGTCCCTGCTCCTGCCAACCTAGCAGTTCAAAAGCATGTCAAAGTGCAAGTAGATAAATAGGTACCACTCAGGCGGGAAGGTAGACGGCGTTTCCGTGCACTGCTCTGGTTCACCAAAAGCAGCTTAGTTATGCTGACCACATGACCTGGAAGCTGTACGCCGGCTCCCTCAGCCAATAAAGCGAGATGAGCGGCGCAACCCCAGAGTCGGCCACGACTGGACCTAACGGTCAGGGGTCTCAGCAACCCCCCCCCCCGGAAATCTACCTTCTTTAGCTGAACAAACAGGAAGATGCAGGCAAATAGGCATGCCAGCTGTGATCTACCTTCTCAGGCCTGGGTGAAGCCAAAAAGGGTTCACCCGAACCTGGCAAACCTCTTGCCTCCAACATGACTGCCAGGGGAGGTGTTGTCAGCATCTCGCAACGGCATCTGACCTGGCGGTAAGCACTATTAGAAAACAGATGAAGCATGTACAGTTTTCAATTTCCTCCCCTCTCTTTCTGCTTCCACCGCCCCCTTATTCAATGCCCCCAATTGCACCCAAGACCACTACTGTCCCCTGGATTGTTCCAGCACCTCTCAGGGGGAGGTATTGCCCACTTTGGGGAACACTGGTCTAGTACTTCACTCCATGCCAAATATAGCCCTCCAGGCCTCCCTGTCTGACTTTTGTGACCCTCAACAGCCCTGTTCTGCACTCTTTTAGTGTTTTTGCTAGGATGGAACATGTTCTTCAGTGGTGGTAATGCTTCTTGCTTTACTGGATAGAGGGAGATGGGGTGTGGGGTAGCAGTGTGTTTGCTATAGGAACCTCTGGCTTTTGTGTTGCTAGAATGTGTCTTCTTAAAGAAAAATTAGAGTCACACTTGTTTTGTCTACTTTTGCTTCTGGCTGTGCCCACCACAGACACATGACACCCACACCATTGGTAATGTTGTCCATGAGAGAATATGGTCATAATACACTCCCAACCCCTGTTCTGTGTAATATCTTGTTAAGGCTAATCTCAGGTAACCATGTAGGAGCTGTTGAGAGATGAGTGCAACTTCTGTATTACTGTTGTGCAGCTGCAGGATTTATAGTTTATTCACTTTGTAGCTTGCTGCATAACCCAGGTGAATAATTCTGGCAAGGGAATTGAGAAACCACACAAGTATTTCTGTCAGCCCAAGGGAAATTTGTGTTTTGTTTCTCAAATATCACCCTGTCTCCATCCTGCATAGCAAACTGCCTTTTCAATTTGGGCCATGAAGGTGTTTCAGAAATAGTTTTGTGATGTTACAAAGTAAAGAAAAATAGTCACTAAAGCTTTCTGTGTATGCCTAAGCACCTGAAGTAGCTTTTCAGATCTTGGTTGGCTTGTTAAAAGAATAAAGCCCTTACAAATACTGGAATTTGAAGTTGCTGCCATCCTCTCTCTGACTACCTACTTCTTTTTTAGTTTCTCTTCTTTCTTAACTGAGGGTGATGTATGCACAGTGCTGAAAAGTTAAATTTACTGGAATCTGAATAAACTTTGTCTTTTGAAACTTGTAGCATTACCAGATGTGGCAGAAGACACAGTGTCACCAACTAGAGCACGGACCATGAAGGACTTTGAAAATGTGAGTGAATGACTTTTGGCCACCCAGTGAAGTGTGTAGGTTGAAGCAGACCATTTCTTGTTCAGAATATACTGAGGAAAAGTGGATTTACAAATGTGCTGTTAAGGGACTAAGCAATAACCTAATGTCCTCCATTCTTCCCCTATATTGCACATACAGCTTCTGCTGTGCTCTTGCATACATATTAAGTTGATCTACAAAAGTAGTTTCAGTACTGGGAAAATACAGCTTGTATTTGTAGATATTTCACAAATAAATAAGTATGGAAAGTTTTAGATGCATATTTCTATGGGCAGAATTGTTTCTGGGTACAGTGGTGCCCCGCAAGACGAACGCCTCGTAAGACAAAAAACTCGCTAGACGAAAGGTTTTTTCATTCGCGATTTGCCTCGCAAGACGAATTCCCCTATGGGCTTGCTTCGCAAGACGAAAACGTCTTGCGACTTTGTTAAACCGTTTAAACCATGCTTCGCAAGAAGAAAAATTCGTTAGACGGCAAAAATTGCGGAACGAATTAATTTCGTCTTGCGGGGCACCACTGTAATTAAGAGTATCTACTGGTTTTGAAAATTTACAACTGAGTTTACTTCAGGGTTACATTGAGTTCAGCGTATAAGCAAGGTCTTACAAGGATTACTATCACTTTCCTGCCAATCTTATACGGAAGTTACCCCTTGCTGGGCTGAGTGGTGGTGGTTGGATTTGTCTAAGCCCAGATCTGCTTGTCCTCCACTGAGGAAGTGCAACCAGAGGCATATGTACCACCAGCGGAGAGCCCCAATACGGGACCTTCTGACCAAGCCCAGGATCCTTTGTTGCTGTGGCAGCATTCAGGTTTGTGTGGTGATTTGTTTGCCCTTCTGCCCTGTGCAGGAGGCCTGCAAATGTGGTGGAAGCTCTTTTACTTTGTTAAGCTGCACTGAGCAGCTCCTGGGGTTTGGTTTGCACACCAAGCCCCATTTGAATTTGGTGTGTGTGTGTGTGTGTGTGTGTGTGTGTGTGTGTCTTAAGCAAGATTGCTTGTAGCTTCTATACCTACTCTAAGCCTTTCATTATACAGAAGCATGGACATCAATATTTTATTAGTAACATATTAGATTTCTCCATTTGGAAAGCATCTGGCAGACAGCAGGGATACGGGGCAATTGCTTTATTAGGATGTATGTTTGAAACTTGTTCTTTTGAAAAAATTAAAGGTTTTTCTTTTCCCTCTAATGCAATTTTCTGACATTTTACCCTCCTTCACTGGGGGTTAAGGTTAAGTCTCAAGCAATGAAGGACACTGGGACAGCAGACAGTCCTAAGGGTACTGTGTTTGCCTTTTTTCTGCAAGCAGTTGATGTTTAAAATCTTCAGAGGAAAATATATTTACCTGTCCCCTGTCTCTCCCGTCCCACTGAGAATGGTCTGTTCTGGGCTAAAATGGTTCTGTCAGTTTCCTACCACAAACACTGTTATGTGTGCCACTTTCCAAGTATGGATCCATTAATGCAGTCAAAGCAGTGTCATCCATGCACATAAGTAGGCTTTTGGGAACACTGAAATTTGCATAGGTAGAAAAAGAAAACTCAAGGAACCCTGCAAGCATGCTTTGTGGTTGCCACAGAATGCTGACTACCTCTTGGGGAGAGCAGGTAGAAAACCAGAAGGGGAGGGGAAATGAAATGGTGCATGCTGTAAGAAGGCATGCTGGCTGGAATCCGGAATAGGAACAGTCCACACCGCAGTGTTTAGTCACAAGTCCAATTTGTTCTTTCTCAACAACATTTTTTAAGGAATATAAGATCAGTCGACTTAGTAGCTAACCATTATTTATGAGTATCACCAATCCCCTCTCCCACATCCCATTGGCATGAACAGGGGACTTTGAGGAGAAGAATCAGAGCGCTCTCCCATTTGTGCAGGGTGAAAGGTAAGAAACAGCAGGAGTTTCTCCTGCTGTTTGGATGGGACTCTTGCTGTTGGTTTAAACAAAGCATTGAAAATGAGACCTACAGCACGGGGATCTATGTGATGGCAGATCAGATGTCCAGAAGTTTGTGGGCATTCTACTCCAATGGGAACCTTTGAAAAACACCTCTTGCTCTCAAATTCAACACACAGGAAGCAGTATCAGCTTCTCTTTCATATGTGAGACTGCTTGGGCAATGTGCCCAAAAATTCTCAACTATTTAGTTCTCTCACACATATTTGTGTAGGAGTTTGCATTGTAGGCAGGGCTTTTTCAGGGGGAACTCACAGGAACTTAGTTCCAGCACCTCTCAGATGGGACCATTGCCATTATAAGAGAACGAGGGAGGTGTTTATGGTAAGTTCCAGCACCTCTTTTTCTAGAAAAATAGAACTAATTGTAGGTGTTTCTGTTTGGGGCAAATAAATGTCTGTAGGAGCACAGTGTTGGTTGCAGGAAGTTGCTTGTTTGAGAGGCGCATGTTACAATGAGTTGTGTGTGTGTGTGTGCATGAGCTAATGATGAATTAAGCTAATGAGCTAATGATGAGCTAATGATGAATTAAGTTTTTGTGTGCTCATAATGACACAGAATTCATTGATGAATCTCCAAAGAAACCTCTCAAAGTTATTTTTGTGTAGCAGCTGAATTGGTGTGATCCCCAAATCTTTTCAGTTACACTGTTTTTAGTACGGTTGTGTGACATTGTTTCTGGTCCACCCTCTTTAGCAGGTGTGGGGACCTCAAGCTCAGGGGCCAAATGAGGCCCTCTAGGTCTCTCTCTCTGAGGCCCTTGGGACTCTTCCCAGGCCATACCCCCATCTCAGCATGCTCCCTCTCCCCAGGCAACACTCATCACTGGTGCTGCCTGTTACTTGCCTGAATGCAAGACAGAGAATTGTATGAGTAACTATAGAAATTTGCCCGCAGAACAAAGGTAAAATTAATATTAGTTGCTCTGCCCACCACTAGCATGTTTCCCTCAGGAGGCTGCCTAGGAGGCAATGTAGCCTGTAGGCTGACTGTCTTTTTCACTTCTGCTATACAGGTAGTCTTGGAAAACACAGAACTTTCTCAACATTTTTAAAGTTTTTCCCTAGCACTGTTATATATTCCAGGATAAACTTGATGAGAGCATTTGTTTCCATCCTGTTCACATGATATTGCTGGATTGGTACAGTATGTCACATGGTATTTCTCTTTTGTTATAGCAAATAATTGAGCTGCGAAAAGAGAATTTCAACCTGAAACTGCGCATATATTACCTGGAAGAGCGCATGCAGCAGAAATTTGATGGTCCCGATGAAGACATCTACCGAATTGTAGGTATTTTTAAATCTCTTATAACTTGCTTCTGCAAATGAGATATAATTTATTTATTCATTCATTAAAGCAGTTGTTGGCTTTCTGGTTGAAGATGGTGATGAGTAAGACTGTCCTTGAACCCTGCAGTCTATTTTAATTTTTTTTTATTTTGAATAGTTTTAAACTCAGTTGGCTTAGCTGTTAAAAAAGATCTGCAAAAAGAAATCAGGAAAAAGGAGTGATAAAATAACTAAATAGTTGTGGTGATTCAAAGGTTTAATTTGAAATCAAGTTGGGTTTGCTTTGTTGGTGTGTCTGGTAGCCTCTTTCTTACCTCATGGATGTTGGCTCATAATATGGATCGGTATTGTTTTACTGATGCTGCTGCTGTAGGTTTGTCATAGCCTTTCACTAGAGCAGTAAACTTATATCAAAACATTTGTATCCTACCCTTCTAGTGCAAAAGCACTACCCAGGTGTTCCATAATTTGGGTGCAGCCACTGATAAGGCCCTCAGTGTCTTGTTCCCCTCAATCATGGTTCTTAGTCAGCAGAGGAGTAGAGCATACAGGAAAGGCTTAAGGAGGAAGAGTCAGCACTGATTGACTAACAACAACAAGAACAACAACAACAACACTTTATTATTTATATGCAGCCAATCTGACTGGGTTACCCCAGCACTCTGGGTGGCTGGGTGATCCTGACCATCTGGAAGGGAAGGAAACCTTACTGTAATTGCCAGTCTTTGTTCTCAAACTTAATCAGTTCTGGAAGTCTGTTCCAAAACCAAAGCGTTCCAAAACCAAGGTGCGCTTTCCATAGAAAGTAATGCAAATGGATTAATCCGTTCCAGACTTTTAAGAACAAGCTCTAAAACAGCAATTTAAAATGAATTTTACTGTCTAACACAGGGGTCGGCAACATGTGGCCCATGGGCTGGATGTGGCCCACAAAGACTGTTTTACCGGCCCCCGAGCTGCCCCCAAACCAAGCTGCCCGCTAGGTGAGTCCTCTGTGTGCGGCGCTAAACCGGTGCAACGCGGGGACTCACTAAGTGGCGCCAGAAATTGCCTCTGTGCACGTGCAGATACTGGAAATCACTTCTGCGGATGCCCAGATACCGGAAATCGTTTCTGCGCAGGTGCAATTTTCGGCATCTAGGCATGTGCACAAGCGATTTCTGGCGGTGCGGACATGCGCAGATGTGATTTCCGGCATCACGCTGTGCTGGTCCGTCCTACGGACAATCTCCGTGGGAGTTATCTGGCCCATGGCCAGTAAGCCTTGCCGACCCCTGATCTAACGAGACCATTGAGCCATAAAATGAAAGCAATAATCAATGTACTGTACTCTAAAATAAAACAGTACCATAGATGATTAAAAAAAAAATTATTTTCTTACCTGCACTGATGATAGTCATTGTTTGGATGGGGGGCTTTTATCCATTTCCTCAGTCACACAATCAATCAGTCAGTAGCTGAACTGGGTTCCACACAGTCACAAAAACAAATTAACCGAAAAAGCCTCAAAAACAAGAAAAACGCAAAATAAATATAAAAAACAAAAGACCAAATATAAGCTCCAAATATCACTGCAATCGGAAATGGAAGACTTGAATTGCAATGGGGGGACACAAATTAGCAGCACAACAGTAAAAATGGAAACAGAAGATTTCAATTGCAATGGGCGGACGCAAATTAGCAGCACAAAGGTAAAAACGGAAGCTCAGGACTCAAATCAGAGCACGTTCAGCTTTCGAAGCAAAGTTTGCAAACTGGAACACTGACTTCTGGGTTTGCAGCATTCGAGTTTCAAGTTGTTTGGGAACTAAGCTGTTCCAAAATCAAGGTACCACTGTACATGTGGAAAGGATCTAGGGGTCTTGGTGGAACACAGTCCCACTTCTACTCTTTGATGGCCAGATTCAATAAAGCCATTCTCCATGGCCACTCATGTTGTGGCTGGGTTACTTCAGCCCCTGTACAGTGTGGCTGCAATTCTTGATACATTTACTTGGGGATAAGTCCCCTCTGGATACAGCAGGATTTCTGAGTAAAGAGGTGCAGGACTGCACTCTGTGTGTTTTTTTTATTTTTGCAAGCCAGTTATTCTCATTCTAGTTCTGGATTTGCTTAAACATAAATTCCCGGGTGTTAGTATGCCTTTGTTATATTTCAGCTATGAGATGTATGGTAATAAGGGGTTTTGAATGACCTTTGTATGATGTGTAGGATTACTTCTTAAACGATGCTGTTTCAGTACTAAAATAAAACAATTTCATTACTAGGAGTTCTAATCAAAGAGCTTCCTTTCTACTTAATTTAAATTGCTTGTTCGGTCTGACACTTTTATCAGTAAAACAAAGGCTTTCAGAAATTACATTATAATCCTTGCACATCAAACCGCAGCAGAAAGATGATCCATGTTAATATAAACTCTCTACTTCTCTTGCTTGCATTTTCTTTTGCTTCTTTGTTCTGTAAGGCCATACAGAGAAATGATCAAATGAAAGCTAGAGATAATATCCTATTTAACAAAAAATCCAGCTGCTGATTCCCTGTAGTGAGTGCCATTTTTGCAGCTGCTAATGCCTCGTTTAAAACTACTGTTCATTTTGTGGATGTTTTGCCTGGCATAATTCAGATATCATATCAAACCTTGGTTTGTGCTAACCATAGATCAGAACCCAAATCATGGTTTGAGCTTCCAGACAAGGAATGGCCAATACATAATTCTGAGCTGCTTGTCTGCTTTTATCTTCCATCCTCTCAGCCCCAGCATCCAAAACTAAATGTCCTAATGCAGCAGCCTATGTAGGTGGAGCATTACATGTAACAATGGAGTACAAGTCATGTTTTTCAGAATGCATCTCAAACCATGGTTCTGATTCTGGTTTGCTGGCGAACTGGAAACATTTCTTCATCACTATGGGCAGGCAGCATGCAAGAAGAAGCTTCAGTTTTAAAATTGATTTATTTGTGGCCTTTGCATGCCACCCCATAGCATAGTTGTCTTGGTGGCTTACAACAAATAAGTAATAAATGGTGGTTTGTAACCAACTAAGCATATTAATGTTGAAACTTGTATCACCATAGCTCAGTGATCAAGGACTCACTTTGCATGCAGAAGGTCCCAGGTCCAATCACCATTCCTCAGCTGGGAATGTCTCCTGCCTGAAACCCTGGAGAGCTGCTGCCAGTGAGTGTGGACCATTGGTCTGACTTGGTATAAGGCAGCTTCCTGTGTTTCTAACTCTTTACTAAAATGAGAACAGAGAACACATGAGAAGGCAAGGCATACTCTCCAACGAGGTTCCTAAGCATATTTGCTTCAGAATACATGAGTTATCAGTTCTATGCTTAAAAATCTGGTCAAGCATTCTCTACATCAGGGGTCGGCAAACCTTTTCAGCAGGGGGCTGGTCCACTGTCCCTCAGACCTTGTGGGGCACTGGACTATATATTTTTTTGGGGGGGGGGATGAACAAATTCCTATGCACACCAGACAGGCCCCACAAATAACCCACAGATGCATTTTAAAAGGACACATTCCATGCAAGAGCACCAGGTAGGCCAGATAGTATTGTAGATGATAAAATTTAAAATTATTTTTTTTCCTTACCTGCACTGATGATAGTCATTGTTTGGGTAGGGGGTCCTCTCTTGGGTTTGGTGCTGCGTTGTGGCCTGCTGGGCCTCCTGCAGCCGGCACCTCCTCCGCGCTTCGGGGGTGGGATGGGGGGCCCTCCTGCCGGCAGCAGAGGCCAGATTGCTGCCGCACAGTCAGCGGGGAGAGCTCCTGCCTGCTCACCCCACCCTCTCTCTTTTCCCTCCCCCGCCCTGGATGGTGCCTCTTTCCCCGCCAGCTGCACCTCTGCCTCCTCCCTTTCCTCCTTCTGCACCTCCTGAAGGAGGACTTCATGCGAGAACGTGTGGCGGCTTCCCTCTTTTTTGTCTTTTTTTCCAGGGAGCTCAGACAGTGGCCAGGCCGGGTTAATGACCCTCGCAGGCTTGATCCGGCCCATGGACTATAGTTTGCTGACCCAGCTCTACACGCTAGGCTTCACTTCTGCTTAGGTTTAGCATTTTTAACTGTTCTTAGCTATGATTTCTGTGTTAGTCCTATGATTTTGTGTCCATATGATGTTGTGTCCCTGTGATTTTCCCCTATTTCTACCTATGATTAATCAAAATATAATTTATCAGATACACACACACACACAGTTTTTTAGTCCGACACAGCTCCCACCATCTTCTGAGTGGGAGGTACAATTTTTCAGCTCCTTTGGGGGTGGCCTCTTCTGCTCTCAGGCACCTTGGGAGAGCCTTTTCTTTCTCTAGCCTCTGCTCGTTTCCTTCTGGAGCAGAGAGCCCTTTAGCTACAAGTGGCTGTGGGTGTGGATGCTGGGCCAGGTGGCGAGTGGGGAAGGCTCAGACTGTTGGTATGTGTACTCTAGGGCAAGGGTAGGACCAGACCTGCCTCCTGCCCACTGGCCTCTCTGTCCATGGGCCCATTGGGGGGCTTCAGCCGGAGCTTGGCATGCTTGTTGGCCCTGCGCCTGGCTTGGTTCTGCTTCTGGCGCGCTCAGCGGAGTGTGAGCTGCGTGCTGCCTGCCTAGCGTTCTGCATGTGCAGCCTGCCCACCGACCTAGCCTCAGACAATGGGCCACAGCGCATGGTGCACGCCACCTGGGAGCTCAGCGGGGATGGGCCGATGTAGCAGCTGTTGCTTGTCAACAACGCTGAGTGCCGAGACGCGCTCCTGAGCACATGCAGAGTGCATTCCTCCTCCAGGTCTGGAAGCAGTTGTGGGACTGGCATGCAGGGTATTTATATTTTTCAAAATATAGTCCGCCGCCCCCAAGGTCTGGGAGACAGTGGACCGGCCCCCTGTTGAAAAAGTTTGCTGACCCCTGCTTTAAATGGTATCTTATGCCTGGGAAATATGAGGGGCACTCATTAAATATTTCCCCTGACGTACTTCCTGTGGACTGAGACAAACGAAACTGGGCACAGTTATTAGTCCTTCTCTGCATAGCTACCAGCAAGAGTCACACACTTCTCCCATCGCTTTATGCAGCTGTGGAGACCTCATCTGTATAAGTTGGCAGGTTACATCAGAAACCATGACTTGACCTCAGAAATCAGCATTTCATTGTCTGGAAAAAGCTTGCCTTTCAAAAATAACTTCATGGTTGGAAAGAGGTGGAAGTCAGATAGTGCAAGGTTGGGAGAATAACAGGGGTGAGGAAGGATTTCATAGCCACAGGACTGTGCTTCTGTCTGAGCAACATGCGAGTTATGAATCGGGGCGTTAATCCTGCAGGAGGCAGACGCCCTTGGTCAGCATACCACACCTCTTGATTTTGATGGCCTTCAGCAATTTCTGCAGCAGTAGTATGTCCCGGTAATGATACCCTTTGTCAGGAAATCCATCATCACTACTCCGCGCTGGTCCCAAAAGACCATGAGCATGACCTTGCCGGTTGACGGTTGCATACATGCTTTCTTTGGAGGTGGTGAGGCAGAGTGCTTCCATTGTTTGGACTGGGATTTAGTTTCTGGGTCATAAGGATGGACCCATGTTTCATCCTGAGTAATTAGTGTGGCAAATAAGTCATCATGGTTTTTGTGACACATGGCCAAAAGGGCCCGTGGGCATGTGACTCGTTCCTGCTTCTGGGAAGGCATCACCAGCCAGTGAATCCACTGTGCGGACGCCTTTCCCATGTGCAAATGGTCATGGATGATTTTTTTCTACAGAGCCCACACTGATCTTGACATCTTCAGCTAGTTGCCAGATGGTTATGTGGCGATCCTCCAAAATGGCAGCCTCCACTTGCCGGATGGTGTCTTAATCAATGGCAGACTTTGGTTGCCCAGGAATGGGAACTGTTTCCCCCAAAGTCTGACCACACTTGAACTGATGATTCCAGTTCTTGACTACGTCATACAATGGGGCATCCTCCCCATAAGTCCCCTTTCATCTCATCTAATGTCTCCCGTGGTGTGTGCCCTTTCAAGTACAAGGAACCTGATGACCACTCTGCATTCAACTGCATTATCAGTTGATGAACCTGATGACCATTCTGCATTATCAGACATTACTCCATGTTAGTACCTGTAGCAGAGAAACTGTTAGGAGTTCAGGGCTACAAATTACCACGTTGCCTATGGAGAGATGTATCATTATACATGTGCCATGTCATCCTTCTACGATAACTGGAAGTGGGTCAGGGGAAATCTTTAATGAGTGACCCTTGTATTAGAAAATAAGGTTCAAGGGGATAGATATATTCTGGAGATGTAATAGTAGTAATGTTGACGACCTGCAGATAAGGCAGCAATGTCTGTGAATAAATGGATGAATGCTTGTAAGGCAACAGCTGTTGATATTGGCTGCCTCTGAACCTAATTTACTTAGTGGGATTCTTAAGCAACCAGAGGTGATAGTTTAGCTAAATACTGAAGATTGGTTTGAATGGATTTGGATTGCTCTCACTGTGGTTAAGCTCTCAAAACTGCTGAGGCTCAGGGGAGCAAGATGGTTTTAAATTACAATTCTTTGCAATGTTGGAACATATTTGAACAGTGTTTGAATGTAAAGTATAATTAAATGAACTGTATCAATTCAAATCTTCAGTCTGAGACTTCTCTGTATGTATACAAGGGAAGGGCTGTTGCTTTTTTGTGTTTCATATAGGCTCCCCACAATGACTAGGGTGCTGGACAAGATAGACCTTTGGTCTGATCCAGCAGGGCTCTTCTTACATTTGTATATGTCCTTGGCTCTCCCCCGACTTTTCTTTATGGGAGTATTTTAGTACCCCCTTGGAATTTATGAATTGCATTATTATATGACTCTTGATGTATAGAGATCTATGAGAACCTTATTCTGTGCAATTTATTGTTGAAATTGCCATCTTAAGAAGAGCACTCCTTGACCAAGCCAAAGGTCTTTCCAGTCCTGGATCCTGTTTCCCACAGGGCCAACTGGACGCTACCAGGAAGTCTGCAAGAAGGCATGAACACAAGAGTTATTCCCCACAGTTGATATTTGTATATTTGCATTTGTACATTTGTTGCCTAGTTTGAGACCACTGGTGCCGGACTGTGCACGCAGAACAAACCCAGTGCCATTAAAGATAGTTATTGCCAAGACAAAGTCCTAGCCTGAACAGCAAGTCATTACTATTACTATTAATACCCTGCCTGCTGAGGACAGCCTGCATAGACAGAGTCCCTCTAGTACATGAGAACCTTTTTCTGCCTACGAAGATGATCAAATCTGGGGCATCTCTGGGTTGCTGCTTTGTGTCCCGGTAGGACTTCTCAGGTTGTAGCCAAATTTCCAGCATCAGAGTACATTTACAGTAACTCTAGAAGAATTAGATGTAATTGTGTTAAATTTGCACTTAGTCATCTCTCCTAAACCAGGGATGGAGAATCTCAGACCCGGAGACTGAATGTGGCCCTCTAGACCTCTTTATCTGACCCTTGAAACACTCCAGACTATCTATTCTTCCCAGGCCATGCCACTCACCAACTCTGTTCCATGCTCCCCATGAGTGTTTTTGCCTGGTAAAAATGTGTAAAAACTAGTTTACTGTACAGTGGTACCTTGGGTTAAGTACTTAATTCGTTCTGGAGGTCCGTTCTTAACCTGAAACTGTTCTTAAGCTGAAGCACCACATTAGCTAATGGGGCCTCCCGCTGTTGCCGCGCCGCCGGAGCACGATTTCTGTTCTCACCCTGAAGCAAAGTTCTTAACCTGAGGTACTATTTTGGGTTAGCGGAGTCTGTAACCTGAAGCGTATGTAACCCGAGGTACCACTGTATAAGGGTTAAATATGCATTTTCTACTCTATCTGATTTTGTCTCTGGCTCCATGAAACACTGGCATCTGTCCCCTGGAACATTGCCTAGAATGTGGCCCTTGGGCTGAGAAAGATTTCCCTGCCCTTGTTTTAAACAGATGAGTACAATGGACCCTCGGGTTACGTTACCTTTGGGTAATGTAACTTTCGGGTTGTGAATGCGGCAAACCTGGAACTGTACACTTCGGGGTTTCATCGTGTGCACATGCACAGAAGCGCTCTGTCACGCCGTGCGTGTGCGCAGAAGCAGCGCCTCTTCTTATGAAATTTTCGGGGTGCACCCGGACCCCCAGAATGAATTGAATTTGTATCTCGAGGATCCACTGTTTTTGTTTGACTGTTTTGAGGTATAAAGTCATGTAAATGTTTCATTCCCCAGTCGCTTAATGTAAATTGGATATTGGGTGGGTGAGATGCTGGGAAGGTAGGACTCTAAGTTTTCCTGAGCTGAGGTGGCTACTATTTTTCTTCTCTTGTTCTACTAGAACATTGAACTCAAAGTTGAATTGGAAAGCTTGAAACGAGAACTGCAGGAGCGAGAGCAATTGCTCATCAAGGCTTCGTAAGTGTCATCTTCATTTTTTCATCCTTTGCTAGTAGCCCTCCTTTGAAGGTGTCATCATAGAATCATAGAATGATAGAGTTGGAAGAGACCACAAGGGCCATCGAGTCCAACCCCCTGCCAAGCAGGAAACACCATCAGAGCACTCCTGACATATGGTTGTCAAGCCTCTGCTTAAAGACCTCCAGAGAAGGAGACTCCACCACACTCCTTGGCAGCAAATTCCACTGTCAAACAGCTCTTACTGTCAGGAAGTTCTTCCTAATGTTTAGGTGGAATCTTCTTTCTTGTAGTTTGGATCCATTGCTCCGTGGCCACTTCTCTGGAGCAGCAGAAAACAACCTTTCTCCCTCCTCTATGTGACATCCTTTTATATATTTGAACATGGCTATCATATCACCCCTTAACCTCCTCTTCTCCAGGCTAAACATGCCCAGCTCCCTTAGCCGTTCCCCATAAGGCATCATTTCCAGGCCTTTGACCATTTTGGTTGCCCTCTTCTGGACACGTTCCAGTTTGTCAGTGTCCTTCTTGAACTGTGGTGCCCAGAACTGGACACAGTACTCCAGTGAGGTCTGACCGGAGCAGAATACAGTGGCACTATTACTTTCCTTGATCTAGATGCTATACTCCTATTGATGCAGCCCAGAATTGCATTGGCTTTTTTAGCTGCCGCGTCACACTGTTGGCTCATGTCAAGTTTGTGGTCAACCAAGACTCCTAGATCCTTTTCACATGTACTGCTCTTAAGCCAGGTGTCACCCATCTTGTATTTGTGCCTCTCATTTTTTTTGCCCAAGTGCAATACTTTACATTTCTCCCTGTTAAAGTTCATCTTGTTTGTTTTGGCCCAGTTCTCTAATCTGTCAAGGTCATTTTGAAGTGTGATCCTGTCCTCTGGGGTGTTGGCCACCCCTCCCAGTTTGGTGTCATCTGCAAATTTGATCAGGATGCCCTTGAGTCCATCATCCAGGTCATTGATAAAGATGTTGAATAAGACCGGGCCCAAGACAGAACCCTGTGGCACCCCACTAGTCACTCTTCTCCAGGATGAAGAGGAACCATTGATGAGCACCCTTTGGGTTCGGTCAGTCAGCCAGTTACAAATCCACTGAGTGGTAGCATAGTCAAGACCGCATTTTACCAGCTTCTTTACAAGAATATCACGGGGCACCTTGTCGAATGCCTTGCTGAAATCAAGGTAGGCTACATCCACTGCGTTCCCTTCATCTACCAGGCTTGTAATTCTGTCAAAAAACGAGATCAGGTTAGTCTGACATGACTTATTTTTCAGAAATCCATGCTGACTATTGGTGATCACAGCATTCCTTTCTAGGTGCTCACAGACTGTTGGCTTAATGATCTGCTCCAGAATCTTCCCTGGTATTGATGTCAGACTGACTGGGCGGTAATTATTTGGGTCCTCTCTTTTCCCCTTTTTGAAAATAGGGACAACATTTGCCCTCCTCCAGTCTGCTGGGACTTCGCCTGTTCTCCAGGAATTCTCAAAGATGACTGCCAGTGGTTCTGAGATCACATCTGCCAGTTCTTTTAATACTCTTGGATGCAGTTCATCTGGCCCTGGAGACTTGAATACATCTAAACTAGCCAAGTATTCTTGTACTATCTCCTTAGTTATTCTGGGCTGTGTTTCCTCTGCTGAATCATTTGCTCCAAATTCTTCAGGTCGGGCATTGTTTTCTTTATCGGAGAAGACTGAGGCAAAGAAGGCATTGAGGAGTTCAGCCCTTTCTGTGTCCCCTGTTTGCATTTCACCATCTTCTCCTCTGAGTGACCCCACTGTTTCTTTGTTCTTTGACTCTTTTAGCAGTTGTTGCTTTCTCTCAGGTTTCTATTCAGAGATTAGCCTGTGCAGTCTGCATTCCAGATGGAGTCTTTGATTAGCCTGCAGGGTTGCCATATGCCCTTTTTTCCAAGACACGCCATCTTTTTCAGGTCTGGTTGTCATATGTTCTCTTTTTCCCAGACACGTTCTCTTTTTCAGGATTAAAATTTCTGTCTGGGTGGATTTTTAAAATTTGGCAAAATGTCCATTTTTTTTTTGTTTACAGTAACCCAAGGAAATTTTCCTAATGCATTAGACTGAGATCTAAGACACCTGGCTAAGCTGGTCTGCAGCACAGAATCATAACAGAACAGCATCTTAAACCAGCTACATATTGTATAAATCCCTTCTCTTGTGGCTGAACTAAAAGGTCAGCTAGAAGATCATGGAGAAGGAGTCTGGGAGGGCAAGAGTTAACATCTGCCTGCCCTTAAGAAGAGTCCATATGTACATGTTAAACAGTTTAATAAATAAACAGTTTAATAAATTGTTCTGTGCATGCTTATGTTCACAAAGATGTGAACATGAGCCCAAATACTTTCATGTGACAAGTGATGGAGCAATATTTATTATTATTATTATTATTATTATTATTATTATTATTATTATTATTTTGTTCAAAGTTAAGAACAATGCTGCCAGCAATATATCACAGCTTCTATAGCCTACATATGGTAGGGGTATTTAAAATGAGAGTCATCAAAGCGATCTGTAGTTAAAAGTCTGCAAATGCGTCCTCTTTTTTTTTTTGCTCTTTAAAATATGGCAGCACTAGATTAGGGCTAGTATTTTTGGTTTTTGTACTGGGAAAGTCATTCTTATTAAAGAGGTACACTTTTTCTCTTTATGCAATGCCGGTTCAAACAGTTGAATCAAGTTTCTTGAAATAACATTGATATGCTGGTATATCCCTTTGCATGTAAGTAACTTGTGTGCCACATTCAAAAAATCTTCCTCTCTCGCCAATAGGATCTTGTCATCTCTGTCCTTGAGCCAGTCTTTTCCTGAACAAATCACTGTTGGTGACCAGGAATCCAGATAGACATATAAGAAATAAACCATCTGGTGGAGGGACAGATCTTTATTTCAGCTTTTGAATCCCCTGAATAATACCTGCTTTGCTTGTTTTTATATTGCTATTTTATCGGTTTTATGTTGTTGTTTTGTTTTAAATATTGTTTTGTTTATATATTTTACACGACTTAGAGATTTTAAAAAATAAGCTGTTTAAAAATGCTTTAAAATAACTAAGTAAACTTCCTCCAAGAAGCCCAGGATCATGTACATAATTCCCTTCCTATTTCATCCTCACCAAAATGTTGCAATGTAGGTTAGGCTGAGATATTGGTAATAACATTATAGTAATGCTGATTCTGATTTATTAGGTAGTGAGCGAAGTCTGGTGACAATCTTCTCATAAATTTCTAAAAGGATCTGTGATTTGTCTTTGCAGTAAAGCAGTGGAAAGCTTGGCTCAAGGTGATGCTGAAATCAAGCGTCTGAAGGAAGAGGCTCATAAGGAAGTCCAGCAAGTGGAAGAAAGCTTGAAGTGCAAGATAAGCCACTTAGAGGAGGCAAGGCAATATGTTTTCATAGTGCACGTGCAGGTGTTTTTATGATCTCTGCTATTATACTTTGCTGGATCTTGTAGGAGAGCACTTGTTGTCTTTCAGTAATAATCTGAGAATAAGCCCTCACTTTCCTAAGAAAAAACTCAGGTAATTCAGTCTCTCTCTGAGGTAGGATGAACAATGGACATGTAACTGTCTCTTCCCTCCCTTGGGACGGGTTGGGGTTGGGTTGAAGTCTAAAGAGGCTGAGTCAAGGCCATATTAACATTCTTAGGTGCCAGAGGCAGGTCAGGGGTACAGGTGTGTGTTTCAAAGAAGGCAAGTGGAACAAGGCACTAAGACTGCTGCTGCTACTTGTGGTGACAGGTTGCTCAGACTGACTTATGGTCCAACCCTGAGGCCAGGGCTTCATGGACCAAGGTGAACTGGGATATGCATATAGGGTCAGCTGGCAATTACTGCAGCTGAGGTGACACCCTTGTTGACTGCAATGATTAGTCAGCCAGGTATGCAGGGGAAGCAGAGCACCAGTGGTGGCAAGGCTACTGAATGCCTGATTTGAGTCACACACACGTTGCACTTTACAGTAATGTTAAAAAGGTTGGAGGGGAGGGATTGGGTTTTTCGGACGCTATGAACCTTGCAGGGCTGGGAAATCGGCTTTGTGGGGTGCTGAATGCTTTTCTCTGTGAGGGAGTCTTTCCGGACCCCATTAAAGAAGTGGTTTTAAGCCACCTCTTAAAAAAACATCTTTGGACCTGGCCATTATGGCCAATTATCGCCCAGTCTCAACTCTTCCATTCTTGGGAAAGATAATTGAGTGGGTGGCATAATTGAGTGGCAACTCCAGGCACATGAAGATGCAAACCTTCCAGTTGGGATTCAGACCACATCATGGGACTGAAACCACCTTAGTTGTGCTTGTTGATGATTTTGGGTGGGCTAGGACAGAGGTGAAAGCTGTTTCCTGGTTCTGCTGGATCTCTCAGTGGCTTTTGATACTACTGACCATGGTGTCCTTTAGGGCAAAACTAGTTTGAATTTCTCATTGTGATAACTGTTTCCTAATATTTGACCTGGCAATATATTGCAAATCACAATATGTTTTAGGGCTAGGCCTGACACATATTGAGGTGATTGATAATATCATTTAACAGTTTTAGACCCTTAAGTAGTAGCAGTTGCCAAGACATTGTCCTGTTGGCTTCTGTGTAGTTCCTGCCTTATTTCAGATATTGAGATATAGCAATATATCATGATGTTTAGCTGCTGATATACCACACTATTGAAAGCCAGATATTGCCCAGATCTAATGCCCTTCTGGACCATCTTAGGGGCTTAGGAGCTGAGGGTTATTGTTATGTAGTGGTTCCCCTCCTTCCTCTGTGTTCGAGTCCAGAAAGTGGTGTTGGGAGGTGAGTGTTCAGACCCCTAGGCGCTCATTTGTGGGGTATCTCAGGGCTCCGTCCTCTCCCCCTTGTTTTTTTAGCATCTATATGAAGCTGCAGGGAGAGATCATCAGGGGGTTTGGGCTGGGTGTTCACCAGTATGTGGATGATACCTAGCACTACTTCCTTTAAATTGGAACCAGTGAATGCGTTGAATGTCCTGTGTGAGTATCTGGAGGTTGGATGGCAGCTAATGGATGAGATTGAATCCCAGGATAAGACAGAAGTACTGTTTTGGGGAGATGGGGTGAGCAGGTGTCGGGGATTCCCTGGTCATGAATGGAGTAACTGTGCCCCTGAAGGACCAGGTGCGCAGCCTGGGAGTCATTTTGGACTCACAGCTGTCCATGGAGGTGCAGGCCAATTCTGTGTCCGGGGCAGCTGTCTACTAGCTCCATCTGGTATGCTGGCTGAGACCCCATTTGCCCGCAGACTGGTAATATAGAAAAGCTGGTGGAGGAATAGTTTAGTCTCTGAAGACTGTCAGTAACTGCCTTTAAGGTGGTCCTCCTTGAACAAAAGAACATCAAAGGTGGATTGCAATGTTAAGCAGTTGAATTGGAATACATCAAGAGAATTTTCTCACAACAAATGTCTTAATTGGCTGACCTGTACCAGGATGTCTATATTATCTAATACTGTTTTTGGTGAATGGCTGCAAAGTAATTATCACCCTCTGTACTTTCCTACATTTCATTTTCTTCTGAGCTCCTATGAATAGTTCTCCTCTTTCCCATGCAAGTATGTAGCTGTAACTTACTCAGGGCATTACCTCTTGTTTGTGATTAAGTCTATTGTGGTCCAGAAAAGTGCACGTCATATTAAATTCCACCACAAGTGGTGATCCTTGCTGGGCAAATGAGCCCAGGAGGGGCAATACTGCTTGAGAAAGTATTGCAAAAGTTCACTGGCTGTGAATGGTTGGTTCATCATGCATCTCTTATTTTCTGAGCACAGGATCTTAAGGTGGCGAAGGAAGAAGTAGAGAAAGCGTTTGCAATGACGGAGCAGGAGAGAGTACTAAGACTTTCAGCCGAACAGCAACTTTCTTTGATTACAAATAGGCAGTCAAAGGATCTGGATGTGATGACAGTGCTTGAAGAAAAGGACAGGTTAGGCTGTTATTATGGATGAGTACTCATTTTGTCAAATTGGTCCGATCTCCCTTGACTACACCCCTTACTGACCTTCCTTCACATTCCATGTGATTTTGCCTGACTGGAATGTCCGTGAACTCTGTTAATGCCTCTTGCTTTTGTTTCATTTTCATTGGGCTTGTTGTGGGGACAAGTTGTGGTAAGTCCATTCAATGACTAGATGTATCAATCGGATCTTATGTCTTTCTCTTCTGCTCTGCCTATGTCATCATCATCATGGTTCTGTTTCTGTAATTTTAGATGTATTGAGCAACTGAGTCTGTCTCTGAAAAATAAAGAAGCTTTAATCCAGTGCTTGGAAGCAGCAGAGTCCAGAAATAGATCTTTGGAGGAGAGTTTGTCAGAAGAAAAAATCCAAGATCACCCTGGATCTTTAGTGCTTGAGAAAGAGAAGGAGCTGGAGGTGAGGACTATCAATAGGGTAGAAAGGTGGAATGCCATCCCTTGAGAAGATCCTGTTTGTCACCCTTGTTTTCCCAGTTATCTAAGGCATGACTTTTCCACTGAGCACAGGAACAGTCTGTATGCTGAGTTGATACAGAGCTGTACTTTTGCAATTTTTTCTGCAGATACTCTTTGCTTTTCCCCCTTATTTTGTTTTTATCTTTACTTTTCTGTTCCACCTTCTTTCCAAGGCCTCAAGGTGTTTACATGCATCTCCCCCTCCCCATTTTGTTCTCACAACAACCATATGAGTCAGGGCTGAGAGAAGGCAATTGGCCCAAGATAACTCTGTGAGCTTCATGGCTGAGTGGGTATTTGAACCCCAAGCTCCAAGGACCTAGTCAGATGCTTTAACAGGACACCATACAGGGGATAGACACCAGGCTATGAGCCACTTCGCTCACTTTCTCAATTGCTTCTCATTTGGTTCCTATTGATCCAGGCTTCTAGCAATGTAAAACAATTAATGAATTCTTTCTCAAAGGCATGGGTCACACTGTCATCAAGTTTCAGAAATGTAGATAATTAATTATTATTATTATTGCATTTATATCCCACCTTTCCTCCAAGGTGCTCAATATTGTGAAATAGTCTTCTCCCTCCCCATTTTATCCCCTCAACAAAGCTGTGAGGTGGGTTACACTGTGAGGCAGTGACTAGCCCAAGGTCACTTAAGTGAGCTTAATGACCAGGTATGGATTTCAACCCTGGTCTTCCAGGTCCTAGTCAAATGCTCTAAATACTATACCACACTGGTGTACCTGTTGCTTCTATGGTCATCTCTATTGCAATGCTAGTAGTTTTTGAAAGTCATATGTTGCTGAAAAGCTGGTTAATTTGGAGGGTCAGATTGGGTCCAAAAGGAGTCATCCTTGAACCAACCCATACATAGACCCTTCTGATGCAAATGAGGAGCTCAGTTTTCTTTTGCCTCTAAACTCGATGTGGGTGGCAGGAGAGGGGATTGGGCAGAGCAAGGTGGCACTTTGTATTGGCTGAGCAAGAGGCAAACTTGTTGCTGACACAAATCCACCGCCTCCAAGGCCCACAAACATTCTGATTCCTTATATCTTTGAGGGATGCTCTGTTAGTGGTCCTTGGATATATGGTTTGTATCCACCAGGAGCCATGCATTCAATATTGTGTGCCAAGTTCTGTGACACTCCCTCCCAGCTGAGATCAGTCAGGCCTCCTGACTGTTGAACTTCAGGTGCTTGACAATGGCTTTCCTATTTCAGCAGGTGTCTTAAGTAAGCTGTACTTATGCCTGTTTATGGAACTGACATTTTCACCTGCCCTTTTTATTTTAAGTACCATATTGTTTTGGTTGATCTATAAACTACTTCTTGGCTTCTATGGTGAAAAGAGGTTTATAAATATTGATGATAGTTTTTATTTTATTGAAAAGGGCTATTTTGTTCATAATTCATTCTGCTGCCACAGAACCATGTGGTATATTGGGTTGAATGTTAGAACAGGACCTGGGAGCATTGGATTCAAATCCCCACTCAGCCCTGAAATTCACCAAGTGACCTTGGATCAGTCACTATCCTATCAGCCTAACTTCCTTTCCTGAGTTGAAAGGAAAAAATAGGTGTGTGTGTGAGTGAACAATCACATAAGGTCATTAGAGGAATAGCTGTGTAAATATGTCATAATAATTCCCTGGTTGCATGAGAAAAGTGTGCATGCTCAGCCCTTGTTTGGGTTTATGGATGCATAGGGGGTGCTTCTGACTTGATTTAATTACTCTTATCCTGCTTTTCTGTCCAGGATCTTACAGCCTCTTACATGATTAAAAACAGTAAGATGATTAAAACACTCTCATCATAAAAAGTGTGATTTCTAACCTCCCTTGATTTTTCTGCAAAGGTGGGGTGTATATTGTAGCTATAACACCTGCTCAGCTTACCCTCCTCTCCTTCTCACACTTGGGTGTATGCATGTGGACATCCTGTCTAACAAATATAGGGAGTTAAAAGGGGAAGCATAGCTATGCTTGTGCACAAACGCCAGATTTTTCAAATATTAATCCTTATGGTCTCCTGGGATGTATATTTTAATTATGTATATTTCACACATATAATGCTTTTTCTTACTGGAAATAAAAGAACCTGATAGCTGCCTACCTAGCTAATAATTGACACTGGAGTCAAAACTGGATTATTTTATTCCTTTAGGCTCTCAGAACAGAATTCTACAATGCAAAACATGACTTGGAAAAAAAGATCGCGGTACGTCTTGAATTTTCCCTTTCCTTTCTAGTTGTTGTGTATTGGCAGGTACAACCTTTGCAAGTGTCCTTTTATTCTACCATGAGTAGGAGCTGACGCTCATGTTGTTTCCAGACAGTTTTTAGCCAAGGAGAGAGCTTCCAATATTAAAAGGTTTTGCAAGGAGTGCAGTGTGTGTTGTTAAGCTTTGTCAGGCATTGGTCAGGATGGAGAACTTTCAGTCCTTCAGATGCTTATTGGACTTACAATAACCCCAGTCAGCATGGAGAGCAGACATTTTCTGTCAGTGTCCCCTGTCTCGTCTCGTCCTGTCCCCCTGCTGCCTGCAGAGACTTCATCAATCCTCTGCTTCCATCACCTGGAAGAGCCAGAAAGAATAAATTGTCCAGATGAGGAGACATACCACCCTCTAGGAGATGAAAACATGCCTCAGGACCCTAGATGCTAGGTAGCACACATCTGCAGAGCACCATTTGGAATAACCTGTTGCACCCAAGGCATCGAAGGCCTGAGGAGTGGATATTTTCCATTGATGTCCTTTCCACACGCCTTCTGCCTTTTAATCTTACGTCTGTTACACACTGGTTTTCACTTAACCACCAGCCACCTTGGAGGCTTGCAGAACAACAGAACATAAATAGTAGAAATAAGTATTGTTTTATTTATTCATTTTAATTTTTATGTCAGGACTTACTATATAGCACTTAATCATCAAAACCTCTTAAGTTGTTTAATATAAATTAAAAGCTACCAGTAACCTTTTTTAAACACCTGCTTTCAATGTGATAGTCTTCAAAATAAAATAATCAGTTTTACCAGCATACATTGTAAAGTCAAGTTACATGTCAGACATGCACGTCTGAGTAGGCTTGCTTAAAGAAGCAAGTTTTTAAAGGTAAAGGCAAAGGTACCCCTGACCGTTAGGTCCAGTCGCGGATGACTCTGGCGTTGCATGCTCATCTTGCTCTATAGGCCGAAGGAGCCGGCGTTTGTCCACAGACAGCTTTCCGGGTCATGTGGCCAGCATGACTAAGCCGCTTCTGGCGAACCAAAGCAGCACATGGAAACGCCGTTTACCTTCCCGCCGGAGCGGTACCTATTTATCTACTTGCACTTTAATGTTCTTTCGAACTGCTAGGTTGGCAGGAGCAGGGACCGAGCAACGGGAGCTCACCCCATCACGGGGATTCGAACTGCCGACCTGGTGATCGGCAAGCCCTAGGCTCTGGTTTAGACCACAGCGCCACCCGCGTTCCTTTTACAGCATACATTGTAAAGTCAAGTTACATGCACATCTGAGTAGGGTTGCTTAAAGAAGCAAGTTTTTAGGAGGTGCCAAAAACTCTACAGTGAAGGTGCCTGCTTAATATTCATCATAAACACAGTGGGTAACCAGATACCTTTGGGGACACCCTGGCCCTCCCCCTCCTCTACTGTGGTTCTCCAGCAGCTGGTATACAGAGGCACATTGCCTCTGATCCTGGAGCTATCATGCAACCACCATGACTAGTAGCCCAATAGCTTTATCGTCCCTCTATCAGTTTCTTATTCTCTTTTCAAGCCATCTGAATTGTTGGCCGGTGCCACATCCTGTGGCAGCATATTTCACACTTAATGTGCTGTGTGAAAAGAGCTTGGATGAAGAGTCTGTTTAGTTCAGCGTCCTGTCTCCCACAGTGGCTGGGAAGCCCATAAGCAGGGTGGTTGCCTGGTGTACTGCCTTTGAAAACAGAGCTTCTGTTTAGCTTTTTTGGCTAGTAAACATTGATAGACCTCTCACTCACCTTTCTAAAGCCACCCAAGCCATCTCCACAGTGGAGAAGCACATGGAAAAAGCCTCCACCTTTTATCTCTCTTGCACCACTATCCATCTGTTCAGTTCTCACAGCTAATCTCGCCTCTCACCACTCTATCCGTGAGATGCTTATCTTCCCTCCAGCAAACATGCCACAACATTGTGGAATGCAGTGGAGCGTTCTGGAGGCGTTGTGGGACTGAGCTGATTCAGAATCTGTTGGATCCCAAGCCAATCCCACTGTTGTCATGCAGTTGCACTGGACCCAGTTGCAGTGTCATCTCCAGGGTGGCACAGGAATCCTACTGCCCCCCCCGCACCTTCTGCCCTGGACAGTTCTGTGAAATCCCACTTTGGCTGTGTTGTATTTCAGCCTTAAAGGGTAGGAGAATAGGCAAGAGTTGCTTTAACCACATTATAAATGTTAGGGATTGCTCCTTTTGTGCGTGACAAAATATTGGGTAAGCAGCATATATGCAGGATAGGGCACCTTTGCCAGGAAAGCTTCAGGCCTAGTTCTTATGGTGGCCAACCTGCATCTACATTGTGCCACTTCAGGCAGGAGGTGGGAACTCACATGAGAGAATGCTGTTGTGTAACCAGAATTCTATGCACTTAGAAAACAAGCTTCTCAGGGAGGGTTCTAACCTTGCCATCTCCCTTACACATAAGTTTTCTGTATACAGAGATTTCTGAGTGGAGGAACATTCAGCTACAGAACCCCCCCTACCCCACCCGCCATAGTGTGAAGTGGCCCAGCCCAGGTAGAGATTTCCTATCTCAACAGTGAAAGGCTTGTGGCAAAGCTTATGTGGTCCAGATTGCAGTTGCCCTGAGTGAGGAGCTGTGCTCTTGCTTGATGCCTGTGAAAGTATTCTTAATATACAAAATGTGTTTCTTGAAAAAGGATAACTGCATGCATTTACTTTTAATCCTCAGTCACTCCAGAAGGAACTTCATGAACGAGAGATGGAGCTTTCTGTCGAAAAGATAAATGCTTTGAAACGAGACAAAACTATCCAGTGAGGGAGTCTTTCCGGACCCCATTAAAGAAGTGGTTTTAAGCCACCTCTTAAAAAAACATCTTTGGACCTGGCCATTATGGCCAATTATCGCCCAGTCTCAACTCTTCCATTCTTGGGAAAGATAATTGAGTGGGTGGCATAATTGAGTGGCAACTCCAGGCACATGAAGATGCAAACCTTCCAGTTGGGATTCAGACCACATCATGGGACTGAAACCACCTTAGTTGTGCTTGTTGATGATTTTGGGTGGGCTAGGACAGAGGTGAAAGCTGTTTCCTGGTTCTGCTGGATCTCTCAGTGGCTTTTGATACTACTGACCATGGTGTCCTTTAGGGCAAAACTAGTTTGAATTTCTCATTGTGATAACTGTTTCCTAATATTTGACCTGGCAATATATTGCAAATCACAATATGTTTTAGGGCTAGGCCTGACACATATTGAGGTGATTGATAATATCATTTAACAGTTTTAGACCCTTAAGTAGTAGCAGTTGCCAAGACATTGTCCTGTTGGCTTCTGTGTAGTTCCTGCCTTATTTCAGATATTGAGATATAGCAATATATCATGATGTTTAGCTGCTGATATACCACACTATTGAAAGCCAGATATTGCCCAGATCTAATGCCCTTCTGGACCATCTTAGGGGCTTAGGAGCTGAGGGTTATTGTTATGTAGTGGTTCCCCTCCTTCCTCTGTGTTCGAGTCCAGAAAGTGGTGTTGGGAGGTGAGTGTTCAGACCCCTAGGCGCTCATTTGTGGGGTATCTCAGGGCTCCGTCCTCTCCCCCTTGTTTTTTTAGCATCTATATGAAGCTGCAGGGAGAGATCATCAGGGGGTTTGGGCTGGGTGTTCACCAGTATGTGGATGATACCTAGCACTACTTCCTTTAAATTGGAACCAGTGAATGCGTTGAATGTCCTGTGTGAGTATCTGGAGGTTGGATGGCAGCTAATGGATGAGATTGAATCCCAGGATAAGACAGAAGTACTGTTTTGGGGAGATGGGGTGAGCAGGTGTCGGGGATTCCCTGGTCATGAATGGAGTAACTGTGCCCCTGAAGGACCAGGTGCGCAGCCTGGGAGTCATTTTGGACTCACAGCTGTCCATGGAGGTGCAGGCCAATTCTGTGTCCGGGGCAGCTGTCTACTAGCTCCATCTGGTATGCTGGCTGAGACCCCATTTGCCCGCAGACTGGTAATATAGAAAAGCTGGTGGAGGAATAGTTTAGTCTCTGAAGACTGTCAGTAACTGCCTTTAAGGTGGTCCTCCTTGAACAAAAGAACATCAAAGGTGGATTGCAATGTTAAGCAGTTGAATTGGAATACATCAAGAGAATTTTCTCACAACAAATGTCTTAATTGGCTGACCTGTACCAGGATGTCTATATTATCTAATACTGTTTTTGGTGAATGGCTGCAAAGTAATTATCACCCTCTGTACTTTCCTACATTTCATTTTCTTCTGAGCTCCTATGAATAGTTCTCCTCTTTCCCATGCAAGTATGTAGCTGTAACTTACTCAGGGCATTACCTCTTGTTTGTGATTAAGTCTATTGTGGTCCAGAAAAGTGCACGTCATATTAAATTCCACCACAAGTGGTGATCCTTGCTGGGCAAATGAGCCCAGGAGGGGCAATACTGCTTGAGAAAGTATTGCAAAAGTTCACTGGCTGTGAATGGTTGGTTCATCATGCATCTCTTATTTTCTGAGCACAGGATCTTAAGGTGGCGAAGGAAGAAGTAGAGAAAGCGTTTGCAATGACGGAGCAGGAGAGAGTACTAAGACTTTCAGCCGAACAGCAACTTTCTTTGATTACAAATAGGCAGTCAAAGGATCTGGATGTGATGACAGTGCTTGAAGAAAAGGACAGGTTAGGCTGTTATTATGGATGAGTACTCATTTTGTCAAATTGGTCCGATCTCCCTTGACTACACCCCTTACTGACCTTCCTTCACATTCCATGTGATTTTGCCTGACTGGAATGTCCGTGAACTCTGTTAATGCCTCTTGCTTTTGTTTCATTTTCATTGGGCTTGTTGTGGGGACAAGTTGTGGTAAGTCCATTCAATGACTAGATGTATCAATCGGATCTTATGTCTTTCTCTTCTGCTCTGCCTATGTCATCATCATCATGGTTCTGTTTCTGTAATTTTAGATGTATTGAGCAACTGAGTCTGTCTCTGAAAAATAAAGAAGCTTTAATCCAGTGCTTGGAAGCAGCAGAGTCCAGAAATAGATCTTTGGAGGAGAGTTTGTCAGAAGAAAAAATCCAAGATCACCCTGGATCTTTAGTGCTTGAGAAAGAGAAGGAGCTGGAGGTGAGGACTATCAATAGGGTAGAAAGGTGGAATGCCATCCCTTGAGAAGATCCTGTTTGTCACCCTTGTTTTCCCAGTTATCTAAGGCATGACTTTTCCACTGAGCACAGGAACAGTCTGTATGCTGAGTTGATACAGAGCTGTACTTTTGCAATTTTTTCTGCAGATACTCTTTGCTTTTCCCCCTTATTTTGTTTTTATCTTTACTTTTCTGTTCCACCTTCTTTCCAAGGCCTCAAGGTGTTTACATGCATCTCCCCCTCCCCATTTTGTTCTCACAACAACCATATGAGTCAGGGCTGAGAGAAGGCAATTGGCCCAAGATAACTCTGTGAGCTTCATGGCTGAGTGGGTATTTGAACCCCAAGCTCCAAGGACCTAGTCAGATGCTTTAACAGGACACCATACAGGGGATAGACACCAGGCTATGAGCCACTTCGCTCACTTTCTCAATTGCTTCTCATTTGGTTCCTATTGATCCAGGCTTCTAGCAATGTAAAACAATTAATGAATTCTTTCTCAAAGGCATGGGTCACACTGTCATCAAGTTTCAGAAATGTAGATAATTAATTATTATTATTATTGCATTTATATCCCACCTTTCCTCCAAGGTGCTCAATATTGTGAAATAGTCTTCTCCCTCCCCATTTTATCCCCTCAACAAAGCTGTGAGGTGGGTTACACTGTGAGGCAGTGACTAGCCCAAGGTCACTTAAGTGAGCTTAATGACCAGGTATGGATTTCAACCCTGGTCTTCCAGGTCCTAGTCAAATGCTCTAAATACTATACCACACTGGTGTACCTGTTGCTTCTATGGTCATCTCTATTGCAATGCTAGTAGTTTTTGAAAGTCATATGTTGCTGAAAAGCTGGTTAATTTGGAGGGTCAGATTGGGTCCAAAAGGAGTCATCCTTGAACCAACCCATACATAGACCCTTCTGATGCAAATGAGGAGCTCAGTTTTCTTTTGCCTCTAAACTCGATGTGGGTGGCAGGAGAGGGGATTGGGCAGAGCAAGGTGGCACTTTGTATTGGCTGAGCAAGAGGCAAACTTGTTGCTGACACAAATCCACCGCCTCCAAGGCCCACAAACATTCTGATTCCTTATATCTTTGAGGGATGCTCTGTTAGTGGTCCTTGGATATATGGTTTGTATCCACCAGGAGCCATGCATTCAATATTGTGTGCCAAGTTCTGTGACACTCCCTCCCAGCTGAGATCAGTCAGGCCTCCTGACTGTTGAACTTCAGGTGCTTGACAATGGCTTTCCTATTTCAGCAGGTGTCTTAAGTAAGCTGTACTTATGCCTGTTTATGGAACTGACATTTTCACCTGCCCTTTTTATTTTAAGTACCATATTGTTTTGGTTGATCTATAAACTACTTCTTGGCTTCTATGGTGAAAAGAGGTTTATAAATATTGATGATAGTTTTTATTTTATTGAAAAGGGCTATTTTGTTCATAATTCATTCTGCTGCCACAGAACCATGTGGTATATTGGGTTGAATGTTAGAACAGGACCTGGGAGCATTGGATTCAAATCCCCACTCAGCCCTGAAATTCACCAAGTGACCTTGGATCAGTCACTATCCTATCAGCCTAACTTCCTTTCCTGAGTTGAAAGGAAAAAATAGGTGTGTGTGTGAGTGAACAATCACATAAGGTCATTAGAGGAATAGCTGTGTAAATATGTCATAATAATTCCCTGGTTGCATGAGAAAAGTGTGCATGCTCAGCCCTTGTTTGGGTTTATGGATGCATAGGGGGTGCTTCTGACTTGATTTAATTACTCTTATCCTGCTTTTCTGTCCAGGATCTTACAGCCTCTTACATGATTAAAAACAGTAAGATGATTAAAACACTCTCATCATAAAAAGTGTGATTTCTAACCTCCCTTGATTTTTCTGCAAAGGTGGGGTGTATATTGTAGCTATAACACCTGCTCAGCTTACCCTCCTCTCCTTCTCACACTTGGGTGTATGCATGTGGACATCCTGTCTAACAAATATAGGGAGTTAAAAGGGGAAGCATAGCTATGCTTGTGCACAAACGCCAGATTTTTCAAATATTAATCCTTATGGTCTCCTGGGATGTATATTTTAATTATGTATATTTCACACATATAATGCTTTTTCTTACTGGAAATAAAAGAACCTGATAGCTGCCTACCTAGCTAATAATTGACACTGGAGTCAAAACTGGATTATTTTATTCCTTTAGGCTCTCAGAACAGAATTCTACAATGCAAAACATGACTTGGAAAAAAAGATCGCGGTACGTCTTGAATTTTCCCTTTCCTTTCTAGTTGTTGTGTATTGGCAGGTACAACCTTTGCAAGTGTCCTTTTATTCTACCATGAGTAGGAGCTGACGCTCATGTTGTTTCCAGACAGTTTTTAGCCAAGGAGAGAGCTTCCAATATTAAAAGGTTTTGCAAGGAGTGCAGTGTGTGTTGTTAAGCTTTGTCAGGCATTGGTCAGGATGGAGAACTTTCAGTCCTTCAGATGCTTATTGGACTTACAATAACCCCAGTCAGCATGGAGAGCAGACATTTTCTGTCAGTGTCCCCTGTCTCGTCTCGTCCTGTCCCCCTGCTGCCTGCAGAGACTTCATCAATCCTCTGCTTCCATCACCTGGAAGAGCCAGAAAGAATAAATTGTCCAGATGAGGAGACATACCACCCTCTAGGAGATGAAAACATGCCTCAGGACCCTAGATGCTAGGTAGCACACATCTGCAGAGCACCATTTGGAATAACCTGTTGCACCCAAGGCATCGAAGGCCTGAGGAGTGGATATTTTCCATTGATGTCCTTTCCACACGCCTTCTGCCTTTTAATCTTACGTCTGTTACACACTGGTTTTCACTTAACCACCAGCCACCTTGGAGGCTTGCAGAACAACAGAACATAAATAGTAGAAATAAGTATTGTTTTATTTATTCATTTTAATTTTTATGTCAGGACTTACTATATAGCACTTAATCATCAAAACCTCTTAAGTTGTTTAATATAAATTAAAAGCTACCAGTAACCTTTTTTAAACACCTGCTTTCAATGTGATAGTCTTCAAAATAAAATAATCAGTTTTACCAGCATACATTGTAAAGTCAAGTTACATGTCAGACATGCACGTCTGAGTAGGCTTGCTTAAAGAAGCAAGTTTTTAAAGGTAAAGGCAAAGGTACCCCTGACCGTTAGGTCCAGTCGCGGATGACTCTGGCGTTGCATGCTCATCTTGCTCTATAGGCCGAAGGAGCCGGCGTTTGTCCACAGACAGCTTTCCGGGTCATGTGGCCAGCATGACTAAGCCGCTTCTGGCGAACCAAAGCAGCACATGGAAACGCCGTTTACCTTCCCGCCGGAGCGGTACCTATTTATCTACTTGCACTTTAATGTTCTTTCGAACTGCTAGGTTGGCAGGAGCAGGGACCGAGCAACGGGAGCTCACCCCATCACGGGGATTCGAACTGCCGACCTGGTGATCGGCAAGCCCTAGGCTCTGGTTTAGACCACAGCGCCACCCGCGTTCCTTTTACAGCATACATTGTAAAGTCAAGTTACATGCACATCTGAGTAGGGTTGCTTAAAGAAGCAAGTTTTTAGGAGGTGCCAAAAACTCTACAGTGAAGGTGCCTGCTTAATATTCATCATAAACACAGTGGGTAACCAGATACCTTTGGGGACACCCTGGCCCTCCCCCTCCTCTACTGTGGTTCTCCAGCAGCTGGTATACAGAGGCACATTGCCTCTGATCCTGGAGCTATCATGCAACCACCATGACTAGTAGCCCAATAGCTTTATCGTCCCTCTATCAGTTTCTTATTCTCTTTTCAAGCCATCTGAATTGTTGGCCGGTGCCACATCCTGTGGCAGCATATTTCACACTTAATGTGCTGTGTGAAAAGAGCTTGGATGAAGAGTCTGTTTAGTTCAGCGTCCTGTCTCCCACAGTGGCTGGGAAGCCCATAAGCAGGGTGGTTGCCTGGTGTACTGCCTTTGAAAACAGAGCTTCTGTTTAGCTTTTTTGGCTAGTAAACATTGATAGACCTCTCACTCACCTTTCTAAAGCCACCCAAGCCATCTCCACAGTGGAGAAGCACATGGAAAAAGCCTCCACCTTTTATCTCTCTTGCACCACTATCCATCTGTTCAGTTCTCACAGCTAATCTCGCCTCTCACCACTCTATCCGTGAGATGCTTATCTTCCCTCCAGCAAACATGCCACAACATTGTGGAATGCAGTGGAGCGTTCTGGAGGCGTTGTGGGACTGAGCTGATTCAGAATCTGTTGGATCCCAAGCCAATCCCACTGTTGTCATGCAGTTGCACTGGACCCAGTTGCAGTGTCATCTCCAGGGTGGCACAGGAATCCTACTGCCCCCCCCGCACCTTCTGCCCTGGACAGTTCTGTGAAATCCCACTTTGGCTGTGTTGTATTTCAGCCTTAAAGGGTAGGAGAATAGGCAAGAGTTGCTTTAACCACATTATAAATGTTAGGGATTGCTCCTTTTGTGCGTGACAAAATATTGGGTAAGCAGCATATATGCAGGATAGGGCACCTTTGCCAGGAAAGCTTCAGGCCTAGTTCTTATGGTGGCCAACCTGCATCTACATTGTGCCACTTCAGGCAGGAGGTGGGAACTCACATGAGAGAATGCTGTTGTGTAACCAGAATTCTATGCACTTAGAAAACAAGCTTCTCAGGGAGGGTTCTAACCTTGCCATCTCCCTTACACATAAGTTTTCTGTATACAGAGATTTCTGAGTGGAGGAACATTCAGCTACAGAACCCCCCCTACCCCACCCGCCATAGTGTGAAGTGGCCCAGCCCAGGTAGAGATTTCCTATCTCAACAGTGAAAGGCTTGTGGCAAAGCTTATGTGGTCCAGATTGCAGTTGCCCTGAGTGAGGAGCTGTGCTCTTGCTTGATGCCTGTGAAAGTATTCTTAATATACAAAATGTGTTTCTTGAAAAAGGATAACTGCATGCATTTACTTTTAATCCTCAGTCACTCCAGAAGGAACTTCATGAACGAGAGATGGAGCTTTCTGTCGAAAAGATAAATGCTTTGAAACGAGACAAAACTATCCAGGGATTAGTCCTTGCTGTAAAAGTGAAAGAAAAGGAGGTACATGGATTATGTTATTCTGATAAAAATGTATTCAAGCCATGCTTGATAGTAACAGATTGAGGGAAGGGCATGGTGGACATTCTAGGAAGTCTTGAGGGTTAAGAATACCTACTTAGAGCAAGAGAGGGGAACATTTTTCAGTCCGAGAGCCACATTACCTTCTGGGCAACTTTCTGAGAGCAACATGCCACTGCTGAGCAGGCCAGGGGCAAAAGCGGATGAAACAATGGATGTATATTTTCCCTTTAACAATTAGGCTATTTTCCACCCCACCCCCCTCTATTCCCCCATCCAGGAAAACAAGTGGCAATATCAATGTATCAATACATCACCCAGGACCAGTTTCAGGGCCAGAGTGTGATGTTGCCTTCACCCAGCGGTATATCATGGGTGAAACTGCGGCTGCTCCTGACTCAGGAATGGTGGTGCCTTCACCTGCGATATACTGCTGGGTGAAGGCTCCACGCTCGGGCCCTCAAACTGAGGGAGGAACAAGCTGCGAGGTGCCAGAGCTGATGCAGCTCGTTTTCGCCCTCGGAGCACCAGGTGCCCATGTGCACAGAGGAACAAGCTGCACTGGCCCCGGCCTCGCAAGGCACCAGTGTGAAACCCGTTGCTCCCGCCAAGGCCCAGGCCTGATGCAACTTGTTCCTCCCTCCGCTTTTCAACATTCCAATGTATCACTATGTACAGTGGTGCCCCGCAAGACGAATGCCTCGCAAGACGGAAAACCCGCTAGACGAAAGGGTTTTCCGTTTTGGAGGTGCTTCGCAAAACAAATTTCCTATGGGCTTGCTTCGCAAGACGACAATGTCTTGCGAGTTCCTGCGGGGTTTTTCCCCTCCCCCCCTTTTCCCCAAGCCGCTAAGCCGCTTATCAGCTGATCCGCTAAGCCGCTAATAGCGCTAATCCGCTAAGGCGCTAATGGGCTTGCTTCGCAAGACGATAAAACTGCAAGACGAAGAGACTCGCGGAATGGATTCTTTTCATCTTGCGAGGCACCACTGTATATCACATGTTTGGCTGGTGATACATTACGATGCTGAAAAGCTGATAATCAGCCAGCCCTAATTGGAGGTCAAAAACACATTTAGTCCAGGTAAAAATACTTTGTGTGCAAAGCAGGGGTTGTGAAGTGTGACCCAGTGAGAGTTTTGAGGGCCAGATAGAGAGGTCTGGAGCCCATGGTTGGCCCCCACCCATGATCTAGAGATAGAGAAACCCTGCTGGATCAGATTTTCTAGTGTAGTATCTCACAGATGCCTCCAAGAAGTCCAAAAGTAAGATGCAAAAGGAATAGCCCATTACCATGGTTGTACTCTAGTTGCTGGTATTTAGTTGTTTGCTGCTTCTGAAGATGGAGGTTCTACTTAGCCATCGTTGCTAATATATGGTTGGGTTTAAGGTGGAAGCTAATATAGTGTTCTGTATCTTTAAGGGAATAGGATATTCATGGGGAAGTTGTATTCTTACAGCTGTCGGATTTTGGTCTTTCTCCCCTAAATGAGAGAGTAATATTGGCAAATACTGGGAACACTCCACTCATTCCTGTACATCAGGGGTCTGCAAGGTTTACCTCGCCTGGGCTGGTTCACTCCAGCGGAGATCCCTCCGTGGGCCGGATTGTGAGTGCGAGCGCCCATGATTTCTGGCGTCTGCATTTGCGCAGGCATGATTTCTGCCATCTGCGTCTGTGCAGACGCTATTTCCGGCGCCGTGGAAGCTAGTCCCCGTGCCGTGCTGCGCCGGTTTAGTGCAGCATGCAGGGACTCGTGGGCCAGTTAAATGACCCCTGTGGGCTGCTTGTGGCCCATTGGTTTTAGGTTGCCGACCCCTGCTGTAGATTGAGGGCATCCTCAACCATTCAGGGTGTTGTGTGTTTTGAGTTGTTCTTCTGTGGGCACAACTGCAGAGCCAAGCAGGGGGAAAGCATCAAAAAGAGGCATGGTAATGGGACAGGATCAGGCTCTGCCCCACCTGGCACAAATTATGAAATCCAAGGTGTGCCAGTCTCACTTCTAGGTAACAGAAGCATGTTCCCAGATCTCATAAGAAATGGCAGTCTTGAGGTTTCTGGAGTGAAACTGGAAAGCGGCTATGAGTGGGGAAGTGTCATTTAAGAACTTGAGGCAGTTCATCTGAGTGCCTGGAAGCAAAGTGGGATGGAGAAGACAATTTGGCTCTTCTTGGAAATATCCTACTCTCATCTGTCTGTGGCTTGGGTGCGAAACCCTGAGCCAAGAACCCTGCACTGTGCTCCCACAATCTCCTACAGTAGTCAAATAATGGTTGGGTTCCCCAGTGTTAGTTTGAACGCAGGGTTTACCTTTTTCTTTCCAGATTGTTTCTTCTTTCTTAGGCAAAGGCTTTGACTCCCCCATTTGTTGGTTATAGGCCAGGGATGGGAAACCTTGGCCTGGAGGTTAAATGAGGCCCTCCAAGCCTATCATTCTGACCCTCAGGAATCTCCCAGACATGGCCCCTTATTATCTCTGCTTTGCACCTCCTTGAGTGTATTTGCTGGGCTGGAATGTGTCCTTAAGCTCTGATCATGCCTTTTGCTTGCATGGATGGATAACAGAGGGGTGTGAAAGTTTGTATCGGGAGGGCAGAGCAAAGATTGGTACCAGCCCAACCTCTGGAAGTGGGTGGGAGAGACTCCTCATTGCCCCGTCCTCTCTCTCTGCAGAAAAAAGAACATTCCTGGGAAATGCTGGCATTCTTTTTTCATATGGTTGTGGTGGTGTTTTTGTTCTTGCCCTCTCTTGGCTCTTATGTGTCTTTCACATCCATGAGATTTCACCCCTTTCTGTGTTCTTTCGTTCAGAATGAAAAACTTTGCTCTGAAATTGAAGATTTAAACACATCATTGGCTGAAGCCACCCAGAAAATTCAGATGCGGAAATTCAAGGTGAGACAATAAGGATTATTATGGATACTTCTGTTCCTCCACCTTGTATTTCCAGGCAGAATCAGAGAATAGAATCAGAGAAGGGACCCAAGAGTCATCTGGTCCAACCCCCTGCAATGTAGAAATCTCAGTTAAAGCACCCATTACATATGGCTATCCAACCTCTGTTAAAAAAACTTCCAAGGAAGGGGAGTCCACCACCTCTTGTGGGAGTCTGTTCCACTGCCAAACAGTTCTTACTGTCAGAAAGTTTTTTTGAATGTTTAGTCAGAATCTCCTTTCTTGTAACTTGAAGCCAGTGCCTTCAGTCCTACCCTGCAGAGCAGGAAAAAACAAGCTTGCTCCCTCTTCCGTGTGACAGCCCTTAAGATATTTGAAGATGGCTATCATATCTCTGGTCCAGGGGGTCATGAAGAGTCAGACACGACTAAATGACTGAAAAACAACAAAAATCTTATCTCCTAGTCTCCTCTTTTCCAGGCTAAACATACCCAGCTCTTTTAAGAGCTCCTTAGAAGACTTAGTTTCCATACCTTTGATCATCTTGATTGCCCTCCTCTGCACACGTTCCAACTTGTCAACATCCTTCTTAAATTGTGGTGTACAGAATAGGACACAGTGTTCCAGGTGCGGTCTGACCAAGGCAGAATAGAGTGGTATTATTACTTCCCTTGATCTGGACACTAGACTTATGTTGTTCAGCCTAGAATAGTGTTAACTTTTCTCCCCTGCTGCATCACACTGTTGACTCATGTTAAGCTTGTGGTCCACCAAGACTCCCAGATCCTTTTCACATGTACTGCTGGTAAGCCAGGTGTCACACATCCTATATTGGTGCATCTGGTTCTTCCTGCCTAAGTGCATAAACTTACATTTGTCTTTATTGAGATTCATTTTTCTAGCTTGTACCCAGTTATCCAATCCGTTACAGTCATTCTGAATTCTGATTCTGTTTTCTGTGGCATTAGCTACCCCTTCCAGTTTGGTGTCATCTGCAAATTTGATGAGCATCCCCTCAATTCCTTCATCCAACTCATTTATAAAGATGTTAAACAACAATGGACCCAGGACAGAACCCTGCGGAACCTCTTCTGTCACTCTTTTCCAGGATGATGAACCATTAATGAGTACTCTGGGTTCAGTCAACCAGCTACAAATACATCTAACAGTTACCTCGTCCAACCCACATTTTACCAGCTTCCTTGGGAGAAAATGATGGGGGACTTTGTCAAAAGCCTTACTGAAATCAAGATACACTGTGTCCACAGCATTTCCCTGATCCACTAAGTTTGTAATTCTGTCAAAATAATAACTTATTTCTGAGAAACCCATGCAATCACAGCATCCTTTCTAAATGTTCACAGACCAACTGTTGAATTATCTGTTCTTGGACCTTCCCTGGTATCGATGTCAAGCTCACTGGTCAGCCATTACCTGTGTTTCCTTCCCCCTCTTTTTGAAGATGGGGATAATATTTGCCCACATCCAGTCTTTAGGGACCTGACCTATTCTGCAAGAATTCTCAGAGATAATAGGCAAAGGATATGAAATTACACCTGCAAGCTCCTTTAGTTCCCTTGGATGCAGCTCATCAGGCCCTGGAGATTTGAATTCATTTAAAGTAGCTAGGTGTTCCCTTACTACCTCTTTTCCTATTTTGTGTTCCCTCCTTTCATCATCTATTCTGTTATCACCAGGTTGGGCATCACTTTCCTTTTGAGTGAAGACAGAGGCAATGTGGGTGTTGAATAGTTCTGCCTTCTCTCTTTCACTCAATAGCATTTCTCCATCTTCCCTATGCAGAGGACCTATCACTTGCTTGTTCTTCCTCTTACTTCGGACATAGCCAAAGAAACCTTTTTTATTATTTCTAACCTCTCTTGCAACCCTGAGCTCATTTTGAGCTGTAGCCAGCCTGATGTTCCCCCTGCAACTGTTGGCTACTCCTGTATACTCCTTCTTTGTGATTTACCCTTTCTTCTATTTCTTATACACCCCCTTCTTAACTCTCAGCTCATCTGTAAGCCCCTTATGCAGTCACACTGGTTTCCTTAGATGCCTCCCACTTTTCTTTCTTGCATTTGGGCCTTCAATATTTCTCCTTTAAGAAACTCCCATCCTTCTTGGACTCCCTTCTCTTTGAGTATTTCTAACCATGGGATCACACTCAGTAGCTCCTTCAGCTTTTTGAAACTGGCCTCCTTAAAGTCCAGAGTGTGTATCCGGCTACGCTCAGTTTTCCCTTGCCTATGTATCCTGAAACCCAGGAGAACATGATCACTTCCTCCCAAGTTTCCGAGCACTTCCACTTCATCGATCAGCTCCTCCCTGTTGGTGAGGACCAGGTCCAAGATAGATGATCCCCTTGTTAGTTCTTCCACTTTCTGGGAAATGAAATGGCTAGCGAGGCCATGGAGGCATTTGTCAGACCTTACAGACTTGGCAGAGTTTGAGTCCCAACAAAGATCGGGGAAGTTGAAGTCCCCCATGAAATCTATTTATTGCTGATGGGCTTTTATTTTTTGCCGATGGGCTATTTATTGCTGATGAGCCTTTGGAATTGGTAAGATTAGTTAATCTGTTAAGTCACTGTTGCTAGAAGCTCTGACTGGTTTTTTGCCTATCCCTCACTGCTGGCTAATGTGCTTTCTTTTGACAGACCAGGGCAGAATCATTTCCTGGATTACCCCAGCAGGGGCCCAGTTGGGTCCCTTGGCAGTGGGTCTTGGTAACCTCCCTAGGTAGACGTCTAACTGTGCTTTTGTGGATTGTAAGAACAATGTTTTTAGGAAGAATCCATGGCTTGCATATTACTCTGTGGTAGCCAATCTCTGTGTGGGGTATACCACTTCAGAATGCAGATGAGGGGTGGTGGGCTCATATGATAGAATGCCTTCCCATAAAAATATTCCCTGCATGCAGAAAGCTAGCACATTTGAGGAAAGGCAGCCCTGGAATTCTCCGCCCTTGACATATATAGGGCTGTATGCAACTCAGTTATACTCAAAGTATGTCCATTTTAATTAGTGAACCTATTGTTAGTGATGTCATTCAGTTGGTCTACTCTGAGTACAAGTAGCATTGAATACCACTCAGTTTTCTATGTGCAGCATTTTTTTATTTATGGAGCAGTGTTCAGCTATGTGAACCCTGTCTGAAGTAGTACAGCCTCTACATGTCAACCAGTTTGGTGTGACTGTTGAGTGGCTTAAGAGTGTGCCATCCACAGTTTTCTCCATAGAACTAAAGAAGCTGGAAGAGAGTAGGTTTTGTTAATTCTAAATAGATCATCTTCTCCTTTTCCTTAGCCTAATAGCTCACAGTTGTGATGCTAGACATAAACAGAAAGCCCATCTGCAAGTTTTTGTTGTATAGTAGAAACTTGCCTGATGCTAAAATTACTTGCCCTAGGCAAGCAGCTAATAATAAACCTGCCTTTAGAAGTCTTAATATGTTCCTGAATGTCTGTTCTACAAGCTTCATTTGGAGAATATTTGTAGCTAGGCTCTTTCGCAAAACAGTTTGGGCAACTGGGCTTGTCTTGCATTTGTGACATGAAAACTATGTTGATGTAGAGCTGTGAAAGGCATGAAAATAAAAGAGAAAGTTGTCTTCTATGTTGCATGACTTGTGCTAACTGCTTTTTTTCTAGGGTGTTGAAGATCCTCAGACTCTCTTGATGGAAAAAGAAAGTCTCCTGGCAGATTTGCGTTCTGAAAACCTGACCAAAGATCTAGAGAACCATAATCTTCAAAGGAAAGTTAAGAAGACCGAACAAGAGTTGCATGATTTGAATCTTGAGAAAGAGACATTGGTAAAGGAACTAGAAGAGGCTCAGCTACAGAAAAGTAGAAGTGACAAAGCCATTAATGTTAGTATTCAATTTTCCCTGTGTTTAAGAAATGCAGTTAAAAATAGTTTGCATAATTTGTAACTTCCTAAACATGAATATGAGTTGAGAGCAGGGAGAACTCACTGGAACTCAGTTCCGGCACCTCTCAGGTAGGCACCATTGCCATTCTAAGAGAACAAGGGAGGTATTCATGGTGCGTTCCGGCACCTCTTTTTCTCGAAAAAGGCTACTGCCACCTCTACTTTGGAGATAAAAGGTAGTCCTCTTGCAACCCCTCCCAGACTTCTGCTTACTCATTGTACCCACACAAATAGAACCTGTTACAAAAGGTTGAAGTTTGTGCTGCTTCTGTTCTGGCTGCTTCAATCCATTCCACTCCCTGCCCCCTACACATGGGTCTAACAATTACTCTAATGTGAGTGGAAGTGAACTTTCTTTACCTCCTCAGTTATTTTTCATCCAGCCCTGTTTCCTTCCTGAATCAGAGTTGGTCTAGAGGAGAAAAGTTTGAGTAACTGAGCCTTGAGAGGTGATGTGCGAGGGGATTCAAGTACTCTCACTTGTTTTCTTGTTAAAATGAACACACCGTATATGTGACCTGGTCCAAAAGTGGCTAATTTATGTGGTGTCAGATCTGGTTTAGCCCCTCATTCCCCTCAAGGCCACTTGTAATATTACTTAAAGCCAGCAGAGGGGTCTCTCTGTCCACAGATCCAAGGCATCTCCCTCTCTCTGCCGTAATCCACTTATATATGATAACTGAATTACAGATGCAGTCTCTTGTCTGCTGGTTCTCTGATTCTCCACTCCACTACGGGGTGAACCTCTGAGACACCATCGAGACAGACTCTATCATTAAGACAGGAGTTGGCAACGATGGAACGTTTATAATAGTCTGAAGATAATTTTCAGTGTCTGCATTTACCATAGTCTGCATATCTGTTTTGCCATCATAGCAGGCACCAAACTATAGTGGTTTGAATGTGTTATTCTTTATTCAAAAAATGGTTCTCTTAAATGTGAAAAAACTTTGAGCTACCCTTTGAAAATCATTATGGTTTTGGTGTGTGGAAAAAAGATAGTAAGAATATGAACATAGGGCTTCCAACTCTGCCTTTTTTTTTTTTTTTGGAGGAATAGACTATTGCTGCTGGTATTGGCCTGTGTACTGACATGACATCTAGTTAGTGTGCTAATTTTTGCTTCAGTTCCTCACCAGTGCTGGCATGTTCACTGCTGCCTTAGGAGCATAGGTAGTTGCCTTGCACTGAATCATACCACTGGCCCATCTAACTCAGTACTGTATGCACTGACTGGCAGCTGCTGTTCAGGATTTTAGGCTGGATTTGTTATTGTGTGTAAGGGCTGGGTGCAGATTTGCCCAGCAGAATTATTTGTACCTACCTTGGCTTGAGCTAAAGCTCCTAGGATTTTTCAAAACTTGTATTCAACTGATGTACATTTGTAGTGTGGACATGCTGGCTGTATTTGCATGTCACAGTAGACCATGGTTTAGTACAGGGGTGGGTGACCTTCAGCTCAAGGGCCACATTCTCTCAAAGGCATCCTTTGGCAGGGTGCATTCCAGTGCTAGGCATGGCTAGATGCAAAAGTGGGCAGATCAACAGATGTGACTCTTTACCTTTGTACGGGAGGTTACATTCCAGGCATGCACAAGCCAGAGATTTATACACACCTCGATCTATCCACCTACACCTCTATCCATCCAAGTAAGCAAGGTGCGTTGTCACATTTCAAGGACATATTTTGGCCAGGCAAAAGCGCTTGAGGAGGGCTTACACCTGAGATCTTATAGAACTGCTGCCTGTCAGAGTAGACTATACAGGACTAGATGGAGCAATGGTGTGATCCAGGGGTCAGCAAACTTTTTCAGCAGGGGGCCAGTCCACTGTCCCTCAGACCTTGTGGGGGACTGGGCTGGACTATATTTTTTTTGGGGGGGGGGAATTGAACGAATTCCTATGCCCCACAAATAAGCCAGAGATGCATTTTAAATAAAAGCACACATTCTACTCATGTAAAAACACCAGGCAGGCCCCACAAATAACCGAGAGATGCATTTTAAATAAAAGGACACATTCTGCGCGTGTAAAAACATGCTGATTCTTGAACCGTCCGCAGGCCGAATTTATAAGGCGATTGCGCCAGATCCAGCCCCCAGGCCTTAGTTTCCCTACCTATGGTCTGGTCTATATAAAGCAATTTCGTGTGACTGTCCCTTCTGCTTTTCCCAAGGATGTCAAAAAGCCTGGAATGAGAGGATTAAGGAGTTATCTCTCAGGATTTCCACAAGACTGAATTCATCATTGTGCCACTTTATGACCTCTTAGCTCTTCCCACAGATGTTTGCTCAGAGGACCAAAGTCCTTGCTAAATGATCTGCAGCATCCTCAAAAATTGAAGCCTGATCATCTTTTAATGCGGCCTGCTGTATCAAACACCAGAGCCACTGCTGTGAGTTGAATGCATTTCACCGGAAGCCTGGATGTGAAAATGTTTGCCCATTGAACAGGCAGGCAGGAGTAAAGAGCACACGGCAATATTTTCCTTATTTGACAATTTGGAACCCATTTGAGGGCTGTGATGCAAAATCTCTGTGAACGAGCTCAGCCGCCCCTGTTCTATTAATGTTAGGCAAAATGGTTGCTGTGCTGTGTTGCCAGCCCATAAAACTTTAACAAAATGAACCGTGCCAGGGTTTTTTTTTCTTTTTCTCCTTTACATCAAATTCTGAATATAGAAGGAAAATATGAGCTGCTGGCTGGGAAATTAAATGATCTCTAAAATAGAACCATTGTAGAATCAGTGGTCCTTACACATAGTTGGGTAGAAAAGCCACACTGTTGCATATCCATGGGGAATCAGTGGGGAGCTGGCTGTGCAATTGCCTGCTCCCACCCTTCTTATAGGCCCAAGCCAGCTGCTTCTCCTCCTCCTTGTGCCACACTCACTTCAAGGGGGCAGGTGAGCAAGGAGTGATAGTGAGGGGGAGGGGGGAGGGCTCCAGGGCAGAGGCAGTTTTAGGGTAGTGCAACTAGTGTGGTTGCACTGGGCACCATGCTGTAGGAGGTGCCAAAACAATGCTATAGAGCAGAGCATGAGAGGTGGGGACTGCGCCAAATTTTAGCTTGCACAGGGCACCACTGAAATTTGAGAGCCCAAAGCCTGCCACTGCCAGGGGTTGACAGTGGGCGCTCTGTTGAGGTATGGACCTTGACCGGTGGTGACTCCTGAAGCTTTGATACAAGGCAGGAGTGAGGAACCTCAGGAACCAGGGTCAAATATGGCCCTCCAGGCCCTTGAACACTGATAGTGCCTTTTGCTTGTCTAGATGGGGGATAGACAGGGGTGTATGGATTGAAAATGGTGTATAAAAGCACAAAATGTACATTTTTTTGTTCGACCCACATTTGCCTCAGGACCCACCTACCTCTGCCATGTGATCCCTGGAAGGTAGCCCGAAAAAAACTTTGGCCCTTGAGCTAAAATATGCTTATCAGCCCATGGTGTAAGGGAAGCAAAGCAGCCTGTAGCAAGTCTCAGGAACTAAAAATGGAGGTCTTCCATGGAAGACCACAGGCCAAAGAAGCAAAGGATAAAGCCAAGGGGAATGAAGCTGAAATGTGTTAGTTATGAGACTAATCTGTTATGATTTTAGAGCTTTTAAATTTATGCTGTGTGAGTGTGTGTGTTCTTTGGGGGAAGTCTTGTGCTTGACTCTGATTCAGAGTCTTGACAGTGGCTGGATTTTGGAGTCATGACACTAATAGGCTACACAGTGAGCTTCGTGGTGGGTTTTAACCTGATTTTTTCATTTCCAAACCCAACAATATATAATTGCTATGTCACAGTAATTTCCATTTTCTCTCCTTGGGCCGGGTTTGAAGGCGGATTAAGCTTATCTGTAGGAACTAGAATGATCCTGAGCATATGGCTACTTATGCACCTAAAAACTTGTTTCTGGCATACAGTAAAGTACAAAAATATTTTCAGTATTAAGCCCAGTTAATTAGCTCTACCCAGTTGTATTCTGTGTACTTGACTCAGTGCTGAGACTCTACTATGCTGTATCTGTGGAGTGGATTGCAGATTTTAGTGTGCTTTTTGCTTTTTGTTTTACTCTGAAGCAGTTAACATTTTGGGGCTTTGGGTGGATTTCACAGATGTTAGGAAATCGCCAGAGACGATGGAAGAAAATGGAGCCTTGCAGATGACACAAAGCTTCTCTGACAAAGTATTAAAAGAATTTAGCAGGAAACACAAGTGGACCTTTGGGGTACACGCAGCAGAGCTTTAGTCTTTCTTTAAGCAAATCCTCAAATTCAGGAATTCTTCCAAGCCATTGAGTCTGCAACACATTTGCCAACAGCTGATTAATAATGTGCATCTACCAAATAACAACTGGTTTAATAAGGTGCATCTACCAGTAACTGTCCGTCATCTTTGATCAAATGGTTGGGAATAGACAATAAGTCATTGTGTTGGATCTATTATGTGATGGTTGTCCCACCACCCCTGTCCTCAATCTTAAACTGAAAGGGTTGGGAGCTTAATATTTTAATTATTCATTCTTTTCCACCTTTTTTCTATTTGACCAAGGGGGAGGACACTTCTCTGACCTTCAGTCTGAATTCTTTTAAGAATGGCTTTCCCATTCATTTTCTAAATTCAGTCATTATTCATCACAGAGCACTCCCTGGAAAAATGAGTTGTGGTGGTCAGGAGGTATTTGGCAGAAAGCATCTCTCATGGAGAATTGGCTCATTCTGTTTGTTGAGACATAGAGACCAGTGACTTTCTTTGGGTTGTTCCATTGGAACCTGGTCCCTGAAAAGAAAATACATTTCATTTAAGATAACATAGTGTTTCATTAGTAGAAGGGACTCCAAAATCACTCAACTTGTTTAACCAAAAAACCCAGGCTGTATAATTGGGATCAGTTAATTTTCTTTATTTAGGAAGCTGCATTATGCCAAGTCAGATTGTTGGTTCAACTAGTTCAGAATTCTCTACACTCACTGGCAACTGATCTCCAGGATTTCAGGCAGGAAGTCTCTCCCACTGTTCCTGGAGATGCTGGGTACTGTACCTGGTGCGTTCTGCTTGCAAAGCAGATTGTCTATCACTGAACTATCAGCACTTTCCCTTTGTTCCGTGTATATCCCACTTTTTCTTCTATGAAAGATCTTGAGGCATATTCGTGTTCATGTGTGGTCTTGTGTTCAGATAAAACTATAACACCAGAATTCATTCAAAATGCCTGCCGTGGTGAATGCCTCCAATGGCATGAAGCCAAGCGCCTGGGCGATCTTCTTGATAGATAAGGTTTGTACGTGAACAGTGTAATGGCTACTAATTGTCAAGGCTAAATATGATCTCATGTCAGTTGCTGTGGATCACAAGCAGTGGAATGATGCTCATTGAAGGTTTGTCAATTAGGACTGAATGATGCACTGCCCAACCAATAACCCTCTGCCTTCAGCCATTCCTCCTTATTACAACTGGTCCAGGAACTGCAGTGACTGTCAGCTTTCTGCTTTTCAGTGTTGCCCTTTGTAAATATCAGTTGGGGGTGGGAACAAACTCAGAATTAATTAACTGCATTTATTATTAGCTTTAACTTCACAAGTCAGTTGATCCATCTTCATCTACTGTTGACCTCCCTGCCTTTTGCCCTATTAGTCCCAATGAACATCAGTCTGCATTTGTGCTGCTCTTGCATTCATGTCCTGCTATTTGGTTGCTTACTGAGAACAGTTCTGGAGCATACAGGTGTTTGGTTCTGATTCTTATGTTTTTCTGCAATGGAAAATAATAGGTGTGAATTCAAATTGGGGAAATAGTTTATTTTAAAAAATTATAAATTATGGTTAATGCTTCTTGTTTTGATGTCTTCTAAAATACAAGGGGCTGCTGCATCAAACTTATTTCTACTCAGAGTAGACCCAATAAAATAAATGGACCTAGGTTAGTAACGAGCATTAATTTCAGTGGGTCTACTGTGAGTAGAACTAACATTGTTTAAAAGCTTCAGAGTTAGTGTGGTGTATTGGTTAGAATATCAGACTAGGACCTGGTAGACCAGGGTTCAAATCTCCACTTATTCTTGAAGCTCACTGGGTGACCCTGGGCTAGTCAGTCTCTGGAAGCCAAGCGTACCTTACAGCATTTTTGTGAAGATAATATGTGAGGGGGAGAACCATGCACACCACACCTTGAGCTTGGAGCAAAAGTAGAGTATAAATGGGATAAATGAATGAAAAAAATCTTTAGAATGTCTAGGAATGTAAAACAGTAAAAAATTAACCCTAACTTGAGCTGTTACTTAAAAGGATTTATTTCATCTTTGTTTCAGCTCACAGGTTTTCCCCCCCTTTCCTTTCCTTTACTTGATTCACTTATGTCTTCTCTCCCCCATGCTCTCTTGGTTAGGACCTTAGAAACCAGCTAGAGAAATTTCACGATGAAATGGCTGACAAAGAAAAGGCCCTTGAGCTTCATTACAGTGTTCTTTTGAGTGAAGGCAATCAGAAATTGCAGAGCCAGGAATTAGTCATCACACACCTCACAGCCAGCATTGCTCAGAAGGATGAGTTACTCCAGGTAGGAATATTGGAGCAAAACTGAAGTGCAGGATTTTATACAAGGGTGTTTAAAATGTTTACATTTGCTCTCTGTTCTTTTTACCATATATGCTGTTTTAGTTCACTACTTTTGATGAGAGTTGTGGCATGTTTCACAAAGTCTCATGTTGCAATAGTGGAGAATGTGTTGCTCTCTAGATGCTGTTAGACCTCAGCTCCTATCAGCCCCAGCCAGTATGGCCAGTTGTCAAGAGATGATGGGAGTTGTAGTCAAGCAGCATCTGGAGAGTCACAATGGGTTTCTTTCGGATGGGGACAAAATACAGGAGAGGTGCTGGTGCTCACATTCACATTTTCATGTGCTCTGAGGTGGCTTAAGAAAATTCCCATAAATCGGCTATCTTCTCTGCTAAACTTCTGTACTTCTGTTTTCACAGTTGGATGGAGTACTGCAATTGTCTGGTCCTTCCAACCACTACACAAACTATATTTGTGTAATTGCATTAAAGGTGCTTAAAATGTGTTGGAAAGGAAGGGTCATAGTCAGTACTTTTCCCCAAGCAAAGTAGGTGCGTGAGCTTGCTATGAAGTTGTTATAGTAAGTTGCCAGGCGACTCTGGGCAGCTTTGAAAGATGCCAGTTTGACAATAGCTGCATTCATCGCCTGCAGAGGTGCTAAAAACTATGGCAAGCTGTTTGCCAGGCTCAGGGGTTTTCAGCCTTTTTGAGCTCACGGCTCCCTTGACCAACTACATTCTTTCTGCAGCACCCTTGTGGGGCTCAGGAGCCCAGTTATGTTATCCCTTGCCTGCAGAGTTGGCAGCCCCTGAACCCTTTTTGAACACCCTCCCTTGTGGAGTGTTCCCTCAGCCTCCTCTCCTCTCCACTCTCCTTGGGAGTTCTCTGGGCAGCCACTGCAGCCAACCCTGGCCTCTGAGATACTCTTCACCCCAAAGAGTGGCACCTCCTCACACAGCTCCACGTGGATCTGGGAACATGATGTCCCCAACCTTAACAGCCTGATGGAGACTGGCCGAAGGTTAATATGAGACCACCATCTTACTTTGGAGGCAGCAGTAGCAGCAGCAGATTCTGCTGGGGCCACATGGTGGAAAGGCTCCCCTTCGGTGCCAGCCACTCAGCTCCCAGGCAGGGAAAAAGGCCAGTACAGCGCCTGCCTGCCTGCCTGGCCTCCCACTTGTCTGTCCATTCCCAACAGCAAGGGCTGGTGGACTGGCTGGCCGGCGTCCCTCACCCACTTGCTTGCTTACTCCGAGGTCACCTCAGCTCCTGGCAACCAGCATCCCCTGACCAGCCCCAGAGGTACCATTTGCCTCCAGAGCTTGTAGCCAGGGCTGCTACAATAAACAGCCGTCCAGCCTTTGGGAGGCAGAGACATGAGAGGGCATCAGAGAAGGGAGGGAAGGAAAGAGGGACAGAGGACAGTGTTGCCCGTGGCACCCCAACCATCATGAAAAGCACCCAAGGGTGCCATGGCACACTGGTTGAAAACCACTGGCCTAGCTAGTTGGGGTGTCGCCCCCTGGTTCTGTTGAAGGTCAAATAAATGCACCACCACCTCCTTCATTCTCTTTGATTCAGGCGGATGACTAGGGCAGCTTGGAAGAGCCCTCACACAAACGTTTGTGCATGTGTGCAGTGTTAGAGGCCTGACTGGAAGGTTCACAGTCCACCACTGCTACATGGGAGACAGATTGAAGAAAAGGAAATATAAATTGGCCCTGCTCTATATCTAGGAATGGCTAAGAACTAGGTGGAGTCAGATCTAAAAAAAAAAGTATAGACTCGCGCATGCTGGCCAGTTTCTGATTTGACATGAAATGTTCGTTTTGGGCTTCTTAAAGGTAAAGGGACCCCTGACCATTAGGTCCAGTTGTGACCGACTCTGGGGTTGCGGCGCTCATCTTGCTTTATTGGCCAAGGGAGCTGGCGTACAGCTTTCCGGGTCATGTGGCCTGCATGACTAAGCCGCTTCTGGTGAACCAGAGCAGCGCACGGAAATGCCGTTTACCTTCCTGCCGGAGCGGTACCTATTTATCTACTTACACTTTGACATGCTTTTGAACTGCTAGGTTGGCAGGAACAGGGACCGAGCAACGGGAGCTCACCCCGTCACGGGGATTCGAATCGCCGACCTTCTGATCGGCAAGTTTGGGCTTCTTAGAAGTATGTAAAAGCAAGAAGTGGGTGAGGAGTGTGTGGCCTGCAATGGGTGGAATAGCTGAGAGGTAGCAAAATTGCTCTGGTGCGTTTTGGCCAAAAACCTGCTAGTCTTAATTTAGTGGGTAAAGCACAGACATTGCAAGCAGAAGGCCCTAAGTTCCAGCTCCAAAATCTCTAGAGAGGGTTGAGAGTCTCATGTCTGAAACCCTGGAGAGATGCTGCCAGTCATTGTAGACGATTGTAGGCTGGAGCTAGTGAGAGTTAGTGTCAAATAGCATTTGGTGGGCACTGGTTTGAGAAAACCCTGGTTTGGGAACTCCCACCATCTGAGGTGTGGCAGATGGCTTCTGAAAAAGTACTTTCAAAGTGGTGGTGCTCCAGATTTGGAATGTTACCATCTTCCAAAGATGCCTACCTGGTACCTACTTTGATGGCCGTTTTGGCATCAGACAGATTTTTGTTTGTTTGTTTGTTTTCCAGGCTTTAGAAATGTTTAGTCCATTTTATCTATGCTGATAGTTTTCGCTGTTTTGGATTTGCTACTTTTATCATGTTCTTACGTTGTTGTATTTAATTCTTTGTAAGCCACCCTGAGACCTTGCTTGAGGGGCTGGATGGAATTCTTCTTCTTCTTCATCATCGTTGTGACATGTATCTATCTTGTTTTCCTTAGAAACTTGATGGAGTGATTAAAGAAAAGGCCGTGGAGTTTCAGACTCTTTTAAAAGATAAAGAGGATCTTCAGAAGCAGAACGAAGATTTAGAAAAGGAGAAGTGTGCTGCCCAGTCACAGCAGCCAATGATCCAGATGATCCCAGATTTAGAGGTAGGTTTGACACTTAAAAAAAATATTTTAAAAAAGAAAAGGCTACTGGAGATTACTGGTTGGGGTTGTAAATGGTTTTAACTGATTTTAATCTTGTATTTTTCTATTGTTGTGAAGTCAAAGTGTTGGAAGGTTACAGCATCTGCTGTGGCTGCAGAGACTGATATGGGAGAGACTTGTTTTGTTGCAGCTGGGACAAATGAAGGAGTAATGTTGTGCTACTGAAGTTGCACCATGGCATTTTTTCTCTTTGTGATCCTCCCAATGGTCATTCTTCATCTGGTCACTGCTATGGATGCATGACCTGACTTCTGTCTAGTCACTGCAGTTGCCTGTAAGGAATTTCCACATGGCAGGGTTGATGTTGCCAATTTTCATGTCTCGTTTGCAGACATTTTTGTAACGGGCCTGATGCCCAAATTCACAGAGAGACCCTGACTGAAACCAGCTCCTTATAGAACACATCCTTTGGGATCCTGACATCTTCCATTCTATGGACATATCTAAGCTGCTGAACATGCTCTGAATGTGGGCTTGGGAGAGCACATCTTTGTTTGAGACTCTGTCATGTCTTCCTGATGCAGCACATCTGGAAGGCACTGAGGCATCACTTCTAGCAGTTGCAATTTGCCCACAAAGCAGTGTGCTCAACATGCAAGCCTGGTAGATCTTCACCTTGGTCATTAGCATCACATTCTCCCATACCATTTTGGAGGGATGAGCCATTGCTGTAGCTGCCATGTCAATACTCTAGCTCACTGTCAGTGAGGAGGCTGTTGGTTATGGTGGAACCCTGGTAGACAGAATTGTCTGCCACCTCAAGCATGTGGTCAGCACAACTGTTTGTAGGGAAGGCGTCTGAAGATGAGCAGTCATATTGGACAGTGCTACACATGTTCTTGTGGAAGGACATGATCATCTTGTGAAGCTTTGATGGCATCCTATCTTACTGAACTGTGTGAAGAGTCCTTTTCAGCTGATGAGGTCAAAGGCCATCGTCATTTCTTTGGAGATGTACAAGGGGCAACTCTGCGCTCTGCATTTCTCCTGCAGCTGGCTCAGTGAGAAAATCATGTTGACTGTTGACCTCTCAGTTCTAAAGCTGCATTATGACTCAGGATAGACCCTGTCAGTGAGTGACTAATCTGTTGAGAACTACATGGGTGAAGGCATTCCCCACAGTACTTATCAGGGAGATTTCATGGTAGTTCTTGCAGTCATGACAGCCACCTTTGTGCTTGTAGAGGGTCACAATGCTGGAGTTGCACATTTCTTGTGGCACAGATCCTCGTTCCCAACTCCACAATAGCAGGCTGTGGCAGTGTGTCAGGAAGGAGGAATTGAAACCAGCTTTTATCACTTCTGTTGGGATTCCAACTTGTCCTGAGGCTATACCACATGCCTGAGAATTGGTGGCATTCTTCAGCTCATCAAGGGAGGGAGGGACATCCAGCTCTTCCAAGACAGGCAGAGTCTGGATACTGTTGATTGCTGGGTCAGAGACCATGTTTTCCTGCAAGTATAGTTCTTGATAGCACTCTGCCCAATGCTTTACCTGTTTGCTGCAGTCTGTGCTGATCTTCCCAACAAGGTTTTCAGTGATGCAGCTTTCCAGACTGTTTATCTAAAGGCTTTCTTCATGCCTTTGTACATTTTATGAATGTTGCCAAAGTCAGCAGCAAGTTGAATGCTCTGATGCAGCTTTAGCCATTAATCACTGGCACATTGTCTGGGAATCTGCTGGGCATCACCCCATGTGTGATGATCGTCCCCAACTCTGGCATTGAAATCTCCTAGCAGGAATAGGCTTTGCAGTCTGGGGCCCTTCTGATAGGCTGGTCTAATTCCTAGGTCCTTGGTCTGTATGTCAGAGCATGTAATGGGGAGAGTAGACACTCAAGATGTTAATTGACCAGAGGTAGCTGAGAGGTGGAGGGAAAGCAAGTGTTCTGAGTCCTTGTTTGGCGGTTCTGTTGCAGACAGATGGAGTTCCTCACTGTGAAGCCTACACTGTGAGTATGTGGCTCATCTCCTTGCTCCCAAAAGGTGTAGTTCTTTTCTTGGAGACAGCCATTTGAAACGAGTCTGGTCTCCTTCCATAAAGCAGAAACATCAATGTTGAGCTCATTTTCAGCTCATGGTCATTGATGGCCATCTTCCATGAGTCATTGAGCAACAACAGGTTGTGGACAAGCCAGGACACATGGCCCTGATATTCCAGCTTGATGAGCTCCATCTGCCCCTTCGGTGGGGGGAGTGGAGTATACATGTCCTTAAGGCATGTGCTGATTCCTTGGTACAGTGTGGATGTACCTTTATGTTGGTTTGTGCAGCTGTCTACATCATTGATTCAGATGAATATGAGACCTGTAGTGGGACCATGCAGCTGGCTTAACACTGAGGAAATGGCATTGCATCTTCCAGGCCCACTTCCTGCAATTTCTGTCTAGTGGTATAAAGCACTGCAGAAGGCATCTATTTGGCTTCCTGATAGTTCAGATTACATTTGAACATCTCGCCACAACACCAAGGGCAATAAATTTGCTTGTACTTGGAGAATGCTGTCAAAGGTCTGGTTGCAGATTCCTCATAGAAGAGTGTGCAAGAGATGGGTGGAATTACAGGAAACATGTCTAGTTGTGTAACTGGTGGAAATGACTAAAGAAAAGATCAGCGGTATGTTGCAAAGGAGGCATTAGGATCAATGGGATGCTGTTGAAGCTGAGACTAGAGTGACAGCCTTAAATGGGCTACTAAGGAGGAGGTGTGGAGGAGTGATTCTGCAGAAGAAGGGATTAATTAATTAATTAGCTGAAGCTAATGGAAGACACTTGGCACTGCTGAGGCCGCCTGAGCCTCAAGCAACAGTAAAGGATCTACAGGTAGAAGTAACCCTAAGCCAAGTACTTGTTCCTTCATAGGGCGTGTAACTCCATCAAGAACAGGCAACCACCCTTCTATCTTGTCTCGGGAGCCACCCACTACCAGTGCCTCGGTCTTATCTGGATTGAGCTTCAGTTTGTTGGCTCTCATACAGTTCATTTCTAAGGCAAGACACTGCCATAACTGCAGATGTAAAGGAGTAGAGCTGTCTGTCATCAGCATATTGCTGACAACATACTCTAAAACTCCAGATGACCCCACTCAGCTGGTTCATGTAGATGTTAAACAGCATAGGAGATAAAATTGAACCCTGAGGAACCCTACATTGAAGGTTCCACAGGGTTGAAGAGCGCTCCCCAAGCACCACACTTTGGAAACAACCATCTACAGGTGAAACTCGAAAAATTAGAATATCATGGAAAAGTTCCTTTATTACAGTAATTCAACTTAAAAGGTGAAACTAATATATGAGGTAGACTCATGACATGCAAAGCGAGATATGTCAAGCAAAAGGGGCCCAAACCAAATCCTGAGTACATATGCATGCTTCTACTTCTCAGAGGTCCAATATTGTTCTATTTGCAATCCTTGTTTTGCTGATTTCATTTAATATTCTAATTTTCTGAGATTGTTAATTTGGGCTTTTCATCAGCTGTATGCCATGATCATCACAATTATATAAAGGCTTGACATATCTTGCTTTGCATGTCATGAGTATATCTCATATATTAGTTTCACCTTTTAAGTTGAATTACTGAAATAAATGAACTTTTTCACAATAATTTTCTAATTTTTCAGGTTAGACAAACACAATTCTCCAGGATGGAAGAAGGACTGGCACATGGCACAGTCACCAACTGCTTGTGCTGTGTGCTCCTTACCTGGTGTCCCCACACCATACCTGCCGCTACCGTCAACCACTGTGTGATTGGGGTCCTTCTGCTCTCTCCTGCTCCTCTCTTCCTGGTGTGTTCTTTGAACTTAAATGAGGCTCACTTAACCAAAGCTCATAAAAGTCATGTTTCACTCAAGGGTTCTGCAAATACACAACTTTTGTGTCCTGTTTACTGGGTAGGATGACTTACTCTTACTTGAAAAAGTAAGTGTGTGTGTTTTTCTATGTGTGTGTTTCTATGTGTGTGTTTCTATGGAATCCTTTGACCTGGACACCTTGATTGTCAGCCCTTCCCTGAATCAAAGACCCCATGGATAGCATTGTTTACAAACTAGCTGGTAAGGGCTTTATCATTGTCTGTGAAGTGGTGTGGTGTGGATCTGGGCAAGGGTTGTTGTAGGATTCAGGAGCAAGCAGCAATTGCACCCTTGTCCTTTAATTTAGGGGTAGAAGTCAGGTGTACTTGCTTCACTGGTGTGCTCCCATCACCAGATTGTAGAATGGAGGCAACAAACAACTGAAGGGTATGGGAACCCAGAGTGTTTTCAGACTGAGCTTTCACTGCTCGGGAATGGGAAGGGGTGGCGACAAGGAGAAAGAGGTGAAGGAAGATATCTATATCTTGTTGGAAGGATAGGGTTTCTGTCACTGTTCTCTTCCCCAGTTGTTTGTGTGATGTGTGCATGCATTCTGACATTAACTGAAGGTCCTGCCTGCTGTCCTTTCCTCACAATCTTAAATCATGATTCTCCATTCGGAACAACCCTGTTATTGGCCTTATAGCTGGTCAAAGAAGAGATCCTTCATGGGGTTCTTCTCTCCCCCCCCCTTTCTGGGTACCCAGCACCACATGTGTGTGTGGTAGCACATAAATACAACGTGCGTAAATGGGGAGTTACGTGTACTTGCAACACAAGGACACAGGCCATGCAAACAAGCTGTTTAGCACAAATACAAGCCACATGGTAGATTCTATGACACATAAGCACAAAAATATTTTGCTGCTCCATTATAATTTGCACTGTGCTTGTGACCTTTTTAATGTTTAGAGACATTAATGTCTTAGAGACATTGTGTGCATTCGGGGCAGGGATAAGTCCCATGCATAGAGCTGGAGTACTTAAATTGCTGTAGCTCTAGAATTATAGGCAACGCACCAAAGTTTATTCATGTGGCCAGAGCTTTGCACCTGATGTTTTCCTAGGTTGGAAGTTGATGTTCTTTGTTGTCATTGCAGTGATGCAGATGTGCTGGAGTGATTGAAATTGATGCAGCCTGCCAGTTGTTGCTGAGTCATCTCAACTGTTCAAACTTATGTGGGCGATTTTTTCTCCCCTTCTGAGCATGCCCTGTCTTTCAAAATTGCCATGAACACATTGCACTCAGCCTCTCAGAAGTGATTGATGTTGGGAAAGTTCTTGTCAGGTTTGACTTCCTTAGGCAAGGCAGGTCTGTTTCTGTAAATGAGATTGGTCCCTTCCCCCTATCTACACACTTGAAACATTCCCAAATTCTTCTTTGTGTACACTGGCTAAGAATATATCTTATTGTTAGTTTTATAGAGCACCACCTACATCAGTGATGGGGAACTTTGGCCCTCTAAGTGCTCAGCTCCAACTCCCATCTGTCTTCACATTCATCATGCTAGCTTGGGCTGATGGGAGTTGTAGTTCAGCAACACATGGACTGATTTATGAGCACAGTGCTTCATGAAGTAGTAGCATTCAGGCCTCTGCCTTGTGGGACTTACAATCTCTCACTCATCACAGGGGAGGGAAATGGAGGCAGGGGTGAAAAGGGAAGGATTCTACTGTCCAATTCTTCATACCATAGCTTAAAGAAGAAGTGGAGATTTCCCAGTGGAATTGGGGGGTGCATGGTGGCCTGCTCCTGTGAACACATATAGTGATGTGCACCTTTCATCAACACGCTACTATTTTTATGGGAGATCCTTCCTCTCCCATCTGAGGTTATAGCCCTCCCTGTGGTAAACAGTGTGGGGCATGGACTTTCAAATGATTGGAAGAGCATGTTGCAGCTCCTTGTGATGTAGTTCCTTCTCCCACTTCAAATTATTTTGAATTGTGAAATAACACCAACAAGATCAAATGTTAAAAACCAATTAAACATTTAAAATGCATATGTGTTTCTGTGTTGTATTTGTACTATCGCTACGACAGCTGCTTCTCAGCATTCCACTTGTCACTTAGGAGCAAGGCCATCTGCAATCAACCCCCCAGGTAGAGTGTCCTGATTTTACTACAAAGAAATGACCCAGTGGGGTGATCCTCGTTTAGTGCCACGTATTTCAGGATGACTCCGTCAGGGTAGAAATCCGCTGTCAATGGCAACCTCTATATAAGTAAGCTTCTCTTCTGGAAACCAGATGCAGTTAAGGCAGAGTTGTTCTTCATGGGTGGACCTAGCTAGCCAACCTTCTAGCTCCTCCATATGACTGCTCTTTTCCAGGTGCATCAGAAAAAGGCTGGGGGCGCTAACATTCCCAGCCAACAATGTTAAAAAGCCAGAGTACATGCTCAGGATCTCTTAAGATATAAGGCATCACCCAACTGTATTCATGATTTGAAATCTGCATTTTTGCTTAAGAATATGTTCTGGGCCAGGGTGGGGGCATGGAGGATGGTTTGATACTAACAAGAATTTCAAGATTATGAAAATTCGACATAACACTATTTTATCCCCTTTCTAAAAGGCTGAATGTTAAATGGGATCTCAGGAGACTATGTAAAACTATTGGTGCTACATCTCTCCCCAGAATGGCATGTAAACAACAGAGGGTTTCTTAAATGAAATCTACTTTTTGACATAGACATATTTCTTCTTTTCCTTCCCAGACACCCCCTAATCTAGAAGAAATTGATCACTGTGACAGTATGTGTTTGTCAGAAGTTGGGGAAACACAAGTAGTTGTGAATAAACATGGTATGTTTATCGTTTTAGTATACTGGATAAAGTCATGAAGCCAACCCAACTTGGCTAGGGGTTCAAAACCTCATCCTATTGGTCCATGGTGGCCTGCTGTGATCATAGAGGGGTTACATGCCCTCCCGGCAGGGATTGGCAGCCCTCAGAGGCTGGATGTCATGTGATATCAATCAAACTCTAAGGGACCAGTCAAACCATGGGGTGGCCTTAAGCATTTGACAGGAGATAGTACTCTTGTACTACTCATGTTTACTCAGAAGAAAGTTATAGTGAGCTCAATGGGGCTTATCCTTTATCAGGTTTGTTTTGGGTCAACTAAGGGGTTATACCGTGTGAGACTTAAAAGTGTAGTTAGCAGTGAAATCCCAAAAGTAAGGTACATTGAGTTCAATGGAATTGACTCCCAGAGACATGTATTTAGAATTGCAGCCTCAGCCTTTTAAAACAGTTAGCAGGATTAATTCTTTGAGCAGTGCTCTACATTCACCACAGGCCTCTTAAACTGATCCAGCTCCCATCTTTGGCGATCACTTGTAGCGAGTAAGATTATCTTCCATGAAAATGGTCTTAACAGTGTGTCCATGGTGACTGTGAAGGCCACTTCTGGATCTGCACATCCTTCCACAGTGGTGACATAGATTTCTAGGTGGGAGTTGATGACAGTGAGGATTTGCCGAATGTGCCTTCCTCTTAGCTCCTTTCTCCCTTTCGTCCTGAGTTCATGCTTCTTCAAAGTCCATGACACCTTTGGTAGAGACTGTTCTTCAATTGGAGTTCTCGCAGGCCAGTGCTTCCTAGTTGTTGGTGTTCATACTACATTTTTAAATATTTTCCTTGAGAGCGTCTTTAAACCTCTTGTGTTGTTCACTGGGGTTGCACTTTCCATTCTTAAGTTGGGAATAAAGTAGTTGCTTTGGAAGACAGGAACCAGGCATCCAAACAACGTGACCAGTCCAATGAAGTTGATTCTGAAGAATCATTGCTTTGGCACATACCAGGCTGACCATTAATCAGAGATGCTGAGAGGTGCCTGGAAGGCACCTCTGTTCTAGGCAACAGTTTACATTGTTGAACTGCTCTGATAACCAAGGATACCTGGTGGTCGAACAAACTGACAAGCAGTCAACCCATGGAGCATGCTTTTCTCCTGTCTAGATTGCTTTCAGGTCCGAGCTGCTGTTCCTGTTAGGAGTCTTGTAAGGAATCTCCAGATAGCAAGTCTTTACTTCTCTACTTGTTTTGTATGTCAGGGTGTCGAATGCCTCATTAATTGTTTCTGTATTACAACCTGTGTTGGCTATGTATCTGCCTTATTCTTTGTAATTCATTGGGGAACTCATTGGAATAACTCATGCCTTCCATAGAAGAGATTGTAATCATATGCAGAGAAGAATACAATATTGCTCCTAATGGCCTCATCGCTGTTGATTTGTCAGAAGCTTTTCAAATATAAAGATGTGGTTGTGTAAATGCAGTGATGAATAAGAAAGGAGCCAGAAGCCACCTGTTTAATGCTTTCTATGTGTAATCAGTGGATTCAGACAAATGGCAGAAATATAAGTGCTGACAGTAAAACAGCAAAGCCACCACAAGTGAATTTAGCATGTCTGTCTGTTGTCACGGGTGATTGGCGCTAGTGCTCATTTTCTGTGATGTGTCTTAAACATTCAAACAGTTATAGTGTCAGAATATTCATCTTCTTCACCCCCTCCACTACCATATTCTTAACTAAACAAAGATACCGCACCGTTGATCCATCCTGTCTATCTAGCTACTATCCAATTTCCCCTCTACCCTTTCCAGACTCTTAACTTGTGCTGGTGTTGGACTCCAACTCCCATTAGTCACAGACAGCATGATAAAGGGTCAGATATAATGGGAGTTGTGGTCCAGCAACACCTAAGAGAACCACAGGTTCCCCATCCCTGTCATAGAATTAAGAGTGCCACCACTGTGAAGGTTCACTTCTGAGAAGAACCATCTGTTGCATCTGGTATGACAGACTTGCTGGGAGGAATGAGCCTGATAAAAATCTTAACCTATGGGCAGACATATCTGGAGGCAGGTGGTCCTTCCTGTGACTACATGTCACAGAGTGCTGTTAAAGGTCAGAAGCAGTACTTTGAACCAAGCATGGAAATTATGCAGGAGACTATGTAGTTGATAAGACAATGAGATCTAGCAAGAGGAGGTTCTGAGAGGCTTTCTGGATAACACAGTAGGAAGGAAGGCAAGCAAGCTAAGTCAAGGTTAATTATCGTCTAGATGAGAGAAGGTCACAGCATGAAACCCCTGCAAAAGTGTGCACAACCTGAAGCTTTGGAAACTTAAGTAGATGAAGAATTAAGCAGGCCACCTGTAATGATGGCGTGGCACACAGAATGATAACATATCCAGTTCCCTGTTCAGTGCCCTTTGGCAAATGGAACACTTTGCATGTAGGGCAGTTGAAATAATTCCCACTGTGGAGTTTGTTTTAACATACAGTGGTGCCCCGCAAGACAAATGCCTCGCAAGATGAAAAACTTGCTGGACGAAAGGGTTTTTCGGTTTTGCGTTGCTTCGCTAGACGAATTTCCCTATGGGCTTGCTTCGCAAGACGAAAACGTCTTGCACTTTTTTCTTAAAGCCGCTTGAAGAGGCGCAGTTGCGACGGACCGTGCTTCGCAGGATGAAAAACATCACAAGACGAAAAGACTCACGGAACGAATTATTTTCGTCTTGCGAGGCACCACTGTATCTGGGATATGCTCTTTAATAATTCCAAACATGCATCATACAAACCTTGTGATTATTTTCCCTCATCTGGGCTGCGGTGGGGGAACAGTGTTCTTTCAGTTGTATAAGGTGGTGGTAGTCTCTGGCACTTGCTAACTTAATGAAGACATCTGACACATGCTTTACTGGTGGTGTCAGCTGAGTGACATGGGGGGGGGAAGAGAGAGAGAAAAGGGAATGTGTGTTCTAGTGTCTTGGTAGGAAAATGGATTCTTTAAACACTCAGGTGGATGAATTTATTTTACTTACTTACTTATTTAAATTATTGAGAACCTACCCGCCCCGTTTCTGTCCTTAAGGATCTCCAACAACAGAAAACAACCACATAAAATCAAGTAGATAGCAGTGCCCTAGAAACTGCAGTTATTCAGGAATTTCAACAAAGCTAAAGTAGGGCATCAGGAGGTGGGTTGTGGGGGCAGCTAATGGTAATTTATCTCAAAAGCCCTCTGAAAGAGCAAGATCTTAACCTGCTGTCTGAACCCCATTAAGGAAGGAGTCAGGTAAGTCTCCCCGATAAGAAAGTTCCGCAAGATAAGCACCACAACCAAGGAAGTCTTGTCTCATTTCACCACTCACTACATGTCAGATGTCTGACTCATCAGACATTGGGAACATTAGCCACTTTAAGCTGAGGAAACTGCTCTTGGGTACTTCTTGTTTTGAAAAAAATGTTTCTGCCTCTGCTATTCATTCTATGACTGGTTCTTAATTTGCTGGCAAGCACTCTTCCAGGGTATTTTTACTTAAGAATAATTGGTATGTATTTCTGTTTTTTAAATTAGAAAACAAAGGAATCTGAATTTGCAGGAATAATGGAAGGTCTACAGAAAGAGCGTGACATTTTTTCAGCTCTAATAAAGTCCCTGCAAGATACCAATAGGTGAGTGTCAAATTTTGCCTTTGAATACAAACAATGATGTCTGGTCACTCATCAGATCAGTGGGATGTCATCCATTTGCAACAGCCCAGAGTTCTGGTAATAAGGAGGAATCTTACACCCTTATATTAAAGTACTTTGAGACCAAGTAGCTCCAGTGCTATTCTGTACCCACTGAAACTTAAGATGGGCTGCACTAGAGGCACAATTAGGTTCCTTCTTTTCATTATATTTTGTTTTCTTTGTTTTCTTCCACCTCCAGCTTGGCTGCAAAAAAATTGGAAGTTTTTACTTCCGTTTTAGATTAACTACAGCTTCCCATGTTGTCTGAACCTGATCAACTGTGCTCTGTCTAAACTGTGGTTTATTGAAACATGCCAGCTCCAAGCCATAGTTTAATAATCTGGCTTGTTTTAATAAATTATGGTTAAGATTAACCACAGTTTTAGGGTTTGGGATGTATTGCTAAACCATGTAAATCTAAAATGAAAACAGATGTTTCCAATCATCTCATGGTCACAATGGAGAGGAGGTGTCTGATCCTGAGGCTTACTGTAACTCCTTATGTAACTCATCCTATGCAGTGAAATATGAAAATGCAGAAAATTGGTGTTTTCATGGTACCTGTACAGTGGTACCTCGGGTTAAGTGCTTAATTCGTTCCGGAGGTCCGTTCTTAATCTGAAACTGTTCTTAACCTAAGCACCACTTAACCTGAAACTAATGGGGCCTCCTGCTGCTGCCGCACCGCCAGAGCCCAATTTCTGTTCTTATCCTGAAGCAAAGTTCTTAATCTGAAGCACTATTTCTGGGTTAGCAGAGTCTGTAACCTGAAGCGTGTGTAACCTGAAGCGTATGTAACCCAAGGTACCACTGTATGTCCACTGCAGCCTCAACTTCCTCCTTGCTCCCTGGCCCACCAGGTGGAGAGGAAGGGCCACCTGTAGAGAAGTGACCCCCCCATCCGAGGGAATCTTGACCCCCCCACCTGATAGCAATTGACCCGCCTACCTGAGGGGAAAGTAACCCCCCACTTGAGGGAAGGTGATCCCCCCACCTGAGGAGAAGGTGACACTCCACCTGAGGAGAAATGACCCTGCCGCAGCGACAGCACTAACTCTTGCTGTCAGCTAGGTCCCAGAAGGAATGACCTTCATTACAGTTAAGCGTTTTAGGCAAAGCCAGTGACCTTTTTTCTTTTAAAAAAAAATCCAACAATACTTAATTCTTGGGTTTTTTATTATTATTAATTTTGCTCCTACTTTTGCCAGCTTCTTCCGTTTGGATGCCAGAAACCAGGCACTGATTGCCTCTAAACAGCAAAAGAGCTGAGCCTCTTTCTAATGCTGAAATGGAGAAAATGTAGCCCTGCAGAAGTTGCTGGATTCTCATCTGTCATCAGCCCCAGCCAGAATGGCCAGTGGTCAAGAATGATGGGGACTATAAGCTGGCAGCATCCAGAGAGCCATAGGTTCCTGTGGTATAGACAATGCTGAGCAGGCCTGGACCAGGGTGGAGAACCGGTAGCCCTGAAGAAGTTGTTGGACACAAGCTCCCATCAGCCCCAGCCAGCATAGTCAATGACTGGGGATGATGGGAGTTGTAAGACCAATAACTTCAGGAGGGTAATTAGTTCTCTACCCCTGTCCTATTAAAAGTATTCCGTATGAGGTAGGGCAGGTGCAGTTGGAGTTTTAAGGAGCACCTATTGTGGTTTACATAGTTTTTTAAATGTGTTTTTATTATCTTTATTTTTTGGTTGGGAGAGCTGAGCATTTATTAGTGTTAAATGAATCTTTTCTCCTTTGAAGATTTCTCTTTCTCTTTCCCTATTTCTTAGACTGACTTAAAAAGCAACCTTAGCATTGGCATTCACAGATGCTTACTTTTCACTCTACCTAGAGAAGGCAGGGAAAAGTTTTACGTACTCAGGTCTTTTAACATCCTGCCTCTGGCCAGCAGCATGTTCCCCTTCTTATTTTAACCATGCAAATGTGATCCAATTTGCTTGCCATGTCATTATCCGCAGCAACCTTTACTTTTGAGAACCAGCTCCATCCTTGGATGCTTTGCCTGTGTCACAATTGATATTAAAATAAGCTACATTTATATTAATATGTGGAGATTTTCCACACATACAGACACCCTTGAGTGTGGAAGTCATGAGTTCAGTGGAAGATGTGTGAGATAAAATAAATCTAATATCTGTGACAGAGGAGTTGCTCATAGACGCAGAACAACAGGGTGTGTTGTGCCAAATGTACTTCAGTCTGATTTTTTCTGCGGGAGGGAGAAATGAGCTTGAAGTTGGCCCATTAAGTGTGCCTTGAAGGTTCTGAAAGATGCCAGAATGTAAATGTGCAAGGGTTTCTATTCCTTTCGTCTTATGTAAAGATTTTTTTTTTTTTAATGCTCTGCATCGAGATGAGAGGATTGCATGCTTTCAAGAGAGTTTAGTTCTTTCTGCTTTGGAGTGAATTCTTTTATCGGAACCTTGATGTATAAAAGATGCCAGAGGTTCACAAGAAAATGACCCCAACTGTTTGATGAACCTTGAGTGATGCCTCCTTACAACTTCAGCATACTGATTTTTTTTACTTTTGAATTTTATTTTAGCATAAATAACCTTCAAGAAGAATTGCACAACATTTCTGTGTTGCGTAAGCAACTAGAAGATGACATCTTAGCTAACTGGAATTTGCGGAGAGGGCTGGAAAGTCAAATCAAAGCTAACAGAAGAGAAGGTAAGGAAGAATATGTGGCAAAGCATCTTTCATAGCATCATAGAATTGGTAGAGTTGGAAGGGACCACAAGGGTCATCTAGTTAAACCCCCTGCAATGCTGGAATCTCAGCTACAGCATCCATGACAGATGGCTCATTCGAAGCAGCTAATTATGAACCACAGCAGGGATGGGGAACATTTTCAGAGCAAGGGCCACATTCCAAGCAATCTTCTTGACTCCATACGTCAGTGGTGGGTGGGTCCAGATGCAAAAGTGGACAGAGTAATGAATATAAATTGTACGTTTTGTACACTAGGCTAGTTTCTGCATACACACACTCACACACCCTTTTCTATAATCCACCAGACCAGCAAGGGACACTATCAGAGTTCACAGACGCATTCCAACCAGCCAAAAACACTCAGGTGTGCAGTAGGGCCAGTGAGGGGTATGGCAGGTGGGGAAAGTTTTGAGGGCCAGGTAGACCATGAAAGCCACATTTTGCCCTGGACTAGGTTTTTCTGTCCCTGGTATAAAATGCGGGAGATCTGCTAAGTCACTATACCTCCTTCCCAGCTGATTTGGATTTGAAATAAGTTGATTACTACAGGTCTTTTTCTACAAATTGTTCAGTTAAATAGCACAAACCATTCTTTCTATTCAGTTCCCGCAGTCTGTTGCACCAAAAGCAAAAAATATATATTCTGCACTGTTATTAACCTGGCGTTTCCCCCCAAGATGTCTGGTTTCTCTCTTTCTTTCTTTCTTTCTTTCTTTCTTTCTTTCTTTCTTTCTTTCTCTCTCTTCCTCTCCCTCTATCCTTCCTGTCCCACCTTTACTTTGCACTTGCTCCAAATTATTAAATATGCAAATTATGATTCTGCATTAGATTCACAATGCATACTGATCGCTAGTAAAAAATCTAATACGTCTAAAATGTCAAAAAGTTACAAAGGAATGTGAGGGTAAAAATTATTTCAATTAAAGGGAATGCTTTGGGACAGAAGTAAGTAGCAACAATTTCCTCCCGTTTTAGCAGGCTGTTACACTACCATTTTTCATTACTGTTGTTATGTACCACCTAAACATGTACTAAGTACTTAGTTTTTAATCATTCGCAAACAACTCCATGCCTAGTAGGGTTTATAATCTAAAATTTAAGAAGTGTAAGGCTTGTAATACAGTGTTGCCACCTTATCAGACAGTGTAAAGTAATGGATTCAGACCTGATCTTTGCAAGATGCAGAGCGAGGTGGTAGACTTCTGGCTGAATATAAATGCTTCCTTGCATTTAAAAACACATACACCAACCAGTTTGCTTCAAGTGAAAAGCTAGCTCAGGTTCTAGCATAGTTTTTTCTTTGTTGTGCTTCTTTCCTACCTAAAAGGATCTTGTTCTGTAGGGCGACCAATCAGTATTGGGGTTTCCACAGTTGAGCGCTTCAGTCCATTCTTCCACTTCAGGGTAGCCAGTTCATTCTGCTACATGCATACATGCATAAAGGCTTTGAAATGGCAGCCCAGTTACCACTTACGTAGTGAGTGTACACCAGGAGTCAGCAAACTTTTTCAGCAGGGGGCTGGTCCACCGTCCCTCAGACCTTATGGGGGGCCAGACTATATTTTGAAAAAAATAAAAATGAACGAATTCCTATGCCCCACAAATAACCCAGAGATGCATTTTAAATAAAAGGACACATTCTACTCATGTAAAAAGACGCTGATTCCCGGACTGTCTGCAGGCCAAATTTAGAAGGCGTTTGGGCTGGATCTGGCCCCCGGCCCTTAGCTTACCTACCCATGGTGTACACAGTCCATTTATTCTTATGTAGGGACATAGGTTGTTGTCTTACACTGAGCCAGATCATTCAGTATCCATCTAATTCAGTATTGTTTACACTGACTAGCAGTGGGTCTACAAGGCTTCAGGAAGCGGTCTCTTCCCAGCCCGACTGAGAGATGCCAGGGACTGAAACAGATCTTCAGCATACAAAGTGTGTGTGCTGCCATTGAGCTATAGTCTACCCAATATTCTAGGCTAGGACTTTGCAAGAGGGCAAACTAGTTTCAGGACCCTGGCCAGCTCCTTGTGGAATGAGGATTAGAGGCTGGATACAATAGACTTGCTTCACCTGGAACTGGGTGTGGGACACAGCTGTGGGCAGTTGGGCTGAGGAATTTATTGATCTATCATTCAAAACTGGTTTGAAATCCACATCATGATAACCGTTTCAAAATATTTGACCTGGCAATATATCACGTATTATGATGTTAGAAAAACCATGAAGCCAGTGCTTTTCTCGTGATTCCTGCAGTTTGCCTGAGCTCTCTGCTTCCTGCAGTGGGCAACAATCCTCAGAGCAGTTTCAGACAAAAGCAGCCCACTGGGAACTTTCCTTAGTAATATAGATGGTGACGCCATGAGCTTCTTGCTTTAAGGTGCCAGGCTGGTAAATGGTTGAGGGAGATGCAGGTCTGAGCCTGCCCTGTTGTTTAATCCTCTTCCCTCCCTCCCTACCCCCCTCTCTGTCTCCCACCTGTTTCTCTCTTGTCAATGCTCTTTGTTTCTCATCTTCTGCGTGTTTGTGTGTTTGCCTGTGTCCCCCCCTCATTATGTTCCCCTTTTTCTCCTTACCCTTGAAATCTCCCCAATTATTTCCTCTCCCCTTTGATTTCTCACACATTTGTTTCCCCAGCCCTATACTTCCTTATGTGCTGCTTCTTTCTTTTTCTTCTCTGCTGTCCACCAAGTCCCACTGGCAGAAAAACGGGGGGAAGTGTTTTTATTTTCATTTTCTGGTGCTTACATTGTTGTTTCCCCCTAAATTAGCTTCCCTCCATATTACAAAGGAAGGGTTTTTCTTTTTTAAAGAACTTACCTCTTTGCTTGCTTGCCCTTGCTGCCTCCTTTTGATAAAAAGTGAGAGATTGGTGGGTGAGGGCTTGGGGGGTGAGGCTTCTGCATCACAATAGGGGGAAATGGAAGGGGAAGATTTAACTGGCCACCTTATGCTGAAATAGGAGGTTGGATAGTTGTCAGGTGAGAATGATGGGGTGTTTGTTAGTAAGCAGTGCACCCTACTGAATTCAATGTGGCTTATGCCCAGGGAGGTAGAAATTCATTTAGTTGAACTCATGCATTTGGCCCTCTGAGTGGAGAAGCAGATGCAACTTGACACTTGTAAATTACTTAAATTATTCTTCGATTAGTTGAAAATAGATTAAGTTGTTTAATAATTTTTTGTTCTGTAAAATTTTATCTATTCTTTCTAGTTTGGCCTGGTTTATAAAAGAAATGCAATTTTTCCTGGCAAATTTTTTAAAATACAATTTTGTTCTGTATAATTTTATCCATTCTTTCTAGTTTGTAGTTCTAGCTATACTTCTGCAACTTTAATTTAAGAGAAAATATGCTAATTAAAATGTGCTAATTAAAAAATTATCTGTACTGTAAAATAACAGTTGTAACAATATGTTTAAAAAATTGTCAGTTTTAGACCCCTAGGTAGTATCAGTTGCCAGGACTTTACCTCGTTCACCTATACATAGTTCCATCCTTATTTCAGACATTGTGATATTGGTATATTACATTGCTTAGCTGGTGATATATCATATTGTTGAAAGCCAGATATTGCCCAGCTCTAGTAGGGAGCCTGAGGATGTAACATCCACCTTGGACCGGCCCATAAAAAGCAAGTCTAGAGTGAGAGACTGGCGTGATGTCCGCTGTTTCCAGGAAGTCTTTTCAGTGTGAGACTTTTATGGGTGAGCAGGACCCTGCATGAGAACCTGGAGGCTGAGGAGGAGGGTTTGTTAGCAGGAAAATGAATTCATATTGATTTGGTATTGATATTGATGTTGGTATTGGACCCCTCTGAAAACATCAAAGTCTGTCAGTCAGTTGACTACTTTGCTGCATCATGGTAGACAGAAACAGTCATGTATATTATGTACGTCAAAAAATATCTACCCACTAAGGCATCTCAGAATCTGCAGCAAGCATGGCTGAGTTCTGAGCCCTGAACAAAATATGTTTGCATTGTTCCCCCATAATTCTGTCCCTTTGAACTGTTCATAGAATCATAGAATCATAGAAGCCTGAAGCTGTATTACGAGGCATCATGCCTCTGCTGGTTAAAAGACTGGATAAAAATAGAGAACAGGGAGCTGCTCGATTTAGAGGGCTTCGATAACAGATACGGCTGGCATGCCTACTTAGGACATGAGAAAAGGAAAGTACATAAGGGGTTTGGAAACCATGTCTTCAGAGGTCCAATTATTGAAATATGGGAAGGATACAGAAATTTATTAGAACCTAAGGTCTCACATTGGTTCTCACCTCTTGAAGCGATGAGTGTGAAGAAAATCAATATGAGGAGTAACTGGGCGACATATAGTCAACTATCAGTTAAAGAAGATGGGAAGTGGAAAATAAAGCCCTATGAGCAAGTTAAGGAGCATGTGTATGATTGGCTACATCATCGTCAAGTTAATGAGATGTTCAGGAAAGATACTAAAGAAAGAGGGTATGCGGATAAAGACTCTAAATTTCAGATGGAAATTATAAATAATGATGTAAAAATAATATCTAAAATGTACCGGATGTTGCTGGATTGGAATCTAGGAGATGAAGAAGTGAAATCAGTAATGATCCGCTGGGCTATAGATGTAGGCCATAGTATACAATTTGAGGAATGGGAGAAATTATGGAAAGAGGGTCTAAATTTCACAGCATGTATAACAGTAAAGGAAAATGTTATGAAGATGTTCTACAGGTGGTACATAACACCTGTAAAACTATCAAAAATGTACAAGATATCCAACAAATGCTGGAAGTGTAAAGATAGGGAGGGCTGCTTCTACCACATGTGGTGGGAGTGCCGGAAAGTTAAAGAATTTTGGGAAAGAATATATGTTGAGTTAAAGAAAATCTTGAAATATACGTTTAAAAAGAGGCCTGAAATCTTTCTGTTAGGGTTATTAGGGAAGGATATTGAAAAGAAAGATTGTAAATTTGTATACTATGCGGTTACGGCAGCAAGGATAATTCTTGCCCAGAAGTGGAAAAAACAGGAGATGCCAACGATAGAGGAGTGGAGATCAAAGTTACTAGACTACGCAGAGTTAGACAGACTGACAGGAAAGATCAGATACCAAAGAGACCAAAAGTTTATCAAGGACTGGGGAAAGTATGTGGAGTACCTGGAATGTATCAGTGAGGGAAAAACGACGTTAAAGGGATTTAGAGAAGCACTGTGAAAAGATTAAGAGTTATTGTTTTAAGCAAACAGAAGTTAACAAAGAAGACCAATGACAATACAAACTAAGAAATGTGGGATTAGGGGTACTGCTACGAAAGATTTACGGACAAGCTGAAGGAAGTCTACAAAGAAATGACAATGTAAAGTTTTAAGTGAAAAATATCTTTAATGTATGTATATTGCGCGCGGGGTGTTTGGATTTTTTCTTTGATATGCTTTTTTCTTTTCTATTTTTCTTTTCGTTTCTTTTTTGGAAAATCAATAAAAATCAATTAAAAAAAAAGAATCATAGAATTGTAGAGTTGGAAGGGATACTGAGGATCATCTAGTCCAACCCCCCGCAATGCAGGAATATGCAGCTCTCCCATATGGGGATCGAACCTGCAACTTCGGCATTATCAGTACAATGCGCTAACCAACTGAGCTATCCTCAGGATATTAGAAATCCCTGCAGAACACTCATTCCCACTGCTGATTTCTGAGGTTTCCTGAAGTAATGCCCTTACAACATTCAGCCTTCTGTTTTAGTCATAAGGACTAACAACTTGATTTTGTAAGAAACTGCTGAATCCCGCACCTGGTTTCATATTATATGCACTTTTAGCACATGCACAAAATCACAGAGTATGTAGATGTGACAGCAGTAAGAAGGGAGTAGAGATCTGCAAATAATGGTACACTCGTTCCATTGAATGGGTACTTCAGTTACAAAATATATTGGTGGTTTTTCGAGGCCAGAGCAGGAAATTCCAATGCAATTATATAGATTAAGCTGTCTTCTTCTTTTTTTTAAAAAATAGAGGAAACCATATCTTCTTGGGGAGAACAGACGTCTTACATGAGCATTTGTTTAAGAGACCAGGGTGGTTTGGAGTTGCAGTTGGACCAGCTGTCTCATGATGAGCTTAAGAGAAAGGTATTGTTTTCCTGTTCCTTTACAGTCGTCCAGTATTTCTTGGGCATGCCAGCCTGCTTCTTTGTTTGGAACTCTGATGTGGGTGATTTTTGGAGGATTGGGTCCAGGGAGGACCTGCATGATCTATAAATGTACAAGAGGCAGTTGCAGATTCCAGGCATCAGGACAGACTAATCTGTCCATAATTCCTGACTGGAGCTAATGGGAGTTGTAGTCCAAAACATCTGGGGAACACCAGGGTGGGAAAGGCTACTGTAAGTAATATGCACTCTGCCCTGCCAAGCCACAAACATGCTGTGCCACTAAATGCAGTTTCTGAATACTTTTCAAAGGTATCCCAACACAGAGCACATTCCAGTAATCCATATGAGAGCTTACAGTGTACAATACGTCTGTTTTTCTTTAGAATGCTGCAAGATCCATGGGAGTTATTGAAATAAGAATTGTTCTTTCTCTGCATACCAAGGACCATTGCTCACACCCTGTGGTTGTTATGATTACAGATCAGAACCACATTGTGTACCTATTAAGAACTGTAATGAGTTTACCTATTACAACTGTAATGTATTTTTTCTTCAGAAGTGCCATTGCCCTCAGGTCCTTATTGCAAGCCTGCCATGGGCATCTTCTGTAGTTATTACTGTCATTAGCTATTTTGGAATATTTATTGGTTTGGTGGTATGCCTTATGCTTGTTAAACAATTCATTTTAAATGCATCCACAATTACTGATTTAAAATAATTGTTAATTTAATATTGTATGTTGTATATTGTATTATTTTAATTATGGTTATTGTATATTTGTCTTTGGGCTATTCTGTTGTTAACTGCTTTGAGTAGAATTTTGTAGAAAATGTGGCAACAACAGCCAGCCACCATCCCCATCATCAGCTGGTTGGCTGCAGTGAGAAATAGATGTTTGACTAGATGGGCCAGTGGTCCGATCCAATAGGCTCTTCTCATGTACTCAGATTCTTAACTCCCTGTCATGGGTTTCTTGGGGTATACACTCAGTGGGGGGGGGGGGGAGGATGCATACACACTTCAAACCTGAACAATTTCAACTGGCAGGCAATGCACACCTACAGTGTATCTTTTAAGAAATTGGTTGTTGAAATCATGATGTATGAAGCAGTCTGAAGAATGTTAAGAGCTTCCAAAGTCTCTAAAGGCTTCCTTTTGCTTTTTCAGGTTGCTGAACTCCTCTCAGTCGTGAAGGAGCTGCATTTGGCAAATCAAAACCTTAAAAAAAATCAACTTGAAATCTCCACATTGAACATTGTGGCAAAGGAAAGTCAGGATACTCTAGACCAGAGTGAGGTGAGACTTAGTTTCTTGGTTCTGCTAAAGCTGGTGGAAGTGCAGCTTTATTTTTAAACATGATTTCTAGATACAGTAGTACCTCGGGTTAAGAACTTCCATAGAGCTTGGTTTCCACCCCATCTCTTACTGTTCAGCATCTACATGAAACCATTAAGTGAGGTCAACTTAGCATTTAGAGTGTGGTGTTAGCACTAATTCAATGACCCAAAATTCTGGTTCATCTCATATAAGACAGTTGAGATGATGCAGAGGCTCAAATGGCTTGGTGGAGTGGAAGGTATTTGGGCATTGATAGAGCTGAGGTTGAGGGCTGCAGTCTTGGGTTCTCAGTTCTTAAGCTTGAGAGCCCTTTGTTACTGGGTTCAGATTGCGTGCCTCCATAGTCGCCTCATTCTTGGTATCTGTGTCCAGGGTCCTGCTGGAAGGCGAGGCTGCAACATTCTTAATGCATTATTGGCGTGGCACTGGACCCCACATAGCCTGATACTGTGTGTGTGTTTAAAAGGGACTCTGTTAACTTCTGGTTATAAGCATACTGGAGGTTTCTGAGTGTCTCCCCGCATTTTTGTCTTGAACTGAGACCCCCAATACTGGATCTGGGTTTTTACAAGGTAGCTGTTTCTTAAAGTAGAGGCGATGCTTTGGGGGAGATGTTTCCTGCAATTTGCGCTGCTCTCCTCAAGGGGGTGCTGTTTCCCTGCAACTGTCAACAGAAAACCACAACAGTGGCATTTATATAACACTTTTGAGTTTTTTCAAAGTGGTTCACATATAGTATCTAATTCTACTCCTTAAAAAGAATCCTGTAAGTCTGGCCAGGATTTTGTGTGTATGGGGTTTTTTTTTACACATTTTTAATCCAGTTTTTCTCAAAAACACTGAAGCTTGCAGCCAAGAAAAACCAAGTAATAAGAACACAAAGGGATTAAGTAATGCCCCAAGCTATTAATTCATAATAAAGATAAATAAAGACTATACAAATTTCAGCAACCACACCTCAGTCAAAAATCCAAGCAGATGGAGTGGGAGGAACAAAAACCAGCTTTCATGAAAATGAAAGATCCCAAAGCCTTCTCAAAGAGCCAGGTCTTAACCCTATGTGGTTGGACTTGATGGGCCTCCCTGAGGAGGCCATTCTGTGGAACTGGCATGGCAACTGAAAAAGCTCCAATACTACTGGATACCTAGTAAACTTAACTGAGAAAAGTATTATTATTTTTTTAGTTTTATTTCTCAGCTTTCTACCCCACCCCTCATCATAAATCATAAATAATCTCAGGGCGACTAACAGCAGTTTAAAATACAATAGAATTGGGGCAGGGAACCTTTTTGGATATGCTGGGGGTTGAATCTGGGGCCTTCTGCATGCAAAGCAGATACTTTTACCTCTGAGTTGTGGCCCTCCCCTGAATACACAAGTACTCCTGCTACACCAGGGATGATAAAATCTCAGGACCGGGGACCCATTGTGACCCTTCAGGCTTCTCTGCCCTTGGAATTTCCCCAAGGCCTTTCCATATGCCACACTCCTGCAGGCACAGCTTTGAACCCTGAGTGTCATTGAGCTCTGAGAATGCCAGTGGCTTGCAGGCAAGGTAGAGGCATTCTCAGAGCAAATGGCCACATTTGAGCCAGAAACAAATATTCAAGGAGGGTGCAAGGAAGGGTCAGTAGGTTGTGTGGCCTGGGGAGAGTCCTAAAGACCAGCCAGAGAGTCCTGGTAGGCTGCATTTGGTCCCTGAGCCTGAGGTTCCCATTAGGATGAAACTATGCAATGGCAAAGGACGCGGGTGGCGCTGTGGGCTAAAGCCTCAACGCCTAGGGCTTGCCGATCGAAAGGTCGGCGGTTCGAATCCCCGCGGCGGGGTGCGCTCCCGCTGCTCGGTCCCAGCGCCTGCCCACCTAGCAGTTCGAAAGCACCCCCGGGGGCAAGTAGATAAATAGGTACCGCTTACCAGCGGGAAGGTAAACGGCGTTCCGTGTGCGGCTCTGGCTCGCCAGAGCAGCGATGTCACGCTGGCCACGTGACCCGGAAGTGTCCCCGGACAGCGCTGGCCCCCGGCCAATAGATGTGAGATGGGCGCACAAACCCCACAGTCTGTCAAGACTGGCCCGTTCGGGCAGGGGTACCTTTACCTTTACCTTTATGCAATGGCAAGAGCATGATGTAGTGGTTAGAGTGTTTGACTAGGACCTGAGAGACCAGGGTTTAAAACACTGCCCAGCCATGAAACTCACCAGGTGATCTTGGGTTAATCACAATCCCTCAACCTAACCTACATCACAGGGTTGTAACAAGTATAAAATGGGGAAGAAGAGAAACATGTACACCACCTTGAGGTCATTGGAGGAAAGGTGGGATATATATAGACACACTGTTCAGTAGTGCCTGTAGCGCCTGTCACGGGAGATTGTGGACTCTCCTTTGCCATCTAGCCTCTGCTTAAATGCCTTCAGCAATCTGTCAGGGATGCTGTTGTTGCAGTGCAGATCTGGCATTGTTGATGCAGATGGTCACCAAGATTGCTTCCAGGTCTGTGAGACTACAATTCAGTAGGGGACCATGGAGCAAGGCCTCAGAAGTTGCACGGAGCTTGCAAAAGAGTAGAGATAGGGGAAAGACAGATCTTAAGGTAGACAGAATAAATGGTTTTCAAATGGGGTTAGACAGATTCTTGGATAAATTTATCAACAGCTATTAGTTCCTGGTAGCTAAATGCAACCTTCAAATTCACAAGCAGTTTGTCTATGAATACCAATTATGGGCTGGGGGGAGGCAGCAGCGGATGATAGTAGCCTTCATGCCCTGATGGAGGACTGTAGAGGCATCTGACTGGTTGCTCTTGAAAAAATGATGTTGGCCAAGTGTTCTCCACCACTCATTTCAGTCTGTTCGAATCTGATATCTAAAGGTAAAGGGACCCCTGACCGTTAGGTCCAGTCGTGACCGACTCTGGAGTTGCGTTGCTCATCTCGCTTTATTGGCTGAGGGAGCTGGCGTACAGCTTCCGGGTCATGTGGCCAGCATGACTAAGCCGCTTCTGGCGAACCAGAGCAGCGCATGGAAACGCCGTGTACCTTCCCTCCAGAGCGGTACCTATTTATCTACTTGCATTTTGACGTGCTTTTGAACTGCTAGGTTGGCAGGAGCAGGGACCGAGCAACGGGAGCTCACCCCGCCGCAGGGATTTGAACTGCCGACCTTCTGATCGGCAAGCCCTAGGCTCTGTGGTTTAACCCACAGCACCACTCGCATCCCTATTCTGATATCTAATATGGCCTTAATCCCAGAATCTGCATGTTAAATTGTTGTTTGGGGGGAATATTAGCTGAAAACTTGCTTTCCTCTCCCCCTCCACCCCCCCCCAATGTTACACAGTGGTATCACAGTTCTTCTGGCACTAGTGTGCAAAACAATCCTATTTCTTCTTGAAGAGTAGCACACACACAAATATATGTATGTATTTTTATATTTAATGTCTGTCCTGGACATTTGATAGCCCTATATCTTTTAGCAAAATAAGAGAAACTGGAAAAAGAGAAAACTGACAGCCCTTCAGGTGCTTACACGGCTTTCTCCAAGCTAAGCATCCCAGTTCCATCAACGTTTCTCCACAGGACTGCACTTTTGACCCTCTTCATTGACTTTTTCTGAAGTCATTTGTCTAAATCCTTGAAATGCAGTGCCCAGAACTGAAAACATACACATTCCTGGGTTATACCTACATATCCTGTAGGCAGTTTTTTGTAGGAGTTTTGGGGGGTATTTTCATAGGGAAGGAAGGCTTAATGCCCTTCCCCTGTTCTGCAGCACAACAGTGCTGATCCAGATCTTTACCCTTGCTTCCTCAAGGTGCTATGGACACCTTTAGAAATAGCAGGGGAATGTATTTGGGGGGTCTCCATCATCACATCTAATTTGGCCCTCAGCTTTGTACAGCATTGAGTGTGCCACCCACATTGAATAAATATTAGAATACTGAATTGGTCGAATTCTTGGTAGTGGGGCTTATTTTAACGTATTGGAAGCTGCTTCATTTGGTGCTGCCATGGGATTTGTTCATTCGTCTCAACCAGCACATGATGCCCATCAAGATATAACTCTCTGAGCCCAGGACTTTCTCTTGGCTGTTCTAAAAAATGTATCATTTTTTTCTTTCTGTGAAGACAGCAGAAACACAATCCTGCTAAGCCCCGCTGTAGAGTCTTACTAAGTCATGTCTCCCTTGGGTTGCCACAGCTCTGAGCTGTATGGGGTGCCTTCGGGCTCCAAAAGAGAGATAAAAAAGGTTGTTTTTCTGTTGTCCTCTGAACATCTGCTTTCAGATGTGCTGAGTCCTGCCTCTGGGACTCATGGGATCTTTGCAAACCAAGCATATCAACTATTCATTTAGGAAAAAACACATTCTCAAGGTTTTTCATTGCCATGGGATGATTTGAAAGAGGAAGCTTTATCCTTCGTAGACCTTCTCCTGGCCTTGAGCCACATATTTTACATTTTTTAAAAAAAATTGGTCAAGCATTAAAAGTCTCTTCCTTGGGGTACAGCAATTTCTCCATCACTCAGAAGCTAACACTTGAAGTCTTGAATGCAGCTCTATGCTTGCTTGCTTCTTTGCTGGCCTTTTAAAGTAGATCAACACAATTTTAGTAACTTGGTGCTGGTCGGGAAGGAGCTGTTGGTGACTGTATGCTTTCTTGTATCAAGTTTCAGAGGCAGTACGCTTCAGAAGACCATTTGCTGGGGAGCAATGGTGGGGGGAGGTCTCTTGCCTTCATGTCCTTAAGTGCATAAGAGCCCTGCTGGATTAAGCCAACTGTCAGGCCACTGTTTATACACTTGGAGTTTTATCCAGTGTTAGTTCTACTCCAGGAAGACCCATTGGAATCAATGGACATGACTATCAGGTCCACTAATTCCAGAAGGTCTACTCTGAATAAAACTTAGTTGGATATAATCCTTGATGCTTTTTTACTCTCTTAGGTAATGTATGAAGCTAGCCTTAAGAAAGAGCAATCTGAGGTCTTAATAAAATATTTTTCTTTTCAGTAAACTGTTTATCACATGACCGAAATCTCCCATTGGCTCTTAATAGTGGGGCACCAAGGTCCTGGCACCCAGGCCTTCTCATTTGTCCTTTCAGGCTGTTTTGGTGCAGCCATGCCTGTGAGGCAGGTAAAAACACAGCTGTTGCTTGCAAGCACTGCTAATCAGCTGTTTGTCCATTTGGGCAAAAGCAGTTCATGCGCAATCATTATTATGTCGTCAGGTGATTGACAAGTGAGTGCTCCTCATTGCCACTAGAAATGTGAAGTCCTGAGGGGAAAGATGGGGAAATGGAAGAAACCCAACCCCTCATTTCCCTCCCACCCCTTTTTGCCCCATCCAACTGAAAAATGTTGGACTATGAAGTATTTTCTTTTGGAATGAATGATGAATAAAATGTTTAAGATAATACATTCATATTTTTACACCTCCAAAGTGAGGACTAAAAACTATGTAATAGGAAGACTTTTATGTAAGACTATGTACAAAATTGGATTATTACAGTTTCTGTACCCAGAGGACACTGAGTTGTGCACTGAGACCACAGTTGCCAAATGCAAGATAGGGGGCATGGCCTTTGTTGCAAGAGAAGGAAGAAGGATTCAGTACCTTCTTTGCTTGTGGGCTTCCTCTTGGATATTTGGTGGATCTGCTTCGGTCCTCTTGACTGGGCCTCCAAAGACCAGGAGGGGGTGAAAGTACAGAGCAACACAAAAGAACAGAAAGTGCATGCAATACTTTCAGATAAAAATGCATGCAATACTTTCAAAAGCTGCACAAAACAGAACAGCTTCAGGTATTTTGGTTGAGTAATGCAGTCTGGGATTCTGCCAAATACGTCCCTCCTGCAACATGGTGGCAAGGCAACTTCCGAGCCTTCTTCTTGCTTACTTCATATACCTCAATCTTCTGCAGCTTGTGAAAGAAACTTTTCTGTGTCTGAAAATACACCAAATCAAGAAATGTACCAACATGTGAAAGGGAAGAGATGCTTTTTCAAAATTAATAGAAGTAGTAGTAGTAGTAATAGTAGTAATACCCTGCCCATCTGATTGGGCTACCCCAATCACTCTGGGCTGCTTCCAACAGAATATAAAAGAACACAACTAAACATCAAACATTAAAAGCTGCCTTCAGATGTCTTCTGAAATTCATATAGTTGTTTATTTCCTTGACATCTGACAGGAGGGCATTCCACATGGTGGGTGCATTGGGGGAACTGCCAGAAGGCCCTCCGAGCTGGACCTCAGTGTCATGGCTGGACAATGGGGCAGGGATGCACCTTCAGGAATAATAATAATAATAATAATAATAATAATAATAATAATAAATTTTATTCATACCCTGCCCTCCCCAGCAAATACCAGGCTCAGGGCGGCTAACAAGCAATTTAAAAAAAAGTTGATTGAAATACAACTTAAAAACAAGATTAAAATACAACATTAAAACAATTAAAACATTAAATGCAGCCTTCTCACAGGAGGAGAGAGGAAAAAAGAAAGTGGGGGAGGGAATCCAATTGATTCTAAGCCAAAGGCCAGGTGGAACAACTCTATCTTACAGGCCCTGCGGAAAGAAATCAGATCCCGCAGGGCCCTGGTCTCATGAGACAGAGCGTTCCACCAGGCCGGAGCCAGTGTTGAAAAGGCCCTGGCTCTGGTTGAAGCTAATCTGACTTCCTTAGGGCCCGGGACCTCTACGGTGTTGCTATTTATGGACCTTAAGGTCCTCTGTGGGGCATATACAGGGGAGTATACAGGGCCAAGACCATTTAGGGCTTTAAAGGTCAGCACCAACACTTTGAATTGCACTTGGAAATTGTACTGGGAGCCAATGTAGTTCCTTTAGGACTGGTGTTATATGGTCCCGGCAGCCACTCCCAGTCACCAGTCTAGCTGCCGCGTTCTGGATTAATTGCAGTATCTGAGTCACCTTCAAAGGTAGCCTCATGTAGAGTGCATTGCAGTAGTCCAAGCAGGAGATAAACAGAGCATGTACCACTCCAGCAAGACAGTGTGTGGGCAGGTAGGGTCTCAGCCATTGCTGTTAGACAGCCATCCTGGACACAGAATTAACCTGCACCTCCATGGACAGCTGTGAATCCAAAATGACCCCCAGGCTTCGCATCTCCAGTCAAGCCATTAGTTTTTAGAAATTCTTGATAAATGTGCTGGCAAATAAAAATAATAAAAAGAAGCAGAAACTGGTAATGATAACTCAGAAAATGACACTGATTAAATTTTATGTAGTATACATTGAGTCTTCTTCTTCCCCCCTCCCTTCTTTTTCTCAGCTCTTTTTATGGAAATGAGTGCTTTATGTCTGCTTCACACTGTGAAGGCCTGGAGGAGATGTAATGATTTTCAGAATGCACAATAACTTTCTTTGTTTTTACTATAATGTTGATGGTTTCTTCTGTTTTTTACTTTTTGCTAGCTCTTCATAAATTGACAAAACCAAAGAGATGCTTAGGTTTCTTACAGTTTGGCAGCTTTTGTAACTTTTTTTTTTTAAAAAACCCCCTCTAAATTTATTTTGTAATTATTGTATGTCTAAACTGTACTTTGAATATACAAAACATGGTAATTTTATGACATACCAAGTTAGACACAATACATTTTTATGTTACTAAAATAACAAAGTGATATTTGATCTGTAAAGGGTGCTAAAGAATGTATTGAAGATTTTTCAGTTTTCCCCATATTTGTGTATTGCGCTGGGGGAAAAAACCTATTTCTCCCATGGCTTCAAAATTTATCGACCCCCCCCCCGGTCAAATGTGGGTTTGCATGGGGCGTGGGTGGCCTGATCTATTTTTCATCCATGATCTGCTCAGGGATCCAACTCCTTGCTCTTGGTTTCTCTCCTGGCTGCTCCCACTTGATTGACTATAGGCCATCCTTGACAATGTTTCCACCCTAAAAGCAGGTTCTTTTAATCCCAGATAACACCTGTGCAGGATAATGAATTCTTCTGCTGGCTTTAAGCAGCTTCCTGATTCTTTGAGTTCAAAATCGTTTGTCAGAAGAAGAGAATGCAGCTGAAAAGAGCTGTGTCCTGTTCCCATGGTGCTTCCTTTAGAACAGGGATGGAGAAACCTTTACAACCCAAGGACTACATTCTCGTGTTGGGAACCTTCTGGGGAATGCATGTCAGAGACAAAGTGGGTGGAGCAATGGATATGGCTCTTACTTTGAATAGTCGGCTGTATTTAAGCCTCACAAAAGTCAGAGGTTTATATTTGCATACTAGGGTTGCCATACGTCTGTTTCCCCCCAGAAATGTCCTCTTTTTCAGGCTTAAAATGTCTATCTGGGTGGATTTTTAAAATTTGGCAGAATGTCCAGGTTTTTTACAGGTCTTCTGTGGTTGTCTTTTGTTTTGCTTTTCTGCCTGTGGGATCTCCCTCCAAGCCCCCCTGGATCACCTTACCCAACCTCTCTTCCCTCTTCTGCTACAGGGATAGACAGGGACCAGCTCACTTTCCCCTCTTCCTTATCAACAGTTCCACTTCATACTTCCAGGAATCTCCCAAGAAAAAAAAGGGCTGCCAGGGTTTACACAGCCACTTCCTGCCAGTCAAGAGCCTGCCAGCCACCCCTGCCAGCCAATGAAAGTTCTGACCATTCATAAAAATAAATACTCTTGCCACACTCCATCCCAGCCACACACATGCACCAGGAATCCAAACCTCTTTCTTTCTCTCCCCCCCAGCATGTCAATTTCCCTGTGAAATATACAAGCTCCTCTTGGAACTGGAGCAGCTCAAATATTATTCTTGTGGCCCTTGCTCTCTTTCCTGCCCTCTCCATCCTTCCAGCTCCCAGCACAATGCAGCCAGCAGCAGCCACATGCTGACATGAGATGCATGTTCACTGGCTATCGCTGTCTTCCTCTCGCCCTACCAACCAGCCCTGCTTTACTCTGCTAATCTGGAAGGTATCAGGCATGTGTGGAGGGGAGGATGTGGCAGGGAGAGAGAGATGAATTGGCCCAGTTTGGGAAGAAGCTTTCCATCTGGTGTGCTCTAGGCACTTAGGGCATTTGCAGACTCTGCTCCTTTCACCACTTCCCCCTCCCAACCTCAACTCGCCTCCCTCGCCAGCATTGCAAGTATGGCAAAGGCACACTAACTGAGTGGACTCTGTTTCGGCAGCACATTTCACGATTGGGAGAGGATTTTTAAATTTTGATCCCCCACCCCACCCTCTCTCCCTTATTTCCTCCCTCTCTCCCTTATTCCACTCTTTGCGAGAAACACACAGGCACCTCACTACTTTCACGCCTCCAAAGGTAAGTGAGTTTAAAATAACAACAACAGTGAGAGCAATAATAACCCCCAACCCCTGTTTTATATTGTTGATGCCAGAAGTGGGGAGCAGGGGTGAGATTGCAAAGGTGGGAAGAATGCGACAAGACCAGCCCACTCAGAGCTGAAAGTGAGGGACAGTCAGTGCCTGGGTAACTTTGGCTCCTGATTCTGTCTAACGAGAACTATAGTGATGCTTTTCTTGTCAGGTGCTAGTCAGTCTAGGAGGAATAATTATCTCCAAGTTTTAATTTTGTATCCTCGTCATTAAGTATTATTATGATGGCTATTTATTTATTTAGGGAAAGAATGGGAATCCAAATTCTAGGCAAGCAGCATGGTAGCTTGGGTTGCTTTGGAGGGGTGGAGGTAAACAAGGACCAGAATCTGCACAAATTGGAAATCTGACCAAAAAACTAATTGAAGAAAATGCGAACTTCCAAAACATTTAACTTTTGAGAGCTGGCTTCTGGTTAATGTGCTATCTATGTGGCTGGTTGTAATTAAAACAGAAAAATATAAACAGCCAACTTGCCACATTTGGGACTTTTCCATTCCCACCACACATGCCTTATGGCACCACATGCCTTAAAACCCAGTGGGATTGCACAACTGGGAGTATTGGGAGGGAAGTGGTAAATCAGCAGGATTTTTAAATTCAACTAACACAACAGAAAATTTCTTTAGGAGCTGTAGCAAAACCTTGCTTGGTAGTCCTGGTTTATTTCTATCTATGAAAGTTAAGAACATTGCCACTAGCAATATATCACAGCTTCTATAGCCTACATATAGTAGGGGTATTTAAAATGAGAGACATCATTGTGATCCATAGTTAAAAGTAGAAGTTGGCAAATGTGTCCTCTTTTTTGCTCTTCAAAATATGATAATACTACCACACACACACACACCTCCATTCACACAAGCATACAGCATGCTCATAGTTCAATGAAACATTCCAGCAGGGCAAATGCACTGAAGCAGGGTGGGTAAGGAGATGTGGCCAAAGGAGAGTCCTGAGTGCTGAGTGCGGAGCCTTGAAAGTTGCTCCTGGGCCTAAAGTTCCTAAGCCCTCTTCTTTAGAACATGAAAACTTGAATGCTTGAGGGTGTTCTGAAAAGCTGACATTTAGAAGGCCATGATCTACTGAGAACCTTTTCCCAGCCAAATTCCTTGCACTCTGCTCAGGTGGTATTTTGCCCAAAGGTAGATTTGGTCTTGTGCTGAAAAGGAGCATGGGGTGGTGGGGACCCCCTTTTTAAACAGATGAAAACCAGCCTATTGGCCTTTGGACAGTGAAGGCAGGGGCAGGTTGTCAGACTGCATCCAGTTTTCTATCCGTTGTACAGATGATCAGAGCATTCACATATATGAAATGACTCTCTGTGCAACCCAAACTATTGGGTCCAGAGAGAGGAATATGCATGTCAACTCAATTTGATGATGTGGTGCCCCATGCAAATCCCACACATTTGGGAATTTCTTCCTGTGCATGTAGTGCTGGATCAGAGCATGGGAGCATGTTCTGATACTTGTATGCTCCCCATCCATCCTACCCATACCATAGAAGGCTGAAGGATCAATAATCCCATAAATATTTGAACCCAATATCTCTTTTGGCTGCATAAATTTGGTCAAGCTTAAAAAGTTACAGTGGAACATGTCTCTTTTATTTATAACTGCAGCAGAAGTTTTAAAAATGAATTTTCAACCTCATTAAGAAAATGAGTAGACAACCTCAGTTAGGTTTAAGCAGTGCTTTGTGACTATTGCCTTAATTCATAAACTAAGACACAGAAAGGCAGCCAAGCTAGTTTGTTGGAGCAAGCACAAAAAAGAGTCAACAGGCACCTTAAAGACCAACTGATTTATTGTAGCCATCAGATGCATTAGACAAAATGGGCCCTAGTCCTTGAAAGCTTATGCCATAATAAATCCAGTCTTTCTGGTTCTGAGATATTGGTGGAGAATAGATTCATAGCCTTGTTAGACAAGTACTGAAACTGCTCCCCCATTGCCTGCCATAAAACTAGGAGGAAACACTAGGCAACCTACAGACCTGGCATGTGCCCAATCTTGGCACTTGAATGTCATGCATGCTAACAACCCAATCTAACACATGCTTGCTTGGAAGGTAGTCCCCAGATTGAAGCTTTAGCTGTTGTGTGGTGTACATTCGGTCTTAGCCTTATGTCCAGCCTTGTATTTTTGGGTGAGGATTGTGTTGCTTGAATTATTCAACAGTTTACATGCCACCCATCCCATCCACCCATGATTTTCCAGTTCCTCTCCTCTCCTACCACAGCTTGGCTTGTTCTCTGAACAGGGGTGGTAAGTGAAATGAAGGCCTCCTTCCTCCTCCCAGGGTCTGACATGCTGCTATGCAGCATTCCAGATGCAAGTAGACATGGGAAATCAATTTCCCCTAGGGCTACGGCCACCACCTTTGGAGAAAACTCAATTTCCCAGATTTATTTGCATCTGACACACTTTGCAGCAGCATACTAGATGCTGGAGCAGGGAGAGATGCCCCTCTCACTTTCTGCCAGTGAAACAGCTTCATAAGTGAATAAGAGGGAAAGAAGAGAGAAATTGGGGAAAGGATGAACTGGGATCTGACTGTGTTACATCATTGACTAGGATCAGAACAGGGTTTGAATTGATTTTTGAATTGACTCAGATCATGCCGAGCAATTTACTGTCTCCTCTTGAATGGTGTAGTTCAGCTTAGCCTGATCTTATCCAATTCAAATTTGGGAGAATTCATCCCTTGCTTGAAGTATCCGAGTCCTGCATTGCTGACAGCCATGGTCAATATTCATGAATTTGAATTGATTGCTTTTTAAAATTGGTATCTTTTTGGATCCTTTTGATGCCCTCTAATCTAATGTTTGTTACTCTATTCCAGGCATATATTTTTTTCAATTTCATTTTTTTAAAAACAAAAAAAGACATGACTTATTTGTACACGTTTCATATCACCAGATTTTGTTTTGCGAGCGCTGCATTTTTCATATCATTCCATTCATTTGTGTAGTTCCTTGAAAGAACAGAAGAAAGTCGGACTCTGACAGAAGCTTTCAATGACCAGACAAACAGCCAGAATGGCCAGTCTACTGAGACACCCAATGAGGTGGGATTTTTGTCTAGTGTATTTAAATAGTTTTAATAGCCCTTTCCTTTTGGAATATACAGGTATGAGCTTCATGTGACTCAGTAAGTTTACCCTTGTAGAAATTTGGTTGACTTAGTTTGTACTTTGGCTCACTTCAGCTGCCTGAAGCTATTTGCTCTGCAGGCAGTCCAAGGTTTCTAATACCAGCTGCACTACACTGAGATCTCTTCTGGCAATAGAGACCTTCAATCGGTTACTTTGTTCCATTGTTTTCCCTCCTATTACTATTTCACCACATAATGGTCACATTTTTGTGTGCCGATTTTTCATTTCCAAAAAGGGTACGACCATTATGAGGTGAATTATGGTAAGGTGGTTGGAAGCTGGTGAGGTGGCTGGAAGCTAGTGTGTCCCAGAGTGCAGGTCCCTCACAAACCTATCCCCCCCTCACATACCCCCGCCCACTCACACTGCCCTCATCCAACCTGCCTCAGAAGGAAAAATCCTCATATGCTCGTTCACCCACATTCAACTCCTTGCCACCCAGCTGCTTCTCCTCCAACTCAAGCCCATCCCTCTTTCTCTTCCTCATGCTGGGTCTGGGACTGTGCAAGAGAGGCGTGCAGGCAGCACCACAAAATTTGGCCAAGGCACCAGAGTTGTCCACAGGGAGAGTGAGAGTAGAGGAGCCTTGGTGATCAAAGGCTGCAATTTTCATGTTTTTCGCTTGACCTCCTTTCCAGCACTGGCATAATCCCTACTCAGAGCCGTCACCTCTGCCCCCTGACCATGTACAGAAATATACTGGTACCGATAATGCGCATGCTGAGAATTACCCCTTCAGCTATTATGTGGAGGAATGCTCTGGGACCAATTTCAGGGTCTGATAAAGGGGTGTGTGATTATTACACAGCGGTGACCAGTATGCAGTGAAATACTTTAGTGCTTATCCTCCCCACTGCCCTCCTGCTCACAGTGTCCATAAGTTGGTAACACTGCATTACTTTAGTCCTGGCCATCTTTGCTTAAGTCATTGTTGGGGAACCCCTGCACCGTGGACCTAATTAGAATTTGATCCATGAAACAATTTCCTCTGAAGCCACACTCACCTGCTCTACACCCAACGTAATGTACGACATCAGGTTTGGGGAAAGTAAAGGCAGCCTTTTCAGACACTCCTGATCAGCTGATCCAATGGCATGTGCAACACCTCCTTTACCAGTGTGGTTTGAAGCTGTACAGGCAAAGGAACAGGGCGCTGCAAGTGCAAATGGTCAGCTGATTGAGTTCAAAGAGTGCAGTTAACAGAAAACACATCACATGGCATATTTAAATCAGGTGACTGACAAGTGGGCAGCTATGCCCAAATGTCAAAATGGTTCACAGGGCTTAAGTCATAGGACTGTAAGAAGTTGCCTTGTACCAAAACAGAACACTGGCATATCTGGTCGACTGACAGCTGCTCAGCTGTCCGCGGACACAAGTCATTTCTAGCTGTATTTGGAGATGCTGAGGGCTGAACCTTAGATCTTCTGCTGCAGGCTTTCTTACTAAATGGAAGAGCTGTTAGAGTTATGAGCAGCACAGCCTCCAACAATCATATCAACAAGTGTGGTGAAGCAGGCAATGTGCCAGGTTACCTGGAGGAACAAATACTTCTTGTCTTGCATAATTAATTGGACCCTCTCGGAGCCCCTGCCTAGTGAGGTATGACTGGTGGCTCACCACATTTTGGTGATAGCAGCCCAGCTGTGGAGTGCAGAAAAGTGACTTTGTAGTGGTGAAGATATTTTGGACATTGTTATTTTTTTTTTAATAACCATTTAAAATTGGGTTAAAATATTGTTGCTATTACTCAAGAGTTTGGAATTGTTCTTCTTCTCAGCTCTTGGATTTTTTTTAATAGGGCACTGTATGTTTTTATTTTTATGGTTTTATAATTGCATTTTAATGGTTTACTATTGTAAATAATGGGTTGTATCCATTTTAATAATAATAATAATAATAATAATAATAATAATAATAATAATAATAATTTATTATTTGTACCCCGCCCATCTGGCTGGGTTTCCCCAGCCACTCTGGGCGGCTTCCACAGAAACCAAAAAACACTAAAATATCATACATTAAAAGCTTCCCTGAATAGGGCCGCCTTAAGATGTCTTCTGAATGTCAGGTAGTTGTCCATCACCTTGACATCCGATGGGAGGGCATTCCACAGGGCGGGCGCCACCACCGAAAAGGCCCTCTGCCTGGTTCCCTGTAGCTTCGCTTCTCGCAATGAGGGAACCGCCAGAAGGCCCTCGGCGCTGGACCTCAGTGTCCGGGCAGAACGATGGGGGTGGAGACGCTCCTTCAGGTATACTGGGCCGAAGCCGTTTAGGGCTTTAAAGGTCAACACCAGCACTTTGAATTGTGCTCGGAAACGTACTGGGAGCCAATGTAGGTCTTTCAAGACCGGTGTTATGTGGTCTCGGCGGCCGCCCCCAGTCACCAGTCTAGCTGCCGCATTCTGGATTAGCTGTAGTTTCCGAGTCACCTTCAAAGGTAGCCCCACGTAGAGCGCATTGCAGTAGTCCAAGCGGGAGATAACTAGAGCATGCACCACTCTGGCCAGACAGTCAGCGGGCAGGTAGGGTCTCAGCCTGCGTACCAGGTGGAGTTGGTAGACAGCTGCCCTGGATACAGAATTGACCTGCGCCTCCATGGACAGCTGTGAGTCCAAAATGACTCCCAGGCTACGCACCTGGTCCTTCAGGGGCACAGTTACCCTATTCAGGACCAGGGAGTCCTCCACACCAGCCCGCCCCCTGTCCCCCAAAAACAGTACTTCTGTCTTGTCAGGATTCAACTTCAATCCATTAGCCGCCATCCATCCTCCAACCGCCTCCAGGCACTCACACAGGACCTTCACCGCCTTCACTGGTTCTGATTTGAAAGAAAGGTAGAGCTGGGTATCATCTGCATATTGATGGACACCCAGTCCAAACCCCCTGATGATCTCTCCCAGCGGCTTCATATAGATGTTAAAAAGCATGGGGGAGAGGACGGAACCCTGAGGCACCCCCCAAGGGTCTGAACACTCATCCCCCACCACCACTTTCTGAACACGGCCCAGGAGAAAGGAGCGAAACCACTGTATAACAGTGCCCCCAGCTCCCAACCCCTCTAGACGGTCCAGAAGGATGTTATGGTCGATTGTATCAAAGGCTGCTGAGAGATCCAGCAGAACTAGGAAACAACTCTCACCTTTGTCCCTAGCTCGCCGGAGATCATCAACCAGTGCGACCAAGGCAGTTTCAGTCCCATGATGAGGCCTGAACCCTGATTGGAAGGGATCCAAATGGTCCGCATCCTCCAGGCGTTTTACTATCCATTTTACTATTTTACACACAGCAGGTGGCGCTGTGGGTAAAACCTAGGACTTGCTGATTGCAAGGTTGGCAGTTCAAATCCCCGCGGCGGGGTGATCGCCCATCGTTCGGTCCCAGCTCCTGCCCACCTAGCAGTTCGAAAGCACCCCTAAGTGCAAGTAGATAAATAGGTACCGCTTTATAGCGGGAAGGTAAAGGGCGTTTCTGTGTGCTGCACTGGTGCTGGCTCTCCAGATGCCGCTTAGTCACGCTGGCCATGTGACCCGGAAGTGTCTCCGGACAGCGCTGGCTCCCGGCCTCTTGAGCAAGATGAGTGCGCAACCCCAGAGTCGGACACGACTGGCCCGTACGGGCAGGGGTACCTTTAACTTTTTATCCAACTACATTTTATCAGGATAGACCCAGTAGAATCAATGGACCTGAGCTAGTAATATCCATGAATTTAAGTGGGTACACTCTGAGTAGGGCTAGCATTGTATATAGCCTAATAACTTTCCTTCATCTGGGTTTCGCAAGAGCAGCTCTGAATCAGCATGTTGCACTGGTACTGAAAGCTCTGCACTGGATGTCAGCATGTTCCCAAGCCAAGTTCAAGGGTTACACTGTTAGTGTATAAAGCCATAAATAGCCTAGGACCTGGTGGCATTGTCCCTTCTGCCCAGGCCATATCACTGCAGTCTTCTGAAGAGCCCCTCCTACTGTCTTGTTAGTGAAGTTCACACGTGAACTAAGCCTTTTAGCATAGTGACAGCAGTACTTTGGAACACTTTTCCTATTGAAATCAGATAGGCACCTATAATTTTGTTATTTTGTCATCTGCTGAAAAAATGTTTTGCCAGGTGTTTTTAGAGAATAAGGTGCCAGGTGTTTTTAGAGAATTTAGAGAATTAGATTCACTTTTGCTATGTGTTTTATGGTTTTATAATCTTATGTTTTAATAATTTTATTGTACACTACCATGATTTTTTTAAAGAAAATTGAGTTGGCTTTTAGTAACTACTTCTGTAACAAACAAACAAACAAACAAACAATAAAATAAAATGTAGGCTTTATTTTTAATGAGGGCTAATTGTAATTTGGCCTTAAGAATTATCTTAATGCACGTGGCTGCATCTAAGGGGCTGGATAGTAAAACCTTCACCATTTGTAGGGTAAAAATACCCTAAACAAATTGCACTTGAAATTAGCAAGCTTCCAGAACCACCCAGGAAAAATGACTAAAAAGTAAGGCTATGTTCCTTTAGTGAATTAATCCTCTCATTTATTTGATTTTTTTTTTAATGTACTGATTGACTTTAAAAGGAGCCCCTCCTGGATTAATTGTGCAGCAGATTTAATAATAGCAGTGGTAATGGTAGTCATAGCAACATCAGTAGCGACTGTAATAAACAACTATTTTAATTACAGTCACATATAAAATTAAATGAAGTATTCCATCCTATGTGGGAAAATTGGGAGATGCCTCTTCTAAGATGCGACCTGCATATTACATAGGAAAACAAAGTATTTTTTAAAATGCTAGATCGATTATTATTTGGTCATATTCAAATTTATGCAGAATTAGTTCATTCATTGACTAAAACATGGAGCATTAATCAACCTAAGATTACTTTAATGGAGAGATAGCTTTTCTAAAAAGTATTGGAGCCTTCACTTTCTCATGAGAGATACTTTCAAGGAAACCTTGTTAGCTCCCCTATGACAGCTCTTTATTTCTTTTTCTTCCACCCTGAAGAAACCAGTATCAAATTGGTGTTCATTAGTGTTGATACTAATGAGTGGTATGTGGAATAATTTTACTGAGACTGTCTTTTCTAATGTAGATTAATCCCCTCCAAGAAGATAAAGTCTTATTATGTAAAGATCACAGCCCCCAAAGTAATAGAACATTGACATACCTGTCTCTAGTTATTATTTTTAAGAAAAGAAGTAAGTGCATTTTTCTCTTTAGCAGGCAACTCCTTCGGATTATTCGGATATACAGTGTCTGAATCTAAATAAGCCTGAGTTTGAACATGAGCTGGCTGATGGCAAATGCTTTGGCAGAAGCACAACAGGGGAAAAAGGCGAAGCTCGAGAGAGTGGTTTGCTCATGTCTCTTTTAAATGAAAATGGAGTGGCACTGCTTGGATCTAGGTAAGCGGGTGGCTTAGACACGACACTTTTAACAGTTGTTCTATTGCAAAAGAGAGGAAAGCAATTGTGTTAAAAGTGAATTTAGATAACGGAGCTCTCTAATTTACCTGGGAGATTGGCAAGCCTCCTTCAGAGTCGTTTTAGTCCATCATGCAATTAAGTAATTAGGAGATGTAAAGCACAGTCAGAGACATCAGTTACAAGATGCATTTTCCTTCATGGCAAGATGGCAACATACAGGGAATCAGATAAACGATACAAAATGACAGAGCAAAGACCTCACAGTTCCTTCCAGGCAAATAGAAGAAGATTGTCCAAATGGTTGGGAGTTGCAAAGCTTTGAAAATTGAGAGCTGGGAGTAGTTAAATCATGCTCCTGCCCCAAAGTTACAAAATGCCCACTCCCATTCTTGCTGCCTGCAAATAATAGGAAGGATTCCAGGAAAGAGGGGTCTAGGCAAAGAAGACCTAAAAACTTGCTTCCCGTGACCACCTGTCTGGTGAAAACAATCTTTATGATTTATGTTTGAATATTGCTGAAAGTGATTTCATTAATGTATTTTGATTTATAAGCTGCCTTATTTATATTCTGAAAGACAGAGTACAAATAGTTACAACAAATAAATGGTACTGGTTTAGCCTTAGATAGGACCCTCATTGATCCACACTGCATTTATGGCAGTGATTGCTGCATTATATGAATGTGATTAGGGAAATTCAGAGAGAGCTGCTACTTCGTTTGAAGCCAGGGGTCACTAATGCTCAGCAGCCAGATTCCTTCTGAAATGAATGGTACTAATTGCTGTTCATCCTTCATCAGCTGAAGAGCATAAGTTAATATTAGTCACCAAAGCAATGTAGAATGGCAGATGAGAGATCTTCAGATACGAATCTAGAACATTGCCACCTTTCTCAACCTTACATAAAAATTTGCTATGGAGCATTTCCCTTCCAGCATTTTTAGGACTCTGATACACCATTCATCCTAATGTTTTCCTGTAAATTCTCTCAGCCTGATTGGTGCCAAGGCAATAGTGCTGGGTAACTTACTTCTCACGAATGGCATTAAAAACACACTCAGCATTCTTTCTTTCAACTGCCAGCCTTCTAAATGCCTCTTGTTTTCAGTCCTGGCTTGTATTTCAAATGGCACAAAACAACTCTTTATTGACATGCTTGAAATTAACGACAGGATTTGTTTTGGAGTGTAATGTCCTTCTATTTAGTTCCCATTGGATTGTGAAATTGCTTTCTAAGCTGACATCCATAAGCCTTTAGCAGTATACAGAGCTATGCCTGGAAATTTACTAAGTTGGCTATTGCTTCTGATGGAGTATGCTTCCAACATGTTTTCAGACTGATTTGTGGTATTAAAATAGAAGACAGCTTAACTGTGTGGGGATTCCAGGGGTTGCCAGTATGGCACCCACAGGCAGCGCTTACAGATTTTTCCCTGGTGCTTGCAGGGTCCCCTCCCTGATCCTACCCCATAATTTACACTAGTCTTTAAACAAGCATTCTACTGTAGCCTATGGAATAGGTTGTGGCATGTACTTGGTGTAGTTTATTCCTCTGGTTTACAGTGAATATGGCTATGGGCCCCAAAAGTTTGGCAGTCCCTGGCTTAAACTTTCAGACTCTACAGTCTTGGGACTGGGAAGAGGAAGCAGGGAGTTCAACTCTTTCTCCCCCATCATTGTCCTGGAAATAAATAAAAACTCTATTAAAAGTAGGTGTGTGCATTATAAGGGAACCCTCCTTTGGTGTGATTGGGCACTTTCCTTGAAACTGAAATAGTAGCTTCTGAGAAGTTGAAACCATGTCAGAGTCAGAGAGAGCTAAATTCCACCTCTCCACCATCCATGATCTCAAGGGAGGTTGTATAGGCTTTCCTATTACTAGTTACGTAACCAAAAGTGATCATTAATCACATTAATGCAATTAATGCCGTGTCTGATTTGGCCGCTAGAACTGTAACTTAAGGATTATTTTATACCAGACTTCTACTGCCAAACCCTCTTTCTCAGTCCTGCTCAACTTCTGAGTAGCAGTAGTGTTTTGAGAAGGTATTTCTTTGTAACTCATCCTGGATTTCTCCAAGTCACGTATCTGAGATTTCTTTCTTTCAACAATTTATTTTACTTATTTCATCAATTTTTATACAACTTAATTACAATAGTCTGCAGGTGGTATATATCTGACACAAAATGAGATTATGAAATATGTGTGAATTCTTTTTAATGATTTAATAATGTAAATCACAGAAAATATTGTTTTCTTATCGTTACTATTCTCTCTCCCCCCCCCCCCCCGGTAAAACTAGAGAAGAACAAATACAAATTGCAAATAACCTGTTAGATCATCTGAACACAAGCGAACAAGACAGTTCAAGTGGCAATCTAGAGAATAAAGATGAGAAAGATCTTAAGCAACTGATTATTCAGCTAAGAACTGAACTTGAGCAGCAAAGGCAAGCAAATAAATTCCTGAAGCTGCAAGTTGAATCCAAATCTACTTTGACAGAGGAAGAAGGGCTTGATCCCAAAACAATGCTACAGATTAATGTGGATATTGGATCATCAAAAGCTAAAGTGAAAACTGTAGCTACTCAAACAGGGACTGTTGAAGGTAACATCGTGGGACTGAAACATGAAGGCCAAACAGCAAGCTCTGAATACAAAGCAGCATCTTCAAGATTAAATGAAGAACCTTGGTGGGAGAGAGCCTCTGTGAAGAGTGAACAGCAAGAGATCCTTCGGCATACAAGGAAAATGAACAAAGTGAGTTTGTTTTAAGGTGCTAAAGCTCCTTTTTAGAGTGTGAAAGAGTTCTCTCCACAACCAATAGGGTTGTGTTGTTTTGGGAGGCGGAATTACCTAAAGACTGGGGCAGGGGTCGGCAAGGTTTACCTCGCCTGGGCCGGTTCACTCCCACGGAGATCACTCTGTGGGCCAGATCGCGTCTGTGCAGATGCGATTTCTGGCACTGTGGAAGCGAGTCCCTGCTCCACATTGTGCCGGTTTAGCACAGTGCGCAGGGACTCGCTGAGCGGGCGGCTCGGTTCGGGGGCAGCTCGTGGGCCATTTAAACGACCCCCGTGGGCTGCTTGTGGCCCATGGGCCGCAGGTTACCGACCCCTGGACTAGGATGTCAAAAGATACTTAAGATGCTTATGCATATTGTATACATTAGCCAGTTTTTAAAAGCAGTGTTACATCTGGCACCTGAACTCACGGTTTGCATGTTTACTGCTGAGCTCCTTTTTCTCAAGCTGCTGCAGCATCTGCATCTGAGTTCTCTTAAAAGGCTTTTGCATTAAACACCTTGTGGTGCACCTTAGTTACTTTTTAAAATTATTAAAAGTATTTATAAAATTCTGCCGTCTCAGAATTTTGGGTGTGGTGTACAGCAATATGTATGGAAGAAGACATAAAACAAACAGTACAAAATCATTGTTAAAAAGACTGACTACTCAAGAAAGTTTTAAACTGTTACATAGACCTGTTGGCATAGAAAGGTTTCTAAGAGCTGTCTTAAATGTGTACAGGAGGGGGAGGGGGACTAGGCATTGCTATGAAACAGGTTGACATTGCTAGGTTTGGTCTTGGTCTTGCATGTCACTGAAATGTTGGTCACAGTCAGTCACAGCAAGCACAAACCTAGTAGAGCTGCATGATTTGAGGTGAGGGCTTTGGGCAGGATTTAGGCTTAGTAGAACCAGGTGGCAAAGCAGTGATGTTGTTTCAGGAGCAACAAGACTGAGCTCTATGTAGTAACAGCAGCAGCAGCAGCTGTGTCCCAATTGTTAGCTCTGCCCCCACTGGGAGATGCCTCTTCAGTTAAAAGGGGCCAGCCTGCTCTGGTGGTAGTCTTCTTCTCCAGTGGAGCAGAAGACTAAGTCAGAGGGAAGGCAGTGCTTCTTATCTTTATTATTAATTATTATTATTATTTATTAAACAATAATATCTAATATTATTATTTAATATTGGTAATCCTAGGGTGGTTCACAACATAAATCTGAATTGTGTGTGTGTGTCCTGGTTCACAGGTCACCTACTCTTGAATTGTACATTGCAACTAGGAGTAGGGTGTTTCTTAGGATTGTGTGTGTTGCACCCCTCCCTCAGTAAAATGCTACCCCCTTTCAGTTAAGGTTCGTTTGCAAAATATTCAAGGCTGGATTTTAGTGACTATTGTTTTCTTGTACTTATCTTCCCTTCTCAACTTACTCACATTTTTCTATGTGTCATTTAGAGTGATCCGTGCCAGCCATTCAAGAAATCCTGTTTGCCTGTTTTACTGAAATTATCCAAGTCATTAGAAAGCATCTCCTTAAAGGACCCCATCTGGAAGCCAGACATGCAGCTTCAGCATCGCATCTTTGCCTTGGATGAAGATCTGAAGAGAAGAATTATGCAGCCACGTAATGATGAATTGCAGCCAAGTGAAGTTGTGAGTGAGAGATCTGCTCAGGAAGGGATATTACTAGGAGGTAAGCAAGCAAGTACAGTTGAAAATAATACAGAAAGCATGCAATGGCATTTCGTTCCTTTTGTGGTTGTGTCCAATTTGAATTCCACAGCAATATCCAGGGTTAGCATTGCTTCAGCAATCAATAAGCTGCAAATTTAAATGCTGTGTACACCATTCAGTTTTACCCACCTTCCTCAACTCATCAAAATTGTATATTTTACATGTTACAAGTTGGCACCCCTGGGACTGGTCAGCTCGGCTTTCTTCTATTTTGTCGGGAAGAAAGGGGGGCGGGGGGAGAGGATGGTTGTCCCTAGCCTGTGTGGTGCAGGACACATTTTGTAGCACTAGCCATGGAGAACAAGATTATCAAGGGCCACTAGTCACAATGGCTATGCTCTCCCTCCACTGTTGGAGGTAGCATGCCTCTGAATGCCAGTTGCTGGGTATTATAGCCCCCCCCCATAAATAAAAATCAATAGAAATCAATAGAAATCTGAGGTTCTGACTCCCCTATCAAAAGGCTGCCCCCCCAAAAAAATTCCTGCTTAAATAGAACATGTTTTATTTATAATTGTTATAATTCATGCAAAATATAGTTACATAAAATGATAGCAAGATAATGAAATATTGTTGTAGCAGAAAAACATAGAATCATGGAGCTGGAATGAACCCCAAGGGTCATCTTTCTAGTGCAACCCCCTGCAATGTAGGAAATTCAGCTAAAGCATCCATGACAGATGACCATCCAACCTCTACTTAGAAACCTCCAAGGAAGGACAACCTCCCAAGGAAGATCCATCTTCCATGTATTACAAATAGTAAACAACACTTATTTGACCCCAGTTATTTGACACTACAGATACAATCCTAAAGGAGTTCTGTATATGTGGGAAAATTTTAAAAAGCAAGTGTTCCTCATTAACCTGGTGCAAAAAGCTTGTCATCCAGAGGAGCCCTAGCTTCCTAGATAAAACACTATAGCCCCCCCCCCCTCTTATCTGGGAGTAAGATGTGACAACACAACAGCCCTCTCTCTGCCTGGCACCGCTGCACCAGCCCTCAGTTTCCCTTTCCCTCAGGTGATTTCCCCCAATGGAGAATGTATCACGAGCGACAGTGGGTTTTTCTTTTGGAAAAACAGGTTGCAAACAAACTTTATTATAACAGATGTAAACAAGGAGTTTTTGTTCTTCTTCCACAGAAATGTAAGGAACAGTGAGGTTATTCACAGCATAGTGCTGTTGCTTTACGTATACTGAAACGTATACTGTTTCAAGTTATAGGCTGTATGCCAGGGGTCAGCAAGGTTTACTTCACCTGGGTTGGTTCACTGCAGTGGAGATCCCTCTGTGGGTTGAATTGCATGTGAGCGCGCCCCCCCCCCCGAGATTTCCACAGATGCAATTTCTGGCGCCGCAGAAGTGAGTCCCCTGCGCCACACTGCTCCAGTTTAGCGCAGTCTGCGGGGACTCGCTGAGCAGGCAGCTTGGTTCGGGGGCAGCTCGTGAGCTGGTTAAATGACCCCCGTGGGCCACTTGTGGCCCATGGGCCTTAGGTTGCCTACCCCTGCTGTATGCTGTTCAGGCTTAAGGTTACCTTCTTTTACATATCTTCTGAGTAGACAGTTATTTACTAGATGCAAGTCAGCAGCACTAGATGACCCGCTAGGCAGCTAGGCACTGGGGTGGATTTCTCCCTGTGCCTTGCAGAGCTGGGCCGGCGATGCTGATGAGCCATGCGCCCCTCAGCAACATCCAAAGGCCCTGATCCACTATGTGCTGGGGTGGATTGCACTCTGCGCCTTACAGAGTCAGGCCCAGGCTGCCACCAGGCCCAGCACTGGCGGCAGCAACAAGCAGCTCTGGCCATTGCCACCCCACTGCAGCACTTACTTGACCTTGGGGTTCTGGATCACGGGCTCTACTGGTAAAAATGGGAACCTCAGCGATTGCCTTCTCCCACCAGAAACAAACCAGGACCGCTCCAAGAAAACACACATGGCAAAAAGGAACTCTAGGCCCTGGTGGGCCACCCCTTACCCACTTGGAATTAGCCAAGCAGATAGCCAACCAATCAGCCAACCATAAAAAAAAAAAGATCCCCCCATCACTTCTCACTTCCCTCTGTGGCCCCCCAGCCTTGTAGTGTGGCCTCCATTTTCACATTTTGTAACCTGGGCCCTCCTTGGAATTTCCTGGCGGGGCTCCAGGGGCCCATATGGCCCCTGCTTTAGAAACACTGGTCTACTCTGCCTTTCCAGGCCCTTGGGCATAGAAGGGTATTTTCCATCACCTGCTACTGGTTATGCCTGGGATTGAACATGAGGATGCTGTACCATGAGGCTACAGACCCTTTCCATGGATGTCCATGCTTCCCTGTCTGTTTTTCTGTGGGTCAGATAGCAGGTTTGGGAGCATTTAGATTGGGGAGAATGACATAGGGGTAAGAATGAAACACCCATTCTCCGTTCTCTCTTACTTCCCTTACTATTTCATGAATGTGTGGTGTGTGTGTGTCTGTTTCATTGAAGAGAAAATGTTAATGCCCACATCTTATTTATTATGCACATTACCCTAGGTTCCCGAATGTGCTTTCCTTGTGGATCAAGTGGTACATAAGAGAATAAGTATAATAAATAAGATGGTTGCAGAACAGTAATTTTTTTTTTATGAAGACACTTGTTCACTTGGAGACAGATAAAGTAGATCATTTTAACATTGTGGATGAGGAATAGAATTTAATGTCTCACTCGGCTAGAAGAAATGGAGCTGTGCCTTGCAAAGATGTACTCTGGATTACATTGGAAGACAGTTGCTGTTCCCTCTCCCCATGCCAGTGGTTTACTGCAGGGATCCCTCATGCAAGACAGTTGCTGTTCCCTCTCCCCATGCCAGTGGTTTACTGCAGGGATCCCTCATGCAAGACAGTTGCTGTTCCCTCTCCCCATGCCAGTGGTTTACTGCAGGGATCCCTCATGCTACTGAAGGATCATTTCCCCTCCCTCCCATCCACTACCACCACCACTTTGTCGTCCCTTTAATTCCATTTATAGTTCAATCCCAATAAGGATTTTTGCTACCAGGCCAACAATAGGCAGTAGTTTATCTGCCCCCAAACCCATTTCTGCCTTGCACCTACCATCTCCTTGTGATACTGAAGGTTAAATTGCACAGATGGATCTAAGAACTTCAATCAGTGAGCAGCTCAACATGCAGCTAAAGGGTTAAAACAGGTGTAATGCTGCCAAATTTGATTAGAATGCCCTCTCCTTAACTTTGAAGCAAGGAGTGGTAGTAGGAGCAGAGGGTTAAAAGTAGTAGAGGAGAGCCAGGAGGATTCTGCAGAAATACTTGGATTGTTGTAGTTATTTACATTTCACCCTGGGGTAGCCAACCTTGCACACTCCATATATTGTTTGATTCCAGTTCCCTTCATCAGCTGGAGTCCAACAATGGGCGAAGGGCCACAGGTTCCTCAACTCTACTGGGACCTAGCCACTTATGTTTGACATTCTCTTCTGCAATAATGAATCTGCAGCTTGCTGAGCTCACCAGCAGCCAGTTACAGATTGGTTTTGGTTCATATGGCACTTGCCTTTTGTCATCATCATCAGGCTGTGAATTGCCTCACCTCTTTCTTTGGACTACTTATCCCCACTAGGTTACTCCTGATCTTGCCTTTCTTCCATGAAACATAATGGTGGCATATAGGAGGGGAGTTGAGGATTGACCAGACCTGCAATGTCAATTTAGATCACACAGAAACATGACGGGGGAAACTAGGGCCCACAGCCAAGTTAATTTGGCTGATGAGAATGCTTGTGAGGATAATTTCTCACTTTTTTCTTGGTGCTTTTTAGGCACTAGATGCTTGATAATATATTGATTAGGCTTCTACTGATAGGGCATGCCAACACTCAACATAAAATGTGAGGAGATGATGATGAAGAAAAATAAGATGAAGAACATGGGGCAATTGTCTGCTCTCAGACTGTTTTGCCTCTCTTCCTGCGTCCGTAGTACCAGTAGGGTAGAAGATCAGCAAAAGCTAGGAACCAACACCATGTGGCTTTATTTACTTACTCAAAAGGCTTACATTCTTTTCAGCTTCCAAGCCTGCAAGGTGGCTTACAGACAATGAAAATGATTGGTAATAACATCCAAAAGAACTCTTGAACCATCAAACGTGCAAAAAAAGAGATCTGGACAATAAGATAACAGCTGCTACAAAAACAATAAGTCATTAAATCCTTGGGAAAATAAAACCCCTTTAAACTTGGTGTCCATAAAAATAAGAATCCTTACCGAAGAAGTATTTTCAGAGAGACTGTTTTATAGGTGAAATGCCAGCATCAGAAAATTCCTGTTCATCACCCACCTAACCTAGGAGCACCCCAGCAGCTGATCTTAAGGAATGGGAACATGACATGCAGGAGGTATGCCTTCAGATAGGATGAAACACTGCGAATGTGTACTTTAGATCAGAGGTAGGGATTCTTTTTCATCCCAAGGGCTGCATTCCCTTGCTTGCTCTGAATGACTGTGACCACTGTTTCCATAGCATGCAAGAACCACCCTTCCAGTGGTGGGCACAGCAGGGGCACAAGTGGGAGGAGAAACAAATGCAAGTTTTACCTTTGCACAGTAGGCTAGTTTAACACACATTCGCACACCACTCTCCATACTCCTATCCCTGCAAGCAAAAGGCATCCTCACAGTCGAAGGCCAGGCAAAAACAGTCATGATGCAAAGCTGGACCAGTGAGGGGTCTGTGTGGGGAGATTTCTGAGTGCCAGGCAGGCTTTGGAAGGTCACATTTCTCTCCCGTGCCTGTGAAGATCAGTTTGAACTTCTAAATTGCTGAGATGTTTCATTCTTTAAATGTGTCCCTCTTCTCTTACCACTTTTCTCTTCATTTCCATGTTTTCTCCAGCTGAGTCATTGATCAGAGTAAATGGCTCTGAAGTGGATGTCACCTTGGTCAGTGGTGATAGCAAAGGCGAAACAGCCAAGGATCTGAGCAGCAGCCAAGGTATGAGATGGATACACAAGTGATTTTGCCGGGATTGGGAGAACAAACCTTTCTTGCAAAACAAGCTGGTCATTTTTGTTAATTGTCCAAATAAATTCCAGCTAACAGCTTGTTTGCTAAAGTTAATTGCTCTTTTTACCACAGTCTGTAACTTTAAAATATTGTTTGCTTAATTATCCCACAATAGCAGCCCCTGGGAATAGCAGCCACAGTCTTTTAAGTGTGGAAGAGTCCCCGGGATTTATGAGTATGGGTTTTAATAAAATGAATGAAATGTGTGCACAACTCTCTATGTACTCAGTGCCACAGAATTGGTCTGATCTTGGCTTGTGATTAAAAAAATTATTAATGGATTCTGATTTTTTATTTTTGCATTCTTGAGGTTTCTAAACACCAGCTTAGTGCAGATTATATATAGTTTATCAGTCATGTGACTGCTGTGGGAGTACCAATATATTCTTTTGTCAACACTAGAAAGTCCTCCAAAGTTCATGTTCCACCAGGAATTTTCCCCATCATTAAATGATAATGAATGGAAATTGGAAGAACAGTTATGGGACATGAAGAATGTTGCTTGGTTACTAGCAAACCACAACAGAATTGGTCTGGGGTTGTTTGCTTGAGGAGTAGGATTCAGATAGCTTGGGAATTTTAACCTAACTGAATTGCTTTCCAGTGTCACTTAGATTAGATAAATGATTGATGGTTCGGTCTAATCTGGTATTCATTGGGATATTTAAATGGAACCTCTATAAGCAAAGGAAAAATATTTCCGAGTACTTTGTGCTGGTGTCATGCAAATGGAGTTGGCTATCACATTCCTGCCATAGCTACTCTTGGAAACACTGTTGGACTGTATCCACCAAGGTAGTACTTCAAAGGGATGACTTAGAGCAGGTTTTTGGACTGTCAGCAATCAGGTTGTTCATAATAGATTGTGCACTCAGACCTTTTCAGTCAAATTGTTTATAGTTGACATAGAGTTTATGAGTTGAGTTTTGGAATAGTCAAGTGACTGGACAAAGCAGAGGCCACTTGTGTAAATGGAGCTGTCAGTATTAGAGTATTAGATGCAGATGGCTATGAGAGTTGGACTCCAACAACAACTGAAGGACCACCAGTTCTCCACCCCTCCTATAAGCTTTTCATAATAGTAGGAATGGGGAACCTGTGGCCTTCTGGACTGCAATTCCTATGATCCCTAACAAATGGCCATGCTGGCTGGGGCTGATGGGAACTGAGTCCCACAACATTTGGAGCGCCATAAATTTCCCATTCATGCAGATAATGCTGAGCAGTGGCAGACCCAGAAGCCTCATTGGTTGCAGAAATAAGGGAATGTCCTAGACCGAATCATAACCTCTAACCTTTAAGTAAAACACATTATTTTATTTCCAGAAACAGAAACTACCACACCTGAGTCAAAGCTTGCTATGAAAGAGCTAAATCAAGAGTTTGCTTTCTCAGAGAAGGAAGATGTTGATGCAACTACCACATACTCAGACTCTAGGAGCCTGCTTTCACTCAGCTTAAGAATTACAAGCATAGATGCATTTGACTATGAAGCTACTGATGACATTGAAGAATTGAGACAAATAATTAAGATTCTGAAGTCTGAACTGGCAAAGTACAGGATGCTGATGATACACTTTGAACCTGCCAAGCAACTCCCTTCTGGTGATATTTTAAGTACAACTCAGAATGATGGGGAGCTGCCCACGCACCATCATTTTCTTCCCATAATAGATGCCAGTAGACCAGAGTTGCATACTTTTTCTGATGAGCATCTGCAAGAGGAGCCTCAAATCCGCATCAAGGATCTCACATCTCATGACTTGGAGCAACAAAATGAAAAAAAAATTCAAAAGCTGAAGGAGCTGCTGTCAGAGAATGAGATGGAGTTGGAAAAAGAGCAGATTGCAAACATACATCTTCTGGATGAGGTGTGCCGTCTGCAAAATAAACTTAAAGGAGTTTCACTGGCTAGGTGAGCTTACGATAAAGCAGCTTTGGGGAGGAAGTTTGGAGTGGGCAGGATGGTTAAGTAAATACATGAATGGTTCTTGAATGTAATACTCCATAGGACTCTGAGCAGCCTTGGAGGCCGTACTGAGTCATCTCCTCATGCATGTCATCATGAGACAGATTATGTTAGGGCAGGGATGGGGAAGCTCAGGCTTGGAGGCCAGATATGTAGCCCTCCAGGCCTCTCAATCTGGCCCTCATAACTCATCCAAGAACACATTCCTCACTGCCTTGCTTAGTACCCAAAGTGTTTTGCTGGGCTTAGGGAAACATCAGAAGGCAGCTTAGAGCAAGGATGGGGAACCTCAGGCCAAATGTGACCCTCCAGATCTCCCTATCTGGCCCTTGGAACTATCCCATGGCCACATTCTCTTCTCAGACCACACAATACTCACTAGCCCTGCTTCATAACTCCCTTGAGTGATTTTGCCTGGCCTGAAATGTCCTCATGCTTGTTTGGATGGAGAACAGAGAAATTAGCCTGCTGTTTAAAGGTGGTCCCCCACCCCATAGAGCATCATTTGTTTATGGAGCTTGTTGTCAGTAGATGTAGTGATGGCCACTAGCTTGGGTGGATTTAATAGAGGGTTAAAGCAATTCATGGAGCATACATTTAGCAATGGTTTCCTATCATAGAATCTATGAAAGGCACCATTTTGAGGAACAATTTCTGGGATCAACAATGGGACATGGCTCTTTTCTTCATGTCCTGCCTGTAGGCTTTCTGTTGCAGCATCTGGTTGGCTAACTGGGGAAGCAGAATGCTGGACTAGATGGGTTTTTGTTGTGATCCAGCAAGGCTTCTCTTATGTTGAGGTAAATTATTAAAAGACTGGGTACTACCTCCAGTATCGGAGACAGTATGATGAGGGCTTATGAAATGGAAGCCAGAAATTGGATAACTTTAAAAGAGGATTAGGCAGTTTTCATGGAGGATAAGGCTATTGGTGGTTACCTGCCATGATGGCTATATTGTGCCTCCACAGCTGGAGACAGCATGCCTCTGAATGCTAGTTGCTGGGGCCTGCAGGTGGGGAGGGTGCTGCTGCATTCAGGTACTGCTTATGGGCTTCTCACAGGTATCTGTTTGGCCACTGTGAAACTAAGATGCTTCACTGGATGGGCCTTCAGACTTTTCTTGTGTGTCAACAGGAAAACTCAGCTAGAGCTTCTAGGATGATTGTGGTGGGGTGTTTCATTTTGTTTATCTTTATCTACCAAACATCTACTTCTCTATGTATTCATTTTGTTCTTCAGTGGTGCTTTATATGTCACATCTGGGGTTGGGGAAATTAGATTTTTATTAGTACATGCCAGGTTCACAATACATAAGATGAGGGGGAAACAACAACTGCAGCCACCTTTCCATAAATGACAAAAGAAATGTACAAAAAGGTAAAGCAGTGAAAAATTATTTCACAAAACACAATGCAAAACCTTGTGCTATTTATTTCTCTGTTAGAACAAGAAAGAAGAGTACAAACAGACTTGATTGGGTTCACTTCAGGGTATTTGCTCTGGAGAATTAAATTGCTTCTAAATCCCACTATATCATTTCAATAACAGTTGCTTTGCTCCTGAATTTCTGCATTTCTGAACTATCAAGGTAGTAAGAAAAATGTTTCAAATGGTCACTATCATTATCAGTTGTTGATTGTACTCTATTTAAAAGAAACTGGAAATACTGGATGATATCCAACTAAGTCCTATCCAGTGTAAACACATTGAAAACCGTGAACTTGCATTTTTCATTGATTTCCGCGGATCTGCTTGTGAGTATGACATAGTTGAATAGCATCCTCTGTGTTCACCATGAACTGCAAATATCTCACTGCTCATATAATATTTTGTTGATTTAAACTGCTTATTAAAAAATCACAAATATTTTGGTAAGTTTTATAGTTAGAGGAAAACTTCACGCTTTGATCAATTCCGCTCTCTGAAACGTGGGTCCAGAGGGCACCAGGTGATTCTGCAGAGGAGCTTTCTTCAAGGGGGGACTGCAGAAGGGAGGTGAAATAGATACTCTCTTATTTGTCCCTCACAAATATCATGCCTTGTGCAAAATTCTAGTCTAGAAATTGTGTTTTGAGTCAACTTTGAAAAGTTGGATGCATCTTCTTTCTAAAGTCGGCTTCTGGCCCCCTCCCTTTTTTTAAAGGCACGATTCCCCAATCCACGCTCCAGTACATGAGCAGTCTTACCAGCGTCAGAAAATTCAAGAGATCCACAGCATCTGTGCAACTTACCGCCAGCACCTGTCCAATTTGATCAGAGCTTTTGAGGAGCTGTTGCAGGCCAGTGAAGTAGATTATTGTGTTGCAGAGGGCTTCCGCGAACAGCTGAATCAAAGTGCCCAGCTGTTTGAGAGGCTGGAACAGCAGTGTCTGTATGGTGCGTGGCTGTGTTTGTTGCTTATCTTCAGTTATAGATCTCAGACACACATTCCTATCTGTTTTCTGGGCTCCTATCTGTGTGCCAATGTTTTTTCTTTCCCCTTCTCCTTATCGCATGGTGATTGTCGAAGATTGGGCCCCTCATTTATCATTTAAGATAGGAATATAGATATACTATAGGATCTTCAACAAATGTTGCAGAGTTGAGTGCTGCTGTTCAGTTTTTAAAAGGTATATTTTAAACTCTGGACAGAAATTCCAGGCAATCCCACAAACTGCAATCCCATTGGGTAGCAGTACCAACCAAGTGTGCTACCAAGTGCATGCCCCATTAGGTGTGCAGAAGTGTAACTTTATGGGCACAGCATGGGGTTGCAAATATTTCTGGGTTTGCTGTTCCTTTGTTTTCCGATACCAAGAGACTTTAATTTGAGAAACAATATTGTAGTTTACTTGTCCTAGCTGTATTCTCAAAAGACTTGAGTGTATTCAATTATCATATATCAAATTCTTCACATTGGAAATAAGTTTCTCCAGCGAATAAACATTAAAATGCCTTTCTGTTCAAATCAGCAGATGGTATCATATATACTAATGAAATTGCTGACAACTGAGACAATTCAATATATCTTTGCACAATAGGGTTGCACTGAATCACAAGTAAAGACGAGGGCTGGAGCAGAATATTCAAGCAGGCTGAAAGTTAGAGTGGCAGTGATAGTCCACTGTTTTGTGGAAGGGCTGTGGTTTGGGGGTGCAGATTTGATTTTTAAAAATTCTGTTTAGTAAAGGCATTTATACTTAGCCCTGTAGCCAAAAAGGCTCCCAGAAAGACTTAAAAATCAGCAGTAAGAAGGTCCCTGCCCTCAAACTTTATAGAATATAAAAAGACGTGCCTCTCCTTATGATGTCTATGCATCAGCCTGTCATAATAATAACCTTTAAACAAAATTTGCCTTCCTAAACAAGGGGTGGATAGGTTCCCCCAGCCCAATGCATCCATATGTTTTGGTGTCAGTGGCCAGCTGCTTTTGCAGTCATCATTCCCTCACTGCCTCCTTGGTCCTTTGGCATGAGTAGAGGACTTGGGGGAAGGAAGGGTTATTTCTTTCCTCTGGGCTTTTGCAGAGGCAGGGCCACAGGAGAAACTTGTGCTGCTTCTTCAGGTGTTTAGCACAAAATGAGAGCAGCCTCCTCCCCAGCCTATTTTCTCCCAAGTCTTCTGGTATATGGAGGGGACTCAGGAATTGAGTTGACACATCCCTGTCTTTCTGGAGACCCTGTAAAAAACTGGCCAGATTGGGTTTAGGTGTGGCGCTGCCTGGTGGTCAGTAGGCAATAATGCAAGCTTGAAATATTAATTAATTGATTAAAAAAGGAAGCTGCCATCTTGGCTCCTCCCCGCTCCTCTCTCCCTCAGTTTTTAATTTTGCCTTGTGGGAAGTGGTTGTTTCTTCCAGAGTCTTCTGGTGCACACCTTTTTTCAGGCTGGTTAATTCCTTGTTTATTCTATCTCTTGTTGAATTTCTCTGTGGCTCTAGTTCCTTTACCTTCTGCTTATTTTCACTACTTATAAGTATCAGTAGCTTCTGTATTTCTCCCTCTCAAACCCTAATCCTGAGTGCAGTTAAGGCTTTGGAAACGGAAACTGTTAGTTCTCCGTGGGGGTTTAGCCAGTTTTCTGCCACTTTGCTAACAATCTGCAAACAACTGGCTATTGTTCTGCTTCTTTGCCTGCATTTAAATGGTAAAGGCACAGATGAAATCCACACTCTCCTGCCAGGAGAGAATTGCAGCAGCAAACTACAGCCTGTAAAGGCAATAGACATGATTCAGCTAGATCTGCCTCTACTCAGACTTTAGCTCCAGCCCTCCTCCCATGTAAGCAGCAGCTACTGCTACTTTCAACAGTTATGACAGATCTTCCCAGTTTACCAGCCTCTCCTTCCCGCTCTCTAGGGGATTTCTATACAGAACATCTCAGAGCCAGATCAGGTGTGCCCATAAATTCCCCTTTATATGGCATTATTCTAACTAGGGGAGAGGTGTGCAATAGAAAACACAGCAGGAGGCTCTGTCCCTGCTTTGGCTGAAGAATGCTCACTGCACAGAGAGAGGATTTCAACAGAATACAGTGGACCCTTGGGTTGCGAATATGATCCGTGTGGGCTGCACGTTCACAACCTGCAGCGTTTGCAATCTGCATCTCCGCATGCGTGGGTTGCGATTTAGTGCTTCTGCACATGTGCAAAGCGCAAATTAGCGCTTCTGCGCATGCGTGACCGCAGAAACCCAAAAGTAACCTGTTCCGGTACTTCCAGGATTTAGTGGTCTGCATCCCGAAAAAATGCAATCTGAAGTGGCTGTAACCCGAGGTATGGCTGTATTCCTGTGGAGGACAAGGAGAGCAAGCAGTTCAATCACAAGGAAGCTCTCCCTCAGCTGGACTTAGAAGAATTCCTCATTCTAATAATAATAATAATAATAATAATAATAATAATAATAATAATAATAATAATTTATTATTTATTATTTATACCCTGCCCATCTGGCTGGGCTTCCCCTTCCTATGGAAACTCCTATCAGAGCCAAGGTCTGATATGCAGCTCACCCCAGCATGAACCAGCCTCAATATTCAATATTCAATACTCAATACACAACTGTCCAGAATCGGTCTCAACTGATGAAGTTTTCTGCATTGTTTATTCCTTAATTTCCAATCTACTTCACTGCCCCAAGGAGGCCTAGCTAAGTAAGTACTTTTACCTTCAGCCCCATATCAGTTTTCAAATGTTCTACACCAAGAATCTGTATCTACTATTACTCCCTCCACCTCCAGGAGGCAGTCTAAAGTGTGACCTTCACGCAGGAGTTCTTAGTCTCAACCCAGGCATTGTTTCCCTTGAAGACCTTGACTCCGACCATCAGCCACAGGATGACGGTGATGATGGGTGGTAAATGAGGAGTCTGATTCTTGCAGAGTTACCAGCACTCTGATTTCTTTACTCCCTGGTGCAAATCTATTCTGTGATTTTTCTGTGATACCTTTACTCTTATATGCTTTGTCTGATAGTTCCTCCATCATACTTTTCTACCTTTCTTACTGAGAAGTCTCAGTGAATCCTTTAGGCAACCTTTTCCTGTTGAAAGCTGCCTCCCACACTATACTAATACCAAATCTCCCAACTTTCTGGCTTGTTATCTAAAAACTGAAGCAGGGAGGAGCTAAGACTGCAACTTCCTGCTTGAATTTTATTTTTTTTAAGCTTGCAATGTTGCCTATTGACCGCCAGGCAGTGCCAAACCTAAAATCTGGTGGCAGCTTTTACAGGATCTAGAAATACTTTTCATGGTAAATATAAGTCCTTTCTGTAGCAAGCTTGGGGGACAGATTGCAATGGCTTGAGTTTCTTGCAGGGAAAAACTATTAAGAGGGACTTGCACGATTTCTTTGCCTCTCCAACACCACACCCTTTTCTCCAAGGCCTCTGCATTTGACTTGGGGAGGGTGGGGACTAAGCATGCCAGGTTTGCAGAATGCAGAACCAGGAAAAATCTGGTTTCTTTCAGTGGCCACATGCCTCTGAATACCAGTAGCTGGGGAGGTGGAGAGAGCACTTTATCATTTCAGCATAATTTTGAAAGGCTTCTTTTCCCCTATTGCAGGAGAGTCAATAGATGATGAGATGACACAACTATGTGGCCTTGCACAAAGGTAAGTGCATCATTTCCTTTTGCTAACCTTTCTTTATTAGTTCAGTACACTTAGCAGTTACAATTGGGGCACAACGTTTTTAAGAATTACATTAGGCTGAAGGTTGAGAGTCTGGTGTCCTCCTGCTCCCCTGCATATTTTGTGGGATTCAGGTGAGACAGTGAACATATCCCTTGATGAACTCTAGGGCAAATAAGGGAAAAGCTTATTCCACATCAAGGAATCCATTGAAACATCAATTGATCATTGCTATATTAGCATTTTTTTTTGGGGGGGGGGGGAGAAACTTATTTGTTTTGCTATTCCATATGAGAAGGGTTACCAGGATTGCCACTCTTTCCAGGCTGCTTAGGTAGCTCTCCCATTAAACATTTCATTCAGTGGCTTGCAAATCATATTTTTAAAATAGAAGTCCCTGTCATCAGACTCTTGCCCTTTAAAAAGACGGGGGGAAAGAATGGGGGGGGGGAGAGGAAAAGAAGCAAATTCTGACACCAAATTCTTAACATTACAAGATGTTGTAAGCAGTGGATCATAGCAGGAATCTATGGCTAGTCATATTCTGAGTATACCCTTTTAAATTAATGAACATGACTAGCCTAGATCTATTCAGTGGGTCTACTCTGAGTAGAATGTAGTTGGAAATAATCCTCAGCTTCTTGTCACTCCCAGATTGGCTCATGGGGGCCCTGTTGATGCCACCACTCCCAGAGCAGCTAATCCTGTTCATCTTCCTCACAGGGCAGGTGCAATTGATGGCCTTGGGAAGTGTGGGAAGAGGCCCAGTCCATCTGGTGAGAGCAGCAGCAAGTGGAAGTGGTAGTTCCTTGCCGTCTGCTACTTCTGTGATTCATAGTGGTCATGAACTTGGCTATGTAACTTACCATAAATAAGCTCTCCAGACATTAGGCAGAATTCATGTTAAGACATCCCCTCTTCTTTTTCTTCTATAGTTTATCTGACTTGGAGATGCCACAAAAGCCATCCTCTTTGGAATCCCTCCAGCCTGAAAAAGAAGAAATGGAGGGCGAGAGGGAAAACCTGGCAATCATGCCGGTCAAATTCCCCCCAGGTAAACTAGTTTACTCTAGCAGAGGGAATATTTAGCAGCCTTGAGGCATCATTGGAAAAGGAAGTTTCTGGTTTGAATGCCATAATTGGTACACTGGTCGGGTTAGTGGAGACAGGAATTCTGATTGCAGCAGTGCAGACAGGACCTACCAGCAAAGAAACTGAAGTTAGTGATGGTTTGAAGATACATCAAGATTTAGATAGGTCTGAGATTGCTAAGTCCATATCAGTAACTGAACAATTTTGTTGTTGGAATCTTTCTGTCTTGAGAGAGTAGAGTGCACCTCTGTGGCTGCAGACATTGATAACTCGTAACTGCTGCCTCCTGTGTTGTTTTTGCTGCATTATATGTTTGCTGACAGAGAGCTGTTAGTTAGAATTAAAAGGCTGCACAACCAGTAGCAAGTTAAATATCCCTCTCCTGTGCATAGCAGAAAAAGGAAATTGCAATCTGGGAAAAGGCAACTTGAGAGGAAAGAACAGGACATTCTCAAGCTATAAGGCCTTTGCTACTTTTACTAATAATATCCAGATACGCTCCAATAGTCAAGAAGGGAAGATTCATTATATTGGCCCAAATGCAGGTATTGGAAGAAATATACCCAAGTTAGAGGTTCAAAACTTCAACCCTGCTAGCAATTTATTTTTCAGAAATCAAAAGAATTATACATTAACAAATGCTCAAGATAAGACCAGGCCTAGGGGTAATTATAGAAAATCAAATTATGATACCTTCAGCTCTCCTTTAAGATACCATAACTGACTAGAAAACATCCAAAAAGGTCTTAATAGTTTTTCCTGGAACCTGGCAGGTTGGGATAATAAGATGGATAAGGATTTTATTTGTATGCTCTAGCAGTTTGATAAAATATGTTTGCAGGAGACTTGGTCTTATTAACCTAAGCTGCTCCTGCCCTCAACTTACAGGATTGTAACTCTTCTAGCCAGTCAGCTGTTAAGAAATTTAAAAGGGGCTGAGGAAGTCAGAGCTTGACTTATTTTATATGACTTGATTTGGCAGGAGAAGTTTGGATAGCAGATTTTGGAATTCAAAATAATTATAAGTGCCAGTAGAAATCAAAACTGAGCGCTATAAGGAATGCATAGCATGGTGGATGCCTACCATGACTGGCTTATTTACTACCATAAACAAGGGCAAAAACTATTGGCCACTTAGCTTGTTAGACATCTCAAAGCTATGCATGGTATCTCCTTCAAAAATAATCAGACTGGTTGCAAAATAACGACATTATTCATGAAAACAAGTGGGGTTCAGAGAAGGACACAGTACCATTGATCAATGTTTTATTCTGAACCATTGTATAAGGAAATAGATTAGGAACATTAAGAATAATCTTTATGTAGCCTTTTTATCTCTGCTGCATTTGCCTCTATTAATCGAAACAGACTGGGAGAAATTACAAATTGCCAATACTGACTGCAGATTTCTGTTATTGATCTAACAGCTGTACTGAAATGAGGGTCAGAGTAGGTTTAAAACGGGTCGGACCACGGCCGCGCCCACATGAGTGCATGCACTTGCGATTTCCAGGGTCTGCACAGTCACGATTTTCGTTGTTTGCACTCGCGCAGATGTGATTTCTGGTGTCTGCGTGTGCACAGATGCAGTTTCCAGCACTGTGGAAGCGAGTCCCTACGCTGTGCTGCGCCGGTGTAGCACAGCACACTGGGACTCGCCGAGTGGGCGGCTTGGTTCTGGGGCGGCTCGTGGGCCAGTTAAATGGCCTCTGTGGGCTGTTTCCTGCCCATGGGCTGCACATTGCCGACCCCTGGTTTAAAAGGTTGCACTCTGGCTCCCACTCTTTTAAACTTTAATATTAATGACAGGAAAGCCTATATATTACTCTTAATGATTTGTTAGCAAACACAGTCCTAAGTATAAATGGTATTTAGATCAGCAAGCTGTAGAACAAACTCACTCATATCTGGGTGTTCTCTTTAGTGAAACCCTCTCTTGGAAGTGCTGTATGGAGGAAGTAAAAGTCAAAGCAGAGAAAAGCATAGGGACATTGATGAAGTTTTATTACAATAAGGTAGGGCAGCTGATTGAACCTGCCCAAAATATACTTGGTAGCAAAGTGCTTATCCAGTGCTCTGTGGTGTTGAAATCTGAGGCTCTGATTTTAACTCCATTAAAGTTTTGGAAACTGTGCAGAATATATATATTTTTCCCTGGAAGAAATACTCTCTACCATCAGGAATATCAGGAGCTCTTCTTTGTACAAAATCCAAGTGGCTGACAATTAAGGCAAGAGTAGACTGCACTCAGTTAAAGTATATTAGAAGAATTGCTGTTATGCCAATTGAGTGTTTTCCTGTGCTGTGCTATAGGGAATTGGGTGAGAACCAGTGCTGAAAAGCAGCTTGTCAAGATATTTTAGACTATGATTATTTTCCAGAACTGAACTCTGCATTTACCTTGAATACATGCCAACTAAGGGATTGGCTCTTCTGGACAGAATCCAGAAGGGACCTGCAACTTATTAGAAATACTAAATTTCATCCTTAGTATCCACTCCCAAGAACAGAGCATTTTACAGCTAGTTATCTGACCGAACTCTTAACAGCTTCCTTAAAAATGCCTTTACAGTGGTGCCCCGCAAGACGAATGCCTCGCAAGACAAAAAACCCGCTAGACAAAAGGGTTTTCCATTCTTGTGTTGCTTCGCTAGACGGATTTCCCTATGGGCTTGCTTCGCAAGACGAAAAAGTCTTGCGAGTCTTGCCATTTTTTTCCGCTCCCCCCTTTTTCTAAGCCGCTAAGCCGCTAATAGCCTTTTAGCCGCTTAGCCGCTAAACCGCTAATAGCGCTAAGCCGCTAATAGGGTTGCTTCGCAAGACGAAAAAACGGCTAGACGAAGAGACTCGCGGAACGGATTATTTTCGTCTTGCGAGGCACCACTGTATTGCGCTGCGTTTCCAAGTGATGCCCACCACATCCTTGGATGGGTACTGCAACAAGGTCCCGTGCATCAACAGACTTTGTATTTCTGGTCTACCTCAGGTGGAAGATATTACTCATTATCTGTTAGCCTGCCCCCTTATATATAGACCTGAGATCAGTTTTGAAATCTTTGATCACATAAATAAACAAGCAAGCAAGCAAGCAAGCAAGCAGGTAAAGCATCGCAGAAATGGTCCAATTTCATTTGAGTGACAACAATAGCTTCATAACTCAGAGAGTGGCCCTCTGTGCATTGGCTGCAAAAAAAAGAGGGAAAAGGAGTTTGATAAAATCACTACAGTGGTACCTCTGGATGCGAACGGGATCTGTTCTGAAGCCCTGTTCGCATCCTGAAGTGAACGTAACCCGCATCTGCACGTGTGCAGGTCGTGATTCGTCGCTTCCGCGCATGCGCATGCCGTCATTTTGAGCGTCCGCCTGTGCGAGCGGCGAAACCTGGAAGTAACACGCTCTGTTACTTCCGGGTCGCCGTGGAGTGCAACCTGAAAATGCTTAACCTGATGCTACTTCAACCCGAGGTATGACTGTATTAGTTGTTGTGGTGATTCGGAGGTATAATCTGAAATCAAGCTACATTTAAGCTTACTGGTGTCTCTGGTATCTTCTGCATCGTGGATGTTGGCTTATATTATGGATGTTTGTTCTGTACAGTGGTGCCCCGCAAGACGAGTGCCTCGCAAGACGGAAAACTCGCTAGACGAAAGAGTTTTCCGTTTTGGAGGTGCTTCGCGAAACGAATTTCCTATGGGCTTGCTTCGCAAGATGACAATGTCTTGCGAGTTCCTGCTGGTTCCCCCCCCTTTTCTAAGCCGCTAATCCGCTTATCAGCTGATCCGATCAGCAGATAAGCCGCTAAAAGCCGCTAATCCGTCAATGGGCTTGCTTCGCAAGACGAAAAAACCGCTAGACGAAGAGGATCACAGAACGGATTCTTTTCGTCTTGCGAGGCACCACTGTATTATATTATAAATACTATTGCTACAAGTTTGTCATGGCCTTTGGCTAGAACAGTAAACTTACAAAGAACAACTAGTTTACCCACTACAGGTTTACTAGGCATAGAAGGACATCTACTAGATTTTCTGGCTAGGATTCCATCCTCCGCCATTGTTATTTTAAATTGAGGCACACAGACCTATTGGCTGACAGAATGTGCTTCATTGTTTTATGAGTACTCCAAGATCAGCTTGGAGCAAAAGATGTAAACATAATAATTCTACAGGAATAAGTTTTGAATTTCAGAACTAAATGGAGTTCACAGTCCTTTCTCTTGAAAATCTATTTCTGGATACCCTAAGATTTCTTCATTTCAGTAATATAATTTAAGGTGTGAGAGCACTCATTTTGTTGCTAATATTGTGAAATTGTAGGTAGTAGGTAGATCCATTTTACCACAAATCACTCAGAGATCTTCTACCAGTGGATTCAATCTGCCTATCCTTGTTTTAGACTTTTAGTGTTTGTATTTTAAAAATAGATGGACTTTTCTCTAAAATTCAAATTAGGAGGTAGAATACAGACAAACTGATAGGTGATGTTTAAGTTACATGGTTTCTACCACTATAAAAGCCCAGGTACTGTTTCATTGGGATTGAAGTGTGCTGCATAATTAATAGGAGGAGTGAGACTTGACCTGGAACAGGACACCCAGTGCAACTGATGCTTACCAGGCTGTTCTGCTAGAGACTCAATTGAAAGCAGGTGGTGTTTGCAAAATGCTCTGTTTAAAATAAAACAGAATTTATTGGAACTGGCTGAACTAACAAATAAAATGGAATAGGTGAATTCCTGACCGATGTGGAAGTTACTGCAGGTGGAGGGAACCTGCAGTCAACCATCAAAGGTACTTTTTAATTGAAACAGAATACTGTGTAATATGCTTCCTTATTTTTTTCCTGTGCTATGTGAATCAAACTCATCTACTAAATAGTTTCATAAAGTGTTGTCCGAGTTCATGATGCTCTACAGAGTATCATTAGTGAAACTAAGGGGTTCCTGCCCCAGTAAATTTACAAACCACATGTCAACAGTAGTTTGAGATCAGAGATAGAGAAGGAAGAAGTGAGTGTAGGACAGGGTCACAGGAAGAAGAAAGAAAGGAAGAGTTTCAAAAGAGTGACCAAATGCATTGACATGTAAAGTGGACTTATTTTCAGGAATGAAGCTGGGGAGTTGAAAAAACCCTTTTTTTAGATTAGCTTGCCTTGTCACCTGAGATTGCCACCTGAGATTCTTCATATGGTAGCCCTGAATTCAAAAGGTAGGCTGGTTGCACAGGAAAGAGAGGGCCGTCCCTGTGGTGGTACCTCAACTATTGAACTTCCTCCCTAGCAGAACTCAAATTACTGTGTTGAGAAGGTAGTGGGGGACATAATTTGACAAAGCATGAAATGGGAGGTATAGATTGCATTAAGAGTCTTCCATACCTCCTCCCTAATTACTGAAGTGAGGTGAAGTCTTTCTGAGCTTTCAACAGCACTCTACTGCTTCTTCCTTATTCTTCTGTTGTCTTTTAATCCATTTTAGTTGGCATTTTGTATTGCATTTAATTGGTCTGTCAGCTGCCTTGAAAGCTATTCTGATGGGAAAGATGGGAATATAAACATGTGTACATACACACACATATACACGAAAGTGTAGGCAGCTTCCATTGCCCTCTGCGAGTTGAAGGAAGATAGGAAATCTGGGAGGAGTTGGTGACATTTCTTCAATAGCATTGATATAAATCAGGTCAGGGGAACCTCTGGCCCTCTGGTTGTTGCTGGACTCCAGCTCCCTTCAGCCCTAGCCAGCATAGCCAATGGTCAGGGATGACGGGAGCATGGACTCCAATGACATTGGGTGTGGGGGAGCACAGTGATTGTAGCCAACTTTGCTTTGAGAGTTACTGACTTGTGTATGCCCCACACAGATTATATTACTACTACAGTGGTACCTGGGGTTAAGTACTTAATTCATTACGGAGGTCCCTTCTTAACCTGAAGCACCACTTTAGCTAATAGGGCCTCCCGCTGCCGCTTCGCGATTTCTGTTCTCATCCTGAAGCAAAGTTCTTAACCTGAGGTACTAATTCTGGGTCAGCGGAGTCTGTAACCTGAAGCGTATGTAACCCAAGGTACCACTGTATTACTATTAAATTTTCTGTACCACCCTTCATCCAATTTGTGTCAGATTTTATATTTTGTGTGTCAGGGTAAAATGACTGATGCTGGCTTTTGGAGACCTAAATGTGAAAGCCCTCCAGTAACTAGTAAAGAGCCATAATATTTTCAGTCCCCTGCTCCAGACTTTGATATGGCCACTCTCTTGCCATTTATTTAGAGTTGTTGATGGAGCATCTCCAAGAAATACGAATGTTGAGGCACCAGCTTGAGGAATCCATCAGAACCAACGACCGGCTAAGGAAGCAACTTGAGCAACAAGTGTCAGACTCTGCTCAGGAGCAAGGTAGAATATTTGAAGTCAAAGTCTGCTTAGGAAGGTTGGAAGGAAGAAGAGCTGTGTAGACCTCCAAAAAGAAAATAGCCTTCCTTTATATGCAAACAGTGATATAACAATATGGGTTTCATGAGTATTTGTACCTGCCCCATATCAGAAGACACAGGAAAGGCGCTGAACTTCCTCCTCAGGCTCTGCTTTGAACCCTACTCTTATTAAATGTTGCATTTTTAAGCATCCTATGGTTGCGCTTTTGTTGTTGTTTTTAAATGGTGCTATCTGGAAATGGTGATTCCTCTCAGGAGTAATTTACACTAATGGAAAAGTATATATATAAATGCCTCTGAGTTTGTTCATGAAGTATTTACAAGCAGCTGGAAAGCCATGCTGTTCACTTGCGAAATGACCACACCTGAAACTATTCCAGCTCTTGTTTTTATGGCTTCATAAAGATTTGAGGAAAGGACATCTGGTTAATGCAGCAGGCATACAATCTCTTACACCTTTTCATCCATCTTTCTGTTACTTTGGTTAATCAAATTTATCACTGTGTGATGGATTCCTTACCAGTGCGGAAAAAGGAGCAGGGCTGTTTCGTATTTGTAAGTGAGAGAATCCTTCCAGCTCCTTCGTATTTTGATGGCAAATCAAGACAAGGCAGCAGGAGAGCTATGTTTAAGCTGAAAAGTAGTGTGGGGAGGGGAATCAAGTTGGAAAACCAATGCTGAGGGAATGGAGCGTGTCTCTCCCCTGGTTTGGTTTCTGTATCTTTTCTTCTGTGGGGTAAGCAGCTTTGAGGGAGAGTGGATTTGGATCAAAAAACATGAAGGAAAGGGGCTAACGCTCTGCATTGCAGCCTGGTCCTGTTCATTATTTTTTAGGCAAGGAGATAGGATCGCTGCAGTTTCTGTTTAACCTCTTAAGAAATGTGGGCTATCTGATGATTAATCTTCAGCCATCTTGTCCATTTGACCTTGAGGCTGTGGGCTCAAACTACACAGCACATAAAATGTATTATTGTGTTTAATGTGGGCTTGCTTATTGAATTACTCCCTTGCTTATGGCTATTCCAGTGCACAAGAAGGGAAGGGGGTTTCTACTGACCCAATGAAAAGTAGTGCTGTGCTGCCTGTTTACTGGATCCAGACAGGGGACATACTTCTGCCAGTGGTTAAAACTCTCTCTGGTGGTGACAGCCAGGGAGACGGGCCATCCTGCTCTTCAGACTTATGCTGTCCGGGGTTAGCATAAATTAGGCTAATCAACGATCTGGAGAGACTTCTCTTCCTTGGCCTTTTTCTTGGCAATTTCTTCTTTTCTCTGTCCCATGCACATAACTGGTGATCAGTGGCAAAGCTTTGGTGTGATTGTTGTCTGTGGTGGGGCTTCATGGAGTTTACCCCATCGTAGATTAAATCATTGTAATCCTAACAATCCCGTAAAGTGGGTGAATGTTTTCCCCCATTATGCAGTTGGCTCAGAGAGACTGGCTTTGCTGCAGCCACTGAGTTTATGGTGCAGGGGAGATTTGGGCCACGGAAGTTTCTTGATTCATAGCTCAACCCTTTTACCACTAAAGCTACAAATCACACATCTCTTTCTTACAATATAATTTTATACACAACACTGGCTTGTGGGAGAGCTTCCATAGCTGTGACAAATGAATTAACCTTTGAAACAGCAATATTTGAAGGGGTGGGGGAAAGAAAGCAATGAATGTGGGCTTCTTTACCTTGGCTCCTTGTCTGATCCATTATTGCTTTTATCCATCATATCTTCAAACACCTCTGCAACCTTGACAGCTAGAAACTTGCTTGCTTGTTATAAATGAACTCAGCATTTTGGTGCTGTGAGCAGCTACCCATCACTGACGAAAGCTCAGGCCAGATGTGCCTGTGTTTATGCTCACTGTAACCATCTCAGCTTCATAAACTGCTTGCGTTCCTAGCTTCAGCTTCATATCTGATCCTGGGGACTGGTGATTGTTATAGAGCACTCGCAGCATACAGATTACAAGAGGGAAGGCTGCTGCCCCAAGGAGCTTTCCATCTCAGATTTAGTGCATGGAAATAAAGCGGGGAGAGGGAAGAGGAGGAAGAGGGATGTGGAGGTAGGAATGAACAAGGAAAGAGTATGATTGATTCAGTCACTGTACTTAGGCTTGGTTTCAGGGTTAGTTGCAATAGGATATGGGAACTAGGGGGCTGAGGCAAAAGATTTCATGGAAAAGGCTTAGGTACCATGGTTTCCTGCTTAAAACCCTTGGCATATTAAAACACAATACAGTGGTGCCTCGCAAGACGAAATTAATTCTGCAAGTTTTTTCTTCTTGCGAGTTTTTCGTCTTGCGAAGCACGGTTTCCCATAGGAATGCATTGAAAATCAATCAATGCGTTCCTATGGAAACCGCCTTCAGACCAGGTCCGGGGACAGTCTGTCCCCCGACCTCTTCTGAAGGCTGGGGGGGGCAAGGGCTTTTCTTCCCACCCCCAGCATTTTAAAAAACCCCGGGACAGCGGAGGACTTCTCCGCTGTCTGGGGCAATTTAAAAGCCTCTGGGAAGGCAGGCAGGGGGGACAAAGACTTTCGCCCCCTGCCAGCCTTCAGAAGAGGTCCTGGACCTCTTCTGAAGGCGGGCGGGGGGCGAAAGTCTTCCCCCTCCCCGCCTGCCTTCAAAAGCCGTCCGGGATAGCGGGAAGCATTCCCTGCTATCCCGGACTGCTTTTAAAATGCTGGCGGTGGGGAGCAAAGCCTTTCGGCCCCCGCCGGCCTTCCTGGACCTCTTCTGAAGGCCGGAGGGGAGGGGAGGCTTTGCTCCCCACCGCCAGCATTTAAAAGAGGTCCCCGGAGATTTCCCTATGGGCTTTCTTCTTGCGAAGCAAGCCCATAGGGAAATTCATCTTGCGAAGCAACTCGCAAACGGAAAACCCTTTCGTCTTGCGGGTTTTCCGTCTTGCGAGGCATTCGTCTTGCGGGGCACCACTGTACAAGGACATTCTCAGTTTAATAAACCGTGGTATTATAAGCAAGATTATTGTGTCTGAACTTGACCACACTCAACTGAAGAATCATGTCAAATGGCAGATAAGGAGGTTTAAATATGGCTTGAGGTGATAGCTAAACTGAGGGAGTGTTTTGTTATCAACCAGCTAAACAAAGTAAGAAGTCGTTGTTTGCACATACCGTGGTGTGGTGTGATATCCTACTTGACAAGCCATAGCTACAGTCAGTGCTCCACCATCAGAATCTAGTGTTTCATAGAAATGAGAGAGAATTCATGAAGTTGAGTGGGACAGAAATTGGAAGTGGGCAGGTGGTTCTAAACCATGGCTTCCCAGTTATATATTTGGGATCTAAAGCTATGGTCTGGCTTCTAAGCTATGGCTAACACAAACCCTGGTTTGACCTGTTGTCTGTATAGAGCAAATGAATATGAGTTTCTAAAATTGAGAAGAAGAAGAAAAGTTCAAAATAATTTAAAGGTAATTAATATGCTTCTTGATTTCAGTGGAGTATACCTTCAGGTATCTAGGATTCATTTTGTGAGGTGGGGATGGGGGAGAACTCTGTGGCTCTGAGCCCCAGTGAGGAGTCACCCTTGCTTCCAAGCCCTTGAATAACTAAAATAAAGGTGAAATAATGCAGGCTTGTATTACTGCCACATAGTCTTTGTTTCACAAGTGGCTCCAGGCATGTTGAGGTCAGCCTTGTTAATGGGGGGGGGGGGTTCTCTTAACCTCTAGCAGAGGGCCCCCTCCTCTTGTAAAGTCTACCTGCGCAACTGCTCTTTCAGCAGATGAAAATTGCAATTCAACCAATAGATCAACTGGAACTTGTCAAACGCAAAACTAGCATCCTCCTTTTATTCTTCTTTCTTTCCTTTTTTCCTTTTTGTAAATGCAGTAATTTACCAGAGTGTTGAAAATGACTGCAAATTCGTCTTCTTGCAATCTCTAGCTGGAGGCCCAAGATAAGTTTGGCAATGTCTGCACCCAACATCATTATCTGCCAGGGATAATTTGCAATTTTACTGATATTAGCCCAGCATCAGTAGTGGTGTTGGAATGGCTTGATCAGAGTCCACCTGAATTACCTTTTACTCTGATGATAACCTTCAGAATATATAGGGGATAAATAGCTTTCATAGTGTGTGTATTGCCCCCCTCCCTGCATTGTTTAAATTGTTCTTGTCTGGGAAAGTTTAATCTTTACTGACCTAGAGATGACTCATAAATCGTTTTTATGTATATATTTATAGGTTCTGCAAGCGTTTGTATTCGTGGCTCGGAGCAACATAATTCCCTGACGTCTGAAATTCATTTCCTGAGGAAGCAAAATCAGGCTTTGAATATGATGCTGGCAAAGGGATCTCAAGGTACGATAAGAAACTCAGTGTTAAAGAGAGAGCACAACAATTTGGAGTTATTTGTTTGAAACTGGTAGGACAATATTGTTGTGCCTTTTCAACATCACACTCGAGAAGAGAATGTTTTGTAGGTGCTAGTTTGCCTGTTACAATATCTGCTGTACTCAACAGATTTCTGAAAATGTTGCTTTGAAAAGAAGATCGCTAGTCCTCATTGTCTCATTTATTCATTGCAACATTTATATCTACAATAGAACTCCTCTACCCCACAAAAGTGTTTCACAATCTGAATAAAATAATAATCAATAAAACTGCAAATGAAACCTTTTGTAGAGAGGCAAAATGGTAGCAGTTTGTAAGTGGAGCATTGTGGAGGATGCTTAGCCACTACAATGAGATCTCAGTCCAGCAACTGATGGACATCACCTTCCTTCTTATGATAAAATCCCTCTTATAGAACTCAGGTATTGTAAGGGTTATTTTTTTTTATTTCTTTGAAATGCATTTTCTATTCCAGAGCCGCAGGAGAGAAAATTGGGATGCTAGAATTGTAAATGTCACATGAGTATCTCATTTCACTTATTGCCTCTCTGAGTTGTGGGCGTCTTTAATGTTGAAATAAATATATAAATCATTAATTTTCCCTAGTAGTTTTGCTCAGATTATGCTTAAATTGCCAACAAACTGAGCTTTGTTTCCTTCCAGAGAAACAAAAGGAAAATGAAAAGTTGAGAGAATCCCTGTCGAAGAAGCACCTTGCTGCCGAGCGCCTTCACAAGGACTGCGAGCACCTCAAGAAGGAGAAGGAGAAACTGCAGAAGCAGCTTGGGAAGCAAGAGGAAGAAAATGGGCATCTGACTCATGATATTTACAGCGTTAGAAATGAACTAAACAGGTAGTGACCCTGTTATTTCTCCCCCAAAACATATTTCCAAAGAATGTAGTCATACTGCAGTTCGCATAGCAGTCAGTAGGTGAAGCTATGAACTTCACGGTGGTGACAAACTTGGGCTCTTGGAGCTGCTGGCAATCACAGTAGTGTTGAAGGGCGAGGAGGAAGAAATCAGTGATGGGAGTGAGCAAGTGACCCAGAGCTGTGAGCAGAGGTTTGGCGAGGTTTGAGGGGAGGAGTGGTTTGGACAAGGCTTAGATGGTAGGTAAGGGGAAGGCTGTGGCAGGTAGGTGAGGCTGGCGAGCAAAACAAAACAAAACAAACCAAACCAAACCAAACCAAACCAAACCAAACCAAAACAAACCCCTAGTAAGGCTGTATGAAGTGTAAAGCAGAGTCCTCTGCCCCAGGATTGAGGAGGTAGTCTCCTCCTTCTGAGATACTAGAACTTGGGGCAAGATGTGGCTGGGTGGCATGTACTTCAGTTCCAAGATTACAGGTATCTTTGGGTGGCTTTGCCTTTGCAGTCAAGGAATCACATAACTGTAGTGTTGGAAGTGACTCAAAGGCTCATCCAGTCTAACCCCTAAAGTGCAGGAATTTCCTTAGCCTCAACCCCTGTCCTGCCTTCCAGCTTTTGCTTCCCCCCTCCCACAAAACATCACGCTCCATGATCACCCATTTCCCCCTCCTTAAATTCATCATGAATCTAAGACTGCACAACTGTTTTCCCCTGAAACCAGCCTTGCCCAGTTTGGAGACTGAAAATCCCAAGAGAGGGAGCAGGTACAAAAGGGCTGGACCACTCCAACCATCCTCTTCCTCCCCCCTCTACCAATCCATCTCAGGCAGGACACCAGAGGGAGCAAAACATCTCCCTCCATGACACACCCGTCCTAGCCGCCGACTCAGTAGAGAGTCCCTTTGTATTAGTACAGTCGTACCTCTGGATGTGAACGGGATCCGTTCCGGAACCCCCGTTCGCATCCTGAAGCGAACGCAACCCGCATGTGTGCAGGTCGCGAATCGCTGCTTCTGCGTATGCATGTGACATCATTTCGAGCGTCTGTGCATGCGCGAGCAGCAAAACCCAGAAGTAACGTGCTCCGTTACTTCTGGGTCACCACAGAGCGCAACCCGAAAATGCTCAACCCGAAGCTACTTCAACCCAAGGTATGACTGTATTACCATTTTAATAGCCCTGGGAGTGCCTAGTAGGGTCATTGGGGGTGCTTCTGTTCCTTTCCTCCGCTGATGGAATGGAAACATCACCTATCCCCCCTCTGAGTGGGCTAGACACTTCCCCATTGACTGGCAACTGTCCCAAGCATCTCCATCTCTGCCAGAAGTGACCACCCTCTTCCAAGCTGCTCCACACACACCCCAAGAATCTGGAGCCCCTGCACCCAGCGGCGGCGGGGGGGGGGGGTGTCTTCTCACCTGACGACCAGCCACCACAGATGGCACAGAGGTGCTTCCTGAGCATCATGGCCCTCATGCCCAGGAAGGGTTTCACATCATCCCAGCTGCTAACCGAGTGGAGCCCCGACAGGTTCACTGTGGAGTTGATTTGGGGGGCTGCTGACAGGGCTGAATTGAGATTGTATACTACGGGTAGCCAACGTGAGCCCCCCCCCGACATGTGACCGCAGCTCTCGTCCTCCCTGACTACTGGCCATGTTGGCTGGAGCTGATAGGAGTTGTAGTCCAACAACATCTGGAGGGCACCATATTGGCTACCCCTATGATATGCACAGGTCATGTATTTGCTTTGTTTATGTAAAATCAGCTTCAGGAGCAGATGATGGGAGAAGAGAGCATGTGTTTAAAACCTTCTCACTACCTCCTGGGAAGGGCTATGGCTCAATTGTAGAACATCTGCTTTTCATAGAAAAGGTCCCAGGCTCATTCCCCAGTGTCTCCAGATTGAGTTCAGAGAGAACCACCTTTGAAACCCTGGAGAGCCACTGTTACTCAGCATAGCCAAAACTGAGCTAGATGGACCACTAGTGTGAATAGGAGGCAGCTTCCTATGTTTTTATGTACTGCTTTGTGCTTCAAAATGCCTCCCCCAGCCACTTTTCCAGATGTATGTTTACCCTTGCAAGTGCATCTGGAAGCTTGCAAGAGTAGGAGGGTTAGCATCTTTGAGGGGGATTTTGAGCAGATGGGAAAGACTTTAATTCCTCCCCCAGTGCTCCATTCTAAATTGCTGCCTTTCTGAAACTGCTTTTCCATACACAGTGAGCATTGGATTTTAAAAACAAAACATTGGCAGGTAGCCTCTAGTGCGGCCATCAGGATGTGTAGGCTAAACATTGCAGGAAATAACAACAGCAACAGCCCAAACAGTTGGGGACAAAATCATGCATTAGTGGCTTTAGAAGGTTTTATCCTTTCCTTGTGGTGGGTTGCTCAAGTTTCTGCAGCTATCCATTCTGCATCGACCTGAGTGTGGTCAAGTTTATCATCTCCATCCTGAACTGTGATCTGGATGGTGGGGGTTAGTCTGTGTAAGGCAAGGCTGATAACATCAAAAATCCTCCTTAGGGTAGGAGTTGTCAATGACCTGGTCTGTTCTAGTCCTATAATTCTAAATTTTCTTTCCTGAGGCATCATTGGTTTTTCATGATAGCAAAAGTTGTGTTAGCACAGCCTGGCCACAATTTATGGTGCCAATGTTTAAACTCATACTGACCAGTTCAATTGGAATGTCACAGGCTGCAAATTGAGCTGAACGCCAAACAGCATCAGCTGTCAGAGAACGACAAATTACTACACTCACTGCAACTGGAGCTGAAGGTATACGAAAAGTTAGATGAAGCAATCAGAAGTCAAAAAGGTATGAAACAATATGATCTTGGTGTTAGGTCCCACTATATGCTCCCTCAGAAATTCACACAAGGCTTTTGCTTTTCCTGCTCAGTTCCTACATTTCAATTGCTGCCAAGATTGGACACCTATCCTCTCCATTCTGAACAGAGGAGAGATGCTAGGTACTTTTCTCTTGGAGCAAGTGCTTTGGTGGCTGATGTTGGTGCTTTATTCCTCTTTGATAGAGCTGCTGATGAGGCAGGAGAGGCATGCCCACACCTTTTGTAGTCATGTCTCTTCTGTGTGCTTTTAAATGTGGCAGACATTTTGTGTTATACTGTGCCTACGCACAGTATAACTGTGGCTTGGTGTTTTGTGGGTTGGTGACCCCTGGGATGCAGGATGCAAACTTTTACTAAATTCTTGCAGAGAAATGTGTAAGCACTAATTCATCCAGATGTACCCACCTGGATCTCACCCATCACTAAGTTTAACTAGAAAATGGCTTCTGCCAAGGAAACCAGTCGTGCCATTTTGCTCATCCTTATGTTTGCTGCATCCTCTTCCTCTGTTCCTACAGCATTCAAGTTTGGGAATTCCTGTAAGCACAGGGAAACCAATGGTTAGTTACTTGTCACCCATAGTTTCATTAGAAAGCAAGGTGATTTTTACATTATGGACCACTTGCTACTCCCTGGTAGTAGCACCCATAATGGGGAAATGAAGGTACCCATAATGGGGAAATGAAGGTACCATGTATGGGGGTTAATGTCAACCTCATGCAAGTGCACCGCAGATCCAGGGGTGCAGCAAATGCAGATTTAACCTCTCTGAAGGGCATTTGTTTGTGCTCTGCATCAGAGAAGCCGTTGAAAAAAAATCATTTTCTTAGAGAAGCTTTTAAATCACCATTTGTCTGGGCCAAATGCATGCTGGATCCTCTTTCTTTTAGGCTGCAGAGGACCTAACATCTGTCAGTAAAATGTTTGGACTAGTTACATTAGTGAACTTCTTTACATGGCTGTGATCCCAATGCTTGTAAAACATCATTTAGCAATTACATGGCATGTCACTGGAAGAAAGAGAAGGAAAAGAGAGAGAATGATAATTTGGAGGGGTAACACAAATTCTAGAATTTCTCATCCTAGAGTTGATCCTTCAAGTTCACTATCAGAAAACAGCTAATTGGGTTCAAGTAGCCCCAATTATTAGCAACAAACAGGAAAGGCAATGATCTTTTAATTGTCTCTGCGTAGGTAGTTTTAAAATACTGCCATTTGGCCTGTGTTCTGCCCCTGGCATATTTCACAAAAATGCCCAGATGATTAAGAGAAACTTCCCTCTTCATTTTTACAGTAGTAAGTGTGACTGTATTAGAAGGCAAGATTGGACACAGTTGAGCAGGAAACAGAGCCTGCATTTCCCACATCTAAGCCCAAGGCTGCTTTCATACCTCCATTGATGAACTTAGAGCTGAGGCAGAGGGTTAAAAAGTGAGCTGTTACGATTTTAGCTGCAAGGGAGAAAGGTGTTCCTGGAAAATAATGCTTAGCATTCCAACCACAGATATGGCCCATCTGTTTATGAAACCACAAACCTTTGCCTTTTTGGCAGATTAAGAATACCTGGGATTCTCAGTTTCCATGATTAAATGTTGTCCAGGCTTTTGATGAAACTGCCTTCATTTTCAGTATCTACTCTTCCTTCTTTCCGTTTTTTTCTTTTTCATGCCATGCTTCCAAATGCCCTTCAGGATATATATCCCCCAGTCCGTTAATATACATAATTTTACCTTGGGTATGCAACATTAGCTTTTACGGACAAAGTGATTTTTTAAATTTATTTTTTTGGCTCTTATTAAATCTTTGGAGGATAGAAGTAATTAAGGTTGGAGAGGGGTGTCTATTTGTGTACGCAACCCTCTTCCCTTTTAAATTATTACCATCTACTGTTTGTAGTAGTTAGTTCTTAATATCTGGCTCAAATGCACTCATCCAGCATGTTAATAATGACTCTTTTCATTGTTTGCAATGGTAATTAAAAACAAACCCCAACTCCTAAGATCTTGGCCGTGACGGATCGGATGAATGCTGGAAAGATCAAAACCATCCACTTGACTTGCATGAACTATTGACTGAAATACAGAACTTCAGAATGCAGCTTGAAAGGAGCATCAAGGCAAACAAGACATTGCATGAAAAATTGGAAGAACAGCTTTCCAGAGGAAAGAGAGAGGGAGGCAGCTTGGGGTCAACTGTAAATATCGGCTGCCTTTTAAAGCAAGAATTGCAGCATTACACTGGGATAAACGGTATGGTGTATGGTGCACAATCAGGTTTTTTGTGTTGGTTTGATGGGGTTTTCCTCCAATCCATTTTGTTGGAAACATATGCTGAACTGAACACATTTGTGTGCTGTGTTGTTTGCTTCTATCCCCTCTTCCCACCAAATCTAACCTAGAGGCAGCTTGAGATTTCAAATGGAGGGAGGTCAAAATGCAAGCTCCCCTAATTCAAAAGAGTGTCCCCATTGAGTCTGATCCAGCTGCCCCCCTTTTTTAAAAAAATTATTTTTATTTAAATTCCATACAAGATTTAAACATACATATTCAATATTATCACAGATACATAATTTTGACTTCTTTCAGCTCATCCGTGAATCTTCCATTTTCTAATCTTCTATCCGCAATTCTAAATTTAACATTGCCTTTTATTTTAAATAAACCTTTTCCCTTATTCCCTTTTTTACAGTGTTTCTAATATTATTTCTTCACAAAGCTTCCTGTAAACCCACAAACGTTATTTGCGTATCACAAATGCTTTTCATATAGTCCACAAATTTACTCCAGTCCTTGGTAAATTTGTGATCTCGTCGGTTTCGGATCCTTCCTGTTAATTTATCTAATTCTGCATAGTCCATTAATTTCATTCTCCATTCTTCTATCAATGGTAATTCTTCCTGCTTCCATTTTTGGGCCAGTAGTATTCTTGCTGCTGATACTGCATATAAAAATAATTTATGGTCCTTTCTATTTATTTCATTTCCAACCATTCCTAACAAAAAAGCTTCTGGTTTTTTAACAAATGTATATTTCAACATTTTTAAAAATTCATTATATATCAATTCCCAGAAGACTCTCACCTTTTTACATTCCCACCACATATGATAAAATGTTCCCTCCTTTTCTTTACATTTCCAACACTTATTACATACTTTATACATTTTTGCTAATTTAACTGGAGTGATATACCATCTATAGACCATCTTCATCATATTTTCTTTTAATGCAGTACAGGCTGTGAATTTTATCCTTTCGTTCCACAATTTAGTCCACTCCTCTAATTGTATATTATACCCCAAATCTCTGGCCCAATGGATCATAACCGATTTTACCTCTTCGTCTTTCATATACCATTCTAGCAGCAGTTTATACATTTTAGACAAATTTTTGAATTCATTACTCAGTATCTCACTTTGAAATTTTGACTCTTTTTCTGAAAAATCTCTTTCCTTTATCTCCATTTTAAACATTTCATTAATCTGATAATAATGCAACCAGTCGTTTACATGTTCTTTAACTTCTTCATATGGCATTAACTTCCATTTTCCTCCTCCTTTAATAATCATATGCCCATAAGTTATCCACCCCCCTCTCATATTGATTTTCTTCACACTCATCACTTCTAAAGGAGATAACCAATGCGGTATTTTTGGTTCTAATAGGTTTTTATACCTATCCCAAACTTCCAAGAGATCTTCGAATGATGTGGTTTTCAAAACCTTTATGTACTTTTTTCTTATCATACCATAAATAGGCGTGCCAACCGAATCTATTATCAAAAACTTCCAAATCCAACAGTTCCTTATTCTCTAATTTCATCCACTCCTTCAACCAACAGAGGCAAGATGCTTTATAATATAATTTCAGGTCCGGCAGGGCGAAGCCTCCTCTTTCTTTCGCATCAGTTAACAGTTTAAATTGTATTCTTGGCTTCTTACCCTGCCATATATAGCTTGAAATTATTTTTTGCCATTCCTTAAATATCATTGCCCTTTTGATTACCGGAATTGTCTGAAATAAAAATAACATTTTCGGCAAAACACTCATCTTTATCGTCGAAATCTTTCGCCTTTTACTAGCTGCCCCTTTTAAACCTGATCCAAAATGGAGATGGTACCCTGCTGCTACCCAGTAATCTTTGCCAATACCTACCCCACCCAAAGAATGTGTCCTGGTGTTAGTTCCAGCTATGGAGAGGCCTTCCAGGGCAGTGTGTGTGTGTGTGTGTGTGTGTGAGAGAGAGAGAGAGAGAGAGAGAGAGAGAGAGAGATCCCCACTGCCTGTAACCACCTCTCCTCTGCCTTTTACCACCACCAACCCAATTTTTGTGCATTATCAAAAGCGTGATTGAAGAGCTCAGGATTCTGGGGGCGCTTGCCAAGAATGCTGCTAGAGCCCAAATGGTTTTGTGGGGTGCGGGATTTTGCAAGGGCCTCACCAATCTTTGCAGGGGTGTGGTTGGACATCACTAGTCTAAACCTGGCAATTCAGCCTTTTTTGAACTCTTTGCCTCAGGAACCTCCAGCTGTTGGAGGCAGCATGCCTCTGAACGCCAGTTGCTTTGAATACTAGTGCTGGGGAGAGTGCCTGTGGGCTTCCGATGGGCATCTGGTTCACCACTGTGAGAGCAGGATGCTGAACTCTGTGGCCAGGTCTGTGGCCTGATCCAGGAATGCTCTACTTATATTCTTACGTAACCATTCATATGTTTTGCTTTGGAGGTGGGGGACCAGTTTGCCAGCTATAACTGTTACTGTAGAACTGTTAAATTCAGTTTTCAAACAGTTTTGCTTACCTGAATGGCTTGTTACTTGCACAAGCATTTGCTTCAGGAGGCCATGCATTACTCAGGAACAATCAATATGTGCTTTGGATGGTCTGTGAATAAATCAGCAGAATAAATTTTATGCCCTAGAGGAATATTTTCCCACTATTTGCATTGAGATTCAGTGAAGTACTCTAGCAGTTTGAAACTTAAGGGGAGACAGAAGTAGCCACCATGGAAATCTGAATATTAAAAGGAACATCCAGAGCATTGTAATGCCATAGAACATAATGAATGCCCTGTAGCTCAGAACACTACAGAACAAATATTGCAGCTCCATTGACTGGCTTAGTCTTGTACTTTTGACCTTGCTGAGTAGAGCTCAGACAAATGTAGACAAATCACACTGTGCTGATATATGCAGAAGTGGGCTTGTGTGTTTCAGAGGCGTGAAGTTACAAGTTTACAGCAAATTTAAATTTTATGGTGCAAGTTGGGTTACCTTTGTAGGAAATAAATTTGAGATGCCCAGCTTTGATTTTTAGTGTGTCTGTGTGAATCTTAGGGGTTGTATCCTGTGTTAGCACTACTCAGAATCAGGGTGGATTTAGTTTAAATCAAATCGTCAGTAAGACTTGATTTAAATAATTTTTTTACAGAAAGACATTCTTGCTGGTATAATCTTAATATTTACAAGCAGATGAAGGTTTCTCTTTGGAATAATAAATTTTCAGAGTAGTTACAGTTATATCAAAAACTACTGATTTGGTTATACTATTAGAAATACATAGATAATTATGAAATTATTGTGAGGTTTGAGTTAACTGTTTATATTTGGACAACCTTTCTTCTGTACTTTATTGGAAGGAGAAAAATAATAATTTCCTTGATAACAATTTAAACAATTTATTTAACTAAAACAATAAGATTATAGCATATGTATCCATGTTTGTTAACCCATGTGGTTAAACAATTTAAAAAAAACACCCTGTGTCAGATAATTAACTTATTTGCTTTTTACAGCACTATTAGGGAAGTGGAGGATGAACACTGTTCTGGCTCCTAACCTCTTAATGACCCTCTGCTTCTCTTGATTCCCAGATCTTAAATTCTCTGCTATGGACAGCAATGTCATTGAATTGCAACGGAAGTACGCAACCTGCATAGCGCCACGGAATGCAGGTACTGTTAGACTCTGAAAGTATCTTTAATATACCTTCCAGAGTGAAGACTGTGTCTCTCTGGGATTTCATGATAATACAAACAGAACTTAAGAAGAGCCCTGTGGGGTCAGAGTTCAGCATTCTGTTTCCCACAGCAGCCAATCATTTGTCTCCAAGAAGCCCATAATTAGGGCATAAAGGAAATCATTCTTTCCCAATGTTGCTCTCTGCTAAATCTGAAAGCTCCATGTTGGTCATCATAACTAGGAGCTATCAACAATCTTAACCTCCATTAACATGTCTAAAAAGGTAAAGGGACCCCTGACCATTAGGTCCCGTCGTGGCCGACTGGGGTTGCGGCGCTCATCTCGCTTTATTGGCCGAGGGAGCCAGTGTACAGCTTCCGGGTCATGTGGCCAGCATGACTAAGCCACTTCTGGCGAACCAAAGCAGCACACGGAAACGCCGTTTACCTTCCCGCCGGAGCGGTACCTATTTATCTACTTGCACTTTGACATGCTGTCAAACTGCTAGGTTGGCAGGAGCAGGGACCGAACAATGGGAGCTCACCCCGTCGCAGGGATTCGAACCGCCGACCTTCTGATCGGCAAGCCCTAGGCTCTGTGGTTTAACCCACAGTGCCACCCTTGTCCCTTTAACATGTCTAATTATGTTTTTATAGCTTCTCCCCACTCAAATAGAATTTGGAGTGTTTTGATGTGAAAATATTAAATAATATGGCATTCAGTGCATTGTTACTGTATTATTTCTATGCCCAGGGACTGAATTCTCTTCTGGGCAACATTCCAGGTTGGGAGTGTGTGTGCCAGTGAAGGGCAGGGCCAGAGGCAAAAGTGGATGGAGCAATTAATGTAAATTTTACCGTAGTACAATACACTGGTTTCTACACACACTCAAACTATTCCTCCCTGTCCCCCACTCAGGCAAGCAGGAGAGCTCAACAACATACTCCAGCCAGTTATAAAGGATGCCAAGCAGGACTGGTGAGGGGTGTGGTGTGGAGAGTGTTTTGAGAGCCAGATGGAGAGGCCTGGAGGGCTACTTTTGGCCCCTGGGCCTGAGGTTTCCCACTTCTGATTTAAAGTGATTTGTAGAAAGAGGGAAAGCAAAGTCAATAAAGAGTGCAAGAAGGGGCTGAGTTTCATGTGCAGATGTTGCTTAGATATGCTGAGTGTGATCTGGTCTCTCTGCTCCTGTGCTCCTCAGATACAGAGCTGGCTGTGGATAATTCAGACAGTTCCTCCCGATGCAACTCACCGGCAAACCATTCCAGTGACCCTTGCCTCGTTCCCAGCCATTGTGTGTGGGCAGACAAAAATGGCCGGCACATCCTTGGCTTGATCGAAGATTATAACTCTTTACGGAAGCAAATCTTGGAAGGGCGAAAAAGGTTGTCTGAGCTGGAACTTCCTCTGAAAGAAGCAGGACTTCAGGAACTGGGAGTGACGGTAAACATCATGACTGAGAGCATGATTGTCAGAACTGGGTGCATGATCATTAAGGACACATCTACACCATACATGTAAAGAGCATTGCTTCCTTCAATGAATCTGGGAACTGTAGTTTATTAAGGGTGTTAGGAGTTGTAGCTCTGCAGGGGAGGGTAAGTTACAGTTCCCAGGATTCTTTGGGGGGTGCCATGTGCTTTTAATGTATGGTGTGGATGTGTTATATGTTTGCAGTTTCACAATATATGGGTCTTGCAAGGAACTGGAGGCTTCTGGTTACTCTTAAGAGCAAGTTCCCTGCCCCTTCAACTGGTCCCACTCAGTGTTTTCTCCCTTTGCTTCCTTTCCATTCTTCATTTTGGCAGCTCCCTCATTTTGTTCCCTCATCCGTCTTCCAAAAGAAAAACATTTCTGCATTGGCCCCTGATAGTTAGCTTACCATTAAGTAGAACAGTTTAAAGGGTCTGCTAACGGAGAAACATCTATATTGCCTAAATTAATGTCAGGAGTCATTTGACTTTCAAATAGCTTGCCATGAAATGCAAATAGGGAAAGGAAAAAGTATTTTCCAAGTGGCACAGCAAACGTAGTAAATGTAGCCTGTTATTAATGACTGTTATTGATTATGCTAAGTCCCCGTTCCCTCCATCCTCACCTTCTTTTTTTGAAGAATACATAATTCAGCTGCCTTTTTCACCTAATAAATTAGTTTGCCTGGCACACAATATACTTGTTCATCAGCCTGAATCTGGAATTCATAGTAAATTGGATTTATTCCATTAATTAAAGCTTACGTTTTCATAATCTTTTAAGGATAAAATGTAACGCTCTTTCTTCTTCTAATTCTGAAATGTAGGTTCCACAGCTGGCATTCCTGAGCAGGCTTTCTACAACCATTTGTGCAATCCAGCATAACCTAGAAGAAGCTGCTCGTTTGTTGAAGCTCCTTTGGAGAGTCTCCCTCCCAATGAAAGTTGTCCACAATGTCGGTTATGCGTTTCAGGTCTGTGTGCTGGTGTTTCGATCTTAAAAGTTGGGAGTGCACCAAACGGGAGTGCTTTCTGCTGGCCACTGTCAGGAAGGGAGTTTCCCAAAGAACCTTTAGTCCCAAAGTGCTGTTTTTGAGCGCCAGCAAAGAAAGCCACAATGGTTTGGAAAAATCACATACAAGCAAGAGAAAGAGTAGAAGTGTGCATAATGTGTAGGTAACCTGCAGCCCTCATGATGTTGTTGGGCTCCAACTCACATCAGCCCCAAACAGCATAGCCAACGGTGCGGGATCCTGGGAGTAGGAGTCCAGCAATGTCCAGAAGGCCACAAGTGCCATCACAAGCTTCTTTGTGGGGCAGGGGGATAAAAATTGGCTCAGCCTGTTGCCACCTGGCTAAAAAAATTCTGCTCTGGTGCTTTTAGCAGGATAAAAATAGGAACCTGCTGGCAGCACCCGTGTCAAGCTTTGATGGTTTAACCTTGGAGACCCTCCCCTCATAGGCAGTGTTCGAAACTCCCATTGTTCTAGGCGCAGTTCATTAGCAGAAGCAGTTTCTGAGCTCTGGGCACAGTGTTGCACCTAAGATTTCAGATTAAAACTGCAGAGTGGAAGGAAAAGAGGACCTTTTTTCTGCCTCCCCGCTTCCAGCTACTCACTGAAGAAGAGACCCTCTTAAGAAAATTGGGAGGTGGGTGGGCAGGGGAAGGACTAGATCATGTGAAAAATAAACATAATATTGTAGCTACAGTTCATTCATTTTCAGCTTTGTATTCTTGTTATAAAAAACCGCACCCCTAGACATTCCACTGTTGCGTTCATAACCTAGGTTTAAGGTGCACTTTAGCTCCTAGCTTTCATATCTCTGTTTCTGACACTGCTCCTAGGCTGTGCTCAAGCAATAGATATCCTGTGGTTCTTCATAGGTTGCTGGACTCCAACCTCTGTCTGTCCCAGACAGCATGGTCAATAGTGAGGGATGCTGCAGCTGGAGCCTAACAACACCTGGAGTGTTACTGGTTCCTCATCATCAGTATGGAGAATTGGATAAAATAATGTTTGTGCCCTCTCTCAGTACACTAGAACTTGGGGGCGGGATCACAGAATAAGTTTTTTCCTAAGAAATTTGTGAGTATTTCAACTCCTGAAGGAGTAGTTTTTAACTCTGAAATGTGTAGAGTAACAGCAATGAACATCATTTTCCAATAAGCCCCAGAGCTTGTCTCCTCTGCCCAAGTCCTTCATACAGCACAGGATTAAGTTTTGGGGTTTGCTTTTGCCATTGTTGTTGGGCATGATAACTAAAATGGCACCTCCAAGTTTCACTGAAGCAGTTTTGGAAGAGGGCTGTTCATGCTCTGTTTTTGGCTGCCAGAAGCATCTGGCTGACCCCATTTGCAAATGGGATGCTGGTCTAGACAGACCATTGGTTTGATCCAGCGGACCTCTTCTTACATAGAGAGCAGAATGTTCAGTAGAGTGAAGAATAGAGAAGAGAAGGGCTTTTCAGGTTTTTTCTTTTTGCAAGGATGACCATTCTGTAACAGCAGGCACCTTCTTGTCCTGTGAGCTAATGGCAGGAGGTTAGATCAGGGATTGAGAACCTTTGGCTCTGCAGATATTGCTGGACTACAACTCCCATCATTCCTGGCCATTGGCCATGTTGACAAGAAATTGTAGCTCAGCCACATGATGGTCATGGGTTAGCCTCCCCTTCTCTAAGCACTGGAGAGCCAGTTGCCCTATTCTTGAGTTCCCTCTAAACCCTGAGAACACCTAATAATGTTGGAAAGTGTCGTAACATTTCTGCCTTGCCAGCACAATATTGCATTTGGGCTGCAAAAGTTTGGCTAGATTTGTTTTGCTGATCTTAGTTTATTCCGACCCAAACCTTTCTCAATGGCAGGATCTACGACACTATTCAGAGCTCTGTAGGGCTGCCACATACATATTCGTGCATGTGACCATTTTTCACTCAGTACTACAGCAGAACCTTGGTTATCGAACGTAATCCATTCTGGAAGACAGTTCCACTTCTGAAATGTTCAACAACTGAGGCACAATTGCCCGTCAGCAAAGTCCATTGAAAAAAGTGGAGAAATGCGCCTCAGAAGCCATTTGACTTCTGAGGCATGTTCCAAAATGGAACCATTCACTTCCGAGTTGTTGGCGTTTGAAAGCTGAAACGTTCGACTTCTGAAGCGTTCAACAACCAAGGTACCACAGTAAAGGGAAATGGGGCACCCCCAGAGGGTATATACACATAAGTGCATGTACCATGTGGTGGGTCAGAAAGCTTATTCACTTCTTTGTCTTACATTGCAGGATGAACACATGAAAGCAGAAATAAAGAAGCTCCATCGGAAACTGGCTGAGCAGGAAAAGAGGCTGCACTGCACACTCAAATGCTTACATGCTACCAACCAGCTGAAAGAAAACATGGAGAGAGTCATCATTGATCAGTGTGAGTGAGCTTCCTCTCTTTGTTCCCTTTTCTACTTCTAAGTCATTGTTAGGCCATTGAACTAAATGTAGGAAGAAATCTGGTGCTGCCTGTGGAAACAGGCTGGAAGTTTATGCATCAAATCCTTCAGTGAACCCCAAGCCTGCAGTCTTCCACCAAGGAGTCCTTGCTGAATCCTCTCCCTGTGACCCAACTTCAGCAGGTGGGCAGGGCTGCCTATCTGTCAATCTCCTGACATTGTGACATCAGGGGACTACTTCAAAAGGGCCTGCTCAGAGTGACACACATTGGCTACACTAGGAAGTTCCAGATGGGGTTAATATTTCACTTAGCATCATTGTCAAGAAACAGTATCTTTGATCCAGCTGAGATTGTAGACCCAGACATGATCATTAATAGATGGTCTGGATCCACCCTTTGTCAGTTAGCTACCAATCTCAAAGTTATTGATTCACTTGGTATTGTGGGGCTGAATACATGTCTATAAAACCCATAGAAATTAATAGTTTTGTGGGTGTGTTCAGGAAGACTATGCATTGTGCATGAGCAGAGAATATTTTCACATCCTTTTTTAAAAAATAGATGCATATTTTCCTGCTTTATTAGGAAGATGCATTCACCTTCTTCTGCAGCATATTGATGAAGGAACAAACCGGCTCAGTGAACTGGTCCAGCTAGCAATTACCTGCTAAGGAGTAATTAATCTAGCACTGAAAATGCCATATTAGCTCTCCCCCCCCCCTTGAAAGGTGCATGAAATGGACCTGTATAAATGTCAAAAGTTAACCATGCCACTGAAATGAAACATGCCTCCACTTTTGATTTCAATTATTAGTTTTGAAACCATCACAAATATACATTTTTTAAAGGTTAACACACATTCTTTCCCACCGATACATGATTTATAGATTATTTTTAAAAAGAGCTTCTCTGTTAGGAAATCCACCCCCCTCCAAATGTTGCTTGTTAGCTCTGTTTCCACCTCTGTGTGGGTATAGTATAGTATAGTAAAATATTTCTCTTTGTGCAGATACAATGCTTACATTTTATAAAAGTACCAAATAATTCTATCCTGCATTAACATATCTAAAAGTATATGCTGGCACCCAGATTCCAGCAGTTAGTGTTAATTATCATAGCTTTAATTGTAAGCCCCTTGGTGCAGGGGCTTATTTCCTTCGTTGTTAAATCAGTACAACAGATGGTCCCATACAAAAAACAAATGTATAATCCTTTATGCAGAACTTCTCGAGATACGAGGTTCTTTACAAGCTTTCTACCCAACTGACTGAGTACATTTCAGTCTTGTCAAGGTTCCAACTTCCCATGGAAAGGCCCCTGGAGACAGAAAATCCTTGGTTCATGTTGAAAGGGACCAGAATGGGATTTCCAGATGGGTTCCTTGAACAACCCACCCTTCGCTTCCTTGATTCATTTACCAAAATGTGGGGCGTGCAGTGAGAGGCAAAAAGGGGGCACAAACTGGCCCTTCTCAGCCAAGGTCATCATGACTAAGCTCCTTGTTCCAATGATGGATCAGCCAGTGACAACTTTTCCTTCATATTAGGTTCTCCCTTTGGAGAGGGGGAGAGGACATAAGAGAGGGAGTGTAAAGGAGCACAAGTCTTGCATTTTGGGCCTTCAGTTTAGGCTAGTTTGTACCATGGCAGACAAATGGGTGCTGGACATGGTCACACAGGTTGCTTCATGGGATGAGCAAAGCTTCCAAGGGAGAAATTGATCCCCACTCCCTGATGATCATCAGCATCCAATTCACAATCTACTTGACATCAGAGAAAAAGAACAAGTCCCAGTCTTTCAGAGGTGCTCAGGATTCTGTTCCAGTTGTCCAATCTCTGGACAAGAGCAATTGTATGGCATCAATCAACCTTGCAGACACTTACCTCCATATTTTTATGATGATGATGATGATGAGCCACTGTATAGTTGCAGGTCTTAGGGCAGTTCACGACATAAAATCAAAAAATAAAAACAAAATACATAATAAAAATGAAAACAAGAACATTCCAGGGCCACTGAATTTTTGTGTGTTTCTGCTGTGTAGGCCACCATTGTGAATATAGGGGTCTCCCTTTTGGGTCGGAAGCCATTCCCAGGGTCTTCCCATGCTTAGACAACATCCAAGTCCTGTCTCCAAGCAGAGAACAGTGCATAATGGACATAAACATCACTCTGAACTTCCATCAGCAACACAGACTTGTAAATTGGGAGAAGTGTACACTGGAGCCTTTCCAGCATCTCAGAGTGTGACTGGATACCCAGGCATGCAGGATGTGCCTTTCTGAAGAACACAGAGCGAAGCTCACACTGCTCAGAGACTAAATCCTGGGACAGAAGGAAGTGGACCTGATGGAGTTGGCAAAGCTCCAAGGTGTGATAGTGCCATGTCGTGATCTGGTTTATTGGCCTTGACTCAACACATGACATCTTCAGAGAATGTTTCATTCATTTCAGGATCAGATTGATTCCAAGCATTTACTTGTTCCCTTAACTGTGCAGTGCTTTCCAATGGTGGACGCACAACACAGACTCCAGGACAGGATGAGCATCAAGGATCACTCCAGGATAGTCATCACAAGGGATGAGAGTCTTTATGGCTAGGGAGCTCACATGGGGTTCTTGATGACTCAGGGTGTGTGAATCCCACAGGAGAATTGATGGAGCATCAGATTCCTTACTCCTGGCACACAGGGAAAGAGCACTTACTGAGACAGCCAGCTATCCTAGCATTATTACTGCATCTTTCTTTCTTGGGGGTATCTTTCTCAGATAGTTCAAAGTGGATGACCTTCACTCCACTTTGTGTGATCCCTTCCATTCATTTCAAATGTGCAGAACAATCCTATGTGCTGATAGGATTGTCTCCACAAGACTTCTGTTTTCTTACTTAGGCCCCTGCAGAGCTCTTTCCTGAGGGCTTAGGGTGGGTGCATCAAACTTGAATGAATTAGTAACTTGGGGAATGTGGATCCTGATCTCATCAAATCCTGGAAGCAATTTGATTTATAGTGTGCCTATAAATCACCAGTAGCTTCTTGTTCAGAGTGGCAAAGTCCCAAAATGGTGAGAACTTGCTTCTGTTTGATTCACCAGGGCTCTTCTTAGGTTCAAAGGCTGATCCAGTCCAGCATCCTGTCTCTCACAAGAACCAAATTGTTGGTTTGTTATATTTATTGCTGACTCGTCACCAGATTGTCTTAGGGAGAGTTGCAACATATAAAAACACAATTAAAATTTAAATAGTAAAAACAATCCCACTCATAACCCCAAAAGATAATGCATGCAACACATCACAAAATGGAGTGGAAGAGGATACAAATGATACAAAGGTGCAAGCTATCACACAAAGTGATATCTACATCATAATCAGGTACTGATGATACCACACATGCATTCTTTTTCTTCTTACATATCTCCCCACTCAACATTTATCTATCTCCTGGCTCTCACACAGGACTCCCATCTACTCACCCTGGCTCTCACACAAGCTCACCAGTTCTTTTCCCCATCCCATCTCTCATCATGAAGAGGCTTACCTAAGCCTGCTGACTTCATCCTATCTCTCACTCTAGAGTTCAAACCTCACTGTGGCAGGGAATCAAAGGGGTGATACTGCCTTCCCCTGTGACTCCTTTCAAAGTGATGGATCACTTTGATGGAAATGCTACTGGTGACATCCTACTGCCCATGGCAGGGCTTGCTTTTATTAACAGGCATCAAGGTCTTGGGTTTCTCATAGTTGTGTCCCAATATGTTCATGAGGAATGCTCTCCCACTGGTGTTCCCAATTGACTGCTATTCAGATCTGGGACCTTATGGGACAATTGAGCTACACCTCTCCCCTTTGGGGCAAGGCATTAATGAAGCTGCAGCAGACTATGCATACTTCAATGCCAGAATTTAATTTTGGAAATTCTATGATTTAAACTGGAATTCTCAAGGTGTGCAGTGTAGGGCAGAACAAATCCAATGAATGATAAAGGAACTAAAAGAGGGAAAACTCATCCCTCAAGCAGGCAGTCTTGGAGTCTTTTGTAGGAGCAAGTCCTGTTGAACTCAGTGGACTTAATTTCCAAGTAGCACATGCAGGATGAACATCATAGGAGAGGAACATGATCGTGTCTGTTGGTTAAAAGCGTCATACGTAGTATGTGGCTCTTTCTTAAAAAGAGCTTTCATATACCCCTCTTTGAAAAACAAAACTAGCATTCACACTCACATAGTTGTACTTCTTTTACAGTGGCTTTAACTCATGATGTCTTAAGGAAGGCACGAGGAAACCTTGAAGTAAGTAAAAAACCCTCTACCGTAATTAATTAGCCCTTGCTGTTACGTTCTCCATTTCTCCCTCCCACTGCCTGTTCATCTTTATGAGCAGCAGAAATTTCCTTGTTAACCTGCTTTGCAAAACTGCTGTTACTTGTTCAGAGTGTGTGTGCAGAGGGTATCACATTCCATATGTTTGGGGAAGATAGCTCAGTTTCTACCTGTTTAATGCAATAAACATTCCTTAATAGTTAATGTTCAAGTTGCACATTATGATTCACTCTTTACATCAATGGCCAAACTAGCTCTGCCTCTATAATTTTGTATGCCTCCATGGTTCATACTGACTCCTTTTCATTTTCCTTTGGCCACTCACTCAGCAGAAATGTAGACAGTGGATTTGAGGTTGTAAACCAGCCATTGTCTTGCCAAAAACAGAAAAGAGGAAGAGGGCATTGTGGCATCAGTTAGTGAGTTGTCTCAACCCCTACCCCCAATCTGTCAGGCTGCTTACCCCTCCTCCAAATTATTAACATATGAAAGTGACTTATGTGAAGGTTGGAAATACCCTGCTGTAGTGCAAGTTTGGTAGAGGAGCTCACTAGTAACAGGTAACACATTCTACATCTTCCTCTTCTTGCCATCACCTGTTCATTTGTCACCCAAGGGAAGGGTGCAGGAGTCTCACTGTCTTACAGCGGCCTTCTTGAGAGTAGGGGGACTGCCAGGTAAATTCAAAGTCTCCTGCATGACAGCTTCAGCCCCACCAGCCCTCCTGATCTGTCCGGCACTTTAAACCAGTAGAGCAGCCCAAATGGTCTAAGCAATGATGTGAGGGACAACCAACCCTTGAATGTGTACAGAAATCAGTACAGCCCAGAAATCCAGTGAAACAGTTTATTTAAGTGGAGTATAGAAAGAGAGGGAAGAAAGAGCAGGTGTTAGTCCTACACAGAGTAGACCCATGGAAATTGATGGATAAGCTAACATAAGTAACTTAATTTCAGTGGATCTACTCTGAGCAGCATGGTATAATAATTTTTATTAATTTTAATACAAATCAAATAAAAGCTGCATTATCACAATACCAAATTACAATCCAATTAAAAACAGAGCCAATTATTCAAAAATCGAATTAAACAATTTGAGGTGACTTCCCATGCACAGGGTTTCAGGCTGTGACGTTCTTATTCCTTCCTGCTTTCATAATCTTGATTGATCCATTTACAGCAATTCCGATCTTCATCCTTACCTCTCTCGCCCTGACCTAGCCACTGTGATCCATGCAACGGTCACCTCCAGACTGGATTATTGTAACTCGCTCTACGTGGGGCTGCCCTTGAGACTGACCCAGAAACTCCAGCGGGTGCAGAATGCCGCAGCGAGACTCCTTACGGGGTCCTCGCTGCGAGATCACATTCATCCGGTGCTATACCAGCTGCACTGGCTCCCGGTGGAGTACAGGATCAGGTTTAAGGTGCTGGTTTTAACCTTCAAAGCCCTATACGGCCTAGGACCCTCGTATCTATGGGACCGCCTCTCCTGGTATGCCCCACAGAGGAACTTACGGTCCTCAAATAAAAACATCTTGAAGGTCCCAGGCCTCAGAGAGGTTAGGCTGGCCTCAACTAGAGCCAGGGCTTTTTCGGCTGCGGCTCCAACCTGGTGGAACGCTCTGTCACAAGAGACAAGGGCCCTGCAGGACTTGACATCTTTCCGCAGGGCCTGCAAGACAGAGCTGTTCCACCAGGCCTTTGGTTAGGGCACAGCCTGACTCCCTCCTTTGGCAATCCTTACAATACTTTAGTTTATGGTTGCCATCAATTCTGATTTTAATTAATTCTTATGATGTTTTTATAATGTTGCACTATTTTAGTGTTGTTAGCCGCCCTGAGCCCGGCTTCGGCTGGGGAGGGCGGGATATAAATAAAATTTATTATTATTATTATTATTATTATTATTATTATTATTATTATTATTATTATTTATCAGCCACTGAGTTCTTGAGTTTCATTCGTAGTTGCAAATTTATTAACTCTCGTTTCTGCAAAAGGAGTTCGTATCCAGTATGTTTCCTGTGTGAGATAATACTCTTGAGTAGCATGTACTCAGCAAGTACACGCACAACCAAGAGGAAAACCAAGCACTACACTGGAACATTGGCCAATTTAATCCTATACTTGGTCAAACATACTCTTTTGGTAGCCACTGGAGTTTGTTGCAGGATGAAGGACAAAGGAGTATTGGCAACATTCCACTTTTAAGCGCTCTTGACCCACGTAGCCTCTGATTGACAGGAGTTTCTGAGCAATCAGTTGGAGTGACTACACAGTAGGTGGGAGGGTGCTGTTAATGCTGCCTTGGAAGTTGGGAGATGGGGCTGCCACGTGGTTAATTGCTGCTTAAAATGGTTCAGCTTCCCTGCTAGACTGTAAGGTGTTTTTGCAACATGCACATTGGAAGGGAGACATGATCTCTCCACTTGGACACACTGGAGGACTAGAGAGCTTAGGCACCTTAAAGGGACAGGTTAGGGCAGGGCAATTAAGACCTTTCATCAGTCTACCTCAGTATGGTCTCCTTTGATGAGCAGAGGCTTTGCAGGGTCTTGGGCAGCAGTCTTTTCCACCACTTACTGATCCTCTGTTCATGGCGATACCAGGGATTGAACCTGTGGGGCCTCTCCCCTCAGTAACTACTTCTTTCAGTTAACTGTTCCTGAGCCATGCTAGCTCCTTTGCCTTCCCTTCAGGCAGTACTCACTTCTCTGTCCTACCTCAGTGATAACTTAAATTGTATTTTTTGGTATGTTTAACATCTGGCTTGTAAACCTTTGGTAAGGTGTTTTTGTTTTGTTTTTTAATGGTGCATAAATAAGTAAACGAAGCCTATATGTTTACAATAAGGGTGCAGCTTTCTTTTCCTTGGCATGACAATTTTCTATATGCTGGGGAAAGCTTCTGGCAGAAGTGGCTAAGCAGTGATAGAATGTTGGAAGCTGCCTTAAAATGGTTCATTTTGCTCAGTATTATCTACATTGTCTTGCAGCAGCTCTCGGGTCTCATGCAGGGGACATTGCCAGCCCTGCCTAGAGATGCCAGGGCTTGAACCTGGGACCTTCTGCATGCCAAACAGATGCTCTACCACCAAACCATGGCTCTTCCCCAACACAGGTTTTCCATCTCACTGAGAAGTTGGCCATTGTGTTTCCCAAAGCCATTTACTGCCAATTGCTACTATCACCTTGTAGTGGTACTTTCCATTAACTTGAAATGTTTCATTCTTCCCTAGGTTCAGCCAGCTGAAAACAAGACATCAGCCTCCAGCCTCAGCAGGAAAAGGGTTTTGTGAACGTTCTGCTTCCCCTAATAAAGACCATTCCCCCCCTACTGAGCCTATTCTTTTGACCTTTTCTTTGCTCTCAAGGCCTTAATGCTTAGTTTACTTCAAGCAGGTTGTCCTAGCAAGGCTGCCAGGCACCCTTGCTAGAAAAACAAGCCTCGGAAAAACCACTTGCTTTAACATATATAACCAAGTTGGGATTCAAATGTTGATGGTGACCACAGCAAGATGATTAAGGACATAATAGTCAGGGACTTCTCTTTTCTTCCTTTCTGGGTCCCTTCCCCCCTTCCAACTGCTGGAAAGCTTCTCTTCTGTATGTTTTTTGAATCATGGTACGAAATGACAGGGCAAAAGGAAAACTCTCTGCTACAGCTTCAAGATGGGAGCAAAAGACTGGGTGGGAGTAATTTAATTGTGCCTTGGTGGTTTGCTTGATGTGCTTGTTTGTTTGGGTTTTTGTTTTTGTTTGAGTTGGTTGTTTTTTGGGAATGTGAGATACCATGAATAATAATCATATTTTTAAATGCATTGTTATTATTTGCTTGGAGGATTTAACTGAAAACAACCTGGTGCACCACACTAAGCTTCTAATCTAGATCATCACTTCAGTCTGATAAAAGGTTGGAATCAAATGTTCTGTTTTGCAAGACTAACTCCTAGCTGTTCTTTCCCCCCTTTTTGTCACAGAATGTTACATCTTTGAAGCAAAGATAACATTTTAGCCTATGGGAATTGGCCAGCTAAAAGTACCCTTGACCAAACACATCTAGCGCAAAACCAAAAAATGTGTATGCTTACCCTTTATTTTTGTGCATCCATTTTTAAGGCCCTGTTTATTCACATGTGGAATAAGTTCCCCCCTTTTCTTCACAGTGTGTGTGAAAAGCACCAGAGCTACCTCTCCACTTAACTGAATGGGGCAATCTCCCCACTCCCATTGTGGATGGAATAGTTTTGCATCAGAGCTGCTACTGCTGGAACATCAAGGTGAAAATTGGGTTGCATACTCTTGCAGTTTGCAGGAGTTGCTTTGCTTAGCTTACCCTTGACTGGAAAAAGTATATGCAGCTGTGAGGACCTAGGAGGATCTTCATAGCAGTATCTCCCCCTGCCTCAAGGACATTTCCCCCCAGGGAACCTATTCCCCTGTGGGCTTTAGATATCAGCAGGGATGGCTAACTTGTTGCCCTGCAGGTGTCGTTGGGCTCCAGCTCCCATCAGCCCCAGCTAGCAAGGTACACAGTGATGGATGTTGCTCGCAATCCATCTGTCTCAAAAGACAATGGAGTGTGCCTCCAGGGTTGAAGTAAAATGGCTGCATCAGCAGCACTAAGCTATCCTCCCTAGGGTGCAAGCCTGGGCAGTGTGTATGGAGGTCCTGGGCTGATCAAATGATCTTTTCTTCTCCCGAAGATATCCCTTCCCAGGCTGATGAGCCCTACCTTCCATCTCCAGCATGTGCCTTCTTGACCGTTTGACCCACTCTTAGTCTCATCCGCTCAATCCGCCAGAGCCTGTCTTCACATGCAGGGGAAGTCCGTAACTCACCCAGGGTTGGAGACCCATAGGCTACCCTCAGCAGGTTTAGCTGGGCAGTCAAAGCTGTTTCCCAGAGTGTGGCTACTGCTGCATGCAGACAGCTTCTAGGAGCCACAGGTGAGAGCTGAGTGCAGGGCAGGGACCAAAGGAGGACTAAGTATATTGGAAGGAGCATGACTGTCCCCTATCAGAGGTACTACCACTCCCCTAACACTGCATAAAGGGATGGTGGGAATTGAAATCCAGTGAATATCTGCAGGTCCTCGGTTTAGCTACTGCTGCTCTAAAACATTCCTTTCTAGGTGTTCCTTTTAGATATATTTTAGAAAAATATATGGAATGTGGGTTTTTTGTGTGTGTATAGAGTATTCACTGTATCTCTGAAATATGTGTTGTTTACTGTAACCCTATGTCTTTGTAACTTGATTTGCTGTTTTGTAAACTGCCCTGTACTACATTTTTTTGGGGGGTGTGTGTGAGAGAAAGACGGGGTATGAATCTGATATGTTCCATGTAGAAAGCAACAGAATGACTAGATGGACTTGTTCATATCTAGCAGGGCTGCCTTCAATGTTCAAAAATGGACTTTCCAATACATTTTGCCTTATTTATCTCTTCTCCCCAAATTCAAACAGTGTTCTTCGGAGGGTGGGGAATAGCAACATCTGGAATAAATCTTAGTAATTTGGCTAGATTTAATTGCCATATGGGTTGGTATTTGTTGATCCCCATTGCTTGGTGCACCTAGAAATGCTGTATGGAATGGTGAAGTTTAACACACACACAAAATGCCAGAGAAGCAAAAGGGATGTGTTTAACTGAAGTTATTTTTCTTTTCATTACAACTGTAGAAACTAGTTTAGTTAATGTTCCAGGTAGGTAGATAAATGTCATAGGGCCTACCAGCAAGTAAGGAGACTTGAAGGTAGAGAGAAGACATGTATAGATTGCTACAAGGAAAGGCTTGTATGGCTTTTCCATGTTTCTGAATCTTGATGGCAGACTTCATCCATTTTTAAAGCAAACCTTCAGTTTGCGCCACAGAAACCAGAGATGCAAGAGACAGCTTCCAGTCATCCAGAAGTTGTTTTCCTTCTCCTGGCAAAACCAGCTCACCTCCTGGCTTAGATTGCTGCTGCCCCTCTGTCTCCCACTATTCTCCATTGCTTGGGGGAGGAAGCCGTGGCCCTCCAGACATTATTAGATTCCAACACTCTCCAGCCAATAAGGATGATGGTGTTGCAGTAATATTTGAAAGACCAGAGGTTCCTCATCCCTTCCTTCATCAGGCTGTTATATATAGTATAGCACACAAAACCATATTTGTTTTTCAATAATAAAAAATCTTTGTTTTTCAATAAAATGTTGAGGATTTATGTTCAGGCTGAGTTTTGTGATATTAGGTACAGGAAACAGATGATGAAGTTGAAAAAATGCATTTCTGATCCAAGTTTATTAATTCAATAAATTTATTTCTTATTTAAAAAAAACCCATGTCTATGTTGTTTCCCCTAAATCTCCCTCTTCTGACTACAAATCCCTCAAGCTTCCATTGCCCATCTTGCTTTTGCTTCATTGTAGCACCTCCTTTCATTTGATCTGTGACAAAAAAACCACAGTCTTCTGTATCCCTAAATTTCCAGTTTCACAACTGTAGTGGTCTTACACAATTGACAGTTGTGTGTTATTCTCCCTTTGGGCTTTCTAAATTTAGCCATCTGGAATGAACAGACATTGGGGTTATGTCATCTCTTCGGGATTGAGGGTGCAAGAGCTAATTGCTAAAAGCTCCTTAGTGTCCAAGGGAAAGTTGGACAAGGAATTAGGTTCTCCAGGCCTTCTGAGAGTTCTTCAAAGATAGTTCCACACATTGCAGTAGCCAAGACTGGATGTTACTAGGACAGGGGTAGGGAACACTTTTCAGCCAAAAGCCTGCATTCCTTCAGGGGCAAACTTTTGGAGGCAACCTGTTTTAAGGGAATGCCCCTTCTCTAAGTATAGGGAACCAGCCCTTTGCTGGTGTCGTAATAGAAACAAAGGGTCCTTGAAGGCCATGTAGTCTGACCCCGCCTTTTTTTTTTTTAATTCAAGAAATCCAGAGTTACATTAAAGTTTCTTTCAGTTATTTCAATGCAGAAGAGACAGCACAAAATCTCCATGCTGTGGATGAAAGCAAACGTGTGTGTTTTAATTTTTAAAAGGCAAAAATGAGGTTTAATTTTAGACATAAGCTAATCAAAGGGAAAAGGTAATCCACAGTACATTCCACATTCCTCACAATTGTCTTCCCATTACACAAGCAACATTGAGTTAATTTTACTAAGTAGCTAAATTATAGACACTCAGAGATAATCAAAAATGATGTAAATTCCAACTTTCAGAAGTAATCATGCTATGTTTTTTTTTGAAAGGAGTTCACAACACCTGAAAGAAACAGCTGTATAACTATATATAGCATGCCTATCTCAGGCAGTTGCTTCTGCATCCTTTATTCACACCATCTGCACATCACTCACTATGACTTTTTTCTTTAAGACCCAGCGCTCATTTCTGCTAAGACCCAAACTCTTGCAATGCCCTGGGCTTCTTGCCCCCCAGCAAAAAGATGCATCATTTCCATATACCTCACATCCTAGCCTGGACGAAGTTGGGGGGGGGCAGAAATGGTCAAGTACTGCAATTGGGTCAGCCGAAGACAGTGAGGGTGTGAGAGAAGTAGCTGGGCTCGAGCTTTTTCATTTTCAAAGGGAACAAAGTAAATCCTTTAATTAACCAAACCTTTTTAGCAATGCACACAACGTATCAGAAAAAGCACCTTGCAGATTGAAAAGCTGGTATGAAAAGCCCTCTCCTTGCAAAACTTTGATCTAATTAGTTCAGAATTCTTTAAAAAGAAAGAGAGAGAGAGAGCGAAATAGAGCACTAGGCAAAGATGTGTGCTTTGAGAAGAGCAACATATGTTTAACGAGCAGTAACCTAGAAATATTTGATGTTTGGAGAACACCTTGAGCTGTATCCAGTGCTACTCCTTCCTGCTCAGAATACCGCACATGCTCTGAGATTAATAGACACTGCTAACTTGCATTCATTTATTTCAATGTGTCTACTCCAAGTAGGACTAGCACTGGATACAATCCACTGATAGAATTATATGGAGTGGGTCTGCGGAACCTGCAGCTCTACAGAGATTGTTGAACTTCAAATCCCATCATCCCTGACCATGGGCTATGCTGGCTTGGACGGATGAGGGCTGAAGGCCCAATACCATCTAGAGGGCCACCAATTCCCTATTCCCAATTAGTGGGTCAAGCCTGGAACTGGAAACTAATCCACACTTGAAGGTCTCGATGGGGAGCCCGAAACCACAAATTGTTCTCAGAACTGGCGCTGTGCCTCCTTGTAACATCAACATGCAGCAGTTTTGCTCACAGGGAAATTTCCTTCCAATCTAACTTAAAAGGATGGTTTCAGCCTTCAAAACCCTAAACAAGCCTTCCCCAACCTTCCCTCCAGCTGAATTCTGGAGACTTGAAGGGCCAGTGGTGGAAATGGTGGAACAAACTTTCCTGAAGGTCGAGAGTGGGAGGTAAGCCTTCAAGTGAGGAAGGGGAATTAGTTTCCTTTGCAGTAGGAGGCAGCCCAGGGGCCTTTTTCGTCTTCAGGCATTGTGCCAAGTGACATTTAAATGTAGGTCCTGCCATGTACCTTAAAAGCAAGTTAGGAAATGTTCCTGGAATGGTGCTTTATCAGTCTTCCCCAACCTGGGGCCTTCTGGATATTGTTGGACTACAACTCCCATCATCCATAATCATTTGCCACTCTAGGTGTTGGAATATGCAAACATCTGGAGGGTGGCAGGTTGGGAGGAGGGGTTGCCCTAAACCTAGGATGGGGATCTGGATCTGGCCAGAGAGCTGGATCCTTACCCCTCCCACCTGTCATGGGCCAGGTTTGGCAGGTGGGCAGAGCCACCAACATCTCAGTCACCCAACGTCAATGTCAGGTGACCTTTTTTGCCCACAGGGGTCTACAGAAGCTCCTTTCAAAGCACTGTATTGAGAAATGGTTTGAAAGGGGCTCCTTGAGATCTAGCAACCAGTCTGCAAAGCCAACTTTCAGCCTGCAGAGTTTGTTCACCTGCCCCAGACCTGATGCCACACTTGGCATTGGCTAGGTGGGCATGGCATGGCTGAAATGATATTGCAGAACAAATGGGAAGCCTGAGAGTCAGAGGCTCCCTGCTGTAAACAGTCTTATTCCCAGGGACCTCCAGGATTGTCTGTTGCCATATCTACCTACCTGGGCTTTTAAGACCTGCTTCAAAGGCCTCTGCTCCCTACTATCTTCAGTAGTCAATCAGATGAGGAGACGCATGATCTTCTTGATAGTGGCACCAAGGTTCTGGGATGCTCTTGTCTGTAGAAGTTCCCCACACTGTGTTCCCATAAGTTCCTCCATTTTTCTTGTGACCACCAGCCCTACCCTGTTTAATCTCAACATAAATAATGCAGTTCAAGAACTTCCATCTTTCTCCAAGCCCCCCAGGTCCTAGCACTCAACTGGCAATCAATAAATTCCAGTAGTGCTTTATCTTCTTCTCTGGTGATCACTCTTAGCCGAGTAAGATTGTCTTCCATAAGCACAGTTTTAACAATGAGTCCGTAAGTGACTGTGAAGGCCAATTCTGGATCCACACGTCCTTCCACAGTGGGGACACTGGTTTCCAGGTGGGAGTTGATCACAGTGTGGATTTGCCAAGCGTGTCTTCCTCTTAGCACATTTCTCCCTTGCGTCCTGAGTTTGAGTGTCTTCTTCAAAGCCCATGACATCTTTGGTAAAGGCTGTTCTCCAACTGGAGTGCTCACAGGCCAATGTTTCCCAATTGCCTTCAGACAGTCTTTAAACCTCTTTTGTTGACCACCAGCATTATGCTTTCCATTTTTAAGTTCGGAATAGAGTACATTGGTACCTCAGGTTAAGAACTTAATTCGTTCTGGAGGTCCGTTCTTAACCTGAAACTGTTCTTAACCTCAAGCACCACTTTAGCTAAATGGGGCCTCCTGCTGCTGCCGTGCCACTGGAGTACGATTTCTGTTCTTATCCTGAAGCAAAGTTCTTAACCCAAGGTAATATTTCTGGGTTAGAGGAATCTGTAACCTGAAGCGCATGTAACCTGAAGCGTATGTAACCTGAGGTACCACTGTAGTTGCTTTGGAAGATGATAATCAGGTACCCGCACAACATGTCCAGTCCAACAAAGTTGATGTTGAAGAATCATTGCTTCAACACTGGTGATCTTTGCTTCTTCCAGTACACTGATATTAGTTCGCCTGTCTTCCCAAGTGATGTTATATGATGCAGCAACTTGGGGTAATTCTAGTAGAAACAGATTTTATATAATCCAAAATATGTTCCAGTGCATATTACTTGCAGGTCCACTGAAAACACCTAATGCAATATTTTAGAACTGATGTAGGCATCCTTTCTTTAAATGCACATATTCATAAATCCGCAGTTCTATAGGGGGACCGGGGGACCTTACCCTAATGTCAGGCCACCATTTAGCAAAACTGGTGGGAGGTTTTCTTTCTTCTTTCTTAAGAACTGAAGAACTAAGGCAGCTGGCCATAACACTGTAACTTGTTTGAGGTTGTGTTGTTCAATTCCCCCTGTAATTTCATTTCAGGATGTTTCTGACGATAGGATCCATGGTAGCATTTTTCCTGAATATGCCAGAATGGACTTTAAATGGACTTTGGGCATGTTAACATTTTTAAAAAATATTTTATTTATACTTTTCCATTGCAGTTTTTCACATTTCAGTATATCCATAATCATCAACTTCCCTCCCCTCCCTTCCATGGTTCCATTTATTTATCCATTACAACTGCATATTCGAATTACTCCATATGTTTAATTTTTCTCCTTACTTCCTATATCCTCAAGGGCATGTTAAAATTAAACCTGACCCTTGAATGGTTTGTTAGCAGCAGCAATTAACTCCCGCCCTCTGCTCCAGTTGAACTTGTGTTTGCTCAGTTTAGATGTCAGATTATACCTACAGAATATTTGACCTGCAAATTATTTGATAAGCCAATGAATTACCTTCTTGGCATATGTGGATCAGGCCAGATCAAAGACATAATGCACTTAATCCTGAATTGCTCACCTAGGGATAGATTCCTCTATTAATTTCTGAATTATCTTCAAGGTCAATCAGATGCTCTCAAAATTAGATGGCTGGTGGCTGATGCAGACACATTTGTTAGCGAAATGGTAGCTTTATATGCCTTGGCAGTGAGAAAGTGACAAGCTACTTCTTTGAGTTAAAATGATGTCAACTGCCAGGAGGATTTTTAAAAATTCAATGATTTGGGAAAATTAACATGTTGATGTTTTGTCAGCTTGCATTTCTACACACTTACATCTTTAACTTACTCTTGGTCTTGTTTGTTTTTGAGGGTTACATTGAAATTGCCATTGACTAAAGACAACCTGAGGTTAGCTCACTATCGGCACAGTATCTTATCACCACTCCCAGTCATAGATGGGTGTGTGTGTGTGTGTGTGTGTGTGTGTGTGTGTGTGGCATGGCTTGGAAGGATCCTGAGGGTTAGAACCCAATGTTAAGAATTTGTCAAGAATGTATAACTTGTTGCTGAAATGGAATACACAAGATGAAACAGTTAAATCAGTTATGATTAAGTGGGCACAGGATATTGGTCATAACATTATGTTTGCTGACTGGGAATGGTTGTGGACCACCGGTATAAAATTTACGGCATGCAATGCCTTAAAGGAAAATATTATGAAAATGATCTACAGGTGGTACATGACCCCAGTCAAGCTATCAAAAATATATCATTTGCCTGACAATAAGTGTTGGAAGTGTAAAGAAACTGAAGGTACTTTCTACCACCTTTGGTGGACGTGCCCGAAGATTAAGGCTTTCTGGGAAATAATATATAATGAAATAAAAAAAGGTACTTAAATGTACCTTCCCTAAGAATCCAGAGGCCTTTCTTTTGGGCATCATTGGCCAATTGGTGTCGAGGAAAGACAGAACTTTTTTTATGTATGCTACTACAGCAGCAAGAATACTCATCGCAAAGCATTGGAAGACCCAAGATCTACCCACTCTGGAAGAATGGCAGATGAAGGTGATAGACTATATGACATTGGCTGAAATGACTGACAGAATCTGTGAACAGGGGAAAGAGACGGCGGATGAGGATTGGAAGAAATTTAAAGCTTATCTCAAGAAATACTACAAAATTGATGAATGTTAAAATGTTGAGGTTTTTGTAAGAAAAGGAGATTACAGCGACAAAAGATTAAGTAAAAGAAAAGAACAATAAGGGATAAATTTGATAAAATTAAGTTTAGGATTTGCTGAAACAATTTCGGAAATTGGGATGTAGAAAGGGGAGGTTTGGGGGAGTCAGAGAAGTGAGGTTTATGAAAAAAGGAGAGGAAATTATACATGTTTGTTTGTTTCTCTATTTGTTTGTATTGTTCATAAAAATTTTGTAAAACCAATAAAAAATATTATTAAAAAAAATAAATGGAAGGATCCTGAGGGTCATCTAGTTCAAACCCTTGTAAGGAATCTCAAGTAGATGAGATGTTGGCCATCCAACCTCTGCTTAAAAACCCCCATGGAAAGAGAGTTTAAGGTTACCAGATTTTTTTCAATGAATTTGGGGACACTTTAAATGAATGAATGAATGAATGAATGAATGAATGAATGAATACTACACGTTCGAGATGTTGATGCTGCAGTGATGGTGGTGGCAGAGGGGCAGCCACCATCTTGACTCAACCACCACGTTTCCTCTTCCTCCGAGGCTTCTATCTCCTCTCTCCATGAGCCTGGGCAGCCCGAGTTGTTGGTTCTTCGGTGGTGGTGGTGGGGAAGCGGTGTGCGGTCAGGCATGGAAGGCGGAGAAGGAGGGGAGAGAGCGGCGGCGAGGCTCGGGCAGCGCGATACCTCCCGTCCCATTGGAACAGCCCCAATCCCATTGCCACTAGCGTGCAAGCTGGAGGGGGCGGGGATCCCTCAGCTGGGAAGGGAGGCTTCCTGTTGCCTAACTGACAGATCCCTACCCCCTCCTGCTTGCACGCAAGCTCCGATAGGCAGCATGAAGCCTCCCGTCACAGCTTAGTTGCTGGGCCTCTCACTTAGAAACTGGCCTCTCACTTCCTCTATGGCCTGAGATATCATCTCTAACTCTGAAGCAAAATCAAACAAACAGCTTGTTTTTTAGACACAAGCTATAGGCAAGCAAAAGACTAGCTGAGGGCTGTGTATTGACGATTCCTGCTCCCGTAGGCCATGTTTTTGCATGGGATAGCAAAGGGGTGCAAACGCACTCAGGGAGGGTTTTGATCGAGTCTTTTTGCAGAAGGTTGCATGACTTCCCTTGGTCCCACACCCAGTGTTTCCTCCACTCTGCCACTAGGTGGCGCCAGCATGCTGTGCTGGGTTTGCTAGAGGCCTCTGCATCACTGGGATTTTTGTATTTCATCCGTTTTCTGCTATGGCTCTTGAAAACCAGCTTATTCTTTATGCCGGCTGTGCTAGGAGACGCCATGGAACCAGACTGCACTGGGTTTATACAATCAAGCCATGTTAACGGCGGGAAGCAGTGAGCCAGAGAAAAGCAACCGTGTGCTAGGACTAAGTCATACGGGAAGTGCATTAGTGAGAAAAGCATACTCCTTCATGCACACGTCTCACCTCTTCGCCATCTCTGCTTGCAATGCAGAGCATAATTTCCAGAGAAACAGATGCTCGAGTCTAATAGGGAAACCACTTCCTGAGCCATTGGGCAAAACGGCCCATCTAGTCTAGACCAGTAATTCCTACTCTGGCTGGCGAAGGGCTCTCCACATGGGGCTGGGAAAGATGCATGCCTGAAACCCAGAAGAGCTGCTGCCAGTGTGTGTAGACAATACTGAGCTCGATGGACCAATGACTTGACTCTGTATAAGACAGCCATCTATGTTCCTAATTAAAAATCAATGCTTTATTCAGAACCATGATGAGGACTGGAATCTTAGCTTATCATTAGGGAAAGGATTGTAGCTCACTGGAAGAGCATCTGCTCTGCAAGCATAAGGCCCCAGGTTGAACCCCCGACATCCCCAGGAAGGGCTGAGAGAGAACTCTGGCTGAAACCCTAAAGAGTTGCTGCCAACCAGGGTATGCAGGACAGTGGACGCTCGGGTTGCAAACGTGATCCGTGCGGGATGCACGTTTGCAACCTGCAGCGTTTGCAACCCGCGTTTGCGCATGCACGGGTTGCGATTCGGTGCTTCTGCGCATGCACAAAGTGCAATTTAGTGCTTCTGCGCATGCGCAACCGCCAAAACCCAGAAGTAACCCATTCCAGTACTTCCGGGTTTTGGCGGTCCGCAACCCGAAAAAGCACAACCTGAAGCGTCTGTAACCCGAGGTATGACTGTACTAGATGGATAGGCTTATGTTCCCATCTGAATCACAGAATCATGGAAGGGACCACGAGGGTCATCTAGTCCAACCTCCTGCAAGGCAGGAATCTTTTGCCCAGTGTGGGGCTTGAACCTGCAATCCTGAGATTGAGCATCTCCGGCTCTGCCAACTGAGTTTCATAGAGGATGGTGAGGTTCATGTTGAGCTGTTTTCAGATCAGACCAAGTTTGTGCCTCTTTCCTTGATTGCATAAAACACAAGGGACGGGGAAGGAATTCAGCTTGGTTTGCATTTTATTGCCAAACTACCTAATTTGCACCTGCCGAAACAACACACAGTCTAGGCTTCAAAATTTGCATTTCTCCGAATTATGTGGTGCAGGGCTCTGGCCAAAAATATGTGTACAAAATGTACCTGTTATGGGAAAGCGTAAATAAAAATGAATGCATTAGTGAAGATGACAGGAAAAATTCATTAAATTACAGAAAATTGCTTGCAATTTTGCCTTTTTGTCTATTAAAGAAAACTGCATATAAAAATATGTGCTGAACTGCTGTGAATTTTCCGCAGGATTTTTTTTTTAAAAAACCCCCCAAACTGATGTGGAAATGTGAGAGACCAAACTCGAGAATGAGAAAAACGAGAACCCGAGGGAAATCAGAATTGATGGATTCATCTGACCATGATAGACACAAAATACTAATCACTCACTTTCTTTCCACATTCAGCATAATAACTTATAAAGGCAGCAACTGCTGTTGAATGCTTTTGGAGATGAGCCAGTCCCTAAAGAAGGCAAAACCCCAGCTGGAGGTTTTGAGATACCCTGGAGGCATTGCAGGGGACCTCTGTCCCTCATTGTGGTGTTCAAGTAGGTGCTCTGGGACCTTGAGAAAAGGAAGCAACACCCTGCAAAAATGACACCCACTCTCCACAATCGGGAGTGCAGGTTGGGATGGGACAGGAGACACAACATTTCCTCCTCTCTCCTGGAAATATACTTAATTAGAGGGTTAACAAAAAAAATCCTAATTAAACATTAGCCCAGTAGTGTAGCAAACTGTTAGGGTGCCTGGGGAAGGCGTGCATGCCCTGAACACGCGCTGCCCATGGGGGTGGGGTGAGTCAGGGCAGGATGTGCTGCCGGAACTGTGTCCCGCTCAGAGCCCTTCACCTGAGGACAGCTGAGCGGGACATGTTGTGTGTGTGCTGGCCCCGTGCTCCCTGCAAAAGCAGCGTAGGGCTGGGGTCCAAGCTGCTGTGTTCCTGCGGGGCGGCTGAGGGGGAGGCGGAAGGTGGGTGCTGCTTTTTCTGGAAACGCGGCGCAGACGCCATGGCTCAGGCATGCTGCAGGCCCCATGTGGCTTGAGAGCCAGAGTGTGCCAGTTGTGTCCTCAGCTGCTCTCAGGTGGCGGATCAGCGGCTCAGTGCACTGCAAGCCCAGCCCCAGGCTACACTGCTTTGGGGCACCATGCCCCCAAGGTAAGTGCCGCCCCCCGACCATATTAGCACCAGCTCCTGAGTTAGTATGGGATCAGATCCAGGATGGGGCTGGTGGGTCCTTTGTTGGCCAACCTGACTGGAAGCCCCTGGATCAGGACCATTGTGTGGATGGTGGTGGGCTTTGCACAGCCCTACTGAAAACCCAGTTCCTGGTTGAGGCCTTGGACATGGGGAATAAGGAGCAGTGCTCCTCCAGATGACCTCCGGGAACAAGCTGGGATTGAGCTCCATAATCAACTTCAGGTGGTCCTTAAAGCATCCTGGACCAAAGTTGTTCAGGGAAACTATACAATTATGGGCCTCTGTGTGAATCTGAGGACCTGGAAAAGCGTTCCTCTAGGAACACAACCCTGCTGAAATATTCAAAATTGCTACCTGAAGAGATTAAGCAATAAAATACCTAGCAATTTCATGCAACTGGTTAAATTAAATCTTGATCCATATTATTAATCAAATAATGGCAGACTTAGAGTGCTGGAAAGATCTTCTGAGAGAGTTATTTGTGGGGGGGGGAGAGGAAGAGGGGGAGAGATGAGAAGTCATCTTGTTTGGTGCCACCTGTGGTTAGCCTATGGGGGAAATTAATACCATAAAAATGACCCGTGTTCTTGGAGAGCACATTACAGCAATTCTCCAAAAGTACTTTGTGTAAAATATAAGGTTTTCTCCCTTTCTCTTAATAGTGGAACTGGTGGACCTCCAAAGAAGTTGAATTTTGGAAGATTCAGAACAGATACGAGAAAAGACTTATTCACACAGTGCAAACTATGGAACTCACTCCCCTGGGAGGCAGGGATGGTCATCAAACTGGATGGCTTTAAATGATTAGGTACAGTGGCATAGCTAGGGTTTGCTGCCCGGGGCAGTCATTGAGTTTGCTGCCCCTCTTACTGTTCCTCATCCAGGGGCCTCCCTGGCTTGCCACAGTCCTCCTTTCCGCTCCAACTGTCCTTCCCTTCTCTTACCCCACTTCCCAAGATCAGAAAAGAACTTAGTTCCTGAGACCTCAGACCCCTCCTTTTCACCGTGTGAATGGAAACCAGTTCTCCATAAACAAGCAGCGGTCCCCAGTTCATTCACTGCTTGTTCCCCTTCTAGGTCATATGGAAAACAATAGGGAGAAAATACTGTAGAGGAGGAGATGGGAACCTGCAGTCCTGCAGTATTACTAGACTATGGTCACATCCACACCACACATTTAAAGCGCATGACTTACTATTCTACAACAACAACAACAACGGTGATTTGTTAAGGGTGCCGGGAATTGTAGCTATGTGAGGGGTTAGCTACAGTTTCCAGCAGTTGGGGCTGGGCCATTTGGGTGGATGGGGTGCAGCCAGTTTAAGATCCTTCTTCCTTCTTGTTCAGTTTCTTCTTTATTTCTCTTCAAACCATTTTTACTCTGCTCTTTGGCTAAAAAAAGGGGGGGCTCCCAGAGCCAGTGGCATAGCGTGGGGGGTGCAGGGGCCCCCGGCCGCACCAGGCGCAACATCTGGGGGTTAGGGTGTGCAAGTCCATGGGTTAGGGGGCACAAATCCACGGGTTAGGGGGCGCAAATTACTTGCCTTGCCCCGGGTGCTGACAACCCACGCTACGCCACTGCCCAGAGCAACAGCTTCAGTTATCATTAATAAGAGGCTTGCTGTGGTATAGCCAATATGTTTAAATCTGATTAATGCATGATTAATACCACAGAGTAAGCTCTTCTGTCAAGCTTAGCCACGTCACTTCTCTTATCTTGGGAGGAAATAGGTAATCAAGCCTATTGCCCCCACCCAGCCACATTCTACCTGGGAAGTTCAGCATGAGAAGAGGCCTGAGCTGGTTGCTGCAACTCAACCACATAGCTCTCACCAGCCACTCTTGAGTCACTGCATCAATAATCTTGGAACTTTTACCACTTTGTAACTAAGCTAAGCTTTACTGCCTGTGCAACTTTTCAAACTGATGAACCAGACCTTTGAAGAGTTTGTAAGTACAGTGGTACCTCGGGTTACAAACTCCTCGTGTTACAGACTCTGCTAACCTGGAAGTAGTACCTCGGGTTAAGAACTTTGCCCCAGGATGAGAACAGAAACCGCACACCAGCAGCGTGGTAACAGCAGGAGGCCCCATTAGCTAAAGTGATACCTCAGGTGAAGAATGGTGTCAGGTGAAGAACGGACCTCTGGAATGAATTAAGTTCATAACTAGAGGTACCACTGTAAACCATTTTTAACACAGTATGGTGTAGTGGTTAGAGGGTTGGGCTAGGACCTGGGAGACCAAAGTTCAAATCTCCAGCCAGCCATGAAGCTCACTGGATTATCTTGGGCCTCAGCTTTCAGCCTAAGCTACCTCACAGGGATAAAATGGGAAGAGAACAATGCATGCCATCCTGAGCTCCTGGAAGGTACAGTGGTGCCTCGCAAGACGAAATTAATCCGTTCCGCGAGTCTCTTTGTCTTGCGGTTTTTTCGTCTTGCGAAGCACGGCTATTAGCGGCTTAGCGGCTATTAACGGCTTAGCGGCTTTAAGAAAAAGGAAACAAACTCGCAAGAACTCGCAAGACGTTTCATCTTGCGAAGCAAGCCCATAGGGAAATTCGTCTTGCGGAACGACTCAAAAAATGGAAAACTCTTTCGTCTTGCGCGTTTTTCGTCTTGCGAGGCATTCGTCTTGCGAGGTACCACTGTAAGGTGAGATACAGGTGAGATAAAGGCTGCTTCTTTCCAAAAGAGATAAGCACATAATCCAATCCCATTTACACTTACTTGGCAATTATTCCAAGTGACCTGGTGGGCTTGCTTCTGAGTAAATATAGAATCATAGAAATGTAGAGTTGGAAGGGATCATGAGAGTCATCTAGTCCAACCCCCCGCAATGAAAGAATCTTTCACCCAACATGGGGCTCGAACTCACAACCCTGAGATTAAGAGTCTCAGGCTCTACTGACGGAGCTATCCTTTAATGAAGAGGATCATTCTGTAAACCCTATTGGGAAATCTGTAGGGTTTAAGGTATCCATGATAAACAGCTTGAGCCTATGTTGGCTTCCTCAGGAGGAAATCTCTCAGTGTTCAGTGGGATTTAGTTGTTTACAGCTAGGGTGTGGAAGTGGATGGTGCTGCACACAAATTCCCACCAGCCCTGGCCAACAACACCTGGAGAGTTCCCCATCTCTGCTCCACAGGATCACAGCCTTCATCCTCTACCATTGCTTTCAACAGGACTTGCAGTGCATTCTTAGATACGTTAAGACATAACTAAATGCCTTGGGGCTTATGCCCAGGTAAATGTGCCTAGGACTGCTGCCCAAGTCAGGATCATCCATTGTAGGAATGTGCTGCTGTGATCTATATTATGAAGTATGCAATGTCTGTGGTGCCACCGATAACTGGGATACACTGGCCTGCGAGCACTCCAGTTGGAGAACAGCCTTTACCAAAGGTGTCATGGGCTTTGAAGACACTCGAACACAGAACATGCTAAGCGGAAGGCACACTTGGCAAATACACACTGTGATCAACTCCCTCCTGGAAACCAATCTCCCCACTGTGGAAGGATGTGTGGGTCCAGAATTGGCCTCCACAATCACTTACAGACTCATTGTTAAAACCATGTTTAAGGAAGACAATCTTACTCGGCTACGAGTGATCACTAAAGAAGAGGAAGAAGAAGACTTCTGAATAAGCATGTTGTCTTGCACAATAGGAACAACACCCCCCAATGACAATAAGTAAAACTGGGGAGCGGGATGACATTGACCCAAGGTGCAAGGAGATGGGGGGTCAGATGAACACCCACCCACACCCTCCAGTCCCCTCTCACAGTCCTTCTTTCCAGCCATGATCCAGGGACGACACCAGTGGCCATGTTTCAAGGCTGGGGAGCCCTCCCCTCACTCATAGTTAACTCCTGGGCACCTGTGGTGGTGGAATGGTCTTCCTTCTACCTTTAAGGATCAACAGGTGACATGGGAGGGGAGGAGGACAAATAAGGGGAACTAGCATGCCTTCTCCCCCGGTCTCTTATCCTGCCACCACATCTCCTCTACATCTTATCTTTTCCACTTAGAAATATCATATATTGGGGGACCTTTTACCATATGTGGTGGGAATGCAGAGAAATTTTGAGAAATTCTGGGAAATGATATATAATGAATTGAAGAAAATGTTTAAAATGACATTTGTAAAAAAGACCAGAAGCATTTTTGTTAGGGATTGTAGGACAAGACCTGCCAAAGAAAATAAAGAACTTATTTAAGTTATGCTACAACAGCGGCAAGAGTCTTGATAGCACAAGGATGGAAGAATGAGGAAACCCCGACGAAAGAACAGTGGCAAGAGAAATTGATGAACTATGCAGAACTGGCGAAACTGACATACAAATTGTGAGATAAGGACAACTGTGACTTTAAAGAAGAATGGGAACTTTTTACAAATTATTTAAAAAGACAACAAAATGAACCGGACTCCTTGGTGGGTTTTGAATAAACATACACAAATTTATTGAGGGTTAATATAGTAGACAGATAATAAAAGGATATATACAATTTTACAGTATGCAGAGAATGACATGAGTTGAGAAATCAGAGAGAGGAGCTGAGGGAAGTCTGGGGCGGAGGGAGGGAAGGATCTTTGGGGAGGGGGGAGGGGAAAAGGGGGAAAATAATGAAGATGATTTGTTTTGATAATTTGTTATGTTGAAATTGTTAATTATTATTTTTTTAAAAAAGAAATCTCATATATGGAACAAAACTCTCCCCTTTAAACAAAACAGCCTCTCTGTGCTTTATCATATCAAGTGTCACAGAAAAAATCAGGAGGGCGTGGGGGGGGGTCAAACCTTGCATGACACCTTGAGCTCCTTGAGGGCAAGTGAGGAGAGAGAAATCATACCTAGTGGAACATAGAGAGATCCTCTGCAATCTGTTCTCAGCTGACTCTTTCTCTCACCTGGCTTGCAAGGCAGCCACACCCCCTTCTGAAGAATGCCCCACCTTTGGCTTCCTCCTAGTCCTCCCGGACTTTGCAGGGCCCTGCTCTGAGTCTTCTCCTCCACAAACAAAGCGCCGCCTGGGGCAACCCACCCCTACTGGCCCATCCTAGCTATGCCACTTAGGCAAATCCATGGAGGAGGGGGCTGTCAATGGCTACTAGTGTGGTGTAGTGGTTAAGAGCGGTGGACTCGTAATCTGGTGAACCGGGTTTGCGTCTCCGCTCCTCCACATGCAGCTGCTGGGTGACCTTGGGCCAGTCACACTTCTCTGAAGTCTCCCAGCCCCACTCACCTCACAGAGTGTTTGTTGTGGGGGAGGATGGTAAAGGAGATTGTGAGCTGCTTTGAGACTCCTTAGGGTAGTGATAAAGCGGGATATCAAATCCAAACTCTTCGTCTTCTACTACTAGTCCTAATGGATATGCTCTACCTCTGCAGTAATGCTTATGAACACCATTTTCTGGAAACCACAGGAAGGGAGAGTTGCTCTTGTGCTCAGGTCCAGCTTGCTGCTCCCCTGCCCCCCCCGGCATCTGGTTGGCCACTATGAAAAAAAGGATGCTGAACTAGCAGGTTGTTCTTATGTTAATTATTCCACAACTTCTTGATATGAAATATGGCTTGACTGAACTTTTGAAAGACCAGTCTGAAATTGGTTGAGAGGGGGCATAGAGGAGCAGAACCACCTCTCCCTTTTCACATTTTAGGTACCAATTTGCCTGAACCAAATTCAAGGTCTGTCTGATGGTATAGAAAGCCCTTAGCAGTTTGAACTAGTTTACTTGAGGGCTCACCTTAGCCTATGCCGCATCCTAATTAACATGTCTCTTTTTTCAGGATGATGAAGTCAAGACAGTGGCGTAGCGTGGGTTGTCAGCACCCGGGGCAAGGCAAGTAATTTGCGCCCCCTAACCCGTGGATTTGCGCCCCCTAACCCGTGGATTTGCGCCCCCTAACCCTAACCCCCAGATGTTGCAGCTGGTGCGGCCGGCCCCCCCTGCACCCCCCATGCTACGCCACTGAGTCAAGGTAAAGGTAAAGGACCCCTGGATGGCTAAGTCCAGTCAAAGGGGACTCTGGGGTTGCGGTGCTCATCTCGCTTTCAGGCCAAGGGAGCTGGCGTTTGTCCACAGACAGCTTTCTGGGTCATGTGGCCAGCAGGACTAAACCACTTCTGGTGGAATGAAACACCGTGACGGAAGGCAGAGAGCACAGAAACACTGTTTACCTTCCTGCTGCAGCGGTACCTATTTATACTCCTAGGTTGGCAGGAGCTGGGACAGAAAAATGGGAGCTCACCCTGTCGTGGGGATTCGAACTGTTGACCTTCCGATCGGCAAGCCCAAGAGGCTTGGTGGTTTAGACCACAGCACTACCCACATCCCTAGGATGCTGAGGAACCATTAGGGAGCACTCCTTAGGTTTGGTCTGTCAGCCAACTGCAAATCCACCCAACAGCAATCTTGTCCAGCCTATATTTTACCAACTTCTCCTCATCATGGGGGACTTTGTCAAAAGCCTTAATGAAAACAAGATACACTACATCCACAGTATTCTGCTGATCTACCACACTTGCAACTCTTACTTAAAGAAAGGAAGAAATGAAGGTTCATCTCTTATGACTTACCGTATTTTTCGCTCTATAAGACGCACCAGACCACAAGATGCACCTAGTTTTTGGAGGAGGAAAACAAGAAAAAAAATATTCTGAATCTCGGAAGCCAGAACAGCAAGAGGGATCGCTGCACAGTGAAAGCAGCAATCCCTCTTGCTGTTCTGGCTTCTGGGACAGCTGCACAGCCTGCATTCGCTCCATAAGACGCACACACATTCCCCCTTACTTTTTAGGTGGGAAAAAGTGAGTCTTATAGAGCAAAAAATACGGTATTTTTGAGAAACCCATGCTGGGTATTAGTAATCACCACATCTTTTTCTAAGTGCTCACAGACCGACTGCTGAATTATCTGTTCTGGTATTGTTGACAAGCTCAGTGATCAGTAGTTACCTGGGCATTCTCCCCACCCCCCTTTGAAGATGGGGACAATTTGCCTGTTTTCAGTCTGCAAGGACCTCAACTGTTTTCCAAGAATTCTCAGATGTTATAGACAGGGGCTCTGAGATGTTATTTTAATATGTAATTTTATTTTATAATGGATGTAATAGAAAGTAACAAAGCTAGCTTGCCCCACCCCAATACCAGCCATTACATTAATGGCCCCCCACTGGAGCTGCATACAGGCTTACATAGGACTGGCAGTTCATAACCCCCATTCAAGTGAGGTTCACTAACTAAACCAAAGACAGAGGCTGTTTTTATACAAAAAGGCCTGGACACAGAAGGGTTGATCTTCCTTCTGGCAATAAGGTCCTAGGGAACAATTTCCCCGGTACTAGAGGGGCTGCATGCTGGTTGACCTTGTATTAACTTGTTTAATAATCTTCACAGTCCTAGTAACCTTGATGTCATCTTGCATCAGACACCCACAGGTGGTAGCAAGAGAAAACTAATCTAGGGAACATTTCCCCCCAGTGAAGACTGTACCCAAAACTCTAGAGTAAAACGCCATTTTTAAATGAACCAAAAAGAGGAGGCAGGATATATATATATATAGCTAGTCACACAGAGTCATATGTGTGAATCTGATAGGACTGATGGAACTTAGCAGCAGTTCTGTATATGGCCACAGGGAACTAAGTTTCAGAAGGGCAGCCAAGAGCCTCTCTAATTTGGGGTGTTTGTGGCTCAGATTCCATCTGGAGGCAGTCTAAATGCAAACACAACAATGCCAGATTCATAGAACAGCAATCTTTAAATTATATTCCAAGAGAGAAAGAGAGAGAGGGAGAGGGAGAGAGAAGGGAGGAAAGAAAGAAAGATGTTTAGAGCATATATCATTGAATTATAAAGAGATTTGGCAGCTTTATTGATGATGTTGAATCTGGCTGACAGATGCATTTACACCAGATAAGCATTTGAGATGTTGGCGTAATTGCTTATTAGTCTAGTTGTGAGGCAAAACAGCAGATTGGAATGAATAGGGGCGCTTGTGAACACAGGTTTTTTTTTATATTTTGCTGCCTTTGGTCCCCCCCCCCCGCCCAAGCTAACCATCTGCTAAGCATCTGGGATTTCCAAAAAATCAAAATCCACATCATGCACAGGTGGGAATTAGGGATGACAGGGAGACCAAAAATAAAAAGAGGCTTCAGCCACTATTCAACACAGACTTCAGAGTGATTAGTTCTGTATTGAATGGAGGTTGATAATACAATCATGTTTTCAATAGGCCAATCAGACAGTGAAAGGCTTCATCCTCTGGGCAAATGGGGCGCTGCCCCATCACTATCCATCTGCCCTCAGCTAGACCCCACTTGACTGCCTTAAAGGGTGTGGTCTGGGGGCCAGACAGAAAGCCCTGGAAAACCACTTCAGATGCTTGAGCCTTAGGTTCCCTGTTCCTACTAAAAAATCCTTTGCAAAGGATTTTCCATACAAGGCTATCAGCTGCAGAACTTGTTGTTGTCGTGTCCGACTCTTCGTGACCCCCTGGACCAGAGCACGCCAGACACTCCTGTCTTCCACTGCCTCCCGCAGTTTGGTCAAACTCATGCTGGTAGCTTCGAGAACACTATCCAACCATCTCGTCCTCTGTCGTCCCCTTCTCCTTGTGCCCTCCATCTTTCCCAACATCAGGGTCTTTTCCAGGGAGTCTTCTCTTCTCATGAGGTGGCCAAAGTCTTGGAGCCTCAGCTTCAGGATCTGTCCTTCCAGTGAGCACTCGGGGCTGATTTCCTTAAGAATGGACAGGCTTGCTCTTCTTGCAGTCCATGGGACTCTCAAGAGTCTCCTCCAGCACCATAATTCAAAAGCATCAATTCTTCGGCGATCAGCCTTCTTTATGGTCCAGCTCTAGCCCAACATATTTCTGCTACTTGAGGTGAAGGATGAGGAGCTGCGCCTCACCATTTGAAGTGGCCAGCTGAAACTTACAGCCTCCGCTCCATCACCACCACCACATGTGAGGACAGTAGGCTAGCTCAGTGGACGTGCATCAAGCTCTGCCTTCCAAACCACTGTGTTTCCTTCCAAGCTGCCTCACTCCGCCTAATGTTATGGCTGGCCCTGATCAAACGTTCTCATGGCCTATCCACAGGTGACTAGTTTCCAGTTTTTAATGCGGAGGGTGTGCAAATGGAGAAATAATTATGGTCTTTTTCAAGGAGGACCTCCTCAGATATACATGTTAAATAAAATCTCAATGAGCGATAGCGGCAATTAGTCTTTCATTTATGGAAGGTGTCACATTTATTACCATAAGCTTCTGGTTATTTATTATATTAAAAGATCAAGAATAGGCTCATGGGTGATGGATGAAACTAGTTAATAAAAATATTAATGATACTAATTTTAAGCTGTTTGGCCTTGTAGATACACAAAAGGAGTTTGGAAAACTACCTCACCCCCCAGGACAGAATGCACTGAATTCACAATTAGAGTATCAGACGCCTACTTATGCAATTTAGTTTTAGCTTAGTTTAACTTATGCATTGCTTTTCCATGGTGTATCATGGCCAAGGTGGTTCATGCTATAACAGGGCCAGCCCAAGAAATTTTGCAGGTTGAGGAATAAGACCATAAGAAGAATCCCAAAAGCCCACATAGTTTACCACCCTGTTCTTGCAGTGGCCAACTAGTCTCTCTCAGTCCTACCTGGAGAAGCTGCAGATTAAACCTGAGACCTTTTGCATACAAAGTTGGTGGTCTACTACTGAGCTACAGTCTTCACCCCTGTGCAAGTTAGAAAGCTGTATTATTCCAAGTCAGACCATTTGTCCATTTTTGACACCCATTCCATGTCTGCACTGACTGGCAGCTGCTCTCCAGGAGTCTTTCCCAGCACTACCTGGAGACACCAGGGATTGAACCTGGGACCTTCTGCATGGAAAGCATGTGCCCTGCTGCTGAGCTATGACCTCTCCCCAGAGTCAATGGAGGCTACTCATCTGTAGGCTTGTACTGGTAGTGTATACGATAGAATTGTACCTAAGCTTTTACAAAGTCTCTGACCAATGACCATTTCAGAGGGGACTGAGAACACCTGGAAGGCTACATGTTCCTTCACCTGTGGCTTCATGTAAAGTTGGTATTGCAGGGGCTGGACTAGATGACTCCCGTTGTCCCTTCCACAATTATTATTATTACAACACCTCACCCCCCCAAAAACCACGCACATGCTTTTCCAATTGTCTTGTCTAAGATCCAGGATTCTGGCTGTGGTGACCTTGTTGCATGTTCTCAAGAGTCCCTCTGAGGTTTGGGCATCCTTTAGCAGTATTTCAGTGGTGCCGGATCTGCTTTCAACACAGAAGGTCTCGGGTTCAAAATGTGGAATCACACATTAGGTCTGGATAAGACTCCCTGCCTGAAACCACAGGCTGCTGCCAGACAGTGGAGACAATGCTAAGCTAGATGGATCAATATTTGGTATAAGGCAGCTTCCTGGGCTCTTAAATCATCATTGTACACACTCCTCCAAAATTTAAAATGGTGGGTCTTTCAGTTAATATCCGAATCTGAAGATATCTTAGCAACAGGAAACACAATGTGTTCTGCACATTTCAATGACAAGGGTCCCTGCGCTTTTTGAATTGGCATGTCCCTATCAGTTGTGGGTTTTTGTCTCCAGCGACTGCCATCAACAGGGATCTCTCAAAAGAGGGCAGGGTAATTGCTACTAGAAAAGTTCAGTGTTTGAAGATGGTTTGATTAGGGAACTGTACAAATTCAATTTCTCCCAACCAGATTCAATTCTAATCTAATCTAAGGAGAGAAAACTCCAGTGTAATAATGACAAAAGCAAAAAAGGACGTCGGAGCGGACTGTTTTAAATGCCTTTTAACTTTTCTTTTATTCTCCATGAAGCGGGGGGTGGGGGTGGGCAGAAAATGTTGGGTTTGGATATGGAGACAACAATTGTGGCTTCACAGAACTTGTGTTTAGCAGCTGGGGAGGGGGATAATGCCCTGGCTGAAGAACCTCACATCTCACCTAGCAGCTGATTGACTGACTATAGCAGCGTTTCTCAGCCTGTGGGTCCCCAGATGTTGTTGGACTACAACTCCCATCATCCCTGAGCTCTGGCCTTGCTAGCTAGGGATAATGGGAGTTGTAGTCCAACAACATCTGGGGACCTACAGGTTGAGAAAGGCTGGACTATTGGGTGTCCCTGGCTGCATTCACATCATGCAATTGAAACTCTATGGTGCCACTTTGAACAGTCTTGGGTTCTCCCTAAGAATTCTGGGAGCTGTAGTTAAGGGTGCTGAGAGTTGTTCCCCCCTGTTCCCTCCCAGACCTGCAATTTCTGGAGTGGTTTAACAGTCCATCCCTCTTCCCAGAAAGCTCTTTGAGGGGGTTATATGAGGGTGTCTCCTGATCACCCTTATTAAGCTATAACACCCAGAATTACTTGAGGGAAGCTATGGCTGTTTAAAGTGGTATCATAGTGCTTTAAATGCTTGGTGGGAACATGGCCCCCATGTCCTGTTTTACAGAGACCTTTCCTCACAGCTCTGCTGATTATACAGCAATGACAGAGAACCTATTTCAACCTATTTTGAGGGCCAGCGGTGGGAGACAACAGTAGGCAGAGCAACTAATGTCCATTTCACCTTAGGTTACTTTCCACATGCACACCCTCTCCATGTGGGAAAGCAAGGGGCATGATCAGAGTTCAAGGATACCTTCCAACCAGGCAAAGACACTGAAAGAGGGTGTTGAGCAAGGCCATTGGTGCTGGTGGCTGGGGAGAGGGTGTGGCTTGGGAGGAATACGGTTTGAGGAGAGCCCCAAAAAGAGGTGCCCCAAGGACCTGGGTGACATAGCCCAGAGAGAAGCTGCCAGAGTGATTTACACCTGCATAGCCTACTTCAGATGTGCTTTGCAGTTGAATCCCATCCAGTGCAAACCCCTAGCCCCTGTGGCAAACTGACTGGCTCTGCAAATCAATTCCATAAGAGAAAGAGAGGAAGGAAGAGCATTTGACTCCAATCCATGGGTACGTGCAGCAAGCATCTCCACCACAGGGCACTTTAAAATGAATACATTTTAACATGGCCTCATGGCAGCAGAGAAGTCATTTAAAGAAGAGCATGAGAACAGACCTAGACACCTTGCCAACCAAGGCCTGTATAGTTACAGCTATGGTTTTCCCAGTAGTGATGTATGGAAGTGAGAGCTGGACCATAAAGAAGGCTGGTCGCCGAAGAATGGATGCTTTTGAATTATGGTGCTGGAGGAGACTCTTGAGAGTTCCAGGGACTGCAAGAAGATCAAACCTCTCCATTCTGAAGGAAATCAGCCCTGAGTGCTCACTGGAAGGACAGATCCTGAAGCTGAGGCTCCAAGACTTTGGCCACCTCCTGAGAAGAGAAGACTCCCTGGAAAAGACCCTGATGTTGGGAAAGATGGAGGGCACAAGGAGAAGGGGATGACAGAGGACGAGATGGTTGGACAGTGTTCTTGAAGCGACGAACATGAGTTTGACCAAACTGCGGGAGGCAGTGGAAGACTGGAGTGCCTGGCGTGCTCTGGTACATGGGGTCACGAAGAATCAGACACAACTAAACGACAACAACAATAAGAACCAACAGCAGCTTAAAATAATAACAACCTTAAAATATAATGGCCAGCAAATGAAGCAAGATAATTTATAACATCTGAAATGATGGGCATGATTTTCTGTGCCCTGGATGTATTCATGCAAGGCCAAACATAGGGGAGTGTCTCTTCTTATTATTTAAATGTACATCCTTCTTCCTAAAGGAGCCTAAGTAGGGTGGTTACACATTGGCCTGACCTATTCAAGTTACAGCTGCTGAATCAGATACGTGGCCAGGAGGAGAAGAAAGGAAGGTTGTAGCTCAGTGACTGTACATCTGCTTTGCATGCAGAAGGCCCCAGGTTCAACCCCTAGCATCTCTGGGTAGGGCTGGGAATGTCCCTTGCCTGAACCCCTGGGCAGCTGCTGCCAGTCAGTCAGTGTAGACAAGACTGAGCTGGGTGGACCAGCTTCCTATATTCCTGAGGAGGAGCGTGGTAATTGACCCAGCGTTGCTCCTCTGGCCCATCTTACATGCAATACAAAATTCTCTGTGTGAAGGAGAATTGTTTGCTGAAGCAACATCCAGGAGAAATCCATCCTCTGCCCAACACTGACGTCCTCAATAGCAGTTGGTACCTAATAAAGGTTCTTGACATGTTATCTGGCGTAGACTCTGTATACAAGAATCCTGTTTGTAAGAAATGGGTTAATGCCATCCCCATTTGCATATTGATTTCTCCTTTAGTAATTATCTGTGAAAAGTCAAATATTTGCTTTATCTTATAATTCAATTTTAGAAATGCCTTTGGGATTCAAATTAACTCTCTTGTAATATCTTCATTGAGAAAGAAGATTAATTATGCTTACAAGGAACCTAATTTAACTTATCGGACCTTTAATGTTTCAGGGATCAGCAAAGCATTTAAATTTAGGATTAGAAGGGCAATCTGCTTCCATTAGCTTGGCTACTTTCAAATCTGCCATTATTTTTATGCATATAGGGATCCCCCCCTCCCTGCCATATCCTTCTAACCAAAATTAAAATATCAATTATGAAGGAAATAAACATTATATATTGACATTAGTAATTATGCTTCTGGCGTTTAGGAGTGTATAAAAATGGTGTTTGTGAATGGTGTAAACATTCAGAATTATTAAGATGGGAAGTGCTTAAAACTAGACTCTACCACTTCCAGGTCAGCTGTGAACAAGTGAAGCAGCTTTTCCAGGAAAGTCCCAGGGGGAGATCTGGGGGTTGCGCAGGCAACCCCCCCCCAACACCCTGATAGTATGAGGGTTGACTGGAGATTATCCAAGTGCGTTGGATCGCTGCTCCTTGCCTCAGATAGAGTCGGAGGACCCCATTTCAGGCAGGTTGAATGGCGAGACGCAGGCAGACTCCATTGCTGACTCCCCTGCTGGAAAGCCTTGAAATGTAGCCCCATAAGCAGCCGACTTTCCATCAACTTGATTAAGTTGGAATTGAATGAATACACCCTCACAGAAGCGGTGAGATATATACAGCAGGAGAAAATTCCAGCTACTTTGTTCAAATATTGGGAAAGGTGAGAGCATCGTAACTGAAGAGATGTATAAAAGTGTGTCAAGTGTGGTGTGGTGTAGTGGTTAGGAGCGGTAGACTCGTAATCTGGTGAACCAGGTTCGCTTCCCCGCTTCTCATGTGGCTGCTGGGTGACCTTGGGCTACTCACACTTCTCTGATGTCTCTCAGCCCCACTCACCTCACGGAGTGTTTGTTGTGGGGGAGGAAGGGAAAGGAGATTGTTAGCTGCTTTGAGACTCCTTAGGGTAGTGATAAAGCAGGATATCAATCCAAACTCTTCTTCTTCAAGTAAATACTGGAAAAGTAAGCGGATAGATGGGTTATTCTCCCATATGTGGTGGACATGTAAAAAAGCTAAAGGCTTCAGGAAATGATATATAATGAAATGAAGGAAGCGTTTAAATGGGCAATTCCCAAAAGACCAGAAGATTTCCTTATAGGTATAATAGGGACAGAGGTTCCAAAGGTGATGACTACATTATTTATGTGTGAGACAACAGCAGCTAGAATATTCCAGCGAAGGAGGAGTGGCTTTTGAAAGTAATGGATTATGCAGAAATGGCAAAGCTGACAGTGAAATTCAGAGATCAAAATGATAAACTTTTTAATAGAAGAATGGAAGCCTTTCATGGACTATTTTTAAAAAATATTACTGTCAAATGAAATCGCGAGCAGTATTCTAGATTAAAGCAGCAGAAGAAAAATGACAAAATAATTGTAATAAAGATATAATTCAGTAGAAAATGTTTGAGTTAAAACACTGTGGAGGTGAAGGTGGGAACTTATGAAATGATGTAGTTATTTGATTTGAAGGTTATTGTGAAAATTGAAAAATCTCTCTCTCTCTCTCTCTCTCTCTCTCTCTCTCTCTCTCTCTCTCTCACACACACACACACACACACACACACACACACACACCTCTACCAGAAGCCGTGGTTTGCCAAAGCATTTCTCTTTCTCTCCCTCCCTCCCTCTCTCTATCTTAGAGGTAACCATGTGTCCTATTTTACAGTGCTTTATTCAAAGAACAGGAAAGCCTTGCTAGATCAGGCCAAAGACCCATCAAGTCCAATATCCTGTCTTCACAGTAGCCAACGCGCCGCCAGAGCATGATTTCTGTTCTCATCCTGAAGCAAAGTTCTTAACCCGAGGTACTATTTCTGGGTTAACGGAGTCTGTAACCTGAAGCGTCTGTAACCTGAAGCATCTGTAACCCAAGGTACCACTGTACTCAAACTGGAGGAAGGCTCCACCCTCTTCATTATTATTATTATTTTAGGTGGGGAAATTGTGCTCCCAAGATTAGGAATAAGGTGGTGGGTGGCAATACATGATACCTGGAGTACTGTGTCCAGTTCTGGGCACCACAATTCAAGAAGGACACTGACAAACTGGAACGTGTCCAGAGGAGGGCAAGGAGCTGGGCATGTTTAGCCTGGAGAAGAGGAGGTTAAGGGGTGATATGATAGCCATGTTCAAATATATAAAAGGATGTCACATAGAGGAGGGAGAAAGGTTGTTTTCTGCTGCTCCAGAGAAGCGGATACGGAGCAATGGATCCAAACTACAAGAAAGAAGATTCCACCTAAACCTTAGGAAGAACTTCCTGACAGTAAGAGCTGTTCGACAGTGGAATTTGCTGCCAAGGAGTGTGGTGGAGTCTCCTACTTTGGAGGTCTTTAAGCAGAGGCTTGACAACCATATGTCAGGAGTGCTCTGATGCTGTTTCCTGCTTGGCAGGGTGTTGGACTCGATGGCCCTTGTGGTCTCTTCCAACTCTATGATTCTATGATTCTATGATTCAACCAGATGCCCATTATGGGAAGCCTGAAAGCAGGACTCAAGGAGGGTGACAACACCCTTCTCACCTTTGACTCCCAGCAAGTAGCATTCAGAGACATATTGCCTCTGGAGGTAGGACACAGCCACTGATAAGGGCTCCTGGTCCAAGTCCAGTTTGGTAAAAAGAATGAAAAGAAGAGGGAATAGGAGGGCTATCATATTGCCTATCCATTTTCAGTAGCATGTGTGTGGGAGGGATATTTTTTCAGGCATTGAATGGAACTGGGCACCAGAGATTGCAACCTTTGCATTTGGGATGCAACCACAAGAGTCGTTAATAAGCAATTAATCTTTCAAGATGTTACATCTGTGACCACAGTATTGCACTTTTAACACGTTCTATAGATAGACCACACAGTCATTTGTTTGTTTGTTTTTTGGCTGTGAGTGTTTGCTGACTCAGCAGCAAACCAGATGACTTGCCATCTGCATTTGATTCATGAGCTGCTTTTCTTCTCCCTCTGCTCTGCCTCTGAAAAACTGTGTCCTAGCTGAAGCCAGCGAGGCCCCGAGGTAGCTTTGGCATGTGGGAGTTTCGGAAGCTTGTTGGAATTGATGAATCAAGGAAATAGCAGATTGGAAACGGAGGAGACTTCAGAACTTGCTTCGTTTTTCAAAATGCTCATTAGTAAGACACACGTCGTGCCATGAAAGCTGAGACCTGAGAAATTACAGAAGTGACAGAGTATTTTATTTTAGGGACAGAGGAAGCTGCCAAGCCTTGTGAGGAAAACTTGAGGGAACTGGGTATGTGTAGCCTGGAAAAGTGAAGAATGAGAGGAGATATGGTGGCCCATCTTCAAAGGGCTGTCACACAGAGGATGGAACAAGCTTGTTTTCTCCTGCTCTGCAAGGAAGGACTCAAAGCAATAGCTTCAAGTTACAAGAAAGGAAGTTCTGACAAACATCAGGAGTAACTTTCTGACAATAAGAGCTGCTTGGCAGTGGAACAGACTCCCACAAGAGGTGGTGAGGTCTCCTTCCTTGGAGGTTTTTAAGCAGAGGGATGTCAGGGATGCTTTAGTTGAGATATCTGCACTGCATCTGAATCGGGTCATTGGTCCATCTGGCTGGGGCAATGGGAACTAAACATTCAGAAGGTCATGGGTTAGCTACACATATGGGGTGTTGGGGGATGGACAGTACCTGTGGTGTGGGATATGTCATACTCCTTCTGGGGCAGTTTGTCCACCTTTGGTCCCCAACCTGCATTCAGCTCTCACCTGTGGCTCCTAGAAGCTGTCAGCATGTGACAGCAGCCACACGCCAGGAAATGGCTTTGTCTGGCTGGCTAAACAAGGTGAGGGTAGCCGATGGGTTTCAAACCCTCAGGGATTTTGAGAACAGGAGTCAAAATTACAAACAGTACAGTGGTACCTCTGGTTATGGACGCAATCTGTTCTGGGCTGCTGTTCGCACCCCAAAAAGTCCATAACCAGAGCACTGCTTCTGCACATGTGCAAAGCACGATAGAGCTCTTCTGTGCATGTGTGAACCATGCAGAATACTCCTGTGTGTGCACGCATGGCAAAACCCAGAAGTAAACACTTCTGGGTTTGCCAGGTTCTTAACCCGAAAAAATGCAGCATGAAGCGTTCGCAAGAAGAGGTATGACTGTATTGCTAAAAAATTCCAAGAACAACTTGTCCAGAATGTATAATTTACTATTAGAGTGGGAATTAAAAGATGAAGAAGTCAAAGACATTATGATAAAATGGGGCCAGGATGTGTGTGTGCACATACATACATATATACAAACAAACATACATGCATACATACACAGACACACATAAAGGAGGGGAGGGAGAGGGAGAGCGAGAGCGAGAGAGCTTTACTTTAACCAAGTCTTATCAGTTAAGCTTGAAGTTTGTTGCTATCTTAACAGCATCTTAGACTAATCACTGTAATAAAGGCACTGAACAGAGCCCCTTCTGAGGTGGCATTTACCACTGGTTGTAGCCCGATAACAAAAGCTTTCTGATTATAGTCAGCTTTTTATCACTTCAGAACAAATCTACTCCTCCAAAATGTGCTAATAAAACCCATAGAAGCAAGGAACTGGAAAGAGGTATCCCAGCAATAAATGAGTATGAGAGGGAAATCGTACAGCTTTCAGCACTGTTATTGCTTTCCATTTATTAACATCTAACCATTTATTTTTTTTAATATGGAGCTATTGCAGAGGTTTAATTTAAAATCCCCAATAGCAGGCCTAGGTCAGCCCCAGCCACCACCAGCAGCAATGGTTAAGCCGTAGTGCACAGGGGGAGGCGGGGCACATTGATGCAAGGGGCACATTGATACACCAACAATATTTCAATATCGAGAAACGTTATTCGGGTTGCAACATCACTAAAATGTGTCTATACATGTGTGAGTACAACAGTTGCGACCGCGCCGCCCGCCAGTTAGCCGTTGGCGTTTGACAAGAGTAGGTGTGTTTTTAGCGCGGCCAACTAAAAAAATTACGTGAAATGTAAAAGTGTTCCAATGCTGTTTTACGTCGTTTAGTTAAGATTTAAAAATACCAAAGGTAAGTTAGTGAGCAGGATCACATGTGATTTTTAAGTAAGTTCAGTGGTTTTATTAATAATTGTTAGTTTTTTGAAAATGTCCGTTGGGGTACTTTGATACACTATACATATACACATTGATATGTATAAAAGTGCCCTGCTAGTGTACAATAGTGCCCCAATATTCAAGTTTTATTGGGTTTAACGGAAACTTAAAAAAAAAGCTAAGAAAAGATGTCGTTCACAATCTGACTCCGATACCAGTCGGAATTAATATGTGGAATTGAGTGATGATGATGACAAAGATTTTGAGGTTGCATCTGATCCAGAAGATGAGGGTATAAATTTTGATGTTCCCAATCCTGAAAATATAAATGTTGGAGATTTCCAACTCATTAAATTTGGGAAAAAAAAACTGTTGTTTACTACGTGGTCAAAGTAATTTTTAACTATAATATGTCTGATTACCAAGTCAGAGGAAAAAACCAGGATCTTGTATGTTTGTCTTCTCCATTGTAGAAGATAAGGCAAGCACTGATTTCAAGGATGTTGTTTTGCAGTTGCCAAAACCAAATTTCTCAAAGGGCACATCTCGAACACCATCTCTTTATACTTTTTTTATTATCTTAAGTGGATATACCGTAATGTGCAATAGAAGCTAAATGTTAAATAGTTATCTTGTTTTTTTTTATAAGCATTTTGTTTAATTACTACTTTTTAACTACGTAATGTGAGTTCTTATACTTTTTTAAGTTTTTCCAAAGTTTTTTTTTAAAATGAATAGGTGTTTGAGGAAAGATTAATATAAGTTTTGATGTTTTGTTAAGAAAACCTGCCATAAAGTCTATGATCTGTGTGAAACACTGTTAGTTTTGATATGTAATTTAGATTTAAAGTAACAAATTGTAAGGCTGATTATGATCTCTCAGAGTAAAAATTGTTCTTTTCATTATTTTTTTGTAAATAATTACCATTCTCATACAATTATGCTTTGTATCAAAGTGCCCCTCCAATGTATCTAAGTGCCCCTTAGGTGGGGTAGAATGACACAAACCCCATTTTTTACTCAAGTCATTATATTCTCATTATCTTCTAACTTTAATGGTTCTTTTGATTGCTGTTATTATATTGATTAGTTATGCCGTGCATAAAGCGAAAAAATTATTATTTGACTAATTTTTGTTATATAAAATATGAGATTGATTTTTTTCTGAAACAATCTGCCCCACTTTCCCCTACTGTATCCAATATTAGTCCTACTCAGAGTAGACCCTTTGAAAGCCATGAGCTTAAATTAGCCCTGTCTTTACAGTTGGGTTTATTTTGAGTACAGTGGTACCTCGGGTTAAGTACTTTATTCGTTCCGGAGGTCCATACTTAACCTGAAACTGTTCTTAACCTGAAGCACCACTTTAGCTAATGGGGCCTCCCACTGCTGCCGGAGCACGATTTCTGTTAAGCAAAGTTCTTAACCTGAGGTACTATTTCTGGGTTAGTGGAGTCTGTAACCTGAAGTGTATGTAACCTGAAGCGTATGTAACCCGAGGTACCACTGTACAGTATTGTTTGATTTCCTCATAAGGTTTTAGCTTTGGTTGTCCCTGTTCCTCTTTTAATAATTGTTGATAAGTTGCCCAATTTCTTTCCGTATTTTTCTTTTTAACTGATATTACTTCCCCTGGCGATGTCCAGTATGGCGTTTTGGGTTCCAGGAGTCATCTATATTTTATCCAGATTTTATACAATGGGTTCCTAGTTAAATGGTTTAAGAATCCTTTATTGTACATTAATTACGCGTTGTGGACGCGATCTGTACATTTTATTGTACATTAAGTACGTGTGCCAGCCAAATCTAATATTCCAGCCCTCAAAGTCTAAGATGTCCGTGTTGTCCAAAATAATCCAATCTTTAAGGCAGCAAAGACATGCCGCCTCATAATAAATTCTTAAGGCAGGGAGGCCAAAGTCTCCCCTTTCCTTACTATCCATTAATAATTTATATTTAATACGTGGTTTTTTTACCTTCCCATAGAAATTTCACCAGGTCTTTTTTCCATTGATTAAAACACTCCATTTTGCCAATTATGGAGATCATTTGAAAGAGAAACAATAATTTCGGTAATATATTCATTTTTATTGCAGATATTCTTCCCCATAATGTTAATTTTAATTTGGTCCATATCTCTATATCTTTCTTTATTTCTTTCCAGATTTTGTTATAATTATCTTCAAATAAATTTATATTTTCCATTGTCAATTGTATATCCAAATATTTTACTTTTTTCGCTATTTGTAATCCTGTTTTTTCTTCTAATCCCCTTTTCCCCTGATCCCCCATGCTTTTTTACCATTAATTTCATTTTTTCTTTGTTTAGTTTAAATCCCGTGACTTTACCAAATTCTCCCAGTTTTTCAAGAACCTTTTTAAATACTTTATTCTGGGTTTTCTACCATCAATACTAAATAGTCTGCAAATGCCCTTAATTTATATGACTTATTACCTAGAGTTATCCCTTTTATCTCCTGGTCTAATCTAATTTATTCGTTTAATATTCCCAAAGTTAAAATAAAAAGTATCTGATCCCAAACCTCCACTTTCTTGTGGGACATCTTTGGGAGAAGCAACGGCTAGGGCAGTGTTCCCCAACCTTGGGCCTCCAGCTGTTTTTGGACTACAACTCCCATAATCCCCCACTAGCAAGACCAGTAGTCAAGGATGATGGGAATTGTAGTCCAAAAACAGCTGGAGGCCCAAGGTTGGGGAACACTGGGCTAGGGAGTAAGTCCCACACAAATCCGCAGTGGATTCTCTAAGATGGTGGACGGCACCTTGTACATCTTCCAGCAACTCCTGCAGCTCAGCTGGTGCCTATCTATTGCTCTGCTTTCCTTTGGACCACATCAGCGAGGCCAAGAGGGGGTCTTGTCATCTGGGCAGCCCAGGACCTCCAGACACGCTACACAGGCTTGTGTCCCACGAAGGTCAATTGTTTGACTTCATCCCTGGACAAACACTTCACTGTCGCTCAAGACAAACAGATGAAACAGAAGGAGGTTACTGAGCATGTTGTGCGGATGCCTGATGATCGTCTTCCAAAGCAACTACTCTATTCCAAATTTAAAAATGGAAAGCGTAATGCTGGTGGTCAACAAAAGAGGTTTAAAGACTGTCTCAAGGCAAATCTAAAAAAATGTAGTAAAAACAGTGACAACTGGGAAACACTAGCCTGTGAGCGCTCCAATTGGAGAACAGCCTTTACCAAAGGTGTCATGGACTTTGAAGACACTTGAATTCAGAACGCAAGGGAGAAACGTGCTAAGAGGAAGGCACGCTTGGCAAATCCACACTGTGATCAATTCCCGCCCTGAAACCAAGAAGAAGAAGAAGAAAAAGATGATGATGATGATGATGAAGAAGAAGAAGAAGAAGAAGAAGAAGAAAGGTAGCCTAAAGGTAAAGGACCCCTGACCATTAAGTCCAGTTGTGGACAACTCTAGGGATGCGGCGTTCATCTCGCTTTACTGGCTGAGGGATCCGGCATTTGTCTACAGACAGCTTCCGGGTCATGTGGCCAGCATGACTAAGCCGCTTCTGGCAAACCAGAACAGCACATGGCGATGCCATTTACCTTCCCGCCAGAGCAGTGCCTATTTATCTGCTTGCACTTTGTGCTTTTGAACTGCTAGATGGGCAGGAGCTGGGACCGAGCAATGGGAGCTCACCCTGTTGCAGGGATTCGAACTGCTGACCTTCTGATCAGCAAGCCCTAGGCTCAGTGGTTCAGACCACAGCGCCACCCGCATCCTAAATTACCCCATTGCAAATTCCCTTTAGGGTGGAATTTGGAGAGAATCCGACTTATACCACTCCCCCCCCCACCCCAGCTAAGTTCCACAGGGTTGTTTAGTACAGGTGTGAGACTCTCCATGCTCCATGCCCCCTTTTCAGGACTTGTGCCAGTGTAAGTGACCCCAGCTTAAGTTCTGTTGGCTGAGCCCCAGCTGAGTTAGAGTGAGGTGGTGGTGGTGGGGGGGAGGGACTGATGCTGGCATAGCCTCAGCTCAGCTTCGAAAGCATAAGAACCACTAAATCCAAATGCTCTCATCCTGACAGATTTTGGGTTTGAATTGCACTGTTAGACTGAAAGTGAGCGCCCGGCCTGGACCACCTTTTGAGCTTCATGGCTGAAGTCTCACTATCTTAGTCCAACATGTTAATGGCCACATTATCCTCTATTTCCCCCTGCTTTTGTAGCTGTTACCACACCTGGAGTACTGTGTCCAGTTCTGGGCACCACAATTCAAGAAGGACACTGACAAACTGGAACGTGTCCAGAGGAGGGCAACCAAAATGGTCAAAGGCCTGGAAACGATGCCTTATGAGGAACGGCTAAGGGAGCTGGGCATGTTTAGCCTGGAGAAGAGGAGGTTAAGGGGTGATATGATAGCCATGTTCAAATATATAAAAGGATGTCACATAGAGGAGGGAGAAAGGTTGTTTTCTGCTGCTCCGGAGAAGCGGACACGGAGCAATGGATCCAAACTACAAGAAAGAAGATTCCACCTAAACCTTAGGAAGAACTTCCTGACAGTAAGAGCTGTTCGACAGTGGAATTTGCTGCCAAGGAGTGTGGTGGAGTCTCCTACTTTGGAGGTCTTTAAGCAGAGGCTTGACAGCCATATGTCAGGAGTGCTCTGATGGTGTTTCCTGCTTGGCAGGGGGTTGGACTCGATGGCCCTTGTGGTCTCTTCCAACTCTATGATTCTATGATTCTATGATTCTATGATTCTATACTACTGCAATATTTGTATAGATGTAATGGCACATTTTAAAATGCCATATCCTGATGGCCCTCATAGCCCTTCCCTGGTTATTGTTGCTTTTACACCACATTAAACTAAGTCAATGTCTGGCCAAGTGCGTCACCGAAACTGGGTCTTGTGGTTAAGTTCCTCACTCACCATAAGCTGCAACCATGAACAAATATTTTACTACCTAATGCATAAAGGTAAAGGTAAAATGATCCCTGACCATTAGGTCCAGTAGTGGCCGAGTCTGGGGTTGCGGCGCTCGTCTCACTTTAATGGCCGAGGAGTCGGCGTACAGCTTCCAGGTCATGTGGCCAGCATGACTAAGCCGCTTCTGGCGAACCAGAGCAGTGCACGGAAATGCCTGTTTACCTTCCCGCCAGAGTGGTACCTATTTATCTACTTGCACTTTGAAGTGCTTTCGAACTGCTAGGTTGGCAGGAGCAGGGACCGAGCAATGGGAGCTCACCCCGTTGTGGGGATTCGAACTGCCGACCTTCTGACTGGCAAGTCCTAGGCTCTGTGGTTTAACCCACAACGCCACCTGCATTCCTTACCTAATGCATAGATGAGGCCAAAATAACCAATTCTATTGCTGAAGGGATCTTTTCTTCCCTTCTCTTACCTAAATAAGTTTTCCCAACTCGCTCTTGGTACCAAAGAAAACAAAAAGAACATAAGAACTGTTATGTACTGAAGTTCTCACCCTGGGCCAGCAGGGGAATACTGTAGATAGTTATGCAAATGAAGGATCAAAAGTGATGTTCAGTGATTGGATGGACACTGTAGATAGCTATGCAAATGAAGGATCGAAAGTGACGTTCAGTGGTTGGATAGTTTTAGAAAGTTGTTACAGTAGCGTGGTACTGGAGCTCTATATAATCAGGCTGACTGAGCCCTTCAGTTCAGTTCTGTTCCAGCTTACAAACAAAAAGCTGCTTTGGAAGAATCGCTGTGTCGTCTGATATGTTCACCCACAACATAACAAGAACAATTGGCTAGATTAGGCCAGAGATCTGTCTATTTCAGCATCCTCCCAGTGGCCAACCACATTCCTTTTCAAAGCTGCAAGCAGAATCTGAATGCAACAATGTTCTCCCAACTTCTGATTCCCAGCAACTGGTATTCAAAGGCAAACCGAAAGCCAGTGGATGCTATAGCCCAGGAGCAACAGGACTGCCACGTTTCCCAACTATGTTGGCTGATTTGTGCAAGAGATCAAACCATCGCTATCCTTGAAATGACATTGAAGAATGCAGAACTGTGTGTGTAAGTGTTGGTGGGCTTGGGGGAGACATTTAGGAGAGGTCCCTTTCTCTTTCTCTCTTTTCTCCTGAGCTGGTGTGGGCAGTGTCACCCAAAAACTGACAAATGTACCAGACAATTTACCCTCCCTTGCTGAGCCTGACTGAGCTACAAAGTTCTTGGTGCTTCTTCTCGTTCTCCTTCTCCTCCAGCTGACCTTGCAAAGATCAGCCATCTGCAGCATGGAGGTGATTCGTAAGCAAGGCCTTTTCTGCTGTGATCTTTCTGATACACAAGGAAGACTGGAGTGAGCTTATGAAATAATAAAACAATGCAGAGTTGTGGGGGCGGGCGGGAAGGACTTACAACAGTGTGCTAGAGAAATCCTGTCTTACCGATTTATTTCTCTCAGTTCCACTGGAGGTCAGTGCAACATTACAGGACATTACAGGATTGTGGGGTGGTTTCCCCCCCTATCCCTGAGATGATGCTCTCCTTCATTCTAAACTAGTACTCCAGCTAAATACACCCCCCTCCCAAGTTGTTGTTTAAAAACTAGATTTTGATGGTAATAAATATGGGCTTTGGAACAGTTCTCTGTGGTTATATTTGTAACTGCTCAAATAGGGCTGTGAAAAGCTAGAAATACTCAGGTGTTACTCAGCTGAAGCCTGCTCTGCTCTGCTTGGGAATGAAAATGGCATTTAGTCTTTTCAACCCTCCCCTACGCTCCCCGCCATGAGACAAAATGCTCCATCTGTCTAATAAATGGGTGAGGACTGGATGACTCAGCTATGTGGGACTGATGGGTGGGAGGATACAGTGAGTAATAACAGCCTTGATCCAGCACTTTTCATAAGAGCAGAGAAGTATTCTAGACAGGGTTGTGCTGGGTAGGAACATTGGAAGCTGCCTTCTACTCAGTCAGATCATTGGTTCACCCATCTCAGTACTGTCTAGACTGAATAGCAGTGACTCCCCAGAATTTCAGGCAGGGTGTCTCTCCCAGTCTGGAGATGCTGGGGACAGTATGCAATAGGTGCTCCACCTCTGAGCTACATTCTTTTCCTGGGTACATTTTTCCCCAGGTGAAAACAAACGTGAACCTCATTGAAATGTTCCCTGAACATTCTCCCTGCTGCTGACTCATGTTTGTCACTGGCTAGGGTTAGTTTTCTATTTGCAGCTCTATGACACAATCCGTGCGCTGCTCTGGTTCACCAGAAGCGGCTTAGTCATGCTGGCCACATGCTGGCCACAGCTGTACGCCGGCTCCCTCGGCCATTAAAGCGAGATGAGCACCGCAACCCCAGAGTCATCCACGACTGGACCTAACGGTAAGGGGTTCCTTTACCTTTAACACAATTACTCCCATTAAACCAGCCTTCCTCTTCCAGGGTACATCATGTAGCCATAGTTTTGGCTATGGGATTATGTCACTGTGGGCAAACAAAGCCAATTTAGAGGGAGGGCAGCACACCCTGAACCTTGTTTCCCCAATGTTGAGCCAATCAGGGATCATAAAACAGGCACCACAATTTTGCAAACCCCAACACAATTGACTATTCAGAGAAAGGGCAATGTTTCATTCATTACCTTGTCCTTTGTGCAAACATTTCTTCATCCTTTAAATGCAGTTACAGATAGGTAGCCGTGTTGGTCTGCCATAGTCAAAATAAAAAAATTCCTTCCAGTAGCACCTTAAAGACCAACTAAGTTAGTTCTTGGTATGAGCTTTCGTGTGCATGCACACTTCTTCAGATGCCTTTAAATGCAGTAATTGAAAAGGGTCCCTCTTTTTGGCTCAGGCTTAGTCCTGTGAGCTGAATGGATGGGTCCCAATACAATGCAACTACCTTAAACAAATGGCTTAAAAAGACGTATAAACACCTAAAAAGAGACTACTCTAATAAGGTGCAAGTTCCCAAATGAATTGAGAAATGGGCAAATCCTCCTCCAAATATCCTCTTTAGGGGGAGACACTGTCAAAAGCCAGAGAAACACTTAGAGTTTTGTGAAGAGATTAGTTGAGTCAATGTTCCATTTTGGGCTTGTTCCTTCCTTGTAAGGCAGCAGTGGGTTAAATTTCAGACCAAGGGCTTTATTCTGTTCTGGGGGCTGCATGCCCATGATACTGTAGTTAGGGCCAGAGGCAGAAGAGGGTGGAACACTTAACACAATTTTTGTCTTTATACACTAGGCTGGTTTCTACACACATATCTTCTAACTAGAATCCTTATCAGAGTCCAAGGACACATTTTAGCCAGGTGAACATATAAGGCAGATGTGAATAAAGGCTGTTGAGGGGTGTGGCCTGGAGAGAGAGGGTGTGACTACAAAGGTTGTTTGGTCTGGGGAGATTCCTAAGGGCCAAAAGAATAGCCCTCGTATGGCCCCCAGGTCTGAGATTTCCCACCACTGTTCCAGGTTCTCTCTAGGACTTTCTGGTCCTGAGAGTAACAATGGTGACTGGAATGTCTATTATTTATAGTGGCAGACTCTTCTCTACCTGTATCTTCAGAAATTTGTGGGCTACTCATCTCAAGCTGCCAGGCAGCAGGTTTTCTGGTGGTGGTGGTGATGGTAAGCTGATTCAGGTTATAGGACAATGTTAAAGGTAAAGGGACCCCTGACCATTAGATCCAGTCGCGGACGACTCTGGGGTTGCAGCGCTCATCTCGCTTTACTGGCCAAGGGAGCCGGAATACAGCTTACGAGTCATGTGGCCAGCATGACTAAGCTACTTCTGGCGAACCAGAGCAGCGCACGGAAATGCCGTTTACCTTCCCGCTGGAGCGGTACTTATTTATCTACTTGCACTGCGTGCAGGGACCAAGCAATGGGAGCTCACCCCATCGCAGAGATTCGAACCTCCGACCTTCTGATCAGCAGGCCCTAGGCTCTGTGGTGTAACCCACAGCGCCACCCGACAATGTTACAGGGAAACAATTCAAAGTGTGGGCAACATATCACACAATGCTGAGATTGAGAGAAATTCATCAGACCTGGCTTGTTGGCAGTATCAGGTCATCTCCATTCTCTAAGGTGGAACTGGCGGGGGGACGGGGACAAGCTCTTTTTTTACCACCCCCCCAGCATATATTGATTGAATCAGGAACTACAAATCTACTCCTAGCTGCATGAGAATGTTTTGACCACTCTCCCTTGCTTATTAACTTCCTCTTCGCTCATGGATTTGTGGGTGGATTGTGGGAAAGTCTTTCTGCAAAACCATCAGAAATGCCTGGTGGGTGTAGAACAGGGGTAGGAAACCTAAGGCCTGCGGGCTGGATGCGGCCCAATCGCCTTCTAAATCTGCCCTGCGGACGGTGTGGGACTCAGTGTGTTTTTACATGAGTAGAATGTGTCCTTTTATTTAAAATGCATCTCTGGGTTATTTGTGGGGCATAGGAATTTGTTCATTTTTCCCCTTCAAAATATAGTCCAGCCCACCACATGGTCTGAGGGACAGTGGACTGGCCCATGGCTGAAAAAGGTTGCTGACCCCTGGTGTAGAACCACTGCATTTAATGGTTGTGGAGACTGTCCAGCAGAGATCTGAGTACAGTGGTACCTCAGGCTAAGTACTTAATTTGTTCCGGAGGTCTGTTCTTAACCTAAAACTGTTCTTAACCTGAAGCACCACTTTAGCTAATGGGGCCTCCCGCTGCTGCCGCGCCGCCAGAGCACGATTTCTGTTCTTATCCTGAAGCAAAGTTCTTAACCTGAAGCGCTATTTCTGGGTTAGCGGAGCGTGTAACCTTAAAGTGTATGTAACCTGAAGCGTATGTAACCTGAGGTACCACTGTAATAGGGTTGGTCCACAGGGGTGACCAATGGCGCTTGAGAAAGGCCTCTAAACACTGCCTCAGAAATCTACAATGCACAAGAGACTGTTTGCTATTCCTGCTCAGTTTGCACCGGCTCAGCCTATCCTAATAAGTCCCCCCTACAGCCCAACATGCCCATGTTTCACTGGACACTCAACCTTTTTTCCATTCTGAACAGAGGAGAGGAGCAAATAGCTTTTCTCTTTGACTGCTTGATATAGGTGGCTTTCCCTCAGTGTTGCAGGAGGAGGGCAGGGGTAAACAGCTGCACAATCCTGTAGCCCTGCCTCTTTTCCTATGGCATTTTGTGGCTGGTTCCCACTGCGCATTCTCTGAATTCCAAGTGTGCCCAATGGGGCAAGAAGGTCAGTGACCCCTGATCCATATGGCAGGGGTCAACAAACCTATCCATTTTATTTTACTGTATTTGCATTATCTTTTTAAAGGTGTAACCTTCCTTGAGACTTTATGGTAACATATAAAGGAAAATAAAATATAACATAAAATTCAGTTTCACATTTATTGTTTGTTGCATTTTATATCCTTCCTTTTTCTCTGAGGAGCTCAAGATGGCTTACATGGTTATCCTCCTCTTTATTTAATCCTCACCAGTGGTGCCAAATCCAGGGGCCCCTGGAGGCCCAGGCACCCACAAAAATTTGGCTGGGGTGCCCAGCCTCCGCCACCCATCACTCACTGATGCCTTACCTGTGGGCACGGACGTGGTTCTGGGCTGCGTCCATGGTCACAGCGGGCCCCAATAGATGCCCTGCAGTGGAAGAGGCACAAGAGCGTGCTGTGGCACAAGAGTGTGCACATGCCCAGCGCCGCACCGTCATGACGTCATGTCACATAGCACCTCAACGTCATGTCATGCCTCAGCGACATGACATCACAGCACCACGCTGCATTGGGCACCCACAGTCTGGGGCCCAAGGCGGCACTGCTGAGCCCCACAAGAACCCTGTGAGGTAGGCTGAGCTGAGAGGCAGTGCCTGGCCCAAAGCAGTGGGCTTCATGTTTAAGTGGGGAATAAAATGCTGGTTTGCTAGTTCTGAGTCTGACACTCTAACCACTGTACAGTACTACACTGACTCCTCCCCAATTTTAAATTCGGTTCCAAAGAAAAAACCACACTATTTAATTGAACCCAATAAGTTGACAAATGGTTAAGCTCAGAAATCCTGCTTCATGGAGACCTGTTGCTTTTAACAGAGTTTCCTGTAAAGAAAGACCTGACCTCGCCCATCTTTTTGTCTTTTTTAAAAGCTGGCCTTTAATGAAGAGCAGAATCTTTCTATACAATGATAAGCTCTTGTATATGTTTATATTTTCCTGCATATTTGTTTCGCCTTCCTCTGAATTTTTTTTTTATGCTAATGGTCTCTCAAAATATTTTAATTGGATTTTTTAAAAATGAAGTTCTTGAAAGTTAATTAAAAGTTATCCTCCTTTAGTTGTACAAAAGCAGACTTTCTGCTCTGAAAATTAACTCCCATAATTAAAATCCTATATCTGTTTCCTGATATAAATGGGGTGTGTATTACCCATTTATTATTATTGGCTACGCAGGGCAATTTACATGAGCACAGAGAGAAAAAGTGTGTGTGTGTCAGAGAGAGGGAGAGGGAGAGGGAGAGAGAGAATGAACCATATTCAGCAAAGGGCTTATCACTTCTTCTTTTTTTAATTCCATCTCTGTGCAGGAATTTTGCTATCATTCATATTTCCTGACATTTGGAGCAATAATAGCAGGGAGGATAGTTCTTTCCCCCATAACAACATGTCACTTAATTTCTGCAAGATGTTAACACACACACACACACACTTTACTGTGAGCTCAGAGATTCAAGCCAAGGTCACGTGACCCCACAGCTCCCTAGAGAAATGAATAACCACACATGGACAATAACATTTTAGGTTTGGGCTTGAATAAGGCCACAACTTTATTGGTTACAGAAGAGAATGGTTTGCCGTAGGCACTGGGTAAAGCCATTGCTATTCCACTCCAGCCAGTCTGCTGGAAGTGCATCTAAGGGTAAACCACGTATTGGGGGGGGGGATGCCCTATGACCTACATCAAATAGGGGTAAGAAGAAGAAGAAGAAGAGTTTGGATTTGATATCCCACCTTTCACTCCCTTTAAGGAGTCTCAAAGCGGCTCACATTCTCCTTTCCCTTCCTCCCCCACAACAAACACTCTGTGAGGTGAGTGGGGCTGAGAGACTTCAGAGAAGTGTGACTGGCCCAAGGTCACCCAGCAGCTGCATGTGGAGGAGCGGAGACGTGAACCCGGTTCCCCAGATTACGAGACTACCGCTCTTAACCACTACACCACACTGGCTCTCAGTGTACCCCCTGCAAGGCCCCTGTTGGAGGAGTGGTATGGCCTCTGCCCCTGCCCCTGCCTGGAGGTCAGACAGAAGCCACTCCTCCTGGATCCTTTAAACAGAACACCCTTTCCCCAAGGAGGGGTAGGAAGAGGCTATAGCCTCCCCTCCAGCCAAGACCTAGACTCACCCAATGTCTAACCACCTTACAAAGTTAAGAAATTATGGAAAAAAAATTAAAAGAACCATGGAAGGGGAAGAAGGGAAGTTGATGAATTACAATGGTGGATATTTAATGGTGGAAATGTATATTTGAATTTTTTTAAATAAAAATTACTAACAAAGTTGTGATGATTCCTGTGAGGTAAGTGAAAACCAGATGGTCACTGCCTATTTGTTAAATGGAAAAATTCCTGCCTGGTCCCAAATACGGCAACCAACTTGCTCAATAGTAAGGTCATAGCTCAAGAAAGCAACAGGTAATGGGAGGGTGGGCGGGAGATCCAACGTAAAGCAGGGTGGCATGCTGGGCAGACTGTGATTTAACAACCCCAGGCCCAAGCATCCTGATTGGCTGGTTGGGCCCGCTCCAGGGGAATGCCTGACCAAAGTCTGCTGGCATAGGCCAATTAGCAGCCAGCCTATTCACTGCATTACTTGTGTGGCATGGGGCCTGGCCGAAACACTGCAGGTGAGGAGACTTGTTGGAAATAGTGAAGTGGTTGAATTACAAACTCTGTGTGTCGAGGCTGTGGTCTGTGGGCACCATGCTTAGGTATCTGTCAAAAGAATGTATGCCAATAGGAGACCATTGACAAGAGCTTCCCTGGACCTGATCCTCCTCTTCACCACTGCAACCTGCTTGTTCAGTTCCATGTCATTCTGTCCTTAACAAATAATGGAGCAATGGTAGATGCCCAACGGGGATGAGCAAGCAAACAACAGGTGCGGTAAGAAGGAGAAGATGCCACTGGCTGCTTGCTTACTGGACAAGCAAGCACATGGAAGCATTGAGAATCCAGAGCAGCTGAAGCAGCCAGCAACAAAAGCAGTAAAAGGGGGCAGCAGATTCAATGAGTTGTGTGCAAGGACCCTTCAAAACCTGGAGACAGCACTGGCTGCTGCTTTCAAATCTCACTTCCCGTGTGATTGAGCAAAACTTCCTTTAGCATCTGTAGGGTCATGAGAACATAAGGAGAGCCCTGCTGAATCAGCAGATGGCCCATTTTAGCACAGTGTCCTGTTCTCACAGTGGTCAGCCAGATCCCTTTAGGAAACCTGAAAGCAGGACTTGAGCACAAAAGCACTCTCCCCACCTGGGGTTTCCAGCAACAGGTATTCAGAAGCATTGCTGCCTGTGACTGTGCAGGAAGAATATAGCAAATGTGGCTAGTATCCATTATTGGCCTTATATTGCATTAATCTACCAGCTCCATCTGGTACGCAGGCTGAGACCCTACCTGCCCGCAGATTGTCTCGCCAGAGTGGTGCATGCTCTAGCTATCTCCTGCTACTGCAGTGTGCTCTATGTGGGGCTACCTTTGAAGGTGACCAGGAAACTACAACTAATCCAGAATGTGGCAGCTAGACTGGTGACTGGGGGCGGCCGCCAAGACCACATAACATTGGTCCTGAAAGACCTACATTGACTCCCAGTACGTTTCCAAGCATAATTCAAAGTGTTGGTGCTGACCTTTAAAGCCCTAAACAGCCCTGGCCCTGTATATCTGAAGGAGCGTCTCCACCCCCATCATTCTGCCCAAACACTGAGGTCCAGCCCCGAGGGCCTTCTGGCGGTTCCCTCACTGTGAGAAGTGAGGTTACAGGAAACCAGGCAGATGGCCTTCTTAGTAGTGGCACCTGCCCTGTGGAATGTCTTCCCATCAGATGTCAAGGAAATAAACAACTACCTGACCATCTGAAGGCAGCCCTGTTTAGGGAAGTTTTTGATGTTTTATCGTGTTTTTAATTCCATTAAATATTCTATTGGGAGCCACCTAGAGTAGCTGGGGAAACCCAGCCAGAAGGGTGGGGTATAAATAATATATGATGATGATGAATTTGTCTAATCCTCTTTTAAAGACTCTCAAGTCAGTGGTCATCAGTACACATTGTGTGAGCAATTTCCATAGTTTAGCTATGTAAATTCAGCTGCTGCAATTGATGTGGATTTGGACTCTTGCATAATAAATCCACTTCCCTTGCCCTCCCCCACACCCTAAAATTGGACTCAAAAGTTATGTGAAAATGCACTGGAAAGTCTGGACTAGCAATTGTTTCACATGACATTGCATAACTGCTTGCCCAGCTTTGGGAAGGAGGTTGGAAGGCTCTCCCCAAAACTGGGAGCCTCTCTTACCCAGCTTTGGGAAGGTGGCTTTGGGCTGGGGGAGGGGGCTATCAAATTTTGGCCTTGCACAGGGTACCTACAATATTACCAAGGTTCACCTCTATGTAGCTTCTGGCTGCTGCTTCCCCTAAGTCTCATCAATGGCAAGGCTAGGGAACCCATTTCTGTCTGAAAAGTGAGTGTGACAATGAATGCAATTTTTTTCTTTGTAGAGTAGGCTGCTTTCTACATACACTCATGTAATCCTCTTCAGCTTCTATTCAATCAGTCATGAGACAATCACCAGAGTTCAAAGACACACTCCAGCCAGGCAAAGTAATTTGAGGGCCAGAGAGGGATGTGGTCTGGGGAAAGTCACAAAGTCCAGTTAGACAGGCACAAAGGAATCTACTTTGTTCTGCACCCCAGATCGAAGTTGTCTGGAGTTTCTCTTACACACACACCCTGACTGCTAGCTCCATCATATTAAGTTAGCCACTCATCCGGGACTAGCTTAGGATTTCCAGGGTGTACATATCAGTCCTTTTTCTGCTGGCAAGACTCCACGAAGCTATCACTGCTCATATTTATTCAAAGCCCTGATAATTGGGAGAGAGCCCGAGACAGCATTAGAAGCAAGAGTGCCCCATGGGGGCGGGGGGAAGCAGAACATGTCCCACTTTATGCCATCGTGCGATTGGGCAACTTCAGAGCGTATGCGCTCCAGGGATGCCTCCAGAGCACTGCATCTCCAGCAACAAGAGTACACACAAGCTATTGGTTCTCCTGAGCATCCAGAAAAGAAATACTCAAGAAGGTTTTTTAAAAAAACAATACCAACAAGAGACATAGCGAGGACACAGATATAAGTAGAAAGTGCTTTCTGACTTATAGACTCGCTTCAGTTTGGAGTTGTTGTTTAAAGTTCACCAGCATTTTAGTCTGCATTTCTCCTAATGGAAACCATTTGTTATGCAACATTGCCTAATATATTCATTTCCCACAAATAATCCCCCCTAATATAATACATTTCTAGGTTATTGGGGGGGGGTTGTTTTTCTTTGCTACTATGTTACATATTTTTGTTTTTTTATTTTGTACATCACCATGTGATCCTCAGATCACAGGGCAGTGTAGGAATTTAATAACTAACTAAATGTTATTTTCACTAACATATGCATTTTTCAATCCTCATTTTCACCAACATATGCATTTCTGAACATTCATTTTGGTTGGAGTACACTACAAAATTCAGAAAAGTTTCTAAGAATAGTTATTTCTAAGAATAGATGAGATGTGGTTTGGGAAGTGCAAATCAGGGAGGGCCACATTAAACTGTGAACTGAGCTTCATTTTACAGCTTGCCTGTAATCTAATATAAGAGAATGAAAAGAAATAGAAATGCTGCAATAGACCAATAAACACTAAGTTCAATACTGAATGAACCAAATGCACCATTTCAGAGAATAAAGAATACCAAATCCATATACTAGTCTTCACTAGCCTAATGCCCACCAGATGTTTGGGACTACAATTCCCATCAGCCGCAGCCAGTGCGTTTTGACTAGGGCAAGTTGGTGAGGGTTGCTACAAACAGTAACTCATTAAAACTACAAGGGAATAATAACAAACAACTCATATTTTGTCAATATGCATACACCCAAATGATCTCTCCAGCCACCTATACACATGACCAAAGTTATGGGGGGGGGGCTCCACCTCCCATCAGTCCTCACCATCATGGCCAATGGCCAGAGATGATGAGAACTGGAGTCCAGTAACATTTGGTCATAGCTTCCCCATACCTGAAGAAGTAATATTCCCTGCTATATGTGAGAGGTGGTGTGATGGCCTGGGATTCGGACTCGGAGGCTGAACCTGAGGAATCCCAGCCTGCACAGGAGTCCCCGCCTCCAGAACCAGCTGAGCCGGGGCTGGGGCTTGAGCCTGAAGGGTCCTCACCTGTGCTGGATCCTCAGGTGCAGGCATCAGCTGAGTCTGCTCTGGCTCCTGAGGGGATGGAGGACCCATTGCCTGCAGGTGCTCCACTCTCAGCCATGTCAGAGGAAGCTGAGGTTGCCTCTGGGTCCGGTAACCCTCCAGCCTCTCCTGAGCTGCAGAGGCTCAGGGCAGAGAGGCAGAGGGAACTAAGTTCCCGCAGGAGGAGTGCTCGCCTCCAGGCCAGGAGAGGCGAGTCACCTGAGGATGGGGCCGCCCTAAGCCTCAGGGCAGATAAAAGCTGGCCAGCCCCAGTCCCAAGCTGCGGGAGCAACATCGTTGGTTGCTAGTACCTGCCTGAACCCTGTCCTGCTTTCCTGCCTGAGTTCCTGACCTGCCCTGGCTCCCTGCTTGCAAGCCTGTTCCTGACTTCACCCGACTCCCTGCCCTGCACCCAGCTTCAGCTACTACGGACTGCCTCCATGTTGCACCTTTGACCACAGACCGGACTTGGACCTTGCCTCTCAGGTAACCCACGGGACCAGCACAGGTGGCTCTCTTTCAAAAGATGTATGGGGAAAGCTTGGATAAAAGAGTCCTCCGGATGTTGCTGGACCCTCAGCCCCAGTAGTCAGCACAGGTTATGGTTAGGGATGATGGTAGCTGAAGTCTAGCAGCACCAGGGGTGGGGCAGTTCCCCATCCCTTTACTAGACTATGTGGACATACCGTTCAAGGACACAAAGCCACTGGCTAGTAAAAGCAAAGAGGACTAGGCACAACTGATCACTGCAGCAATAGCACAGGATACAAAGCTGTCATAGCCTATCATCCCTCATGTCAAACATGCTCTCTCATCATAGGCCAAGACCCCAGAGAGACTGCCACGCAGTGTTGACAATACTGAACTGGATGGGCTTGACTCTGGGTTTGACTTAGGAAGGCAGCTTCCCAAGTAGGCATTCAGCAGCACACCGTCATAAGGCCCCTCTGAAAGGGCTTGTTTTAGACATAGTTAAACCACCTCATGGGCTGTGTGTGAGAACAAACTCTGAGCGAGAGGTGGCGAAGTGGGGGAACCCCAGAGGGCATTGATCTCCCCAATGTTCAGTGGTCAGGGATGGTGGAAGCTGGGGTCCAGGAACATCTGGAGGACAGCAGGCTCCCCATACTTGTCAACAACAGCAATATAGTCTTTGCTTTGTATCTGAAGCAGATGGCAGAAGTGTGAGAATAATTACACTTCTGATTTTATTCAGGTAAATAACAGTGGCTTTTTAAAAAATAAACCAAAAACCACCAACAACACTTGGGAAGGAAGATCCGCTTCTTAGTCAAACATTTACTGAATAAACAGATTGCGCATTTCCTCTCTCGCTGAGTCTTTATCCTTCAAGACTGCAATAAGTGACCTTTTAATCCCAGACAGCACACTGCGTGAGCAGCTGAAATGGAAAAAACAGAAAAGCATGATTTCCCCCACCACTTCACTAGCCCCTGATATCCACTCAGTTTGAATCAGAAAAAAAAACCTGTGTATTTTTTTAAACCAAAAATCCCATCGCTGTAAAACGGCAAGGTGTGTTCGATTATCTCTCTATCAACACCACCACTGTTTAGGTGGTTGCAATTTGATTGGTAGGCAGGAAGCGAAGGTGGCAGAGAGTAGAGGGCAGTTAGCTGGGTGGGGATTTATAGGACTGCCCTACGTCCAGCCTTTTTGTAAGCAAAAAGCTCAACAACTTTGGGGTTTGTCTAAAAAGCTCAAGAATTTCAGTGTTTTCCATTTAAAAAAGCTCAACGACTTTTGGGGGTCCTGGTTTTGAAACGTAAGAGTGGTGGTGCCCAGGGGTCCACTGGGTAGGCAGGGACACCAACAGCAGGTGGCGCCAGAACAGGCAGGCAGAGCCAACAAATGTGTTTTGTCTCCATCCTTCTCTCTCCCCCCTCCCCCGCTGAGTTCCGCAAGGGCAACACTGAGAATGAGGAGGAGGAAGAGGAAGCTGATGGGCAGGGTCATTCCCTGAGCTGGTTGCATGTAAGGAGGTAGGTAAGCAGGCAGGTGGTGCAGGGGCCAGCCTGAGGGGAGGCTGACCTTGGTGGAACAGTGCCTTACTCATCCTCGTGGACCAGCCTCCACTGTTTAGGAGATTATTCACTCTAACAATCTTCACCATCCCATTCAGGTTACTGTGAATTTATTTCCATCGTTCCTCAAATATAGGGCAGATCCATACCACGTTTCAAGTACATCCTCTGCTCCAAGAATCCTGGAAACTGGTTTACCCTCACATAGATACAGCACCTTCCAACTATCCTTCCAATTATGCTTTTGTGGGGCTGGGATGTGCAAATACGCTTTAAATTAGTCCTCCTGCTTCCGCTGCTTTCAGAAGACCCAGCACCCCCAAAAACCTTCTCGGGAGAGGGGGGGGGAACTCTCCTGAATAATGTGGGATGGGAATGTAAGGAATTGCTGTTGGAAAGGGGGAGACCACCCAAAATCAAGCTTTGACCTTAAGACAACTCAACACATTTAATCCCTTTCTTCCTCCAGCAACTCTCCATCCCTCATTCCACATTGTTCAGAAGAGCTCCCCTGACTCTCCAGAGACGCTTTCTGGGCATGGTTGCCAGTGAGTGCAGTGGGACCTTTGGTGGGTGCTGCCCATTGGGATTGGGAGGAAGGCAAAGAGACCAACATTAGGTGGACCCAGAGACAATGACAGATGGAGACAAGCAGTGCTTTTTTTCTAAAAAGAATGTTTAGGAGTACTCTCATTTTCCTACTCATATTGAAATACTGCTTCTCAATGAGGCCAAACTTAGATTCACAAAATGTTTAGGGGTATGCGTACCCCTGCATACTCCCAGGGGGGGGGAAAGCACTGGAGAAAAGCAATTCTAGTTTTGTTCTTATCCTGCCCCCTGAAGCTAAGGGGGAGGATGATGACAGCCACCCGCCATGAACTGTTTGTAAGTAAGAAGGCAGAAAGGCGGGGGCTGGCTGGGAGCAAGCTAAGGTTGATGGGGCAGAGCCCATCTGTAAACTTGCTGATTGATTGTATTTCTATTCCACCTTTTCCTCCAAGCAGCTCATGGTGGCTTACATAGTTATCCTCCTTCCCATTCTGTCCTCACAGCAACCCTGTGAGGTAGGTTAAGGTGAGAAGCTGTAACTAGTCTAAGGTCACACCCAGTGAATTCCATGGCCAAGTGGGGGATTTGAACCCTGGTCTCTCCCAGCTCTCTAACCACTACACCACAGCAGCTCAGCTGTATCAGCTGATGTACCTGATGATCTAAGGCTCTCTCTCTGCATGCAACAAAGCTGTGTCTGGGTTTTTTTAATGCAGGATAGTATTTTGAAGTTGTAATAATGGCAGAACATCGAAAAACATCTTTATCTTGACCAGTGTTCAGGATGTATAATATACACAAACATGCATACAATGTACTGTTTCCCTGTTTTACGTCCCCCCTTTGCTCAGAAAAATCAGAAAGGATGACCTTACTGAAGGGAAGCGACGGTATGGCTAGGCTCCCCCAGCCTCCCCCGCCCCCTGCTCTTAAAGTACTTATCCCAATAATTTCTTATGCCTGATGGACAGACTCAGCAATAACCTGATCCTGCAATACACTGAATAAACACTTTAGCATTTAGTGCATGGACACTAATGTGCTTCGAAGTAATTGCTTAGAGAGAGTCCCAGCTCCAGAAGAATAATGCAGAGGTTGCACTAATATGCCACACGAGTGGGAAAAATGCTGCTGGACAAAATTTCAGGGCTCTCTCTTTCTCTCTCTCTCCTCCTCCCCACCTTATGCACAATTTTTATTTATTTATTTTTTATTTGCAGTGCAGGGAGTTGGGCACCTGGAAAGCAACCCTAACAGCCCAATATCATTAGGATATGTGAAGGAATGAGGATTGCCCCTTGTAAACTACTCAGCACTTTTTCCTAATCAGCACTTTGATGACTGTCTGGGACAAGGGTAGCCAACATGGTTCTTTCCAGATGTATCTGGTCTTGGGCTCCTGCGACTTTCCAGTGGATGGCGCACTCTGCGGCAATGTTGCTTCTTCTTCCTTCTCCCTCCCACTTCTGCACTCCACCTGTGTGTGCCCGCATCTCGTTTGTCACGGCAAGTTGCGTGACTTCAGCTGTGTCAGTGTGTGAGGTGCTGTTTCTTCATGCAAGTACAGTGGTGCCCCGCAAGACGAATGCCTCGCAAGACGGAAAACCCGCTAGACGAAAGGGTTTTCCGTTTTGGAGGTGCTTCGCAAAACGAATCTCCTATGGGCTTGCTTCGCAAGACGAAAATGTCTTGCGAGTTCCTGCGGGGTTTTTCCCCTCCCCCCTTTTTCTAAGCCGCTAAGCCGCTTATCAGCTGATCCAATCAGCAGATAAGCTGCTAAAAGCTGCTAAAAGCCGCTAAAAGCCGCTAATAGCGCTAATCCGCTAATCCGTCAATGGGCTTGCTTCGCAAGATGAAAAAACCGCTAGACGAAGAGAATCACAGAACGGATTATTTTCGTCTTGCGAGGCACCACTGTACTACCACAAAAGGAGGTGTGTAAAAAAGCTTGTTTCTGGTCATCAAGCACAAGGGTCACACTGATGGGAAAAGACTTGAAGTATACATTTTTATGCAATTGTATTTTGTATAAATTATAAAAATTATAAATAAAGCACATTCTGTTTACAAACAAAACATTTAAACAGCTACCTTTCTACTGGTAGGGGGACCACGGGAAGTAAACCAGGTCAGAAAGGGGCCACGGTCGGGAAAAGGTTGAGAAACACTGAAACAGAGGGCTGTCCTCTTGGCAGCCTTTTAAATAAAGGACAGCCCTCTGTAAAGCAGTACATGTTGACCCCCTGCAAGCCCCCTGTGCATTCAGTTGCAAAGACGGAACAAGCCATGATAGTGCACCTGGAGTAGGGCAGATGAACCACCACCCATAGGAGCCACCATATTTTCTGGACTGGGTTTCAATTTACTGGTCCTCATCTGGTCAGTGGCATCCCTCATCCCAGAGGCCTAGGATGTTTTGAACCTCTTTCTCTGAGGGCAGAGAAAGATCTGACCTCATAATTCATGTAGGACAGGGCTATCAATGGCTACTGGCGATTGTAGCCATGCTCTGTTCCACAACTGGAGGCAGATTGCTTCTGAATATCAGTTGTTGGAAACAGCAGAAGGGAAGAGTGCAGCCCGGACACTGAGATCCAGCGCCAAGGGCCTTCTGGCGGTTGCCTCATTGCGAGAAGTGAGGTTACAGGAAACCAGACAGAGGGCCTTCTCCATGGTGGCACCTGCCCTGTGGAATGCCCTTGCATCAGATGCAAAGGAAATAAGGAGCTATATTATCTTTAAAAGACATCTGAAGGCAGCCCTGTTTAGGGAAGTTTTTAATATTTAATCAGCGGCGTAGCGTGGGTTGTCAGCACCCGGGGCAAGGCAAGTAATTTGCGCCCCCTAACCCCTAACCTGCCGCCGCTGCCAGCTTCTTCTTGCTGCTGCCTGGTCTGGTCTGGTCTGGTGTGGTTCTCTCCCGCGCTCTGCGCTGCGCTGGGCGGCTGCTGCACTGTCCCTCCCCCAGATAGTCCCTCGCTCTCTCTCCGCACCGCACGCCTGGCACCCCCCCCCTCCACAGTGGGCGGCGACCCAGCGGCTCGGATCGGATTCGCACAGCCAGCACTGCAGTGAGAGAGTGAGTGAGCCAGGTAGGGGCAGAGAGCTGCGAGTGCGAGCGTGCCCCACCCAGATGTTGCGCCCGCCCCCCTGCCCCCCATGTTACGCCACTGTATTTAATGCTGTATTGTTTTTAACACTTGATTGGGAGCCACCACCCAGAGTGGCTGGGGAAACTCAGCCAGATGGGCGGAGTATAAATAATAAATTATTATTATTATTATTATTATTATTATTATTATTATTATTATTATTAATTTATTATTAATTAACTAAAATCCTCCTTGCTCCCACAAGAGGCATCTGGTTGGCCCACTGTGAGAACAGGATGCTAGACCAGATGGGCTATTGGCCTGATCCAAAAGGCTTTTCTGATGTACTTAACACCCCTCCCAGTTGCCAGTTAATTATTTTAGGACAGGGGTGCCCAAACTTTTTTCAAAGAGGGCCACAATTGATGATGTGAACATATGTGAGGGCCAACCAAAGTTGCTGAGCTTTGTTTTTAGGATTTTACCCCAGGACATATACTGCCACGGGGGCTGGATTAAACCGACTGATGGACAGGATTAGGCCCCCGAAGTGGACTTTGGACATGCCTGTTTAAGGAAGAAGAAGTGGATTTGATTAGCTGTGATTCTTGTATTGCAGCGGGCTGGACTAGATGACCCTTTGGGTCTCCTCCAAATCTATGATTCTATGTACAAGGGCCAGGGAGAAGATGAAGGAAAAGGGAAGTTTGTCCGGGGAGGTGGGATAGGGGGTGTTAGGTAGAAGTTGAGTGAGAGTGGAAAAAGAAGTTATAGGAGATGGGCAAACAGACGTTGAGGGGCATTTGAGGGTAGGAAGAGAGATATATAGAAAGAAAAAGCCTTCTCTATTTAGAACCTCTGGAGCAGCAAATTCTGCCTAAAATGGAGGGAGACTGAGTCACAATACCTCCAGAGAAAAAGACTATACTTAGCTTAAGTAAAGCTGAGCTATGGAACTCCTCACCAGATGGGGAACACCATGGAGAAAAGAATTTAGCTGTTTTCAGATATAGATAAGAGACCATCAGTTGATGGCTGATGAGGCCAAACTCTGCCCCCATCTCCCTCTGCTCTGGGGCTGACTGTGACCCTGCACCAGCATTTTGTGGTGGGTCTCAGTGTTTTCAACTGACTCAAGCAGGCCCTGGGGGTAGAATATTTGAGAGCTCTTGGCTTACAGCATTCAAAATGTAATAAAAGCAAGGTTGTTTTTGTATATGAAACAAAACAAAAACAAATAAATGAAAACATTCCAAAAAGACACTAAAAATTACATGCAATTAGTTAGACTTAAATATTCAGCAGTAAGAAATGACTGTATTTTCACTTATGCAAATAATTTGCTTTAGTCTTCACTCAGAGTGCTCATCTTTTAATGCCATTTATTAATTACAGATGGCAATACATTTTAATGGAAAACTAATTTGGGCATTTTCCTCATTAGATAAATCTATAGCTTTCCCCCAGATATTTTTTAGCTTGTATGCAATTCAGAAGCTTTTGTTGATTCTCCACCCCCTCCTCATATAACAAACGAAGCTTGCAAGCAATTAGAGACATATTAGTCTTTACATAAGACTAATGTTGACAGTTGCATCAAGAAAACAAGATGCAATCCCCCCCGCTCTCCTCCCACTTCAGAGGACAAAAATAAAGACAAAAAGACCACTGTAGCCAATGTATTATTAATATCCAATAAATGTGAACTGGTGAATTTAAAAGCCAGGGCGTAATGCTTTTTCCCAGAGCAGAGAGCCTTTAAACAAGTTCCAGTTATTGAAATTGTGCAGTAAAAATGGGTAAAATGAAAGAACATTTTTTTAGGTGGGATAATAAAATTCAGTATATTAACATAGCCGGTCCAGAAAGCACACCTGCGGAATGGCAGAGCTGTTGTCCTTTATGGACTCAGCTAAGGCCAGGGGCTTTCAGAAAGTATATGTGCAAGCAGGACTTGCTGTAAGATGTCGCTAGGGATGGGAGCATCTGTCGTCGAATCATAGAATTGTAGAGTTGGAAGGGACCCTGAGGATCATCTAGTCCAACCCCCCTGATAAAATTCTGTTCTCTGACAGAGGTAAGAATAACAGTTTCCTGAGAAGAGAGACAGTTTGTTAAACTGATCTGAGAATTCGGGATTTGGTGGGAGGCATGACTGTTCAAAGTGGTTTGATACTGCTTTAAATTTATAGTGCAGATGCTCAAAGTAGATCACTTGAAATTAAGAGGTTGTATCTATGTAAGGCATGCCAATCTGTTACAGTGGCATGGGACTAACATTGAATACAACCCAGAGTGTTGACAGCTACCCTAGATGTCATCTCATCAATCCCTACTGCTCAGTGTAGGATACAGTGACAGCGTATGTGGCAGATATATTTGCACCCTCTCCTTCTATACCTGCAGCGAAGGAGAGCTCTTCCCATTAAAACATTTCTCCAAATTTCCTTTCCTGCCATTTCCATTTGCAGCCACTGGTTGCAGTCCAGCCCTCTGGAGCAAAAGAGAACAAGTCTGTTCCTAAGTTAGCTTGCAGTAATGACAAGCTGTCAATTGGACACTTTCTCCCTTCCTCTCTCTTTCTTTCTAGATAGCGTAATCAGCATATAAACAGAGTCAGGTGAAAAAAATGTACGAGGAAGTTTGCCAGAGATTGCTAAAGGATAACTTGATATATTTTATATCGTTATCTATAGCCTTGCTTAAGCAAACACCCCTGAGGACACTTGTAGCATTTAGACCAGGGGGAGGCAACCTAAGGCCCATGGGCCGGATGCGGCCCAATCGCCTTCTCAATCTGGCCTGTGGACGGTCCGGGAATCAGTGTGTTTTTACATGAGTAGAATGTGTGCTTTTATTTAAAATGCATCTCTGGGTTATTTGTGGGGCTTAGGAATTCGTTCATTTCCCCCCACCCCAAAATATAGTCCAGCCCACCACATGGTCTGAGGGACGGTGGACCGGCCCATGGCTGGAAAAGTTTGCTGAGCCCTGATTTAGACATTTGGGCTACAAAATCCTATGCACGCTTCCTAGGGATTGCGCTTTCCTGAAATCTCTGGGGTTTACTTGGGAGTAAAAATGCAGAGTGGTTGTGCTCGTAGACCCACTGGCCATGGGCTGGGGACCTAGACCTCCACCAGCTATTTTTTGATAGTTTGGAATAATTCATTGCTGAAGGCAAGCCCTGCTTGCAGCAGGGATTGGCTGCATTTAGGAGATCCCAATCAGATCTAAAACCGAAACCAAGTCATGCTTGAGCCAGTTTGCAGCAGGGATCAGTGAACTCTATTTCTGGCAAAGATTCTGGTTGACAGGAGCTGGAGTTCAAAATATCTTCAGGGCACCATTCTTAGGAAGGCTGCCCTAGATAATGCAACTAGCTAATTATCACACAGGAAGTTTAGAAGAGGCTTCTGATTGCATGCCAGGATATTTAATTTTAATTAATTAATTAATTAATTAATTAATGAAATGCCTTTCATGGAAAGGGTTCGACGAGGCTAACAGAACCACATTAAAAACTGACTTCAAAAATCAGTACAATGCTTATGGAACATAAAAGGTAAAGGACCCCTGACAATTAAGTCCAGTTGCGAACGACTCTGGGGTTGTGGCGCTCATCTCACTTTACTGGCCAAGGGAGCTGATGTTTGTCTGCAGTCAGTTTGTCCGGGTCATGTGGCCAGCATGACTAAGCCGCTTCTGGCGAACTAGAGCAGCTCACGGAAATGTCTTTTACCTTCCCACCAGAGTGGTGCCTATTTATCTACTTAAACCTTTGGATGTGCTTTTGAACTGCTAGGTTGGCAGGCGCTGGGACCGAGCAATGGGAGCTCACGCCGTCGCAGGGATTTGAACCGCTAACCTTCCGATCGGCAAGCCCAAGAGGCTCAGTGGTTTAGACCACAGCGCCACCCGCATTCCCTTATGGAACATAGGAAGCTGCATTATACTGAGTCAGGTCATTGGTCCACACAGCTCAGTATTGTCCATACACTGACAGTGACTCTCGAGGGTTTCAGATGGGAGCCTTTTCCCAGCCCTACATAGAGGCACTACAGATCAGACCTGTGACCTTGTGCATGAAAAGCTGCTGCCCTACCACTGAGCCCTTCCTGTGTAAGTTGTTGCTGCTGTTGTTCCCTGACAGGGACTCAAGGCGGCTTACAGATAAAAATAATAGCTAAAAATATAGAAACCCCTTGGGGTTTTGTGTTCTGCCACAGTGGTACCAAGGCCAAAGAGGTCCTATCTCTTGTGCTCATCTCCTGCAGTTAAGGATGGATGTGAGGCACTGCAGGTAGATCGAGGCCTGAAGGGAGATGCAATGGATTCCACTGGTCCCCAGTCACTTGGTCAGGCTCAATTCCTGCATGTTTGGATAGCAATTAAAGAGGTTTTCGAAAGGCAACATATTCCTGCTTGGTGAAAAAGATCAAAATATTATTACTGACAGCCAAGCAAGTAATTCATAACAAATCACATATTCCAATCAATCCTCTCACACTTTTGGTTCAGAAACTGCCCACATGCAGATGGCAAACTTTTTCTTCTTTTTGGTGCAGATATGCTGCATTCATTATTAAAATTATGTGTTTTAACAAATATTATGCGGATCATTTTTATGACTTCTGTATGGGCCTACGGCCGTAATAAAATTATTAAATTAAAATTTTTATGACTTTTTTTTTGCACTGTGTCAATAAGTGATGGATCAATTACTCAGTGCACCTCAGCAAGCTTGGATGGGACACGTCAGTTGAACATGGTGCTCAATAATTCAGTATCTCTTTTTCAGAATTCCCCATATCACAGGTTATTTTGGAAGAGGAAAAAATGTAACCTGATGTCATGGTGACAATGCCTGTGCCTGTCTGGATGGAGGACAGAGAGAGGGTGTGTGTGTGTGTGTGTAGAAACTATCCTATGTGACAAAGGGCTCCCAATTTTTGCTTCTGGCCCTCCCCACCACTTGCATGCAGCCCTTGGAAGCTCACCCAGATGGCTAAAATACATTTTCTCACCTTTGTTATAGAAGCTTACTCCTTCCTGCTTTGCCAATGTACTCAGTGCCTGAAATTAGCTGAACTATTCTATATAGTGTCTTTTCAACACATTCAAAGCCTGAAATGGATCTTAAGGCTGATAGGCAGACGTCTCTCCTTAAAATACCACATTTTTGCAAGCACAATGACCTTGTTGATTCCTGCCCAGTGCTGTTGACATTAATATACCCTGCACTTGAATTTTTCATGACAAAATGTTCCAATGCAAGCCCTCGGTTTCACCATGACATAAATCTGTGCTACTTCCATCTGGCTATAAAGATCACAATCTTCAGGATCATTGTTCTCTGTGGTGATGCAAGATGACATCCTACAATTCAAAGGCATACCCTCCGACATTTCTCCAATGAAAATAGGGACGTCCTATTAAATAACAATAATTTTATTATTTATACCCTGCTCATCTGGCTAGGTTTCCCTAGCCACTTTGGGCAGCTTCCAACATATGTAAAAACATAATAAAACATTAAAATTACAGAACGTCCCTATACAGGGCTGCTTTCAGATGTCTCCTAAACGTTGTATAGATACTGACATCCTTGGCTGAGGGGTCACATAACTCTGTACCCTCCAACATCAGAAAGTGGGTCAACATTTGTAAATCTGGGACTGGCTCTGGAAAATAGGGACACTTGGAGGGTCTGCAAAGAAAATGTTATTTTCGGTCATTTTTGTTTTGATGCTTTCGTGGAGTTGAAGGAGGGCTTTACAGGGCATTTACTTCACCTCAATGGCGAATCCACTGGTTGAACATCTGTAGCAGATGACTATCTAGCATCTGCTGGGAGACCTCCAGCAAGAAACAGCCTACTTACACTGCTGGATTAAACCCTGTGGGGACCCCTAGGCAGTTGAAATCTTGCCCCTCTCCCGCAAATTATCTCATAATTATTTTTGATGTTGTTGTTTAGTCGTTTAGTCATGTCCGACTCTTCGTGACCCCATGGACCAGAGCACACCAGGCACTCCTGTCTTCCACTGTCTCCCGCAGCTTGGTCAAACTCATGTTGGTAGCTTCGAGAACACTGTCCAACCATCTCGTCCTCTGTCGTCCCCTTCTCCTTGTGCCCTCCATCTTTCCCAACATCAGGGTCTTTTCCAGGGAGTCCTCTGTGAGGTTTGGAGCTTACAGGGTTAACAGCTCTGAGTGTCCTGCATCCGGGGAGGAGCTATCCTTACATCCAGGAAGCTGAGTTCTTTGTCTGTGAGTTACTTTCTTCTCATGAGGTTGCCAAAGTATTGGAGCCTCAGCTTCAGGATCTGTCCTTCCAGTGAGCACTCAGGGCTGATTTCCTTCAGAATGGAGAGGTTTGATCTTCTTGCAGTCCATGGGACTCTCAAGAGTCTCCTCCAGCACCAGAATTCAAAAGCATCGATTCTTTGGCGATCAGCCTTCTTTATGGTCCAGCTCTCACTTCCATACATCACTACTGGGAAAATCATGGCTTTAACTATACGGACCTTTGTTGGCAAGGTGATGTCTCTGCTTTTCAAGATGCTGTCTAGGTTGGTCATTGCTTTTCTCCCAAGAAGCAGGCGTCTTTTAATTTTGTGACTGCTGTCACCATCTGCAGTGATTATGGAGCCCAAGAAAGTAAAATCTCTCACTGCCTCCATTTCTTCCCCTTCTATTTGCCAGGAGCATCCAATGTGTTTGGACTATATGCACTTTTGGCTTTAGGCACTATCCCTGGAATGTAACTCCCACATAAATTACTGTATTTTACTATTTATTACACTTATTAGTCACTTTACTCCAAAAAAGAATCAAAGTGGACAGCATACACATAAATGACAGTTACCGTAAGTCCAATCGCGAACGACTCTGGCGTTGTGCGCTCATCCCGCTTTACTGGCTGAGGGAGCCGGTGTTTGTCCGCAGACAACTTCCAGGTCATGTGGCCAGCATGACTAAGGTGCTTCCGGTGAACCAGAGCAGCGCACAGAAATGCTGTTTATCTGCCCGCCGGAGTGGTACCTATTTATCTACTTGCACTTTGATGTGCTTTCGAACTGCTAGGTTGGCAGGAACAGGGACTGAGCAATGGGAGTTCACCCCATAGTGGGGATTCGAACCGTTGACCTTCCAGTCGACAAGCCCTAGGCTCAGTGGTTTAGACCACAGCGCCACCCGTGCTTAAAACAAACACCAAATGAAGTGGAACAGTATTATTTGCTAAATGTGCACATCCTGTCTAGAGAGCAATACAACGTTCACATCTGCTCCATACATTTCAATCACAATTATACCACTGTAACAGCCATGGCTTCTCAGCATTGTTTAACAATCAACCCTTCTTCCCAGAGAATTGTGGGGATTGTAGCTCTGCGAAGGAAACAGGAGTCTCCAAACAGTACCCTTACTGAACTGCAGTTCCTTTGGGGGAGGCCTTGATTATTTAACATGGCATGATACTGCTTGAACTGTATGGTGGCGATATGGCCCAAAACAGGCTGGAACATCCTACCATCTAATTCCACTTAAGAGCCATATCTGAGTAAAGTGGTTCATAGTTGCCTGGCACCTAGTTGATGATAATGATGGTGTCAGACACACCTCCCTGGAGAGAGCATTCCAAACCTCTCTCCACTCTCTCACTGGCCCTGCTTTGCACCCTCATTGAGTGCCCCCCCATCTTGAATAGGTGCCTGAATCTTGCTCATCTGGATGGAGAATAGAGAGAGGTATGTGAGGGTGTGTAGAAACCAGCCGACTATACTGAGACAGCATCTGCACCCATTGTTCCACCCACTTTTCCAAGGGCCATATGCCTACCATGGAGAGGATGCCCTGTGCATCTGTATTTGTTGTACAGTGGTACCTCGGGTTACATACGCTTCAGGTTGCATACGCTTCTGGTTACAGACTCCGCTAACCCGGAAATAGCACTTCAGGTTAAGAACTTTGCTTCAGGATGAAACAGAAAATTGTGCTCCGGCGGCGCAGTAGCAGCAGGAGGCCCCATTAGCTAAAGTGGTGCTTCAGGTTAAGAACAGTTTCAGGTTAAGAACGGACCTCCAGAACGAATTAAGTACTTAACCCAAGGTACCACTGTATATATAATAGAATCCCAAAAACAGTGTAAAACTTTTCAGGATCCTCTGACAACACACGATTTGTGGGTTATTTTTTCCAGCTAATTTCCACATATTCTTACACCAATGTGAAAGTTGCAAGTCCTGTGAGGTTTTCTATTTTTTTTTGGGGGGGGCAAATGGAGCTGTGGCAGCCACCAGCATCCATATCAATTTCCCCCGAGAGCTGAACCCTTTCAGTTCATTGTCCTATAGATTTAATAAACAAATCTGCAGTGAATTGAAATGGAATATTTGAACAGCATGGTAATTTCTTGACAAAACATTCCCCAGAATTTAAATACCTTTGGGCAGTCCCACCAGAGGTCAGTTCTAATGCTGTATTTGCCAGAATACCAACAGCTTCATGCATTCAACATAAAACAAAGCGTCCTGAGCAACCTCTTCTTCTCCTGGATGTTTTTAAGCAGAGGTCAGATGGCCGTCTGCCATGGATGATCTAGTTGAGATTTCTGCATTACAGGGGGTTGGTCTAGATGATCCTCGTGGCCCCTTTCATCTCTACAATTTTACTATTCTTCCACTCTTCACTCCTCCACTTTTTCTCTCTTTAGTCCTGTCTTGAAAGTGCTTCTCAGAGCAACCTCTTTAAAAATGTATCAGCTTGGAGAAGGAAATTGTCCGGGGCTGACAACAATACTCTAACACATATTTGGATATTTATTCACGAGATCAAATTGATAAAACAGGCTCCTTCATGCCTCCTGATTTATCTACGGCACAGTTATCGGTGGCGTATGCACTGCCTGGCTATAACTGTCATGGATGATACAGGGATAAGACGAATAACCTCTACAGATTTCAGGTAGAAGTAGGAAAATGTAATCATAACTCACTTTAGAAGCAAGTGATACATATTTATACTTTGCCTATCAGAGCCTCACAAGCCTTTTGCCTCTTTATTTTTGCATTCAGGGACCCTGGGTGCCCATCAATCATGTTTCCTGTTGGTTAATACTGTTGTCAGTCAAGCAAAATTTATTGTTGTATGACTTATGACCAACAAGCTGTTTCTTAGGCCAAAACGTTCTCTTAATTTAGTGGATTCAAATCTTCATTATTTCAAAAGTTTTTTTTAAAAAAGGCATCATTATCAATGCCATCAGCTCTGGGTGGGAAGAACCTGGTCGCAGTGGTGGTGGAGACATTTCCTTGTAGGAATGCTTTTAGATAGGTTGGCCTCCTACAGATTGCCCTCAAAGAGGCAATGCGTCGCTAAAAAGGAGGACACCTTTGTGCATATTGTTGATATATCATTGTCTAACAAAACAAAACAAAAAAAATAAATTCTTCTAGCAAAATGTTCTGGCTTCCAGCTTCATCAGTTGCTCTGATAAAAACGATGCTGTCTCCAAGGTGGGGGTTACAGAGCTTCAAGGATAGGGTGTTCAGAAGGGCTTCATTCACTGAAGCTAAGCAACATTGGTAATATCCTTTAGGTTGAGGCTGTGCAGCTGTGCAGTAATACTAGAACTAGTACTTGTTCATGAAGTGAATGGTTAAATTATGGAATTTTCTCCTACAGGAGGCAGTGATGACCACAAACCTGGGTGGCTTTAAAAGAGAATTAGTCAAATTTATGGATGACTAGGCTACCAATAGGGGACGCGGGTGGTGCTGTGGGTTAAACCACAGAGTCTAGGACTTGCCGATCAGAAGGTCGCTGGTTCAAATCCCTGTGACAGGGTGAGCTCCCATTGCTCGGTCCCTGCTCCTGCCAACCTAGCAGTTCGAAAGCACCTCAAAGTGCAAGTAGATAAATAGGTACCACTCCGGCGGGAAGATAAACGGTGTTTCCGTGCACTGCTCTGGTTCGCCAGAAGCGGCTTAGTCATGCTGGCCACATGACCCAGAAGCTGTATGCCAGCTCCCTCAGCCAGTAAAGTGAGATGAGCACTGCAACCCCAGAGTCGGTCATGACTGGACCTAATGGTCAGGGGTCCCTTTACCTTTACCTTTAGGCTTACCAATGGCTGCCAGCTACGATTGCTGTGTTCTACCTCCACTTACAAAGGTAAGAGTACTATTTACTGTTCCCCCCAATTTTGTTATCTGGTCCTGCCCTCCACTGCTATGTGCCCTGCTATAGGTTGCCTAAGATGAAATATTGTCCATGGGCTGAAAAAGGTGTTCCTGAGCTAAACATGGCTGGCAATGCTAGAGATTTCCAGCAAGAGAGAGCCTACCAGCACTCTTGGTATTTGTTTATCACCACTAAGAAGTTCCCCCTTGTGTTCAGCCAAAACCCACTCACTCAGAAGGTAGGCTATAGCTCAGTGGAAAAGTTCTGCCTTGTAAGCAGAAGGCCCTAGCCAAGTGGAACTGGGAATGTCCCTTGTCTGAAACCCTGCTGTTAGTCAGTGTAGAATGAGCTAGATGGCCAGTGGTCTGACTCAGTATAAAGAAGCTCTGCATGTTCTTAAGTCCAGTAGACAGTGGAGTGAACAGGGTGCTGCCCCACTAATTTTAGCCTGCCCTCAGCCAGTTCCTACCTGCCTGCCTTCTTTCTTAAAACCAATCAGGGATTGGTTCTGTTGCCACCTAATGTTGGGTGGAATCTAGACACATATAAAAAATGTTGTGAAAATGCTTTTTTAAAAAATGTTTTGAAAAACCTTTTGATTTGCCATAGCTCACCATTGCCATCTGTTGTCACATTTGTGTAATGCACTTTACAACACACTTAAAATGTGTTTTGTTTTTTGTGTGCAGCTGTATAGCTGAGTCCTTGGTCTCCTTGGCTTCTCTGCCCTACCATTTGCAACAAGGACCAGCTCCCACTCCCATATTAGACCTAGTCCTGCTTCAGGGACAGCACTACAAAACAAGCATATGTCCTCTTTCATATAACAGCCCTTCAGGTATTAGACAAGGTGCTTTCATGCTTCTGCCTCCCCAGTGTTTTCTTTTGAAAGTACCCAGTTCATTCAAGACATAGGGCTTGTTTTCCATTCTATTGTAGTTGCTCCTGACATGCTGCCACTCTTTTCTTCTTCTTTTTGCACATGGGTGGTGTATGTGTGTCATTTGTCATTCAAGGTTCTTTCCTGCAATACTCATTTATATTTGCATTTCATCCATGGGGGGGCGGGGAAGGAAAAGGTCAGGAGTCCTAGGAGTTATGGAGATCCCATTTGGCTTATACGCAAAGTCTATTTGCAGAAAACAGCAGCTGCATTAATTAAACAAGGGGTGGCCAGCAGGAGCATGGCAGTAACGAGTCTGAGGCCCATAAATCTCACTGGACGCCTCTTACGGGGAAGTATCAATTCGCTTTATCAAACTTTACCTATAGATTTATAGAGCTCTCAGACCTCCAGTTCCTCTGTGTAATCACTTTGGCATTTTCGGTCTCTGTGACCACGTTCCATGCGAAATAATGGAATTTATTGACAGAGAAGCAGGCACAGCAATTTTACTCTTGTTTAGAAAAATTGCCCATCAATGAAATGTCACTTGGAGAAAAGGGCGGGGGGAGAGAGAGAGATTATAGTATACTGACTATTGCCCTACTTCTCTGGAACTAGAGGGAAGAAAACATTAGTGAATTAAACACAGGGAGAAAATCACCAGAAAAACATGCCATCAGCAACTAATCCCATCAGTTCTAAGCTCTGGAACCAGGTCCTTGTTTGCTTCTCTGGTTGGTTAATATATTTATTTCATTGTACTTATATCCCCCTGCCTACCTCGTAATAGGAGCACAGAGCAGCTAACAATACTAAGCACTGCATACCCAGCAGCGCACAGTACTAAAAACCATTAAAATCTCACAGCATTCCTTTCTGAGAAATTTTCAGTCTACAAACAGAAGCCGAATGGGGGAAAGGCACTGGCGGCGGGAGGCCTCATTAGGGAAAGCACCTCAGTTTAAGAACGGCTTTGGTATAAGAACGGACTTCCGGAACGGATTAAGTTCGTAAACCAAGATACCTCTGTAACTGCCACGATGGACTGCGTTTCTTACATGTCTATTTGACTGTATTCCAAGAGAGTCTCAATAGCTGCCATCTTTCCGTGAATGTCCAACTGCCTCCCCAAATGAATATGGGATGTCACTATTATTTCTGCACATAAGCAGTTTTGCTTTACGGGTATCAGCCAGGAGCCACCACTGATATATATTCAAACAACATGGATTTTAAAACCAGATTGCATGCTTCCAAAGAGAAAAAACACATGACATTGTCAAATTCCAAAGGTATGGAAGCACAACTTACTTACTTACTTACTTACTTACTTACTTACTTACGTTTGTGGGTGTCTTATGTTTGTGAGAGCCAGTGTGGTGTAGTGGTTAAGAGCGGTAGTCACGTAATCTGGGGAACCGGGTTTGCGTCTCCGCTCCTCCACATGCAGCTGCTGGGTGACCTTGGGCCAGTCACACTTCTCTGAAGTCTCTCAGCCCCACTCACCCCACAGAGTGTTTGTTGTGGGGGAGGAAGGGAAAGGAGATTGTTAGCCGCTTTGAGACTCCTGAAGGGGAGTGAAAGGCGGGATATCAAATCCAAACTCTTCTTCTTCTTCTTCCCTTAACAATTTCCTTTCCTCTCTCCAGTTCTTTGCTGGAAGAGGTTAGTGCATATTCCCTACCTGGGCTAGCTGAGGTGATGGGCAAGATGCAACCCACCCACCCACAATTCCCTGTACAGATTGTAGCAGCTGAATCTCCCTTCAGCACTGATAATGGGACACACCTCACATCCTGCCTGCCTGAGGCCAGCAGACTAGACTATTAGACTGAGGTTTCAAGGCAGACCAAATGGCACACAGACAGCGTAGGCTTGTCCATTAGAGTCAACGGGGCCCTCGCTGAACCACCTCAGCATGCCCTCACCTACTGCAGGGGCATGGCAGAACAGAAACTGGTGGCTGAACACAAACAAATGGCTACTATGACTAATAGAGCAAGAAAAGGAGACAGAGCCACTTATTTAAAATACAAACAAACTGTAACCCACTCCCTCCGTGTTGTGTGTGTTTGGGGGGTGATTAACAAAACCAACCCCCCCCCGGCAAATTGGGAATATCCCCTCACTCACCCAGTTTTAGGACATTCCACACCTTTCCTCAGCAGTGTCTTTTTCTTTGAGGGAAAAAAGTGGCTCATGTAAATGTAAACTAAGCTTTAATAATGAACTGTAATAACAAAATAACATAATGAGAGAAACTAAATATATGAGGCGAGTCTGAGGCAAGAGACAAGAAAAGGCAGTTGGTTCCTCTTAACTGACACTCTTAACTGAACAGATACTGAAGGGAGAAGTTGATTACGGAGCAGAACACACAAGCCCCACCCACCAGACGCCAAACACTCTACTGTTCAAATTAGGCCCCAGTGTTTTTCTTACACTCCGCACCTTCTGTCCTGGCAACAGTAATCTGGTGGAGATTCAGATCTAGTGGTAGCATGCCTCTGCATCCTTTTGCTTCCTCACCCCAGTTTGTGCCTCTGTAATATGCTTAAAGTTATCAGATTGTGTTATTACTGCTTGTGCAGCGATTGGGTACAACAAGGACCATAGCTCAGTGGCAGACTACAACCTTAGCAAGCAGAAGTTCCTGGGCTCAATTCTCAGCATCTCTAGGTAGCTCTGGAAAAGACTTCTAGTCTGAAACCCTGGAGAGCTGCTTGCTGGTCAGTGTAGACATTATTGAATTGGATGGACCAGTTGAATTGTCTGAATTGGTACAAGGCTGCTTCTTGTGTTGCTGACTGGGAGCCTCAGCACAATGCGTTCACATCCCTAAGAGGAGTGAGTGCTATTGTTCACAGCTCCTAGTTTGGAACAGGAGTGTTGTAGCCATTGCAAGGTTCAGGCAAGGTCCATTTTTATGTGTATTTTGATTTAGTACATATTATTTGTAGTTTGATTAGTTTGCTGTATTCTCTTCTAATTTTGTATGTTAAATTGGCTTAACACCAATTCAGTTATTACGTATGTAACTATTATAGAAATTCCAATTTTGGTTGGAATTTTGAATTTCTCTAATAGTTTCTATAAGAGAAAATTATGTGAAAATGATATATCGTTGGTATCTAACACCAAGTAAACTGGCAAAAATGTATAAATCTAAATCAAACAAATGTTGGAAATGTAAAGAGAAGGAAGGTTCTTTTTATCATATGTGGTGGTCTTGTAGTAAGGTTAAAGCTTACTGGGAAATGATATATAATGAATTGAACAGGATGTTCAAAATAATTTTTAATTAAAAACAAACAAACCCAGAAGCTTTTCTTTGGGGAATTATAGGGACAGAACCACCTAAACCATATAGAAATTTATTTATGTATGCTACTACAACAGCAAGAATGTTACTTGCCCCAAAATGGAAAGAAGCAGAAGTCTCAGTAAAGGAAGAATGGATACAAAAACTTATGGAATGTGCAGAAATGGCAAAACTTACCAGAAGGATAAGAAATCAAGATAACATTTTTTTTATTATAAAAGAATGGAAATGGTTTATTGAATATTTACAGATAAATTGCAAACAGATAAAAACACTGGCAGGATCCTTGGAATAACCTGCAGTTTCATAAGAGTTTATATTTAAAGTAGATAATTAAATGAGCAAGTTAAATGAATTTCGATATGCAGAAGATATTTTAAAAAAAATTTAAGGAACCACAGAAAGAGGGGGAAGGAAGTCAAATTTTGAAATGTTAAATGGTTTGTAAAACTAATGAAATGTATAAATTTGACAAGTATAAATAAATAACTATTTCCCCCCAATTTGATGTTTCATAACTCTTATGTTGAAAAAGTGATTTTTGCTGTTCTTATTGTAATTTTTTTTAAATAAAACACTTACATAAAAATTAATATAAAAAAAGAAAGAATAGGCCTTTGGTGGTGAATGTGATGCCCATCAGAACTTTGCTGGATTCTAACTCCCAACATCCCTGACCATTGATTATGTTGGCTGGGGCAGATTGTTGGCATACAGCAATACATAGAGAACGTGAGTTTGGCTACCCCTAGAGCAGTCAATACTGGACATAATTACAGGTGGGAATTTTTAAGCATAAGCACCAGATTTCCTTCTGGGCAACCTTCCAGGGGCCACATGCCAATGCTGAACAAAGCCAGAGGCCAGGGCCGGCCCAAGTCAATTGGAGCCTGAGGTGAACCAGAAGATGGTGCTCCCCTCCCTGCCATTAAAGAGGTGTGGGTGAAGATCTACATCATAAGCAAGGGGGTGGGAATAAAAATCTACAATGGCATCTGCTGCCCCTGAGAGTCCTGCTACCTGAGGAGGTCACCTCACCTTGCCTCATAGGGGGGCTGGTCCTGCCAGAGGCAAAGTGGGCAGAGCAATCCACTCTGTCCTCCATCCAGACAAAGAGGCATTAGCAGTCTAAGGACACTGTGATGGCCTGGGATTCGGACTCAGATGCTGAACCTGAGGGATCCCAGCCTGGACAGGATTCCCTGCCTCCAGAACCAGCTGAGCCGGGGCTGGGGCATCAGCCTGAAGGGTCCTCACCTGTGCTGGATCCTCAGGTGCAGGCACCAGCTCTGGCTCCTGAGGTGATGGAGGATCCATTGCCTGCAGGTGTTCCACTCTCAGCCCTGTCAGAGGAAGCTGAGGTTCCCTCTGGGTCCGGTAACCCTCCAGCCTCTCCTGAGCTGCAGAGGCTCAGGGCAGAGAGGCGGAGGGAACTAAGTTCCCGCAGGAGGAGTGTTCGCCTCCAGGCCAGGAGAGGCGAGTCACCAGAGGATCGGGGCTGCCCTATGCCTTGGGGCAGATAAAAGCCGGCCAGCCCCAGTCCCAAGCTGCGGGAGCAACACTGTTGGTTGCTAGTACCTGCCTGAACCCTGTCCTGCTTTCCTGCCTGAGTTCCTGACCTGCCGTGGCTCCCTGCTTGCAAGCCTGTTCCTGACTTCACCCGGCTCCCTGCCCTGCACCCAGCTTCAGCTACTACGGACTGCCTCCATGTTGCACCTTTGACCGCAGACCGGACTTGGACCTCGCCTCTCAGGTAACCCACGGGACCAGCACAGGTGGCTCTCTTTCAAAAGATGTATGGGGAAAGCTTGGATAAAAGACGGAGTCCTCCAGATGTTGCTGGACTCTAACCCCCTCAGCCCCAGTAGTCAGCACAGGTTATGGTTAGGGATTATGGTAGCTGAAGTCTAGCAGCACCAGGGGTGGGGCAGTTCCCCATCCAGCCACACATTCCAGCCACTCAGTGAGTACCTGAAGCAGGGTGATGGGCATAGCCTGGGAAGAGTCCCAAGAGCAAGTAGTGAGGCCTGGAGGGCCATGTTGGGCCCCCAAGGCCTGGTGTTACCCCCCCCCCGGGCTGGATGAACAAATAGCCTTAGGATCCAATGATCCTAAGAAGAGTCACAGGTCTTGTTGGCTTCCCATTCAGACAGCTTGTTAGCTACTGGAGAGCAGGATGCTGGAATAGATGGGCTTTTGGCCTAATCCACTAGGGCTCTTCTTAGTCATCTATGGTGAAATTTCCCTGGAAAAACATAAGCTTAATTTGAGTTCCACTGAATTCTTCCTTTCGATGCTGCAAAGGTTGTGTTAAAATTTACACCATTTGTGGTAAAAAAAGAAAGAATTTAAAACAACAACAACACCCCAATAATTCTCCCTGACCTACGTCTGCACTCATGTTGATCTATATTATCTATATGCACATCATATCATTTTCTCTGGTGTCAACAATAGTCTGTATTTATTTATTTTATCAACTATCTGTCCAGCTTGTCTCATTTTTTTGGATCTAGTCAGGCACTTAAAAGGATTTATACCTCTCCTAATGTGGCTTAGTTGCCGGTTTGTTTTTAATCCATTCTGCCCTGTGTCTGCAATTACCGCCCAGGTCTGTCCATCACAGAGGTTGGAGAGCCGTAAACATCGAAGGACGTTCAACACCATCTCTCTGTTCCCTGCAAATTGGGGTCGGGGCGTGCTCTGAAGGGAGAAACAAGCCATTTGACGGCGGCTGCTTATGATGGAGATCCTCTCAATCTGCTTCTAGCCAGGAATAATATTCACAGAAGTGTAAAGTTCTCCTTTTCCTTAATTTGTAGCTTGGAAGGCAGCGGAGAAAAGCACACTTTTGATGGCTTAACCCTGCAATCAGTGGATTGGCCCTGGTAATGAAAGGACATGGCTTGGATGTCACTCTTGTCTATATTTAAGAGTTTGGATGAAAAAGACATCAGGCTTTTTTTTAGTGACCAGCAATACAAGGTCCATGTACAATTGCATAGGCTAAAAATGCCCTGATCTGTCTCCACTGCAGTCTTCCGTCTCTTGCATGCAGGGGTATGTAACACTATGGGCTTGTCCACACTGTCTGTCTGGGGCTTAGAAAGCACAGGTCTGTGGTCTTCTGCTTGCCCTACCTGCTCATATCAGATGTAAAGAGTGGGCTTTCCCAGGGAGAAAGTGAAGGGACAAGTGGAAGGGTGGATAAGCTCTATGTCTTAGATCAGGGATGGGCAACCGGAGAGCCTCTGGATGTCCAGGCTTACTGGGGCTGATAGGAGATGAACTACATTTGAAGCACCACAGATTCCCCACCCCCATTGTAAGCCTTGAAACTCTGGTCCTGAAATGGGGACCAGACTGGCCTTCATTCAAGTTACAACCAGTACTATTTTTCTAGAAAAAGAGGTGCTGGAACTCACCATGAACACCTCCCTCATTCTCTTAGTATGGCAGTACCTGAGAGGTATTGGAACTGAGTTTCAGTGAGTTCTAGCTGAAAAAAGCCCTGTGTATAAGTGACAAGGATGGGCAGGGGCTGGCACACAGAATATATATTAAGAGCCCAATTTAGCAGCCCCTGATACACAACTTCTCATCTTCTTTGCCACAGGAGTATTTTTTTTTTTAAACTGCCATCACCATCTCGAACCAGCAATTCATAATTAAAAAATCTGAATCTGGAGAATAAGAATTGAGCAAACTTCCTCAAGTTTTTCTGATCTATGTTCAGCCCCTGCTTTCTGCCTTCCACACCTCCAACTTGCTTAAATTAAAATAAGGGATATGCGCCAATGCACCTCCTTTGAAGAAATCAGCATTTTGCCACCTGCAAAATGGTGGCATAGAGGGGACAGGGGTGCAGCTTTCTCTTACAGAAGGTGTCAGAAGAGCTGTGGTGCTGAAACTGAAAGTGTGACAGATTCTCAAGGCAGATCAGCAGGCTCCTTTCCAGTGCAGATGGTTTCTCAAGGCACAGGCAGGGGGATAGAATTTACCCCTTGCACTGTCCATCAGTCCCCCTAGAGGTGGCTTCGAGCCACTATGACCACAACCATTTGATTCCCCCCCTCCCCAGCACCATGTGCAACACACACACACACACACACACACACACACACACACACACAAGTGAAAAGTGTTTGGAGAAGAGGCAACATGGCACAGGGGTACTTGTGAGCACCTTCTCTCTCCTTTAGTCCTCTTGGTTGAAAAGAAAGCAAAGCAGTGTTACGCTACAGCATGGGATTAGTGCTTCCTTGAAAGCAAGACCCAGTGAAGTACATGCAGAAGGTTTTCTCCGTCTTTCATAAAATTCAGGGCCGTCTAATAAAGCTGAATCTTGGAAGACAGACAAAAGAAAGTACTTCTTCCCACAGGGCATCATGAAGCTGTGGAATTTGCTTCTGTAAAGCAGAGCTGTAGCTGCTGGGGGGGAAGGGCTAGCTGGGTTTTTGGCCCCAAGTTAAGCCTCCAGAGGAGCGCCATTGAGGCGCCCAGCCTTCGTGTGAGTATGTATGCAAATGTGAGTGCGGGGGTGTGCCAAACTGGGTCTTGACCCGAGTAAAATAAAGTCTAGTTTCACCCCTGCGAAAAGTGTAGCAATGGACACCAACTTGGATGGCTTTGTAAGATGATTAGGCTGACTGATTGACTGATGAATGGATGGGTTGCACACCACACGTTTGCCTTGCCCCTTATCCTATGATCCTCCCCTGGGTAGTCTAGTTCCAAGTCCCTGATCTCCTCCCACTCCTCCTTAGGATCTGGCCACCCTTTCTATGACATCTCCATGGGGTTCGTGACACTAACCATGACATGCAAGTATCAGGACATCATTGCTTTCCCCACAACCACCAACTCCACAGGGAAAAGCAAAGTGGCAGTACTTTTAAGTATCCCTGTGTGTTGTGTATTCAAGGCTTTGCAACTGAGTCCCAAAGTCAAAGTCATGAAAAGCTTCAGCAGTACTCTTGTATAAGGGGCGATACATTGTACTGTAGTCAGACAGTGACAATAACATGCACTTTATCTCCTGATCAATAGATGGACATGGATTAAAGTACAGCTCTTCCATTAAGGCATCGTTTTTTCTTTTCTTTTTTTAAAGGTTCATTTTTAGAAATGCATTTTGTAGGAAGAAGGAAAAGCCAGTTACTGGGATACAAGGGCATGGAGAGAATCAGGTCACGTGTCTAATTACAGATGATGTTCAAAACGATTGAAAATCCATGCCACTTAAAGCTTGCACATCAATATATGACAGCGTTTTTGTGTCGAATATACAGGACCACCACAAATATGCAGAACAAGGGGAGGGAACGTCACTCAGTGGCAAAGCCTTTGCTGGGCACCCAGATCTACAGCAGCCAGATTTGCTTGAGTGAATGGCATCTACAGGAGGCTTTCTGATGCCTTCACTTGATTGTGAGTACAACACACCACATGATCAGGGAACCCACTTTATCACACTTGTAGAGAATGTGAGCAGATGCCCGCTTGCACACCTTCCACACTCAACATAGGACCTGAGTGCATGGGGGGATGCAGGTGGAGTGTTTGGTTGGGGGCTTGCATGAACACCACTGTCCCCCATCCACAGATACAGAATTCATGTGTTCACACAAATTCATGGGTCAGCTTATGGGACCATAATAGTAAAACAGAATTAGGAGCTGACTAATGTGAAAAGGATCTAGGGGTCTTAACATGAGTCAACAGTGTGATGCAGCAGCATAATAAATGCTATTGCCACTCTAGGTTGCGTCAACAGAAGTGGAGCGTCCAGGTCAAGGGAAGTACCACTCTATTCTGCCTTGGTCAGACCACACCTGGAGTCCTCCATCCTGGACACCACACTTTAAGAAGGATATTGAGGGAGTTGGGGATGTTTAGCCTGGAGAAGAGGAGACTGAGAAGGGATATGACCACCATCTTCAAATATGTAAAGGGCTCTCCCATGGAAGATTTAGCAAGTTTGTTTTGTGCAGCTCCAGAGGGTGGTCCCTGAATCAATGGATTCCAATTCCTGAAAGGAGATTCTGACTAAACATTAGGAATAACTTTCTGACGGTAAGACTGTGTAATGGACTCAGGAAGTTGTGGGCTCTCCTTCGCTTAAGGTTTTTAGGCAGAGGTTGGATGGCCACCTGCTAGTGATTCTTTAGCTGTGATTCCTTCATTGCAGGGGGTTGGACTAGATGGCACTTGGGGTCCCTTTCCAACTCTACAATACTATGATCCCCTGGGCAGATTGGCTGTGTGGTGAGAGGGGTGGAATCTTTATGTACGACAGCAGTTCCCCTGCCCCATTGACCTACTCTAGTGCTTCTCCAAGTACCTTGGAGGACAAAGCTGGATGAGTGTTGAGAATGCATCCCCTCATCCACCCAGTTCTCTGTCATCCATGATCAAAACACTGAGGGGCCCCACTGTGCCTTGGCCCCCTGGAGCCAGTGCCTATGGCTGGAAGGCAGACCAGGAGGGGTGATAGGCAGCAATGCTTCTGAATACCATTTCCTGGAAACCACAGGTATCTGGTTGGCCATGGTGAGGATGCTGGACAAGATGCACCATGGGCTTGATCCGGCAGGACCCATCTTACGTATGCTCTCCTAGATCTGCCGTATCTAACACACTTTCTCTGAACCACCCTCCTCTGCTCTCCATCGCCATACCTCCCCCTGCCCCCTTGAAAGGCTTGCTTGAAAGGCTTCTAGGTGTGTGCTGTACAAGATTTGACAGCTAGATACTATTGCTAAAGTACATTTTTAGGCAGGAATCAGGGGGTCATTAGAGTCCAAACAAGAGGAGATGCTGTTCGTGCAGCTAGCAATTGTGCAGCAGATGCCTTTTTGAAAGGGCATTATAGTCGCGGGAACCACACTATGGATTGGGAAGCTGGTGTGGGGATAGGGGAATGTAACCATTTGTCCCAATCCCACATCAGGACCAATGTGAACAGGAAATTTGTGTCGTCATCCAGATTGGAACTAAAATGGGCAGCAAAGGGTTAAAGTACCTTGCTCTCACCATGATCCAGATTCCCTGCCCTGGCTTCAATGTACTTTAACAAAAAAGCCGTTTGCACAAATGGCAATATACCAATTAGCATATATACCAACATGCTAAGAAAAGGCATATAGACCAGTTTCATGGGAAAGAGCCCTGTGAGTGAAATCTGTCTGCATGCCTGGTTCTGGCTCCAGCATGACTAGGCTTACATAGGAAGCACTGGTGGATAACCTATTTTCTTCAGTCAGTCAATACAGCATGAGGTTTGAGCCCCACATTGGACAAAAAGATTCCTGCATCACAGGGGATTGGACTAGATGACCCTCGTGGTCCCTTTCAACTCTACAATTCAATGATTCCACCAGGGGAAGTATGTTGGGTGCTGCATATTGATAGTAGGTGGGGTCAGAGGCCCAAAGTGGGTGAGTCCATTCCCTTTCTCTTTTTCTGCCATCCAGTTTCTTTATAGCACCCCTTTCCCCTGTACCCCTCCTCTTGCAACCCACAAGAAATTAGGTCATGGGCTGCATTTAGCAATCAGGCCGCAGGTTGCTGATGTGTAATATAAAGGGTCCTAAAGAAAGTTAGGAAAACAAGGTTTTGGACAGAAGTTATGAGGGAGAAATATAAGGTACATTTCCTTTTCTCTTCTGCAGAAAGCAGCTGCTATTCTGCATTATGCCAATGTTTCAAATGAGTGCTTTTAACAGAGTTGTATTAGAACACCGGGAGCCAAGGCAAAGATCAAGGAGGTTAGCAGTGAATTAGGAAAAGAGATTCTGATGGAACTCTCTGCTCAGCTCATTAAGAGGGGAAGACGTTTGTCTCTTAGGGGACTAAATGAGAGTCGTGCGCAA